>NC_139557.1:15580119-16780119 GCF_965112155.1 Podarcis liolepis | reverse complement strand
GGAAAGGTTTGGCGGTGGAAACAGAAGGCTTTTTATCATAGGACATGAAATCAGCCCTCGACTAGTTAACCTGTGAAAAAAAAAATTTCTAAGCCCCGGGGTCACAATTTCAGCAAAAATCTGAAATTCTCCAATTCACTCAAAAATGGTGCTAAACTGTTGTAAATTCTCCCCTGAAAGGTTTGGCGGTGGAAATAGAAGGCTTTTTATCATAGGACATGAAATCAGCCCTCGACAACTTAATCTGTGAAAAAAAAAATTTCTAAGCCCCGGGGTCACAACTTCAGCAAAAATCTGAAATTCTCCAATTCACTCAAAGATGGTGCCAAAGTTTTCCAAATACTCCCCTGAAAGGTTTGGCGGTGGAAACAAACGGCTTTTTATCATAGGCTAAGTAATCAACCCTCGACAACTTAACCTGTGAAAAAAAAAATTCTAAGCTCCGGGGTCACAACTTCAGCAAAAATCTGAAATTCTCCAATTCACTCAAAGATGGTGCCAAAGTTTTGCAAATACTCCCCTGAAAGGTTTGGCGGTGGAAACAGAAGGCTTATTCTCATAGGACATGAAATCAGCCCTCGACAACTTAACCTGTGAAAAAAAAAATTTCTAAGCCCCCGGGGTCACAACTTCAGCAAAAATCTGAAATTCTCCAATTCACTCAAAAATGGTGCTAAACTGTTGCAAATTCTCCCCTGAAAGGTTTGGCGGTGGAAACAGAAGGCTTTTTATCATAGGCCAAGAAATCAACCCTCGACAACTTAACCTGTGAAAAAAAAAATTTCTAAGCCCCGGGGTCACAACTTCAGCAAAAATCTGAAATTCTCCAATTCACTCAAAGATGGTGCCAAAGTTTTGCAAATACTCCCCTGAAAGGTTTGGCGGTGGAAACAGAAGGCCTTTTCTCATAGGACATGAAATCAGCCCTCGACAACTTAACCTGTGGGAATAAAAAATTCTAAGCCCCGGGGTCACAATTTCAGCAAAAATCTGAAATTCTCCAATTCACTCAAAAATGGTGCTAAACTGTTGCAAATTCTCCCCTGAAAGGTTTGGCAGTGGAAATAGAACGGTTTTTATCATAGGCCAAGAAATCAACCCTCGACAACTTAACCTGTGAAAAAAAAAATTTCTAAGCCCCGGGGTCACAACTTCAGCAAAAATCTGAAATTCTCCAATTCACTCAAAGATGGTGCCAAAGTTTTCCAAATACTCCCCTGAAAGGTTTGGCGGTGGAAACAGAAGGCTTTTTATCATAGGTCATGAAATCAGCCCTCGACAACTTAACCTGTGAAAAAAAAAAATTCTAAGCCCCGGGGTCACAATTTCAGCAAAAATCTGAAATTGTCCAATTCACTCAAAAATGGTGCTAAACTGTTGCAAATTCTCCCCTGAAATGTTTGGCGGTGGAAACCAAAGGCTTTTTGTTATAGGCCAAGAAATCAACCCTCGACAACTTAACCTGTGAAAAAAAAGATTTCTAAGCCCCGGGGTCACAACTTCAGCAAAAATCTGAAATTCTCCAATTCACTCAAAGATGGTGCTAAACTGTTGCAAATTCTTCCCGGAAAGGTTTGGCGGTGGAAACAGAAGGTTTTTTATCATAGGACATGAAATCAGCCCTCGACAACTTAATCTGTGAAAAAAAAAATTTCTAAGCCCCGGGGTCACAACTTCAGCAAAAATCTGAAATTCTCCAATTCACTCAAAGATGGTGCCAAAGTTTTGCAAATTCTCCCCTGAAAGGTTTGGCGGTGGAAACAGAAGGCTTTTTATCATAGGACATGAAATCAGCCCTCGACAACTTAACCTGTGAAAAAAAAAATTTCTAAGCCCCGGGGTCACAACTTCAGCAAAAATCTGATATTCTCTAATTCACTCAAAGATGGTGCCAAAGTTTTCCAAATACTCCCCTGAAAGGTTTGGCGGTGGAAACAGAAGGCTTTTTTATCATAGGACATGAAATCAGCCCTCGACAACTTAACCTGTGAAAAAAAAATTTCTAAGCCCCGGGGTCACAACTTCAGCAAAAATCTGATATTCTCTAATTCACTCAAAGATGGTGCCAAAGTTTTCCAAATACTCCCCTGAAAGGTTTGGCGGTGGAAACAGAAGGCTTTTTTATCATAGGCTAAGAAATCAACCCTCGACAACTTAACCTGTGAAAAAAAAATTTCTAAGCCCCGGGGTCACAACTTCAGCAAAAATCTGAAATTCTCCAATTCACTCAAAGATGGTGCCAAAGTTTTGCAAATTCTTCCCGGAAAGGTTTGGCGGTGGAAACAGAAGGCTTTTTATCATAGGCCAAGAAATCAACCCTCGACAACTTAACCTGTGAAAAAAAAAATTTCTAAGCCCCGGGGTCACAATTTCAGCAAAAATCTGAAATTCTCCAATTCACTCAAAAATGGTGCTAAACTGTTGTAAATTCCCCCCTGAAAGGTTTGGCGGTGGAAACAGAAGGCTGTTTATCATAGGCCAAGAAATCAACCCTCGACAACTTAACCTGTGAAAAAAAAAATTTCTAAGCCCCGGGGTCACAACTTCAGCAAAAATCTGAAATTCTCCAATTCACTCAAAGATGGTGCCAAAGTTTTCCAAATACTCCCCTGAAAGGTTTGGCGGTGGAAACCAAAGGCTTTTTGTCATAGGCCAAGAAATCAACCCTTGACAACTTAACCTGTGAAAAAAAAAATTTCTAAGCCCCGGGGTCACAACTTCAGCAAAAATCTGAAATTCTCCAATTCACTCAAAGATGGTGCTAAACTGTTGCAAATTCTTCCCGGAAAGGTTTGGCGGTGGAAACAGACGGTTTTTTATCATAGGGCATGAAATCACCCCTCGACAACTTAACCTGTGAAAAAAAAAATTTCTAAGCCCCGGGGTCACAACTTCAGCAAAAATCTGAAATTCTCCAATTCACTCAAAAATGGTGGTAAACTGTTGTAAATTCTCCCCTGAAAGGTTTGGCGGTGGAAACAGAAGGTTTTTTATCATAGGACATGCAATCAGCCCTCGACAACTTAATCTGTGAAAAAAAAAAATTCTAAGCCCCGGGGTCACAACTTCAGCAAAAATCTGAAATTCTCCAATTCACTCAAAAATGGTGCTAAACTGTTGCAAATTCTTCCCGGAAAGGTTTGGCGGTGGAAACAGACGGCTTTTTATCATAGGCTAAGAAATCAACCCTCGACAACTTAACCTGTGAAAAAAAAAATTTCTAAGCCCCGGGGTCACAACTTCAGCAAAAATCTGAAATTCTCCAATTCACTCAAAGATGGTGCCAAAGTTTTGCAAATTCTTCCCGGAAAGGTTTGGCGGTGGAAACAGAAGGCTTTTTATCATAGGCCAAGAAATCAACCCTCGACAACTTAACCTGTGAAAAAAAAAATTTCTCAGCCCCGGGGTCACAATTTCAGCAAAAATCTGAAATTCTCCAATTAACTCAAAAATGGTGCTAAACTGTTGTAAATTCCCCCCCTGAAAGGTTTGGCGGTGGAAACAGAAGGCTGTTTATCATAGGCCAAGAAATCAACCCTCGACAACTTAACCTGTGAAAAAAAAAATTTCTAAGCCCCGGGGTCACTACTTCAGCAAAAATCTGAAATTCTCCAATTCACTCAAAGATGGTGCTAAACTGTTGCAAATTCTCCCCTGAAAGGTTTGGCGGTGGAAACCAAAGCTTTTTGTCATAGGCCAAGAAATCAACCCTCGACAACTTAACCTGTGAAAAAAAAAATTTCTAAGCCCCGGGGTCACAACTTCAGCAAAAATCTGAAATTCTCCAATTCACTCAAAGATGGTGCTAAACTGTTGCAAATTCTTCCCGGAAAGGTTTGGCGGTGGAAACAGACGGCTTTTTATCATAGGGCATGAAATCAGCCCTCGACAACTTAACCTGTGAAAAAAAAAATTTCTAAGCCCCGGGGTCACAATTTCAGCAAAAATCTGAAATTCTCCAATTCACTCAAAAATGGTGCTAAACTGTTGCAAATTCTCCCCTGAAAGGTTTGGCGGTGGAAACCAAAGCTTTTTGTCATAGGCCAAGAAATCAACCCTCGACAACTTAACCTGTGAAAAAAAAAAATTCTAAGCCCCGGGGTCACAACTTCAGCAAAAATCTGAAATTCTCCAATTCACTCAAAGATGGTGCTAAACTGTTGCAAATTCTTCCCGGAAAGGTTTGGCGGTGGAAACAGACGGCTTTTTATCATAGGGCATGAAATCAGCCCTCGACAACTTAACCTGTGAAAAAAAAATTCTAAGCCCCGTTGTCTCAATTTCAGCAAAAATCTGAAATTCTCCAATTCACTCAAAAATGGTGCTAAACTGTTGCAAATTCTTCCCGGAAAGGTTTGGCGGTGGAAACAGAAGGTTTTTTATCATAGGACATGAAATCAGCCCTCGACAACTTAACCTGTGGAAAAAAACAATTCTAAGCCCCGGGGTCACAATTTCAGGAAAAATCTGAAATTCTCCAATTCACTCAAAAATGGTGCTAAACAAAATGGTGTTGCAAATTCTCCCCTGAAAGGTTTGGCGGTGGAAACCAAAGCTTTTTGTCATAGGCCAAGAAATCAACCCTCGACAACTTAACCTGTGAAAAAAAAAATTTCTAAGCCCCGGGGTCACAACTTCAGCAAAACTCTGAAATTCTCCAATTCACTCAAAGATGGTGCCAAAGTTTTGCAAATTCTTCCCTGAAAGGTTTGGCGGTGGAAACAGAAGGCTTTTTATCATAGGCCAAGAAATCAACCCTCGACAACTTAACCTGTGAAAAAAAAAATTTCTAAGCCCCGGGGTCACAACTTCAGCAAAAATCTGAAATTCTCCAATTCACTCAAAGATGGTGCCAAAGTTTTCCAAATACTCCCCTGAAAGGTTTGGCGGTGGAAACAGAAGGCTTTTTATCATAGGTCATGAAATCAGCCCTCGACAACTTAACCTGTGAAAAAAAAAAATTCTAAGCCCCGGGGTCACAATTTCAGCAAAAATCTGAAATTCTCCAATTCACTCAAAAATGGTGCTAAACTGTTGCAAATTCTCCCCTGAAAGGTTTGGCGGTGGAAACCAAAGGCTTCTTGTCATAGGCCATGAAATCAGCCCTCGACTACTTAACCTGTGAAAAAAAAAATTTCTAAGCCCCGGGGTCACAATTTCAGCAAAAATCTGAAATTCTCCAATTCACTCAAAGATGGTGCCAAAGTTTTGCAAATTCTTCCCGGAAAGGTTTGGCGGTGGAAACAGAAGGCTTTTTATCATAGGCCAAGAAATCAACCCTCGACAACTTAACCTGTGAAAAAAAAAAATTCTAAGCCCCGGGGTCACAATTTCAGCAAAAATCTGAAATTCTCCAATTCACTCAAAAATGGTGCTAAACTGTTGTAAATTCTCCCCTGAAAGGTTTGGCGGTGGAAATAGAAGGCTTTTTATCATAGGACATGAAATCAGCCCTCGACAACTTAATCTGTGAAAAAAAAAAATTCTAAGCCCCGGGGTCACAACTTCAGCAAAAATCTGAAATTCTCCAATTCACTCAAAGATGGTGCCAAAGTTTTCCAAATACTCCCCTGAAAGGTTTGGCGGTGGAAACAAACGGCTTTTTATCATAGGCTAAGTAATCAACCCTCGACAACTTAACCTGTGAAAAAAAAAATTCTAAGCTCCGGGGTCACAACTTCAGCAAAAATCTGAAATTCTCCAATTCACTCAAAGATGGTGCCAAAGTTTTGCAAATACTCCCCTGAAAGGTTTGGCGGTGGAAACAGAAGGCTTATTCTCATAGGACATGAAATCAGCCCTCGACAACTTAACCTGTGAAAAAAAAAATTTCTAAGCCCCCGGGGTCACAACTTCAGCAAAAATCTGAAATTCTCCAATTCACTCAAAAATGGTGCTAAACTGTTGCAAATTCTCCCCTGAAAGGTTTGGCGGTGGAAACAGAAGGCTTTTTATCATAGGCCAAGAAATCAACCCTCGACAACTTAACCTGTGAAAAAAAAAATTTCTAAGCCCCGGGGTCACAACTTCAGCAAAAATCTGAAATTCTCCAATTCACTCAAAGATGGTGCCAAAGTTTTGCAAATACTCCCCTGAAAGGTTTGGCGGTGGAAACAGAAGGCCTTTTCTCATAGGACATGAAATCAACCCTCGACAACTTAACCTGTGGGAATAAAAAATTCTAAGCCCCGGGGTCACAATTTCAGCAAAAATCTGAAATTCTCCAATTCACTCAAAAATGGTGCTAAACTGTTGCAAATTCTCCCCTGAAAGGTTTGGCAGTGGAAATAGAACGGTTTTTATCATAGGCCAAGAAATCAACCCTCGACAACTTAACCTGTGAAAAAAAAAATTTCTAAGCCCCGGGGTCACAACTTCAGCAAAAATCTGAAATTCTCCAATTCACTCAAAGATGGTGCCAAAGTTTTCCAAATACTCCCCTGAAAGGTTTGGCGGTGGAAACAGAAGGCTTTTTATCATAGGTCATGAAATCAGCCCTCGACAACTTAACCTGTGAAAAAAAAAAATTCTAAGCCCCGGGGTCACAATTTCAGCAAAAATCTGAAATTGTCCAATTCACTCAAAAATGGTGCTAAACTGTTGCAAATTCTCCCCTGAAATGTTTGGCGGTGGAAACCAAAGGCTTTTTGTTATAGGCCAAGAAATCAACCCTCGACAACTTAACCTGTGAAAAAAAAGATTTCTAAGCCCCGGGGTCACAACTTCAGCAAAAATCTGAAATTCTCCAATTCACTCAAAGATGGTGCTAAACTGTTGCAAATTCTTCCCGGAAAGGTTTGGCGGTGGAAACAGACGGCTTTTTATCATAGGGCATGAAATCAGCCCTCGACAACTTAACCTTTGAAAAAAAAAATTTCTAAGCCCCGGGGTCACAATTTCAGCAAAAATCTAAAATTCTCCAATTCACTCAAAAATGGTGCTAAACTGTTGCAAATTCTTCCCGGAAAGGTTTGGCGGTGGAAACAGAAGGTTTTTTATCATAGGACATGAAATCAGCCCTCGACAACTTAATCTGTGAAAAAAAAAATTTCTAAGCCCCGGGGTCACAACTTCAGCAAAAATCTGAAATTCTCCAATTCACTCAAAGATGGTGCCAAAGTTTTGCAAATTCTCCCCTGAAAGGTTTGGCGGTGGAAACAGAAGGCTTTTTATCATAGGACATGAAATCAGCCCTCGACAACTTAACCTGTGAAAAAAAAAATTTCTAAGCCCCGGGGTCACAACTTCAGCAAAAATCTGATATTCTCTAATTCACTCAAAGATGGTGCCAAAGTTTTCCAAATACTCCCCTGAAAGGTTTGGCGGTGGAAACAGAAGGCTTTTTTATCATAGGACATGAAATCAGCCCTCGACAACTTAACCTGTGAAAAAAAAATTTCTAAGCCCCGGGGTCACAACTTCAGCAAAAATCTGAAATTCTCCAATTCACTCAAAGATGGTGCCAAAGTTTTTCAAATACTCCCCTGAAAGGTTTGGCGGTGGAAACAGAAGGCTGTTTATCATAGGACATGAAATCAGCCCTCGACAACTTAACCTGTGAAAAAAAAAATTTCTAAGCCCCGGGGTCACAACTTCAGCAAAAATCTGAAATTCTCCAATTCACTCAAAAATGGTGCTAAACTGTTGCAAATTCTCCCCTGAAAGGTTTGGCAATGGAAACAGGAGGCTTTTTATCATAGGCCAAGAAATCAACCCTCAACAACTTAACCTGTGAAAAAAAAAATTTCTAAGCCCCGGGGTCACAACTTCAGCAAAAATCTGAAATTCTCCAATTCACTCAAAGATGGTGCCAAAGTTTTGCAAATTCTTCCTGGAAAGGTTTGGCGGTGGAAACAGAAGGCTTTTTATCATAGGCAAAGAAATCAACCCTCGACAACTTAACCTGTGAAAAAAAAAAAATCTCAGCCCCGGGGTCACAACTTCAGCAAAAATCTGAAATTCTCCAATTCACTCAAAGATGGTGCCAAAGTTTTGCAAATACTCCCCTGAAAGGTTTGGCGGTGGAAACAGAAGGCTTTTTATCATAGGACATGAAATCAGCCCTCGACAACTTAACCTGTGGAAAAAAACAATTCTAAGCCCCGGGGTCACAATTTCAGCAAAAATCTGAAATTCTCCAATTCACTCAAAAATGGTGCTAAACTGTTGCAAATTCTCCCCTGAAAGGTATGGCAGTGGAAACAGAAGGGTTTTTATCATAGGCCAAGAAATCAACCCTCGACAACTTAACCTGTGAAAAAAAAATTATAAGCCCCGGGGTCACAACTTCAGCAAAAATCTGAAATTCTCCAATTCACTCAAAGGTGGTGCCAAAGTTTTGCAAATACTCCCCTGAAAGGTTTGGCGGTGGAAACAGAAGGCTTTTTATCATAGGACATGAAATCAGCCCTCGAAAACTTAACCTGTGGAAAAAAAAAATTCTAAGCCCCGGGGTCACAATTTCAGCAAAAATCTGAAATTCTCCAATTCACTCAAAAATGGTGCTAAACTGTTGCAAATTCTCCCCTGAAAGGTTTGGAAGTGGAAACAGAAGGGTTTTTATCATAGGCCAAGAAATCAACCCTCGACAACTTAACCTGTGAAAAAAAAAATTTCTAAGCCCCGGGGTCACAACTTCAGCAAAAATCTGAAATTCTCCAATTCACTCAAAGATGGTGCCAAAGTTTTCCAAATACTCCCCTGAAAGGTTTGGCGGTGGAAACAGAAGGCTTTTTATCATAGGTCATGAAATCAGCCCTCGACAAATTAACCTGTGAAAAAAAAAAATTTCTAAGCCCCGGGGTCACAATTTCAGCAAAAATCTGAAATTCTCCAATTCACTCAAAAATGGTGCTAAACTGTTGCAAATTCTCCCCTGAAAGGTTTGGCGGTGGAAACCAAAGGCTTTTTGTCATAGGCCAAGAAATCAACCCTCGACAACTTAACCTGTGAAAAAAAATATTTCTAAGCCCCGGGGTCACAACTTCAGCAAAAATCTGAAATTCTCCAATTCACTCAAAGATGGTGCCAAAGTTTTGCAAATACTCCCCTGAAAGGTTTGGTGGAGGAAACAGAAGGCTTTTTATCATAGGACATGAAATCAGCCCTCGACAACTTAACCTGTGGGGGAAAAAATTTCTAAGCCCCGGGGTCACAATTTCAGCAAAAATCTGAAATTCTCCAATTCACTCAAAAATGGTGCTAAACTGTTGCAAATTCTTCCCGGAAAGGTTTGGCGGTGGAAACAGACGGCTTTTTCTCATAGGTCATGAAATCAGCCCTCGACAAATTAACCTGTAAAAAAAAAAAATTTCTAAGCCCCGGGGTCACAATTTCAGCAAAAATCTGAAATTCTCCAATTCACTCAAAAATGGTGCTAAACTGTTGCAAATTCTCCCCTGAAAGGTTTGGCGGTGGAAACCAAAGGCTTTTTGTCATAGGCCAAGAAATCAACCCTCGACAACTTAACCTGTGAAAAAAAATATTTCTAAGCCCCGGGGTCACAACTTCAGCAAAAATCTGAAATTCTCCAATTCACTCAAAGATGGTGCCAAAGTTTTGCAAATACTCCCCTGAAAGGTTTGGTGGAGGAAACAGAAGGCTTTTTATCATAGGACATGAAATCAGCCCTCGACAACTTAACCTGTGGGGGAAAAAATTTCTAAGCCCCGGGGTCACAATTTCAGCAAAAATCTGAAATTCTCCAATTCACTCAAAAATGGTGCTAAACTGTTGCAAATTCTTCCCGGAAAGGTTTGGCGGTGGAAACAGACGGCTTTTTCTCATAGGACATGAAATCAGCCCTCGACAACTTAATCTGTGAAAAAAAAAATTTCTAAGCCCCGGGGTCACAACTTCAGCAAAAATCTGAAATTCTCCAATTCACTCAAAGGTGGTGCCAAAGTTTTGCAAATTCTTCCCAGAAAGGTTTGGCGGTGGAAACAGAAGGCTTTTTATCATAGGCCAAGAAATCAACCCTCGACAACTTAACCTGTGAAAAAAAAAATTTCTAAGCCCCGGGGTCACAATTTCAGCAAAAATCTGAAATTCTCCAATTCACTCAAAAATGGTGCTAAGCTGTTGTAAATTCTCCCCTGAAAGGTTTGGCGGTGGAAACAGAAGGCTGCTTATCATAGGCCAAGAAATCAACCCTCGACAACTTAACCTGTGAAAAAAAAAATTTCTAAGCCCCGGGGTCACTACTACAGCAAAACTCTGAAATTCTCCAATTCACTCAAAGATGGTGCTAAACTGTTGCAAATTCTTCCCGGAAAGGTTTGGCGGTGGAAACAGACGGCTTTTTCTCATAGGTCATGAAATCAGCCCTCGACAAATTAACCTGTGAAAAAAACAATTCTAAGCCCCGGGGTCACAATTTCAGGAAAAATCTGAAATTCTCCAATTCACTCAAATATGGTGCTAAACAAAATGGTGTTGCAAATTCTCCCCTGAAAGGTTTGGCGGTGGAAACCAAAGCTTTTTGTCATAGGCCAAGAAATCAACCCTCGACAACTTAACCTGTGAAAAAAAAAATTTCTAAGCCCCGGGGTCACAACTTCAGCAAAACTCTGAAATTCTCCAATTCACTCAAAGATGGTGCCAAAGTTTTGCAAATTCTTCCCTGAAAGGTTTGGCGGTGGAAACAGAAGGCTTTTTATCATAGGACATGAAATCAGCCCTCGACAACTTAACCTGTGAAAAAAACAAATTTCTAAGCCCCCGGGGTCACAACTTCAGCAAAAATCTGAAATTCTCCAATTCACTCAAAAATGTTGCTAAACTGTTGCAAATTCTCCCCTGAAAGGTTTGGCGGTGTAAACAGAAGGCTTTTTATCATAGGCCAAGAAATCAACCCTCGACAACTTAACCTGTGAAAAAAAAAATTTCTAAGCCCCGGGGTCACAACTTCAGCAAAAATCTGAAATTCTCCAATTCACTCAAAGATGGTGCCAAAGTTTTGCAAATACTCCCCTGAAAGGTTTGGCGGTGGAAACAGAAGGCTTTTTATCATAGGACATGAAATCAGCCCTCGACAACTTAACCTGTGGAAAAAAACAATTCTAAGCCCCGGGGTCACAATTTAAGCAAAAATCTGAAATTCTCCAATTCACTCAAAAATGGTGCTAAACTGTTGCAAATTCTCCCCTGAAAGGTTTGGCAGTGGAAACAGAAGGGTTTTTATCATAGGCCAAGAAATCAACCCTCGACAACTTAACCTGTGAAAAAAAAAATTTCTAAGCCCCGGGGTCACAACTTCAGCAAAAATCTGAAATTCTCCAATTCACTCAAAGATGGTGCCAAAGTTTTCCAAATACTCCCCTGAAAGGTTTGGCGGTGGAAACAGAAGGCTTTTTATCATAGGTCATGAAATCAGCCCTCGACAACTTAACCTGTGAAAAAAAAAATTTCTAAGCCCCGGCGTCACAATTTCAGCAAAAATCTGAAATTCTCCAATTCACTCAAAAATGGTGCTAAACTGTTGTAAATTCTCCCCTGAAAGGTTTGGCGGTGGAAACCAAAGGCTTTTTATCATAGGACATGAAATCAACCCTTGACAACTTAACCTGTGAAAAAAAAAATTTCTAAGCCCCGGGGTCACAACTTCAGCAAAAATCTGAAATTCTCCAATTCACTCAAAGATGGTGCTAAACTGTTGCAAATTCTTCCCGGAAAGGTTTGGCGGTGGAAACAGACGGCTTTTTATCATAGGGCATGAAATCAGCCCTCGACAACTTAACCTGTGAAAAAAAAAATTTCTAAGCCCCGGGGTCACAACTTCAGCAAAAATCTGAAATTCTCCATTTCACTCAAAGATGGTGCCAAAGTTTTGAAAATTCTTCCCGGAAAGGTTTGGCGGTGGAAACAGAAGGCTTTTTATCATAGGCCAAGAAATCAACCCTCGACAACTTAACCTGTGAAAAAAAAAATTTCTAAGCCCCGGGGTCACAATTTCAGCAAAAATCTGAAATTCTCCAATTCACTCAAAAATGGTGCTAAACTGTTGCAAATTCTCCCCTGAAAGGTTTGGCAGTGGAAACAGAAGGGTTTTTATCATAGGCCAAGAAATCAACCCTCGACAACTTAACCTGTGAAAAAAAAAATTTCTAAGCCCCGGGGTCACAACTTCAGCAAAAATCTGAAATTCTCCAATTCACTCAAAGATGGTGCCAAAGTTTTCCAAATACTCCCCTGAAAGGTTTGGCGGTGGAAACAGAAGGCTTTTTATCATAGGTCATGAAATCAGCCCTCGACAACTTAACCTGTGAAAAAAAAAATTTCTAAGCCCCGGGGTCACAATTTCAGCAAAAATCTGAAATTCTCCAATTCACTCAAAAATGGTGGTAAACTGTTGTAAATTCTCCCCTGAAAGGTTTGGCGGTGGAAACAGAAGGTTTTTTATCATAGGACATGAAATCAGCCCTCGACAACTTAATCTGTGAAAAAAAAAAATTCTAAGCCCCGGGGTCACAACTTCAGCAAAAATCTGAAATTCTCCAATTCACTCAAAGATGGTGCCAAAGTTTTCCAAATACTCCCCTGAAAGGTTTGGCGGTGGAAACAGAAGGCTTTTTATCATAGGACATGAAATCAGCCCTCGACAACTTAACCTGTGAATAAAAAAATTTCTAAGCCCCGGGGTCACAACTTCAGCAAAAATCTGAAATTCTCCAATTCACTCAAAAATGGTGCTAAACTGTGGTAAATTCTCCCCTGAAAGGTTTGGCGGTGGAAACAGAAGGCTTTTTATCATAGGACATGAAATCAGCCCTCGACAAATTAATCTGTGAAAAAAAAAATTTCTAAGCCCCGGGGTCACAATTTCAGCAAAAATCTGAAATTCTCCAATTCAATCAAAAATGGTGGTAAACTGTTCTAAATTCTCCCCTGAAAGGTTTGGCGGTGGAAACAGAAGGCTTTTTATCATAGGACATGAAATCAGCCCTCGACAACTTAACCTGTGAAAAAAAAAAGTTCTAAGCCCCGGGGTCACAACTTCAGCAAAAATCTGAAATTCTCCAATTCACTCAAAAATGGTGCTAAACTGTTGCAAATTCTTCCCGGAAAGGTTTGGCGGTGGAAACAGACGGCTTTTTATCATAGGCTAAGAAATCAACCCTCGACAACTTAACCTGTGAAAAAAAAAATTTCTAAGCCCCGGGGTCACAACTTCAGCAAAAATCTGAAATTCTCCAATTCACTCAAAGATGGTGCCAAAGTTTTGCAAATTCTTCCCGGAAAGGTTTGGCGGTGGAAACAGAAGGCTTTTTATCATAGGCCAAGAAATCAACCCTCGACAACTTAACCTGTGAAAAAAAAAATTTCTAAGCCCCGGGGTCACAATTTCAGCAAAAATCTGAAATTCTCCAATTAACTCAAAAATGGTGCTAAACTGTTGTAAATTCCCCCCTGAAAGGTTTGGCGGTGGAAACAGAAGGCTGTTTATCATAGGCCAAGAAATCAACCCTCGACAACTTAACCTGTGAAAAAAAAAATTTCTAAGCCCCGGGGTCACAACTTCAGCAAAAATCTGAAATTCTCCAATTCACTCAAAGATGGTGCTAAACTGTTGCAAATTCTTCCCGGAAAGGTTTGGCGGTGGAAACAGACGGCTTTTTATCATAGGGCATGAAATCAGCCCTCGACAACTTAACCTGTGAAAAAAAAAATTTCTAAGCCCCGGGGTCACAATTTCAGCAAAAATCTGAAATTCTCCAATTCACTCAAAAATGGTGCTAAACTGTTGCAAATTCTCCCCTGAAAGGTTTGGCGGTGGAAACCAAAGCTTTTTGTCATAGGCCAAGAAATCAACCCTCGACAACTTAACCTGTGAAAAAAAAAATTTCTAAGCCCCGGGGTCACAACTTCAGCAAAAATCTGAAATTCTCCAATTCACTCAAAGATGGTGCTAAACTGTTGCAAATTCTTCCCGGAAAGGTTTGGCGGTGGAAACAGACGGCTTTTTATCATAGGGCATGAAATCAGCCCTCGACAACTTAACCTGTGAAAAAAAAATTCTAAGCCCCGTTGTCTCAATTTCAGCAAAAATCTGAAATTCTCCAATTCACTCAAAAATGGTGCTAAACTGTTGCAAATTCTTCCCGGAAAGGTTTGGCGGTGGAAACAGAAGGTTTTTTATCATAGGACATGAAATCAGCCCTCGACAACTTAACCTGTGGAAAAAAACAATTCTAAGCCCCGGGGTCACAATTTCAGGAAAAATCTGAAATTCTCCAATTCACTCAAATATGGTGCTAAACAAAATGGTGTTGCAAATTCTCCCCTGAAAGGTTTGGCGGTGGAAACCAAAGCTTTTTGTCATAGGCCAAGAAATCAACCCTCGACAACTTAATCTGTGAAAAAAAAAATTTCTAAGCCCCGGGGTCACAACTTCAGCAAAAATCTGAAATTCTCCAATTCACTCAAAAATGTTGCTAAACTGTTGCAAATTCTCCCCTGAAAGGTTTGGCGGTGTAAACAGAAGGCTTTTTATCATAGGCAAAGAAATCAACCCTCGACAACTTAACCTGTGAAAAAAAAAATTTCTAAGCCCCGGGGTCACAACTTCAGCAAAAATCTGAAATTCTCCAATTCACTCAAAGATGGTGCCAAAGTTTTCCAAATACTCGCCTGAAAGGTTTGGCGGTGGAAACAGACGGCTTTTTATCATAGGCCAAGAAATCAACCCTCGACAACTTAACCTGTGAAAAAAAAAATTTCTAAGCCCCGGGGTCACAACTTCAGCAAAAATCTGAAATTCTCCAATTCACTCAAAAATGTTGCTAAAGTGTTGCAAATTCTCCCCTGAAAGGTTTGGCGGTGTAAACAGAAGGCTTTTTATCATAGGCCAAGAAATCAACCCTCGACAACTTAACCTGTGAAAAAAAAAATTTCTAAGCCCCGGCGTCACAATTTCAGCAAAAATCTGAAATTCTCCAATTCACTCAAAAATGGTGCTAAACTGTTGTAAATTCTCCCCTGAAAGGTTTGGCGGTGGAAACCAAAGGCTTTTTATCATAGGACATGAAATCAACCCTTGACAACTTAACCTGTGAAAAAAAAAATTTCTAAGCCCCGGGGTCACAACTTCAGCAAAAATCTGAAATTCTCCAATTCACTCAAAGATGGTGCTAAACTGTTGCAAATTCTTCCCGGAAAGGTTTGGCGGTGGAAACAGACGGCTTTTTATCATAGGGCATGAAATCAGCCCTCGACAACTTAACCTGTGAAAAAAAAATTCTAAGCCCCGGGGTCACAATTTCAGCAAAAATCTGAAATTCTCCAATTCACTCAAAAATGGTGCTAAGCTGTTGTAAATTCTCCCCTGAAAGGTTTGGCGGTGGAAACCAAAGGCTTTTTATCATAGGACATGAAATCAACCCTTGACAACTTAACCTGTGAAAAAAAAAATTTCTAAGCCCCGGGGTCACAACTTCAGCAAAAATCTGAAATTCTCCAATTCACTCAAAGATGGTGCTAAACTGTTGCAAATTCTTCCCGGAAAGGTTTGGCGGTGGAAACAGACGGCTTTTTATCATAGGACATGAAATCAGCCCTCGACAACTTAATCTGTGAAAAAAAAAATTTCTAAGCCCCGGGGTCACAACTTCAGCAAAAATCTGAAATTCTCCAATTCACTCAAAGATGGTGCTAAACTGTTGCAAATTCTTCCCGGAAAGGTTTGGCGGTGGAAACAGACGGCTTTTTATCATAGGGCATGAAATCAGCCCTCGACAACTTAACCTGTGAAAAAAAAATTCTAAGCCCCGTTGTCTCAATTTCAGCAAAAATCTGAAATTCTCCAATTCACTCAAAAATGGTGCTAAACTGTTGCAAATTCTTCCCGGAAAGGTTTGGCGGTGGAAACAGAAGGTTTTTTATCATAGGACATGAAATCAGCCCTCGACAACTTAACCTGTGGAAAAAAACAATTCTAAGCCCCGGGGTCACAATTTCAGGAAAAATCTGAAATTCTCCAATTCACTCAAATATGGTGCTAAACAAAATGGTGTTGCAAATTCTCCCCTGAAAGGTTTGGCGGTGGAAACCAAAGCTTTTTGTCATAGGCCAAGAAATCAACCCTCGACAACTTAATCTGTGAAAAAAAAAATTTCTAAGCCCCGGGGTCACAACTTCAGCAAAAATCTGAAATTCTCCAATTCACTCAAAAATGTTGCTAAACTGTTGCAAATTCTCCCCTGAAAGGTTTGGCGGTGTAAACAGAAGGCTTTTTATCATAGGCAAAGAAATCAACCCTCGACAACTTAACCTGTGAAAAAAAAAATTTCTAAGCCCCGGGGTCACAACTTCAGCAAAAATCTGAAATTCTCCAATTCACTCAAAGATGGTGCCAAAGTTTTCCAAATACTCGCCTGAAAGGTTTGGCGGTGGAAACAGACGGCTTTTTATCATAGGCCAAGAAATCAACCCTCGACAACTTAACCTGTGAAAAAAAAAATTTCTAAGCCCCGGGGTCACAACTTCAGCAAAAATCTGAAATTCTCCAATTCACTCAAAAATGTTGCTAAAGTGTTGCAAATTCTCCCCTGAAAGGTTTGGCGGTGTAAACAGAAGGCTTTTTATCATAGGCCAAGAAATCAACCCTCGACAACTTAACCTGTGAAAAAAAAAATTTCTAAGCCCCGGCGTCACAATTTCAGCAAAAATCTGAAATTCTCCAATTCACTCAAAAATGGTGCTAAACTGTTGTAAATTCTCCCCTGAAAGGTTTGGCGGTGGAAACCAAAGGCTTTTTATCATAGGACATGAAATCAACCCTTGACAACTTAACCTGTGAAAAAAAAAATTTCTAAGCCCCGGGGTCACAACTTCAGCAAAAATCTGAAATTCTCCAATTCACTCAAAGATGGTGCTAAACTGTTGCAAATTCTTCCCGGAAAGGTTTGGCGGTGGAAACAGACGGCTTTTTATCATAGGACATGAAATCAGCCCTCGACAACTTAATCTGTGAAAAAAAAAATTTCTAAGCCCCGGGGTCACAACTTCAGCAAAAATCTGAAATTCTCCAATTCACTCAAAGATGGTGCTAAACTGTTGCAAATTCTTCCCGGAAAGGTTTGGCGGTGGAAACAGACGGCTTTTTATCATAGGGCATGAAATCAGCCCTCGACAACTTAACCTGTGAAAAAAAAATTCTAAGCCCCGGGGTCACAATTTCAGCAAAAATCTGAAATTCTCCAATTCACTCAAAAATGGTGCTAAGCTGTTGTAAATTCTCCCCTGAAAGGTTTGGCGGTGGAAACCAAAGGCTTTTTATCATAGGACATGAAATCAACCCTTGACAACTTAACCTGTGAAAAAAAAAATTTCTAAGCCCCGGGGTCACAACTTCAGCAAAAATCTGAAATTCTCCAATTCACTCAAAGATGGTGCTAAACTGTTGCAAATTCTTCCCGGAAAGGTTTGGCGGTGGAAACAGACGGCTTTTTATCATAGGACATGAAATCAGCCCTCGACAACTTAATCTGTGAAAAAAAAATTTTCTAAGCCCCGGGGTCACAACTTCAGCAAAAATCTGAAATTCTCCAATTCACTCAAAGATGGTGCTAAACTGTTGCAAATTCTTCCCGGAAAGGTTTGGCGGTGGAAACAGACGGCTTTTTATCATAGGGCATGAAATCAGCCCTCGACAACTTAACCTGTGAAAAAAAAAATTTCTAAGCCCCGTTGTCTCAATTTCAGCAAAAATCTGAAATTCTCCAATTCACTCAAAAATGGTGCTAAACTGTTGCAAATTCTTCCCGGAAAGGTTTGGCGGTGGAAACAGAAGGTTTTTTATCATAGGACATGAAATCAGCCCTCGACAACTTAACCTGTGGAAAAAAACAATTCTAAGCCCCGGGGTCACAATTTCAGGAAAAATCTGAAATTCTCCAATTCACTCAAATATGGTGCTAAACAAAATGGTGTTGCAAATTCTCCCCTGAAAGGTTTGGCGGTGGAAACCAAAGCTTTTTGTCATAGGCCAAGAAATCAACCCTCGACAACTTAACCTGTGAAAAAAAAAATTTCTAAGCCCGGGGGTCACAACTTCAGCAAAACTCTGAAATTCTCCAATTCACTCAAAGATGGTGCCAAAGTTTTGCAAATTCTTCCCTGAAAGGTTTGGCGGTGGAAACAGAAGGCTTTTTATCATAGGACATGAAATCAGCCCTCGACAACTTAACCTGTGGAAAAAAACAATTCTAAGCCCCGGGGTCACAATTTAAGCAAAAATCTAAAATTCTCCAATTCACTCAACAATGGTGCTAAACTGTTGCAAATTCTCCCCTGAAAGGTTTGGCAGTGGAAACAGAAGGGTTTTTATCATAGGCCAAGAAATCAACCCTCGACAACTTAACCTGTGAAAAAAAAAATTTCTAAGCCCCGGGGTCACAACTTCAGCAAAAATCTGAAATTCTCCAATTCACTCAAAGATGGTGCCAAAGTTTTCCAAATACTCCCCTGAAAGGTTTGGCGGTGGAAACAGAAGGCTTTTTATCATAGGTCATGAAATCAGCCCTCGACAACTTAACCTGTGAAAAAAAAAATTTCTAAGCCCCGGCGTCACAATTTCAGCAAAAATCTGAAATTCTCCAATTCACTCAAAAATGGTGCTAAACTGTTGTAAATTCTCCCCTGAAAGGTTTGGCGGTGGAAACCAAAGGCTTTTTATCATAGGACATGAAATCAACCCTTGACAACTTAACCTGTGAAAAAAAAAATTTCTAAGCCCCGGGGTCACAACTTCAGCAAAAATCTGAAATTCTCCAATTCACTCAAAGATGGTGCTAAACTGTTGCAAATTCTTCCCGGAAAGGTTTGGCGGTGGAAACAGACGGCTTTTTATCATAGGGCATGAAATCAGCCCTCGACAACTTAACCTGTGAAAAAAAAAATTTCTAAGCCCCGGGGTCACAACTTCAGCAAAAATCTGAAATTCTCCATTTCACTCAAAGATGGTGCCAAAGTTTTGAAAATTCTTCCCGGAAAGGTTTGGCGGTGGAAACAGAAGGCTTTTTATCATAGGCCAAGAAATCAACCCTCGACAACTTAACCTGTGAAAAAAAAAATTTCTAAGCCCCGGGGTCACAATTTCAGCAAAAATCTGAAATTCTCCAATTCACTCAAAAATGGTGCTAAACTGTTGTAAATTCTCCCCTGAAAGGTTTGGTGGTGGAAACAGAAGGCTGTTTATCATAGGCCAAGAAATCAACCCTCGACAACTTAACCTGTGAAAAAAAAAATTCTAAGCCCCGGGGTCACTACTTCAGCAAAAATCTGAAATTCTCCAATTCACTCAAAGATGGTGCCAAAGTTTTGCAAATACTCCCCTGAAAGGTTTGGCGGTGAAAACAGAAGGCTTTTTATCATAGGACATGAAATCAGCCCTCGACAACTTAACTTGTGGGGAAAAAAAATTCTAAGCCCCGGGGTCACAATTTCAGCAAAAATCTGAAATTCTCCAATTCACTGAAAAATGGTGCTAAACTGTTGCAAATTCTCCCCTGAAAGGTTTGGCAGTGGAAACAGAAGGGTTTTTATCATAGGCCAAGAAATCAACCCTCGACAACTTAACCTGTGAAAAAAAAAATTTCTAAGCCCCGGGGTCACAACTTCAGCAAAAATCTGAAATTCTCCAATTCACTCAAAGATGGTGCCAAAGTTTTCCAAATACTCCCCTGAAAGGTTTGGCGGTGGAAACAGAAGGCTTTTTATCATAGGTCATTAAATCAGCCCTCGACAACTTAACCTGTGAAAAAAAAAATTTCTAAGCCCCGGGGTCACAATTTCAGCAAAAATCTGAAATTCTCCAATTCACTCAAAAATGGTCCTAAACTGTTGCAAATTCTCCCCTGAAAGGTTTGGCGGTGGAAACAGAAGGTTTTTTATCATAGGACATGAAATCAGCCCTCGGCAACTTAATCTGTGAAAAAAAAAATTTCTAAGCCCCGGGGTCACAACTTCAGCAAAAATCTGAAATTCTCCAATTCACTCAAAGATGGTGCCAATGTTTTCCAAATACTCCCCTGAAAGGTTTGGCGGTGGAAACCAAAGGCTTCTTGTCATAGGCCAAGAAATCAACCCTCGACAACTTAACCTGTGAAAAAAAAAATTTCTAAGCCCCGGGTCACAACTTCAGCACAAATCTGAAATTCTCCAATTCACTCAAAGACGGTGCTAAACTGTTGCAAATTCTTCCCGGAAAGGTTTGACGGTGGAAACAGACGGCTTTTTATCATAGGGCATGAAATCAGCCCTCGACAACTTAACCTGTGAAAAAAAAAATTTCTAAGCCCCGGGGTCACAATTTCAGCAAAAATCTGAAATTCTCCAATTCACTCAAAAATGGTGCTAAACTGTTGCAAATTCTTCCCGGAAAGGTTTGGCGGTGGAAACAGAAGGCTTTTTATCATAGGACATGAAATCAGCCCTCGACTACTTAACCTGTGAAAAAAAAAATTTCTAAGCCCCGGGGTCACAATTTCAGCAAAAATCTGAAATTCTCCAATTCACTCAAAGATGGTGCCAAAGTTTTGCAAATTCTTCCCGGAAAGGTTTGGCGGTGGAAACAGAAGGCTTTTTATCATAGGCCAAGAAATCAACCCTCGACAACTTAACCTGTGAAAAAAAAAAATTCTAAGCCCCGGGGTCACAATTTCAGCAAAAATCTGAAATTGTCCAATTCACTCAAAAATGGTGCTAAACTGTTGCAAATTCTCCACTGAAAGGTTTGGCGGTGGAAACCAAAGGCTTTTTGTTATAGGCCAAGAAATCAACCCTCGACAACTTAACCTGTGAAAAAAAAGATTTCTAAGCCCCGGGGTCACAACTTCAGCAAAAATCTGAAATTCTCCAATTCACTCAAAGATGGTGCTAAACTGTTGCAAATTCTTCCCGGAAAGGTTTGGCGGTGGAAACAGACGGCTTTTTATCATAGGGCATGAAATCAGCCCTCGACAACTTAACCTTTGAAAAAAAAAATTTCTAAGCCCCGGGGTCACAATTTCAGCAAAAATCTAAAATTCTCCAATTCACTCAAAAATGGTGCTAAACTGTTGCAAATTCTTCCCGGAAAGGTTTGGCGGTGGAAACAGAAGGTTTTTTATCATAGGACATGAAATCAGCCCTCGACAACTTAATCTGTGAAAAAAAAAATTTCTAAGCCCCGGGGTCACAACTTCAGCAAAAATCTGAAATTCTCCAATTCACTCAAAGATGGTGCCAAAGTTTTGCAAATTCTCCCCTGAAAGGTTTGGCGGTGGAAACAGAAGGCTTTTTATCATAGGACATGAAATCAGCCCTCGACAACTTAACCTGTGAAAAAAAAAATTTCTAAGCCCCGGGGTCACAACTTCAGCAAAAATCTGATATTCTCTAATTCACTCAAAGATGGTGCCAAAGTTTTCCAAATACTCTCCTGAAAGGTTTGGCGGTGGAAACAGAAGGCTTTTTTATCATAGGACATGAAATCAGCCCTCGACAACTTAACCTGTGAAAAAAAAATTTCTAAGCCCCGGGGTCACAACTTCAGCAAAAATCTGAAATTCTCCAATTCACTCAAAGATGGTGCCAAAGTTTTTCAAATTCTCCCCTGAAAGGTTTGGCGGTGGAAACAGAAGGCTGTTTATCATAGGACATGAAATCAGCCCTCGACAACTTAACCTGTGAAAAAAAAAATTTCTAAACCCCGGGGTCACAACTTCAGCAAAAATCTGAAATTCTCCAATTCACTCAAAGATGGTGCCAAATTTTGCAAATTCTTCCTGGAAAGGTTTGGCGGTGGAAACAGAAGGCTTTTTATCATAGGCCAAGAAATCAACCCTCGACAACTTAACCTGTGAAAAAAAAAAATTCTAAGCCCCGGGGTCACTACTTCAGCAAAAATCTGAAATTCTCCAATTCACTCAAAGATGGTGCCAAAGTTTTGCAAATACTCCCCTGAAAAGTTTGGCGGTGGAAACAGAAGGATTTTTATCATAGGACATGAAATCAGCCCTCAACAACTTAACCTGTGGAAAAAAAAATTTCTAAGCCCCGGGGTCGCAACTTCAGCAAAAATCTGAAATTCTCCAATTCACTCAAAGATGGTGCTAAACTGTTGCAAATTCTCCCCTGAAAGGTTTGGCGGTGGAAACAGAAGGCTTTTTATCATAGGCCAAGAAATCAACCCTCGACAACTTAATCTGTGAAAAAAAAAATTTCTAAGCCCCGGGGTCGCAACTTCAGCAAAAATCTGAAATTCTCCAATTCACTCAAAGATGGTGCCAAAATTTTGCAAATACTCCCCTGAAAGGTTTGGCGGTGGAAACAGAAGGCTTTTTCTCATAGGACATGAAATCAGCCCTCGACAACTTAACCTGTGGGGAAAAAAAATTCTAAGCCCCGGGGTCACAATTTCAGCAAAAATCTGAAATTCTCCAATTCACTCATAAATGGTGCTAAACTGTTGCAAATTCTCCCCTGAAAGGTTTGGCAGTGGAAACAGAAGGCTTTTTATCATAGGCCAAGAAATAAACCCTCGACAACTTAACCTGTGAAAAAAAAAAATTCTAAGCCCCGGGGTCACAACTTCAGCAAAAATCTGAAATTCTCCAATTCACTCAAAGATGGTGCCAACGCATTGCAAATACTCCCCTGAAAGGTTTGGTGGTGGAAACAGAAGGCTTTTTATCATAGGACATGAAATCAGCCCTCGACAACTTAACCTGTGAAAAAAAAAATTTCTAAGCCTCGGGGTCACAATTTCAGCAAAAATCTGAAATTGTCCAATGCACTCAAAAATGGTGCTAAACTGTTTCAAATTCTCCCCTGAAAGGTTTGGCGGTGGAAACAGAAGGCTTTTTATCATAGGCCAAGAAATCAACCCTCGACAACTTAACCTGTGAAAAAAAAAAAAAATTCTAAGCCCCGGGGTCACAATTTCAGCAAAAATCTGAAATTCTCCAATTCACTCAAAAATGGTGCTAAACTGTTGTAAATTCTCCCCTGAAACGTTTGGCGGTGGAAACAGAAGGCTGTTTATCATAGGCCAAGAAATCAACCCTCGACAACTTAACCTGTGAAAAAAAAAATTTCTAAGCCCCGGGGTCACTACTTCAGCAAAAATCTGAAATTCTCCAATTCACTCAAAGATGGTGCCAAAGTTTTGCAAATACTCCCCTGAAAAGTTTGGCGGTGGAAACAGAAGGCTTTTTATCATAGGACATGAAATCAGCCCTCGACAACTTAACCTGTGAAAAAAAAAAAATTTCTAAGCCCCCGGGGTCACAACTTCAGCAAAAATCTGAAATTCTCCAATTCACTCAAAAATGGTGCTAAACTGTTGCAAATTCTCCCCTGAAAGGTTTGGCGGTGGAAACAGAAGGCTTTTTATCATAGGCCAAGAAATCAACCCTCGACAACTTAATCTGTGAAAAAAAAAATTTCTAAGCCCCGGGGTCACTACTTCAGCAAAAATCTGAAATTCTCCAATTCACTCAAAGATGGTGCCAAAGTTTTTCAAATTCTCCCCTGAAAGGTTTGGCGGTGGAAACAGAAGGCTGTTTATCATAGGACATGAAATCAGCCCTCGACAACTTAACCTGTGAAAAAAAAAATTTCTAAACCCCGGGGTCACAACTTCAGCAAAAATCTGAAATTCTCCAATTCACTCAAAGATGGTGCCAAATTTTGCAAATTCTTCCTGGAAAGGTTTGGCGGTGGAAACAGAAGGCTTTTTATCATAGGCCAAGAAATCAACCCTCGACAACTTAACCTGTGAAAAAAAAAAATTCTAAGCCCCGGGGTCACTACTTCAGCAAAAATCTGAAATTCTCCAATTCACTCAAAGATGGTGCCAAAGTTTTGCAAATACTCCCCTGAAAAGTTTGGCGGTGGAAACAGAAGGATTTTTATCATAGGACATGAAATCAGCCCTCAACAACTTAACCTGTGGAAAAAAAAATTTCTAAGCCCCGGGGTCGCAACTTCAGCAAAAATCTGAAATTCTCCAATTCACTCAAAGATGGTGCTAAACTGTTGCAAATTCTCCCCTGAAAGGTTTGGCGGTGGAAACAGAAGGCTTTTTATCATAGGCCAAGAAATCAACCCTCGACAACTTAATCTGTGAAAAAAAAAATTTCTAAGCCCCGGGGTCGCAACTTCAGCAAAAATCTGAAATTCTCCAATTCACTCAAAGATGGTGCCAAAATTTTGCAAATACTCCCCTGAAAGGTTTGGCGGTGGAAACAGAAGGCTTTTTCTCATAGGACATGAAATCAGCCCTCGACAACTTAACCTGTGGGGAAAAAAAATTCTAAGCCCCGGGGTCACAATTTCAGCAAAAATCTGAAATTCTCCAATTCACTCATAAATGGTGCTAAACTGTTGCAAATTCTCCCCTGAAAGGTTTGGCAGTGGAAACAGAAGGCTTTTTATCATAGGCCAAGAAATAAACCCTCGACAACTTAACCTGTGAAAAAAAAAAATTCTAAGCCCCGGGGTCACAACTTCAGCAAAAATCTGAAATTCTCCAATTCACTCAAAGATGGTGCCAACGCATTGCAAATACTCCCCTGAAAGGTTTGGTGGTGGAAACAGAAGGCTTTTTATCATAGGACATGAAATCAGCCCTCGACAACTTAACCTGTGAAAAAAAAAATTTCTAAGCCTCGGGGTCACAATTTCAGCAAAAATCTGAAATTGTCCAATGCACTCAAAAATGGTGCTAAACTGTTTCAAATTCTCCCCTGAAAGGTTTGGCGGTGGAAACAGAAGGCTTTTTATCATAGGCCAAGAAATCAACCCTCGACAACTTAACCTGTGAAAAAAAAAATTTCTAAGCCCCGGGGTCACTACTTCAGCAAAAATCTGAAATTCTCCAATTCACTCAAAGATGGTGCCAAAGTTTTGCAAATACTCCCCTGAAAAGTTTGGCGGTGGAAACAGAAGGCTTTTTATCATAGGACATGAAATCAGCCCTCGACAACTTAACCTGTGAAAAAAAAAAAATTTCTAAGCCCCCGGGGTCACAACTTCAGCAAAAATCTGAAATTCTCCAATTCACTCAAAAATGGTGCTAAACTGTTGCAAATTCTCCCCTGAAAGGTTTGGCGGTGGAAACAGAAGGCTTTTTATCATAGGCCAAGAAATCAACCCTCGACAACTTAATCTGTGAAAAAAAAAATTTCTAAGCCCCGGGGTCACTACTTCAGCAAAAATCTGAAATTCTCCAATTCACTCAAAGATGGTGCCAAAGTTTTGCAAATACTCCCCTGAAAAGTTTGGCGGTGGAAACAGAAGGCTTTTTATCATAGGACATGAAATCAGCCCTCGACAACTTAACCTGTGAAAAAAAAAAAAATTCTAAGCCCCCGGGGTCACAACTTCAGCAAAAATCTGAAATTCTCCAATTCACTCAAAAATGGTGCTAAACTGTTGCAAATTCTCCCCTGAAAGGTTTGGCGGTGGAAACAGAAGGCTTTTTATCATAGGCCAAGAAATCAACCCTCGACAACTTAATCTGTGGAAAAAAAAATTTCTAAGCCCCCGGGGTCACAACTTCAGCAAAAATCTGAAATTCTCCAATTCACTCAAAAATGGTGCTAAACTGTTGCAAATACTCCCCTGAAAGGTTTTGCGGTGAAAACAGAAGGCTTTTTATCATAGGACATGAAATCAGCCCTCGACAACTTAACTTGTGGGGAAAAAAAATTCTAAGCCCCGGGGTCACAATTTCAGCAAAAATCTGAAATTCTCCAATTCACTCAAAAATGGTGCTAAACTGTTGCAAATTCTCCCCTGAAAGGTTTGGCAGTGGAAACAGAAGGGTTTTTATCATAGGCCAAGAAATCAACCCTCGACAACTTAACCTGTGAAAAAAAAAATTTCTAAGCCCCGGGGTCACAACTTCAGCAAAAATCTGAAATTCTCCAATTCACTCAAAGATGGTGCCAAAGTTTTCCAAATACTCCCCTGAAAGGTTTGGCGGTGGAAACAGAAGGCTTTTTATCATAGGTCATGAAATCAGCCCTCGACAACTTAACCTGTGAAAAAAAAAATTTCTAAGCCCCGGGGTCACAATTTCAGCAAAAATCTGAAATTCTCCAATTCACTCAAAAATGGTGCTAAACTGTTGCAAATTCTCCCCTGAAAGGTTTGGCGGTGGAAACCAAAGGCTTCTTGTCATAGGCCAAGAAATCAACCCTCAACAACTTAACCTGTGAAAAAAAAAATTTCTAAGCCCCGGGGTCACAACTTCAGCAAAAATCTGAAATTCTCCAATTCACTCAAAGACGGTGCTAAACTGTTGCAAATTCTTCCCGGAAAGGTTTGGCGGTGGAAACAGACGGCTTTTTATCATAGGGCATGAAATCAGCCCTCGACAACTTAACCTGTGAAAAAAAAAATTTCTAAGCCCCGGGGTCACAATTTCAGCAAAAATCTGAAATTCTCCAATTCACTCAAAAATGGTGCTAAACTGTTGCAAATTCTTCCCGGAAAGGTTTGGCGGTGGAAACAGAAGGCTTTTTATCATAGGACATGAAATCAGCCCTCGACTACTTAACCTGTGAAAAAAAAAATTTCTAAGCCCCGGGGTCACAATTTCAGCAAAAATCTGAAATTCTCCAATTCACTCAAAGATGGTGCCAAAGTTTTGCAAATTCTTCCCGGAAAGGTTTGGCGGTGGAAACAGAAGGCTTTTTATCATAGGCCAAGAAATCAACCCTCGACAACTTAACCTGTGAAAAAAAAAAATTCTAAGCCCCGGGGTCACAATTTCAGCAAAAATCTGAAATTCTCCAATTCACTCAAAAATGGTGCTAAACTGTTGTAAATTCTCCCCTGAAAGGTTTGGCGGTGGAAATAGAAGGCTTTTTATCATAGGACATGAAATCAGCCCTCGACAACTTAATCTGTGAAAAAAAAAATTTCTAAGCCCCGGGGTCACAACTTCAGCAAAAATCTGAAATTCTCCAATTCACTCAAAGATGGTGCCAAAGTTTTCCAAATACTCCCCTGAAAGGTTTGGCGGTGGAAACAAACGGCTTTTTATCATAGGCTAAGTAATCAACCCTCGACAACTTAACCTGTGAAAAAAAAAAATTCTCAGCTCCGGGGTCACAACTTCAGCAAAAATCTGAAATTCTCCAATTCACTCAAAGATGGTGCCAAAGTTTTGCAAATACTCCCCTGAAAGGTTTGGCGGTGGAAACAGAAGGCTTATTCTCATAGGACATGAAATCAGCCCTCGACAACTTAACCTGTGAAAAAAAAAATTTCTAAGCCCCCGGGGTCACAACTTCAGCAAAAATCTGAAATTCTCCAATTCACTCAAAAATGGTGCTAAACTGTTGCAAATTCTCCCCTGAAAGGTTTGGCGGTGGAAACAGAAGGCTTTTTATCATAGGCCAAGAAATCAACCCTCGACAACTTAACCTGTGAAAAAAAAAATTTCTAAGCCCCGGGGTCACAACTTCAGCAAAAATCTGAAATTCTCCAATTCACTCAAAGATGGTGCCAAAGTTTTGCAAATACTCCCCTGAAAGGTTTGGCGGTGGAAACAGAAGGCCTTTTCTCATAGGACATGAAATCAGCCCTCGACAACTTAACCTGTGGGAATAAAAAATTCTAAGCCCCGGGGTCACAATTTCAGCAAAAATCTGAAATTCTCCAATTCACTCAAAAATGGTGCTAAACTGTTGCAAATTCTCCCCTGAAAGGTTTGGCGGTGGAAACCAAAGGCTTTTTGTTATAGGCCAAGAAATCAACCCTCGACAACTTAACCTGTGAAAAAAAAGATTTCTAAGCCCCGGGGTCACAACTTCAGCAAAAATCTGAAATTCTCCAATTCACTCAAAGATGGTGCTAAACTGTTGCAAATTCTTCCCGGAAAGGTTTGGCGGTGGAAACAGACGGCTTTTTATCATAGGGCATGAAATCAGCCCTCGACAACTTAACCTTTGAAAAAAAAAATTTCTAAGCCCCGGGGTCACAATTTCAGCAAAAATCTAAAATTCTCCAATTCACTCAAAAATGGTGCTAAACTGTTGCAAATTCTTCCCGGAAAGGTTTGGCGGTGGAAACAGAAGGTTTTTTATCATAGGACATGAAATCAGCCCTCGACAACTTAATCTGTGAAAAAAAAAATTTCTAAGCCCCGGGGTCACAACTTCAGCAAAAATCTGAAATTCTCCAATTCACTCAAAGATGGTGCCAAAGTTTTCCAAATACTCCCCTGAAAGGTTTGGCGGTGGAAACAAACGGCTTTTTATCATAGGCTAAGTAATCAACCCTCGACAACTTAACCTGTGAAAAAAAAAAATTCTCAGCTCCGGGGTCACAACTTCAGCAAAAATCTGAAATTCTCCAATTCACTCAAAGATGGTGCCAAAGTTTTGCAAATACTCCCCTGAAAGGTTTGGCGGTGGAAACAGAAGGCTTATTCTCATAGGACATGAAATCAGCCCTCGACAACTTAACCTGTGAAAAAAAAAATTTCTAAGCCCCCGGGGTCACAACTTCAGCAAAAATCTGAAATTCTCCAATTCACTCAAAAATGGTGCTAAACTGTTGCAAATTCTCCCCTGAAAGGTTTGGCGGTGGAAACAGAAGGCTTTTTATCATAGGCCAAGAAATCAACCCTCGACAACTTAACCTGTGAAAAAAAAAATTTCTAAGCCCCGGGGTCACAACTTCAGCAAAAATCTGAAATTCTCCAATTCACTCAAAGATGGTGCCAAAGTTTTGCAAATACTCCCCTGAAAGGTTTGGCGGTGGAAACAGAAGGCCTTTTCTCATAGGACATGAAATCAGCCCTCGACAACTTAACCTGTGGGAATAAAAAATTCTAAGCCCCGGGGTCACAATTTCAGCAAAAATCTGAAATTCTCCAATTCACTCAAAAATGGTGCTAAACTGTTGCAAATTCTCCCCTGAAAGGTTTGGCGGTGGAAACCAAAGGCTTTTTGTTATAGGCCAAGAAATCAACCCTCGACAACTTAACCTGTGAAAAAAAAGATTTCTAAGCCCCGGGGTCACAACTTCAGCAAAAATCTGAAATTCTCCAATTCACTCAAAGATGGTGCTAAACTGTTGCAAATTCTTCCCGGAAAGGTTTGGCGGTGGAAACAGACGGCTTTTTATCATAGGGCATGAAATCAGCCCTCGACAACTTAACCTTTGAAAAAAAAAATTTCTAAGCCCCGGGGTCACAATTTCAGCAAAAATCTAAAATTCTCCAATTCACTCAAAAATGGTGCTAAACTGTTGCAAATTCTTCCCGGAAAGGTTTGGCGGTGGAAACAGAAGGTTTTTTATCATAGGACATGAAATCAGCCCTCGACAACTTAATCTGTGAAAAAAAAAATTTCTAAGCCCCGGGGTCACAACTTCAGCAAAAATCTGAAATTCTCCAATTCACTCAAAGATGGTGCCAAAGTTTTGCAAATTCTCCCCTGAAAGGTTTGGCGGTGGAAACAGAAGGCTTTTTATCATAGGACATGAAATCAGCCCTCGACAACTTAACCTGTGAAAAAAAAAATTTCTAAGCCCCGGGGTCACAACTTCAGCAAAAATCTGATATTCTCTAATTCACTCAAAGATGGTGCCAAAGTTTTGCAAATACTCCCCTGAAAGGTTTGGCGGTGGAAACAGAAGGCCTTTTCTCATAGGACATGAAATCAGCCCTCGACAACTTAACCTGTGGGAATAAAAAATTCTAAGCCCCGGGGTCACAATTTCAGCAAAAATCTGAAATTCTCCAATTCACTCAAAAATGGTGCTAAACTGTTGCAAATTCTCCCCTGAAAGGTTTGGCGGTGGAAACCAAAGGCTTTTTGTTATAGGCCAAGAAATCAACCCTCGACAACTTAACCTGTGAAAAAAAAGATTTCTAAGCCCCGGGGTCACAACTTCAGCAAAAATCTGAAATTCTCCAATTCACTCAAAGATGGTGCTAAACTGTTGCAAATTCTTCCCGGAAAGGTTTGGCGGTGGAAACAGACGGCTTTTTATCATAGGGCATGAAATCAGCCCTCGACAACTTAACCTTTGAAAAAAAAAATTTCTAAGCCCCGGGGTCACAATTTCAGCAAAAATCTAAAATTCTCCAATTCACTCAAAGATGGTGCCAAAGTTTTGCAAATTCTCCCCTGAAAGGTTTGGCGGTGGAAACAGAAGGCTTTTTATCATAGGACATGAAATCAGCCCTCGACAACTTAACCTGTGAAAAAAAAAATTTCTAAGCCCCGGGGTCACAACTTCAGCAAAAATCTGATATTCTCTAATTCACTCAAAGATGGTGCCAAAGTTTTCCAAATACTCCCCTGAAAGGTTTGGCGGTGGAAACAGAAGGCTTTTTTATCATAGGACATGAAATCAGCCCTCGACAACTTAACCTGTGAAAAAAAAAATTCTACGCCCCGGGGTCACAACTTCAGCAAAAATCTGAAATTCTCCAATTCACTCAAAGATGGTGCCAAAGTTTTTCAAATACTCCCCTGAAAGGTTTGGCGGTGGAAACAGAAGGCTGTTTATCATAGGACATGAAATCAGCCCTCGACAACTTAACCTGTGAAAAAAAAAAATTCTAAGCCCCGGGGTCACTACTTCAGCAAAAATCTGAAATTCTCCAATTCACTCAAAAATGGTGCTAAACTGTTGCAAATTGTCCCCTGAAAGGTTTGGCAATGGAAACAGGAGGCTTTTTATCATAGGCCAAGAAATCAACCCTCGACAACTTAACCTGTGAAAAAAAAAAATTTCTAAGCCCCGGGGTCACAACTTCAGCAAAAATCTGAAATTCTCCAATTCACTCAAAGATGGTGCCAAAGTTTTGCAAATTCTTCCTGGAAAGGTTTGGCGGTGGAAACAGAAGGCTTTTTATCATAGGCCAAGAAATCAACCCTCGACAACTTAACCTGTGAAAAAAAAAAATTCTAAGCCCCGGGGTCACTACTTCAGCAAAAATCTGAAATTCTCCAATTCACTCAAAGATGGTGCCAAAGTTTTGCAAATACTCCCCTGAAAAGTTTGGCGGTGGAAACAGAAGGATTTTTTATCATAGGACATGAAATCAGCCCTCGACAACTTAACCTGTGAAAAAAAAAAAATTTCTAAGCCCCCGGGGTCACAACTTCAGCAAAAATCTGAAATTCTCCAATTCACTCAAAAATGGTGCTAAACTGTTGCAAATTCTCCCCTGAAAGGTTTGGCGGTGGAAACAGAAGGCTTTTTATCATAGGCCAAGAAATCAACCCTCGACAACTTAATCTGTGAAAAAAAAAAATTTCTAAGCCCCGGGGTCACAACTTCAGCAAAAATCTGAAATTCTCCAATTCACTCAAAGATGGTGCCAAAATTTTGCAAATACTCCCCTGAAAGGTTTGGCGGTGGAAACAGAAGGCTTTTTCTCATAGGACATGAAATCAGCCCTCGACAACTTAACCTGTGGGGAAAAAAAATTCTAAGCCCCGGGGTCACAATTTCAGCAAAAATCTGAAATTCTCCAATTCACTCAAAAATGGTGCTAAAATTTTGCAAATACTCCCCTGAAAGGTTTGGCGGTGGAAACAGAAGGCTTTTTCTCATAGGACATGAAATAAACCCTCGACAACTTAACCTGTGAAAAAAAAAAATTATAAGCCCCGGGGTCACAACTTCAGCAAAAATCTGAAATTCTCCAATTCACTCAAAGATGGTGCCAACGCATTGCAAATACTCCCCTGAAAGGTTTGGTGGTGGAAACAGAAGGCTTTTTATCATAGGACATGAAATCAGCCCTCGACAACTTAACCTGTGAAAAAAAAAATTTCTAAGCCTCGGGGTCACAATTTCAGCAAAAATCTGAAATTGTCCAATGCACTCAAAAATGGTGCTAAACTGTTTCAAATTCTCCCCTGAAAGGTTTGGCGGTGGAAACAGAAGGCTTTTTATCATAGGCCAAGAAATCAACCCTCTACAACTTAACCTGTGAAAAAAAAAAAAAATTCTAAGCCCCGGGGTCACAATTTCAGCAAAAATCTGAAATTCTCCAATTCACTCAAAAATGGTGCTAAACTGTTGTAAATTCTCCCCTGAAACGTTTGGCGGTGGAAACAGAAGGCTGTTTATCATAGGCCAAGAAATCAACCCTCGACAACTTAACCTGTGAAAAAAAAAATTTCTAAGCCCCGGGGTCACTACTTCAGCAAAAATCTGAAATTCTCCAATTCACTCAAAGATGGTGCCAAAGTTTTGCAAATACTCCCCTGAAAAGTTTGGCGGTGGAAACAGAAGGCTTTTTATCATAGGACATGAAATCAGCCCTCGACAACTTAACCTGTGAAAAAAAAAAAATTTCTAAGCCCCCGGGGTCACAACTTCAGCAAAAATCTGAAATTCTCCAATTCACTCAAAAATGGTGCTAAACTGTTGCAAATTCTCCCCTGAAAGGTTTGGCGGTGGAAACAGAAGGCTTTTTATCATAGGCCAAGAAATCAACCCTCGACAACTTAATCTGTGAAAAAAAAAATTTCTAAGCCCCGGGGTCACTACTTCAGCAAAAATCTGAAATTCTCCAATTCACTCAAAGATGGTGCCAAAGTTTTGCAAATACTCCCCTGAAAAGTTTGGCGGTGGAAACAGAAGGCTTTTTATCATAGGACATGAAATCAGCCCTCGACAAATTAACCTGTGAAAAAAAAAAATTTCTAAGCCCCCGGGGTCACAACTTCAGCAAAAATCTGAAATTCTCCAATTCACTCAAAAATGGTGCTAAACTGTTGCAAATTCTCCCCTGAAAGGTTTGGCGGTGGAAACAGAAGGCTTTTTATCATAGGCCAAGAAATCAACCCTCGACAACTTAATCTGTGGAAAAAAAAAATTCTAAGCCCCGGGGTCACAACTTCAGCAAAAATCTGAAATTCTCCAATTCACTCAAAGATGGTGCCAAAATTTTGCAAATACTCCCCTGAAAGGTTTGGCGGTGGAAACAGAAGGCATTTTCTCATAGGACATGAAATCAGCCCTCGACAACTTAACCTGTGGGGAAAAAAAATTCTAAGCCCCGGGGTCACAATTTCAGCAAAAATCTGAAATTCTCCAATTCACTCAAAAATGGTCCTAAACTGTTGCAAATTCTCCCCTGAAAGGTTTGGCGGTGGAAACAGAAGGTTTTTTATCATAGGACATGAAATCAGCCCTCGGCAACTTAATCTGTGAAAAAAAAAATTTCTAAGCCCCGGGGTCACAACTTCAGCAAAAATCTGAAATTCTCCAATTCACTCAAAGATGGTGCCAATGTTTTCCAAATACTCCCCTGAAAGGTTTGGCGGTGGAAACAGAAGGCTTTTTATCATAGGACATGAAATCAGCCCTCGACAACTTAACCTGTGAAAAAAAAAATTTCTAAGCCCCGGGGTCACAACTTCAGCAAAAATCTGAAATTCTCCAATTCACTCAAAGATGGTGCCAAAGTTTTGCAAATTCTCCCCTGAAAGGTTTGGCGGTGGAAACAGAAGGCTTTTTATCATAGGACATGAAATCAGCCCTCGACAACTTAACCTGTGAAAAAAAAAATTTCTAAGCTCCGGGGTCAGAACTTCAGCAAAAATCTGATATTCTCTAATTCACTCAAAGATGGTGCCAAAGTTTTGCAAATACTCCCCTGAAAGGCTTGGCGGTGGAAACAGAAGGCTTTTTATCATAGGACATGAAATCAGCCCTCGACAACTTAACCTGTGAAAAAAAAATTTCTAAGCCCCGGGGTCACAACTTCAGCAAAAATCTGAAATTCTCCAATTCACTCAAAGATGGTGCCAAAGTTTTTCAAATACTCCCCTGAAAGGTTTGGCGGTGGAAACAGAAGGCTTTTTATCATAGGACATGAAATCAGCCCTCGACAACTTAACCTGTGAAAAAAAACATTTCTAAGCCCCGGGGTCACAACTTCAGCAAAAATCTGAAATTCTCCAATTCACTCAAAAATGGTGCTAAACTGTAGCAAATTCTCCCCTGAAAGGTTTGGCAGTGGAAACAGAAGGCTTTTTATCATAGGCCAAGAAATCAACCCTCGACAACTTAACCTGTGAAAAAAAAAAATTCTAAGCCCTGGGGTCACAACTTCAGCAAAAATCTGAAATTCTCCAATTCACTCAAAGATGGTGCCAACGCATTGCAAATACTCCCCTGAAAGGTTTGGTGGTGGAAACAGAAGGCTTTTTATCATAGGACATGAAATCAGCCCTCGACAACTTAACCTGTGGAAAAAAAAATTTCTAAGCCCCGGGGTCACAATTTCAGCAAAAATCTGAAATTGTCCAATGCACTCAAAAATGGTGCTAAACTGTTTCAAATTCTCCCCTGAAAGGTTTGGCGGTGGAAACAGAAGGCTTTTTATCATAGGCCAAGAAATCAGCCCTCGACAACTTAACCTGTGGGGAAAAAAAATTCTAAGCCCCGGGGTCACAATTTCAGCAAAAATCTGAAATTCTCCAATTCACTCAAAAATGGTGCTAAACTGTTGTAAATTCTCCCCTGAAAGGTTTGGCAGTGGAAACAGAAGGCTTTTTATCATAAGCCAAGAAATCAACCCTCGACAACTTAACCTGTGAAAAAAAATATTTCTAAGCCCCGGGGTCACAACTTCAGCAAAAATCTGAAATTCTCCAATTCACTCAAAGATGGTGCTAAACTGTTGCAAATTCTCCCCTGAAAGGTTTGGCAGTGGAAACAGAAGGCTTTTTATCATAGGCCAAGAAATCAACCCTCGACAACTTAACCTGTGAAAAAAAAAATTTCTAAGCCCCGGGGTCACAACTTCAGCAAAAATCTGAAATTCTCCAATTCACTCAAAGATGGTGCCAACGCATTGCAAATACTCCCCTGAAAGGTTTGGTGGTGGAAACAGAAGGCTTTTTATCATAGGACATGAAATCAGCCCTCGACAACTTAACCTGTGAAAAAAAAAATTTCTAAGCCCCGGGGTCACAATTTCAGCAAAAATCTGAAATTGTCCAATGCACTCAAAAATGGTGCTAAACTGTTTCAAATTCTCCCCTGAAAGGTTTGGCGGTGGAAACAGAAGGCTTTTTATCATAGGCCAAGAAATCAACCCTCGACAACTTAACCTGTGAAAAAAAAAATTTTTAAGCCCCGGGGTCACAATTTCAGCAAAAATCTGAAAGTCTCCAATTCACTCAAAAATGGTGCTAAACTGTTGCAAATTCTTCCCGGAAAGGTTTGGCGGTGGAAAAAGACGGCTTTTTATCATAGGGCATGAAATCAGCCCTCGACAACTTAATCTGTGGAAAAAAAAAATTCTAAGCCCCGGGGTCACAACTTCAGCAAAAATCTGAAATTCTCCAATTAACTCAAAGATGGTGCCAAAGTTTTCCAAATACTCCCCTGAAAGGTTTGGCGGTGGAAACAGAAGGCTTTTCATCATAGGACATGAAATCACCCCTCGACAACTTAATCTGTGAAAAAAAAATTTCTATGCCCCGGGGTCACAACTTCAGCAAAAATCTGAAATTCTCCAATTCACTCAAAGATGGTACCAAAGTTTTCCAAATACTCCCCTGAAAGGTTTGGCGGTGGAAACAGAAGGCTTTTTATCATAGGACATGAAATCAGCCCTCGACTACTTAACCTGTGAAAAAAAAAAATTCTAAGCCCCGGGGTCACAACTTCAGCAAAAATCTGAAATTCTCCAATTCACTCAAAGATGGTGCCAAAGTTTTTCAAATACTCCCCTGAAAGGTTTGGCGGTGGAAACAGAAGGCTTTTTATCATAGGACATGAAATCAACCCTCGACAACTTAACCTGTGAAAAAAAAAATTTCTAAGCCCCGGGGTCAGAACTTCAGCAAAAATCTGAAATTCTCCAATTCACTCAAAAATGGTGCTAAACTGTTGCAAATTCTCCCCTGAAAGGTTTGGCAGTGAAAACAGAAGGCTTTTTATCATGGGCCAAGAAATCAAATCTCGACAACTTAACCTGTGAAAAAAAAAATTTCTAAGCCCCGGGGTCACAATTTCAGCAAAAATCTGAAATTCTCCAATTCACTCAAAAATGGTGCTAAACTGTTGCAAATTCTTCCCGGAAAGGTTTGGCGGTGGAAAAAGACGGCTTTTTATCATAGGGCATGAAATCAGCCCTCGACAACTTAATCTGTGGGGGAAAAAAATTCTATGCCCCGGGGTCACAACTTCAGCAAAAATCTGAAATTCTCCAATTCACTCAAAGATGGTACCAAAGTTTTCCAAATACTCCCCTGAAAGGTTTGGCGGTGGAAACAGAAGGCTTTTTATCATAGGACATGAAATCAGCCCTCGACTACTTAACCTGTGAAAAAAAAAAATTCTAAGCCCCGGGGTCACAACTTCAGCAAAAATCTGAAATTCTCCAATTCACTCAAAGATGGTGCCAAAGTTTTTCAAATACTCCCCTGAAAGGTTTGGCGGTGGAAACAGAAGGCTTTTTATCATAGGACATGAAATCAACCCTCGACAACTTAACCTGTGAAAAAAAAAATTTCTAAGCCCCGGGGTCAGAACTTCAGCAAAAATCTGAAATTCTCCAATTCACTCAAAAATGGTGCTAAACTGTTGCAAATTCTCCCCTGAAAGGTTTGGCAGTGAAAACAGAAGGCTTTTTATCATGGGCCAAGAAATCAAATCTCGACAACTTAACCTGTGAAAAAAAAAATTTCTAAGCCCCGGGGTCACAATTTCAGCAAAAATCTGAAATTCTCCAATTCACTCAAAAATGGTGCTAAACTGTTGCAAATTCTTCCCGGAAAGGTTTGGCGGTGGAAACAGACGGCTTTTTATCATAGGGCATGAAATCAGCCCTCGACAACTTAATCTGTGAAAAAAAAAAATTTCTAAGCCCCGGGGTCACAATTTCAGCAAAAATCTGAAATTCTCCAATTAACTCAAAGATGGTGCCAAAGTTTTCCAATTCCCCCCCTGAAAGGTTTGGCAGTGGAAACAGAAGGCTTTTTATCATAGGACATGAAATCAGCCCTCGACAACTTAATCTGTGAAAAAAAAAATTTCTAAGCCCCGGGGTCACAACTTCAGCAAAAATCTGAAATTCTCCAATTCACTCAAAGATGGTGCCAAAGTTTTCCAAATACTCCCCTGAAAGGTTTGGCAGTGGAAACAGAAGGCTTTTTATCATAGGACATGAAATCAGCCCTCGACTACTTAACCTGTGAAAAAAAAAAATTCTAAGCCCCGGGGTCACAACTTCAGCAAAAATCTGAAATTCTCCAATTCACTCAAAGATGGTGCCAAAGTTTTGCAAATTCTCCCCTGAAAGGTTTGGCGGTGGAAACAGAAGGCTTTTTATCATAGGACATGAAATCAGCCCTCGACAACTTAACCTGTGAAAAAAAAAATTTCTAAGCCCCGGGGTCACAACTTCAGCAAAAATCTGATATTCTCTAATTCACTCAAAGATGGTGCCAAAGTTTTTCAAATACTCCCCTGAAAGGTTTGGCGGTGGAAACAGAAGGCTTTTTATCATAGGCCAAGAAATCAACCCTCGACAACTTAACCTGTGAAAAAAAAAAAAAATTCTAAGCCCCGGGGTCACAATTTCAGCAAAAATCTGAAATTCTCCAATTCACTCAAAAATGGTGCTAAACTGTTGTAAATTCTCCCCTGAAACGTTTGGCGGTGGAAACACAAGGCTGTTTATCATAGGCCAAGAAATCAACCCTCGACAACTTAACCTGTGAAAAAAAAAATTTCTAAGCCCCGGGGTCACTACTTCAGCAAAAATCTGAAATTCTCCAATTCACTCAAAGATGGTGCCAAAGTTTTGCAAATACTCCCCTGAAAAGTTTGGCGGTGGAAACAGAAGGCTTTTTATCATAGGACATGAAATCAGCCCTCGACAACTTAACCTGTGAAAAAAAAAAAATTTCTAAGCCCCCGGGGTCACAACTTCAGCAAAAATCTGAAATTCTCCAATTCACTCAAAAATGGTGCTAAACTGTTGCAAATTCTCCCCTGAAAGGTTTGGCGGTGGAAACAGAAGGCTTTTTATCATAGGCCAAGAAATCAACCCTCGACAACTTAATCTGTGAAAAAAAAAATTTCTAAGCCCCGGGGTCACTACTTCAGCAAAAATCTGAAATTCTCCAATTCACTCAAAGATGGTGCCAAAGTTTTGCAAATACTCCCCTGAAAAGTTTGGCGGTGGAAACAGAAGGCTTTTTATCATAGGACATGAAATCAGCCCTCGACAACTTAACCTGTGAAAAAAAAAAAATTTCTAAGCCCCCGGGGTCACAACTTCAGCAAAAATCTGAAATTCTCCAATTCACTCAAAAATGGTGCTAAACTGTTGCAAATTCTCCCCTGAAAGGTTTGGCGGTGGAAACAGAAGGCTTTTTATCATAGGCCAAGAAATCAACCCTCGACAACTTAATCTGTGGAAAAAAAAATTTCTAAGCCCCGGGGTCACAACTTCAGCAAAAATCTGAAATTCTCCAATTCACTCAAAGATGGTGCCAAAATTTTGCAAATACTCCCCTGAAAGGTTTGGCGGTGGAAACAGAAGGCATTTTCTCATAGGACATGAAATCAGCCCTCGACAACTTAACCTGTGGGGAAAAAAAATTCTAAGCCCCGGGGTCACAATTTCAGCAAAAATCTGAAATTCTCCAATTCACTCAAAAATGGTCCTAAACTGTTGCAAATTCTCCCCTGAAAGGTTTGGCGGTGGAAACAGAAGGTTTTTTATCATAGGACATGAAATCAGCCCTCGGCAACTTAATCTGTGAAAAAAAAAATTTCTAAGCCCCGGGGTCACAACTTCAGCAAAAATCTGAAATTCTCCAATTCACTCAAAGATGGTGCCAATGTTTTCCAAATACTCCCCTGAAAGGTTTGGCGGTGGAAACAGAAGGCTTTTTATCATAGGACATGAAATCAGCCCTCGACAACTTAACCTGTGAAAAAAAAAATTTCTAAGCCCCGGGGTCACAACTTCAGCAAAAATCTGAAATTCTCCAATTCACTCAAAGATGGTGCCAAAGTTTTGCAAATTCTCCCCTGAAAGGTTTGGCGGTGGAAACAGAAGGCTTTTTATCATAGGACATGAAATCAGCCCTCGACAACTTAACCTGTGAAAAAAAAAATTTCTAAGCTCCGGGGTCAGAACTTCAGCAAAAATCTGATATTCTCTAATTCACTCAAAGATGGTGCCAAAGTTTTGCAAATACTCCCCTGAAAGGCTTGGCGGTGGAAACAGAAGGCTTTTTATCATAGGACATGAAATCAGCCCTCGACAACTTAACCTGTGAAAAAAAAAATTCTAAGCCCCGGGGTCACAACTTCAGCAAAAATCTGAAATTCTCCAATTCACTCAAAGATGGTGCCAAAGTTTTTCAAATACTCCCCTGAAAGGTTTGGCGGTGGAAACAGAAGGCTTTTTATCATAGGACATGAAATCAGCCCTCGACAACTTAACCTGTGAAAAAAAACATTTCTAAGCCCCGGGGTCACAACTTCAGCAAAAATCTGAAATTCTCCAATTCACTCAAAAATGGTGCTAAACTGTAGCAAATTCTCCCCTGAAAGGTTTGGCAGTGGAAACAGAAGGCTTTTTATCATAGGCCAAGAAATCAACCCTCGACAACTTAACCTGTGAAAAAAAAAAATTCTAAGCCCTGGGGTCACAACTTCAGCAAAAATCTGAAATTCTCCAATTCACTCAAAGATGGTGCCAACGCATTGCAAATACTCCCCTGAAAGGTTTGGTGGTGGAAACAGAAGGCTTTTTATCATAGGACATGAAATCAGCCCTCGACAACTTAACCTGTGAAAAAAAAAATTTCTAAGCCCCGGGGTCACAATTTCAGCAAAAATCTGAAATTGTCCAATGCACTCAAAAATGGTGCTAAACTGTTTCAAATTCTCCCCTGAAAGGTTTGGCGGTGGAAACAGAAGGCTTTTTATCATAGGCCAAGAAATCAGCCCTCGACAACTTAACCTGTGGGGAAAAAAAATTCTAAGCCCCGGGGTCACAATTTCAGCAAAAATCTGAAATTCTCCAATTCACTCAAAAATGGTGCTAAACTGTTGCAAATTCTCCCCTGAAAGGTTTGGCAGTGGAAACAGAAGGCTTTTTATCATAAGCCAAGAAATCAACCCTCGACAACTTAACCTGTGAAAAAAAAAATTTCTAAGCCCCGGGGTCACAACTTCAGCAAAAATCTGAAATTCTCCAATTCACTCAAAGATGGTGCTAAACTGTTGCAAATTCTCCCCTGAAAGGTTTGGCAGTGGAAACAGAAGGCTTTTTATCATAGGCCAAGAAATCAACCCTCGACAACTTAACCTGTGAAAAAAAAAATTTCTAAGCCCCGGGGTCACAACTTCAGCAAAAATCTGAAATTCTCCAATTCACTCAAAGATGGTGCCAACGCATTGCAAATACTCCCCTGAAAGGTTTGGTGGTGGAAACAGAAGGCTTTTTATCATAGGACATGAAATCAGCCCTCGACAACTTAACCTGTGAAAAAAAAAATTTCTAAGCCCCGGGGTCACAATTTCAGCAAAAATCTGAAATTGTCCAATGCACTCAAAAATGGTGCTAAACTGTTTCAAATTCTCCCCTGAAAGGTTTGGCGGTGGAAACAGAAGGCTTTTTATCATAGGCCAAGAAATCAACCCTCGACAACTTAACCTGTGAAAAAAAAAATTTTTAAGCCCCGGGGTCACAATTTCAGCAAAAATCTGAAAGTCTCCAATTCACTCAAAAATGGTGCTAAACTGTTGCAAATTCTTCCCGGAAAGGTTTGGCGGTGGAAAAAGACGGCTTTTTATCATAGGGCATGAAATCAGCCCTCGACAACTTAATCTGTGGAAAAAAAAAATTCTAAGCCCCGGGGTCACAACTTCAGCAAAAATCTGAAATTCTCCAATTCACTCAAAGATGGTGCCAAAGTTTTCCAAATACTCCCCTGAAAGGTTTGGCGGTGGAAACAGAAGGCTTTTCATCATAGGACATGAAATCACCCCTCGACAACTTAATCTGTGAAAAAAAAAATTTCTATGCCCCGGGGTCACAACTTCAGCAAAAATCTGAAATTCTCCCATTCACCCAAAGATGGTACCAAAGTTTTCCAAATACTCCCCTGAAAGGTTTGGCGGTGGAAACAGAAGGCTTTTTATCATAGGACATGAAATCAGCCCTCGACTACTTAACCTGTGAAAAAAAAAAATTCTAAGCCCCGGGGTCACAACTTCAGCAAAAATCTGAAATTCTCCAATTCACTCAAAGATGGTGCCAAAGTTTTTCAAATACTCCCCTGAAAGGTTTGGCGGTGGAAACAGAAGGCTTTTTATCATAGGACATGAAATCAACCCTCGACAACTTAACCTGTGAAAAAAAAAATTTCTAAGCCCCGGGGTCAGAACTTCAGCAAAAATCTGAAATTCTCCAATTCACTCAAAAATGGTGCTAAACTGTTGCAAATTCTCCCCTGAAAGGTTTGGCAGTGAAAACAGAAGGCTTTTTATCATGGGCCAAGAAATCAAATCTCGACAACTTAACCTGTGAAAAAAAAAATTTCTAAGCCCCGGGGTCACAATTTCAGCAAAAATCTGAAATTCTCCAATTCACTCAAAAATGGTGCTAAACTGTTGCAAATTCTTCCCGGAAAGGTTTGGCGGTGGAAAAAGACGGCTTTTTATCATAGGGCATGAAATCAGCCCTCGACAACTTAATCTGTGGGGAAAAAAAATTCTATGCCCCGGGGTCACAACTTCAGCAAAAATCTGAAATTCTCCAATTCACTCAAAGATGGTACCAAAGTTTTCCAAATACTCCCCTGAAAGGTTTGGCGGTGGAAACAGAAGGCTTTTTATCATAGGACATGAAATCAGCCCTCGACTACTTAACCTGTGAAAAAAAAAAATTCTAAGCCCCGGGGTCACAACTTCAGCAAAAATCTGAAATTCTCCAATTCACTCAAAGATGGTGCCAAAGTTTTTCAAATACTCCCCTGAAAGGTTTGGCGGTGGAAACAGAAGGCTTTTTATCATAGGACATGAAATCAACCCTCGACAACTTAACCTGTGAAAAAAAAAATTTCTAAGCCCCGGGGTCAGAACTTCAGCAAAAATCTGAAATTCTCCAATTCACTCAAAAATGGTGCTAAACTGTTGCAAATTCTCCCCTGAAAGGTTTGGCAGTGAAAACAGAAGGCTTTTTATCATGGGCCAAGAAATCAAATCTCGACAACTTAACCTGTGAAAAAAAAAATTTCTAAGCCCCGGGGTCACAATTTCAGCAAAAATCTGAAATTCTCCAATTCACTCAAAAATGGTGCTAAACTGTTGCAAATTCTTCCCGGAAAGGTTTGGCGGTGGAAACAGACGGCTTTTTATCATAGGGCATGAAATCAGCCCTCGACAACTTAATCTGTGAAAAAAAAAAATTTCTAAGCCCCGGGGTCACAATTTCAGCAAAAATCTGAAATTCTCCAATTAACTCAAAGATGGTGCCAAAGTTTTCCAATTCCCCCCCTGAAAGGTTTGGCAGTGGAAACAGAAGGCTTTTTATCATAGGACATGAAATCAGCCCTCGACAACTTAATCTGTGAAAAAAAAAATTTCTAAGCCCCGGGGTCACAACTTCAGCAAAAATCTGAAATTCTCCAATTCACTCAAAGATGGTGCCAAAGTTTTCCAAATACTCCCCTGAAAGGTTTGGCAGTGGAAACAGAAGGCTTTTTATCATAGGACATGAAATCAGCCCTCGACTACTTAACCTGTGAAAAAAAAAAATTCTAAGCCCCGGGGTCACAACTTCAGCAAAAATCTGAAATTCTCCAATTCACTCAAAGATGGTGCCAAAGTTTTGCAAATTCTCCCCTGAAAGGTTTGGCGGTGGAAACAGAAGGCTTTTTATCATAGGACATGAAATCAGCCCTCGACAACTTAACCTGTGAAAAAAAAAATTTCTAAGCCCCGGGGTCACAACTTCAGCAAAAATCTGATATTCTCTAATTCACTCAAAGATGGTGCCAAAGTTTTTCAAATACTCCCCTGAAAGGTTTGGCGGTGGAAACAGAAGGCTTTTTTATCATAGGACATGAAATCAGCCCTCGACAACTTAACATGTGAAAAAAAAAATTTCTAAGCCCCGGGGTCACAACTTCAACAAAAATCTGAAATTCTCCAATTCACTCAAAAATGGTGCTAAACTGTTGCAAATTCTCCCCTGAAAGGTTTGTTAGTGGAAACAGAAGGCTTTTTATCATAGGCCAAGAAATCAACCCTCGACAACTTAACCTGTGAAAAAAAAAATTTCTAAGCCCCGGGGTCACAACTTCAGCAAAAATCTGAAATTCTCCAATTCACTCAAAGATGGTGCCAATGCATTGCAAATACTCCCCTGAAAGGTTTGGCGGTGGAAACAGAAGGCTTTTTATCATAGGTCATGAAATCAGCCCTCGACAACTTAACCTGTGGAAAAAAAAATTTCTAAGCCCCGGGGTCACAATTTCAGCAAAAATCTGAAATTCTCCAATTCACTCAAAGATGGTGCCAATGCATTGAAAATACTCCCCTGAAAGGTTTGGCGGTGGAAACAGACGGCTTTTTATTATAGGGCATGAAATCAGCCCTCGACAACTTAACCTGTGAAAAAAAAAATTTCTAAGCCCCGGGGTCACAACTTCAGCAAAAATCTGAAATTCTCCAATTCACTCAAAAATGGTGGTAAACTGTTGTAAATTCTCCCCTGAAAGGTTTGGCGGTGGAAACAGAAGGTTTTTTATCATAGGACATGAAATCAGCCCTCGACAACTTAATCTGTGAAAAAAAAAATTGCTAAGCCCCGGGGTCACAACTTCAGCAAAAATCTGAAATTCTCCAATTCACTCAAAAATGGTGCTAAACTGTTGCAAATTCTTCCCGGAAAGGTTTGGCGGTGGAAACAGAAGGCTTTTTATCATAGGACATGAAATCAGCCCTCGACTACTTAACCTGTGAAAAAAAAAATTTCTAAGCCCCGGGGTCACAACTTCAGGAAAAATCTGAAATTCTCCAATTCACTCAAAGATTGTGCCAAAGTTTTCCAAATACTCCCCTGAAAGGTTTGGCGGTGGAAACAGAAGGTTTTTTATCATAGGACATGAAATCAGCCCTCGACAACTTAATCTGTGAAAAAAAAAATTTCTAAGCCCCGGGGTCACAACTTCAGCAAAAATCTGAAATTCTCCAATTCACTCAAAGATGGTGCTAAACTGTTGCAAATTCTTCCCGGAAAGGTTTGGCGGTGGAAAAAGACGGCTTTTTATCATAGGGCATGAAATCAGCCCTCAACAACTTAACCTGTGGAAAAAAAAATTTCTAAGCCCCGGGGTCACAATTTCAGCAAAAATCTGAAATTCTCCAATTCACTCAAAAATGGTGCTAAACTGTTGCAAATTCTTCCCGGAAAGGTTTGGCGGTGGAAACAGACGGCTTTTTATCATAGGGCATGAAATCAGCCCTCGACAACTTAACCTGTGAAAAAAAAAATTTCTAAGCCCCGGGGTCACAACTTCAGCAAAAATCTGAAATTCTCAAATTCACTCAAAGATGGTGCTAAACTGTTGCAAATTCTTCCCGGAAAGGTTTGGCGGTATAAACAGACGGCTTTTTATCATAGGGCATGAAATCAGCCCTCAACAACTTAACCTGTGAAAAAAAAAATTTCTAAGCCCCGGGGTCACAACTTCAGCAAAAATCTGAAATTCTCCAATTCACTCAAAGATGGTGCCAATGCATTGAAAATACTCCCCTGAAAGGTTTCGCGGTGGAAACAGACGGCTTTTTATCATAGGGCATGAAATCAGCCCTCGACAACTTAACCTGTGAAAAAAAAAATTTCTAAGCCCCGGGGTCACAACTTCAGCAAAAATCTGAAATTCTCCAATTCACTCAAAAATGGTGGTAAACTGTTGTAAATTCTCCCCTGAAAGGTTTGGCGGTGGAAACAGAAGGTTTTTTATCATAGGACATGAAATCAGCCCTCGACAACTTAATCTGTGAAAAAAAAAATTGCTAAGCCCCGGGGTCACAACTTCAGCAAAAATCTGAAATTCTCCAATTCACTCAAAAATGGTGCTAAATTGTTGCAAATTCTTCCCGGAAAGGTTTGGCGGTGGAAACAGAAGGCTTTTTATCATAGGACATGAAATCAGCCCTCGACTACTTAACCTGTGAAAAAAAAAATTTCTAAGCCCCGGGGTCACAACTTCAGGAAAAATCTGAAATTCTCCAATTCACTCAAAGATTGTGCCAAAGTTTTCCAAATACTCCCCTGAAAGGTTTGGCGGTGGAAACAGAAGGTTTTTTATCATAGGACATGAAATCAGCCCTCGACAACTTAATCTGTGAAAAAAAAAATTTCTAAGCCCCGGGGTCACAACTTCAGCAAAAATCTGAAATTCTCCAATTCACTCAAAGATGGTGCTAAACTGTTGCAAATTCTTCCCGGAAAGGTTTGGCGGTGGAAAAAGACGGCTTTTTATCATAGGGCATGAAATCAGCCCTCAACAACTTAACCTGTGGAAAAAAAAATTTCTAAGCCCCGGGGTCACAATTTCAGCAAAAATCTGAAATTCTCCAATTCACTCAAAAATGGTGCTAAACTGTTGCAAATTCTTCCCGGAAAGGTTTGGCGGTGGAAACAGACGGCTTTTTATCATAGGGCATGAAATCAGCCCTCGACAACTTAACCTGTGAAAAAAAAAATTTCTAAGCCCCGGGGTCACGACTTCAGCAAAAATCTGAAATTCTCCAATTCACTCAAAAATGGTGGTAAACTGTTGTAAATTCTCCCCTGAAAGTTTTGGCGGTGGAAACAGAAGGTTTTTTATCATAGGACATGAAATCAGCCCTCGACAACTTAATCTGTGAAAAAAAAAATTTCTAAGCCCCGGGGTCACAACTTCAGGAAAAATCTGAAATTCTCCAATTCACTCAAAGATTGTGCCAAAGTTTTCCAAATACTCCCCTGAAAGGTTTGGCGGTGGAAACAGAAGGTTTTTTATCATAGGACATGAAATCAGCCCTCGACAACTTAATCTGTGAAAAAAAAAATTTCTAAGCCCTGGGGTCACAACTTCAGCAAAAATCTGAAATTCTCCAATTCACTCAAAGATGGTGCTAAACTGTTGCAAATTCTTCCCGGAAAGGTTTGGCGGTGGAAAAAGACGGCTTTTTATCATAGGGCATGAAATCAGCCCTCAACAACTTAACCTGTGGAAAAAAAAATTTCTAAGCCCCGGGGTCACAATTTCAGCAAAAATCTGAAATTCTCCAATTCACTCAAAAATGGTGCTAAACTGTTGCAAATTCTTCCCGGAAAGGTTTGGCGGTGGAAACAGACGGCTTTTTATCATAGGGCATGAAATCAGCCCTCGACAACTTAACCTGTGAAAAAAAAAAATTCTAAGCCCCGGGATCACAACTTCAGCAAAAATCTGAAATTCTCCAATTCACTCAAAAATGGTGCTAAACTGTTGCAAATTCTTCCCGGAAAGGTTTGGCGGTGGAAACAGACGGCTTTTTATCATAGGGCATGAAATCAGCCCTTGACAACTTAACCTGTGAAAAAAAAAATTTCTAAGCCCCGGGGTCACAACTTCAGCAAAAATCTGAAATTCTCCAATTCACTCAAAGATGGTGCCAAAGTTTTGGAAATTCTCCCCTGAATGGTTTGGCGGTGGAAACAGAAGGCTTTTTATCATAGGACATGAAATCAGCCCTCGACAACTTAACCTGTGAAAAAAAAAATTTCTAAGCCCCGGGGTCAGAACTTCAGCAAAAATCTGATATTCTCTAATTCACTCAAAGATGGTGCCAAAGTTTTGCAAATACTCCCCTGAAAGGTTTGGCGGTGGAAACAGAAGGCTTTTTATCATCGGACATGAAATCAGCCCTCAACAACTTAACCTGTGAAAAAAAAATTTCTAAGCCCCGGGGTCACAACTTCAGGAAAAATCTGAAATTCTCCAATTAACTCAAAGATGGTGCCAAAGTTTTCCAAATACTCCCCTGAAAGGTTTGGCGGTGGAAATAGAATGCTTTTTATCATAGGCCAAGAAATCAACCCTCAACAACTTAACCTGTGAAAAAAAAAATTTCTAAGCCCCGGGGTCACAACTTCAGCAAAAATCTGAAATTCTCCAATTCACTCAAAAATGGTGCTAAACTGTTGCAAATTCTTCCCGGAAAGGTTTGGTGGTGGAAACAGACGGCTCTTTATCATAGGGCATGAAATCAGCCCTCGACAACTTAATCTGTGGAAAAAAAAAATTTCTAAGCCCCGGGGTCACAACTTCGGCAAAAATCTGAAATTCTCCAATTAACTCAAAGATGGTGCCAAAGTTTTCCAAATACTCCCCTGAAAGGTTTGGCGGTGGAAACAGAAGGCTTTTTATCATAGGACATGAAATCAGCCCTCGACAACTTAACCTGTGAAAAAAAAAATTTCTAAGCCCCGGGGTCACAACTTCAGCAAAAATCTGAAATTCTCCAATTCATTCAAAGATGGTGCCAAAGTTTTGGAAATTCTCCCCTGAATGGTTTGGCGGTGGAAACAGAAGGCTTTTTATCATAGGACATGAAATCAGCCCTCGACAACTTAACCTGTGAAAAAAAAAATTTCTAAGCCCCGGGGTCAGAACTTCAGCAAAAATCTGAAATTCTCTAATTCACTCAAAGGTGGTGCCAAAGTTTTGCAAATACTCCCCTGAAAGGTTTGGCGGTGGAAACAGAAGGCTTTTTATCATCGGACATGAAATCAGCCCTCAACAACTTAACCTGTGAAAAAAAAAATTCTAAGCCCCGGGGTCACAACTTCAGCAAAAATCTGAAATTCTCCAATTCACTCAAAGATGGTGCCAAAGTTTTTCAAATACTCCCCTGAAAGGTTTGGCGGTGGAAACAGAAGGCTTTTTATCATAGGACATGAAATCAGCCCTCGACAACTTAACCTGTGAAAAAAAAAATTTCTAAGCCCCGGGGTCACAACTTCAGCAAAAATCTGAAATTCTCCAATTCACTCAAAAATGGTGCTAAACTGTTGCAAATTCTCCCCTGAAAGGTTTGTTAGTGGAAACAGAAGGCTTTTTATCATAGGCCAAGAAATCAACCCTCGACAACTTAACCTGTGAAAAAAAAAATTTCTAAGCCCCGGGGTCACAACTTCAGCAAAAATCTGAAATTCTCCAATTCACTCAAAGATGGTGCAAATGCATTGAAAATACTCCCCTGAAAGGTTTGGCGGTGGAAACAGAAGGCTTTTTATCATAGGTCATGAAATCAGCCCTCGACAACTTAACCTCTGGGAAAAAAAATTTCTAAGCCCCGGGGTCACAATTTCAGCAAAAATCTGAAATTCTCCAATTCACTCAAAAATGGTGCTAAACTGTTGCAAATTCTCCCCTGAAAGGTTTGGCGGTGGAAACCAAAGGCTTTTTGTCATAGGCCAAGAAATCAACCCTCGACAACTTAACCTGTGAAAAAAAAAAATTTCTAAGCCCCGGGGTCACAACTTCAGCAAAAATCTGAAATTCTCCAATTCACTCAAAGATGGTGCTAAACTGTTGCAAATTCTTCCCGGAAAGGTTTGGCGGTGGAAACAGACGGCTTTTTATCATAGGGCATGAAATCAGCCCTCAACAACTTAACCTGTGAAAAAAAAAATTTCTAAGCCCCGGGGTCACAATTTCAGCAAAAATCTGAAATTCTCCAATTCACTCAAAAATGGTGCTAAACTGTTGCAAATTCTTCCCGGAAAGGTTTGGCGGTGGAAACAGACGGCTTTTTATCATAGGGCATGAAATCAGCCCTCGACAACTTAACCTGTGAAAAAAAAAATTTCTAAGCCCCGGGGTCACAACTTCAGCAAAAATCTGAAATTCTCCAATTCACTCAAAAATGGTGCTAAACTGTTGCAAATTCTTCCCGGAAAGGTTTGGCGGTGGAAACAGAAGGCTTTTTATCATAGGACATGAAATAAGCCCTCGACTACTTAATCTGTGAAAAAAAAAAATTCTAAGCCCCGGGGTCACAACTTCAGGAAAAATCTGAAATTCTCCAATTAACTCAAAGATGGTGCCAAAGTTTTGCAAATACTCCCCTGAAAGGTTTGGCGGTGGAAACAGAAGGTTTTTTATCATAGGACATGAAATCAGCCCTCGACAACTTAATCTGTGAAAAAAAAAATTTCTAAGCCCCGGGGTCACAACTTCAGCAAAAATCTGAAATTCTCCAATTCACTCAAAGATGGTGCCAAAGTTTTCCAAATACTCCCCTGAAAGGTTTGGCGGTGGAAACAGAAGGCTTTTTATCATAGGACATGAAATCAGCCCTCGACAACTTAACCTGTGGGGGGAAAAAATTCTAAGCCCCGGGGTCACAATTTCAGCAAAAATCTGAAATTCTCCAATTCACTCAAAAATGGTGCTAAACTGTTGCAAATTCTTCCCGGAAAGGTTTGGCGGTGGAAACAGACGGCTTTTTATCATAGGGCATGAAATCAGCCCTCAACAACTTAACCTGTGAAAAAAAAAATTTCTAAGCCCCGGGGTCACAATTTCAGCAAAAATCTGAAATTCTCCAATTCACTCAAAAATGGTGCTAAACTGTTGCAAATTCTTCCCGGAAAGGTTTGGCGGTGGAAACAGACGGCTTTTTATCATAGGACATGAAATCAGCTCTCGACAACTTAACCTGTGAAAAAAAAAATTTCTAAGCCCCGGGGTCACAACTTCAGCAAAAATCTGAAATTCTCCAATTCACTCAAAAATGGTGCTAAACTGTTGCAAATTCTTCCCGGAAAGGTTTGGCGGTGGAAACAGAAGGCTTTTTATCATAGGACATGAAATAAGCCCTCGACTACTTAACCTGTGAAAAAAAAAAATTTTAAGCCCCGGGGTCACAACTTCAGGAAAAATCTGAAATTCTCCAATTCACTCAAAGATGGTGCCAAAGTTTTCCAAATATTCCCCTGAAAGGTTTGGCGGTGGAAACAGAAGGTTTTTTATCATAGGACATGAAATCAGCCCTCGACAACTTCATCTGTGAAAAAAAAAATTTCTAAGCCCCGGGGTCACAACTTCAGCAAAAATCTGAAATTCTCCAATTCACTCAAAGATGGTGCCAAAGTTTTCCAAATACTCCCCTGAAAGGTTTGGCGGTGGAAACAGAAGGCTTTTTATCATAGGACATGAAATCAGCCCTCGACAACTTAACCTGTGGGGGAAAAAAATTCTAAGCCCCGGGGTCACAATTTCAGCAAAAATCTGAAATTCTCCAATTCACTCAAAAATGGTGCTAAACTGTTGCAAATTCTTCCCGGAAAGGTTTGGCGGTGGAAACAGACGGCTTTTTATCATAGGGCATGAAATCAGCCCTCAACAACTTAACCTGTGAAAAAAAAAATTTCTAAGCCCCGGGGTCACAATTTCAGCAAAAATCTGAAATTCTCCAATTCACTCAAAAATGGTGCTAAACTGTTGCAAATTCTTCCCGGAAAGGTTTGGCGGTGGAAACAGACGGCTTTTTATCATAGGACATGAAATCAGCTCTCGACAACTTAACCTGTGAAAAAAAAAATTTCTAAGCCCCGGGGTCACAACTTCAGCAAAAATCTGAAATTCTCCAATTCACTCAAAAATGGTGCTAAACTGTTGCAAATTCTTCCCGGAAAGGTTTGGCGATGGAAACAGAAGGCTTTTTATCATAGGACATGAAATAAGCCCTCGACTACTTAACCTGTGAAAAAAAAAAATTCTAAGCCCCGGGGTCACAACTTCAGGAAAAATCTGAAATTCTCCAATTCACTCAAAGATGGTGCCAAAGTTTTCCAAATATTCCCCTGAAAGGTTTGGCGGTGGAAACAGAAGGTTTTTTATCATAGGACATGAAATCAGCCCTCGACAACTTCATCTGTGAAAAAAAAAATTTCTAAGCCCCGGGGTCACAACTTCAGCAAAAATCTGAAATTCTCCAATTCACTCAAAGATGGTGCCAAAGTTTTCCAAATACTCCCCTGAAAGGTTTGGCGGTGGAAACAGAAGGCTTTTTATCATAGGACATGAAATCAGCCCTCGACAACTTAACCTGTGGGGAAAAAAAATTCTAAGCCCCGGGGTCACAATTTCAGCAAAAATCTGAAATTCTCCAATTCACTCAAAAATGGTGCTAAACTGTTGCAAATTCTTCCCGGAAAGGTTTGGCGGTGGAAACAGAAGGCTTTTTATCATAGGGCATGAAATCAGCCCTCGACAACTTAACCTGTGAAAAAAAAAATTTCTAAGCCCCGGGGTCACAACTTCAGCAAAAATCTGAAATTCTCCAATTCACTCAAAAATGGTGCTAAACTGTTGCAAATTCTCCCCTGAAAGGTTTGGCAGTGGAAACAGAAGGCTTTTTATCATAGCCCAAGAAATCAACCCTCGACAACTTAATCTGTGGAAAAAAAAAATTTCTAAGCCCCGGGGTCACAACTTCGGCAAAAATCTGAAATTCTCCAATTAACTCAAAGATGGTGCCAAAGTTTTCCAAATACTCCCCTGAAAGGTTTGGCGGTGGAAACAGAAGGCTTTTTATCATAGGACATGAAATCAGCCCTCGACAACTTAACCTGTGAAAAAAAAAAATTCTAAGCCCCGGGGTCACAACTTCAGCAAAAATCTGAAATTCTCCAATTCACTCAAAAATGGTGCTAAACTGTTGCAAATTCTTCCCGGAAAGGTTTGGCGGTGGAAACAGACGGCTTTTTATCATAGGGCATGAAATCAGCCCTCGACAACTTCATCTGTGAAAAAAAAAATTTCTAAGCCCCGGGGTCACAACTTCAGCAAAAATCTGAAATTCTCCAATTCACTCAAAGATGGTGCCAAAGTTTTCCAAATACTCCCCTGAAAGGTTTGGCGGTGGAAACAGAAGGCTTTTTATCATAGGACATGAAATCAGCCCTCGACAACTTAACCTGTGGGGAAAAAAAATTCTAAGCCCCGGGGTCACAATTTCAGCAAAAATCTGAAATTCTCCAATTCACTCAAAAATGGTGCTAAACTGTTGCAAATTCTTCCCGGAAAGGTTTGGCGGTGGAAACAGAAGGCTTTTTATCATAGGGCATGAAATCAGCCCTCGACAACTTAACCTGTGAAAAAAAAAATTTCTAAGCCCCGGGGTCACAACTTCAGCAAAAATCTGAAATTCTCCAATTCACTCAAAAATGGTGCTAAACTGTTGCAAATTCTCCCCTGAAAGGTTTGGCAGTGGAAACAGAAGGCTTTTTATCATAGGCCAAGAAATCAACCCTCGACAACTTAATCTGTGGGAAAAAAAAATTTCTAAGCCCCGGGGTCACAACTTCGGCAAAAATCTGAAATTCTCCAATTAACTCAAAGATGGTGCCAAAGTTTTCCAAATACTCCCCTGAAAGGTTTGGCGGTGGAAACAGAAGGCTTTTTATCATAGGACATGAAATCAGCCCTCGACAACTTAACCTGTGAAAAAAAAAAATTCTAAGCCCCGGGGTCACAACTTCAGCAAAAATCTGAAATTCTCCAATTCACTCAAAAATGGTGCTAAACTGTTGCAAATTCTTCCCGGAAAGGTTTGGCGGTGGAAACAGACGGCTTTTTATCATAGGGCATGAAATCAGCCCTCGACAACTTAACCTGTGAAAAAAAAAATTTCTAAGCCCCCGGGGTCACAACTTCAGCAAAAATCTGAAATTCTCCAATTCACTCAAAAATGGTGCTAAACTGTTGCAAATTCTTCCCGGAAAGGTTTGGCGGTGGAAACAGACGGCTTTTTATCATAGGGCATGAAATCAGCCCTCGACAACTTAACCTGTGAAAAAAAAAATTTCTAAGCCCCGGGGTCACAACTTCAGCAAAAATCTGAAATTCTCCAATTCACTCAAAGATGGTGCTAAACTGTTGCAAATTCTCCCCTGAAAGGTTTGGCGGTGGAAACAGAAGGCTTTTTATCATAGGACATGAAATCAGCCCTCGACAACTTAACCTGTGAAAAAAAAAATTTCTAAGCCCCGGGGTCAGAACTTCAGCAAAAATCTGATATTCTCTAATTCACTCAAAGATGGTGCCAAAGTTTTGCAAATACTCCCCTGAAAGGTTTGGCGGTGGAAACAGAAGGCTTTTTATCATCGGACATGAAATCAGCCCTCAACAACTTAACCTGTGAAAAAAAAAATTCTAAGCCCCGGGGTCACAACTTCAGCAAAAATCTGAAATTCTCCAATTCACTCAAAGATGGTGCCAAAGTTTTTCAAATACTCCCCTGAAAGGTTTGGCGGTGGAAACAGAAGGCTTTTTATCATAGGACATGAAATCAGCCCTCGAAAACTTAACCTGTGAAAAAAAAAATTTCTAAGCCCCGGGGTCACAACTTCAGCAAAAATCTGAAATTCTCCAATTCACTCAAAAATGGTGCTAAACTGTTGCAAATTCTCCCCTGAAAGGTTTGTTAGTGGAAACAGAAGGCTTTTTATCATAGGCCAAGAAATCAACCCTCGACAACTTAACCTGTGAAAAAAAAAATTTCTAAGCCCCGGGGTCACAACTTCAGCAAAAATCTGAAATTCTCCAATTCACTCAAAGATGGTGCCAATGCATTGAAAATACTCCCCTGAAAGGTTTGGCGGTGGAAACAGAAGGCTTTTTATCATAGGTCATGAAATCAGCCCTCGACAACTTAACCTCTGGGGAAAAAAATTTCTAAGCCCCGGGGTCACAATTTCAGCAAAAATCTGAAATTCTCCAATTCACTCAAAAATGGTGCTAAACTGTTGCAAATTCTCCCCTGAAAGGTTTGGCGGTGGAAACCAAAGGCTTTTTGTCATAGGCCAAGAAATCAACCCTCGACAACTTGACCTGTGAAAAAAAAAAATTTCTAAGCCCCGGGGTCACAACTTCAGCAAAAATCTGAAATTCTCCAATTCACTCAAAGATGGTGCTAAACTGTTGCAAATTCTTCCCGGAAAGGTTTGGCGGTGGAAACAGACGGCTTTTTATCATAGGGCATGAAATCAGCCCTCAACAACTTAACCTGTGAAAAAAAAAATTTCTAAGCCCTGGGGTCACAATTTCAGCAAAAATCTGAAATTCTCCAATTCACTCAAAAATGGTGCTAAACTGTTGCAAATTCTTCCCGGAAAGGTTTGGCGGTGGAAACAGACGGCTTTTTATCATAGGGCATGAAATCAGCCCTCGACAACTTAACCTGTGAAAAAAAAAATTTCTAAGCCCCGGGGTCACAACTTCAGCAAAAATCTGAAATTCTCCAATTCACTCAAAAATGGTGCTAAACTGTTGCAAATTCTTCCCGGAAAGGTTTGGCGGTGGAAACAGAAGGCTTTTTATCATAGGACATGAAATAAGCCCTCGACTACTTAATCTGTGAAAAAAAAAAATTCTAAGCCCCGGGGTCACAACTTCAGGAAAAATCTGAAATTCTCCAATTAACTCAAAGATGGTGCCAAAGTTTTCCAAATACTCCCCTGAAAGGTTTGGCGGTGGAAACAGAAGGCTTTTTATCATAGGACATGAAATCAGCCCTCGACAACTTAACCTGTGGGGGAAAAAAATTCTAAGCCCCGGGGTCACAATTTCAGCAAAAATCTGAAATTCTCCAATTCACTCAAAAATGGTGCTAAACTGTTGCAAATTCTTCCCGGAAAGGTTTGGCGGTGGAAACAGACGGCTTTTTATCATAGGGCATGAAATCAGCCCTCAACAACTTAACCTGTGAAAAAAAAAATTTCTAAGCCCCGGGGTCACAATTTCAGCAAAAATCTGAAATTCTCCAATTCACTCAAAAATGGTGCTAAACTGTTGCAAATTCTTCCCGGAAAGGTTTGGCGGTGGAAACAGACGGCTTTTTATCATAGGGCATGAAATCAGCTCTCGACCACTTAACATGTGAAAAAAAATATTTCTAAGCCCCGGGGTCACAACTTCAGCAAAAATCTGAAATTCTCCAATTCACTCAAAAATGGTGCTAAACTGTTGCAAATTCTTCCCGGAAAGGTTTGGCGGTGGAAACAGATGGCTTTTTATCATAGGACATGAAATAAGCCCTCGACTACTTAACCTGTGAAAAAAAAAAATTCTAAGCCCCGGGGTCACAACTTCAGGAAAAATCTGAAATTCTCCAATTCACTCAAAGATGGTGCCAAAGTTTTCCAAATACTCCCCTGAAAGGTTTGGCGGTGGAAACAGAAGGTTTTTTATCATAGGACATGAAATCAGCCCTCGACAACTTAATCTGTGAAAAAAAATTTCTAAGCCCCGGGGTCACAACTTCAGCAAAAATCTGAAATTCTCCAATTCACTCAAAGATGGTGCCAAAGTTTTCCAAATACTCCCCTGAAAGGTTTGGTGGTGGAAACAGAAGGCTTTTTATCATAGGACATGAAATCAGCCCTCGACAACTTAACGTGTGAAAAAAAAAATTTCTAAGCCCCGGGGTCAGAACTTCAGCAAAAATCTGATATTCTCTAATTCACTCAAAGATGGTGCCAAAGTTTTGCAAATACTCCCCTGAAAGGTTTGGCGGTGGAAACAGAAGGCTTTTTATCATAGGACATGAAATCAGCCCTCGACAACTTAACCTGTGAAAAAAAAAATTTCTAAGCCCCGGGGTCACAACTTCAGCAAAAATCTGAAATTCTCCAATTCACTCAAAAATGGTGCTAAACTGTTGCAAATTCTCCCCTGAAAGGTTTGGCAGTGGAAACAGAAGGCTTTTTATCATAGGCCAAGAAATCAACCCTCGACAACTTAACCTGTGAAAAAAAAAATTTCTAAGCCCCGGAGTCACAACTTCAGCAAAAATCTGAAATTCTCCAATTCACTCAAAGATGGTGCCAAAGTTTTCCAAATACTCCCCTGAAAGGTTTGGTGGTGGAAACAGAAGGCTTTTTATCATAGGACATGAAATCAGCCCTCGACAACTTAACGTGTGAAAAAAAAAATTTCTAAGCCCCGGGGTCAGAACTTCAGCAAAAATCTGATATTCTCTAATTCACTCAAAGATGGTGCCAAAGTTTTGCAAATACTCCCCTGAAAGGTTTGGCGGTGGAAACAGAAGGCTTTTTATCATAGGACATGAAATCAGCCCTCGACAACTTAACCTGTGAAAAAAAAAATTTCTAAGCCCCGGGGTCACAACTTCAGCAAAAATCTGAAATTCTCCAATTCACTCAAAGATGGTGCCAAAGTTTTCCAAATACTCCCCTGAAAGGTTTGGCGGTGGAAACAGAAGGTTTTTTATCATAGGACATGAAATCAGCCCTCGACAACTTAATCTGTGAAAAAAAAATTCTAAGCCCCGGGGTCACAACTTCAGCAAAAATCTGAAATTCTCCAATTCACTCAAAGATGGTGCCAAAGTTTTCCAAATACTCCCCTGAAAGGTTTGGTGGTGGAAACAGAAGGCTTTTTATCATAGGACATGAAATCAGCCCTCGAAAACTTAACGTGTGAAAAAAAAAATTTCTAAGCCCCGGGGTCAGAACTTCAGCAAAAATCTGATATTCTCTAATTCACTCAAAGATGGTGCCAAAGTTTTGCAAATACTCCCCTGAAAGGTTTGGCGGTGGAAACAGAAGGCTTTTTATCATAGGACATGAAATCAGCCCTCGACAACTTAACGTGTGAAAAAAAAAATTTCTAAGCCCCGGGGTCAGAACTTCAGCAAAAATCTGATATTCTCTAATTCACTCAAAGATGGTGCCAAAGTTTTGCAAATACTCCCCTGAAAGGTTTGGCGGTGGAAACAGAAGGCTTTTTATCATAGGACATGAAATCAGCCCTCGACAACTTAACCTGTGAAAAAAAAAATTTCTAAGCCCCGGGGTCACAACTTCAGCAAAAATCTGAAATTCTCCAATTCACTCAAAGATGGTGCCAAAGTTTTCCAAATACTCCCCTGAAAGGTTTGGCGGTGGAAACAGAAGGTTTTTTATCATAGGACATGAAATCAGCCCTCGACAACTTAATCTGTGAAAAAAAAATTCTAAGCCCCGGGGTCACAACTTCAGCAAAAATCTGAAATTCTCCAATTCACTCAAAGATGGTGCCAAAGTTTTCCAAATACTCCCCTGAAAGGTTTGGTGGTGGAAACAGAAGGCTTTTTATCATAGGACATGAAATCAGCCCTCGAAAACTTAACGTGTGAAAAAAAAAATTTCTAAGCCCCGGGGTCAGAACTTCAGCAAAAATCTGATATTCTCTAATTCACTCAAAGATGGTGCCAAAGTTTTGCAAATACTCCCCTGAAAGGTTTGGCGGTGGAAACAGAAGGCTTTTTATCATAGGACATGAAATCAGCCCTCGACAACTTAACCTGTGAAAAAAAAAATTTCTAAGCCCCGGGGTCACAACTTCAGCAAAAATCTGAAATTCTCCAATTCACTCACAAATGGTGCTAAACTGTTGCAAATTCTCCCCTGAAAGGTTTGGCAGTGGAAACAGAAGGCTTTTTATCATAGGCCAAGAAATCAACCCTCCACAACTTAACCTGTGAAAAAAAAAATTTCTAAGCCCCGGAGTCACAACTTCAGCAAAAATCTGAAATTCTCCAATTCACTCAAAGATGGTGCCAAAGTTTTCCAAATACTCCCCTGAAAGGTTTGGTGGTGGAAACAGAAGGCTTTTTATCATAGGACATGAAATCAGCCCTCGACAACTTAACGTGTGAAAAAAAAAATTTCTAAGCCCCGGGGTCAGAACTTCAGCAAAAATCTGATATTCTCTAATTCACTCAAAGATGGTGCCAAAGTTTTGCAAATACTCCCCTGAAAGGTTTGGCGGTGGAAACAGAAGGCTTTTTATCATAGGACATGAAATCAGCCCTCGACAACTTAACCTGTGAAAAAAAAAATTTCTAAGCCCCGGGGTCACAACTTCAGCAAAAATCTGAAATTCTCCAATTCACTCAAAAATGGTGCTAAACTGTTGCAAATTCTCCCCTGAAAGGTTTGGCGGTGGAAACAGAAGGCTTTTTATCATAGGCCAAGAAATCAACCCTCGACAACTTAACCTGTGAAAAAAAAAATTTCTAAGCCCCGGAGTCACAACTTCAGCAAAAATCTGAAATTCTCCAATTCACTCAAAGATGGTGCCAACGCATTGCAAATACTCCCCTGAAAGGTTTGGTGGTGGAAACAGAAGGCTTTTTATCATAGGACATGAAATCAGCCCTCGACAACTTAACCTGTAGGAAAAAAAAAATTCTAAGCCCCGGGGTCACAACTTCAGCAAAAATCTGTAATTCTCCAATTAACTCAAAGATGGTGCCAAAGTTTTCCAAATACTCCCCTGAAAGGTTTGGCGGTGGAAACAGAAGGCTTTTTATCATAGGCCAAGAAATCAACCCTCGACAACTTAACCTGTGGGAAAAAAAATTTCTAAGCCCCGGGGTAACAATTTCAGCAAAAATCTGAAATTCTCCAATTCACTCAAAAATGGTGCTAAACTGTTGCAAATTCTTCCCGGAAAGGTTTGGCGGTGGAAACAGACGGCTTTTTATCATAGGGCATGAAATCAGCCCTCGACAACTTAATCTGTGGGAAAAAAAAATTTCTAAGCCCCGGGGTCACAACTTCAGCAAAAATCTGAAATTCTCCAATTAACTCAAAGATGGTGCCAAAGTTTTCCAAATACTCCCCTGAAAGGTTTGGCGGTGGAAACAGAAGGCTTTTTATCATAGGACATGAAATCAGCCCTCGACAACTTAACCTGTGAAAAAAAAAATTTCTAAGCCCCGGGGTCACAACTTCAGCAAAAATCTGAAATTCTCCAATTCACTCAAAAATGGTGCTAAACTGTTGTAAATTCTCCCCTGAAAGGTTTGGCGGTGGAAACAGAAGGCTTTTTATCATAGGACATGAAATCAGCCCTCGACAACTTAATCTGTGAAAAAAAAAATTTCTAAGCCCCGGGGTCACAATTTCAGCAAAAATCTGAAATTCTCCAATTCACTCAAAAATGGTGGTAAACTGTTGTAAATTCTCCCCTGAAAGGTTTGGCGGTGGAAACAGAAGGCTTTTTATCATAGGACATGAAATCAGCCCTCGACAACTTAATCTATGAAAAAAAAAATTTCTAAGCCCCGGGGTCACAACTTCAGCAAAAATCTGAAATTCTCCAATTCACTCAAAGATGGTGCCAAAGTTTTCCAAATACTCCCCTGAAAGGTTTGGCGGTGGAAACAGAAGGTTTTTTATCATAGGACATGAAATCAGCCCTCGACAACTTAATCTGTGAAAAAAAATTTCTAAGCCCCGGGGTCACAACTTCAGCAAAAATCTGAAATTCTCCAATTCACTCAAAGATGGTGCCAAAGTTTTCCAAATACTCCCCTGAAAGGTTTGGTGGTGGAAACAGAAGGCTTTTTATCATAGGACATGAAATCAGCCCTCGAAAACTTAACGTGTGAAAAAAAAAATTTCTAAGCCCCGGGGTCAGAACTTCAGCAAAAATCTGATATTCTCTAATTCACTCAAAGATGGTGCCAAAGTTTTGCAAATACTCCCCTGAAAGGTTTGGCGGTGGAAACAGAAGGCTTTTTATCATAGGACATGAAATCAGCCCTCGACAACTTAACCTGTGAAAAAAAAAATTTCTAAGCCCCTGGGTCACAACTTCAGCAAAAATCTGAAATTCTCCAATTCACTCAAAAATGGTGCTAAACTGTTGCAAATTCTCCCCTGAAAGGTTTGGCAGTGGAAACAGAAGGCTTTTTATCATAGGCCAAGAAATCAACCCTCGACAACTTAACCTGTGAAAAAAAAAATTTCTAAGCCCCGGAGTCACAACTTCAGCAAAAATCTGAAATTCTACAATTCACTCAAAGATGGTGCCAAAGTTTTCCAAATACTCCCCTGAAAGGTTTGGTGGTGGAAACAGAAGGCTTTTTATCATAGGACATGAAATCAGCCCTCGACAACTTAACGTGTGAAAAAAAAATTTCTAAGCCCCGGGGTCAGAACTTCAGCAAAAATCTGATATTCTCTAATTCACTCAAAGATGGTGCCAAAGTTTTGCAAATACTCCCCTGAAAGGTTTGGCGGTGGAAACAGAAGGCTTTTTATCATAGGACATGAAATCAGCCCTCGACAACTTAACCTGTGAAAAAAAAAATTTCTAAGCCCCGGGGTCACAACTTCAGCAAAAATCTGAAATTCTCCAATTCACTCAAAAATGGTGCTAAACTGTTGCAAATTCTCCCCTGAAAGGTTTGGCAGTGGAAACAGAAGGCTTTTTATCATAGGCCAAGAAATCAACCCTCGACAACTTAACCTGTGAAAAAAAAAATTTCTAAGCCCCGGAGTCACAACTTCAGCAAAAATCTGAAATTCTCCAATTCACTCAAAGATGGTGCCAACGCATTGCAAATACTCCCCTGAATGGTTTGGTGGTGGAAACAGAAGGCTTTTTATCATAGGACATGAAATCAGCCCTCGACAACTTAACCTGTAGGAAAAAAAAAATTCTAAGCCCCGGGGTCACAACTTCAGCAAAAATCTGTAATTCTCCAATTAACTCAAAGATGGTGCCAAAGTTTTCCAAATACTCCCCTGAAAGGTTTGGCGGTGGAAACAGAAGGCTTTTTATCATAGGCCAAGAAATCAACCCTCGACAACTTAACCTGTGGGAAAAAAAATTTCTAAGCCCCGGGGTCACAATTTCAGCAAAAATCTGAAATTCTCCAATTCACTCAAAAATGGTGCTAAACTGTTGCAAATTCTTCCCGGAAAGGTTTGGCGGTGGAAACAGACGGCTTTTTATCATAGGGCATGAAATCAGCCCTCGACAACTTAATCTGTGGGGAAAAAAAATTTCTAAGCCCCGGGGTCACAACTTCAGCAAAAATCTGAAATTCTCCAATTAACTCAAAGATGGTGCCAAAGTTTTCCAAATACTCCCCTGAAAGGTTTGGCGGTGGAAACAGAAGGCTTTTTATCATAGGACATGAAATCAGCCCTCGACAACTTAACCTGTGAAAAAAAAAATTTCTAAGCCCCGGGGTCACAACTTCAGCAAAAATCTGAAATTCTCCAATTCACTCAAAAATGGTGCTAAACTGTTGTAAATTCTCCCCTGAAAGGTTTGGCGGTGGAAACAGAAGGCTTTTTATCATAGGACATGAAATCAGCCCTCGACAACTTAATCTGTGAAAAAAAAAAATTTCTAAGCCCCGGGGTCACAACTTCAGCAAAAATCTGAAATTCTCCAATTAACTCAAAGATGGTGCCAAAGTTTTCCAAATACTCCCCTGAAAGGTTTGGCGGTGGAAACAGAAGGCTTTTTATCATAGGACATGAAATCAGCCCTCGACAACTTAACCTGTGAAAAAAAAAATTTCTAAGCCCCGGGGTCACAACTTCAGCAAAAATCTGAAATTCTCCAATTCACTCAAAGATGGTGCCAAAGTTTTCCAAATACTCCCCTGAAAGGTTTGGTGGTGGAAACAGAAGGCTTTTTATCATAGGACATGAAATCAGCCCTCGAAAACTTAACGTGTGAAAAAAAAAATTTCTAAGCCCCGGGGTCAGAACTTCAGCAAAAATCTGATATTCTCTAATTCACTCAAAGATGGTGCCAAAGTTTTGCAAATACTCCCCTGAAAGGTTTGGCGGTGGAAACAGAAGGCTTTTTATCATAGGACATGAAATCAGCCCTCGACAACTTAACCTGTGAAAAAAAAAATTTCTAAGCCCCTGGGTCACAACTTCAGCAAAAATCTGAAATTCTCCAATTCACTCAAAAATGGTGCTAAACTGTTGCAAATTCTCCCCTGAAAGGTTTGGCAGTGGAAACAGAAGGCTTTTTATCATAGGCCAAGAAATCAACCCTCGACAACTTAACCTGTGAAAAAAAAAATTTCTAAGCCCCGGAGTCACAACTTCAGCAAAAATCTGAAATTCTACAATTCACTCAAAGATGGTGCCAAAGTTTTCCAAATACTCCCCTGAAAGGTTTGGTGGTGGAAACAGAAGGCTTTTTATCATAGGACATGAAATCAGCCCTCGACAACTTAACGTGTGAAAAAAAAATTTCTAAGCCCCGGGGTCAGAACTTCAGCAAAAATCTGATATTCTCTAATTCACTCAAAGATGGTGCCAAAGTTTTGCAAATACTCCCCTGAAAGGTTTGGCGGTGGAAACAGAAGGCTTTTTATCATAGGACATGAAATCAGCCCTCGACAACTTAACCTGTGAAAAAAAAAATTTCTAAGCCCCGGGGTCACAACTTCAGCAAAAATCTGAAATTCTCCAATTCACTCAAAAATGGTGCTAAACTGTTGCAAATTCTCCCCTGAAAGGTTTGGCAGTGGAAACAGAAGGCTTTTTATCATAGGCCAAGAAATCAACCCTCGACAACTTAACCTGTGAAAAAAAAAATTTCTAAGCCCCGGAGTCACAACTTCAGCAAAAATCTGAAATTCTCCAATTCACTCAAAGATGGTGCCAACGCATTGCAAATACTCCCCTGAATGGTTTGGTGGTGGAAACAGAAGGCTTTTTATCATAGGACATGAAATCAGCCCTCGACAACTTAACCTGTAGGAAAAAAAAAATTCTAAGCCCCGGGGTCACAACTTCAGCAAAAATCTGTAATTCTCCAATTAACTCAAAGATGGTGCCAAAGTTTTCCAAATACTCCCCTGAAAGGTTTGGCGGTGGAAACAGAAGGCTTTTTATCATAGGCCAAGAAATCAACCCTCGACAACTTAACCTGTGGGAAAAAAAATTTCTAAGCCCCGGGGTCACAATTTCAGCAAAAATCTGAAATTCTCCAATTCACTCAAAAATGGTGCTAAACTGTTGCAAATTCTTCCCGGAAAGGTTTGGCGGTGGAAACAGACGGCTTTTTATCATAGGGCATGAAATCAGCCCTCGACAACTTAATCTGTGGGGAAAAAAAATTTCTAAGCCCCGGGGTCACAACTTCAGCAAAAATCTGAAATTCTCCAATTAACTCAAAGATGGTGCCAAAGTTTTCCAAATACTCCCCTGAAAGGTTTGGCGGTGGAAACAGAAGGCTTTTTATCATAGGACATGAAATCAGCCCTCGACAACTTAACCTGTGAAAAAAAAAATTTCTAAGCCCCGGGGTCACAACTTCAGCAAAAATCTGAAATTCTCCAATTCACTCAAAAATGGTGCTAAACTGTTGTAAATTCTCCCCTGAAAGGTTTGGCGGTGGAAACAGAAGGCTTTTTATCATAGGACATGAAATCAGCCCTCGACAACTTAATCTGTGAAAAAAAAAAATTTCTAAGCCCCGGGGTCACAATTTCAGCAAAAATCTGAAATTCTCCAATTCACTCAAAAATGGTGGTAAACTGTTGTAAATTCTCCCCTGAAAGGTTTGGCGGTGGAAACAGAAGGCTTTTTATCATAGGACATGAAATCAGCCCTCGACAACTTAATCTATGAAAAAAAAAATTTCTAAGCCCCGGGGTCACAACTTCAGCAAAAATCTGAAATTCTCCAATTCACTCAAAGATGGTGCCAAAGTTTTCCAAATACTCCCCTGAAAGGTTTGGCGGTGGAAACAGGCGGCTTTTTATCATAGGCCAAGAAATCAACCATCGACAACTTAACCTGTGAAAAAAAAAAAATTTCTAAGCCCCGGGGTCACAACTTCAGCAAAAATCTGAAATTCTCCAATTCACTCAAAGATGGTGCTAAACTGTTGTAAATTCTCCCCTGAAAGGTTTGGCGGTGGAAACAGAAGGCTGTTTATCGTAGGCCAAGAAATTAACCCTCGACAACTTAACCTGTGAAAAAAAAAATTTCTAAGCCCCGGGGTCACAACTTCAGCAAAAATCTGATATTCTCTAATTCACTCAAAGATGGTGCCAAAGTTTTGCAAATACTCCCCTGAAAGGTTTGGCGGTGGAAACAGAAGGCTTTTTATCATAGGACATGAAATCAGCCCTCGACAACTTAACCTGTGAAAAAAAAAATTTCTAAGCCCCGGGGTCACAACTTCAGCAAAAATCTGAAATTCTCCAATTCACTCAAAGATGGTGCCAAAGTTTTCCAAATACTCCCCTGAAAGGTTTGGCGGTGGAAACAGAAGGTTTTTTATCATAGGACATGAAATCAGCCCTCGACAACTTAATCTGTGAAAAAAAAATTCTAAGCCCCGGGGTCACAACTTCAGCAAAAATCTGAAATTCTCCAATTCACTCAAAGATGGTGCCAAAGTTTTCCAAATACTCCCCTGAAAGGTTTGGTGGTGGAAACAGAAGGCTTTTTATCATAGGACATGAAATCAGCCCTCGAAAACTTAACGTGTGAAAAAAAAAATTTCTAAGCCCCGGGGTCAGAACTTCAGCAAAAATCTGATATTCTCTAATTCACTCAAAGATGGTGCCAAAGTTTTGCAAATACTCCCCTGAAAGGTTTGGCGGTGGAAACACAAGGCTTTTTATCATAGGACATGAAATCAGCCCTCGACAACTTAACCTGTGAAAAAAAAAATTTCTAAGCCCCTGGGTCACAACTTCAGCAAAAATCTGAAATTCTCCAATTCACTCAAAAATGGTGCTAAACTGTTGCAAATTCTCCCCTGAAAGGTTTGGCAGTGGAAACAGAAGGCTTTTTATCATAGGCCAAGAAATCAACCCTCGACAACTTAACCTGTGAAAAAAAAAATTTCTAAGCCCCGGAGTCACAACTTCAGCAAAAATCTGAAATTCTACAATTCACTCAAAGATGGTGCCAAAGTTTTCCAAATACTCCCCTGAAAGGTTTGGTGGTGGAAACAGAAGGCTTTTTATCATAGGACATGAAATCAGCCCTCGACAACTTAACGTGTGAAAAAAAAAATTTCTAAGCCCCGGGGTCAGAACTTCAGCAAAAATCTGATATTCTCTAATTCACTCAAAGATGGTGCCAAAGTTTTGCAAATACTCCCCTGAAAGGTTTGGCGGTGGAAACAGAAGGCTTTTTATCATAGGACATGAAATCAGCCCTCGACAACTTAACCTGTGAAAAAAAAAAATTCTAAGCCCCGGGGTCACAACTTCAGCAAAAATCTGAAATTCTCCAATTCACTCAAAAATGGTGCTAAACTGTTGCAAATTCTCCCCTGAAAGGTTTGGCAGTGGAAACAGAAGGCTTTTTATCATAGGCCAAGAAATCAACCCTCGACAACTTAACCTGTGAAAAAAAAAATTTCTAAGCCCCGGAGTCACAACTTCAGCAAAAATCTGAAATTCTCCAATTCACTCAAAGATGGTGCCAACGCATTGCAAATACTCCCCTGAAAGGTTTGGTGGTGGAAACAGAAGGCTTTTTATCATAGGACATGAAATCAGCCCTCGACAACTTAACCTGTAGGAAAAAAAAAATTCTAAGCCCCGGGGTCACAACTTCAGCAAAAATCTGTAATTCTCCAATTAACTCAAAGATGGTGCCAAAGTTTTCCAAATACTCCCCTGAAAGGTTTGGCGGTGGAAACAGAAGGCTTTTTATCATAGGCCAAGAAATCAACCCTCGACAACTTAACCTGTGGGAAAAAAAATTTCTAAGCCCCGGGGTCACAATTTCAGCAAAAATCTGAAATTCTCCAATTCACTCAAAAATGGTGCTAAACTGTTGCAAATTCTTCCCGGAAAGGTTTGGCGGTGGAAACAGACGGCTTTTTATCATAGGGCATGAAATCAGCCCTCGACAACTTAATCTGTGGGGAAAAAAAATTTCTAAGCCCCGGGGTCACAACTTCAGCAAAAATCTGAAATTCTCCAATTAACTCAAAGATGGTGCCAAAGTTTTCCAAATACTCCCCTGAAAGGTTTGACGGTGGAAACAGAAGGCTTTTTATCATAGGACATGAAATCAGCCCTCGACAACTTAACCTGTGAAAAAAAAAAATTCTAAGCCCCGGGGTCACAACTTCAGCAAAAATCTGAAATTCTCCAATTCACTCAAAAATGGTGCTAAACTGTTGTAAATTCTCCCCTGAAAGGTTTGGCGGTGGAAACAGAAGGCTTTTTATCATAGGACATGAAATCAGCCCTCGACAACTTAATCTGTGAAAAAAAAAATTTCTAAGCCCCGGGGTCACAATTTCAGCAAAAATCTGAAATTCTCCAATTCACTCAAAAATGGTGGTAAACTGTTGTAAATTCTCCCCTGAAAGGTTTGGCGGTGGAAACAGAAGGCTTTTTATCATAGGGCATGAAATCAGCCCTCAACAACTTAACCTGTGGAAAAAAAACTTTCTAAGCCCCGGGGTCACAATTTCAGCAAAAATCTGAAATTCTCCAATTCACTCAAAGATGGTGCTAAACTGTTGCAAATTCTTCCCGGAAAGGTTTGGCGGTGGAAACAGACGGCTTTTTATCATAGGGCATGAAATCAGCCCTCGACAACTTAACCTGTGAAAAAAAAAATTTCTAAGCCCCGGGGTCACAACTTCAGGAAAAATCTGAAATTCTCCAATTCACTCAAAGATGGTGCCAAAGTTTTCCAAATACTCCCCTGAAAGGTTTGGCGGTGGAAACAGAAGGTTGTTTATCATAGGACATGAAATCAGCCCTCGACAACTTAATCTGTGAAAAAAAAAATTTCTAAGCCCCGGGGTCACAACTTCAGCAAAAATCTGAAATTCTCCAATTCACTCAAAGATGGTGCCAAAGTTTTCCAAATACTCCCCTGAAAGGTTTGGCGGTGGAAACAGAAGGCTTTTTATCATAGGACATGAAATCAGCCCTCGACAACTTAACCTGTGGGGGAAAAAAATTCTAAGCCCCGGGGTCACAATTTCAGCAAAAATCTGAAATTCTCCAATTCACTCAAAAATGGTGCTAAACTGTTGCAAATTCTTCCCGGAAAGGTTTGGCGGTGGAAACAGACGGCTTTTTATCATAGGGCATGAAATCAGCCCTCAACAACTTAACCTGTGAAAAAAAAAATTTCTAAGCCCCGGGGTCACAACTTCAGCAAAAATCTGAAATTCTCCAATTCACTCAAAAATGGTGCTAAACTGTTGCAAATTCTTCCCGGAAAGGTTTGGCGGTGGAAACAGAAGGCTTTTTATCATAGGACATGAAATAAGCCCTCGACTACTTAACCTGTGAAAAAAAAAAATTCTAAGCCCCGGGGTCACAACTTCAGGAAAAATCTGAAATTCTCCAATTCACTCAAAGATGGTGCCAAAGTTTTCCAAATACTCCCCTGAAAGGTTTGGCGGTGGAAACAGAAGGTTTTTTATCATAGGACATGAAATCAGCCCTCGACAACTTAATCTGTGAAAAAAAATTTCTAAGCCCCGGGGTCACAACTTCAGCAAAAATCTGAAATTCTCCAATTCACTCAAAGATGGTGCCAAAGTTTTCCAAATACTCCCCTGAAAGGTTTGGTGGTGGAAACAGAAGGCTTTTTATCATAGGACATGAAATCAGCCCTCGACAACTTAACGTGTGAAAAAAAAAATTTCTAAGCCCCGGGGTCAGAACTTCAGCAAAAATCTGATATTCTCTAATTCACTCAAAGATGGTGCCAAAGTTTTGCAAATACTCCCCTGAAAGGTTTGGCGGTGGAAACAGAAGGCTTTTTATCATAGGACATGAAATCAGCCCTCGACAACTTAACCTGTGAAAAAAAAAATTTCTAAGCCCCGGGGTCACAACTTCAGCAAAAATCTGAAATTCTCCAATTCACTCAAAAATGGTGCTAAACTGTTGCAAATTCTCCCCTGAAAGGTTTGGCAGTGGAAACAGAAGGCTTTTTATCATAGGCCAAGAAATCAACCCTCGACAACTTAACCTGTGAAAAAAAAAATTTCTAAGCCCCGGAGTCACAACTTCAGCAAAAATCTGAAATTCTCCAATTCACTCAAAGATGGTGCCAAAGTTTTCCAAATACTCCCCTGAAAGGTTTGGTGGTGGAAACAGAAGGCTTTTTATCATAGGACATGAAATCAGCCCTCGAAAACTTAACGTGTGAAAAAAAAAATTTCTAAGCCCCGGGGTCAGAACTTCAGCAAAAATCTGATATTCTCTAATTCACTCAAAGATGGTGCCAAAGTTTTGCAAATACTCCCCTGAAAGGTTTGGCGGTGGAAACAGAAGGCTTTTTATCATAGGACATGAAATCAGCCCTCGACAACTTAACCTGTGAAAAAAAAAATTTCTAAGCCCCGGGGTCACAACTTCAGCAAAAATCTGAAATTCTCCAATTCACTCAAAGATGGTGCCAAAGTTTTCCAAATACTCCCCTGAAAGGTTTGGCGGTGGAAACAGAAGGTTTTTTATCATAGGACATGAAATCAGCCCTCGACAACTTAATCTGTGAAAAAAAATTTCTAAGCCCCGGGGTCACAACTTCAGCAAAAATCTGAAATTCTCCAATTCACTCAAAGATGGTGCCAAAGTTTTCCAAATACTCCCCTGAAAGGTTTGGTGGTGGAAACAGAAGGCTTTTTATCATAGGACATGAAATCAGCCCTCGACAACTTAACCTGTGAAAAAAAAAAATTCTAAGCCCCGGGGTCACAACTTCAGCAAAAATCTGAAATTCTCCAATTCACTCAAAAATGGTGCTAAACTGTTGTAAATTCTCCCCTGAAAGGTTTGGCGGTGGAAACAGAAGGCTTTTTATCATAGGACATGAAATCAGCCCTCGACAACTTAATCTGTGAAAAAAAAAATTTCTAAGCCCCGGGGTCACAATTTCAGCAAAAATCTGAAATTCTCCAATTCACTCAAAAATGGTGGTAAACTGTTGTAAATTCTCCCCTGAAAGGTTTGGCGGTGGAAACAGAAGGCTTTTTATCATAGGGCATGAAATCAGCCCTCAACAACTTAACCTGTGGAAAAAAAACTTTCTAAGCCCCGGGGTCACAATTTCAGCAAAAATCTGAAATTCTCCAATTCACTCAAAGATGGTGCTAAACTGTTGCAAATTCTTCCCGGAAAGGTTTGGCGGTGGAAACAGACGGCTTTTTATCATAGGGCATGAAATCAGCCCTCGACAACTTAACCTGTGAAAAAAAAAATTTCTAAGCCCCGGGGTCACAACTTCAGGAAAAATCTGAAATTCTCCAATTCACTCAAAGATGGTGCCAAAGTTTTCCAAATACTCCCCTGAAAGGTTTGGCGGTGGAAACAGAAGGTTGTTTATCATAGGACATGAAATCAGCCCTCGACAACTTAATCTGTGAAAAAAAAAATTTCTAAGCCCCGGGGTCACAACTTCAGCAAAAATCTGAAATTCTCCAATTCACTCAAAGATGGTGCCAAAGTTTTCCAAATACTCCCCTGAAAGGTTTGGCGGTGGAAACAGAAGGATTTTTATCATAGGACATGAAATCAGCCCTCGACAACTTAACCTGTGGGGGAAAAAAATTCTAAGCCCCGGGGTCACAATTTCAGCAAAAATCTGAAATTCTCCAATTCACTCAAAAATGGTGCTAAACTGTTGCAAATTCTTCCCGGAAAGGTTTGGCGGTGGAAACAGACGGCTTTTTATCATAGGGCATGAAATCAGCCCTCAACAACTTAACCTGTGAAAAAAAAAATTTCTAAGCCCCGGGGTCACAACTTCAGCAAAAATCTGAAATTCTCCAATTCACTCAAAAATGGTGCTAAACTGTTGCAAATTCTTCCCGGAAAGGTTTGGCGGTGGAAACAGAAGGCTTTTTATCATAGGACATGAAATAAGCCCTCGACTACTTAACCTGTGAAAAAAAAAAATTCTAAGCCCCGGGGTCACAACTTCAGGAAAAATCTGAAATTCTCCAATTCACTCAAAGATGGTGCCAAAGTTTTCCAAATACTCCCCTGAAAGGTTTGGCGGTGGAAACAGAAGGTTTTTTATCATAGGACATGAAATCAGCCCTCGACAACTTAATCTGTGAAAAAAAATTTCTAAGCCCCGGGGTCACAACTTCAGCAAAAATCTGAAATTCTCCAATTCACTCAAAGATGGTGCCAAAGTTTTCCAAATACTCCCCTGAAAGGTTTGGTGGTTGAAACAGAAGGCTTTTTATCATAGGACATGAAATCAGCCCTCGACAACTTAACGTGTGAAAAAAAAAATTTCTAAGCCCCGGGGTCAGAACTTCAGCAAAAATCTGATATTCTCTAATTCACTCAAAGATGGTGCCAAAGTTTTGCAAATACTCCCCTGAAAGGTTTGGCGGTGGAAACAGAAGGCTTTTTATCATAGGACATGAAATCAGCCCTCGACAACTTAACCTGTGAAAAAAAAAATTTCTAAGCCCCGGGGTCACAACTTCAGCAAAAATCTGAAATTCTCCAATTCACTCAAAAATGGTGCTAAACTGTTGCAAATTCTCCCCTGAAAGGTTTGGCAGTGGAAACAGAAGGCTTTTTATCATAGGCCAAGAAATCAACCCTCGACAACTTAACCTGTGAAAAAAAAAATTTCTAAGCCCCGGGGTCACAACTTCAGCAAAAATCTGAAATTCTCCAATTCACTCAAAAATGGTGCTAAACTGTTGCAAATTCTTCCCGGAAAGGTTTGGCGGTGGAAACAGAAGGCTTTTTATCATAGGACATGAAATAAGCCCTCGACTACTTAACCTGTGAAAAAAAAAAATTCTAAGCCCCGGGGTCACAACTTCAGGAAAAATCTGAAATTCTCCAATTCACTCAAAGATGGTGCCAAAGTTTTCCAAATACTCCCCTGAAAGGTTTGGCGGTGGAAACAGAAGGTTTTTTATCATAGGACATGAAATCAGCCCTCGACAACTTAATCTGTGAAAAAAAATTTCTAAGCCCCGGGGTCACAACTTCAGCAAAAATCTGAAATTCTCCAATTCACTCAAAGATGGTGCCAAAGTTTTCCAAATACTCCCCTGAAAGGTTTGGTGGTTGAAACAGAAGGCTTTTTATCATAGGACATGAAATCAGCCCTCGACAACTTAACGTGTGAAAAAAAAAATTTCTAAGCCCCGGGGTCAGAACTTCAGCAAAAATCTGATATTCTCTAATTCACTCAAAGATGGTGCCAAAGTTTTGCAAATACTCCCCTGAAAGGTTTGGCGGTGGAAACAGAAGGCTTTTTATCATAGGACATGAAATCAGCCCTCGACAACTTAACCTGTGAAAAAAAAAATTTCTAAGCCCCGGGGTCACAACTTCAGCAAAAATCTGAAATTCTCCAATTCACTCAAAGATGGTGCTAAACTGTTGCAAATTCTTCCCGGAAAGGTTTGGCGGTGGAAACAGACGGCTTTTTATCATAGGGCATGAAATCAGCCCTCGACAACTTAACCTGTGAAAAAAAAAATTTCTAAGCCCCGGGGTCACAACTTCAGGAAAAATCTGAAATTCTCCAATTCACTCAAAGATGGTGCCAAAGTTTTCCAAATACTCCCCTGAAAGGTTTGGCGGTGGAAACAGAAGGTTGTTTATCATAGGACATGAAATCAGCCCTCGACAACTTAATCTGTGAAAAAAAAAATTTCTAAGCCCCGGGGTCACAACTTCAGCAAAAATCTGAAATTCTCCAATTCACTCAAAGATGGTGCCAAAGTTTTCCAAATACTCCCCTGAAAGGTTTGGCGGTGGAAACAGAAGGATTTTTATCATAGGACATGAAATCAGCCCTCGACAACTTAACCTGTGGGGGAAAAAAATTCTAAGCCCCGGGGTCACAATTTCAGCAAAAATCTGAAATTCTCCAATTCACTCAAAAATGGTGCTAAACTGTTGCAAATTCTTCCCGGAAAGGTTTGGCGGTGGAAACAGACGGCTTTTTATCATAGGGCATGAAATCAGCCCTCAACAACTTAACCTGTGAAAAAAAAAATTTCTAAGCCCCGGGGTCACAACTTCAGCAAAAATCTGAAATTCTCCAATTCACTCAAAAATGGTGCTAAACTGTTGCAAATTCTTCCCGGAAAGGTTTGGCGGTGGAAACAGAAGGCTTTTTATCATAGGACATGAAATAAGCCCTCGACTACTTAACCTGTGAAAAAAAAAAATTCTAAGCCCCGGGGTCACAACTTCAGGAAAAATCTGAAATTCTCCAATTCACTCAAAGATGGTGCCAAAGTTTTCCAAATACTCCCCTGAAAGGTTTGGCGGTGGAAACAGAAGGTTTTTTATCATAGGACATGAAATCAGCCCTCGACAACTTAATCTGTGAAAAAAAATTTCTAAGCCCCGGGGTCACAACTTCAGCAAAAATCTGAAATTCTCCAATTCACTCAAAGATGGTGCCAAAGTTTTCCAAATACTCCCCTGAAAGGTTTGGTGGTTGAAACAGAAGGCTTTTTATCATAGGACATGAAATCAGCCCTCGACAACTTAACGTGTGAAAAAAAAAATTTCTAAGCCCCGGGGTCAGAACTTCAGCAAAAATCTGATATTCTCTAATTCACTCAAAGATGGTGCCAAAGTTTTGCAAATACTCCCCTGAAAGGTTTGGCGGTGGAAACAGAAGGCTTTTTATCATAGGACATGAAATCAGCCCTCGACAACTTAACCTGTGAAAAAAAAAATTTCTAAGCCCCGGGGTCACAACTTCAGCAAAAATCTGAAATTCTCCAATTCACTCAAAAATGGTGCTAAACTGTTGCAAATTCTCCCCTGAAAGGTTTGGCAGTGGAAACAGAAGGCTTTTTATCATAGGCCAAGAAATCAACCCTCGACAACTTAACCTGTGAAAAAAAAAATTTCTAAGCCCCGGAGTCACAACTTCAGCAAAAATCTGAAATTCTCCAATTCACTCAAAGATGGTGCCAAAGTTTTCCAAATACTCCCCTGAAAGGTTTGGCGGTGGAAACAGAAGGTTTTTTATCATAGGACATGAAATCAGCCCTCGACAACTTAATCTGTGAAAAAAAATTTCTAAGCCCCGGGGTCACAACTTCAGCAAAAATCTGAAATTCTCCAATTCACTCAAAGATGGTGCCAAAGTTTTCCAAATACTCCCCTGAAAGGTTTGGTGGTGGAAACAGAAGGCTTTTTATCATAGGACATGAAATCAGCCCTCGACAACTTAACGTGTGAAAAAAAAAATTTCTAAGCCCCGGGGTCAGAACTTCAGCAAAAATCTGATATTCTCTAATTCACTCAAAGATGGTGCCAAAGTTTTGCAAATACTCCCCTGAAAGGTTTGGCGGTGGAAACAGAAGGCTTTTTATCATAGGACATGAAATCAGCCCTCGACAACTTAACCTGTGAAAAAAAAAATTTCTAAGCCCCGGGGTCACAACTTCAGCAAAAATCTGAAATTCTCCAATTCACTCAAAAATGGTGCTAAACTGTTGCAAATTCTCCCCTGAAAGGTTTGGCAGTGGAAACAGAAGGCTTTTTATCATAGGCCAAGAAATCAACCCTCGACAACTTAACCTGTGAAAAAAAAAATTTCTAAGCCCCGGAGTCACAACTTCAGCAAAAATCTGAAATTCTCCAATTCACTCAAAGATGGTGCCAAAGTTTTCCAAATACTCCCCTGAAAGGTTTGGTGGTGGAAACAGAAGGCTTTTTATCATAGGACATGAAATCAGCCCTCGACAACTTAACGTGTGAAAAAAAAAATTTCTAAGCCCCGGGGTCAGAACTTCAGCAAAAATCTGATATTCTCTAATTCACTCAAAGATGGTGCCAAAGTTTTGCAAATACTCCCCTGAAAGGTTTGGCGGTGGAAACAGAAGGCTTTTTATCATAGGACATGAAATCAGCCCTCGACAACTTAACCTGTGAAAAAAAAAATTTCTAAGCCCCGGGGTCACAACTTCAGCAAAAATCTGAAATTCTCCAATTCACTCAAAGATGGTGCCAAAGTTTTCCAAATACTCCCCTGAAAGGTTTGGCGGTGGAAACAGAAGGTTTTTTATCATAGGACATGAAATCAGCCCTCGACAACTTAATCTGTGAAAAAAAATTTCTAAGCCCCGGGGTCACAACTTCAGCAAAAATCTGAAATTCTCCAATTCACTCAAAGATGGTGCCAAAGTTTTCCAAATACTCCCCTGAAAGGTTTGGTGGTGGAAACAGAAGGCTTTTTATCATAGGACATGAAATCAGCCCTCGAAAACTTAACGTGTGAAAAAAAAAATTTCTAAGCCCCGGGGTCAGAACTTCAGCAAAAATCTGATATTCTCTAATTCACTCAAAGATGGTGCCAAAGTTTTGCAAATACTCCCCTGAAAGGTTTGGCGGTGGAAACAGAAGCCTTTTTATCATAGGACATGAAATCAGCCCTCGACAACTTAACCTGTGAAAAAAAAAATTTCTAAGCCCCGGGGTCACAACTTCAGCAAAAATCTGAAATTCTCCAATTCACTCAAAAATGGTGCTAAACTGTTGCAAATTCTCCCCTGAAAGGTTTGGCAGTGGAAACAGAAGGCTTTTTATCATAGGCCAAGAAATCAACCCTCGACAACTTAACCTGTGAAAAAAAAAAATTCTAAGCCCCGGAGTCACAACTTCAGCAAAAATCTGAAATTCTCCAATTCACTCAAAGATGGTGCCAAAGTTTTCCAAATACTCCCCTGAAAGGTTTGGTGGTGGAAACAGAAGGCTTTTTATCATAGGACATGAAATCAGCCCTCGACAACTTAACGTGTGAAAAAAAAAATTTCTAAGCCTCGGGGTCAGAACTTCAGCAAAAATCTGATATTCTCTAATTCACTCAAAGATGGTGCCAAAGTTTTGCAAATACTCCCCTGAAAGGTTTGGCGGTGGAAACAGAAGGCTTTTTATCATAGGACATGAAATCAGCCCTCGACAACTTAACCTGTGAAAAAAAAAATTTCTAAGCCCCGGGGTCACAACTTCAGCAAAAATCTGAAATTCTCCAATTCACTCAAAAATGGTGCTAAACTGTTGCAAATTCTCCCCTGAAAGGTTTGGCAGTGGAAACAGAAGGCTTTTTATCATAGGCCAAGAAATCAACCCTCGACAACTTAACCTGTGAAAAAAAAAATTTCTAAGCCCCGGAGTCACAACTTCAGCAAAAATCTGAAATTCTCCAATTCACTCAAAGATGGTGCCAACGCATTGCAAATACTCCCCTGAAAGGTTTGGTGGTGGAAACAGAAGGCTTTTTATCATAGGACATGAAATCAGCCCTCGACAACTTAACCTGTAGGAAAAAAAAAATTCTAAGCCCCGGGGTCACAACTTCAGCAAAAATCTGAAATTCTCCAATTCACTCAAAGATGGTGCCAAAGTTTTCCAAATACTCCCCTGAAAGGTTTGACGGTGGAAACAGAAGGCTTTTTATCATAGGCCAAGAAATCAACCCTCGACAACTTAACCTGTGGGAAAAAAAATTTCTAAGCCCCGGGGTCACAATTTCAGCAAAAATCTGAAATTCTCCAATTCACTCAAAAATGGTGCTAAACTGTTGCAAATTCTTCCCGGAAAGGTTTGGCGGTGGAAACAGACGGCTTTTTATCATAGGGCATGAAATCAGCCCTCGACAACTTAATCTGTGGGGAAAAAAAATTTCTAAGCCCCGGGGTCACAACTTCAGCAAAAATCTGAAATTCTCCAATTAACTCAAAGATGGTGCCAAAGTTTTCCAAATACTCCCCTGAAAGGTTTGGCGGTGGAAACAGAAGGCTTTTTATCATAGGACATGAAATCAGCCCTCGACAACTAAACCTGTGAAAAAAAAAATTTCTAAGCCCCGGGGTCACAACTTCAGCAAAAATCTGAAATTCTCCAATTCACTCAAAAATGGTGCTAAACTGTTGTAAATTCTCCCCTGAAAGGTTTGGCGGTGGAAACAGAAGGCTTTTTATCATAGGACATGAAATCAGCCCTCGACAACTTAATCTGTGAAAAAAAAAATTTCTAAGCCCGGGGGTCACAATTTCAGCAAAAATCTGAAATTCTCCAATTCACTCAAAAATGGTGGTAAACTGTTGTAAATTCTCCCCTGAAAGGTTTGGCGGTGGAAACAGAAGGCTTTTTATCATAGGACATGAAATCAGCCCTCGACAACTTAATCTATGAAAAAAAAAATTTCTAAGCCCCGGGGTCACAACTTCAGCAAAAATCTGAAATTCTCCAATTCACTCAAAGATGGTGCCAAAGTTTTCCAAATACTCCCCTGAAAGGTTTGGCGGTGGAAACAGGCGGCTTTTTATCATAGGCCAAGAAATCAACCATCGACAACTTAACCTGTGAAAAAAAAAAATTTCTAAGCCCCGGGGTCACAACTTCAGCAAAAATCTGAAATTCTCCAATTCACTCAAAGATGGTGCTAAACTGTTGTAAATTCTCCCCTGAAAGGTTTGGCGGTGGAAACAGAAGGCTGTTTATCGTAGGCCAAGAAATTAACCCTCGACAACTTAACCTGTGAAAAAAAAAATTTCTAAGCCCCGGGGTCACTACTTCAGCAAAAATCTGAAATTCTCCTATTCACTCAAAGATGGTGCCAAAGTTTTGCAAATACTCCCCTGAAAGGTTTGGCGGTGGAAACAGAAGGCTTTTTATCATAGGACATGAAATCAGCCCTCGACAACTTAACCTGTGAAAAAAAAAAAATTCTCAGCCCCCGGGGTCACAACTTCAGCAAAAATCTGAAATTCTCCAATTCACTCAAAAATGGTACCTAAGTTTTGCAAATACTCCCCTGAAAGGTTTGGCGGTGGAAACAGAAGGCTTTTTATCATAGGCCAAGAAATCAACCCTCGACAAATTAACCTGTGAAAAAAAAAATTTCTAAGCCCCGGGGTCACAACTTCAGCAAAAATCTTAAATTCTCCAATTCACTCAAAGATGGTGCTAAACTGTTGTAAATTCTCGCCTGAAAGGTTTGGCGGTGGAAACAGAAGGCTTTTTATCATAGGACATGAAATCAGCCCTCGACAACTTAACCTGTGGGGGGAAAAAATTCTAAGCCCCGGGGTCACAATTTCAGCAAAAATCTGAAATACTCCAATTCACTCAAAGATGGTGCTAAACTGTTGCAAATTCTTCCCGGAAAGGTTTGGGGGTGGAAACAGACGGCTTTTTATCATAGGGCATGAAATCAGCCCTCGACAACTTAACCTGTGGAAAAAAAAATTTCTAAGCCCCGGGGTCACAATTTCAGCAAAAATCTGAAATTCTCCAATTCACTCAAAGATGGTGCTAAACTGTTGCAAATTCTTCCCGGAAAGGTTTGGCGGTGGAAACAGACGGCTTTTTATCATAGGGCATGAAATCAGCCCTCGACAACTTAACCTGTGAAAAAAAAAATTTCTAAGCCCCGGGGTCACTACTTCAGCAAAAATCTGAAATTCTCCAATTCACTCAAAGATGGTGCCAAAGTTTTCCAAATACTCCCCTGAAAGGTTTGGCGGTGGAAACAGAAGGTTGTTTATCATAGGACATGAAATCAGCCCTCGACAACTTAATCTGTGAAACAAAAAATTTCTAAGCCCCGGGGTCACAACTTCAGCAAAAATCTGAAATTCTCCAATTCACTCAAAGATGGTGCCAAAGTTTTCCAAATACTCCCCTGAAAGGTTTGGCGGTGGAAACAGAAGGCTTTTTATCATAGGACATGAAATCAGCCCTCGACAACTTAACCTGTGGGGAAAAAAAATTCTAAGCCCCGGGGTCACAATTTCAGCAAAAATCTGAAATTCTCCCATTCACTCAAAAATGGTGCTAAACTGTTGCAAATTCTTCCCGGAAAGGTTTGGCGGTGGAAACAGACGGCTTTTTATCATAGGGCATGAAATCAGCCCTCAACAACTTAACCTGTGAAAAAAAAAATTTCTAAGCCCCGGGGTCACAATTTCAGCAAAAATCTGAAATTCTCCAATTCACTCAAAAATGGTGCTAAACTGTTGCAAATTCTTCCCGGAAAGGTTTGGCGGTGGAAACAGACGGCTTTTTATCATAGGGCATGGAATCAGCCCTCGACAACTTAACCTGTGAAAAAAAAAATTTCTAAGCCCCGGGGTCACAACTTCAGCAAAAATCTGAAATTCTCCAATTCACTCAAAGATGGTACCTAAGTTTTGCAAATACTCCCCTGAAAGGTTTGGCGGTGGAAACAGAAGGCTTTTTATCATAGGACATGAAATCAGCCCTCGACAACTTAACCTGTGAAAAAAAAAATTTCTAAGCCCCCGGGGTCACAACTTCAGCAAAAATCTGAAATTCTCCAATTCACTCAAAGATGGTGCTAAACTGTTGTAAATTCTCGCCTGAAAGGTTTGGCGGTGGAAACAGAAGGCTTTTTATCATAGGACATGAAATCAGCCCTCGACAACTTAACCTGTGGGGGGAAAAAATTCTAAGCCCCGGGGTCACAATTTCAGCAAAAATCTGAAATACTCCAATTCACTCAAAAATGGTGCTAAACTGTTGCAAATTCTTCCCGGAAAGGTTTGGGGGTGGAAACAGACGGCTTTTTATCATAGGGCATGAAATCAGCCCTCAACAACTTAACCTGTGGGAAAAAAAATTTCTAAGCCCCGGGGTCACAATTTCAGCAAAAATCTGAAATTCTCCAATTCACTCAAAGATGGTGCTAAACTGTTGCAAATTCTTCCCGGAAAGGTTTGGCGGTGGAAACAGACGGCTTTTTATCATAGGGCATGAAATCAGCCCTCGACAACTTAACCTGTGAAAAAAAAAATTTCTAAGCCCCGGGGTCACAACTTCAGGAAAAATCTGAAATTCTCCAATTCACTCAAAGATGGTGCCAAAGTTTTCCAAATACTCCCCTGAAAGGTTTGGCGGTGGAAACAGAAGGTTGTTTATCATAGGACATGAAATCAGCCCTCGACAACTTAATCTGTGAAACAAAAAATTTCTAAGCCCCGGGGTCACAACTTCAGCAAAAATCTGAAATTCTCCAATTCACTCAAAGATGGTGCCAAAGTTTTCCAAATACTCCCCTGAAAGGTTTGGCGGTGGAAACAGAAGGCTTTTTATCATAGGACATGAAATCAGCCCTCGACAACTTAACCTGTGGGGAAAAAAAATTCTAAGCCCCGGGGTCACAATTTCAGCAAAAATCTGAAATTCTCCAATTCACTCAAAAATGGTGCTAAACTGTTGCAAATTCTTCCCGGAAAGGTTTGGCGGTGGAAACAGACGGCTTTTTATCATAGGGCATGAAATCAGCCCTCAACAACTTAACCTGTGAAAAAAAAAATTTCTAAGCCCCGGGGTCACAATTTCAGCAAAAATCTGAAATTCTCCAATTCACTCAAAAATGGTGCTAAACTGTTGCAAATTCTTCCCGGAAAGGTTTGGCGGTGGAAACAGACGGCTTTTTATCATAGGGCATGGAATCAGCCCTCGACAACTTAACCTGTGAAAAAAAAAATTTCTAAGCCCCGGGGTCACAACTTCAGCAAAAATCTGAAATTCTCCAATTCACTCAAAAATGGTGCTAAACTGTTGCAAATTCTTCCCGGAAAGGTTTGGCGGTGGAAACAGAAGGCTTTTTATCATAGGACATGAAATAAGCCCTCGACTACTTAACCTGTGGAAAAAAAAAATTCTAAGCCCCGGGGTCACAACTTCAGGAAAAATCTGAAATTCTCCAATTCACTCAAAGATGGTGCCAAAGTTTTCCAAATACTCCCCTGAAAGGTTTGGCGGTGGAAACAGAAGGTTTTTTATCATAGGACATGAAATCAGCCCTCGACAACTTAACCTGTGAAAAAAAAAATTTCTAAGCCCCGGGGTCACAACTTCAGCAAAAATCTGAAATTCTCCAATTCACTCAAAGATGGTGCCAAAGTTTTGCAAATACTCCCCTGAAAGGTTTGGCGGTGGAAACAGAAGGCTTTTTATCATAGGACATGAAATCAGCCCTCGACAACTTAACCTGTGAAAAAAAAAAATTCTAAGCCCCGGGGTCACAACTTCAGCAAAAATCTGAAATTCTCCAATTCACTCAAAAATGGTGCTAAACTGTTGCAAATTCTCCCCTGAAAGGTTTGGCAGTGGAAACAGAAGGCTTTTTATCATAGGCCAAGAAATCAGCCCTCGACAACTTAACCTGTGAAAAAAAAAATTTCTAAGCCCCGGAGTCACAACTTCAGCAAAAATCTGAAATTCTCCAATTCACTCAAAGATGGTGCCAAAGTTTTCCAAATACTCCCCTGAAAGGTTTGGTGGTGGAAACAGAAGGCTTTTTATCATAGGACATGAAATCAGCCCTCGACAACTTAACGTGTGAAAAAAAAAATTTCTAAGCCCCGGGGTCAGAACTTCAGCAAAAATCTGATATTCTCTAATTCACTCAAAGATGGTGCCAAAAATTTGCAAATACTCCCCTGAAAGGTTTGGCGGTGGAAACAGAAGGCTTTTTATCATAGGACATGAAATCAGCCCTCGACAACTTAACCTGTGAAAAAAAAAATTTCTAAGCCCCGGGGTCACAACTTCAGCAAAAATCTGAAATTCTCCAATTCACTCAAAAATGGTGCTAAACTGTTGCAAATTCTCCCCTGAAAGGTTTGGCAGTGGAAACAGAAGTCTTTTTATCATAGGCCAAGAAATCAACCCTCGACAACTTAACCTGTGAAAAAAAAAATTTCTAAGCCCCGGAGTCACAACTTCAGCAAAAATCTGAAATTCTCCAATTCACTCAAAAATGGTGCTAAACTGTTGCAAATTCTTCCCGGAAAGGTTTGGCGGTGGAAACAGAAGGCTTTTTATCATAGGACATGAAATAAGCCCTCGACTACTTAACCTGTGGAAAAAAAAAATTCTAAGCCCCGGGGTCACAACTTCAGGAAAAATCTGAAATTCTCCAATTCACTCAAAGATGGTGCCAAAGTTTTCCAAATACTCCCCTGAAAGGTTTGGCGGTGGAAACAGAAGGTTTTTTATCATAGGACATGAAATCAGCCCTCGACAACTTAACCTGTGAAAAAAAAAATTTCTAAGCCCCGGGGTCACAACTTCAGCAAAAATCTGAAATTCTCCAATTCACTCAAAGATGGTGCCAAAGTTTTGCAAATACTCCCCTGAAAGGTTTGGCGGTGGAAACAGAAGGCTTTTTATCATAGGACATGAAATCAGCCCTCGACAACTTAACCTGTGAAAAAAAAAAATTCTAAGCCCCGGGGTCACAACTTCAGCAAAAATCTGAAATTCTCCAATTCACTCAAAAATGGTGCTAAACTGTTGCAAATTCTCCCCTGAAAGGTTTGGCAGTGGAAACAGAAGGCTTTTTATCATAGGCCAAGAAATCAGCCCTCGACAACTTAACCTGTGAAAAAAAAAATTTCTAAGCCCCGGAGTCACAACTTCAGCAAAAATCTGAAATTCTCCAATTCACTCAAAGATGGTGCCAAAGTTTTCCAAATACTCCCCTGAAAGGTTTGGTGGTGGAAACAGAAGGCTTTTTATCATAGGACATGAAATCAGCCCTCGACAACTTAACGTGTGAAAAAAAAAATTTCTAAGCCCCGGGGTCAGAACTTCAGCAAAAATCTGATATTCTCTAATTCACTCAAAGATGGTGCCAAAAATTTGCAAATACTCCCCTGAAAGGTTTGGCGGTGGAAACAGAAGGCTTTTTATCATAGGACATGAAATCAGCCCTCGACAACTTAACCTGTGAAAAAAAAAATTTCTAAGCCCCGGGGTCACAACTTCAGCAAAAATCTGAAATTCTCCAATTCACTCAAAAATGGTGCTAAACTGTTGCAAATTCTCCCCTGAAAGGTTTGGCAGTGGAAACAGAAGTCTTTTTATCATAGGCCAAGAAATCAACCCTCGACAACTTAACCTGTGAAAAAAAAAATTTCTAAGCCCCGGAGTCACAACTTCAGCAAAAATCTGAAATTCTCCAATTCACTCAAAGATGGTGCCAACGCATTGCAAATACTCCCCTGAAAGGTTTGGTGGTGGAAACAGAAGGCTTTTTATCATAGGACATGAAATCAGCCCTCGACAACTTAACCTGTAGGGGAAAAAAAATTCTAAGCCCCGGGGTCACAACTTCAGCAAAAATCTGTAATTCTCCAATTAACTCAAAGATGGTGCCAAAGTTTTCCAAATACTCCCCTGAAAGGTTTGGCGGTGGAAACAGAAGGCTTTTTATCATAGGCCAAGAAATCAACCCTCGACAACTTAACCTGTGGAAAAAAAAATTTCTAAGCCCCGGGGTCACAATTTCAGCAAAAATCTGAAATTCTCCAATTCACTCAAAAATGGTGCTAAACTGTTGTAAATTCTCCCCTGAAAGGTTTGGCGGTGGAAACAGAAGGCTTTTTATCATAGGACATGAAATCAGCCCTCGACAACTTAATCTGTGAAAAAAAAAATTTCTAAGCCCCGGGGTCACAACTTCAGCAAAAATCTGAAATACTCCAATTCACTCAAAGATGGTGCCAAAGTTTTCCAAATACTCCCCTGAAAGGTTTGGCGGTGGAAACAGGCGGCTTTTTATCATAGGCCAAGAAATCAACCATCGACAACTTAACCTGTGAAAAAAAAAATTTCTAAGCCCCGGGGTCACAACTTCAGCAAAAATCTGAAATTCTCCAATTCACTCAAAAATGGTGGTAAACTGTTGTAAATTCTCCCCTGAAAGGTTTGGCGGTGGAAACAGAAGGCTGTTTATCATAGGCCAAGAAATTAACCCTCGACAACTTAACCTGTGAAAAAAAAAAATTCTAAGCCCCGGGGTCACTACTTCAGCAAAAATCTGAAATTCTCCTATTCACTCAAAGATGGTGCCAAAGTTTTGCAAATACTCCCCTGAAAGGTTTGGCGGTGGAAACAGAAGGCTTTTTATCATAGGACATGAAATCAGCCCTCGACAACTTAAACTGTGAAAAAAAAAAATTCTAAGCCCCCGTTGTCACAACTTCAGCAAAAATCTGAAATTCTCCAATTCACTCAAAAATGGTGCTAAATTGTTGCAAATTCTTCCCGGAAAGGTTTGGCGGTGGAAACAGAAGGTTTTTTATCATAGGACATGAAATCAGCCCTCGACAACTTAATCTGTGAAAAAAAAAATTTCTAAGCCCCGGGGTCACAACTTCAGCAAAAATCTGAAATTCTCCAATTCACTCAAAGATGGTGCCAAAGTTTTCCAAATACTCCCCTGAAAGGTTTGGCGGTGGAAACAGAAGGCTTTTTATCATAGGACATGAAATCAGCCCTCGACAACTTAACCTGTGGGGAAAAAAAATTCTAAGCCCCGGGGTCACAATTTCAGCAAAAATCTGAAATACTCCAATTCACTCAAAAATGGTGCTAAACTGTTGCAAATTCTTCCCGGAAAGGTTTGGCGGTGGAAACAGACGGCTTTTTATCATAGGGCATGAAATCAGCCCTCAACAACTTAATCTGTGGGAAAAAAAAAAATTTCTAAGCCCCGGGGTCACAATTTCAGCAAAAATCTGAAATTCTCCAATTAACTCAAAGATGGTGCCAAAGTTTTCCAAATACTCCCCTGAAAGGTTTGGCGGTGGAAACAGAAGGCTTTTTATCATAGGACATGAAATCAGCCCTCGACAACTTAACCTGTGAAAAAAAAAATTTCTAAGCCCCGGGGTCACAACTTCAGCAAAAATCTGAAATTCTCCAATTCACTCAAAAATGGTGCTAAACTGTTGTAAATTCTCCCCTGAAAGGTTTGGCGGTGGAAACAGAAGGCTTTTTATCATAGGACATGAAATCAGCCCTCGACAACTTAATCTGTGAAAAAAAAAATTTCTAAGCCCCGGGGTCACAATTTCAGCAAAAATCTGAAATTCTCCAATTCACTCAAAAATGGTGGTAAACTGTTGTAAATTCTCCCCTGAAAGGTTTGGCGGTGGAAACAGAAGGCTTTTTATCATAGGACATGAAATCAGCCCTCGACAACTTAATCTGTGAAAAAAAAAATTTCTAAGCCCCGGGGTCACAACTTCAGCAAAAATCTGAAATTCTCCAATTCACTCAAAGATGGTGCCAAAGTTTTCCAAATACTCCCCTGAAAGGTTTGGCGGTGGAAACAGGCGGCTTTTTATCATAGGCCAAGAAATCAACCATCGACAACTTAACCTGTGAAAAAAAAAATTTCTAAGCCCCGGGGTCACAACTTCAGCAAAAATCTGAAATTCTCCAATTCACTCAAAAATGGTGGTAAACTCTTGTAAATTCTCCCCTGAAAGGTTTGGCGGTGGAAACAGAAGGCTGTTTATCATAGGCCAAGAAATTAACCCTCGACAACTTAACCTGTGAAAAAAAAAATTTCTAAGCCCCGGGGTCACTACTTCAGCAAAAATCTGAAATTCTCCTATTCACTCAAAGATGGTGCCAAAGTTTTGCAAATACTCCCCTGAAAGGTTTGGCGGTGGAAACAGAAGGCTTTTTATCATAGGACATGAAATCAGCCCTCGACAACTTAACCTGTGAAAAAAAAAAATTCTAAGCCCCCGTTGTCACAACTTCAGCAAAAATCTGAAATTCTCCAATTCACTCAAAGATGGTGCCAAAGTTTTCCAAATACTCCCCTGAAAGGTTTGGCGGTGGAAACAGAAGGCTTTTTATCATAGGACATGAAATCAGCCCTCGACAACTTAACCTGTGGGGAAAAAAAATTCTAAGCCCCGGGGTCACAATTTCAGCAAAAATCTGAAATACTCCAATTCACTCAAAAATGGTGCTAAACTGTTGCAAATTCTTCCCGGAAAGGTTTGGCGGTGGAAACAGACGGCTTTTTATCATAGGGCATGAAATCAGCCCTCAACAACTTAACCTGTGAAAAAAAAAATTTCTAAGCCCCGGGGTCACAACTTCAGGAAAAATCTGAAATTCTCCAATTCACTCAAAGATGGTGCCAAAGTTTTCCAAATACTCCCCTGAAAGGTTTGGCGGTGGAAACAGAAGGTTGTTTATCATAGGACATGAAATCAGCCCTCGACAACTTAATCTGTGAAAAAAAAAATTTCTAAGCCCCGGGGTCACAATTTCAGCAAAAATCTGAAATTCTCCAATTCACTCAAAAATGGTGCTAAACTGTTGCAAATTCTTCCCGGAAAGGTTTGGCGGTGGAAACAGACGGCTTTTTATCATAGGGCATGAAATCAGCCCTCAACAACTTAACCTGTGAAAAAAAAAATTTCTAAGCCCCGGGGTCACAATTTCAGCAAAAATCTGAAATTCTCCAATTCACTCAAAAATGGTGCTAAACTGTTGCAAATTCTTCCCGGAAAGGTTTGGCGGTGGAAACAGACGGCTTTTTATCATAGGGCATGAAATCAGCCCTCGACAACTTAACCTGTGAAAAAAAAAATTTCTAAGCCCCGGGGTCACAACTTCAGCAAAAATCTGAAATTCTCCAATTCACTCAAAAATGGTGCTAAACTGTTGCAAATTCTTCCCGGAAAGGTTTGGCGGTGGAAACAGAAGGCTTTTTATCATAGGACATGAAATAAGCCCTCGACTAGTTAACCTGTGGAGAAAAAAAAATTCTAAGCCCCGGGGTCACAACTTCAGGAAAAATCTGAAATTCTCCAATTCACTCAAAGATGGTGCCAAAGTTTTCCAAATACTCCCCTGAAAGGTTTGGCGGTGGAAAAAGAAGGTTTTTTTATCATAGGACATGAAATCAGCCCTCGACAACTTAATCTGTGAAAAAAAAAATTCTAAGCCCCGGGGTCACAACTTCAGGAAAAATCTGAAATTCTCCAATTCACTCAAAAATGGTGCTAAATTGTTGCAAATTCTTCCCGGAAAGGTTTGGCGGTGGAAACAGAAGGTTTTTTATCATAGGACATGAAATCAGCCCTCGACAACTTAATCTGTGAAAAAAAAAATTTCTAAGCCCCGGGGTCACAATTTCAGCAAAAATCTGAAATTCTCCAATTCACTCAAAAATGGTGGTAAACTGTTGTAAATTCTCCCCTGAAAGGTTTGGCGGTGGAAACAGAAGGCTTTTTATCATAGGACATGAAATCAGCCCTCGACAACTTAATCTGTGAAAAAAAAAATTTCTAAGCCCCGGGGTCACAACTTCAGCAAAAATCTGAAATTCTCCAATTCACTCAAAGATGGTGCCAAAGTTTTCCAAATACTCCCCTGAAAGGTTTGGCGGTGGAAACAGGCGGCTTTTTATCATAGGCCAAGAAATCAACCATCGACAACTTAACCTGTGAAAAAAAAAATTTCTAAGCCCCGGGGTCACAACTTCAGCAAAAATCTGAAATTCTCCAATTCACTCAAAAATGGTGGTAAACTCTTGTAAATTCTCCCCTGAAAGGTTTGGCGGTGGAAACAGAAGGCTGTTTATCATAGGCCAAGAAATTAACCCTCGACAACTTAACCTGTGAAAAAAAAAATTTCTAAGCCCCGGGGTCACTACTTCAGCAAAAATCTGAAATTCTCCTATTCACTCAAAGATGGTGCCAAAGTTTTGCAAATACTCCCCTGAAAGGTTTGGCGGTGGAAACAGAAGGCTTTTTATCATAGGACATGAAATCAGCCCTCGACAACTTAACCTGTGAAAAAAAAAAATTCTAAGCCCCCGTTGTCACAACTTCAGCAAAAATCTGAAATTCTCCAATTCACTCAAAGATGGTGCCAAAGTTTTCCAAATACTCCCCTGAAAGGTTTGGCGGTGGAAACAGAAGGCTTTTTATCATAGGACATGAAATCAGCCCTCGACAACTTAACCTGTGGGGAAAAAAAATTCTAAGCCCCGGGGTCACAATTTCAGCAAAAATCTGAAATACTCCAATTCACTCAAAAATGGTGCTAAACTGTTGCAAATTCTTCCCGGAAAGGTTTGGCGGTGGAAACAGACGGCTTTTTATCATAGGGCATGAAATCAGCCCTCAACAACTTAACCTGTGAAAAAAAAAATTTCTAAGCCCCGGGGTCACAACTTCAGGAAAAATCTGAAATTCTCCAATTCACTCAAAGATGGTGCCAAAGTTTTCCAAATACTCCCCTGAAAGGTTTGGCGGTGGAAACAGAAGGTTGTTTATCATAGGACATGAAATCAGCCCTCGACAACTTAATCTGTGAAAAAAAAAATTTCTAAGCCCCGGGGTCACAATTTCAGCAAAAATCTGAAATTCTCCAATTCACTCAAAAATGGTGCTAAACTGTTGCAAATTCTTCCCGGAAAGGTTTGGCGGTGGAAACAGACGGCTTTTTATCATAGGGCATGAAATCAGCCCTCAACAACTTAACCTGTGAAAAAAAAAATTTCTAAGCCCCGGGATCACAATTTCAGCAAAAATCTGAAATTCTCCAATTCACTCAAAAATGGTGCTAAACTGTTGCAAATTCTTCCCGGAAAGGTTTGGCGGTGGAAACAGACGGCTTTTTATCATAGGGCATGAAATCAGCCCTCGACAACTTAACCTGTGAAAAAAAAAATTTCTAAGCCCCGGGGTCACAACTTCAGCAAAAATCTGAAATTCTCCAATTCACTCAAAAATGGTGCTAAACTGTTGCAAATTCTTCCCGGAAAGGTTTGGCGGTGGAAACAGAAGGCTTTTTATCATAGGACATGAAATAAGCCCTCGACTAGTTAACCTGTGGAGAAAAAAAAATTCTAAGCCCCGGGGTCACAACTTCAGGAAAAATCTGAAATTCTCCAATTCACTCAAAGATGGTGCCAAAGTTTTCCAAATACTCCCCTGAAAGGTTTGGCGGTGGAAAAAGAAGGTTTTTTTATCATAGGACATGAAATCAGCCCTCGACAACTTAATCTGTGAAAAAAAAAATTCTAAGCCCCGGGGTCACAACTTCAGGAAAAATCTGAAATTCTCCAATTCACTCAAAGATGGTGCCAAAGTTTTCCAAATACTCCCCTGAAAGGTTTAGCGGTGGAAACAGAAGGCTTTTTATCATAGGACATGAAATCAGCCCTCGACAACTTAACCTGTGAAAAAAAAAATTTCTAAGCCCCGGAGTCACAACTTCAGCAAAAATCTGAAATTCTCCAATTCACTCAAAAATGGTGCTAAACTGTTGCAAATTCTCCCCTGAAAGGTTTGGCATTGGAAACAGAAGGCTTTTTATCATAGGCCAAGAAATCAACCCTCGACAACTTAACCTGTGAAAAAAAAAATTTCTAAGCCCCGGAGTCACAACTTCAGCAAAAATCTGAAATTCTCCAATTCACTCAAAGATGGTGCCAACGCATTGCAAATACTCCCCTGAAAGGTTTGGTGTTGGAAACAGAAGGCTTTTTATCATAGGACATGAAATCAGCCCTCGACAACGTAACCTGTAGGAAAAAAAAAATTCTAAGCCCCGGGGTCACAACTTCAGCAAAAATCTGAAATTCTCCAATTCACTCAAAAATGGTGGTAAACTGTTGTAAATTCTCCCCTGAAAGGTTTGGCGGTGGAAACAGAAGGTTTTTTATCATAGGACATGAAATCAGCCCTCGACAACTTAATCTGTGAAAAAAAAAATTTCTAAGCCCCGGGGTCACAACTTCAGCAAAAATCTGAAATTCTCCAATTCACTCAAAGATGGTGCCAAAGTTTTGCAAATTCTCCCCTGAAAGGTTTGGTGGTGGAAACAGAAGGCTTTTTATCATAGGACATGAAATCAGCCCTCGACTACTTAACCTGTGAAAAAAAAAATTTCTAAGCCCCGGGGTCACAACTTCAGGAAAAATCTGAAATTCTCCAATTCACTCAAAGATGGTGCCAAAGTTTTCCAAATACTCCCCTGAAAGGTTTGGTGGTGGAAACAGAAGGTTTTTTATCATAGGACATGAAATCAGCCCTCGACAACTTAACCTGTGAAAAAAAAAATTTCTAAGCCCCGGGGTCAGAACTTCAGCAAAAATCTGAAATTCTCCAATTCACTCAAAGATGGTGCTAAACTGTTGTAAATTCTCCCCTGAAAGGTTTGGCGGTGGAAACAGAAGGCTTTTTATCATAGGACATGAAATCAGCCCTCGACAACTTAATCTGTGGAAAAAAAAATTTCTAAGCCCCGGGGTCACAATTTCAGCAAAAATCTGAAATTCTCCAATTCACTCAAAAATGGTGGTAAACTGTTGTAAATTCTCCCCTGAAAGGTTTGGCGGTGGAAACAGAAGGCTTTTTGTCATAGGACATGAAATCAGCCCTCGACAACTTAATCTGTGAAAAAAAAAATTTCTAAGCCCCGGGGTCACAACTTCAGCAAAAATCTGAAATTCTCCAATTCACTCAAAGATGGTGCCAAAGTTTTCCAAATACTCCCCTGAAAGGTTTGGTCGTGGAAACAGAAGGTTTTTTATCATAGGACATGAAATCAGCCCTCGACAACTTAACCTGTGAAAAAAAAAATTTCTAAGCCCCGGGGTCAGAACTTCAGCAAAAATCTGAAATTCTCCAATTCACTCAAAGATGGTGCTAAACTGTTGTAAATTCTCCCCTGAAAGGTTTGGCGGTGGAAACAGAAGGCTTTTTATCATAGGACATGAAATCAGCCCTCGACAACTTAATCTGTGGAAAAAAAAATTTCTAAGCCCCGGGGTCACAATTTCAGCAAAAATCTGAAATTCTCCAATTCACTCAAAAATGGTGGTAAACTGTTGTAAATTCTCCCCTGAAAGGTTTGGCGGTGGAAACAGAAGGCTTTTTATCATAGGACATGAAATCAGCCCTCGACAACTTAATCTGTGAAAAAAAAAATTTTCTAAGCCCCGGGGTCACAACTTCAGCAAAAATCTGAAATTCTCCAATTCACTCAAAGATGGTGCCAAAGTTTTCCAAATACTCCCCTGAAAGGTTTGGCGGTGGAAACAGGCGGCTTTTTATCATAGGCCAAGAAATCAACCATCGACAACTTAACCTGTGAAAAAAAAAATTTCTAAGCCCCGGGGTCACAACTTCAGCAAAAATCTGAAATTCTCCAATTCACTCAAAAATGGTGGTAAACTGTTGTAAATTCTCCCCTGAAAGGTTTGGTGGTGGAAACAGAAGGCTGTTTATCATAGGCCAAGAAATTAACCCTTGACAACTTAACCTGTGAAAAAAAAAATTTCTAAGCCCCGGGGTCACTACTTCAGCAAAAATCTTAAATTCTCCTATTCACTCAAAGATGGTGCCAAAGTTTTGCAAATACTCCCCTGAAAGGTTTGGCGGTGGAAACAGAAGGCTTTTTATCATAGGCCAAGAAATCAACCCTCGACAACTTAACCTGTGAAAAAAAAAAATTCTAAGCCACGGGGTCACAATTTCAGCAAAAATCTGAAATACTCCAATTCACTCAAAAATGGTGCTAAACTGTTGCAAATTCTTCCCGGAAAGGTTTGGCGGTGGAAACAGACGGCTTTTTATCATTGGGCATGAAATCAGCCCTCAACAACTTAACCTGTGAAAAAAAAAAATTCTAAGCCCCGGGGTGACAACTTCAGGAAAAATCTGAAATTCTCCAATTCACTCAAAGATGGTGCCAAAGTTTTCCAAATACTCCCCTGAAAGGTTTGGCGGTGGAAACAGAAGGTTGTTTATCATAGGACATGAAATCAGCCCTCGACAACTTAATCTGTGAAAAAAAAAATTTCTAAGCCCCGGGGTCACAACTTCAGCAAAAATCTGAAATTCTCCAATTCACTCAAAAATGGTGGTAAACTCTTGTAAATTCTCCCCTGAAAGGTTTGGCGGTGGAAACAGAAGGCTGTTTATCATAGGCCAAGAAATTAACCCTCGACAACTTAACCTGTGAAAAAAAAAATTTCTAAGCCCCGGGGTCACTACTTCAGCAAAAATCTGAAATTCTCCTATTCACTCAAAGATGGTGCCAAAGTTTTGCAAATACTCCCCTGAAAGGTTTGGCGGTGGAAACAGAAGGCTTTTTATCATAGGACATGAAATCAGCCCTCGACAACTTAACCTGTGAAAAAAAAAAATTCTAAGCCCCCGTTGTCACAACTTCAGCAAAAATCTGAAATTCTCCAATTCACTCAAAGATGGTGCCAAAGTTTTCCAAATACTCCCCTGAAAGGTTTGGCGGTGGAAACAGAAGGCTTTTTATCATAGGACATGAAATCAGCCCTCGACAACTTAACCTGTGGGGAAAAAAAATTCTAAGCCCCGGGGTCACAATTTCAGCAAAAATCTGAAATACTCCAATTCACTCAAAAATGGTGCTAAACTGTTGCAAATTCTTCCCGGAAAGGTTTGGCGGTGGAAACAGACGGCTTTTTATCATAGGGCATGAAATCAGCCCTCAACAACTTAACCTGTGAAAAAAAAAATTTCTAAGCCCCGGGGTCACAACTTCAGGAAAAATCTGAAATTCTCCAATTCACTCAAAGATGGTGCCAAAGTTTTCCAAATACTCCCCTGAAAGGTTTGGCGGTGGAAACAGAAGGTTGTTTATCATAGGACATGAAATCAGCCCTCGACAACTTAATCTGTGAAAAAAAAAATTTCTAAGCCCCGGGGTCACAATTTCAGCAAAAATCTGAAATTCTCCAATTCACTCAAAAATGGTGCTAAACTGTTGCAAATTCTTCCCGGAAAGGTTTGGCGGTGGAAACAGACGGCTTTTTATCATAGGGCATGAAATCAGCCCTCAACAACTTAACCTGTGAAAAAAAAAATTTCTAAGCCCCGGGATCACAATTTCAGCAAAAATCTGAAATTCTCCAATTCACTCAAAAATGGTGCTAAACTGTTGCAAATTCTTCCCGGAAAGGTTTGGCGGTGGAAACAGACGGCTTTTTATCATAGGGCATGAAATCAGCCCTCGACAACTTAACCTGTGAAAAAAAAAATTTCTAAGCCCCGGGGTCACAACTTCAGCAAAAATCTGAAATTCTCCAATTCACTCAAAAATGGTGCTAAACTGTTGCAAATTCTTCCCGGAAAGGTTTGGCGGTGGAAACAGAAGGCTTTTTATCATAGGACATGAAATAAGCCCTCGACTAGTTAACCTGTGGAGAAAAAAAAATTCTAAGCCCCGGGGTCACAACTTCAGGAAAAATCTGAAATTCTCCAATTCACTCAAAGATGGTGCCAAAGTTTTCCAAATACTCCCCTGAAAGGTTTGGCGGTGGAAAAAGAAGGTTTTTTTATCATAGGACATGAAATCAGCCCTCGACAACTTAATCTGTGGAAAAAAAAATTCTAAGCCCCGGGGTCACAACTTCAGCAAAAATCTGTAATTCTCCAATTCACTCAAAGATGGTGCCAAAGTTTTCCAAATACTCCCCTGAAAGGTTTGGCGGTGGAAACAGAAGGCTTTTTATCATAGGACATGAAATCAGCCCTCGACAACTTAACCTGTGAAAAAAAAAATTTCTAAGCCCCGGGGTCACAACTTCAGCAAAAATCTGAAATTCTCCAATTCACTCAAAAATGGTGCTAAACTGTTGCAAATTCTCCCCTGAAAGGTTTGGCATTGGAAACAGAAGGCTTTTTATCATAGGCCAAGAAATCAACCCTCGACAACTTAACCTGTGAAAAAAAAAATTTCTAAGCCCCGGAGTCACAACTTCAGCAAAAATCTGAAATTCTCCAATTCACTCAAAGATGGTGCCAACGCATTGCAAATACTCCCCTGAAAGGTTTGGTGTTGGAAACAGAAGGCTTTTTATCATAGGACATGAAATCAGCCCTCGACAACGTAACCTGTAGGAAAAAAAAAATTCTAAGCCCCGGGGTCACAACTTCAGCAAAAATCTGTAATTCTCCAATTAACTCAAAGATGGTGCCAAAGTTTTCCAAATACTCCCCTGAAAGGTTTGGCGGTGGAAACAGAAGGCTTTTTATCATAGGCCAAGAAATCAACCCTCGACAACTTAACCTGTGGGAAAAAAAATTTCTAAGCCCCGGGGTCACAATTTCAGCAAAAATCTGAAATTCTCCAATTCACTCAAAAATGGTGCTAAACTGTTGCAAATTCTTCCCGGAAAGGTTTGGCGGTGGAAACAGACGGCTTTTTATCATAGGGCATGAAATCAGCCCTCAACAACTTAACCTGTGAAAAAAAAAATTTCTAAGCCCCGGGATCACAATTTCAGCAAAAATCTGAAATTCTCCAATTCACTCAAAAATGGTGCTAAACTGTTGCAAATTCTTCCCGGAAAGGTTTGGCGGTGGAAACAGACGGCTTTTTATCATAGGGCATGAAATCAGCCCTCGACAACTTAACCTGTGAAAAAAAAAATTTCTAAGCCCCGGGGTCACAACTTCAGCAAAAATCTGAAATTCTCCAATTCACTCAAAAATGGTGCTAAACTGTTGCAAATTCTTCCCGGAAAGGTTTGGCGGTGGAAACAGAAGGCTTTTTATCATAGGACATGAAATAAGCCCTCGACTAGTTAACCTGTGGAGAAAAAAAAATTCTAAGCCCCGGGGTCAACACTTCAGGAAAAATCTGAAATTCTCCAATTCACTCAAAGATGGTGCCAAAGTTTTCCAAATACTCCCCTGAAAGGTTTGGCGGTGGAAAAAGAAGGTTTTTTTATCATAGGACATGAAATCAGCCCTCGACAACTTAATCTGTGAAAAAAAAAATTCTAAGCCCCGGGGTCACAACTTCAGGAAAAATCTGAAATTCTCCAATTCACTCAAAGATGGTGCCAAAGTTTTCCAAATACTCCCCTGAAAGGTTTGGCGGTGGAAACAGAAGGCTTTTTATCATAGGACATGAAATCAGCCCTCGACAACTTAACCTGTGAAAAAAAAAATTTCTAAGCCCCGGGGTCACAACTTCAGCAAAAATCTGAAATTCTCCAATTCACTCAAAAATGGTGCTAAACTGTTGCAAATTCTCCCCTGAAAGGTTTGGCATTGGAAACAGAAGGCTTTTTATCATAGGCCAAGAAATCAACCCTCGACAACTTAACCTGTGGAAAAAAAAATTTCTAAGCCCCGGAGTCACAACTTCAGCAAAAATCTGAAATTCTCCAATTCACTCAAAGATGGTGCCAACGCATTGCAAATACTCCCCTGAAAGGTTTGGTGTTGGAAACAGAAGGCTTTTTATCATAGGACATGAAATCAGCCCTCGACAACGTAACCTGTAGGAAAAAAAAAATTCTAAGCCCCGGGGTCACAACTTCAGCAAAAATCTGTAATTCTCCAATTAACTCAAAGATGGTGCCAAAGTTTTCCAAATACTCCCCTGAAAGGTTTGGCGGTGGAAACAGAAGGCTTTTTATCATAGGCCAAGAAATCAACCCTCGACAACTTAACCTGTGGGAAAAAAAATTTCTAAGCCCCGGGGTCACAATTTCAGCAAAAATCTGAAATTCTCCAATTCACTCAAAAATGGTGCTAAACTGTTGCAAATTCTTCCCGGAAAGGTTTGGCGGTGGAAACAGACGGCTTTTTATCATAGGGCATGAAATCAGCCCTCGACAACTTAACCTGTGAAAAAAAAAATTTCTAAGCCCCGGGGTCACAACTTCAGCAAAAATCTGAAATTCTCCAATTCACTCAAAAATGGTGGTAAACTGTTGTAAATTCTCCCCTGAAAGGTTTGGCGGTGGAAACAGAAGGTTTTTTATCATAGGACATGAAATCAGCCCTCGACAACTTAATCTGTGAAAAAAAAAATTTCTAAGCCCCGGGGTCACAACTTCAGCAAAAATCTGAAATTCTCCAATTCACTCAAAAATGGTGCTAAACTGTTGCAAATTCTTCCCGGAAAGGTTTGGCGGTGGAAACAGAAGGCTTTTTATCATAGGACATGAAATCAGCCCTCGACTACTTAACCTGTGAAAAAAAAAATTTCTAAGCCCCGGGGTCACAACTTCAGGAAAAATCTGAAATTCTCCAATTCACTCAAAGATGGTGCCAAAGTTTTCCAAATACTCCCCTGAAAGGTTTGGTGGTGGAAACAGAAGGTTTTTTATCATAGGACATGAAATCAGCCCTCGACAACTTAACCTGTGAAAAAAAAAATTTCTAAGCCCCGGGGTCAGAACTTCAGCAAAAATCTGAAATTCTCCAATTCACTCAAAGATGGTGCTAAACTGTTGTAAATTCTCCCCTGAAAGGTTTGGCGGTGGAAACAGAAGGCTTTTTATCATAGGACATGAAATCAGCCCTCGACAACTTAATCTGTGAAAAAAAAAATTTCTAAGCCCCGGGGTCACAATTTCAGCAAAAATCTGAAATTCTCCAATTCACTCAAAAATGGTGGTAAACTGTTGTAAATTCTCCCCTGAAAGGTTTGGCGGTGGAAACAGAAGGCTTTTTATCATAGGACATGAAATCAGCCCTCGACAACTTAATCTGTGAAAAAAAAAATTTCTAAGCCCCGGGGTCACAATTTCAGCAAAAATCTGAAATTCTCCAATTCACTCAAAAATGGTGGTAAACTGTTGTAAATTCTCCCCTGAAAGGTTTGGCGGTGGAAACAGACGGCTTTTTATCATAGGGCATGAAATCAGCCCTCGACAACTTAACCTGTGAAAAAAAAAATTTCTAAGCCCCGGGGTCACAACTTCAGCAAAAATCTGAAATTCTCCAATTCACTCAAAAATGGTGGTAAACTGTTGTAAATTCTCCCCTGAAAGGTTTGGCGGTGGAAACAGAAGGTTTTTTATCATAGGACATGAAATCAGCCCTCGACAACTTAATCTGTGAAAAAAAAAATTTCTAAGCCCCGGGGTCACAACTTCAGCAAAAATCTGAAATTCTCCAATTCACTCAAAAATGGTGCTAAACTGTTGCAAATTCTTCCCGGAAAGGTTTGGCGGTGGAAACAGAAGGCTTTTTATCATAGGACATGAAATCAGCCCTCGACTACTTAACCTGTGAAAAAAAAAATTTCTAAGCCCCGGGGTCACAACTTCAGGAAAAATCTGAAATTCTCCAATTCACTCAAAGATGGTGCCAAAGTTTTCCAAATACTCCCCTGAAAGGTTTGGTGGTGGAAACAGAAGGTTTTTTATCATAGGACATGAAATCAGCCCTCGACAACTTAACCTGTGAAAAAAAAAATTTCTAAGCCCCGGGGTCAGAACTTCAGCAAAAATCTGAAATTCTCCAATTCACTCAAAGATGGTGCTAAACTGTTGTAAATTCTCCCCTGAAAGGTTTGGCGGTGGAAACAGAAGGCTTTTTATCATAGGACATGAAATCAGCCCTCGACAACTTAATCTGTGAAAAAAAAAATTTCTAAGCCCCGGGGTCACAATTTCAGCAAAAATCTGAAATTCTCCAATTCACTCAAAAATGGTGGTAAACTGTTGTAAATTCTCCCCTGAAAGGTTTGGCGGTGGAAACAGAAGGCTTTTTATCATAGGACATGAAATCAGCCCTCGACAACTTAATCTGTGAAAAAAAAAATTTCTAAGCCCCGGGGTCACAACTTCAGCAAAAATCTGAAATTCTCCAATTCACTCAAAGATGGTGCCAAAGTTTTCCAAATACTCCCCTGAAAGGTTTGGTGGTGGAAACAGAAGGTTTTTTATCATAGGACATGAAATCAGCCCTCGACAACTTAACCTGTGAAAAAAAAAATTTCTAAGCCCCGGGGTCAGAACTTCAGCAAAAATCTGAAATTCTCCAATTCACTCAAAGATGGTGCTAAACTGTTGTAAATTCTCCCCTGAAAGGTTTGGCGGTGGAAACAGAAGGCTTTTTATCATAGGACATGAAATCAGCCCTCGACAACTTAATCTGTGAAAAAAAAAATTTTCTAAGCCCCGGGGTCACAACTTCAGCAAAAATCTGAAATTCTCCAATTCACTCAAAGATGGTGCCAAAGTTTTCCAAATACTCCCCTGAAAGGTTTGGCGGTGGAAACAGGCGGCTTTTTATCATAGGCCAAGAAATCAACCATCGACAACTTAACCTGTGAAAAAAAAAATTTCTAAGCCCCGGGGTCACAACTTCAGCAAAAATCTGAAATTCTCCAATTCACTCAAAAATGGTGGTAAACTGTTGTAAATTCTCCCCTGAAAGGTTTGGCGGTGGAAACAGAAGGCTGTTTATCATAGGCCAAGAAATTAACCCTCGACAACTTAACCTGTGAAAAAAAAAATTTCTAAGCCCCGGGGTCACTACTTCAGCAAAAATCTTAAATTCTCCTATTCACTCAAAGATGGTGCCAAAGTTTTGCAAATACTCCCCTGAAAGGTTTGGCGGTGGAAACAGAACGCTTTTTATCATAGGACATGAAATCAGCCCTCGACAACTTAACCTGTGGGGGAAAAAAAATTCTAAGCCACGGGGTCACAATTTCAGCAAAAATCTGAAATACTCCAATTCACTCAAAAATGGTGCTAAACTGTTGCAAATTCTTCCCGGAAAGGTTTGGCGGTGGAAACAGACGGCTTTTTATCATAGGGCATGAAATCAGCCCTCAACAACTTAACCTGTGAAAAAAAAAAATTTCTAAGCCCCGGGGTGACAACTTCAGGAAAAATCTGAAATTCTCCAATTCACTCAAAGATGGTGCCAAAGTTTTCCAAATACTCCCCTGAAAGGTTTGGCGGTGGAAACAGAAGGTTGTTTATCATAGGACATGAAATCAGCCCTCGACAACTTAATCTGTGAAAAAAAAAATTTCTAAGCCCCGGGGTCACAACTTCAGCAAAAATCTGAAATTCTCCAATTCACTCAAAGATGGTGCCAAAGTTTTCCAAATACTCCCCTGAAAGGTTTGGCGGTGGAAACAGAAGGCTTTTTATCATAGGACATGAAATCAGCCCTCGACAACTTAACCTGTGGGGGAAAAAAATTCTAAGCCCCGGGGTCACAATTTCAGCAAAAATCTGAAATTCTCCAATTCACTCAAAAATGGTGCTAAACTGTTGCAAATTCTTCCCGGAAAGGTTTGGCGGTGGAAACAGACGGCTTTTTATCATAGGGCATGAAATCAGCCCTCAACAACTTAACCTGTGAAAAAAAAAATTTCTAAGCCCCCGGGTCACAATTTCAGCAAAAATCTGAAATTCTCCAATTCACTCAAAAATGGTGCTAAACTGTTGCAAATTCTTCCCGGAAAGGTTTGGCGGTGGAAACAGACGGCTTTTTATCATAGGGCATGAAATCAGCCCTCGACAACTTAACCTGTGAAAAAAAAAAATTCTAAGCCCCGGGGTCACAACTTCAGCAAAAATCTGAAATTCTCCAATTCACTCAAAAATGGTGCTAAACTGTTGCAAATTCTTCCCGGAAAGGTTTGGCGGTGGAAACAGAAGGCTTTTTATCATAGGACATGAAATAAGCCCTCGACTACTTAACCTGTGGAGAAAAAAAAATTCTAAGCCCCGGGGTCACAACTTCAGGAAAAATCTGAAATTCTCCAATTCACTCAAAGATGGTGCCAAAGTTTTCCAAATACTCCCCTGAAAGGTTTGGCGGTGGAAAAAGAAGGTTTTTTTATCATAGGACATGAAATCAGCCCTCGACAACTTAATCTGTGAAAAAAAAAATTTCTAAGCCCCGGGGTCACAACTTCAGCAAAAATCTGAAATTCTCCAATTCACTCAAAGATGGTGCCAAAGTTTTCCAAATACTCCCCTGAAAGGTTTGGTGGTGGAAACAGAAGGCTTTTTATCATAGGACATGAAATCAGCCCTCGACAACTTAATCTGTGAAAAAAAAAATTTCTAAGCCCCGGGGTCAGAACTTCAGCAAAAATCTGATATTCTCTAATTCACTCAAAGATGGTGCCAAAGTTTTCCAAATACTCCCCTGAAAGGTTTGGCGGTGGAAACAGAAGGGTTTTTATCATAGGACATGAAATCAGCCCTCGACAACTTAACCTGTGAAAAAAAAAATTTCTAAGCCCCGGGGTCACAACTTCAGCAAAAATCTGAAATTCTCCAATTCACTCAAAAATGGTGCTAAACTGTTGCAAATTCTCCCCTGAAAGGTTTGGCAGTGGAAACAGAAGGCTTTTTATCATAGGCCAAGAAATCAACCCTCGACAACTTAATCTGTGAAAAAAAAAATTTCTAAGCCCCGGAGTCACAACTTCAGCAAAAATCTGAAATTCTCCAATTCACTCAAAGATGGTGCCAACGCATTGCAAATACTCCCCTGAAAGGTTTGGTGGTGGAAACAGAAGGCTTTTTATCATAGGACATGAAATCAGCCCTCGACAACGTAACCTGTAGGAAAAAAAAAATTCTAAGCCCCGGGGTCACAACTTCAGCAAAAATCTGTAATTCTCCAATTAACTCAAAGATGGTGCCAAAGTTTTCCAAATACTCCCCTGAAAGGTTTGGCGGTGGAAACAGAAGGCTTTTTATCATAGGCCAAGAAATCAACCCTCGACAACTTAACCTGTGGAAAAAAAAATTTCTAAGCCCCGGGGTCACAATTTCAGCAAAAATCTGAAATTCTCCAATTCACTCAAAAATGGTGCTAAACTGTTGCAAATTCTTCCCGGAAAGGTTTGGCGGTGGAAACAGACGGCTTTTTATCATAGGGCATGAAATCAGCCCTCGACAACTTAATCTGTGGGGGAAAAAAAATTTCTAAGCCCCGGGGTCACAACTTCAGCAAAAATCTGAAATTCTCCAATTAACTCAAAAATGGTGCTAAACTGTTGCAAATTCTTCCCGGAAAGGTTTGGCGGTGGAAACAGACGGCTTTTTATCATAGGGCATGAAATCAGCCCTCGACAACTTAACCTGTGAAAAAAAAAATTTCTAAGCCCCGGGGTCACAACTTCAGCAAAAATCTGAAATTCTCCAATTCACTCAAAAATGGTGGTAAACTGTTGTAAATTCTCCCCTGAAAGGTTTGGCGGTGGAAACAGAAGGTTTTTTATCATAGGACATGAAATCAGCCCTCGACAACTTAATCTGTGAAAAAAAAAATTTCTAAGCCCCGGGGTCACAACTTCAGCAAAAATCTGAAATTCTCCAATTCACTCAAAAATGGTGCTAAACTGTTGCAAATTCTTCCCGGAAAGGTTTGGCGGTGGAAACAGAAGGCTTTTTATCATAGGACATGAAATCAGCCCTCGACTACTTAACCTGTGAAAAAAAAAATTTCTAAGCCCCGGGGTCACAACTTCAGCAAAAATCTGAAATTCTCCAATTCACTCAAAGATGGTGCCAAAGTTTTGCAAATTCTCCCCTGAAAGGTTTGGTGGTGGAAACAGAAGGCTTTTTATCATAGGACATGAAATCAGCCCTCGACAACTTAACCTGTGAAAAAAAAAATTTCTAAGCCCCGGGGTCAGAACTTCAGCAAAAATCTGAAATTCTCCAATTAACTCAAAGATGGTGCCAAAGTTTTCCAAATACTCCCCTGAAAGGTTTGGCGGTGGAAACAGAAGGCTTTTTATCATAGGACATGAAATCAGCCCTCGACAACTTAACCTGTGGAAAAAAAAAATTCTAAGCCCCGGGGTCACAACTTCAGCAAAAATCTGAAATTCTCCAATTCACTCAAAAATGGTGCTAAACTGTTGCAAATTCTCCCCTGAAAGGTTTGGCAGTGGAAACAGAAGGCTTTTTATCATAGGCCAAGAAATCAACCCTCGACAACTTAACCTGTGAAAAAAAAAATTTCTAAGCCCCGGAGTCACAACTTCAGCAAAAATCTGAAATTCTCCAATTCACTCAAAGATGGTGCCAACGCATTGCAAATACTCCCCTGAAAGGTTTGGTGGTGGAAACAGAAGGCTTTTTATCATAGGACATGAAATCAGCCCTCGACAACGTAACCTGTAGGAAAAAAAAAATTCTAAGCCCCGGGGTCACAACTTCAGCAAAAATCTGTAATTCTCCAATTAACTCAAAGATGGTGCCAAAGTTTTCCAAATACTCCCCTGAAAGGTTTGGCGGTGGAAACAGAAGGCTTTTTATCATAGGCCAAGAAATCAACCCTCGACAACTTAACCTGTGGAAAAAAAAATTTCTAAGCCCCGGGGTCACAATTTCAGCAAAAATCTGAAATTCTCCAATTCACTCAAAAATGGTGCTAAACTGTTGCAAATTCTTCCCGGAAAGGTTTGGCGGTGGAAACAGACGGCTTTTTATCATAGGGCATGAAATCAGCCCTCGACAACTTAATCTGTGGGGGAAAAAAAATTTCTAAGCCCCGGGGTCACAACTTCAGCAAAAATCTGAAATTCTCCAATTAACTCAAAGATGGTGCCAAAGTTTTCCAAATACTCCCATGAAAAGTTTGGCGGTGGAAACAGAAGGCTTTTTATCATAGGACATGAAATCAGCCCTCAACAACTTAACCTGTGAAAAAAAAAATTTCTAAACCCCGGGGTCACAACTTCAGCAAAAATCTGAAATTCTCCAATTCACTCAAAAATGGTGCTAAACTGTTGCAAATTCTCCCCTGAAAGGTTTGGCGGTGGAAACAGAAGGCTTTTTATCATAGGACATGAAATCAGCCCTCGACAACTTAATCTGTGAAAAAAAAAAATTCTAAGCCCCGGGGTCACAATTTCAGCAAAAATCTGAAATTCTCCAATTCACTCAAAAATGGTGGTAAACTGTTGTAAATTCTCCCCTGAAAGGTTTGGCGGTGGAAACAGAAGGCTTTTTATCATAGGACATGAAATCAGCCCTCGACAACTTAACCTGTGAAAAAAAAAAATTCTAAGCCCCTGGGGTCACAACTTCAGCAAAAATCTGAAATTCTCCAATTCACTCAAAAATGGTGCTAAACTGTTGCAAATTCTCCCCTGAAAGGTTTGGCAGTGGAAACAGAAGGCTTTTTATCATAGGCCAAGAAATCAACCCTCGACAACTTAATCTGTGAAAAAAAATATTTCTAAGCCCCGGAGTCACAACTTCAGCAAAAATCTGAAATTCTCCAATTCACTCAAAGATGGTGCCAACGCATTGCAAATACTCCCCTGAAAGGTTTGGTGGTGGAAACAGAAGGCTTTTTATCATAGGACATGAAATCAGCCCTCGACAACGTAACCTGTAGGAAAAAAAAAATTCTAAGCCCCGGGGTCACAACTTCAGCAAAAATCTGTAATTCTCCAATTAACTCAAAGATGGTGCCAAAGTTTTCCAAATACTCCCCTGAAAGGTTTGGCGGTGGAAACAGAAGGTTTTTTATCATAGGCCAAGAAATCAACCCTCGACAACTTAACCTGTGGAAAAAAAAATTTCTAAGCCCCGGGGTCACAATTTCAGCAAAAATCTGAAATTCTCCAATTCACTCAATAATGGTGCTAAACTGTTGCAAATTCTTCCCGGAAAGGTTTGGCGGTGGAAACAGACGGCTTTTTATCATAGGGCATGAAATCAGCCCTCGACAACTTAATCTGTGGGGGAAAAAAAATTTCTAAGCCCCGGGGTCACAACTTCAGCAAAAATCTGAAATTCTCCAATTAACTCAAAGATGGTGCCAAAGTTTTCCAAATACTCCCCTGAAAGGTTTGGCGGTGGAAACAGACGGCTTTTTATCATAGGGCATGAAATCAGCCCTCGACAACTTAACCTGTGAAAAAAAAAATTTCTAAGCCCCGGGGTCACAACTTCAGCAAAAATCTGAAATTCTCCAATTCACTCAAAAATGGTGGTAAACTGTTGTAAATTCTCCCCTGAAAGGTTTGGCGGTGGAAACAGAAGGTTTTTTATCATAGGACATGAAATCAGCCCTCGACAACTTAATCTGTGAAAAAAAAAAATTCTAAGCCCCGGGGTCACAACTTCAGCAAAAATCTGAAATTCTCCAATTCACTCAAAAATGGTGCTAAACTGTTGCAAATTCTTCCCGGAAAGGTTTGGCGGTGGAAACAGAAGGCTTTTTATCATAGGACATGAAATCAGCCCTCGACTACTTAACCTGTGAAAAAAAAAATTTCTAAGCCCCGGGGTCACAACTTCAGCAAAAATCTGAAATTCTCCAATTCACTCAAAGATGGTGCCAAAGTTTTGCAAATTCTCCCCTGAAAGGTTTGGTGGTGGAAACAGAAGGCTTTTTATCATAGGACATGAAATCAGCCCTCGACAACTTAACCTGTGAAAAAAAAAATTTCTAAGCCCCGGGGTCAGAACTTCAGCAAAAATCTGAAATTCTCCAATTAACTCAAAGATGGTGCCAAAGTTTTCCAAATACTCCCCTGAAAGGTTTGGCGGTGGAAACAGACGGCTTTTTATCATAGGGCATGAAATCAGCCCTCGACAACTTAACCTGTGAAAAAAAAAATTTCTAAGCCCCGGGGTCACAACTTCAGCAAAAATCTGAAATTCTCCAATTCACTCAAAAATGGTGGTAAACTGTTGTAAATTCTCCCCTGAAAGGTTTGGCGGTGGAAACAGAAGGTTTTTTATCATAGGACATGAAATCAGCCCTCGACAACTTAATCTGTGAAAAAAAAAAATTCTAAGCCCCGGGGTCACAACTTCAGCAAAAATCTGAAATTCTCCAATTCACTCAAAAATGGTGCTAAACTGTTGCAAATTCTTCCCGGAAAGGTTTGGCGGTGGAAACAGAAGGCTTTTTATCATAGGACATGAAATCAGCCCTCGACTACTTAACCTGTGAAAAAAAAAATTTCTAAGCCCCGGGGTCACAACTTCAGCAAAAATCTGAAATTCTCCAATTCACTCAAAAATGGTGCTAAACTGTTGTAAATTCTCCCCTGAAAGGTTTGGCGGTGGAAACAGAAGGCTTTTTATCATAGGACATGAAATCAGCCCTCGACAACTTAATCTGTGAAAAAAAAAATTTCTAAGCCCCGGGGTCACAATTTCAGCAAAAATCTGAAATTCTCCAATTCACTCAAAAATGGTGGTAAACTGTTGTAAATTCTCCCCTGAAAGGTTTGGCGGTGGAAACAGAAGGCTTTTTATCATAGGACATGAAATCAGCCCTCGACAACTTAACCTGTGAAAAAAAAAAATTCTAAGCCCCTGGGGTCACAACTTCAGCAAAAATCTGAAATTCTCCAATTCACTCAAAAATGGTGCTAAACTGTTGCAAATTCTCCCCTGAAAGGTTTGGCAGTGGAAACAGAAGGCTTTTTATCATAGGCCAAGAAATCAACCCTCGACAACTTAATCTGTGAAAAAAAATATTTCTAAGCCCCGGAGTCACAACTTCAGCAAAAATCTGAAATTCTCCAATTCACTCAAAGATGGTGCCAACGCATTGCAAATACTCCCCTGAAAGGTTTGGTGGTGGAAACAGAAGGCTTTTTATCATAGGACATGAAATCAGCCCTCGACAACGTAACCTGTAGGAAAAAAAAAATTCTAAGCCCCGGGGTCACAACTTCAGCAAAAATCTGTAATTCTCCAATTAACTCAAAGATGGTGCCAAAGTTTTCCAAATACTCCCCTGAAAGGTTTGGCGGTGGAAACAGAAGGTTTTTTATCATAGGCCAAGAAATCAACCCTCGACAACTTAACCTGTGGAAAAAAAAATTTCTAAGCCCCGGGGTCACAATTTCAGCAAAAATCTGAAATTCTCCAATTCACTCAATAATGGTGCTAAACTGTTGCAAATTCTTCCCGGAAAGGTTTGGCGGTGGAAACAGACGGCTTTTTATCATAGGGCATGAAATCAGCCCTCGACAACTTAATCTGTGGGGGAAAAAAAATTTCTAAGCCCCGGGGTCACAACTTCAGCAAAAATCTGAAATTCTCCAATTAACTCAAAGATGGTGCCAAAGTTTTCCAAATACTCCCCTGAAAGGTTTGGCGGTGGAAACAGACGGCTTTTTATCATAGGGCATGAAATCAGCCCTCGACAACTTAACCTGTGAAAAAAAAAATTTCTAAGCCCCGGGGTCACAACTTCAGCAAAAATCTGAAATTCTCCAATTCACTCAAAAATGGTGGTAAACTGTTGTAAATTCTCCCCTGAAAGGTTTGGCGGTGGAAACAGAAGGTTTTTTATCATAGGACATGAAATCAGCCCTCGACAACTTAATCTGTGAAAAAAAAAAATTCTAAGCCCCGGGGTCACAACTTCAGCAAAAATCTGAAATTCTCCAATTCACTCAAAAATGGTGCTAAACTGTTGCAAATTCTTCCCGGAAAGGTTTGGCGGTGGAAACAGAAGGCTTTTTATCATAGGACATGAAATCAGCCCTCGACTACTTAACCTGTGAAAAAAAAAATTTCTAAGCCCCGGGGTCACAACTTCAGCAAAAATCTGAAATTCTCCAATTCACTCAAAGATGGTGCCAAAGTTTTGCAAATTCTCCCCTGAAAGGTTTGGTGGTGGAAACAGAAGGCTTTTTATCATAGGACATGAAATCAGCCCTCGACAACTTAACCTGTGAAAAAAAAAATTTCTAAGCCCCGGGGTCAGAACTTCAGTAAAAATCTGAAATTCTCCAATTAACTCAAAGATGATGCCAAAGTTTTCCAAATACTCCCCTGAAAGGTTTGGCGGTGGAAACAGAAGGCTTTTTATCATAGGACATGAAATCAGCCCTCGACAACTTAACCTGTGAAAAAAAAAATTTCTAAGCCCCGGGGTCACAACTTCAGCAAAAATCTGAAATTCTCCAATTCACTCAAAAATGGTGCTAAACTGTTGCAAATTCTCCCCTGAAAGGTTTGGCAGTGGAAACAGAAGGCTTTTTATCATAGGCCAAGAAATCAACCCTCGACAACTTAACCTGTGAAAAAAAAAATTTCTAAGCCCCGGAGTCACAACTTCAGCAAAAATCTGAAATTCTCCAATTCACTCAAAGATGGTGCCAAAGTTTTCCAAATACTCCCCTGAAAGGTTTGGCGGTGGAAACAGAAGGCTTTTTATCATAGGACATGAAATCAGCCCTCGACAACGTAACCTGTAGGAAAAAAAAAATTCTAAGCCCCGGGGTCACAACTTCAGCAAAAATCTGTAATTCTCCAATTAACTCAAAGATGGTGCCAAAGTTTTCCAAATACTCCCCTGAAAGGTTTGGCGGTGGAAACAGAAGGCTTTTTATCATAGGCCAAGAAATCAACCCTCGACAACTTAACCTGTGGAAAAAAAAATTTCTAAGCCCCGGGGTCACAATTTCAGCAAAAATCTGAAATTCTCCAATTCACTCAAAAATGGTGCTAAACTGTTGCAAATTCTTCCCGGAAAGGTTTGGCGGTGGAAACAGACGGCTTTTTATCATAGGGCATGAAATCAGCCCTCGACAACTTAACCTGTGAAAAAAAAAATTTCTAAGCCCCGGGGTCACAACTTCAGCAAAAATCTGAAATTCTCCAATTCACTCAAAAATGGTGGTAAACTGTTGTAAATTCTCCCCTGAAAGGTTTGGCGGTGGAAACAGAAGGTTTTTTATCATAGGACATGAAATCAGCCCTCGACAACTTAATCTGTGAAAAAAAAAATTTCTAAGCCCCGGGGTCACAACTTCAGCAAAAATCTGAAATTCTCCAATTCACTCAAAAATGGTGCTAAACTGTTGCAAATTCTTCCCGGAAAGGTTTGGCGGTGGAAACAGAAGGCTTTTTATCATACGACATGAAATCAGCCCTCGACTACTTAACCTGTGAAAAAAAAAATTTCTAAGCCCCGGGGTCACAACTTCAGCAAAAATCTGAAATTCTCCAATTCACTCAAAGATGGTGCCAAAGTTTTGCAAATTCTCCCCTGAAAGGTTTGGTGGTGGAAACAGAAGGCTTTTTATCATAGGACATGAAATCAGCCCTCGACAACTTAACCTGTGAAAAAAAAAATTTCTAAGCCCCGGGGTCAGAACTTCAGCAAAAATCTGAAATTCTCCAATTAACTCAAAGATGGTGCCAAAGTTTTCCAAATACTCCCCTGAAATGTTTGGCGGTGGAAACAGAAGGCTTTTTATCATAGGACATGAAATCAGCCCTCGACAACTTAACCTGTGAAAAAAAAAATTTCTAAGCCCCGGGGTCACAACTTCAGCAAAAATCTGAAATTCTCCAATTCACTCAAAAATGGTGCTAAACTGTTGCAAATTCTCCCCTGAAAGGTTTGGTGGTGGAAACAGAAGGCTTTTTATCATAGGACATGAAATCAGCCCTCGACAACGTAACCTGTAGGAAAAAAAAAATTCTAAGCCCCGGGGTCACAACTTCAGCAAAAATCTGTAATTCTCCAATTAACTCAAAGATGGTGCCAAAGTTTTCCAAATACTCCCCTGAAAGGTTTGGCGGTGGAAACAGAAGGCTTTTTATCATAGGCCAAGAAATCAACCCTCGACAACTTAACCTGTGGGAAAAAAAATTTCTAAGCCCCGGGGTCACAATTTCAGCAAAAATCTGAAATTCTCCAATTCACTCAAAAATGGTGCTAAACTGTTGCAAATTCTTCCCGGAAAGGTTTGGCGGTGGAAACAGACGGCTTTTTATCATAGGGCATGAAATCAGCCCTCGACAACTTAATCTGTGGGGAAAAAAAAATTTCTAAGCCCCGGGGTCACAACTTCAGCAAAAATCTGAAATTCTCCAATTAACTCAAAGATGGTGCCAAAGTTTTCCAAATACTCCCCTGAAAAGTTTGGCGGTGGAAACAGAAGGCTTTTTATCATAGGACATGAAATCAGCCCTCAACAACTTAACCTGTGGAAAAAAAAATTTCTAAGCCCCGGGGTCACAACTTCAGCAAAAATCTGAAATTCTCCAATTCACTCAAAAATGGTGCTAAACTGTTGTAAATTCTCCCCTGAAAGGTTTGGCGGTGGAAACAGAAGGCTTTTTATCATAGGACATGAAATCAGCCCTCGACAACTTAATCTGTGAAAAAAAAAATTTCTAAGCCCCGGGCTCACAATTTCAGCAAAAATCTGAAATTCTCCAATTCACTCAAAAATGGTGGTAAACTGTTGTAAATTCTCCCCTGAAAGGTTTGGCGGTGGAAACAGAAGGCTTTTTATCATAGGACATGAAATCAGCCCTCGACAACTTAACCTGTGAAAAAAAAAAATTCTAAGCCCCTGGGGTCACAACTTCAGCAAAAATCTGAAATTCTCCAATTCACTCAAAAATGGTGCTAAACTGTTGCAAATTCTCCCCTGAAAGGTTTGGCAGTGGAAACAGAAGGCTTTTTATCATAGGCCAAGAAATCAACCCTCGACAACTTAATCTGTGAAAAAAAAAATTTCTAAGCCCCGGAGCCACAACTTCAGCAAAAATCTGAAATTCTCCAATTCACTCAAAGATGGTGCCAACGCATTGCAAATACTCCCCTGAAAGGTTTGGTGGTGGAAACAGAAGGCTTTTTATCATAGGACATGAAATCAGCCCTCGACAACGTAACCTGTAGGAAAAAAAAAATTCTAAGCCCCGGGGTCACAACTTCAGCAAAAATCTGTAATTCTCCAATTAACTCAAAGATGGTGCCAAAGTTTTCCAAATACTCCCCTGAAAGGTTTGGCGGTGGAAACAGAAGGCTTTTTATCATAGGCCAAGAAATCAACCCTCGACAACTTAACCTGTGGAAAAAAAAATTTCTAAGCCCCGGGGTCACAATTTCAGCAAAAATCTGAAATTCTCCAATTCACTCAAAAATGGTGCTAAACTGTTGCAAATTCTTCCCGGAAAGGTTTGGCGGTGGAAACAGACGGCTTTTTATCATAGGGCATGAAATCAGCCCTCGACAACTTAATCTGTGGGGAAAAAAAAAATTTCTAAGCCCCGGGGTCACAACTTCAGCAAAAATCTGAAATTCTCCAATTCACTCAAAAATGGTGGTAAACTGTTGTAAATTCTCCCCTGAAAGGTTTGGCGGTGGAAACAGAAGGTTTTTTATCATAGGACATGAAATCAGCCCTCGACAACTTAATCTGTGAAAAAAAAAATTTCTAAGCCCCGGGGTCACAACTTCAGCAAAAATCTGAAATTCTCCAATTCACTCAAAAATGGTGCTAAACTGTTGCAAATTCTTCCCGGAAAGGTTTGGCGGTGGAAACAGAAGGCTTTTTATCATAGGACATGAAATCAGCCCTCGACTACTTAAACTGTGAAAAAAAAAATTTCTAAGCCCCGGGGTCACAACTTCAGCAAAAATCTGAAATTCTCCAATTCACTCAAAGATGGTGCCAAAGTTTTGCAAATTCTCCCCTGAAAGGTTTGGTGGTGGAAACAGAAGGCTTTTTATCATAGGACATGAAATCAGCCCTCGACAACTTAACCTGTGAAAAAAAAAATTTCTAAGCCCCGGGGTCAGAACTTCAGCAAAAATCTGAAATTCTCCAATTAACTCAAAGATGGTGCCAAAGTTTTCCAAATACTCCCCTGAAAGGTTTGGCGGTGGAAACAGAAGGCTTTTTATCATAGGACATGAAATCAGCCCTCGACAACTTAACCTGTGAAAAAAAAAATTTCTAAGCCCCGGGGTCACAACTTCAGCAAAAATCTGAAATTCTCCAATTCACTCAAAAATGGTGCTAAACTGTTGCAAATTCTCCCCTGAAAGGTTTGGCAGTGGAAACAGAAGGCTTTTTATCATAGGCCAAGAAATCAACCCTCGACAACTTAACCTGTGAAAAAAAAAATTTCTAAGCCCCGGAGTCACAACTTCAGCAAAAATCTGAAATTCTCCAATTCACTCAAAGATGGTGCCAACGCATTGCAAATACTCCCCTGAAAGGTTTGGTGGTGGAAACAGAAGGCTTTTTATCATAGGACATGAAATCAGCCCTCGACAACGTAACCTGTAGGAAAAAAAAAATTCTAAGCCCCGGGGTCACAACTTCAGCAAAAATCTGTAATTCTCCAATTAACTCAAAGATGGTGCCAAAGTTTTCCAAATACTCCCCTGAAAGGTTTGGCGGTGGAAACAGAAGGCTTTTTATCATAGGCCAAGAAATCAACCCTCGACAACTTAACCTGTGGAAAAAAAAATTTCTAAGCCCCGGGGTCACAATTTCAGCAAAAATCTGAAATTCTCCAATTCACTCAAAAATGGTGCTAAACTGTTGCAAATTCTTCCCGGAAAGGTTTGGCGGTGGAAACAGACGGCTTTTTATCATAGGGCATGAAATCAGCCCTCGACAACTTAATCTGTGGGAAAAAAAAAATTTCTAAGCCCCGGGGTCACAACTTCAGCAAAAATCTGAAATTCTCCAATTAACTCAAAGATGGTGCCAAAGTTTTCCAAATACTCCCCTGAAAAGTTTGGCGGTGGAAACAGAAGGCTTTTTATCATAGGACATGAAATCAGCCCTCAACAACTTAACCTGTGAAAAAAAAAATTTCTAAGCCCCGGGGTCACAACTTCAGCAAAAATCTGAAATTCTCCAATTCACTCAAAAATGGTGCTAAACTGTTGTAAATTCTCCCCTGAAAGGTTTGGCGGTGGAAACAGAAGGCTTTTTATCATAGGACATGAAATCAGCCCTCGACAACTTAACCTGTGAAAAAAAAAAATTCTAAGCCCCTGGGGTCACAACTTCAGCAAAAATCTGAAATTCTCCAATTCACTCAAAAATGGTGCTAAACTGTTGCAAATTCTCCCCTGAAAGGTTTGGCAGTGGAAACAGAAGGCTTTTTATCATAGGCCAAGAAATCAACCCTCGACAACTTAATCTGTGGAAAAAAAAATTTCTAAGCCCCGGAGTCACAACTTCAGCAAAAATCTGAAATTCTCCAATTCACTCAAAGATGGTGCCAACGCATTGCAAATACTCCCCTGAAAGGTTTGGTGGTGGAAACAGAAGGCTTTTTATCATAGGACATGAAATCAGCCCTCGACAACGTAACGTGTAGGAAAAAAAAAATTCTAAGCCCCGGGGTCACAACTTCAGCAAAAATCTGTAATTCTCCAATTAACTCAAAGATGGTGCCAAAGTTTTCCAAATACTCCCCTGAAAGGTTTGGCGGTGGAAACAGAAGGCTTTTTATCATAGGCCAAGAAATCAACCCTCGACAACTTAACCTGTGGAAAAAAAAATTTCTAAGCCCCGGGGTCACAATTTCAGCAAAAATCTGAAATTCTCCAATTCACTCAAAAATGGTGCTAAACTGTTGCAAATTCTTCCCGGAAAGGTTTGGCGGTGGAAACAGACGGCTTTTTATCATAGGGCATGAAATCAGCCCTCGACAACTTAATCTGTGGGAAAAAAAAAATTTCTAAGCCCCGGGGTCACAACTTCAGCAAAAATCTGAAATTCTCCAATTAACTCAAAGATGGTGCCAAAGTTTTCCAAATACTCCCCTGAAAAGTTTGGCGGTGGAAACAGAAGGCTTTTTATCATAGGACATGAAATCAGCCCTCAACAACTTAACCTGTGAAAAAAAAAATTTCTAAGCCCCGGGGTCACAACTTCAGCAAAAATCTGAAATTCTCCAATTCACTCAAAAATGGTGCTAAACTGTTGTAAATTCTCCCCTGAAAGGTTTGGCGGTGGAAACAGAAGGCTTTTTATCATAGGACATGAAATCAGCCCTCGACAACTTAACCTGTGAAAAAAAAAAATTCTAAGCCCCTGGGGTCACAACTTCAGCAAAAATCTGAAATTCTCCAATTCACTCAAAAATGGTGCTAAACTGTTGCAAATTCTCCCCTGAAAGGTTTGGCAGTGGAAACAGAAGGCTTTTTATCATAGGCCAAGAAATCAACCCTCGACAACTTAATCTGTGGAAAAAAAAATTTCTAAGCCCCGGAGTCACAACTTCAGCAAAAATCTGAAATTCTCCAATTCACTCAAAGATGGTGCCAACGCATTGCAAATACTCCCCTGAAAGGTTTGGTGGTGGAAACAGAAGGCTTTTTATCATAGGACATGAAATCAGCCCTCGACAACGTAACCTGTAGGAAAAAAAAAATTCTAAGCCCCGGGGTCACAACTTCAGCAAAAATCTGTAATTCTCCAATTAACTCAAAGATGGTGCCAAAGTTTTCCAAATACTCCCCTGAAAGGTTTGGCGGTGGAAACAGAAGGCTTTTTATCATAGGCCAAGAAATCAACCCTCGACAACTTAACCTGTGGAAAAAAAAATTTCTAAGCCCCGGGGTCACAATTTCAGCAAAAATCTGAAATTCTCCAATTCACTCAAAAATGGTGCTAAACTGTTGCAAATTCTTCCCGGAAAGGTTTGGCGGTGGAAACAGACGGCTTTTTATCATAGGGCATGAAATCAGCCCTCGACAACTTAATCTGTGGGGAAAAAAAAATTTCTAAGCCCCGGGGTCACAACTTCAGCAAAAATCTGAAATTCTCCAATTCACTCAAAAATGGTGGTAAACTGTTGTAAATTCTCCCCTGAAAGGTTTGGCGGTGGAAACAGAAGGTTTTTTATCATAGGACATGAAATCAGCCCTCGACAACTTAATCTGTGAAAAAAAAAATTTCTAAGCCCCGGGGTCACAACTTCAGCAAAAATCTGAAATTCTCCAATTCACTCAAAAATGGTGCTAAACTGTTGCAAATTCTTCCCGGAAAGGTTTGGCGGTGGAAACAGAAGGCTTTTTATCATAGGACATGAAATCAGCCCTCGACTACTTAAACTGTGAAAAAAAAAATTTCTAAGCCCCGGGGTCACAACTTCAGCAAAAATCTGAAATTCTCCAATTCACTCAAAGATGGTGCCAAAGTTTTGCAAATTCTCCCCTGAAAGGTTTGGCGGTGGAAACAGAAGGCTTTTTATCATAGGACATGAAATCAGCCCTCGACAACTTAACCTGTGAAAAAAAAAATTTCTAAGCCCCGGGGTCAGAACTTCAGCAAAAATCTGAAATTCTCCAATTAACTCAAAGATGGTGCCAAAGTTTTCCAAATACTCCCCTGAAAGGTTTGGCGGTGGAAACAGAAGGCTTTTTATCATAGGACATGAAATCAGCCCTCGACAACTTAACCTGTGAAAAAAAAAATTTCTAAGCCCCAGGGTCACAACTTCAGCAAAAATCTGAAATTCTCCAATTCACTCAAAAATGGTGCTAAACTGTTTCAAATTCTCCCCTGAAAGGTTTGGCAGTGGAAACAGAAGGCTTTTTATCATAGGCCAAGAAATCAACCCTCGACAACTTAACCTGTGAAAAAAAAAATTTCTAAGCCCCGGAGTCACAACTTCAGCAAAAATCTGAAATTCTCCAATTCACTCAAAGATGGTGCCAACGCATTGCAAATACTCCCCTGAAAGGTTTGGTGGTGGAAACAGAAGGCTTTTTATCATAGGACATGAAATCAGCCCTCGACAACGTAACCTGTAGGAAAAAAAAAATTCTAAGCCCCGGGGTCACAACTTCAGCAAAAATCTGTAATTCTCCAATTAACTCAAAGATGGTGCCAAAGTTTTCCAAATACTCCCCTGAAAGGTTTGGCGGTGGAAACAGAAGGCTTTTTATCATAGGCCAAGAAATCAACCCTCGACAACTTAACCTGTGGAAAAAAAAATTTCTAAGCCCCGGGGTCACAATTTCAGCAAAAATCTGAAATTCTCCAATTCACTCAAAAATGGTGCTAAACTGTTGCAAATTCTTCCCGGAAAGGTTTGGCGGTGGAAACAGACGGCTTTTTATCATAGGGCATGAAATCAGCCCTCGACAACTTAATCTGTGGGAAAAAAAAAATTTCTAAGCCCCGGGGTCACAACTTCAGCAAAAATCTGAAATTCTCCAATTAACTCAAAGATGGTGCCAAAGTTTTCCAAATACTCCCCTGAAAAGTTTGGCGGTGGAAACAGAAGGCTTTTTATCATAGGACATGAAATCAGCCCTCAACAACTTAACCTGTGAAAAAAAAAAATTCTAAGCCCCGGGGTCACAACTTCAGCAAAAATCTGAAATTCTCCAATTCACTCAAAAATGGTGCTAAACTGTTGTAAATTCTCCCCTGAAAGGTTTGGCGGTGGAAACAGAAGGCTTTTTATCATAGGACATGAAATCAGCCCTCAACAACTTAATCTGTGAAAAAAAAAATTTCTAAGCCCCGGGGTCACAATTTCAGCAAAAATCTGAAATTCTCCAATTCACTCAAAAATGGTGGTAAACTGTTGTAAATTCTCCCCTGAAAGGTTTGGCGGTGGAAACAGAAGGCTTTTTATCATAGGACATGAAATCAGCCCTCGACAACTTAACCTGTGAAAAAAAAAAATTCTAAGCCCCTGGGGTCACAACTTCAGCAAAAATCTGAAATTCTCCAATTCACTCAAAAATGGTGCTAAACTGTTGCAAATTCTTCCCGGAAAGGTTTGGCGGTGGAAACAGACGGCTTTTTATCATAGGGCATGAAATCAGCCCTCGACAACTTAACCTGTGAAAAAAAAAATTTCTAAGCCCCGGGGTCACAACTTCAGCAAAAATCTGAAATTCTCCAATTCACTCAAAAATGGTGGTAAACTGTTGTAAATTCTCCCCTGAAAGGTTTGGCGGTGGAAACAGAAGGTTTTTTATCATAGGACATGAAATCAGCCCTCGACAACTTAATCTGTGAAAAAAAAAATTTCTAAGCCCCGGGGTCACAACTTCAGGAAAAATCTTAAATTCTCCAATTCACTCAAAAATGGTGCTAAACTGTTGCAAATTCTTCCCGGAAAGGTTTGGCGGTGGAAACAGAAGGCTTTTTATCATAGGACATGAAATCAGCCCTCGACTACTTAACCTGTGAAAAAAAAAATTTCTAAGCCCCGGAGTCACAACTTCAGGAAAAATCTGAAATTCTCCAATTCACTCAAAGATGGTGCCAAAGTTTTCCAAATACTCCCCTGAAAGGTTTGGTGGTGGAAACAGAAGGTTTTTTATCATAGGACATGAAATCAGCCCTCGACTACTTAACCTGTGAAAAAAAAAAAAATTCTAAGCCCCGGGGTCACAACTTCAGCAAAAATCTGAAATTCTCCAATTCACTCAAAGATGGTGCCACAGTTTTGCAAATTCTCCCCTGAAAGGTTTGGTGGTGGAAACAGAAGGCTTTGTATCATAGGACATGAAATCAGCCCTCGACAACTTAACCTGTGAAAAAAAAAATTTCTAAGCCCCGGGGTCACTACTTCAGCAAAAATCTGAAATTCTCCAATTCACTCAAAGATGGTGCCAAAGTTTTCCAAATACTCCCCTGAAAGGTTTGGCGGTGGAAACAGAAGGCTTTTTATCATAGGACATGAAATCAGCCCTCGACAACTTAACCTGTGAAAAAAAAAATTTCTAAGCCCCGGGGTCACAACTTCAGCAAAAATCTGAAATTCTCCAATTCACTCAAAAATGGTGCTAAACTGTTGTAAATTCTCCCCTGAAAGGTTTGGCGGTGGAAACAGAAGGCTTTTTATCATAGGACATGAAATCAGCCCTCGACAACTTAATCTGTGAAAAAAAAAATTTCTAAGCCCCGGGGTCACTACTTCAGCAAAAATCTGAAATTCTCCAATTCACTCAAAGATGGTGCCAAAGTTTTGCAAATACTCCCCTGAAAGGTTTGGCGGTGGAAACAGAAGGCTTTTTATCATAGGACATGAAATCAGCCCTCGACAACTTAACCTGTGAAAAAAAAAAATTCTAAGCCCCCGGGGTCAAAACTTCAGCAAAAATCTGAAATTCTCCAATTCACTCAAAAATGGTGCTAAACTGTTGCAAATTCTTCCCGAAAAGGTTTGGCGGTGGAAACAGACGGCTTTTTATCATAGGGCATGAAATCAGCCCTCGACAACTTAACCTGTGAAAAAAAAAATTTCTAAGCCCCGGGGTCACAACTTCAGCAAAAATCTGAAATTCTCCAATTCACTCAAAAATGGTGGTAAACTGTTGTAAATTCTCCCCTGAAAGGTTTGGCGGTGGAAACAGAAGGTTTTTTATCATAGGACATGAAATCAGCCCTCGACAACTTAATCTGTGGAAAAAAAAATTTCTAAGCCCCGGGGTCACAACTTCAGCAAAAATCTGAAATTCTCCAATTCACTCAAAAATGGTGCTAAACTGTTGCAAATTCTTCCCGGAAAGGTTTGGCGGTGGAAACAGAAGGCTTTTTATCATAGGACATGAAATCAGCCCTCGACTACTTAACCTGTGAAAAAAAAAATTTCTAAGCCCCGGGGTCACAACTTCAGGAAAAATCTGAAATTCTCCAATTCACTCAAAGATGGTGCCAAAGTTTTCCAAATACTCCCCTGAAAGGTTTGGTGGTGGAAACAGAAGGTTTTTTATCATAGGACATGAAATCAGCCCTCGACTACTTAACCTGTGAAAAAAAAAAAAATTCTAAGCCCCGGGGTCACAACTTCAGCAAAAATCTGAAATTCTCCAATTCACTCAAAGATGGTGCCAAAGTTTTGCAAATTCTCCCCTGAAAGGTTTGGTGGTGGAAACAGAAGGCTTTTTATCATAGGACATGAAATCAGCCCTCGACAACTTAACCTGTGAAAAAAAAAATTTCTAAGCCCCGGGGTCAGAACTTCAGCAAAAATCTGAAATTCTCCAATTAACTCAAAGATGGTGCCAAAGTTTTCCAAATACTCCCCTGAAAGGTTTGGCGGTGGAAACAGAAGGCTTTTTATCATAGGACATGAAATCAGCCCTCGACAACTTAACCTGTGAAAAAAAAAATTTCTAAGCCCCGGGGTCACAACTTCAGCAAAAATCTGAAATTCTCCAATTCACTCAAAAATGGTGCTAAACTGTTGTAAATTCTCCCCTGAAAGGTTTGGCGGTGGAAACAGAAGGCTTTTTATCATAGGACATGAAATCAGCCCTCGACAACTTAACCTGTGAAAAAAAAAATTCTAAGCCCCCGGGGTCACAATTTCAGCAAAAATCTGAAATTCTCCAATTCACTCAAAAATGGTGGTAAACTGTTGTAAATTCTCCCCTGAAAGGTTTGGCGGTGGAAACAGAAGGCTTTTTATCATAGGACATGAAATCAGCCCTCGACAACTTAACCTGTGAAAAAAAAAAATTCTAAGCCCCCGGGGTCACAACTTCAGCAAAAATCTGAAATTCTCCAATTCACTCGAAGATGGTGCCAAAGTTTTCCAAATACTCCCCTGAAAGGTTTGGTGGTGGAAACAGAAGGTTTTTTATCATAGGACATGAAATCAGCCCTCGACTACTTAACCTGTGAAAAAAAAAAAATTTCTAAGCCCCGGGGTCACAACTTCAGCAAAAATCTGAAATTCTCCAATTCACTCAAAAATGGTGGTAAACTGTTGTAAATTCTCCCCTGAAAGGTTTGGCGGTGGAAACAGAAGGTTTTTTATCATAGGACATGAAATCAGCCCTCGACAACTTAATCTGTGGAAAAAAAAATTTCTAAGCCCCGGGGTCACAACTTCAGCAAAAATCTGAAATTCTCCAATTCACTCAAAAATGGTGCTAAACTGTTGCAAATTCTTCCCGGAAAGGTTTGGCGGTGGAAACAGAAGGCTTTTTATCATAGGACATGAAATCAGCCCTCGACTACTTAACCTGTGAAAAAAAAAATTTCTAAGCCCCGGGGTCACAACTTCAGGAAAAATCTGAAATTCTCCAATTCACTCAAAGATGGTGCCAAAGTTTTCCAAATACTCCCCTGAAAGGTTTGGTGGTGGAAACAGAAGGTTTTTTATCATAGGACATGAAATCAGCCCTCGACTACTTAACCTGTGGGAAAAAAAAAAATTTCTAAGCCCCGGGGTCACAACTTCAGCAAAAATCTGAAATTCTCCAATTCACTCAAAGATGGTGCCAAAGTTTTGCAAATTCTCCCCTGAAAGGTTTGGTGGTGGAAACAGAAGGCTTTTTATCATAGGACATGAAATCAGCCCTCGACAACTTAACCTGTGAAAAAAAAAATTTCTAAGCCCCGGGGTCAGAACTTCAGCAAAAATCTGAAATTCTCCAATTAACTCAAAGATGGTGCCAAAGTTTTCCAAATACTCCCCTGAAAGGTTTGGCGGTGGAAACAGAAGGCTTTTTATCATAGGACATGAAATCAGCCCTCGACAACTTAACCTGTGAAAAAAAAAATTTCTAAGCCCCGGGGTCACAACTTCAGCAAAAATCTGAAATTCTCCAATTCACTCAAAAATGGTGCTAAACTGTTGTAAATTCTCCCCTGAAAGGTTTGGCGGTGGAAACAGAAGGCTTTTTATCATAGGACATGAAATCAGCCCTCGACAACTCAATCTGTGAAAAAAAAAAATTCTAAGCCCCGGGGTCACAATTTCAGCAAAAATCTGAAATTCTCCAATTCACTCAAAAATGGTGGTAAACTGTTGTAAATTCTCCCCTGAAAGGTTTGGCTGTGGAAACAGAAGGCTTTTTATCATAGGACATGAAATCAGCCCTCGACAACTTAATCTGTGAAAAAAAAAATTTCTAAGCCCCGGGGTCACAACTTCAGCAAAAATCTGAAATTCTCCAATTCACTCAAAGATGGTGCCAAAGTTTTCCAAATACTCCCCTGAAAGGTTTGGCGGTGGAAACAGACGGCTTTTTATCATAGGCCAAGAAATCAACCATCGACAACTTAACCTGTGAAAAAAAAAATTTCTAAGCCCCGGGGTCACAACTTCAGCAAAAATCTGAAATTCTCCAATTCACTCAAAGATGGTGCTAAACTGTTGTAAATTCTCCCCTGAAAGGTTTGGCGGTGGAAACAGAAGGCTGTTTATCATAGGCCAAGAAATTAACCCTCGACAACTTAACCTGTGAAAAAAAAAATTTCTAAGCCCCGGGGTCACTACTTCAGCAGAAATCTGAAATTCTCAAATTCACTCAAAGATGGTGCCAAAGTTTTGCAAATACTCCCCTGAAAGGTTTGGCGGTGGAAACAGAAGGCTTTTTATCATAGGACATGAAATCAGCCCTCGACAACTTAACCTGTGGAAAAAAAAAATTCTAAGCCCCCGGGGTCACAACTTCAGCAAAAATCTGAAATTCTCCAATTCACTCAAAGATGGTGCCAAAGTTTTGCAAATACTCCCCTGAAAGGTTTGGCGGTGGAAACAGAAGGCTTTTTATCATAGGACATGAAATCAGCCCTCGACAACTTACCTGTGGGAAAAAAAAATTCTAAGCCCCGGGGTCACAACTTCAGCAAAAATCTGAAATTCTCCAATTCACTCAAAGATGGTGCCAAAGTTTTCCAAATACTCCCCTGAAAGGTTTGGCGGTGGAAACAGAAGGCTTTTTATCATAGGACATGAAATCAGCCCTCGACTACTTAACCTGTGAAAAAAAAAAAATTTCTAAGCCCCGGGGTCACAACTTCAGCAAAAATCTGAAATTCTCCAATTCACTCAAAGATGGTGCCAAAGTTTTGCAAATTCTCCCCTGAAAGGTTTGGTGGTGGAAACAGAAGGCTTTTTATCATAGGACATGAAATCAGCCCTCGACAACTTAACCTGTGAAAAAAAAAATTTCTAAGCCCCGGGGTCAGAACTTCAGCAAAAATCTGAAATTCTCCAATTAACTCAAAGATGGTGCCAAAGTTTTCCAAATACTCCCCTGAAAGGTTTGGCGGTGGAAACAGAAGGCTTTTTATCATAGGACATGAAATCAGCCCTCGACAACTTAACCTGTGAAAAAAAAATTTCTAAGCCCCGGGGTCACAACTTCAGCAAAAATCTGAAATTCTCCAATTCACTCAAAAATGGTGCTAAACTGTTGTAAATTCTCCCCTGAAAGGTTTGGCGGTGGAAACAGAAGGCTTTTTATCATAGGACATGAAATCAGCCCTCGACAACTTAATCTGTGAAAAAAAAAAATTCTAAGCCCCGGGGTCACAATTTCAGCAAAAATCTGAAATTCTCCAATTCACTCAAAAATGGTGGTAAACTGTTGTAAATTCTCCCCTGAAAGGTTTGGCTGTGGAAACAGAAGGCTTTTTATCATAGGACATGAAATCAGCCCTCGACAACTTAATCTGTGAAAAAAAAAATTTCTAAGCCCCGGGGTCACAACTTCAGCAAAAATCTGAAATTCTCCAATTCACTCAAAGATGGTGCCAAAGTTTTCCAAATACTCCCCTGAAAGGTTTGGCGGTGGAAACAGACGGCTTTTTATCATAGGCCAAGAAATCAACCATCGACAACTTAACCTGTGAAAAAAAAAAATTCTAAGCCCCGGGGTCACAACTTCAGCAAAAATCTGAAATTCTCCAATTCACTCAAAGATGGTGCTAAACTGTTGTAAATTCTCCCCTGAAAGGTTTGGCGGTGGAAACAGAAGGCTGTTTATCATAGGCCAAGAAATTAACCCTCGACAACTTAACCTGTGAAAAAAAAAATTTCTAAGCCCCGGGGTCACTACTTCAGCAAAAATCTGAAATTCTCCAATTCACTCAAAGATGGTGCCAAAGTTTTGCAAATACTCCCCTGAAAGGTTTGGCGGTGGAAACAGAAGGCTTTTTATCATAGGACATGAAATCAGCCCTCGACAACTTAACCTGTGAAAAAAAAAAATTCTAAGCCCCCGGGGTCACAACTTCAGCAAAAATCTGAAATTCTCCAATTCACTCAAAGATGGTGCCAAAGTTTTGCAAATACTCCCCTGAAAGGTTTGGCGGTGGAAACAGAAGGCTTTTTATCATAGGACATGAAATCAGCCCTCGACAACTTAACCTGTGGGGAAAAAAAATTCTAAGCCCCGGGGTCACAACTTCAGCAAAAATCTGAAATTCTCCAATTCACTCAAAGATGGTGCCAAAGTTTTGCAAATACTCCCCTGAAAGGTTTGGCGGTGGAAACAGAAGGCTTTTTATCATAGGACATGAAATCAGCCCTCGACAACTTAACCTGTGGGAAAAAAAAATTCTAAGCCCCGGGGTCACAACTTCAGCAAAAATCTGAAATTCTCCAATTCACTCAAAGATGGTGCCAAAGTTTTCCAAATACTCCCCTGAAAGGTTTGGCGGTGGAAACAGAAGGCTTTTTATCATAGGACATGAAATCAGCCCTCGACAACTTAACCTGTGAAAAAAAAAAATTCTAAGCCCCCGGGGTCACAACTTCAGCAAAAATCTGAAATTCTCCAATTCACTCAAAAATGGTGCTAAACTGTTGCAAATTCTTCCCGGAAAAGTTTGGCGGTGGAAACAGACGGCTTTTTATCATAGGGCATGAAATCAGCCCTCGACAACTTAACCTGTGGAAAAAAAAATTTCTAAGCCCCGGGGTCACAACTTCAGCAAAAATCTGAAATTCTCCAATTCACTCAAAAATGCTGGTAAACTGTTGTAAATTCTCCCCTGAAAGGTTTGGCGGTGGAAACATAAGGTTTTTTATCATAGGACATGAAATCAGCCCTCGACAACTTAATCTGTGAAAAAAAAAATTTCTAAGCCCCGGGGTCACAACTTCAGCAAAAATCTGAAATTCTCCAATTCACTCAAAGATGGTGCCAAAGTTTTCCAAATACTCCCCTGAAAGGTTTGGCGGTGGAAACAGAAGGCTTTTTATCATAGGACATGAAATCAGCCCTCGACAACTTAACCTGTGAAAAAAAAAAATTCTAAGCCCCCGGGGTCACAACTTCAGCAAAAATCTGAAATTCTCCAATTCACTCAAAAATGGTGCTAAACTGTTGCAAATTCTTCCCGGAAAGGTTTGGCGGTGGAAACAGACGGCTTTTTATCATAGGGCATGAAATCAGCCCTCGACAACTTAACCTGTGAAAAAAAAAATTTCTAAGCCCCGGGGTCACAACTTCAGCAAAAATCTGAAATTCTCCAATTCACTCAAAAATGGTGGTAAACTGTTGTAAATTCTCCCCTGAAAGGTTTGGCGGTGGAAACATAAGGTTTTTTATCATAGGACATGAAATCAGCCCTCGACAACTTAATCTGTGAAAAAAAAAATTTCTAAGCCCCGGGGTCACAACTTCAGCAAAAATCTGAAATTCTCCAATTCACTCAAAGATGGTGCCAAAGTTTTCCAAATACTCCCCTGAAAGGTTTGGCGGTGGAAACAGACGGCTTTTTATCATAGGCCAAGAAATCAACCATCGACAACTTAACCTGTGAAAAAAAAAATTTCTAAGCCCCGGGGTCACAACTTCAGCAAAAATCTGAAATTCTCCAATTCACTCAAAGATGGTGCTAAACTGTTGTAAATTCTCCCCTGAAAGGTTTGGCGGTGGAAACAGAAGGCTTTTTATCATAGGCCAAGAAATTAACCCTCGACAACTTAACCTGTGAAAAAAAAAATTTCTAAGCCCCGGGGTCACAACTTCAGCAAAAATCTGAAATTCTCCAATTCACTCAAAGATGGTGCTAAACTGTTGTAAATTCTCCCCTGAAAGGTTTGGCGGTGGAAACAGAAGGCTGTTTATCATAGGCCAAGAAATTAACCCTCGACAACTTAACCTGTGAAAAAAAAAATTTCTAAGCCCCGGGGTCACTACTTCAGCAAAAATCTGAAATTCTACAATTCACTCAAAGATGGTGCCAAAGTTTTGCAAATACTCCCCTGAAAGGTTTGGCGGTGGAAACAGAAGGCTTTTTATCATAGGACATGAAATCAGCCCTCGACAACTTAACCTGTGAAAAAAAAAAATTCTAAGCCCCCGGGGTCACAACTTCAGCAAAAATCTGAAATTCTCCAATTCACTCAAAGATGGTGCCAAAGTTTTGCAAATACTCCCCTGAAAGGTTTGGCGGTGGAAACAGAAGGCTTTTTATCATAGGACATGAAATCAGCCCTCGACAACTTAACCTGTGGGAAAAAAAAATTCTAAGCCCCGGGGTCACAACTTCAGCAAAAATCTGAAATTCTCCAATTCACTCAAAGATGGTGCCAAAGTTTTCCAAATACTCCCCTGAAAGGTTTGGCGGTGGAAACAGAAGGCTTTTTATCATAGGACATGAAATCAGCCCTCGACAACTTAACCTGTGAAAAAAAAAAATTCTAAGCCCCCGGGGTCACAACTTCAGCAAAAATCTGAAATTCTCCAATTCACTCAAAAATGGTGCTAAACTGTTGCAAATTCTTCCCGGAAAAGTTTGGCAAGGAAACAGACGGCTTTTTATCATAGGGCATGAAATCAGCCCTCGACAACTTAACCTGTGGAAAAAAAAATTTCTAAGCCCCGGGGTCACAACTTCAGCAAAAATCTGAAATTCTCCAATTCACTCAAAAATGCTGGTAAACTGTTGTAAATTCTCCCCTGAAAGGTTTGGCGGTGGAAACATAAGGTTTTTTATCATAGGACATGAAATCAGCCCTCGACAACTTAATCTGTGAAAAAAAAAATTTCTAAGCCCCGGGGTCACAACTTCAGCAAAAATCTGAAATTCTCCAATTCACTCAAAGATGGTGCCAAAGTTTTCCAAATACTCCCCTGAAAGGTTTGGCGGTGGAAACAGAAGGCTTTTTATCATAGGACATGAAATCAGCCCTCGACAACTTAACCTGTGAAAAAAAAAAATTCTAAGCCCCGGGGTCACAACTTCAGCAAAAATCTGAAATTCTCCAATTCACTCAAAAATGGTGGTAAACTGTTGTAAATTCTCCCCTGAAAGGTTTGGCGGTGGAAACAGAAGGTTTTTTATCATAGGACATGAAATCAGCCCTCGACAACTTAATCTGTGAAAAAAAAAATTGCTAAGCCCCGGGGTCACAACTTCAGCAAAAATCTGAAATTCTCCAATTCACTCAAAAATGGTGCTAAACTGTTGCAAATTCTTCCCGGAAAGGTTTGGCGGTGGAAACAGAAGGCTTTTTATCATAGGACATGAAATCAGCCCTCGACTACTTAACCTGTGAAAAAAAAAATTTCTAAGCCCCGGGGTCACAACTTCAGGAAAAATCTGAAATTCTCCAATTCACTCAAAGATGGTGCCAAAGTTTTCCAAATACTCCCCTGAAAGGTTTGGTGGTGGAAACAGAAGGTTTTTTATCATAGGACATGAAATCAGCCCTCGACTACTTAACCTGTGAAAAAAAAAAAAATTCTAAGCCCCGGGGTCACAACTTCAGCAAAAATCTGAAATTCTCCAATTCACTCAAAGATGGTGCCAAAGTTTTGCAAATTCTCCCCTGAAAGGTTTGGTGGTGGAAACAGAAGGCTTTTTATCATAGGACATGAAATCAGCCCTCGACAACTTAACCTGTGAAAAAAAAATTTCTAAGCCCCGGGGTCAGAACTTCAGCAAAAATCTGAAATTCTCCAATTAACTCAAAGATGGTGCCAAAGTTTTCCAAATACTCCCCTGAAAGGTTTGGCGGTGGAAACAGAAGGCTTTTTATCATAGGACATGAAATCAGCCCTCGACAACTTAACCTGTGAAAAAAAAAATTTCTAAGCCCCGGGGTCACAACTTCAGCAAAAATCTGAAATTCTCCAATTCACTCAAAAATGGTGCTAAACTGTTGTAAATTCTCCCCTGAAAGGTTTGGCGGTGGAAACAGAAGGCTTTTTATCATAGGACATGAAATCAGCCCTCGACAACTTAATCTGTGAAAAAAAAAATTCTAAGCCCCGGGGTCACAATTTCAGCAAAAATCTGAAATTCTCCAATTCACTCAAAAATGGTGGTAAACTGTTGTAAATTCTCCCCTGAAAGGTTTGGCTGTGGAAACAGAAGGCTTTTTATCATAGGACATGAAATCAGCCCTCGTCAACTTAATCTGTGAAAAAAAAAAAATTCTAAGCCCCGGGGTCACAACTTCAGCAAAAATCTGAAATTCTCCAATTCACTCAAAGATGGTGCCAAAGTTTTCCAAATACTCCCCTGAAAGGTTTGGCGGTGGAAACAGACGGCTTTTTATCATAGGCCAAGAAATCAACCATCGACAACTTAACCTGTGAAAAAAAAAATTTCTAAGCCCCGGGGTCACAACTTCAGCAAAAATCTGAAATTCTCCAATTCACTCAAAGATGGTGCTAAACTGTTGTAAATTCTCCCCTGAAAGGTTTGGCGGTGGAAACAGAAGGCTGTTTATCATAGGCCAAGAAATTAACCCTCGACAACTTAACCTGTGAAAAAAAAAATTTCTAAGCCCCGGGGTCACTACTTCAGCAAAAATCTGAAATTCTCCAATTCACTCAAAGATGGTGCCAAAGTTTTGCAAATACTCCCCTGAAAGGTTTGGCGGTGGAAACAGAAGGCTTTTTATCATAGGACATGAAATCAGCCCTCGACAACTTAACCTGTGAAAAAAAAAAATTCTAAGCCCCCGGGGTCACAACTTCAGCAAAAATCTGAAATTCTCCAATTCACTCAAAGATGGTGCCAAAGTTTTGCAAATACTCCCCTGAAAGGTTTGGCGGTGGAAACAGAAGGCTTTTTATCATAGGACATGAAATCAGCCCTCGACAACTTAACCTGTGGGGAAAAAAAATTCTAAGCCCCGGGGTCACAACTTCAGCAAAAATCTGAAATTCTCCAATTCACTCAAAGATGGTGCCAAAGTTTTCCAAATACTCCCCTGAAAGGTTTGGCGGTGGAAACAGAAGGCTTTTTATCATAGGACATGAAATCAGCCCTCGACTACTTAACCTGTGAAAAAAAAAATTTCTAAGCCCCGGAGTCACTACTTCAGCAAAAATCTGAAATTCTCCAATTCACTCAAAGATGGTGCCAAAGTTTTGCAAATACTCCCCTGAAAGGTTTGGCGGTGGAAACAGAAGGCTTTTTATCATAGGACATGAAATCAGCCCTCGACAACTTAACCTGTGAAAAAAAAAATTCTAAGCCCCCGGGGTCACAACTTCAGCAAAAATCTGAAATTCTCCAATTCACTCAAAGATGGTGCCAAAGTTTTGCAAATACTCCCCTGAAAGGTTTGGCGGTGGAAACAGAAGGCTTTTTATCATAGGCCAAGAAATCAGCCCTCGACAACTTAACCTGTGGGAATAAAAAATTCTAAGCCCCGGGGTCACAACTTCAGCAAAAATCTGAAATTCTCCAATTCACTCAAAGATGGTGCCAAAGTTTTCCAAATACTCCCCTGAAAGGTTTGGCGGTGGAAACAGAAGGCTTTTTATCATAGGACATGAAATCAGCCCTCGACTACTTAACCTGTGAAAAAAAAAATTTCTAAGCCCCGGGGTCACAACTTCAGCAAAAATCTGAAATTCTACAATTCACTCAAAGATGGTGCCAAAGTTTTGCAAATTCTCCCCTGAAAGGTTTGGCGGTGAAAACAGAAGGCTTTTTATCATAGGACATGAAATCAGCCCTCGACAACTTAACCTGTGAAAAAAAAAATTTCTAAGCCCCGGGGTCAGAACTTCAGCAAAAATCTGATATTCTCTAATTCACTCAAAGATGGTGCCAAAGTTTTGCAAATACTCCCCTGAAAGGTTTGGCGGTGGAAACAGAAGGCTTTTTATCATAGGACATGAAATCAGCCCTCGACAACTTAACCTGTGAAAAAAAAAATTCTAAGCCCCGGGGTCACAACTTCAGCAAAAATCTGAAATTCTCCAATTCACTCAAAGATGGTGCCAAAGTTTTTCAAATACTCCCCTGAAAGGTTTGGCGGTGGAAACAGAAGGCTTTTTATCATAGGACATGAAATCAGCCCTCGACAACTTAACCTGTGAAAAAAAAAATTTCTAAGCCCCGGGGTCCCAACTTCAGCAAAAATCTGAAATTCTCCAATTCACTCAAAAATGGTGCTAAACTGTTGCAAATTCTCCCCTGAAAGGTTTGGCAGTGGAAACAGAAGGCTTTTTATCATAGGCCAAGAAATCAACCCTCGACAACTTAACCTGTGAAAAAAAAAAATTCTAAGCCCCGGGGTCACAACTTCAGTAAAAATCTGAAATTCTCCAATTCACTCAAAGATGGTGCCAAAGTTTTGCAAATACTCCCCTGAAAGGTTTGGCGGTGGAAACAGAAGGCTTTTTATCATAGGACATGAAATCAGCCCTCGACAACTTAACCTGTGAAAAAAAAATTTCTAAGCCCCGGGGTCACAACTTCAGCAAAAATCTGAAATTCTCCAATTCACTCAAAGATGGTGCCAAAGTTTTGCAAATACTCCCCTGAAAGGTTTGGCGGTGGAAACAGAAGGCTTTTTATCATAGGACATGAAATCAGCCCTCGACAACTTAACCTGTGAAAAAAAAAATTTCTAAGCCCCGGGGTCACAACTTCAGCAAAAATCTGAAATTCTCCAATTCACTCAAAAATGGTGCTAAACTGTTGCAAATTCTCCCCTGAAAATTTTGGCAGTGGAAACAGAAGGCTTTTTATCATAGGCCAAGAAATCAACCCTCGACAAATTAACCTGTGAAAAAAAAAATTTCTAAGCCCCGGGGTCACAACTTCAGCAAAAATCTGAAATTCTCCAATTCACTCAAAGATGGTGCCAACGCATTGCAAATACTCCCCTGAAAGGTTTGGTGGTGGAAACAGAAGGCTTTTTATCATAGGACATGAAATCAGCCCTCGACAACTTAACCTGTGAAAAAAAAAATTTCTAAGCCCCGGGGTCACAATTTCAGCAAAAATCTGAAATTGTCCAATGCACTCAAAAATGGTGCTAAACTGTTTCAAATTCTCCCCTGAAAGGTTTGGCAGTGGAAACAGAAGGCTTTTTATCATAGGCCAAGAAATCAACCATCGACAACCTGTGAAAAAAAAAATTTCTAAGCCCCGGGGTCACAACTTCAGCAAAAATCTGAAATTCTCCAATTCACTCAAAGATGGTGCCAAAGTTTTTCAAATACTCCCCTGAAAGGTTTGGCGGTGGAAACAGAAGGCTTTTTATCATAGGACATGAAATCAACCCTCGACAACTTATCCTTTGAAAAAAAAAATTTCTAAGCCCCGGGGTCACAACTTCAGCAAAAATCTGAAATTCTCCAATTCACTCAAAGATGGTGCCAAAGTTTTTCAAATACTCCCCTGAAAGGTTTGGCGGTGGAAACAGAAGGCTTTTTATCATAGGACATGAAATCAACCCTCGACAACTTATCCTTTGAAAAAAAAAATTTCTAAGCCCCGGGGTCACAACTTCAGCAAAAATCTGAAATTCTCCAATTCACTCAAAAATGGTGCTAAACTGTTGCAAATTCTCCCCTGAAAGGTTTGGCAGTGGAAACAGAAGGCTTTTTATCATAGGCCAAGAAATCAACCCTCGACAACTTAAGCTGTGAAAAAAAAAATTTCTAAACCCCGGGGTCACAACTTCAGCAAAAATCTGAAATTCTCCAATTCACTCAAAGATGGTGCCAAAGTTTTCCAAATACTCCCCTGAAAGGTTTGGCGGTGGAAACAGACGGCTTTTTATCATAGGCCAAGAAATCAGCACTCGACTACTTAACCTGTGAAAAAAAAAATTTCTAAGCCCCGGGGTCACAACTTCAGCAAAAATCTGAAATTCTCCAATTCACTCAAAGATGGTGCCAAAGTTTTGCAAATTCTCCCCTGAAAGGTTTGGCGGTGGAAACAGAAGGCTTTTTACCATAGGACATGAAATCAGCCCTCGACAACTTAACCTGTGAAAAAAAAAATTCTAAGCCCCGGGGTCACAACTTCAGCAAAAATCTGAAATTCTCCAATTCACTCAAAGATGGTGCCAAAGTTTTTCAAATACTCCCCTGAAAGGTTTGGCGGTGGAAACAGAAGGCTTTTTATCATAGGACATGAAATCAGCCCTCGACAACTTAACCTGTGAAAAAAAAAATTTCTAAGCCCCGGGGTCACAACTTCAGCAAAAATCTGAAATTCTCCAATTCACTCAAAAATGGTGCTAAAGTTTTTCAAATACTCCCCTGAAAGGTTTGGCGGTGGAAACAGAAGGCTTTTTATCATAGGACATGAAATCAGCCCTCGACAACTTAACCTGTGAAAAAAAAAATTTCTAAGCCCCGGGGTCACAACTTCAGCAAAAATCTGAAATTCTCCAATTCACTCAAAAATGGTGCTAAACTGTTGCAAATTCTCCCCTGAAAATTTTGGCAGTGGAAACAGAAGGCTTTTTATCATAGGCCAAGAAATCAACCCTCGACAAATTAACCTGTGAAAAAAAAATTTTCTAAGCCCCGGGGTCACAACTTCAGCAAAAATCTGAAATTCTCCAATTCACTCAAAGATGGTGCCAACGCATTGCAAATACTCCCCTGAAAGGTTTGGTGGTGGAAACAGAAGGCTTTTTATCATAGGACATGAAATCAGCCCTCGACAACTTAATCTGTGAAAAAAAAAATTTCTAAGCCCCGGGGTCACAATTTCAGCAAAAATCTGAAATTGTCCAATGCACTCAAAAATGGTGCTAAACTGTTTCAAATTCTCCCCTGAAAGGTTTGGCAGTGGAAACAGAAGGCTTTTTATCATAGGCCAAGAAATCAACCCTCGACAACTTAACCTGTGAAAAAAAAAATTTCTAAGCCCCGGGGTCACAACTTCAGCAAAAATCTGAAATTCTCCAATTCACTCAAAGATCGTGCCAAAGTTTTCCAAATACTCCCCTGAAAGGTTTGGCGGTGGAAACAGACGGCTTTTTATCATAGGCCAAGAAATCAACCCTCGACAACTTAACCTGTGAAAAAAAAAAATTTCTAAGCCCCGGGGTCACAACTTCAGCAAAAATCTGAAATTCTCCAATTCACTCAAAGATGGTGCTAAACTGTTGTAAATTCTCCCCTGAAAGGTTTGGCGGTGGAAACAGAAGGCTGTTTATCATAGGCCAAGAAATCAACCCTCGACAACTTAACCTGTGAAAAAAAAAATTTCTAAGCCCCGGGGTCACTACTTCAGCAAAAATCTGAAATTCTCCAATTCACTCAAAGATGGTGCCAAAGTTTTGCAAATACTCCCCTGAAAGGTTTGGCGGTGGAAACAGAAGGCTTTTTATCATAGGACATGAAATCAGCCCTCGACAACTTAACCTGTGGAAAAAAAAAATTCTAAGCCCCAGGGTCACAACTTCAGCAAAAATCTGAAATTCTCCAATTCACTCAAAGATGGTGCCAAAGTTTTCCAAATACTCCCCTGAAAGGTTTGGCGGTGGAAACAGAAGGCTTTTTATCATAGGACATGAAATCAGCCCTCGACAACTTAACCTGTGAAAAAAAAAATTTCTAAGCCCCGGGGTCACAACTTCAGCAAAAATCTGAAATTCTCCAATTCACTCAAAAATGGTGCTAAACTGTTGCAAATTCTCCCCTGAAAATTTTGGCAGTGGAAACAGAAGGCTTTTTATCATAGGCCAAGAAATCAACCCTCGACAAATTAACCTGTGAAAAAAAAAATTTCTAAGCCCCGGGGTCACAACTTCAGCAAAAATCTGAAATTCTCCAATTCACTCAAAGATGGTGCCAACGCATTGCAAATACTCCCCTGAAAGGTTTGGTGGTGGAAACAGAAGGCTTTTTATCATAGGACATGAAATCAGCCCTCGACAACTTAACCTGTGAAAAAAAAAAATTCTAAGCCCCGGGGTCACAACTTCAGCAAAAATCTGAAATTCTCCAATTCACTCAAAAATGGTGCTAAACTGTTGCAAATTCTCCCCTGAAAGGTTTGGCAGTGGAAACAGAAGGCTTTTTATCATAGGACATGAAATCAGCCCTCGACAACTTAACCTGTGAAAAAAAAATTTCTAAGCCCCGGGGTCACAACTTCAGCAAAAATCTGAAATTCTCCAATTCACTCAAAAATGGTGCCAAAGTTTTTCAAATACTCCCCTGAAAGGTTTGGCGGTGGAAACAGAAGGCTTTTTATCATAGGACATGAAATCAGCCCTCGACAACTTAACCTGTGAAAAAAAAAATTTCTAAGCCCCGGGGTCACAACTTCAGCAAAAATCTGAAATTCTCCAATTCACTCAAAAATGGTGCTAAACTGTTGCAAATTCTCCCCTGAAAATTTTGGCAGTGGAAACAGAAGGCTTTTTATCATAGGCCAAGAAATCAACCCTCGACAAATTAACCTGTGAAAAAAAAATTTTCTAAGCCCCGGGGTCACAACTTCAGCAAAAATCTGAAATTCTCCAATTCACTCAAAGATGGTGCCAACGCATTGCAAATACTCCCCTGAAAGGTTTGGTGGTGGAAACAGAAGGCTTTTTATCATAGGACATGAAATCAGCCCTCGACAACTTAATCTGTGAAAAAAAAATTTCTAAGCCCCGGGGTCACAATTTCAGCAAAAATCTGAAATTGTCCAATGCACTCAAAAATGGTGCTAAACTGTTTCAAAATCTCCCCTGAAAGGTTTGGCAGTGGAAACAGAAGGCTTTTTATCATAGGCCAAGAAATCAACCCTCGACAACTTAATCTGTGAAAAAAAAAATTTCTAAGCCCCGGGGTCACAATTTCAGCAAAAATCTGAAATTCTCCAATTCACTCAAAGATCGTGCCAAAGTTTTCCAAATACTCCCCTGAAAGGTTTGGCGGTGGAAACAGACGGCTTTTTATCATAGGCCAAGAAATCAACCCTCGACAACTTAACCTGTGAAAAAAAAAAATTTCTAAGCCCCGGGGTCACAACTTCAGCAAAAATCTGAAATTCTCCAATTCACTCAAAGATGGTGCTAAACTGTTGTAAATTCTCCCCTGAAAGGTTTGGCGGTGGAAACAGAAGGCTGTTTATCATAGGCCAAGAAATCAACCCTCGACAACTTAACCTGTGAAAAAAAAAATTTCTAAGCCCCGGGGTCACTACTTCAGCAAAAATCTGAAATTCTCCAATTCACTCAAAGATGGTGCCAAAGTTTTGCAAATACTCCCCTGAAAGGTTTGGCGGTGGAAACAGAAGGCTTTTTATCATAGGACATGAAATCAGCCCTCGACAACTTAACCTGTGGAAAAAAAAAATTCTAAGCCCCAGGGTCACAACTTCAGCAAAAATCTGAAATTCTCCAATTCACTCAAAAATGGTGCTAAACTGTTGCAAATTCTCCCCTGAAAGGTTTGGCAGTGGAAACAGAAGGCTTTTTATCATAGGACATGAAATCAGCCCTCGACAACTTAACCTGTGAAAAAAAAATTTCTAAGCCCCGGGGTCACAACTTCAGCAAAAATCTGAAATTCTCCAATTCACTCAAAAATGGTGCCAAAGTTTTTCAAATACTCCCCTGAAAGGTTTGGCGGTGGAAACAGAAGGCTTTTTATCATAGGACATGAAATCAGCCCTCGACAACTTAACCTGTGAAAAAAAAAATTTCTAAGCCCCGGGGTCACAACTTCAGCAAAAATCTGAAATTCTCCAATTCACTCAAAAATGGTGCTAAACTGTTGCAAATTCTCCCCTGAAAATTTTGGCAGTGGAAACAGAAGGCTTTTTATCATAGGCCAAGAAATCAACCCTCGACAAATTAACCTGTGAAAAAAAAATTTTCTAAGCCCCGGGGTCACAACTTCAGCAAAAATCTGAAATTCTCCAATTCACTCAAAGATGGTGCCAACGCATTGCAAATACTCCCCTGAAAGGTTTGGTGGTGGAAACAGAAGGCTTTTTATCATAGGACATGAAATCAGCCCTCGACAACTTAATCTGTGAAAAAAAAAATTTCTAAGCCCCGGGGTCACAATTTCAGCAAAAATCTGAAATTGTCCAATGCACTCAAAAATGGTGCTAAACTGTTTCAAATTCTCCCCTGAAAGGTTTGGCAGTGGAAACAGAAGGCTTTTTATCATAGGCCAAGAAATCAACCCTCGACAACTTAATCTGTGAAAAAAAAAATTTCTAAGCCCCGGGGTCACAATTTCAGCAAAAATCTGAAATTCTCCAATTCACTCAAAGATCGTGCCAAAGTTTTCCAAATACTCCCCTGAAAGGTTTGGCGGTGGAAACAGACGGCTTTTTATCATAGGCCAAGAAATCAACCCTCGACAACTTAACCTGTGAAAAAAAAAAATTTCTAAGCCCCGGGGTCACAACTTCAGCAAAAATCTGAAATTCTCCAATTCACTCAAAGATGGTGCTAAACTGTTGTAAATTCTCCCCTGAAAGGTTTGGCGGTGGAAACAGAAGGCTGTTTATCATAGGCCAAGAAATCAACCCTCGACAACTTAACCTGTGAAAAAAAAAATTTCTAAGCCCCGGGGTCACTACTTCAGCAAAAATCTGAAATTCTCCAATTCACTCAAAGATGGTGCCAAAGTTTTGCAAATACTCCCCTGAAAGGTTTGGCGGTGGAAACAGAAGGCTTTTTATCATAGGACATGAAATCAGCCCTCGACAACTTAACCTGTGGAAAAAAAAAATTCTAAGCCCCAGGGTCACAACTTCAGCAAAAATCTGAAATTCTCCAATTCACTCAAAGATGGTGCCAAAGTTTTCCAAATACTCCCCTGAAAGGTTTGGCGGTGGAAACAGAAGGCTTTTTATCATAGGACATGAAATCAGCCCTCGACAACTTAACCTGTGAAAAAAAAAATTTCTAAGCCCCGGGGTCACAACTTCAGCAAAAATCTGAAATTCTCCAATTCACTCAAAAATGGTGCTAAACTGTTGCAAATTCTCCCCTGAAAATTTTGGCAGTGGAAACAGAAGGCTTTTTATCATAGGCCAAGAAATCAACCCTCGACAAATTAACCTGTGAAAAAAAAAATTTCTAAGCCCCGGGGTCACAACTTCAGCAAAAATCTGAAATTCTCCAATTCACTCAAAGATGGTGCCAACGCATTGCAAATACTCCCCTGAAAGGTTTGGTGGTGGAAACAGAAGGCTTTTTATCATAGGACATGAAATCAGCCCTCGACAACTTAATCTGTGAAAAAAAAAATTTCTAAGCCCCGGGGTCACAATTTCAGCAAAAATCTGAAATTGTCCAATGCACTCAAAAATGGTGCTAAACTGTTTCAAATTCTCCCCTGAAAGGTTTGGCAGTGGAAACAGAAGGCTTTTTATCATAGGCCAAGAAATCAACCCTCGACAACTTAACCTGTGAAAAAAAAAATTTCTAAGCCCCGGGGTCACAACTTCAGCAAAAATCTGAAATTCTCCAATTCACTCAAAGATCGTGCCAAAGTTTTCCAAATACTCCCCTGAAAGGTTTGGCGGTGGAAACAGACGGCTTTTTATCATAGGCCAAGAAATCAACCCTCGACAACTTAACCTGTGAAAAAAAAAAATTTCTAAGCCCCGGGGTCACAACTTCAGCAAAAATCTGAAATTCTCCAATTCACTCAAAGATGGTGCTAAACTGTTGTAAATTCTCCCCTGAAAGGTTTGGCGGTGGAAACAGAAGGCTGTTTATCATAGGCCAAGAAATCAACCCTCGACAACTTAACCTGTGAAAAAAAAAATTTCTAAGCCCCGGGGTCACTACTTCAGCAAAAATCTGAAATTCTCCAATTCACTCAAAGATGGTGCCAAAGTTTTGCAAATACTCCCCTGAAAGGTTTGGCGGTGGAAACAGAAGGCTTTTTATCATAGGACATGAAATCAGCCCTCGACAACTTAACCTGTGGAAAAAAAAAATTCTAAGCCCCAGGGTCACAACTTCAGCAAAAATCTGAAATTCTCCAATTCACTCAAAGATGGTGCCAAAGTTTTCCAAATACTCCCCTGAAAGGTTTGGCGGTGGAAACAGAAGGCTTTTTATCATAGGACATGAAATCAGCCCTCGACAACTTAACCTGTGAAAAAAAAAATTTCTAAGCCCCGGGGTCACAACTTCAGCAAAAATCTGAAATTCTCCAATTCACTCAAAAATGGTGCTAAACTGTTGCAAATTCTCCCCTGAAAATTTTGGCAGTGGAAACAGAAGGCTTTTTATCATAGGCCAAGAAATCAACCCTCGACAAATTAACCTGTGAAAAAAAAAATTTCTAAGCCCCGGGGTCACAACTTCAGCAAAAATCTGAAATTCTCCAATTCACTCAAAGATGGTGCCAACGCATTGCAAATACTCCCCTGAAAGGTTTGGTGGTGGAAACAGAAGGCTTTTTATCATAGGACATGAAATCAGCCCTCGACAACTTAACCTGTGAAAAAAAAAAATTCTAAGCCCCGGGGTCACAATTTCAGCAAAAATCTGAAATTGTCCAATGCACTCAAAAATGGTGCTAAACTGTTTCAAATTCTCCCCTGAAAGGTTTGGCAGTGGAAACAGAAGGCTTTTTATCATAGGCCAAGAAATCAACCATCGACAACCTGTGAAAAAAAAAAATTCTAAGCCCCGGGGTCACAACTTCAGCAAAAATCTGAAATTCTCCAATTCACTCAAAGATGGTGCCAAAGTTTTCCAAATACTCCCCTGAAAGGTTTGGCGGTGGAAACAGACGGCTTTTTATCATAGGCCAAGAAATCAGCACTCGACTACTTAACCTGTGAAAAAAAAAATTTCTAAGCCCCGGGGTCACAACTTCAGCAAAAATCTGAAATTCTCCAATTCACTCAAAGATGGTGCCAAAGTTTTGCAAATTCTCCCCTGAAAGGTTTGGCGGTGGAAACAGAAGGCTTTTTACCATAGGACATGAAATCAGCCCTCGACAACTTAACCTGTGAAAAAAAAAATTCTAAGCCCTGGGGTCACAACTTCAGCAAAAATCTGAAATTCTCCAATTCACTCAAAGATGGTGCCAAAGTTTTTCAAATACTCCCCTGAAAGGTTTGGTGGTGGAAACAGAAGGCTTTTTATCATAGGACATGAAATCAGCCCTCGACAACTTAACCTGTGAAAAAAAAAATTTCTAAGCCCCGGGGTCACAACTTCAGCAAAAATCTGAAATTCTCCAATTCACTCAAAAATGGTGCTAAACTGTTGCAAATTCTCCCCTGAAAGGTTTGGCAGTGGAAACAGAAGGCTTTTTATCATAGGACATGAAATCAGCCCTCGACAACTTAACCTGTGAAAAAAAAATTTCTAAGCCCCGGGGTCACAACTTCAGCAAAAATCTGAAATTCTCCAATTCACTCAAAGATGGTGCCAAAGTTTTTCAAATACTCCCCTGAATGGTTTGGCGGTGGAAACAGAAGGCTTTTTATCATAGGACATGAAATCAGCCCTCGACAACTTAACCTGTGAAAAAAAAAATTTCTAAGCCCCGGGGTCACAACTTCAGCAAAAATCTGAAATTCTCCAATTCACTCAAAAATGGTGCTAAACTGTTGCAAATTCTCCCCTGAAAATTTTGGCAGTGGAAACAGAAGGCTTTTTATCATAGGCCAAGAAATCAACCCTCGACAAATTAACCTGTGAAAAAAAAAAATTTCTAAGCCCCGGGGTCACAACTTCAGCAAAAATCTGAAATTCTCCAATTCACTCAAAGATGGTGCCAACGCATTGCAAATACTCCCCTGAAAGGTTTGGTGGTGGAAACAGAAGGCTTTTTATCATAGGACATGAAATCAGCCCTCGACAACTTAATCTGTGAAAAAAAAAATTTCTAAGCCCCGGGGTCACAATTTCAGCAAAAATCTGAAATTGTCCAATGCACTCAAAAATGGTGCTAAACTGTTTCAAATTCTCCCCTGAAAGGTTTGGCAGTGGAAACAGAAGGCTTTTTATCATAGGCCAAGAAATCAACCCTCGACAACTTAACCTGTGAAAAAAAAAATTTCTAAGCCCCGGGGTCACAACTTCAGCAAAAATCTGAAATTCTCCAATTCACTCAAAGATCGTGCCAAAGTTTTCCAAATACTCCCCTGAAAGGTTTGGCGGTGGAAACAGACGGCTTTTTATCATAGGCCAAGAAATCAACCCTCGACAACTTAACCTGTGAAAAAAAAAAAAATTCTAAGCCCCGGGGTCACAACTTCAGCAAAAATCTGAAATTCTCCAATTCACTCAAAGATGGTGCCAAAGTTTTGCAAATTCTCCCCTGAAAGGTTTGGCGGTGGAAACAGAAGGCTTTTTACCATAGGACATGAAATCAGCCCTCGACAACTTAACCTGTGAAAAAAAAAATTCTAAGCCCCGGGGTCACAACTTCAGCAAAAATCTGAAATTCTCCAATTCACTCAAAGATGGTGCCAAAGTTTTTCAAATACTCCCCTGAAAGGTTTGGCGGTGGAAACAGAAGGCTTTTTATCATAGGACATGAAATCAGCCCTCGACAACTTAACCTGTGAAAAAAAAAATTTCTAAGCCCCGGGGTCACAACTTCAGCAAAAATCTGAAATTCTCCAATTCACTCAAAAATGGTGCTAAACTGTTGCAAATTCTCCCCTGAAAGGTTTGGCGGTGGAAACAGAAGGCTTTTTACCATAGGACATGAAATCAGCCCTCGACAACTTAACCTGTGAAAAAAAAAATTCTAAGCCCTGGGGTCACAACTTCAGCAAAAATCTGAAATTCTCCAATTCACTCAAAGATGGTGCCAAAGTTTTTCAAATACTCCCCTGAAAGGTTTGGCGGTGGAAACAGAAGGCTTTTTATCATAGGACATGAAATCAGCCCTCGACAACTTAACCTGTGAAAAAAAAAATTTCTAAGCCCCGGGGTCACAACTTCAGCAAAAATCTGAAATTCTCCAATTCACTCAAAAATGGTGCTAAACTGTTGCAAATTCTCCCCTGAAAGGTTTGGCAGTGGAAACAGAAGGCTTTTTATCATAGGACATGAAATCAGCCCTCGACAACTTAACCTGTGAAAAAAAAATTTCTAAGCCCCGGGGTCACAACTTCAGCAAAAATCTGAAATTCTCCAATTCACTCAAAGATGTTGCCAAAGTTTTTCAAATACTCCCCTGAAAGGTTTGGCGGTGGAAACAGAAGGCTTTTTATCATAGGACATGAAATCAGCCCTCGACAACTTAACCTGTGAAAAAAAAAATTTCTAAGCCCCGGGGTCACAACTTCAGCAAAAATCTGAAATTCTCCAATTCACTCAAAAATGGTGCTAAACTGTTGCAAATTCTCCCCTGAAAATTTTGGCAGTGGAAACAGAAGGCTTTTTATCATAGGCCAAGAAATCAACCCTCGACAAATTAACCTGTGAAAAAAAAAATTTCTAAGCCCCGGGGTCACAACTTCAGCAAAAATCTGAAATTCTCCAATTCACTCAAAGATGGTGCCAACGCATTGCAAATACTCCCCTGAAAGGTTTGGTGGTGGAAACAGAAGGCTTTTTATCATAGGACATGAAATCAGCCCTCGACAACTTAATCTGTGAAAAAAAAAATTTCTAAGCCCCGGGGTCACAATTTCAGCAAAAATCTGAAATTGTCCAATGCACTCAAAAATGGTGCTAAACTGTTTCAAATTCTCCCCTGAAAGGTTTGGCAGTGGAAACAGAAGGCTTTTTATCATAGGCCAAGAAATCAACCCTCGACAACTTAACCTGTGAAAAAAAAAATTTCTAAGCCCCGGGGTCACAACTTCAGCAAAAATCTGAAATTCTCCAATTCACTCAAAGATCGTGCCAAAGTTTTCCAAATACTCCCCTGAAAGGTTTGGCGGTGGAAACAGACGGCTTTTTATCATAGGCCAAGAAATCAACCCTCGACAACTTAACCTGTGAAAAAAAAAAATTTCTAAGCCCCGGGGTCACAACTTCAGCAAAAATCTGAAATTCTCCAATTCACTCAAAGATGGTGCCAAAGTTTTGCAAATTCTCCCCTGAAAGGTTTGGCGGTGGAAACAGAAGGCTTTTTACCATAGGACATGAAATCAGCCCTCGACAACTTAACCTGTGAAAAAAAAAATTCTAAGCCCCGGGGTCACAACTTCAGCAAAAATCTGAAATTCTCCAATTCACTCAAAGATGGTGCCAAAGTTTTTCAAATACTCCCCTGAAAGGTTTGGCGGTGGAAACAGAAGGCTTTTTATCATAGGACATGAAATCAGCCCTCGACAACTTAACCTGTGAAAAAAAAAATTTCTAAGCCCCGGGGTCACAACTTCAGCAAAAATCTGAAATTCTCCAATTCACTCAAAAATGGTGCTAAACTGTTGCAAATTCTCCCCTGAAAGGTTTGGCAGTGGAAAGAGAAGGCTTTTTATCATAGGACATGAAATCAGCCCTCGACAACTTAACCTGTAAAAAAAAAATTTCTAAGCCCCGGGGTCACAACTTCAGCAAAAATCTGAAATTCTCCAATTCACTCAAAAATGGTGCTAAACTGTTGCAAATTCTCCCCTGAAAGGTTTGGCAGTGGAAACAGAAGGCTTTTTATCATAGGACATGAAATCAGCCCTCGACAACTTAACCTGTGAAAAAAAAATTTCTAAGCCCCGGGGTCACAACTTCAGCAAAAATCTGAAATTCTCCAATTCACTCAAAGATGGTGCCAACGCATTGCAAATACTCCCCTGAAAGGTTTGGTGGTGGAAACAGAAGGCTTTTTATCATAGGACATGAAATCAGCCCTCGACAACTTAATCTGTGAAAAAAAAAATTTCTAAGCCCCGGGGTCACAATTTCAGCAAAAATCTGAAATTGTCCAATGCACTCAAAAATGGTGCTAAACTGTTTCAAATTCTCCCCTGAAAGGTTTGGCAGTGGAAACAGAAGGCTTTTTATCATAGGCCAAGAAATCAACCCTCGACAACTTAACCTGTGAAAAAAAAAATTTCTAAGCCCCGGGGTCACAACTTCAGCAAAAATCTGAAATTCTCCAATTCACTCAAAGATCGTGCCAAAGTTTTCCAAATACTCCCCTGAAAGGTTTGGCGGTGGAAACAGACGGCTTTTTATCATAGGCCAAGAAATCAACCCTCGACAACTTAACCTGTGAAAAAAAAAAAAATTCTAAGCCCCGGGGTCACAACTTCAGCAAAAATCTGAAATTCTCCAATTCACTCAAAGATGGTGCTAAACTGTTGTAAATTCTCCCCTGAAAGGTTTGGCGGTGGAAACAGAAGGCTGTTTATCATAGGCCAAGAAATCAACCCTCGACAACTTAACCTGTGAAAAAAAAAATTTCTAAGCCCCGGGGTCACTACTTCAGCAAAAATCTGAAATTCTCCAATTCACTCAAAGATGGTGCCAAAGTTTTGCAAATACTCCCCTGAAAGGTTTGGCGGTGGAAACAGAAGGCTTTTTATCATAGGACATGAAATCAGCCCTCGACAACTTAACCTGTGGAAAAAAAAAATTCTAAGCCCCAGGGTCACAACTTCAGCAAAAATCTGAAATTCTCCAATTCACTCAAAGATGGTGCCAAAGTTTTCCAAATACTCCCCTGAAAGGTTTGGCGGTGGAAACAGAAGGCTTTTTATCATAGGACATGAAATCAGCCCTCGACTACTTAACCTGTGAAAAAAAAAAATTTCTAAGCCCCGGGGTCACAACTTCAGCAAAAATCTGAAATTCTCTAATTCACTCAAAGATTGTGCCAAAGTTTTGCAAATTCTCCCCTGAAAGGTTTGGCGGTGGAAACAGAAGGCTTTTTATCATAGGACATGAAATAAGCCCTCGACAACTTAATCTGTGAAAAAAAAAATTTCTAAGCCCCGGGGTCACAACTTCAGCAAAAATCTGAAATTCTCCAATTCACTCAAAAATGGTGGTAAACTGTTGTAAATTCTCCCCTGAAAGGTTTGGCGGTGGAAACAGAAGGCTTTTTATCATAGGACATGAAATCAGCCCTCGACAACTTAATCTGTGAAAAAAAATTTTTCTAAGCCCCGGGGTCACAACTTCAGCAAAAATCTGAAATTCTCCAATTCACTCAAAGATGGTGCCAAAGTTTTCCAAATACTCCCCTGAAAGGTTTGGCGGTGGAAACAGACGGCTTTTTATCATAGGCCAAGAAATCAACCCTCGACAACTTAACCTGTGAAAAAAAAAAATTCTAAGCCCCGGGGTCACAATTTCAGCAAAAATCTGAAATTCTCCAATTCACTCAAAAATGGTGCTAAACTGTTGTAAATTCTCCCCTGAAAGGTTTGGCGGTGGAAACAGAAGGCTGTTTATCATAGGCCAAGAAATAAACCCTCGACAACTTAACCTGTGAAAAAAAAAATTTCTAAGCCCCGGGGTCACAACTTCAGCAAAAATCTGAAATTCTCCAATTCACTCAAAGATGGTGCCAAAGTTTTTCAAATACTCCCCTGAAAGGTTTGGCGGTGGAAACAGAAGGCTTTTTATCATAGGACATGAAATCAGCCCTCGACAACTTAACCTGTGAAAAAAAAAATTTCTAAGCCCCGGGGTCACAACTTCAGCAAAAATCTGAAATTCTCCAATTCACTCAAAAATGGTGCTAAACTGTTGCAAATTCTCCCCTGAAAGGTTTGGCAGTGGAAACAGAAGGCTTTTTATCATAGGCCAAGAAATCAACCCTCGACAGCTTAACCTGTGAAAAAAAAAATTTCTAAGCCCAGGGGTCACAACTTCAGCAAAAATCTGAAATTCTCCAATTCACTCAAAGATGGTGCCAACGCATTGCAAATACTCCCCTGAAAGGTTTGGTGGTGGAAACAGAAGGCTTTTTATCATAGGACATGAAATCAGCCCTCGACAACTTAACCTGTGAAAAAAAAAATTTCTAAGCCCCGGGGTCACAATTTCAGCAAAAATCTGAAATTGTCCAATGCACTCAAAAATGGTGCTAAACTGTTTCAAATTCTCCCCTGAAAGGTTTGGCGGTGGAAACAGAAGGCTTTTTATCATAGGACATGAAATCAGCCCTCGACAACTTAACCTGTGAAAAAAAAAATTTCTAAGCCCCGGGGTCACAATTTCAGCAAAAATCTGAAATTCTCCAATTGACTCAAAAATGGTGCTAAACTGTTGCAAATTCTTCCCGGAAAGGTTTGGCGGTGGAAACAGACGGCTTTTTATCATAGGGCATGAAATCAGCCCTCGACAACTTAATCTGCGAAAAAAAAAAATTTCTAAGCCCCGGGGTCACAACTTCAGCAAAAATCTGAAATTCTCCAATTAACTCAAAGATGGTGCCAAAGTTTTCCAAATACTCCCCTGAATGGTTTGGCGGTGGAAACAGAAGGCTTTTTATCATAGGACATGAAATCGGCCCTCGGCAACTTAACCTGTGAAAAAAAGAATTTCTAAGCCCCGGGGTCACAACTTCAGCAAAAATCTGAAATTCTCCAATTCACTCAAAAATGGTGCTAAACTGTTGTAAATTCTCCCCTGAAAGGTTTGGCGGTGGAAACAGAAGGCTTTTTATCATAGGACATGAAATAAGCCCTCGACAACTTAATCTGTGAAAAAAAAAATTTTCTAAGCCCCGGGGTCACAACTTCAGCAAAAATCTGAAATTCTCCAATTCACTCAAAAATGGTGGTAAACTGTTGTAAATTCTCCCCTGAAAGGTTTGGCGGTGGAAACAGAAGGCTTTTTATCATAGGACATGAAATCAGCACTCGACAACTTAATCTGCGAAAAAAAAAATTTCTAAGCCCCGGGGTCACAACTTCAGCAAAAATCTGAAATTCTCCAATTCACTCAAAGATGGTGCCAAAGTTTCCCAAATACTCCCCTGAAAGGTTTGGCGGTGGAAACAGACGGCTTTTTATCATAGGCCAAGAAATCAACCCTCGACAACTTAACCTGTGAAAAAAAAAATTTCTAAGCCCCGGGGTCACAATTTCAGCAAAAATCTGAAATTCTCCAATTCACTCAAAAATGGTGCTAAACTGTTGTAAATTCTCCCCTGAAAGGTTTGGCGGTGGAAACAGAAGGCTGTTTATCATAGGCCAAGAAATAAACCCTCGACAACTTAACCTGTGAAAAAAAAAATTTCTAAGCCCCGGGGTCACAACTTCAGCAAAAATCTGAAATTCTCCAATTCACTCAAAGATGGTGCCAAAGTTTTTCAAATACTCCCCTGAAAGGTTTGGCGGTGGAAACAGAAGGCTTTTTATCATAGGACATGAAATCAGCCCTCGACAACTTAACCTGTGAAAAAAAAAATTTCTAAGCCCCGGGGTCACAACTTCAGCAAAAATCTGAAATTCTCCAATTCACTCAAAAATGGTGCTAAACTGTTGCAAATTCTCCCCTGAAAGGTTTGGCAGTGGAAACAGAAGGCTTTTTATCATAGGCCAAGAAATCAAACCTCGACAGCTTAACCTGTGAAAAAAAAAATTTCTAAGCCCAGGGGTCACAACTTCAGCAAAAATCTGAAATTCTCCAATTCACTCAAAGATGGTGCCAACGCATTGCAAATACTCCCCTGAAAGGTTTGGTGGTGGAAACAGAAGGCTTTTTATCATAGGACATGAAATCAGCCCTCGACAACTTAACCTGTGAAAAAAAAAATTTCTAAGCCCCGGGGTCACAATTTCAGCAAAAATCTGAAATTGTCCAATGCACTCAAAAATGGTGCTAAACTGTTTCAAATTCTCCCCTGAAAGGTTTGGCGGTGGAAACAGAAGGCTTTTTATCATAGGACATGAAATCAGCCCTCGACAACTTAACCTGTGAAAAAAAAAATTTCTAAGCCCCGGGGTCACAATTTCAGCAAAAATCTGAAATTCTCCAATTGACTCAAAAATGGTGCTAAACTGTTGCAAATTCTTCCCGGAAAGGTTTGGCGGTGGAAACAGACGGCTTTTTATCATAGGGCATGAAATCAGCCCTCGACAACTTAATCTGCGAAAAAAAAAAATTTCTAAGCCCCGGGGTCACAACTTCAGCAAAAATCTGAAATTCTCCAATTAACTCAAAGATGGTGCCAAAGTTTTCCAAATACTCCCCTGAATGGTTTGGCGGTGGAAACAGAAGGCTTTTTATCATAGGACATGAAATCGGCCCTCGGCAACTTAACCTGTGAAAAAAAGAATTTCTAAGCCCCGGGGTCACAACTTCAGCAAAAATCTGAAATTCTCCAATTCACTCAAAAATGGTGCTAAACTGTTGTAAATTCTCCCCTGAAAGGTTTGGCGGTGGAAACAGAAGGCTTTTTATCATAGGACATGAAATAAGCCCTCGACAACTTAATCTGTGAAAAAAAAAATTTTCTAAGCCCCGGGGTCACAACTTCAGCAAAAATCTGAAATTCTCCAATTCACTCAAAAATGGTGGTAAACTGTTGTAAATTCTCCCCTGAAAGGTTTGGCGGTGGAAACAGAAGGCTTTTTATCATAGGACATGAAATCAGCACTCGACAACTTAATCTGCGAAAAAAAAAATTTCTAAGCCCCGGGGTCACAACTTCAGCAAAAATCTGAAATTCTCCAATTCACTCAAAGATGGTGCCAAAGTTTCCCAAATACTCCCCTGAAAGGTTTGGCGGTGGAAACAGACGGCTTTTTATCATAGGCCAAGAAATCAACCCTCGACAACTTAACCTGTGAAAAAAAAAATTTCTAAGCCCCGGGGTCACAATTTCAGCAAAAATCTGAAATTCTCCAATTCACTCAAAAATGGTGCTAAACTGTTGTAAATTCTCCCCTGAAATGTTTGGCGGTGGAAACAGAAGGCTGTTTATCATAGGCCAAGAAATCAACCCTCGACAACTTAACCTGTGAAAAAAAAAATTTCTAAGCCCCGGGGTCACAATTTCAGCAAAAATCTGAAATTCTCCAATTCACTCAAAAATGGTGCTAAACTGTTGTAAATTCTCCCCTGAAAGGTTTGGCGGTGGAAACAGAAGGCTGTTTATCATAGGCCAAGAAATAAACCCTCGACAACTTAACCTGTGAAAAAAAAAATTTCTAAGCCCCGGGGTCACAACTTCAGCAAAAATCTGAAATTCTCCAATTCACTCAAAGATGGTGCCAAAGTTTTGCAAATACTCCCCTGAAAGGTTTGGCGGTGGAAACAGAAGGCTTTTTATCATAGGACATGAAATCAGCCCTCGACTACTTAACCTGTGAAAAAAAAAATTTCTAAGCCCCGGGGTCACAACTTCAGCAAAAATCTGAAATTCTCCAATTCACTCAAAGATGGTGCCAAAGTTTTGCAAATTCTCCCCTGAAAGGTTTGGCGGTGGAAACAGAAGGCTTTTTATCATAGGACATGAAATCAGCCCTCGACAACTTAACCTGTGAAAAAAAAAAATTCTAAGCCCCGGGGTCACAACTTCAGCAAAAATCTGAAATTCTCCAATTCACTCAAAAATGGTGGTAAACTGTTGCAAATTCTCCCCTGAAAGGTTTGGCAGTGGAAACAGAAGGCTTTTTATCATAGGCCAAGAAATCAACCCTCGATAACTTAACCTGTGAAAAAAAAAATTTCTAAGCCCCGGGGTCACAACTTCAGCAAAAATCTGAAATTCTCCAATTCACTCAAAGATGGTGCCAAAGTTTTCCAAATACTCCCCTGAAAGGTTTGGCGGTGGAAACAGAAAGCTTTTTATCATAGGACATGAAATCAGCCCTCGAAAACTTAACCTGTGAAAAAAAAATTTCTAAGCCCCGGGGTCACAACTTCAGCAAAAATCTGAAATTCTCCAATTCACTCAAAGATGGTGCCAAAGTTTTTCAAATACTCCCCTGAAAGGTTTGGCGGTGGAAACAGAAGGCTTTTTATCATAGGACATGAAATCAGCCCTCGACAACTTAACCTGTGAAAAAAAAAATTTCTAAGCCCCGGGGTCACAACTTCAGCAAAAATCTGAAATTCTCCAATTCACTCAAAAATGGTGCTAAACTGTTGCAAATTCTCCCCTGAAAATTTTGGCAGTGGAAACAGAAGGCTTTTTATCATAGGCCAAGAAATCAACCCTCGACAACTTAACCTGTGAAAAAAAAAATTTCTAAGCCCCGGGGTCACAACTTCAGCAAAAATCTGAAATTCTCCAATTCACTCAAAGATGGTGCCAACGCATTGCAAATACTCCCCTGAAAGGTTTGGTGGTGGAAACAGAAGGCTTTTTATCATAGGACATGAAATCAGCCCTCGACAACTTAACCTGTGAAAAAAAAAATTTCTAAGCCCCGGGGTCACAATTTCAGCAAAAATCTGAAATTGTCCAATTCACTCAAAGATGGTGCCAAAGTTTTCCAAATACTCCCCTGAAAGGTTTGGCGGTGGAAACAGACGGCTTTTTATCATAGGACATGAAATCAGCCCTCGACAACTTAACCTGTGAAAAAAAAATTTCTAAGCCCCGGGGTCACAACTTCAGCAAAAATCTGAAATTCTCCAATTCACTCAAAAATGGTGCTAAACTGTTGCAAATTCTCCCCTGAAAGGTTTGGCAGTGGAAACAGAAGGCTTTTTATCATAGGCCAAGAAATCAACCATCGACAGCTTAACCTGTGAAAAAAAAAATTTCTAAGCCCCGGGGTCACAACTTCAGCAAAAATCTGAAATTCTCCAATTCACTCAAAGATGGTGCCAACACATTGCAAATACTCCCCTGAAAGGTATGGTGGTGGAAACAGAAGGCTTTTTATCATAGGACATGAAATCAGCCCTCGACAACTTAACCTGTGAAAAAAAAAATTTCTAAGCCCCGGGGTCACAATTTCAGCAAAAATCTGAAATTGTTCAATGCACTCAAAAATGGTGCTAAACTGTTTCAAATTCTCCCCTGAAAGGTTTGGCGGTGGAAACAGAAGGCTTTTTATCATAGGCCAAGAAATCAACCCTCGACAACTTAACCTGTGAAAAAAAAAAATTCTAAGCCCCGGGGTCACAATTTCAGCAAAAATCTGAAATTCTCCAATTCACTCAAAAATGGTGCTAAACTGTTGCAAATTCTTCCCGGAAAGGTTTGGCGGTGGAAACAGACGGCTTTTTATCATAGGGCATGAAATCAGCCCTCGACAACTTAATCTGCGAAAAAAAAAATTTCTAAGCCCCGGAGTCACAACTTCAGCAAAAATCTGAAATTCTCCAATTCACTCAAAGATGGTGCCAAAGTTTTCCAAATACTCCCCTGAAAGGTTTGGAGGTGGAAACAGACGGCTTTTAATCATAGGCCAAGAAATCAACCCTCGACAACTTAACCTGTGAAAAAAAAAATTTCTAAGCCCCGGGGTCACAATTTCAGCAAAAATCTGAAATTCTCCAATTCACTCAAAAATGGTGCTAAACTGTTGTAAATTCTCCCCTGAAAGGTTTGTCGGTGGAAACAGAAGGCTGTTTATCATAGGCCAAGAAATCAACCCTCGACAACTTAACCTGTGAAAAAAAAAATTTCTAAGCCCCGGGGTCACTACTTCAGCAAAAATCTGAAATTCTCCAATTCACTCAAAGATGGTGCCAAAGTTTTGCAAATACTCCCCTGAAAGGTTTGGCGGTGGAAACAGAAGGCTTTTTATCATAGGACATGAAATCAGCCCTCGACAACTTAACCTGTGAAAAAAAAAAATTCTAAGCCCCGGGGTCACAATTTCAGCAAAAATCTGAAATTCTCCAATTCACTCAAAAATGGTGCTAAACTGTTGTAAATTCTCCCCTGAAATGTTTGGCGGTGGAAACAGAAGGCTGTTTATCATAGGCCAAGAAATCAACCCTCGACAACTTAACCTGTGAAAAAAAAAATTTCTAAGCCCCGGGGTCACAATTTCAGCAAAAATCTGAAATTCTCCAATTCACTCAAAAATGGTGCTAAACTGTTGTAAATTCTCCCCTGAAAGGTTTGGCGGTGGAAACAGAAGGCTGTTTATCATAGGCCAAGAAATAAACCCTCGACAACTTAACCTGTGAAAAAAAAAATTTCTAAGCCCCGGGGTCACAACTTCAGCAAAAATCTGAAATTCTCCAATTCACTCAAAGATGGTGCCAAAGTTTTGCAAATACTCCCCTGAAAGGTTTGGCGGTGGAAACAGAAGGCTTTTTATCATAGGACATGAAATCAGCCCTCGACTACTTAACCTGTGAAAAAAAAAATTTCTAAGCCCCGGGGTCACAACTTCAGCAAAAATCTGAAATTCTCCAATTCACTCAAAGATGGTGCCAAAGTTTTGCAAATTCTCCCCTGAAAGGTTTGGCGGTGGAAACAGAAGGCTTTTTATCATAGGACATGAAATCAGCCCTCGACAACTTAACCTGTGAAAAAAAAAAATTCTAAGCCCCGGGGTCACAACTTCAGCAAAAATCTGAAATTCTCCAATTCACTCAAAAATGGTGGTAAACTGTTGCAAATTCTCCCCTGAAAGGTTTGGCAGTGGAAACAGAAGGCTTTTTATCATAGGCCAAGAAATCAACCCTCGATAACTTAACCTGTGAAAAAAAAAATTTCTAAGCCCCGGGGTCACAACTTCAGCAAAAATCTGAAATTCTCCAATTCACTCAAAGATGGTGCCAAAGTTTTCCAAATACTCCCCTGAAAGGTTTGGCGGTGGAAACAGAAAGCTTTTTATCATAGGACATGAAATCAGCCCTCGAAAACTTAACCTGTGAAAAAAAAATTTCTAAGCCCCGGGGTCACAACTTCAGCAAAAATCTGAAATTCTCCAATTCACTCAAAGATGGTGCCAAAGTTTTTCAAATACTCCCCTGAAAGGTTTGGCGGTGGAAACAGAAGGCTTTTTATCATAGGACATGAAATCAGCCCTCGACAACTTAACCTGTGAAAAAAAAAATTTCTAAGCCCCGGGGTCACAACTTCAGCAAAAATCTGAAATTCTCCAATTCACTCAAAAATGGTGCTAAACTGTTGCAAATTCTCCCCTGAAAATTTTGGCAGTGGAAACAGAAGGCTTTTTATCATAGGCCAAGAAATCAACCCTCGACAACTTAACCTGTGAAAAAAAAAATTTCTAAGCCCCGGGGTCACAACTTCAGCAAAAATCTGAAATTCTCCAATTCACTCAAAGATGGTGCCAACGCATTGCAAATACTCCCCTGAAAGGTTTGGTGGTGGAAACAGAAGGCTTTTTATCATAGGACATGAAATCAGCCCTCGACAACTTAACCTGTGAAAAAAAAAATTTCTAAGCCCCGGGGTCACAATTTCAGCAAAAATCTGAAATTGTCCAATTCACTCAAAGATGGTGCCAAAGTTTTCCAAATACTCCCCTGAAAGGTTTGGCGGTGGAAACAGACGGCTTTTTATCATAGGACATGAAATCAGCCCTCGACAACTTAACCTGTGAAAAAAAAATTTCTAAGCCCCGGGGTCACAACTTCAGCAAAAATCTGAAATTCTCCAATTCACTCAAAAATGGTGCTAAACTGTTGCAAATTCTCCCCTGAAAGGTTTGGCAGTGGAAACAGAAGGCTTTTTATCATAGGCCAAGAAATCAACCATCGACAGCTTAACCTGTGAAAAAAAAAATTTCTAAGCCCCGGGGTCACAACTTCAGCAAAAATCTGAAATTCTCCAATTCACTCAAAGATGGTGCCAACACATTGCAAATACTCCCCTGAAAGGTATGGTGGTGGAAACAGAAGGCTTTTTATCATAGGACATGAAATCAGCCCTCGACAACTTAACCTGTGAAAAAAAAAATTTCTAAGCCCCGGGGTCACAATTTCAGCAAAAATCTGAAATTGTTCAATGCACTCAAAAATGGTGCTAAACTGTTTCAAATTCTCCCCTGAAAGGTTTGGCGGTGGAAACAGAAGGCTTTTTATCATAGGCCAAGAAATCAACCCTCGACAACTTAACCTGTGAAAAAAAAAAATTCTAAGCCCCGGGGTCACAATTTCAGCAAAAATCTGAAATTCTCCAATTCACTCAAAAATGGTGCTAAACTGTTGCAAATTCTTCCCGGAAAGGTTTGGCGGTGGAAACAGACGGCTTTTTATCATAGGGCATGAAATCAGCCCTCGACAACTTAATCTGCGAAAAAAAAAATTTCTAAGCCCCGGAGTCACAACTTCAGCAAAAATCTGAAATTCTCCAATTCACTCAAAGATGGTGCCAAAGTTTTCCAAATACTCCCCTGAAAGGTTTGGAGGTGGAAACAGACGGCTTTTAATCATAGGCCAAGAAATCAACCCTCGACAACTTAACCTGTGAAAAAAAAAATTTCTAAGCCCCGGGGTCACAATTTCAGCAAAAATCTGAAATTCTCCAATTCACTCAAAAATGGTGCTAAACTGTTGTAAATTCTCCCCTGAAAGGTTTGTCGGTGGAAACAGAAGGCTGTTTATCATAGGCCAAGAAATCAACCCTCGACAACTTAACCTGTGAAAAAAAAAATTTCTAAGCCCCGGGGTCACTACTTCAGCAAAAATCTGAAATTCTCCAATTCACTCAAAGATGGTGCCAAAGTTTTGCAAATACTCCCCTGAAAGGTTTGGCGGTGGAAACAGAAGGCTTTTTATCATAGGACATGAAATCAGCCCTCGACAACTTAACCTGTGAAAAAAAAAAATTCTAAGCCCCCGGGGTCACAACTTCAGCAAAAATCTGAAATTCTCCAATTCACTCAAAGATGGTGCCAAAGTTTTGCAAATACTCCCCTGAAAGGTTTGGCGGTGGAAACAGAAGGCTTTTTATCATAGGTCATGAAATCAGCCCTCGACAAATTAACCTGTGAAAAAAAAAAATTCTAAGCCCCGGGGTCACAATTTCAGCAAAAATCTGAAATTCTCCAATTCACTCAAAAATGGTGCTAAACTGTTGCAAATTCTCCCCTGAAAGGTTTGGCGGTGGAAACCCAAGGCTTTTTGTCATAGGCCAAGAAATCAACCCTCGACAACATAACTTGTGAAAAAAAAAATTTCTAAGCCCCGGGGTCACAACTTCAGCAAAAATCTGAAATTCTCCAATTCACTCAAAGATGTTGCCAAAGTTTTGCAAATACTCCCCTGAAAGGTTTGGCGGTGGAAACAGAAGGCTTTTTATCATAGGTCATGAAATCAGCCCTCGACAACTTAACCTGTGAAAAAAAAAAATTCTAAGCCCCGGGGTCACAATTTCAGCAAAAATCTGAAATTCTCCAATTCACTCAAAAATGGTGCTAAACTGTTGCAAATTCTCCCCTGAAAGGTTTGGCGGTGGAAACCAAAGGCTTTTTGTCATAGGACATGAAATCAGCACTCGACAACTTAACCTGTGAAAAAAAAATATCTAAGCCCCGGGGTCACAACTTCAGCAAAAATCTGAAATTCTCCAATTCACTCAAAGATGGTGCCAAAGTTTTCCAAATACTCCCCTGAAAGGTTTGGCGGTGGAAACAGAAGGCTTTTTATCATAGGACATGAAATCAGCCCTCGACAACTTAACCTGTGAAAAAAAAAATTTCTAAGCCCCGGGGTCACAACTTCAGCAAAAATCTGAAATTCTCCAATTCACTCAAAGATGGTGCCAAAGTTTTCCAAATACTCCCCTGAAAGGTTTGGCGGTGGAAATAGAAGGCTTTTTATCACAGGACATGAAATCAGCCTTCGAAGACGTAACGTGTGAAAAAATTTTTTTCTAAGCCCCGGCCGGGGTCACAACTTCAGCAAAAATCTGAAATTCTCCAATTCAGTCAAAGATGGTGCCAAAGTTTTCCAAATACTCCCCTGAAAGGTTTGGCGGTGGAAACAGAAGGCTTTTTATCATAGGTCATGAAATCAGCCCTCGACAACTTAACCTGTGAAAAAAAAAATTCTAAGCCCCGGGGTCACAATTTCAGCAAAAATCTGAAATTCTCCAATTCACTCAAAAATGGTGCTAAACTGTTGCAAATTCTCCCCTGAAAGGTTTGGCGGTGGAAACCAAAGGCTATTTGTCATAGGCCAAGAAATCAACCCTTGACAACTTAACCTGTGGAAAAAAAAATTTCTAAGCCCCGGGGTCACAATTTCAGCAAAAATCTGAAATTCTCCAATTCACTCAAAAATGGTGGTAAACTGTTGTAAATTCTCCCCTGAAAGGTTTGGCGGTGGAAACAGAAGGTTTTTTATCATAGGACATGAAATCAGCCCTCGACAACTTAATCTGTGAAAAAAAAAAATTCTAAGCCCCGGGGTCACAACTTCAGCAAAAATCTGAAATTCTCCAATTCACTCAAAGATGGTGCCAAAGTTTTCCAAATACTCCCCTGAAAGGTTTGGCGGTGGAAACAGAAGGCTTTTTATCATAGGACATGAAATCAGCCCTCGACAACTTAACCTGTGAAAAAAAAAATTTCTAAGCCCCGGGGTCACAACTTCAGCAAAAATCTGAAATTCTCCAATTCACTCAAAAATGGTGCTAAACTGTTTTAAATTCTCCCCTGAAAGGTTTGGCGGTGGAAACAGAAGGCTTTTTACCATAGGACATGAAATCAGCCCTCGACAAATTAATCTGTGAAAAAAAAAATTTCTAAGCCCAGGGGTCACAATTTCAGCAAAAATCTGAAATTCTCCAATTCACTCAAAAATGGTGGTAAACTGTTGTAAATTCTCCCCTGAAAGGTTTGGCGGTGGAAACAGAAGGCTTTTTATCATAGGACATGAAATCATCCCTCGACAACTTAATCTGTGAAAAAAAAAATTCTAAGCCCCGGGGTCACAACTTCAGCAAAAATCTGAAATTCTCCAATTCACTCAAAGATGGTGCCAAAGTTTTGCAAATTCTTCCCGGAAAGGTTTGGCGGTGGAAACAGAAGGCTTTTTATCATAGGCCAAGAAATCAACCCTCGACAACTTAACCTGTGAAAAAAAAAATTTCTAAGCCCCGGGGTCACAACTTCAGCAAAAATCTGAAATTCTCCAATTCACTCAAAAATGGTGCCAAAGTTTTGCAAATTCTTCCCGGAAAGGTTTGGCGGTGGAAACAGAAGGCTTTTTATCATAGGCCAAGAAATCAACCCTCGACAACTTAGTCTGTGGAAAAAAAAATTTCTAAGACCCGGGGTCACAATTTCAGCAAAAATCTGAAATTCTCCAATTCACTCAAAGATGGAGCCAAAGTTTTCCAAATACTCCCCGGAAAGGTTTGGCGGTGGAAACAGACGGCTTTTTATCATAGGCCAAGAAATCAACCCTCGACAACTTAACCTGTGAAAAAAAAAATTTCTAAGCCCCGGGGTCACTACTTCAGCAAAAATCTGAAATTCTCCAATTCACTCAAAGATGGTGCCAAAGTTTTGCAAATACTCCCCTGAAATGTTTGGCGGTGGAAACAGAAGGCTTTTTATCATAGGTCATGAAATCAGCCCTCGACAAATTAACCTGTGGAAAAAAAAAATTTCTAAGCCCCGGGGTCACAATTTCAGCAAAAATCTGAAATTCTCCAATTCACTCAAAAATGGTGCTAAACTGTTGCAAATTCTCCCCTGAAAGGTTTGGCGGTGGAAACCAAAGGCTTTTTGTCATAGGCCAAGAAATCAACCCTCGACAACTTAACCTGTGAAAAAAAAAATTTCTAAGCCCCGGGGTCACAACTTCAGCAAAAATCTGAAATTCTCCAATTCACTCAAAAATCGTGCTAAACTGTTGTAAATTCTCCCCTGAAAGGTTTGGCGGTGGAAACAGAAGGCTGTTTATCATAGGCCAAGAAATCAACCCTCGACAACTTAACCTGTGAAAAAAAAAATTTCTAAGCCCCGGGGTCACAACTTCAGCAAAAATCTGAAATTCTCCAATTCACTCAAAGATGGTGCCAAAGTTTTCCAAATACTCCCCTGAAAGGTTTGGCGGTGGAAACAGAAGGCTTTTTATCATAGGACATGAAATCAGCCCTCGACAACTTAACCTGTGAAAAAAAAAATTTCTAAGCCCCGGGGTCACAACTTCAGCAAAAATCTGAAATTCTCCAATTCACTCAAAAATGGTGCTAAACTGTTTTAAATTCTCCCCTGAAAGGTTTGGCGGTGGAAACAGAAGGCTTTTTACCATAGGACATGAAATCAGCCCTCGACAAATTAATCTGTGAAAAAAAAAATTTCTAAGCCCAGGGGTCACAATTTCAGCAAAAATCTGAAATTCTCCAATTCACTCAAAAATGGTGGTAAACTGTTGTAAATTCTCCCCTGAAAGGTTTGGCGGTGGAAACAGAAGGCTTTTTATCATAGGACATGAAATCATCCCTCGACAACTTAATCTGTGAAAAAAAAAATTCTAAGCCCCGGGGTCACAACTTCAGCAAAAATCTGAAATTCTCCAATTCACTCAAAGATGGTGCCAAAGTTTTGCAAATTCTTCCCGGAAAGGTTTGGCGGTGGAAACAGAAGGCTTTTTATCATAGGCCAAGAAATCAACCCTCGACAACTTAACCTGTGAAAAAAAAAATTTCTAAGCCCCGGGGTCACAACTTCAGCAAAAATCTGAAATTCTCCAATTCACTCAAAAATGGTGCCAAAGTTTTGCAAATTCTTCCCGGAAAGGTTTGGCGGTGGAAACAGAAGGCTTTTTATCATAGGCCAAGAAATCAACCCTCGACAACTTAGTCTGTGGAAAAAAAAATTTCTAAGACCCGGGGTCACAATTTCAGCAAAAATCTGAAATTCTCCAATTCACTCAAAGATGGTGCCAAAGTTTTCCAAATACTCCCCGGAAAGGTTTGGCGGTGGAAACAGACGGCTTTTTATCATAGGCCAAGAAATCAACCCTCGACAACTTAACCTGTGAAAAAAAAAATTTCTAAGCCCCGGGGTCACTACTTCAGCAAAAATCTGAAATTCTCCAATTCACTCAAAGATGGTGCCAAAGTTTTGCAAATACTCCCCTGAAATGTTTGGCGGTGGAAACAGAAGGCTTTTTATCATAGGTCATGAAATCAGCCCTCGACAAATTAACCTGTGGAAAAAAAAAATTTCTAAGCCCCGGGGTCACAATTTCAGCAAAAATCTGAAATTCTCCAATTCACTCAAAAATGGTGCTAAACTGTTGCAAATTCTCCCCTGAAAGGTTTGGCGGTGGAAACCAAAGGCTTTTTGTCATAGGCCAAGAAATCAACCCTCGACAACTTAACCTGTGAAAAAAAAAATTTCTAAGCCCCGGGGTCACAACTTCAGCAAAAATCTGAAATTCTCCAATTCACTCAAAAATCGTGCTAAACTGTTGTAAATTCTCCCCTGAAAGGTTTGGCGGTGGAAACAGAAGGCTGTTTATCATAGGCCAAGAAATCAACCCTCGACAACTTAACCTGTGAAAAAAAAAATTTCTAAGCCCCGGGGTCACAACTTCAGCAAAAATCTGAAATTCTCCAATTCACTCAAAGATGGTGCCAAAGTTTTGCAAATACTCCCCTGAAAGGTTTGGCGGTGGAAACAGAAGGCTTTTTATCATAGTTCATGAAATCAGCCCTCGACAACTTAACCTGTGAAAAAAAAAATTTCTAAGCCCCGGGGTCACAATTTCAGCAAAAATCTGAAATTCTCCAATTCACTCAAAAATGGTGCTAAACTGTTGCAAATTCTCCCCTGAAAGGTTTGGCGGTGGAAACCAAAGGCTATTTGTCATAGGCCAAGAAATCAACCCTTGACAACTTAACCTGTGGAAAAAAAAATTTCTAAGCCCCGGAGTCACAATTTCAGCAAAAATCTGAAATTCTCCAATTCACTCAAAAATGGTGGTAAACTGTTGTAAATTCTCCCCTGAAAGGTTTGGCGGTGGAAACAGAAGGTTTTTTATCATAGGACATGAAATCAGCCCTCGACAACTTAATCTGTGAAAAAAAAAAATTCTAAGCCCCGGGGTCACAACTTCAGCAAAAATCTGAAATTCTCCAATTCACTCAAAGATGGTGCCAAAGTTTTCCAAATACTCCCCTGAAAGGTTTGGCGGTGGAAACAGAAGGCTTTTTATCATAGGACATGAAATCAGCCCTCGACAACTTAACCTGTGAAAAAAAAAATTTCTAAGCCCCGGGGTCACAACTTCAGCAAAAATCTGAAATTCTCCAATTCACTCAAAAATGGTGCTAAACTGTTTTAAATTCTCCCCTGAAAGGTTTGGCGGTGGAAACAGAAGGCTTTTTACCATAGGACATGAAATCAGCCCTCGACAAATTAATCTGTGAAAAAAAAAATTTCTAAGCCCAGGGGTCACAATTTCAGCAAAAATCTGAAATTCTCCAATTCACTCAAAAATGGTGGTAAACTGTTGTAAATTCTCCCCTGAAAGGTTTGGCGGTGGAAACAGAAGGCTTTTTATCATAGGACATGAAATCATCCCTCGACAACTTAATCTGTGAAAAAAAAAATTCTAAGCCCCGGGGTCACAACTTCAGCAAAAATCTGAAATTCTCCAATTCACTCAAAGATGGTGCCAAAGTTTTGCAAATTCTTCCCGGAAAGGTTTGGCGGGGAAACAGAAGGCTTTTTATCATAGGCCAAGAAATCAACCCTCGACAACTTAACCTGTGAAAAAAAAAATTTCTAAGCCCCGGGGTCACAACTTCAGCAAAAATCTGAAATTCTCCAATTCACTCAAAAATGGTGCCAAAGTTTTGCAAATTCTTCCCGGAAAGGTTTGGCGGTGGAAACAGAAGGCTTTTTATCATAGGCCAAGAAATCAACCCTTGACAACTTAGTCTGTGGAAAAAAAAAATTCTAAGCCCCGGGGTCACAATTTCAGCAAAAATCTGAAATTCTCCAATTCACTCAAAGATGGTGCCAAAGTTTTCCAAATACTCCCCGGAAAGGTTTGGCGGTGGAAACAGACGGCTTTTTATCATAGGCCAAGAAATCAACCCTCGACAACTTAACCTGTGAAAAAAAAAATTTCTAAGCCCCGGGGTCACTACTTCAGCAAAAATCTGAAATTCTCCAATTCACTCAAAGATGGTGCCAAAGTTTTGCAAATACTCCCCTGAAATGTTTGGCGGTGGAAACAGAAGGCTTTTTATCATAGGTCATGAAATCAGCCCTCGACAAATTAACCTGTGGAAAAAAAGAATTTCTAAGCCCCGGGGTCACAATTTCAGCAAAAATCTGAAATTCTCCAATTCACTCAAAAATGGTGCTAAACTGTTGCAAATTCTCCCCTGAAAGGTTTGGCGGTGGAAACCAAAGGCTTTTTGTCATAGGCCAAGAAATCAACCCTCGACAACTTAACCTGTGAAAAAAAAAATTTCTAAGCCCCGGGGTCACAACTTCAGCAAAAATCTGAAATTCTCCAATTCACTCAAAAATCGTGCTAAACTGTTGTAAATTCTCCCCTGAAAGGTTTGGCGGTGGAAACAGAAGGCTGTTTATCATAGGCCAAGAAATCAACCCTCGACAACTTAACCTGTGAAAAAAAAAATTTCTAAGCCCCGGGGTCACAACTTCAGCAAAAATCTGAAATTCTCCAATTCACTCAAAGATGGTGCCAAAGTTTTGCAAATACTCCCCTGAAAGGTTTGGCGGTGGAAACAGAAGGCTTTTTATCATAGTTCATGAAATCAGCCCTCGACAACTTAACCTGTGAAAAAAAAAATTTCTAAGCCCCGGGGTCACAATTTCAGGAAAAATCTGAAATTCTCCAATTCACTCAAAAATGGTGCTAAACTGTTGCAAATTCTCCCCTGAAAGGTTTGGCGGTGGAAACCAAAGGCTTTTTGTCATAGGCCAAGAAATCAACCCTTGACAACTTAACCTGTGAAAAAAAAAATTTCTAAGCCCCGGGGTCACAACTTCAGCAAAAATCTGAAATTCTCCAATTCACTCAAAGATGGTGCTAAACTGTTGCAAATTCTTCCCGGAAAGGTTTGGCGGTGGAAACAGACGGCTTTTTATCATAGGGCATGAAATCAGCCCTCGACAACTTAACCTGTGAAAAAAAAAATTTCTAAGCCCCGGGGTCACAACTTCAGCAAAAATCTGAAATTCTCCAATTTACTCAAAAATGGTGCAAAACTGTTGTAAATTCTCCCCTGAAAGGTTTGGCGGTGGAAATAGAAGGCTTTTTATCATAGGACATGAAATCAGCCCTCGACAACTTAATCTGTGAAAAAAAAAAATTTCTAAGCCCCGGGGTCACAACTTCAGCAAAAATCTGAAATTCTCCAATTCACTCAAAGATGGTGCCAAAGTTTTCCAAATACTCCCCTGAAAGGTTTGGCGGTGGAAATAGAAGGCTTTTTATCACAGGACATGAAATCAGCCTTCGAAGACGTAACGTGTGAAAAAAAATTTTTCTAAGCCCCGGCCGGGGTCACAACTTCAGCAAAAATCTGAAATTCTCCAATTCAGTCAAAGATGGTGCCAAAGTTTTCCAAATACTCCCCTGAAAGGTTTGGTGGTGGAAACAGAAGGCTTTTTATCATAGGTCATGAAATCAGCCCTCGACAACTTAACCTGTGAAAAAAAAAATTCTAAGCCCCGGGGTCACAATTTCAGCAAAAATCTGAAATTCTCCAATTCACTCAAAAATGGTGCTAAACTGTTGCAAATTCTCCCCTGAAAGGTTTGGCGGTGGAAACCAAAGGCTATTTGTCATAGGCCAAGAAATCAACCCTTGACAACTTAACCTGTGGAAAAAAAAATTTCTAAGCCCCGGGGTCACAATTTCAGCAAAAATCTGAAATTCTCCAATTCACTGAAAAATGTTGGTAAACTGTTGTAAATTCTCCCCGGAAAGGTTTGGCGGTGGAAACAGAAGGCTTTTTATCATAGGACATGAAATCAGCCCTCGACAACTTAGCCTGTGAAAAAAAAAATTTCTAAGCCCCGGGGTCACAACTTCAGCAAAAATCTGAAATTCTCCAATTCACTCAAAGATGGTGCCAAAGTTTTCCAAATACTCCCCTGAAAGGTTTGGCGGTGGAAACAGAAGGCTTTTTATCATAGGCCAAGAAATCAACCCTCGACAACTTAACCTGTGAAAAAAAAAATTCTAAGCCCCGGGGTCACAACTTCAGCAAAAATCTGAAATTCTCCAATTCACTCAAAGATGGTGCCAAAGTTTTCCAAATACTCCCCTGAAAGGTTTGGCGGTGGAAATAGAAGGCTTTTTATCACAGGACATGAAATCAGCCTTCGAAGACGTAACGTGTGAAAAAAATTTTTTCTAAGCCCCGGCCGGGGTCACAACTTCAGCAAAAATCTGAAATTCTCCAATTCAGTCAAAGATGGTGCCAAAGTTTTCCAAATACTCCCCTGAAAGGTTTGGTGGTGGAAACAGAAGGCTTTTTATCATAGGTCATGAAATCAGCCCTCGACAACTTAACCTGTGAAAAAAAAAATTCTAAGCCCCGGGGTCACAATTTCAGCAAAAATCTGAAATTCTCCAATTCACTCAAAAATGGTGCTAAACTGTTGCAAATTCTCCCCTGAAAGGTTTGGCGGTGGAAACCAAAGGCTATTTGTCATAGGCCAAGAAATCAACCCTTGACAACTTAACCTGTGGAAAAAAAAAATTTCTAAGCCCCGGGGTCACAATTTCAGCAAAAATCTGAAATTCTCCAATTTACTCAAAAATGGTGCAAAACTGTTGTAAATTCTCCCCTGAAAGGTTTGGCGGTGGAAATAGAAGGCTTTTTATCATAGGACATGAAATCAGCCCTCGACAACTTAATCTGTGAAAAAAAAAAATTTCTAAGCCCCGGGGTCACAACTTCAGCAAAAATCTGAAATTCTCCAATTCACTCAAAGATGGTGCCAAAGTTTTCCAAATACTCCCCTGAAAGGTTTGGCGGTGGAAATAGAAGGCTTTTTATCACAGGACATGAAATCAGCCTTCGAAGACGTAACGTGTGAAAAAATTTTTTTCTAAGCCCCGGCCGGGGTCACAACTTCAGCAAAAATCTGAAATTCTCCAATTCAGTCAAAGATGGTGCCAAAGTTTTCCAAATACTCCCCTGAAAGGTTTGGTGGTGGAAACAGAAGGCTTTTTATCATAGGTCATGAAATCAGCCCTCGACAACTTAACCTGTGAAAAAAAAAATTCTAAGCCCCGGGGTCACAATTTCAGCAAAAATCTGAAATTCTCCAATTCACTCAAAAATGGTGCTAAACTGTTGCAAATTCTCCCCTGAAAGGTTTGGCGGTGGAAACCAAAGGCTATTTGTCATAGGCCAAGAAATCAACCCTTGACAACTTAACCTGTGGAAAAAAAAATTTCTAAGCCCCGGGGTCACAATTTCAGCAAAAATCTGAAATTCTCCAATTCACTGAAAAATGTTGGTAAACTGTTGTAAATTCTCCCCGGAAAGGTTTGGCGGTGGAAACAGAAGGCTTTTTATCATAGGACATGAAATCAGCCCTCGACAACTTAGCCTGTGAAAAAAAAAATTTCTAAGCCCCGGGGTCACAACTTCAGCAAAAATCTGAAATTCTCCAATTCACTCAAAGATGGTGCCAAAGTTTTCCAAATACTCCCCTGAAAGGTTTGGCGGTGGAAACAGAAGGCTTTTTATCATAGGTCATGAAATCAGCCCTCGACAAATTAACCTGTGGAAAAAAAAAATTTCTAAGCCCCGGGGTCACAATTTCAGCAAAAATCTGAAATTCTCCAATTCACTCAAAAATGGTGCTAAACTGTTGCAAATTCTCCCCTGAAAGGTTTGGCGGTGGAAACCAAAGGCTTTTTGTCATAGGCCAAGAAATCAACCCTCGACAACTTAACCTGTGAAAAAAAAAATTTCTAAGCCCCGGGGTCACAACTTCAGCAAAAATCTGAAATTCTCCAATTCACTCAAAGATGGTGCCAAAGTTTTGCAAATTCTTCCCGGAAAGGTTTGGCGGTGGAAACAGAAGGCTTTTTATCATAGGCCAAGAAATCAACCCTCGACAACTTAACCTGTGAAAAAAAATATTTCTAAGCCCCGGGGTCACAATTTCAGCAAAAATCTGAAATTCTCCAATTCACTCAAAAATGGTGGTAAACTGTTGTAAATTCTCCCCTGAAAGGTTTGGCGGTGGAAACAGAAGGCTGTTTATCATAGGCCAAGAAATCAACCCTCGACAACTTAATCTGTGGGAAAAAAAATTTCTAAGCCCCGGGGTCACTACTTCAGCAAAAATCTGAAATTCTCCAATTCACTCAAAGATGGTGCCAAAGTTTTCCAAATACTCCCCTGAAATGTTTGGCGGTAGAAACAGAAGGCTTTTTATCATAGGACATGAAATCAGCCCTCGACAACTTAACCTGTGAAAAAAAAAATTTCTAAGCCCCGGGGTCACAACTTCAGCAAAAATCTGAAATTCTCCAATTCACTCAAAAATGGTGCTAAACTGTTGCAAATTCTCCCCTGAAAGGTTTGGCAGTGGAAACAGAAGGCTTTTTATCATAGGACATGAAATCAGCCCTCGACAACTTAATCTGTGGGGAAAAAAATTTCTAAGCCCCGGGGTCACTACTTCAGCAAAAATCTGAAATTCTCCAATTCACTCAAAGATGGTGCCAAAGTTTTGCAAATACTCCCCTGAAATGTTTGGCGGTTGAAACAGAAGGCTTTTTATCATAGGACATGAAATCAGCCCTCGACAACTTAACCTGTGAAAAAAAAAATTTCTAAGCCCCGGGGTCACAACTTCAGCAAAAATCTGAAATTCTCCAATTCACTCAAAAATGGTGCTAAACTGTTGCAAATTCTCCCCTGAAAGGTTTGGCTGTGGAAACAGAAGGCTTTTTATCATAGGACATGAAATCAGCCCTCGACAACTTAATCTGTGGGAAAAAAAATTTCTAAGCCCCGGGGTCACTACTTCAGCAAAAATCTGAAATTCTCCAATTCACTCAAAGATGGTGCCAAAGTTTTGCAAATACTCCCCTGAAATGTTTGGCGGTTGAAACAGAAGGCTTTTTATCATAGGACATGAAATCAGCCCTCGACAACTTAACCTGTGAAAAAAAAAATTTCTAAGCCCCGGGGTCACAACTTCAGCAAAAATCTGAAATTCTCCAATTCACTCAAAAATGGTGCTAAACTGTTGCAAATTCTCCCCTGAAAGGTTTGGCGGTGGAAACAGAAGGCTTTTTATCATAGGACATGAAATCAGCCCTCGACAACTTAATCTGTGAAAAAAAAAAATTCTAAGCCCCGGGGTCACAATTTCAGCAAAAATCTGAAATTCTCCAATTCACTCAAAAATGGTGGTAAACTTTTGTAAATTCTCCCCTGAAAGGTTTGGCGGTGGAAACAGAAGGCTTTTTATCATAGGACATGAAATCATCCCTCGACAACTTAATCTGTAAAAAAAAAAAATTCTAAGCCCCGGGGTCACAACTTCAGCAAAAATCTGAAATTCTCCAATTCACTAAAAGATGGTGCCAAAGTTTTGCAAATTCTTCCCGGAAAGGTTTGGCGGTGGAAACAGAAGGCTTTTTATCATAGGCCAAGAAATCAACCCTCGACAACTTAACCTGTGAAAAAACAAATTTCTAAGCCCCGGGGTCACAACTTCAGCAAAAATCTGAAATTCTCCAATTCACTCAAAGATGGTGCCAAAGTTTTGCAAATTCTTCCCGGAAAGGTTTGGCGGTGGAAACAGAAGGATTTTTATCATAGGCCAAGAAATCAACCCTCGACAACTTTATCTGTGGAAAAAAAAATTTCTAAGCCCCGGGGTCACAATTTCAGCAAAAATCTGAAATTCTCCAATTCACTCAAAAATGGTGGTAAACTGTTGTAAATTCTCCCCTGAAAGGTTTGGCGGTGGAAACAGAAGGCTGTTTATCATAGGCCAAGAAATCAACCCTCGACAACTTAATCTGTGGAAAAAAAAATTTCTAAGCCCCGGGGTCACTACTTCAGCAAAAATCTGAAATTCTCCAATTCACTCAAAGATGGTGCCAAAGTTTTGCAAATACTCCCCTGAAATGTTTGGCGGTAGAAACAGAAGGCTTTTTATCATAGGCCAAGAAATCAACCCTCGACAACTTAAACTGTGAAAAAAAAAATTTCTAAGCCCCGGGGTCACTACTTCAGCAAAAATCTGAAATTCTCCAATTCACTCAAAGATGGTGCCAAAGTTTTCCAAATACTCCCCGGAAAGGTTTGGCGGTGGAAACAGAAGGCTTTTTATCATAGGACATGAAATCAGCCCTCCACAACTTAACCTGTGGAAAAAAAAAAAAATTCTAAGCCCCCGGGGTCACAACTTCAGCAAAAATCTGAAATTCTCCAATTCACTCAAAAATGGTGCTAAACTTTTCCAAATACTCCCCTGAAAGGTTTGGCGGTGGAAACATAAGGCTTTTTATTATAGGCCAAGAAATCAACCCTCGACAACTTAACCTGTGGAAAAAAAAATTTCTAAGCCCCGGGGTCACAATTTTAGCAAAAATCTGAAATTCTCCAATTCACTCAAAAATGGTGGTAAACTGTTGTAAATTCTCCCCTGAAAGGTTTGGCGGTGGAAACCGAAGGCTTTTTATCATAGGACTTGAAATCAACCCTCGACAACTTTATCTGTGGAAAAAAAAATTTCTAAGCCCCGGGGTCACAATTTCAGCAAAAATCTGAAATTCTCCAATTCACTCAAAAATGGAGCTAAACTGTTGTAAATTCTCCCCTGAAAGGTTTGGCGGTGGAAACAGAAGGCTTTTTATCACAGGACATGAAATCAGCCCTCGACAACTTAATCTGTGGAAAAAAAAATTTCTAAGCCCCGGGGTCACAACTTCAGCAAAAATCTGAAATTCTCCAATTCACTCAAAGATGGTGCCAAAGTTTTCCAAATACTCCCCTGAAAGGTTTGGCGGTGGAAACAGACGGCTTTTTATCATAGGCCAAGAAATCAACCCTCGACAACTTAAACTGTGGAAAAAAAAATTTCTAAGCCCCGGGGTCACAACTTCAGCAAAAATCTGAAATTCTCCAATTCACTCAAAGATGGTGCCAAAGTTTTCCAAATACTCCCCGGAAAGGTTTGGCGGTGGAAACAGACGGCTTTTTATCATAGGCCAAGAAATCAACCCTCGACAACTTAACCTGTGAAAAAAAAAATTTCTAAGCCCCGGGGTCACTACTTCAGCAAAAATCTGAAATTCTCCAATTCACTCAAAGATGGTGCCAAAGTTTTGCAAATACTCCCCTGAAATGTTTGGCGGTGGAAACAGAAGGCTTTTTATCATAGGACATGAAATCAGCCCTCCACAACTTAACCTGTGAAAAAAAAAATTTCTAAGCCCCCGGGGTCACAACTTCAGCAAAAATCTGAAATTCTCCAATTCACTCAAAAATGGTGCTAAACTGTTGCAAATTCTCCCCTGAAAGGTTTGGCGGTGGAAACAGAAGGCTTTTTATTATAGGCCAAGAAATCAACCCTCGACAACTTAACCTGTGAAAAAAAAAATTTCTAAGCCCCGGGGTCACAATCTCAGCAAAAATCTAAAATTCTCCAATTCACTCAAAAATGGTGGTAATCTGTTGTAAATTCTCCCCTGAAAGGTTTGGCGGTGGAAACCGAAGGCTTTTTATCATAGGACATGAAATCAGCCCTCGACAACGTAATCTGTGAAAAAAAAAAATTCTAAGCCCCGGGGTCACAACTTCAGCAAAAATCTGAAATTCTCCAATTCACTCAAAGATGGTGCCAAAGTTTTCCAAATACTCCCCTGAAAGGTTTGGCGGTGGAAACAGAAGGCTTTTTATCATAGGCCAAGAAATCAACCCTCGACAACTTAACCTGTGAAAAAAAAAATTTCTAAGCCCCGGGGTCACAACTTCAGCAAAAATCTGAAATTCTCCAATTCACTCAAAGATGGTGCCAAAGTTTTGCAAATACTCCCCTGAAATGTTTGGCGGTGGAAACAGAAGGCTTTTTATCATAGGCCAAGAAATCAACCCTCGACAACTTAACCTGTGAAAAAAAAAATTTCTAAGCCCCGGGGTCACTACTTCAGCAAAAATCTGAAATTCTCCAATTCACTCAAAAATGGTGCTAAACTGTTGTAAATTCTCCCCTGAAAGGTTTGGCGGTGGAAACAGAAGGCTGTTTATCATAGGCCAAGAAATCAACCCTCGACAACTTAACTTGTGAAAAAAAAAATTTCTAAGCCCCGGGGTCACTACTTCAGCAAAAATCTGAAATTCTCCAATTCACTCAAAGATGGTGCTAAATTGTTGCAAATTCTCCCCTGAAAGGTTTGGCAGTGGAAACAGAAAGCTTTTTATCATAGGCCAAGAAATCAACCCTCGACAACTTAACCTGTGAAAAAAAAAATTTCTAAGCCCCGGGGTCACAACTTCAGCAAAAATCTGAAATTCTCCAATTCACTCAAAGATGGTGCCAAAGTTTTGCAAATACTCCCCTGAAAGGTTTGGCGGTGGAAACAGAAGGCTGTTTATCATAGGCCAAGAAATCAACCCTCGACAACTTAACCTGTGAAAAAAAAAATTTCTAAGCCCCGGGGTCACAACTTCAGCAAAAATCTGAAATTCTCCAATTCACTCAAAGATGGTGCCAAAGTTTTGCAAATACTCCCCTGAAATGTTTGGCGGTGGAAACAGAAGGCTGTTTATCATAGGCCAAGAAATCAACCCTCGACAACTTAACCTGTGAAAAAAAAAATTTCTAAGCCCCGGGGTCACTACTTCAGCAAAAATCTGAAATTCTCCAATTCACTCAAAGATGGTGCTAAACTGTTGCAAATTCTCCCCTGAAAGGTTTGGCGATGGAAACAGAAGGCTTTTTATCATAGGCCAAGAAATCAACCCTCGACAACTTAACCTGTGAAAAAAAAAATTTCTAAGCCCCGGGGTCACAACTTCAGCAAAAATCTGAAATTCTCCAATTCACTCAAAGATGGTGCCAAAGTTTTGCAAATACTCCCCTGAAAGGTTTGGCGGTGGAAACAGAAGGCTGTTTATCATAGGCCAAGAAATCAACCCTCGACAACTTAACCTGTGAAAAAAAAAATTTCTAAGCCCCGGGGTCACAACTTCAGCAAAAATCTGAAATTCTCCAATTCACTCAAAGATGGTGCCAAAGTTTTGCAAATACTCCCCTGAAATGTTTGGCGGTGGAAACAGAAGGCTGTTTATCATAGGCCAAGAAATCAACCCTCGACAACTTAACCTGTGAAAAAAAAAATTTCTATGCCCCGGGGTCACTACTTCAGCAAAAATCTGAAATTCTCCAATTCACTCAAAGATGGTGCTAAACTGTTGCAAATTCTCCCCTGAAAGGTTTGGCGATGGAAACAGAAGGCTTTTTATCATAGGCCAAGAAATCAACCCTCGACAACTTAACCTGTGAAAAAAAAAATTTCTAAGCCCCGGGGTCACAACTTCAGCAAAAATCTGAAATTCTCCAATTCACTCAAAGATGGTGCCAAAGTTTTGCAAATACTCCCCTGAAAGGTTTGGCGGTGGAAACAGAAGGCTGTTTATCATAGGCCAAGAAATCAACCCTCGACAACTTAACCTGTGAAAAAAAAAATTTCTAAGCCCCGGGGTCACTACTTCAGCAAAAATCTGAAATTCTCCAATTCACTCAAAGATGGTGCCAAAGTTTTGCAAATACTCCCCTGAAAGGTTTGGCGGTGGAAACAGAAGGCTTTTTATCATAGGAGATGAAATCAGCCCTCGACAACTTAACCTGTGAAAAAAAAAATTTCTAAGCCCCGGGGTCACAACTTCAGCAAAAATCTGAAATTCTCCAATTCACTCAAAGATGGTGCCAAAGTTTTGCAAATACTCCCCTGAAAGGTTTGGCGGTGGAAACAGAAGGCTGTTTATCATAGGCCAAGAAATCAACCCTCGACAACTTAACCTGTGAAAAAAAAAATTTCTAAGCCCCGGGGTCACAACTTCAGCAAAAATCTGAAATTCTCCAATTCACTCAAAGATGGTGCCAAAGTTTTGCAAATACTCCCCTGAAATGTTTGGCGGTGGAAACAGAAGGCTTTTTATCATAGGCCAAGAAATCAACCCTCGACAACTTAACCTGTGAAAAAAAAAATTTCTAAGCCCCGGGGTCACTACTTCAGCAAAAATCTGAAATTCTCCAATTCACTCAAAGATGGTGCTAAACTGTTGCAAATTCTCCCCTGAAAGGTTTGGCGGTGGAAACAGAAGGCTTTTTATCATAGGCCAAGAAATCAACCCTCGACAACTTAACCTGTGAAAAAAAAAATTTCTAAGCCCCGGGGTCACAACTTCAGCAAAAATCTGAAATTCTCCAATTCACTCAAAGATGGTGCCAAAGTTTTGCAAATACTCCCCTGAAAGGTTTGGCGGTGGAAACAGAAGGCTGTTTATCATAGGCCAAGAAATCAACCCTCGACAACTTAACCTGTGAAAAAAAAAACTTCTAAGCCCTGGGGTCACTACTTCAGCAAAAATCTGAAATTCTCCAATTCACTCAAAGATGGTGCCAAAGTTTTGCAAATACTCCCCTGAAAGGTTTGGCGGTGGAAACAGAAGGCTTTTTATCATAGGCCAAGAAATCAACCCTCGACAACTTAACCTGTGAAAAAAAAAATTTCTAAGCCCCGGGGTCACTACTTCAGCAAAAATCTGAAATTCTCCAATTCACTCAAAGATGGTGCCAAAGTTTTGCAAATACTCCCCTGAAAGGTTTGGCGGTGGAAACAGAAGGCTTTTTATCATAGGACATGAAATCAGCCCTCGACAACTTAACCTGTGAAAAAAAAAATTTCTAAGCCCCGGGGTCACAACTTCAGCAAAAATCTGAAATTCTCCAATTCACTCAAAGATGGTGCCAAAGTTTTGCAAATACTCCCCTGAAAGGTTTGGCGGTGGAAACAGAAGGCTTTTTCTCATAGGACATGAAATCAGCCCTCGACAACTTAACCTGTGAAAAAAAAAATTTCTAAGCCCCGGGGTCACAATTTCAGCAAAAATCTGAAATTGTCCAATGCACTCAAAAATGGTGCTAAACTGTTGCAAATTCTCCCCTGAAAGGTTTGGCGGTGGAAACCAAAGGCTTTTTGTCATAGGCCAAGAAATCAACCCTCGACAACTTAACCTGTGAAAAAAAAAATTTCTAAGCCCCGGGGTCACAACTTCAGCAAAAATCTGAAATTCTCCAATTCACTCAAAGATGGTGCTAAACTGTTGCAAATTCTTCCCGGAAAGGTTTGGCGGTGGAAACAGACGGCTTTTTATCATAGGGCATGAAATCAGCCCTCAACAACTTAACCTGTGAAAAAAAAAATTTCTAAGCCCCGTGGTCACAACTTCAGCAAAAATCTGAAATTCTCCAATTCACTCAAAAATGGTGGTAAACTGTTGTAAATTCTCCCCTGAAAGGTTTGGCGGTGGAAACAGAAGGTTTTTCATCATAGGACATGAAATCAGCCCTCGACAACTTAATCTGTGAAAAAAAAAATTTCTAAGCCCCGGGGTCACAACTTCAGCAAAAATCTGAAATTCTCCAATTCACTCAAAGATGGTGCCAAAGTTTTCCAAATACTCCCCTGAAAGGTTTGGCGGTGGAAACAGAAGGTTTTTTATCATAGGACATGAAATTAGCCCTCGACAACTTAATCTGTGGAAAAAAAAATTTCTAAGCCCTGGGGTCACAACTTCAGCAAAAATCTGAAATTCTCCAATTCACTCAAAGATGGTGCCAAAGTTTTCCAAATACTCCCCTGAAAGGTTTGGCGGTGGAAACAGAAGGCTTTTTATCATAGGACATGAAATCAGCCCTCGACTACTTAACCTGTGAAAAAAAAAATTTCTAAGCCCCGGGGTCACAATTTCAGCAAAAATCTGAAATTGTCCAATGCACTCAAAAATGGTGCTAAACTGTTGCAAATTCTCCCCTGAAAGGTTTGGCGGTGGAAACCAAAGGCTTTTTGTCATAGGCCAAGAAATCAACCCTCGACAACTTAACCTGTGAAAAAAAAAATTTCTAAGCCCCGGGGTCACAACTTCAGCAAAAATCTGAAATTCTCCAATTCACTCAAAGATGGTGCTAAACTGTTGCAAATTCTTCCCGGAAAGGTTTGGCGGTGGAAACAGACGGCTTTTTATCATAGGGCATGAAATCAGCCCTCGACAACTTAACCTGTGAAAAAAAAAATTTCTAAGCCCCGTGGTCACAACTTCAGCAAAAATCTGAAATTCTCCAATTCACTCAAAAATGGTGGTAAACTGTTGTAAATTCTCCCCTGAAAGGTTTGGCGGTGGAAACAGAAGGTTTTTTATCGTAGGACATGAAATCAGCCCTCGACAACTTAATCTGTGAAAAAAAAAATTTCTAAGCCCCGGGGTCACAACTTCAGCAAAAATCTGAAATTCTCCAATTCACTCAAAGATGGTGCCAAAGTTTTCCAAATACTCCCCTGAAAGGTTTGGCGGTGGAAACAGAAGGTTTTTTATCTTAGGACATGAAATTAGCCCTTGACAACTTAATCTGTGAAAAAAAAAATTTCTAAGCCCTGGGGTCACAACTTCAGCAAAAATCTGAAATTCTCCAATTCACTCAAAGATGGTGCCAAAGTTTTCCAAATACTCCCCTGAAAGGTTTGGCGGTGGAAACAGAAGGCTTTTTATCATAGGACATGAAATCAGCCCTCGACTACTTAACCTGTGAAAAAAAAAATTTCTAAGCCCCGGGGTCACAACTTCAGCAAAAATCTGAAATTCTACAGTTCACTCAAAGATGGTGCCAAAGTTTTGCAAATTCTCCCCTGAAAGGTTTGGCGGTGGAAACAGAAGGCTTTTTATCATAGGACATGAAATCAGCCCTCGACAACTTAACCTGTGGGAAAAAAAATTTCTAAGCCCCGGGGTCAGAACTTCAGCAAAAATCTGATATTCTCTAATTCACTCAAAGATGGTGTCAAAGTTTTGCAAATACTCCCCTGAAAGGTTTGGCGGTGGAAACAGAAGTCTTTTTATCAAAGGACATGAAATCAGCCCTCGACAACTTAACCTGTGAAAAAAAAATTTCTAAGCCCCGGGGTCACAACTTCAGCAAAAATCTGAAATTCTCCAATTCACTCAAAAATGGTGCTAAACTGTTTCAAATTCTCCCCTGAAAGGTTTGGCGGTGGAAACAGAAGGCTTTTTATCATAGGCCAAGAAATCAACCCTCGACAACTTAACCTGTGGGAAAAAAAATTTCTAAGCCCCGGGGTCACAACTTCAGCAAAAATATGAAATTCTCCAATGCACTCAAAAATGGTGCTAAACTGTTTCAAATTCTCCCCTGAAAGGTTTGGCGGTGGAAACAGAAGGCTTTTTATCATAGGACATGAAATCAGCCCTCGACAACTTAACCTGTGAAAAAAAAAAATTCTAAGCCCCGGGGTCACAACTTCAGCAAAAATCTGAAATTCTCCAATTCACTCAAAGATGGTGCCAAAGTTTTGCAAATACTCCCCTGAAAGGTTTGGCGGAGGAAACAGAAGGCTTTTTATCATAGGACATGAAATCAGCCCTCGACAACTTAACCTGTGGAAAAAAAAAATTCTAAGCCCCGGGGTCACAATTTAAGCAAAAATCTGAAATTCTCCAATTCACTCAAAAATGGTGCTAAACTGTTGCAAATTCTTCCCGGAAAGGTTTGGTGGTGGAAACAGATGGCTTTTTATCATAGGGCATGAAATCAGACCTCGACAACTTAATCTGTGAAAAAAAAAAATTTCTAAGCCCCGGGGTCACAACTTCAGCAAAAATCTGAAATTCTCCAATTCACTCAAAAATGGTGGTAAACTGTTGTAAATTCTCCCCTGAAAGGTTTGACGGTGGAAACAGAAGGCTTTTTATCATAGGACATGAAATCAGCCCTCGACAACTTAATCTGTGAAAAAAAAAATTTCTAAGCCCCGGGGTCACAACTTCAGCAAAAATCTGAAATTCTCCAATTCACTCAAAGATGGTGCCAAAGTTTTCCAAATACTCCCCTGAAAGGTTTGGCGGTGGAAACAGAAGGCTTTTTATCATAGGACATGAAATCAGCCCTTGACAACTTAACCTGTGAAAAAAAAAATTTCTAAGCCCCGGGGTCACAATTTCAGCAAAAATCTGAAATTCTCCAATGCCCTCAAAGATGGTGCGAAAGTTTTGCAAATTCTTCCCGGAAACGTTTGGCGGTGGAAACAGAAGGCTTTTTATCATAGGCCAAGAAATCAATCCTCGACAACTTAAGCTGTGAAAAAAAAAATTTCTAAGCCCCGGGGTCACAACTTCAGCAAAAATCTGAAATTCTCTAATTCACTCAAAGATGGTGCCAAAGTTTTGCAAATACTCCCCTGAAAGGTTTGGCGGTGGAAACAGAAGGCTTTTTATCACAGGACATGAAATCAGCCCTCGACAACTTAACCTGTGAAAACAAAAATTTCTAAGCCCCGGTATCACTACTTCATCAAAAATCTGAAATTCTCCAATGCACTCAAAAATGGTGCTAAACTGTTTCAAATTCTCCCCTGAAAGGTTTGGCAGTGGAAACAGAAGGGTTTTTATCATAGGACATGAAATCAGCCCTCGACAACTTAACCTGTGGGGAAAAAAAAAATTCTAAGCCCCGGGGTCACAACTTCAGCAAAAATCTGAAATTCTCCAATTCACTCAAAGATGGTGCCAAAGTTTTCCAAATACTCCCCTGAAAGGTTTGGCGGTGGAAACAGAAGGCTTTTTATCATAGGTCATGAAATCAGCCCTCGACAACTTAACCTGTGAAAAAAAAAATTTCTAAGCCCCGGGGTCACAATTTCAGCAAAAATCTGAAATTCTCCAATTCACTCAAAAATGGTGCTAAACTGTTGCAAATTCTCCCCTGAAAGGTTTGGCAGTGGAAACCAAAGGCTTTTTGTCATAGGCCAAGAAATCAACCCTCGACAACTTAACCTGTGAAAAAAAAAAAATTTTTAAGCCCCGGGGTCACAACTTCAGCAAAAATCTGAAATTCTCCAGTTCACTCAAAGATGGTGCTAAACTGTTGCAAATTCTCCCCTGAAAGGTTTGGCGGTGGAAACAGAAGGTTTTTTATCATAGGACATGAAATCAGCCCTCGACAACTTAATCTGTGAAAAAAAAAATTTCCAAGCCCCGGGGTCACAACTTCAGCAAAAATCTGATATTCTCCAATTCACTCAAAGATGGTGCCAAAGTTTTGCAAATTCTCCCCTGAAAGGTTTGGCGGTGGAAACAGAAGGCTTTTTATGATAGGACATGAAATCAGCCCTCGACATCTTAACCTATGAAAAAAAAAATTTCTAAGCCCCGGGGTCAGAACTTCAGCAAAAATCTGATATTCTCTAATTCACTCAAAGATGGTGCCAAAGTTTTGCAAATACTCCCCTGAAAGGTTTGGCGGTGGAAACAGAAGTCTTTTTATCATAGGACATGAAATCAGCACTCGACAACTTAACCTGTGAAAAAAAAATATCTAAGCCCCGGGGTCACAACTTCAGCAAAAATCTGAAATTCTCCAATTCACTCAAAGATGGTGCCAAAGTTTTTCAAATACTCCCCTGAAATGTTTGGCGGTGGAAACAGACGGCTTTTTATCATAGGACATGAAATCAGCCCTCGACAACTTAACCTGTGAAAAAAAAAATTTCTAAGCCCCGGGGTCACAACTTCAGCAAAAATCTGAAATTCTCCAATTCACTCAAAAATGGTGCTAAACTGTTGCAAATTCTCCCCTGAAAGGTTTGGCAGTGGAAACAGAAGGCTTTTTATCATAGGCCAAGAAATCAACCCTCGACAACTTAACCTGTGGAAAAAAAAAATTCTAAGCCCCGGGGTCACAACTTCAGCAAAAATATGAAATTCTCCAATGCACTCACAAATGGTGCTAAACTGTTTCAAATTCTCCCCTGAAAGGTTTGGCGGTGGAAACAGAAGGCTTTTTATCATAGGACATGAAATCAGCCCTCGACAACTTAACCTGTGAAAAAAAAAATTTCTAAGCCCCGGGGTCACAACTTCAGCAAAAATCTGAAATTCTCCAATTCACTTTAAGATGGTGGTAAACTGTTGTAAATTCTCCCCTGAAAGGTTTGGCGGTGGAAACAGAAGGCTTTTTATCATAGGACATGAAATCAGCCCTCGACAACTTTATCTGTGAAAAAAAAAATTTCTAAGCCCCGGGGTCACAACTTCAGCAAAAATCTGAAATTCTCCAATTCACTCAAAAATGGTGCTAAACTGTTCCAAATACTCCCCTGAAAGGTTTGGCGATGGAAACAGAAGGCTTTTTATCATAGGACATGAAATCAGCCCTCGACAACTTAACCTGTGAAAAAAAAAAATTTCTAAGCCCCGGGGTCACAACTTCAGCAAAAATCTGAAATTCTCCAATTCACTCAAAAATGGTGCTAAACTGTTTCAAATTCTCCCCTGAAAGGTTTGGCGGTGGAAACAGAAGGCTTTTTATCATAGGCCAAGAAATCAACCCTCGACAACTTAACCTGTGAAAAAAAAAATTTCTAAGCCCCGGGGTCACAACTTCAGCAAAAATCTGAAATTCTCCAATTCACTCAAAAATGGTGCTAAACTGTTGCAAATTCTCCCCTGAAAGGTTTGGCAGTGGAAACAGAAGGCTTTTTATCATAGGACATGAAAGCAGCCCTCGACAACTTAACTTGTGGGGAAAAAAATTTCTAAGCCCCGGGGTCACAACTTCAGCAAAAATATGAAATTCTCCAATGCACTCAAAAATCGTGCTAAACTGTTTCAAATTCTCCCCTGAAAGGTTTGGCGGTGGAAACAGAAGGCTTTTTATCATAGGACATGAAATCAGCCCTCGACAACTTAACCTGTGAAAAAAAAAATTTCTAAGCCCCGGGGTCACAACTTCAGCAAAAATCTGAAATTCTCCAATTCACTCAAAGATGGTGCCAAAGTTTTGCAAATACTCCCCTGAAAGGTTTGGCGGTGGAAACAGAAGTCTTTTTATCATAGGACATGAAATCAGCACTCGACAACTTAACCTGTGAAAAAAAAATATCTAAGCCCCGGGGTCACAACTTCAGCAAAAATCTGAAATTCTCCAATTCACTCAAAGATGGTGCCAAAGTTTTTCAAATACTCCCCTGAAATGTTTGGCGGTGGAAACAGACGGCTTTTTATCATAGGACATGAAATCAGCCCTCGACAACTTAACCTGTGAAAAAAAAAATTTCTAAGCCCCGGGGTCACAACTTCAGCAAAAATCTGAAATTCTCCAATTCACTCAAAAATGGTGCTAAACTGTTGCAAATTCTCCCCTGAAAGGTTTGGCAGTGGAAACAGAAGGCTTTTTATCATAGGCCAAGAAATCAACCCTCGACAACTTAACCTGTGGAAAAAAAAAATTCTAAGCCCCGGGGTCACAACTTCAGCAAAAATATGAAATTCTCCAATGCACTCACAAATGGTGCTAAACTGTTTCAAATTCTCCCCTGAAAGGTTTGGCGGTGGAAACAGAAGGCTTTTTATCATAGGACATGAAATCAGCCCTCGACAACTTAACCTGTGAAAAAAAAAATTTCTAAGCCCCGGGGTCACAACTTCAGCAAAAATCTGAAATTCTCCAATTCACTTTAAGATGGTGGTAAACTGTTGTAAATTCTCCCCTGAAAGGTTTGGCGGTGGAAACAGAAGGCTTTTTATCATAGGACATGAAATCAGCCCTCGACAACTTTATCTGTGAAAAAAAAAATTTCTAAGCCCCGGGGTCACAACTTCAGCAAAAATCTGAAATTCTCCAATTCACTCAAAAATGGTGCTAAACTGTTCCAAATACTCCCCTGAAAGGTTTGGCGATGGAAACAGAAGGCTTTTTATCATAGGACATGAAATCAGCCCTCGACAACTTAACCTGTGAAAAAAAAAATTTTTAAGCCCCGGGGTCACAACTTCAGCAAAAATCTGAAATTCTCCAATTCACTCAAAAATGGTGCTAAACTGTTTCAAATTCTCCCCTGAAAGGTTTGGCGGTGGAAACAGAAGGCTTTTTATCATAGGCCAAGAAATCAACCCTCGACAACTTAACCTGTGAAAAAAAAAATTTCTAAGCCCCGGGGTCACAACTTCAGCAAAAATCTGAAATTCTCCAATTCACTCAAAAATGGTGCTAAACTGTTGCAAATTCTCCCCTGAAAGGTTTGGCAGTGGAAACAGAAGGCTTTTTATCATTGGCCAAGAAATCAACCCTCGACAACTTAACCTGTGGAAAAAAAAAATTCTAAGCCCCGGGGTCACAACTTCAGCAAAAATATGAAATTCTCCAATGCACTCACAAATGGTGCTAAACTGTTTCAAATTCTCCCCTGAAAGGTTTGGCGGTGGAAACAGAAGGCTTTTTATCATAGGACATGAAATCAGCCCTCGACAACTTAACCTGTGAAAAAAAAAATTTCTAAGCCCCGGGGTCACAACTTCAGCAAAAATCTGAAATTCTCCAATTCACTCAAAAATGGTGCTAAACTGTTGCAAATTCTCCCCTGAAAGGTTTGGCAGTGGAAACAGAAGGCTTTTTATCATAGGCCAAGAAATCAACCCTCGACAACTTAACCTGTGGAAAAAAAAAATTCTAAGCCCCGGGGTCACAACTTCAGCAAAAATATGAAATTCTCCAATGCACTCACAAATGGTGCTAAACTGTTTCAAATTCTCCCCTGAAAGGTTTGGCGGTGGAAACAGAAGGCTTTTTATCATAGGACATGAAATCAGCCCTCGACAACTTAACCTGTGAAAAAAAAAATTTCTAAGCCCCGGGGTCACAACTTCAGCAAAAATCTGAAATTCTCCAATTCACTCAAAGATGGTGGTAAACTGTTGTAAATTCTCCCCTGAAAGGTTTGGCGGTGGAAACAGAAGGCTTTTTATCATAGGATATGAAATCAGCCCTCGACAACTTTATCTGTGAAAAAAAAAATTTCTAAGCCCCGGGGTCACAACTTCAGCAAAAATCTGAAATTCTCCAATTCACTCAAAAATGGTGCTAAACTGTTCCAAATACTCCCCTGAAAGGTTTGGCGGTGGAAACAGAAGGCTTTTTATCATAGGACATGAAATCAGCCCTCGACAACTTAACCTGTGAAAAAAAAAAATTCTAAGCCCCGGGGTCACAACTTCAGCAAAAATCTGAAATTCTCCAATTCACTCAAAAATGGTGCTAAACTGTTTCAAATTCTCCCCTGAAAGGTTTGGCGGTGGAAACAGAAGGCTTTTTATCATAGGCCAAGAAATCAACCCTCGACAACTTAACCTGTGAAAAAAAAAATTTCTAAGCCCCGGGGTCACAACTTCAGCAAAAATCTGAAATTCTCCAATTCACTCAAAGATGGTGCCAAAGTTTTTCAAATACTCCCCTGAAAGGTTTGGCGGTGGAAACAGAAGGCTTTTTATCATAGGACATGAAATCAGCCCTCGACAACTTAACCTGTGAAAAAAAAAATTTCTAAGCCCCGGGGTCAAAACTTCAGCAAAAATCTGAAATTCTCCAATTCACTCAAAAATGGTGATAAACTGTTGCAAATTCTCCCCTGAAAGGTTTGGCAGTGGAAACAGAAGGCTTTTTATCATAGGCCGAGAAATCAACCCTCGACAACTTAACCTGTGAAAAAAAAAATTTCTAAGCCCCGGGGTCACAACTTCAGCAAAAATCTGAAATTCTCCAATTCACTCAAAGATGGTGCCAACGCATTGCAAATACTCCCCTGAAAGGTTTGGTGGTGGAAACAGAAGGCTTTTTATCATAGGACATGAAATCAGCCCTCGACAACTTAACATGTGAAAAAAAAAATTTCTAAGCCCCGGGGTCACAACTTCAGCAAAAATCTGAAATTGTCCAATGCACTCAAAAATGGTGCTAAACTGTTTCAAATTCTCCCCTGAAAGGTTTGGCGGTGGAAACAGAAGGCTTTTTATCATAGGCCAAGAAATCAACCCTCGACAACTAAACCTGTGGAAAAAAAAATTTCTAAGCCCCGGGGTCACAACTTCAGCAAAAATCTGAAATTCTCCAATTCACTCAAAAATGGTGCTAAACTGTTCCAAATTCTTCCCAGAAAGGTTTGGCGGTGGAAACAGACGGCTTTTTATCATAGGGCATGAAATCAGCCCTCGACAACTTAACCTGTGAAAAAAAAAATTTCTAAGCCCCGGGGTCACAACTTCAGCAAAAATCTGAAATTCTCCAATTCACTCAAATATGGTGCCAAAGTTTTCCAAATACTCCCCTGAAAGGTTTGGCGGTGGAAACAGAAGGCTTTTTATCATAGGACATGAAATCAGCCCTCGACAACTTAACCTGTGAAAAAAAAAATTTCTAAGCCCCGGGGTCACAAGTTCAGCAAAAATCTGAAATTCTCCAATTCACTCAAAAATGGTGCCAAAGTTTTCCAAATACTCCCCTGAAAGGTTTGGCGGTGGAAACAGAAGGCTTTTTATCATAGGACATGAAATCAGCCCTCGACAACTTAACCTGTGAAAAAAAAAATTTCTAAGCCCCGGGGTCACAAGTTCAGCAAAAATCTGAAATTCTCCAATTCACTCAAAAATGGTGGTAAACTGTTGTAAATTCTCCCCTGAAAGGTTTGGCGGTGGAAACAGAAGGCTTTTTATCATAGGACATGAAATCAGCCCTCGACAACTTAATCTGTGAAAAAAAAAAAATTCTAAGCCCCGGGGTCACAATTTCAGCAAAAATCTGAAATTCTCCAATTCACTCAAAAATGGTGCTAAACTGTTGCAAATTCTCCCCTGAAAGGTTTGGCGGAGGAAACCAAAGGCTTTTTGTCATAGGCCAAGAAATCAACCCTCGACAACTTAACCTGTGAAAAAAAAAATTTCTAAGCCCCGTGGTCACAACTTCAGCAAAAATCTGAAATTCTCCAATTCACTCAAAGATGGTGCTAAACTGTTGCAAATTCTTCCCGGAAAGGTTTGGCGGTGGAAACAGACGGCTTATTATCATAGGCCAAGAAATCAACCCTCGACAACTTAACCTGTGAAAAAAAAAATTTCTAAGCCCCGGGGTCACAACTTCAGCAAATATCTGAAATTCTCCAATTCACTCAAAAATGGTGCTAAACTGTTGCAAATTCTTCCCTGATAGGTTTGGCGGTGGAAACAGAAGGCTTTTTATCATAGGACATGAAATCAGCCCTCGACAACATAACCTGTGAAAAAAAAAAATTCTAAGCCCCGGGGTCACAATTTCAGCAAAAATCTGAAATTCTCCAATTCACTCAAAAATGGTGGTAAACTGTTGTAAATTCTCCCCTGAAAGGTTTGGCGGTTGAAACAGAAGGCTTTTTATCGTAGGCCAAGAAATCAACCCTCGACAACTTAACCTGTGAAAAAAAAAATTTCTAAGCCCCGGGGTCACAACTTCAGCAAAAATCTGAAATTCTCCAATTCACTCAAATATCGTGCCAAAGTTTTGCAAATACTCCCCTGAAAGGTTTGGCGGTGGAAACAGAATGCTTTTTATCATAGGAGATTAAATCAGCCCTCGACAACTTAACCTGTGAAAAAAAAAATTTCTAAGCCTTGGGGTCACAAGTTCAGCAAAAATCTGAAATTCTCCAATTCACTCAAAAATGGTGGTAAACTGTTGTAAATTCTCCCCTGAAAGGGTTGGCGGTGGAAACAGAAGGCTTTTTATCATAGGACATGAAATCAGCCCTCGACAACTTAATCTGTGAAAAAAAAAATTTCTAAGCCCCGGGGTCACAATTTCAGCAAAAATCTGAAACTCTCCAATTCACTCAAAAATGGTGCTAAACTGTTGCAAATTCTCCCCTGAAAGGTTTGGCGGAGGAAACCAAAGGCTTTTTGTCATAGGCCAAGAAATCAGCCCTCGACAACTTAACCTGTGAAAAAAAAATTTCTAAGCCCTGGGGTCACAATTTCAGCAAAAATCTGAAATTCTCCAATTCACTCAAAAATGGTGCTAAACTGTTGCAAATTCTTCCCGGAAAGGTTTGGCGGTGGAAACAGACGGCTTTTTATCATAGGGCATGAAATCAGCCCTCGACAACTTAACCTGTGAAAAAAAAAATTTCTAAGCCCTGGGGTCACAATTTCAGCAAAAATCTGAAATTCTCCAATTCACTCAAAAATGGTGCTAAACTGTTGCAAATTCTTCCCGGACAGGTTTGGCGGTGGAAACAGACGGCTTTTTATCATAGGGCATGAAATCAGCCCTCGACAACTTAACCTGTGAAAAAAAAAATTTCTAAGCCCCGGGGTCACAACTTCAGCAAAAATCTGAAATTCTCCAATTCACTCAAAAATGGTGCTAAACTGTTGCAAATTCATCCCGGAAAGGTTTGGCGGTGGAAACAGAAGGCTTTTTATCATAGGACATGAAATCAGCCCTCGACTACTTAACCTGTGAAAAAAAAAATTTCTAAGCCCCGGGGTCACAACTTCAGCAAAAATCTGAAATTCTCCAATTCACTCAAAGATGGTGCCAAAGTTTTCCAAATACTCCCCTGAAAGGTTTGGCGGTGGAAACAGAAGGCTTTTTATCATAGGACATGAAATCAGCCCTCGACAACTTAACCTGTGAAAAAAAAAAATTCTAAGCCCCGGGGTCACAACGTCAGCAAAAATCTGAAATTCTCCAATTCACTCAAAAATGGTGGTAAACTGTTGCAAATTCTCCCCTGAAAGGTTTGGCGGTGGAAACCAAAGGCTTTTTGTCATAGGCGAAGAAATCAACCCTCGACAACTTAATCTGTGGAAAAAAAAAATTCTAAGCCCCGGGGTCACAACTTCAGCAAAAATCTGAAATTCTCCAATTCACTCAAAGATGGTGCTAAACTGTTGCAAATTCTTCCCGGAAAGGTTTGGCGGTGGAAACAGACGGCTTTTTATCATAGGGCATGAAATCAGCCCTCGACAACTTAACCTGTGAAAAAAAAATTTCTAAGCCCCGGGGTCACAATTTCAGCAAAAATCTGAAATTCTCCAATTCACTCAAAAATGGTGCTAAACTGTTGCAAATTCTTCCCGGAAAGGTTTGGCGGTGGAAACAGACGGCTTTTTATCATAGGGCATGAAATCAGCCCTCGACAACTTAACCTGTGAAAAAAAAAATTTCTAAGCCCCGGGGTCACAACTTCAGCAAAAATCTGAAATTCTCCAATTCACTCAAAAATGGTGCTAAACTGTTGTAAATTCTCCCCTGAAAGGTTTGGCGGTGGAAACAGAAGGTTTTTTATCATAGGACATGAAATCAACCCTCGACAACTTAATCTGTGAAAAAAAAATTTCTAAGCCCCGGGGTCACAACTTCAGCAAAAATCTGAAATTCTCCAATTCACTCAAAAATGGTGCTAAACTGTTGCAAATTCTTCCCGGAAAGGTTTGGCGGTGGAAACAGAAGGTTTTTTATCATAGGACATGAAATCAGCCCTCGACAACTTAATCTGTGAAAAAAAAAAATTTCTAAGCCCCGGGGTCACAACTTCAGCAAAAATCTGAAATTCTCCAATTCACTCAAAGATGGTGCCAAAGTTTTCCAAATACTCCCCTGAAAGGTTTGGCGGTGGAAACAGAAGGCTTTTTATCATAGGACATGAAATCAGCCCTCGACTACTTAACCTGTGAAAAAAAAAAATTCTAAGCCCCGGGGTCACAACTTCAGCAAAAATCTGAAATTCTCCAATTCACTCAAAGATGGTGCCAAAGTTTTGCAAATTCTCCCCTGAAAGGTTTGGCGGTGGAAACAGAAGGCTTTTTATCATAGGACATGAAATCAGCCCTCAACAACTTAACCTGTGAAAAAAAAAATTTATAAGCCCCGGGGTCACAACTTCAGCAAAAATCTGAAATTCTCCAATTCACTCAAAAATGGTGCTAAACTGTTGCAAATACTCCCCTGAATGGTTTGGCGGTGGAAACAGATGGCTTTTTATCATAGGACATGAAATCAGCCCTCGACAACTTAATCTGTGAAAAAAAAAATTTCTAAGCCCCGCGGTCACAAGTTCAGCAAAAATCTGAAATTATCCAATTCACTCAAAAATGGTGCTAAACTGTTGCAAATTCTTCCCGGAAAGGTTTGGCAGTGGAAACAGACGGCTTTTTATCATAGGGCATGAAATCAGCCTTCGACAACTTAACCTGTGAAAAAAAAAATTCTAAGCCCCGGGGTCACAACTTCAGCAAAAATCTGAAATTCTCCAATTCACTCAAAAATGGTGCTAAACTGTTGTAAATTCTCCCCTGAAAGGCTTGGCGGTGGAAACAGAAGGCTTTTTATCATAGGACATGAAATCAGCCCTCGACAACTTAATCTGTGAAAAAAAAAATTTCTAAGCCCCGGGGTCACAATTTCAGCAAAAATCTGAAACTCTCCAATTCACTCAAAAATGGTGCTAAACTGTTGCAAATTCTCCCCTGAAAGGTTTGGCGGAGGAAACCAAAGGCTTTTTGTCATAGGCCAAGAAATCAGCCCTCGACAACTTAACCTGTGAAAAAAAAATTTCTAAGCCCTGGGGTCACAATTTCAGCAAAAATCTGAAATTCTCCAATTCACTCAAAAATGGTGCTAAACTGTTGCAAATTCTTCCCGGAAAGGTTTGGCGGTGGAAACAGACGGCTTTTTATCATAGGGCATGAAATCAGCCCTCGACAACTTAACCTGTGAAAAAAAAAATTTCTAAGCCCTGGGGTCACAATTTCAGCAAAAATCTGAAATTCTCCAATTCACTCAAAAATGGTGCTAAACTGTTGCAAATTCTTCCCGGACAGGTTTGGCGGTGGAAACAGACGGCTTTTTATCATAGGGCATGAAATCAGCCCTCGACAACTTAACCTGTGAAAAAAAGAATTTCTAAGCCCCGGGGTCACAACTTCAGCAAAAATCTGAAATTCTCCAATTCACTGAAAAATGGTGCTAAACTGTTGTAAATTCTCCCCTGAAAGGTTTGGCGGTGGAAACAGAAGGTTTTTTATCATAGGACATGAAATCAGCCCTCGACAACTTAATCTGTGAAAAAAAAAATTTCTAAGCCCCGGGGTCACAACTTCAGCAAAAATCTGAAATTCTCCAATTCACTCAAAAATGGTGCTAAACTGTTGCAAATTCATCCCGGAAAGGTTTGGCGGTGGAAACAGAAGGCTTTTTATCATAGGACATGAAATCAGCCCTCGACTACTTAACCTGTGAAAAAAAAAATTTCTAAGCCCCGGGGTCACAACTTCAGCAAAAATCTGAAATTCTCCAATTCACTCAAAGATGGTGCCAAAGTTTTCCAAATACTCCCCTGAAAGGTTTGGCGGTGGAAACAGAAGGCTTTTTATCATAGGACATGAAATCAGCCCTCGACAACTTAACCTGTGAAAAAAAAAAATTCTAAGCCCCGGGGTCACAACGTCAGCAAAAATCTGAAATTCTCCAATTCACTCAAAAATGGTGGTAAACTGTTGCAAATTCTCCCCTGAAAGGTTTGGCGGTGGAAACCAAAGGCTTTTTGTCATAGGCGAAGAAATCAACCCTCGACAACTTAACCTGTGGAAAAAAAAAATTCTAAGCCCCGGGGTCACAACTTCAGCAAAAATCTGAAATTCTCCAATTCACTCAAAGATGGTGCTAAACTGTTGCAAATTCTTCCCGGAAAGGTTTGGCGGTGGAAACAGACGGCTTTTTATCATAGGGCATGAAATCAGCCCTCGACAACTTAACCTGTGAAAAAAAAATTTCTAAGCCCCGGGGTCACAATTTCAGCAAAAATCTGAAATTCTCCAATTCACTCAAAAATGGTGCTAAACTGTTGCAAATTCTTCCCGGAAAGGTTTGGCGGTGGAAACAGACGGCTTTTTATCATAGGGCATGAAATCAGCCCTCGACAACTTAACCTGTGAAAAAAAAAATTTCTAAGCCCCGGGGTCACAACTTCAGCAAAAATCTGAAATTCTCCAATTCACTCAAAAATGGTGCTAAACTGTTGTAAATTCTCCCCTGAAAGGTTTGGCGGTGGAAACAGAAGGTTTTTTATCATAGGACATGAAATCAACCCTCGACAACTTAATCTGTGAAAAAAAAATTTCTAAGCCCCGGGGTCACAACTTCAGCAAAAATCTGAAATTCTCCAATTCACTCAAAAATGGTGCTAAACTGTTGCAAATTCTTCCCGGAAAGGTTTGGCGGTGGAAACAGAAGGTTTTTTATCATAGGACATGAAATCAGCCCTCGACAACTTAATCTGTGAAAAAAAAAAATTTCTAAGCCCCGGGGTCACAACTTCAGCAAAAATCTGAAATTCTCCAATTCACTCAAAGATGGTGCCAAAGTTTTCCAAATACTCCCCTGAAAGGTTTGGCGGTGGAAACAGAAGGCTTTTTATCATAGGACATGAAATCAGCCCTCGACTACTTAACCTGTGAAAAAAAAAAATTCTAAGCCCCGGGGTCACAACTTCAGCAAAAATCTGAAATTCTCCAATTCACTCAAAGATGGTGCCAAAGTTTTGCAAATTCTCCCCTGAAAGGTTTGGCGGTGGAAACAGAAGGCTTTTTATCATAGGACATGAAATCAGCCCTCAACAACTTAACCTGTGAAAAAAAAAATTTATAAGCCCCGGGGTCACAACTTCAGCAAAAATCTGAAATTCTCCAATTCACTCAAAAATGGTGCTAAACTGTTGCAAATACTCCCCTGAATGGTTTGGCGGTGGAAACAGATGGCTTTTTATCATAGGACATGAAATCAGCCCTCGACAACTTAATCTGTGAAAAAAAAAATTTCTAAGCCCCGCGGTCACAAGTTCAGCAAAAATCTGAAATTATCCAATTCACTCAAAAATGGTGCTAAACTGTTGCAAATTCTTCCCGGAAAGGTTTGGCAGTGGAAACAGACGGCTTTTTATCATAGGGCATGAAATCAGCCTTCGACAACTTAACCTGTGAAAAAAAAAATTCTAAGCCCCGGGGTCACAACTTCAGCAAAAATCTGAAATTCTCCAATTCACTCAAAAATGGTGCTAAACTGTTGTAAATTCTCCCCTGAAAGGCTTGGCGGTGGAAACAGAAGGCTTTTTATCATAGGACATGAAATCAGCCCTCGACAACTTAATCTGTGGGGAAAAAAAATTCTAAGCCCCGGGGTCACAACTTCATCAAAAATCTGAAATTCTCCAATTCACTCAAAGATGGTGCCAAAGTTTTCCAAATACTCCCCTGAAAGGTTTGGCAGTGGAAACACATGGCTTTTTATCATAGGACATGAAATCAGCCCTCGACAACTTAATCTGTGAAAAAAATAATTTCTAAGCCCCGGGGTCACAACTTCAGCAAAAATCTGAAATTCTCCAATTCACTCAAAAATGGTGCTAAACTGTTGCAAATTCTTCCCGGAAAGGTTTGGCGGTGGAAACAGACGGCTTTTTATCATAGGACATGAAATCAGCCCTCGACAACTTAACCTGTGAAAAAAAAAAATTTTAAGCCCCAGGGTCACAACTTCAGCAAAAATCTGAAATTCTCCAATTCACTCAAAGATCGTGCCAAAGTTTTCCAAATACTCCCCTGAAAGGTTTGGCGGTGGAAACAGAAGGCTTTTTATCATAGGAGATTAAATCAGCCCTCGACAACTTAACCTGTGAAAAAAAAAATTTCTAAGCCTTGGGGTCACAAGTTCAGCAAAAATCTGAAATTCTCCAATTCACTCAAAAATGGTGGTAAACTGTTGTAAATTCTCCCCTGAAAGGTTTGGCGGTGGAAACAGAAGGCTTTTTATCATAGGACATGAAATCAGCCCTCGACAACTTAATCTGTGAAAAAAAAAATTTCTAAGCCCCGGGGTCACAATTTCAGCAAAAATCTGAAACTCTCCAATTCACTCAATAATGGTGCTAAACTGTTGCAAATTCTCCCCTGAAAGGTTTGGCGGAGGAAACCAAAGGCTTTTTGTCATAGGCCAAGAAATCAGCCCTCGACAACTTAACCTGTGAAAAAAAAAATTTCTAAGCCCTGGGGTCACAATTTCAGCAAAAATCTGAAATTCTCCAATTCACTCAAAAATGGTGCTAAACTGTTGCAAATTCTTCCCGGAAAGGTTTGGCGGTGGAAACAGACGGCTTTTTATCATAGGGCATGAAATCAGCCCTCGACAACTTAACCTGTGAAAAAAAAAATTTCTAAGCCCTGGGGTCACAATTTCAGCAAAAATCTGAAATTCTCCAATTCACTCAAAAATGGTGCTAAACTGTTGCAAATTCTTCCCGGACAGGTTTGGCGGTGGAAACAGACGGCTTTTTATCATAGGGCATGAAATCAGCCCTCGACAACTTAACCTGTGAAAAAAAGAATTTCTAAGCCCCGGGGTCACAACTTCAGCAAAAATCTGAAATTCTCCAATTCACTGAAAAATGGTGCTAAACTGTTGTAAATTCTCCCCTGAAAGGTTTGGCGGTGGAAACAGAAGGTTTTTTATCATAGGACATGAAATCAGCCCTCGACAACTTAATCTGTGAAAAAAAAAAATTCTAAGCCCCGGGGTCACAACTTCAGCAAAAATCTGAAATTCTCCAATTCACTCAAAAATGGTGCTAAACTGTTGCAAATTCTTCCCGGAAAGGTTTGGCGGTGGAAACAGAAGGCTTTTTATCATAGGACATGAAATCAGCCCTCGACTATTTAACCTGTGAAAAAAAAAATTTCTAAGCCCCGGGGTCACAACTTCAGCAAAAATCTGAAATTCTCCAATTCACTCAAAGATGGTGCCAAAGTTTTCCAAATACTCCCCTGAAAGGTTTGGCAGTGGAAACAGACGGCTTTTTATCATAGGGCATGAAATCAGCCTTCGACAACTTAACCTGTGAAAAAAAAAATTCTAAGCCCCGGGGTCACAACTTCAGCAAAAATCTGAAATTCTCCAATTCACTCAAAAATGGTGCTAAACTGTTGTAAATTCTCCCCTGAAAGGCTTGGCGGTGGAAACAGAAGGCTTTTTATCATAGGACATGAAATCAGCCCTCGACAACTTAATCTGTGGGAAAAAAAAATTCTAAGCCCCGGGGTCACAACTTCATCAAAAATCTGAAATTCTCCAATTCACTCAAAGATGGTGCCAAAGTTTTCCAAATACTCCCCTGAAAGGTTTGGCAGTGGAAACACATGGCTTTTTATCATAGGACATGAAATCAGCCCTCGACAACTTAATCTGTGAAAAAAATAATTTCTAAGCCCCGGGGTCACAACTTCAGCAAAAATCTGAAATTCTCCAATTCACTCAAAAATGGTGCTAAACTGTTGCAAATTCTTCCCGGAAAGGTTTGGCGGTGGAAACAGACGGCTTTTTATCATAGGGCATGAAATCAGCCCTCGACAACTTAACCTGTGAAAAAAAAAAATTCTAAGCCCCAGGGTCACAACTTCAGCAAAAATCTGAAATTCTCCAATTCACTCAAAGATGGTGCCAAAGTTTTCCAAATACTCCCCTGAAAGGTTTGGCGGTGGAAACAGAAGGCTTTTTATCATAGGACATGAAATCAGCCCTCGACAACTTAACCTGTGAAAAAAAAAATTTCTAAGCCCCGGGGTCACAACTTCAGCAAAAATCTGAAATTCTCCAATTCACTCAAAGATCGTGCCAAAGTTTTGCAAATACTCCCCTGAAAGGTTTGGCGGTGGAAACAGAATGCTTTTTATCATAGGAGATTAAATCAGCCCTCGACAACTTAACCTGTGAAAAAAAAAATTTCTAAGCCTTGGGGTCACAAGTTCAGCAAAAATCTGAAATTCTCCAATTCACTCAAAAATGGTGGTAAACTGTTGTAAATTCTCCCCTGAAAGGTTTGGCGGTGGAAACAGAAGGCTTTTTATCATAGGACATGAAATCAGCCCTCGACAACTTAATCTGTGAAAAAAAAAATTTCTAAGCCCCGGGGTCACAATTTCAGCAAAAATCTGAAACTCTCCAATTCACTCAAAAATGGTGCTAAACTGTTGCAAATTCTCCCCTGAAAGGTTTGGCGGAGGAAACCAAAGGCTTTTTGTCATAGGCCAAGAAATCAGCCCTCGACAACTTAACCTGTGAAAAAAAAAAATTCTAAGCCCTGGGGTCACAATTTCAGCAAAAATCTGAAATTCTCCAATTCACTCAAAAATGGTGCTAAACTGTTGCAAATTCTTCCCGGAAAGGTTTGGCGGTGGAAACAGACGGCTTTTTATCATAGGGCATGAAATCAGCCCTCGACAACTTAACCTGTGAAAAAAAAAATTTCTAAGCCCTGGGGTCACAATTTCAGCAAAAATCTGAAATTCTCCAATTCACTCAAAAATGGTGCTAAACTGTTGCAAATTCTTCCCGGACAGGTTTGGCGGTGGAAACAGACGGCTTTTTATCATAGGGCATGAAATCGGCCCTCGACAACTTAACCTGTGAAAAAAAGAATTTCTAAGCCCCGGGGTCACAACTTCAGCAAAAATCTGAAATTCTCCAATTCACTGAAAAATGGTGCTAAACGGTTGTAAATTCTCCCCTGAAAGGTTTGGCGGTGGAAACAGAAGGTTTTTTATCATAGGACATGAAATCAGCCCTCGACAACTTAATCTGTGAAAAAAAAAAATTCTAAGCCCCGGGGTCACAACTTCAGCAAAAATCTGAAATTCTCCAATTCACTCAAAAATGGTGCTAAACTGTTGCAAATTCTTCCCGGAAAGGTTTGGCGGTGGAAACAGAAGGCTTTTTATCATAGGACATGAAATCAGCCCTCGACTATTTAACCTGTGAAAAAAAAAATTTCTAAGCCCCGGGGTCACAACTTCAGCAAAAATCTGAAATTCTCCAATTCACTCAAAGATGGTGCCAAAGTTTTCCAAATACTCCCCTGAAAGGTTTGGCGGTGGAAACAGAAGGCTTTTTATCATAGGACATGAAATCAGCCCTCGACAACTTAACCTGTGAAAAAAAAAAATTCTAAGCCCCGGGGTCACAACGTCAGCAAAAATCTGAAATTCTCCAATTCACTCAAAAATGGTGGTAAACTGTTGCAAATTCTCCCCTGAAAGGTTTGGCGGTGGAAACCAAAGGCTTTTTGTCATAGGCGAAGAAATCAACCCTCGACAACTTAACCTGTGGAAAAAAAAAATTCTAAGCCCCGGGGTCACAACTTCAGCAAAAATCTGAAATTCTCCAATTCACTCAAAGATGGTGCTAAACTGTTGCAAATTCTTCCCGGAAAGGTTTGGCGGTGGAAACAGACGGCTTTTTATCATAGGGCATGAAATCAGCCCTCGACAACTTAACCTGTGAAAAAAAAATTTCTAAGCCCCGGGCTCACAATTTCAGCAAAAATCTGAAATTCTCCAATTCACTCAAAAATGGTGCTAAACTGTTGCAAATTCTTCCCGGAAAGGTTTGGCGGTGGAAACAGACGGCTTTTTATCATAGGGCATGAAATCAGCCCTCGACAACTTAACCTGTGAAAAAAAAAATTTCTAAGCCCCGGGGTCACAACTTCAGCAAAAATCTGAAATTCTCCAATTCACTCAAAAATGGTGCTAAACTGTTGCAAATTCTTCCCGGAAAGGTTTGGCGGTGGAAACAGACGGCTTTTTATCATAGGGCATGAAATCAGCCCTCGACAACTTAACCTGTGAAAAAAAAAAATTCTAAGCCCCAGGGTCACAACTTCAGCAAAAATCTGAAATTCTCCAATTCACTCAAAGATGGTGCCAAAGTTTTCCAAATACTCCCCTGAAAGGTTTGGCGGTGGAAACAGAAGGCTTTTTATCATAGGACATGAAATCAGCCCTCGACAACTTAACCTGTGAAAAAAAAAATTTCTAAGCCCCGGGGTCACAACTTCAGCAAAAATCTGAAATTCTCCAATTCACTCAAAGATCGTGCCAAAGTTTTGCAAATACTCCCCTGAAAGGTTTGGCGGTGGAAACAGAATGCTTTTTATCATAGGAGATTAAATCAGCCCTCGACAACTTAACCTGTGAAAAAAAAAATTTCTAAGCCTTGGGGTCACAAGTTCAGCAAAAATCTGAAATTCTCCAATTCACTCAAAAATGGTGGTAAACTGTTGTAAATTCTCCCCTGAAAGGTTTGGCGGTGGAAACAGAAGGCTTTTTATCATAGGACATGAAATCAGCCCTCGACAACTTAATCTGTGAAAAAAAAAATTTCTAAGCCCCGGGGTCACAATTTCAGCAAAAATCTGAAACTCTCCAATTCACTCAAAAATGGTGCTAAACTGTTGCAAATTCTCCCCTGAAAGGTTTGGCGGAGGAAACCAAAGGCTTTTTGTCATAGGCCAAGAAATCAGCCCTCGACAACTTAACCTGTGAAAAAAAAAAATTCTAAGCCCTGGGGTCACAATTTCAGCAAAAATCTGAAATTCTCCAATTCACTCAAAAATGGTGCTAAACTGTTGCAAATTCTTCCCGGAAAGGTTTGGCGGTGGAAACAGACGGCTTTTTATCATAGGGCATGAAATCAGCCCTCGACAACTTAACCTGTGAAAAAAAAAATTTCTAAGCCCTGGGGTCACAATTTCAGCAAAAATCTGAAATTCTCCAATTCACTCAAAAATGGTGCTAAACTGTTGCAAATTCTTCCCGGACAGGTTTGGCGGTGGAAACAGACGGCTTTTTATCATAGGGCATGAAATCGGCCCTCGACAACTTAACCTGTGAAAAAAAGAATTTCTAAGCCCCGGGGTCACAACTTCAGCAAAAATCTGAAATTCTCCAATTCACTGAAAAATGGTGCTAAACGGTTGTAAATTCTCCCCTGAAAGGTTTGGCGGTGGAAACAGAAGGTTTTTTATCATAGGACATGAAATCAGCCCTCGACAACTTAATCTGTGAAAAAAAAAAATTCTAAGCCCCGGGGTCACAACTTCAGCAAAAATCTGAAATTCTCCAATTCACTCAAAAATGGTGCTAAACTGTTGCAAATTCTTCCCGGAAAGGTTTGGCGGTGGAAACAGAAGGCTTTTTATCATAGGACATGAAATCAGCCCTCGACTATTTAACCTGTGAAAAAAAAAATTTCTAAGCCCCGGGGTCACAACTTCAGCAAAAATCTGAAATTCTCCAATTCACTCAAAGATGGTGCCAAAGTTTTCCAAATACTCCCCTGAAAGGTTTGGCGGTGGAAACAGAAGGCTTTTTATCATAGGACATGAAATCAGCCCTCGACAACTTAACCTGTGAAAAAAAAAAATTCTAAGCCCCGGGGTCACAACGTCAGCAAAAATCTGAAATTCTCCAATTCACTCAAAAATGGTGGTAAACTGTTGCAAATTCTCCCCTGAAAGGTTTGGCGGTGGAAACCAAAGGCTTTTTGTCATAGGCGAAGAAATCAACCCTCGACAACTTAACCTGTGGAAAAAAAAAATTCTAAGCCCCGGGGTCACAACTTCAGCAAAAATCTGAAATTCTCCAATTCACTCAAAGATGGTGCTAAACTGTTGCAAATTCTTCCCGGAAAGGTTTGGCGGTGGAAACAGACGGCTTTTTATCATAGGGCATGAAATCAGCCCTCGACAACTTAACCTGTGAAAAAAAAATTTCTAAGCCCCGGGCTCACAATTTCAGCAAAAATCTGAAATTCTCCAATTCACTCAAAAATGGTGCTAAACTGTTGCAAATTCTTCCCGGAAAGGTTTGGCGGTGGAAACAGACGGCTTTTTATCATAGGGCATGAAATCAGCCCTCGACAACTTAACCTGTGAAAAAAAAAATTTCTAAGCCCCGGGGTCACAACTTCAGCAAAAATCTGAAATTCTCCAATTCACTCAAAAATGGTGCTAAACTGTTGCAAATTCTCCCCTGAAAGGTTTGGCGGTGGAAATAGAAGGTTTTTTATCATAGGACATGAAATCAGCCCTCGACAACTTAATCTGTGAAAAAAAAAATTTCTAAGCCCCGGGGTCACAACTTCAGCAAAAATCTGAAATTCTCCAATTCACTCAAAAATGGTGCTAAACTGTTGCAAATTCTTCCCGGAAAGGTTTGGCGGTGGAAAAAGAAGGTTTTTTATCATAGGACATGAAATCAGCCCTCGACAACTTAATCTGTGAAAAAAAAAAATTTCTAAGCCCCGGGGTCACAACTTCAGCAAAAATCTGAAATTCTCCAATTCACTCAAAAATGGTGCTAAACTGTTGTAAATTCTCCCCTGAAAGGTTTGGCGGTGGAAACAGAAGGCTTTTTATCATAGGCCAAGAAATCAACCCTCGACAACTTAACCTGTGAAAAAAAATATTTCTAAGCCCCGGGGTCACAACGTCAGCAAAAATCTGAAATTCTCCAATTCACTCAAAGATGGTGCCAAAGTTTTGCAAATTCTCCCCTGAAAGGTTTGGCGGTGGAAACAGAAGGCTTTTTATCATAGGACATGAAATCAGCCCTCAACAACTTAACCTGTGAAAAAAAAAATTTATACGCCCCGGGGTCACAACTTCAGCAAAAATCTGAAATTCTCCAATTCACTCAAAAATGGTGCTAAACTGTTGCAAATACTCCCCTGAATGGTTTGGCGGTGGAAACAGATGGCTTTTTATCATAGGACAAGAAATCAGCCCTCGACAACTTAATCTGTGAAAAAAAAAATTTCTAAGCCCCGGGGTCACAAGTTCAGCAAAAATCTGAAATTATCCAATTCACTCAAAAATGGTGCTAAACTGTTGCAAATTCTTCCCGGAAAGGTTTGGCAGTGGAAACAGACGGCTTTTTATCATAGGGCATGAAATCAGCCTTCGACAACTTAACCTGTGAAAAAAAAAATTCTAAGCCCCGGGGTCACAACTTCAGCAAAAATCTGAAATTCTCCAATTCACTCAAAAATGGTGCTAAACTGTTGTAAATTCTCCCCTGAAAGGCTTGGCGGTGGAAACAGAAGGCTTTTTATCATAGGACATGAAATCAGCCCTCGACAACTTAATCTGTGAAAAAAAAAAATTCTAAGCCCCGGGGTCACAACTTCATCAAAAATCTGAAATTCTCCAATTCACTCAAAGATGGTGCCAAAGTTTTCCAAATACTCCCCTGAAAGGTTTAGCAGTGGAAACACATGGCTTTTTATCATAGGACATGAAATCAGCCCTCGACAACTTAATCTGTGAAAAAAATAATTTCTAAGCCCCGGGGTCACAACTTCAGCAAAAATCTGAAATTCTCCAATTCACTCAAAAATGGTGCTAAACTGTTGCAAATTCTTCCCGGAAAGGTTTGGCGGTGGAAACAGACAGCTTTTTATCATAGGGCATGAAATCAGCCCTCGACAACTTAACCTGTGAAAAAAAAAATTTTAAGCCCCAGGGTCACAACTTCAGCAAAAATCTGAAATTCTCCAATTCACTCAAAGATGGTGCCAAAGTTTTCCAAATACTCCCCTGAAAGGTTTGGCGGTGGAAACAGAAGGCTTTTTATCATAGGACATGAAATCAGCCCTCGACAACTTAACCTGTGAAAAAAAAAATTTCTAAGCCCCGGGGTCACAACTTCAGCAAAAATCTGAAATTCTCCAATTCACTCAAAAATGGTGCTAAACTGTTCTAAATTCTCCCCTGAAAGGTTTGGCGGTGGAAACAGAAGGCTTTTTATCATAGGACATGAAATCAGCCCTCGACAACTTAATCTGTGAAAAAAAAAAATTCTAAGCCCCGGGGTCACAACTTCAGCAAAAATCTGAAATTCTCCAATTCACTCAAAGATGGTGCCAACGCATTTCAAATTCTCCCCTGAAAGGTTTGGCGGTGGAAACAGAAGGCTTTTTATCATAGGGCATGAAATCAGCCATCGACAACTTAACCTGTGAAAAAAAAAATTCTAAGCCCCGGGGTCACAACTTCAGCAAAAATCTGAAATTCTCCAATTCACTCAAAGATGGTGCCAAAGTTTTGCAAATTCTCCCCTGAAAGGTTTGGCGGTGGAAACAGAAGGCTTTTTATCATAGGACATGAAATCAGCCCTCGAAAACTTAACCTGTGAAAAAAAAAATTTCTAAGCCCCGGGGTCACAACTTCAGCAAAAATCTGAAATTCTCCAATTCACTCAAAAATGGTGCTAAACTGTTGTAAATTCTCCCCTGAAAGGTTTGGCGGTGGAAACAGAAGGCTTTTTATCATAGGACATGAAATCAGCCCTCGACAACTTAATCTGTGAAAAAAAAAATTCTAAGCCCCGGGGTCACAACTTCAGCAAAAATCTGAAATTCTCCAATTCACTCAAAGATGGTGCCAACGCATTTCAAATTCTCCCCTGAAAGGTTTGGCGGTGGAAACAGAAGGCTTTTTATCATAGGACATGAAATCAGCCCTCGACAACTTAATCTGTGAAAAAAAAAAATTCTATGCCCCGGGGTCACAACTTCATCAAAAATCTGAAATTCTCCAATTCACTCAAAGATGGTGCCAAAGTTTTCCAAATACTCCCCTGAAAGGTTTGGCGGTGGAAACAGAAGGCTTTTTATCATAGGACATGAAATCAGCCCTCGACAACTTAACCTGTGAAAAAAAAAATTTCTAAGCCCCGGGGTCACAACTTCAGCAAAAATCTGAAATTCTCCAATTCACTCAAAAATGGTGCTAAACTGTTGCAAATACTTCCCTGAAAGGTTTGGCGGTGGAAACAGATGGCTTTTTATCATAGGACATGAAATCAGCCCTCGACAACTTAATCTGTGGAAAAAAACATTCCTAAGCCCCGGGGTCACAAGTTCAGCAAAAATCTGAAATTCTCCAATTCACTCAAAAATGGTGCTAAACTGTTGCAAATTCTTCCCGGAAAGTTTTGGCGGTGGAAACAGACGGCTTTTTATCATAGGGCATGAAATCAGCCTTCGACAACTTAACCTGTGAAAAAAAAAATTTCTAAGCCCCGGGGTCACAACTTCAGCAAAAATCTGAAATTCTCCAATTCACTCAAAAATGGTGCTAAACTGTTGTAAATTCTCCCCTGAAAGGTTTGGCGGTGGAAACAGAAGGCTTTTTATCATAGGACATGAAATCAGCCCTCGACAACTTAATCTGTGAAAAAAAAAAATTCTATGCCCCGGGGTCACAACTTCATCAAAAATCTGAAATTCTCCAATTCACTCAAAGATGGTGCCAAAGTTTTCCAAATACTCCCCGGAAAGGTTTGGCGGTGGAAACAGATGGATTTTTATCATAGGACATGAAATCAGCCCTTGACAACTTAATCTGTGAAAAAAATAATTTCTAAGCCCCGGGGTCACAACTTCAGCAAAAATCTGAAATTCTCCAATTCACTCAAAAATGGTGCTAAACTGTTGCAAATTCTTCCCGGAAAGGTTTGGCGGTGGAAACAGACGGCTTTTTATCATAGGGCATGAAATCAGCCCTCGACAACTTAACCTGTGAAAAAAAAATTTTTTAAGCCCCGGGGTCACAACTTCAGCAAAAATCTGAAATTCTCCAATTCACTCAAAAATGGTGGTAAACTGTTGCAAATTCTCCCCTGAAAGGTTTGGCGGTGGAAACCAAAGGCTTTTTGTCATAGGCGAAGAAATCAACCCTCGACAACTTAACCTGTGGAAAAAAAAAATTCTAAGCCCCGGGGTCACAACTTCAGCAAAAATCTGAAATTCTCCAATTCACTCAAAGATGGTGCTAAACTGTTGCAAATTCTTCCCGGAAAGGTTTGGCGGTGGAAACAGACGGCTTTTTATCATAGGGCATGAAATCAGCCCTCGACAACTTAACCTGTGAAAAAAAAATTTCTAAGCCCCGGGGTCACAATTTCAGCAAAAATCTGAAATTCTCCAATTCACTCAAAAATGGTGCTAAACTGTTGCAAATTCTTCCCGGAAAGGTTTCGCGGTGGAAACAGACGGCTTTTTATCATAGGGCATGAAATCAGCCCTCGACAACTTAACCTGTGAAAAAAAAAAATTTCTAAGCCCCGGGGTCACAACTTCAGCAAAAATCTGAAATTCTCCAATTCACTCAAAAATGGTGGTAAACTGTTGTAAATTCTCCCCTGAAAGGTTTGGCGGTGGAAACAGAAGGTTTTTTATCATAGGACATGAAATCAGCCCTCGACAACTTAATCTGTGAAAAAAAAAATTTCTAAGCCCCGGGGTCACAACTTCAGCAAAAATCTGAAATTCTCCAATTCACTCAAAAATGGTGCTAAACTGTTGCAAATTCTTCCCGGAAAGGTTTGGCGGTGGAAACAGAAGGTTTTTTATCATAGGACATGAAATCAGCCCTCGACAACTTAATCTGTGAAAAAAAAAAAATTTCTAAGCTCCGGGGTCACAACTTCAGCAAAAATCTGAAATTCTCCAATTCACTCAAAGATGGTGCCAAAGTTTTCCAAATACTCCCCTGAAAGGTTTGGCGGTGGAAACAGAAGGCTTTTTATCATAGGACATGAAATCAGCCCTCGACTACTTAACCTGTGAAAAAAAAAAATTCTAAGCCCCGGGGTCACAACTTCAGCAAAAATCTGAAATTCTCCAATTCACTCAAAGATGGTGCCAAAGTTTTGCAAATTCTCCCCTGAAAGGTTTGGCGGTGGAAACAGAAGGCTTTTTATCATAGGACATGAAATCAGCCCTCGACAACTTAACCTGTGAAAAAAAAAAATTCTAAGCCCCGGGGTCACAACGTCAGCAAAAATCTGAAATTCTCCAATTCACTCAAAAATGGTGGTAAACTGTTGCAAATTCTCCCCTGAAAGGTTTGGCGGTGGAAACCAAAGGCTTTTTGTCATAGGCGAAGAAATCAACCCTCGACAACTTAACCTGTGGAAAAAAAAAATTCTAAGCCCCGGGGTCACAACTTCAGCAAAAATCTGAAATTCTCCAATTCACTCAAAGATGGTGCTAAACTGTTGCAAATTCTTCCCGGAAAGGTTTGGCGGTGGAAACAGACGGCTTTTTATCATAGGGCATGAAATCAGCCCTCGACAACTTAACCTGTGAAAAAAAAATTTCTAAGCCCCGGGGTCACAATTTCAGCAAAAATCTGAAATTCTCCAATTCACTCAAAAATGGTGCTAAACTGTTGCAAATTCTTCCCGGAAAGGTTTCGCGGTGGAAACAGACGGCTTTTTATCATAGGGCATGAAATCAGCCCTCGACAACTTAACCTGTGAAAAAAAAAATTTCTAAGCCCCGGGGTCACAACTTCAGCAAAAATCTGAAATTCTCCAATTCACTCAAAAATGGTGGTAAACTGTTGTAAATTCTCCCCTGAAAGGTTTGGCGGTGGAAACAGAAGGTTTTTTATCATAGGACATGAAATCAGCCCTCGACAACTTAATCTGTGAAAAAAAAAATTTCTAAGCCCCGGGGTCACAACTTCAGCAAAAATCTGAAATTCTCCAATTCACTCAAAAATGGTGCTAAACTGTTGCAAATTCTTCCCGGAAAGGTTTGGCGATGGAAACAGAAGGTTTTTTATCATAGGACATGAAATCAGCCCTCGACAACTTAATCTGTGAAAAAAAAAAAATTTCTAAGCTCCGGGGTCACAACTTCAGCAAAAATCTGAAATTCTCCAATTCACTCAAAGATGGTGCCAAAGTTTTCCAAATACTCCCCTGAAAGGTTTGGCGGTGGAAACAGAAGGCTTTTTATCATAGGACATGAAATCAGCCCTCGACTACTTAACCTGTGAAAAAAAAAAATTCTAAGCCCCTGGGTCACAACTTCAGCAAAAATCTGAAATTCTCCAATTCACTCAAAGATGGTGCCAAAGTTTTGCAAATTCTCCCCTGAAAGGTTTGGCGGTGGAAACAGAAGGCTTTTTATCATAGGACATGAAATCAGCCCTCGACAACTTAACCTGTGAAAAAAAAAAATTCTAAGCCCCGGGGTCACAACTTCAGCAAAAATCTGAAATTCTCCAATTCACTCAAAAATGGTGCTAAACTGTTGCAAATTCTCCCCTGAAAGGTTTGGCGGTGGAAACAGAAGGCTTTTTATCATAGGACATGAAATCAGCCATCGACAACTTAACCTGTGAAAAAAAAAATTCTAAGCCCCGGGGTCACAACTTCAGCAAAAATCTGAAATTCTCCAATTCACTCAAAGATGGTGCCAAAGTTTTGCAAATTCTCCCCTGAAAGGTTTGGCGGTGGAAACAGAAGGCTTTTTATCATAGGACATGAAATCAGCCCTCGACAACTTAACCTGTGGAAAAAAAAAATTCTAAGCCCCGGGGTCACAACTTCAGCAAAAATCTGAAATTCTCCAATTCACTCAAAAATGGTGCTAAACTGTTGCAAATACTTCCCTGAAAGGTTTGGCGGTGGAAACAGATGGCTTTTTATCATAGGACATGAAATCAGCCCTCGACAACTTAATCTGTGGAAAAAAACATTCCTAAGCCCCGGGGTCACAAGTTCAGCAAAAATCTGAAATTCTCCAATTCACTCAAAAATGGTGCTAAACTGTTGCAAATTCTTCCCGGAAAGGTTTGGCGGTGGAAACAGACGGCTTTTTATCATAGGGCATGAAATCAGCCTTCGACAACTTAACCTGTGAAAAAAAAAATTTCTAAGCCCCGGGGTCACAACTTCAGCAAAAATCTGAAATTCTCCAATTCACTCAAAAATGGTGCTAAACTGTTGTAAATTCTCCCCTGAAAGGTTTGGCGGTGGAAACAGAAGGCTTTTTATCATAGGACATGAAATCAGCCCTCGACAACTTAATTTGTGAAAAAAAAAAATTCTAAGCCCCGGGGTCACAACTTCATCAAAAATCTGAAATTCTCCAATTCACTCAAAGATGGTGCCAAAGTTTTCCAAATACTCCCCTGAAAGGTTTGGCGGTGGAAACAGATGGCTTTTTATCATAGGACATGAAATCAGCCCTTGACAACTTAATCTGTGAAAAAAATAATTTCTAAGCCCCGGGGTCACAACTTCAGCAAAAATCTGAAATTCTCCAATTCACTCAAAAATGGTGCTAAACTGTTGCAAATTCTTCCCGGAAAGGTTTGGCGGTGGAAACAGACGGCTTTTTATCATAGGGCATGAAATCAGCCCTCGACAACTTAACCTGTGAAAAAAAAAATTTTTAAGCCCCGGGGTCACAACTTCAGCAAAAATCTGAAATTCTCCAATTCACTCAAAGATGGTGCCAAAGTTTTCCAAATACTCCCCTGAAAGGTTTGGCGGTGGAAACAGAAGGCTTTTTATCATAGGACATGAAATCAGCCCTCGACAACTTAACCTGTGAAAAAAAAAATTTCTAAGCCCCGGGGTCACAACTTCAGCAAAAATCTGAAATTCTCCAATTCACTCAAAAATGGTGCTAAACTGTTGTAAATTCTCCCCTGAAAGGTTTGGCGGTGGAAACAGAAGGCTTTTTATCATAGGACATGAAATCAGCCCTCGACAACTTAATCTGTGAAAAAAAAAAATTCTAAGCCCCGGGGTCACAACTTCAGCAAAAATCTGAAATTCTCCAATTCACTCAAAGATGGTGCCAAACTGTTGTAAATTCTCCCCTGAAAGGTTTGGCGGTGGAAACAGAAGGCTTTTTATCATAGGCCAAGAAATCAACCCTCGACAACTTAACCTGTGAAAAAAAAAATTTCTAAGCCCCGGGGTCACAACGTCAGCAAAAATCTGAAATTCTCCAATTCACTCAAAAATGGTGCTAAACTGTTGTAAATTCTCCCCTGAAAGGTTTGGCGGTGGAAACAGAAGGCTTTTTTTCATAGGACATGAAATCAGCACTCGACAACTTAACCTGTGGGAAAAAAAAATTCTAGGCCCCGGGGTCACCACTTCAGCAAAAATCTGAAATTCTCCAATTTACTCAAAAATGGTGCTAAACTGTTGTAAATTCTCCCCTGAAAGGTTTGGCGGTGGAAACAGAAGGCTTTTTATCATAGGCCAAGAAATCAACCCTCGACAACTTAACCTGTGAAAAAAAAATTTCTAAGCCCCGGGGTCACAACTTCAGCAAAAATCTGAAATTCTCCAATTCACTCAAAGATGGTGCCAAACTGTTGTAAATTCTCCCCTGAAAGGTTTGGCGGTGGAAACAGAAGGCTTTTTATCATAGGCCAAGAAATCAACCCTCGACAACTTAACCTGTGAAAAAAAAAATTTCTAAGCCCCGGGGTCACAACGTCAGCAAAAATCTGAAATTCTCCAATTCACTCAAAAATGGTGCTAAACTGTTGTAAATTCTCCCCTGAAAGGTTTGGCGGTGGAAACAGAAGGCTTTTTATCATAGGCCAAGAAATCAACCCTCGACAACTTAACCTGTGAAAAAAAATATTTCTAAGCCCCGGGGTCACAACTTCAGCTAAAATCTGAAATTCTCCAATTCACTCAAAAATGGTGCTAAACTGTTGCAAATTCTCCCCTGAAACGTTTGGCGGTGGAAACAGAAAGCTTTTTATCATAGGCCAAGAAATCAACTCTCGACAACTTAACCTGTGAAAAAAAAAAATTCTAAGCCCCGGGGTCACAACGTCAGCAAAAATCTGAAATTCTCCAATTCACTCAAAAATGGTGCTAAACTCTTGCAAATTCTCCCCTGAAAGGTTTGGCGGTGGAAACAGAAGGCTTTTTATCATAGGCCAAGAAATCAGCCCTTGACAACTTAACCTGTGGAAAAAAAAAATTCTAAGCCCCGGGGTCACAACTTCAGCAAAAATCTGAAATTCTCCAATTCACTCAAAGATGGTGCCAAAGTTTTGCAAATTCTCCCCTGAAAGGTTTGGCGGTGGAAACAGAAGGCTTTTTATCATAGGACATGAAAACAGCCCTCGACAACTTAACCTGTGAAAAAAAAAATTTCTAAGCCCCGGGGTCACAACTTCAGCAAAAATCTGAAATTCTCAAATTCACTCAAAGATGGTGCCAAAGTTTTGCAAATACTCCCCTGAAAGGTTTGGCGGTGGAAACAGAAGGCTTTTTATCATAGGCCAAGAAATCAGCACTCGACAACTTAACCTGTGGGAAAAAAAAATTCTAGGCCCCGGGGTCACCACTTCAGCAAAAATCTGAAATTCTCCAATTTACTCAAAAATGGTGCTAAACTGTTGTAAATTCTCCCCTGAAAGGTTTGGCGGTGGAAACAGAAGGCTTTTTATCATAGGCCAAGAAATCAACCCTCGACAACTTAACCTGTAAAAAAAAAATTTCTAAGCCCCGGGGTCACAACTTCAGCAAAAATCTGAAATTCTCCAATTCACTCAAAGATGGTGCCAAACTGTTGTAAATTCTCCCCTGAAAGGTTTGGCGGTGGAAACAGAAGGCTTTTTATCATAGGCCAAGAAATCAACCCTCGACAACTTAACCTGTGAAAAAAAAAAATTCTAAGCCCCGGGGTCACAACGTCAGCAAAAATCTGAAATTCTCCAATTCACTCAAAAATGGTGCTAAACTGTTGTAAATTCTCCCCTGAAAGGTTTGGCGGTGGGAACAGAAGGCTTTTTTTCATAGGACATGAAATCAGCCCTCGACAACTTAACCTGTGGGGAAAAAAATTTCTAAGCCCCGGGGTCACAACTTCAGCAAAAATCTGAAATTCTCCAATTCACTCAAAAATGGTGCTAAACTGTTGTAAATTCTCCCCTGAAAGGTTTGGCGGTGGAAACAGAAGGCTTTTTATCATAGGCCAAGAAATCAACCCTCGACAACTTAACCTGTGAAAAAAAAAAATTTCTAGGCCCCGGGGTCACCACTTCAGCAAAAATCTGAAATTCTCCAATTTACTCAAAAATGGTGCTAAATTGTTGTAAATTCTCCCCTGAAAGGTTTGGCGGTGGAAACAGAAGGCTTTTTATCATAGGCCAAGAAATCAACCCTCGACAACTTAACCTGTTAAAAAAAATATTTCTAAGCCCCGGGGTCACAACTTCAGCAAAAATCTGAAATTCTCCAATTTACTCAAAAATGGTGCCAAAGTTTTGCAAATACTCCCCTGAAAGGTTTGGCGGTGGAAACAGAAGGCTTTTTATCATAGGCCAAGAAATCAACCCTCGACAACTTAACCTGTGAAAAAAAATATTTCTAAGCCCCGGGGTCACAACTTCAGCAAAAATCTGAAATTCTCCAATTCACTCAAAAATGGTGCTAAACTGTTGCAAATTCTCCCCTGAAAGGTTTGGCGGTGGAAACAGAAGGCTTTTTATCATAGGCCAAGAAATCAACTCTCGACAACTTTACCTGTGAAAAAAAAAAATTCTAAGCCCCGGGGTCACAACGTCAGCAAAAATCTGAAATTCTCCAATTCACTCAAAAATGGTGCTAAACTCTTGCAAATTCTCCCCTGAAAGGTTTGGCGGTGGAAACAGAAGGCTTTTTATCATAGGACATGAAATCAGCCCTCGACAACTTAATCTGTGAAAAAAAAAAATTCTAAGCCCCGGGGTCACAACTTCAGCAAAAATCTGAAATTCTCCAATTCACTCAAAGATGGTGCCAAACTGTTGTAAATTCTCCCCTGAAAGGTTTGGCGGTGGAAACAGAAGGCTTTTTATCATAGGCCAAGAAATCAACCCTCGACAACTTAACCTGTGAAAAAAAAAATTTCTAAGCCCCGGGGTCACAACGTCAGCAAAAATCTGAAATTCTCCAATTCACTCAAAAATGGTGCTAAACTGTTGTAAATTCTCCCCTGAAAGGTTTGGCGGTGGAAACAGAAGGCTTTTTTTCATAGGACATGAAATCAGCACTCGACAACTTAACCTGTGGGAAAAAAAATTTCTAGGCCCCGGGGTCACCACTTCAGTAAAAATCTGAAATTCTCCAATTTACTCAAAAATGGTGCTAAACTGTTGTAAATTCTCCCCTGAAAGGTTTGGCGGTGGAAACAGAAGGCTTTTTATCATAGGCCAAGAAATCAACCCTCGACAACTTAACCTGTGAAAAAAAAATTTCTAAGCCCCGGGGTCACAACTTCAGCAAAAATCTGAAATTCTCCAATTCACTCAAAGATGGTGCCAAACTGTTGTAAATTCTCCCCTGAAAGGTTTGGCGGTGGAAACAGAAGGCTTTTTATCATAGGCCAAGAAATCAACCCTCGACAACTTAACCTGTGAAAAAAAAAAATTCTAAGCCCCGGGGTCACAACGTCAGCAAAAATCTGAAATTCTCCAATTCACTCAAAAATGGTGCTAAACTGTTGTAAATTCTCCCCTGAAAGGTTTGGCGGTGGAAACAGAAGGCTTTTTATCATAGGCCAAGAAATCAACCCTCGACAACTTAACCTGTGAAAAAAAATATTTCTAAGCCCCGGGGTCACAACTTCAGCTAAAATCTGAAATTCTCCAATTCACTCAAAAATGGTGCTAAACTGTTGCAAATTCTCCCCTGAAACGTTTGGCGGTGGAAACAGAAAGCTTTTTATCATAGGCCAAGAAATCAACTCTCGACAACTTAACCTGTGAAAAAAAAAAATTCTAAGCCCCGGGGTCACAACGTCAGCAAAAATCTGAAATTCTCCAATTCACTCAAAAATGGTGCTAAACTCTTGCAAATTCTCCCCTGAAAGGTTTGGCGGTGGAAACAGAAGGCTTTTTATCATAGGCCAAGAAATCAGCCCTTGACAACTTAACCTGTGGAAAAAAAAAATTCTAAGCCCCGGGGTCACAACTTCAGCAAAAATCTGAAATTCTCCAATTCACTCAAAGATGGTGCCAAAGTTTTGCAAATTCTCCCCTGAAAGGTTTGGCGGTGGAAACAGAAGGCTTTTTATCATAGGACATGAAAACAGCCCTCGACAACTTAACCTGTGAAAAAAAAAATTTCTAAGCCCCGGGGTCACAACTTCAGCAAAAATCTGAAATTCTCCAATTCACTCAAAGATGGTGCCAAAGTTTTGCAAATACTCCCTTGAAAGGTTGGGTGGTGGAAACAGAAGGCTTTTTATCATAGGCCAAGAAATCAACCCTCGACAACTTAACCTGTGAAAAAAAATATTTCTAAGCCCCGGGGTCACAACTTCAGCAAAAATCTGAAATTCTCCAATTCACTCAAAAATGGTGCTAACTGTTGTAAATTCTCCCCTGAAAGGTTTGGCGGTGGAAACAGAAGGCTTTTTTTCATAGGACATGAAATCAGCCCTCGACAACTTAACCTGTGGGGGAAAAAAATTCTAAGCCCCGGGGTCACAACTTCAGCAAAAATCTGAAATTCTCCAATTCACTCAAAAATGGTGCTAAACTGTTGTAAATTCTCCCCTGAAAGGTTTGGCGGTGGAAACAGAAGGCTTTTTATCATAGGCCAAGAAATCAACCCTCGACAACTTAACCTGTGAAAAAAAAAATTTCTAGGCCCCGGGGTCACCACTTCAGCAAAAATCTGAAATTCTCCAATTTACTCAAAAATGGTGCTAAACTGTTGTAAATTCTCCCCTGAAAGGTTTGGCGGTGGAAACAGAAGGCTTTTTATCATAGGCCAAGAAATCAACCTTCGACAACTTAACATGTGAAAAAAAAAATTTCTAAGCCCCGGGGTCACAACTTCAGCAAAAATCTGAAATTCTCCAATTCACTCAAAGATGGTGCCAAACTGTTGTAAATTCTCCCCTGAAAGGTTTGGCGGTGGAAACAGAAGGCTTTTTATCATAGGCCAAGAAATCAACCCTCGACAACTTAACCTGTGAAAAAAAAAAATTCTAAGCCCCGGGGTCACAACGTCAGCAAAAATCTGAAATTCTCCAATTCACTCAAAAATGGTGCTAAACTGTTGTAAATTCTCCCCTGAAAGGTTTGGCGGTGGGAACAGAAGGCTTTTTTTCATAGGACATGAAATCAGCCCTCGACAACTTAACCTGTGGGGAAAAAAAATTCTAAGCCCCGGGTCACAACTTCAGCAAAAATCTGAAATTCTCCAATTCACTCAAAAATGGTGCTAAACTGTTGTAAATTCTCCCCTGAAAGGTTTGGCGGTGGAAACAGAAGGCTTTTTATCATAGGCCAAGAAATCAACCCTCGACAACTTAACCTGTGAAAAAAAAAAATTTCTAGGCCCCGGGGTCACCACTTCAGCAAAAATCTGAAATTCTCCAATTTACTCAAAAATGGTGCTAAATTGTTGTAAATTCTCCCCTGAAAGGTTTGACGGTGGAAACAGAAGGCTTTTTATCATAGGCCAAGAAATCAACCCTCGACAACTTAACCTGTTAAAAAAAATATTTCTAAGCCCCGGGGTCACAACTTCAGCAAAAATCTGAAATTCTCCAATTTACTCAAAAATGGTGCCAAAGTTTTGCAAATACTCCCCTGAAAGGTTTGGCGGTGGAAACAGAAGGCTTTTTATCATAGGCCAAGAAATCAACCCTCGACAACTTAACCTGTGAAAAAAAAATATTTCTAAGCCCCGGGGTCACAACTTCAGCAAAAATCTGAAATTCTCCAATTCACTCAAAGATGGTGCCAAAGTTTTGCAAATACTTCCCTGCAAGGTTTGGCGGTGGAAACAGAAGGCTTTTTATCATAGGCCAAGAAATCAACTCTCGACAACTTAACCTGTGAAAAAAAAAAATTCTAAGCCCCGGGGTCACAACGTCAGCAAAAATCTGAAATTCTCCAATTCACTCAAAAATAGTGCTAAACTCTTGCAAATTCTCCCCTGAAAGGTTTGGCGGTGGAAACAGAAGGCTTTTTATCATAGGACATGAAATCAGCCCTTGACAACTTAACCTGTGAAAAAAAAAATTTCTAAGCCCCGGGGTCACAACTTCAGCAAAAATCTGAAATTCTCCAATTCACTCAAAGATGGTGCCAAACTGTTGTAAATTCTCCCCTGAAAGGTTTGGCGGTGGAAACAGAAGGCTTTTTATCATAGGCCAAGAAATCAACCCTCGACAACGTAAACTGTGGAAAAAAAAATTTCTAAGCCCCGGGGTCACAACGTCAGCAAAAATCTGAAATTCAACAATTCACTCAAAAATGGTGCTAAACTGTTGTAAATTCTCCCCTGAAAGGTTTGGCGGTGGAAACAGAAGGCTTTTTTTCATAGGACATGAAATCAGCCCTCGACAACTTAACCTGTGGGGAAAAAAAATTCTAAGCCCCGGGGTCACAACTTCAGCAAAAATCTGAAATTCTCCAATTCACTCAAAAATGGTGCTAAACTGTTGTAAATTCTCCCCTGAAAGGTTTGGCGGTGGAAACAGAAGGCTTTTTATCATAGGCCAAGAAATCAACCCTCGACAACTTAACCTGTGAAAAAAAAAATTTCTAGGCCCCGGGGTCACCACTTCAGCAAAAATCTGAAATTCTCCAATTTACTCAAAAATGGTGCTAAACTGTTGTAAATTCTCCCCTGAAAGGTTTGGCGGTGGAAACAGAAGGCTTTTTATCATAGGCCAAGAAATCAACCCTCGACAACTTAACCTGTTAAAAAAAATATTTCTAAGCCCCGGGGTCACAACTTCAGCAAAAATCTGAAATTCTCCAATTTACTCAAAAATGGTGCCAAAGTTTTGCAAATACTCCCCTGAAAGGTTTGGCGGTGGAAACAGAAGGCTTTTTATCATAGGCCAAGAAATCAACCCTCGACAACTTAACCTGTGAAAAAAAATATTTCTAAGCCCCGGGGTCACAACTTCAGCAAAAATCTGAAATTCTCCAATTCACTCAAAAATGGTGCTAAACTGTTGCAAATTCTCCCCTGAAACGTTTGGCGGTGGAAACAGAAGGCTTTTTATCATAGGCCAAGAAATCAACTCTCGACAACTTAACCTGTGAAAAAAAAAAATTCTAAGCCCCGGGGTCACAACGTCAGCAAAAATATGAAATTCTCCAATTTACTCAAAAATGGTGCCAAAGTTTTGCAAATACTCCCCTGAAAGGTTTGGCGGTGGAAACAGAAGGCTTTTTATCATAGGCCAAGAAATCAGCCCTCGACAACTTAACCTGTGGAAAAAAAAAAAATTCTAAGCCCCGGGGTCACAACTTCAGCAAAAATCTGAAATTCTCCAATTCACTCAAAGATGGTGCCAAAGTTTTGCAAATTCTCCCCTGAAAGGTTTGGCGGTGGAAACAGAAGGCTTTTTATCATAGGACATGAAATCAGCCCTCGACAACTTAACCTGTGAAAAAAAAAATTTCTAAGCCCCGGGGTCACAACTTCAGCAAAAATCTGAAATTCTCCAATTCACTCAAAGATGGTGCCAAACTGTTGTAAATTCTCCCCTGAAAGGTTTGGCGGTGGAAACAGAAGGCTTTTTATCATAGGCCAAGAAATCAACCCTCGACAACTTAAACTGTGGAAAAAAAAATTTCTAAGCCCCGGGGTCACAACGTCAGCAAAAATCTGAAATTCTCCAATTCACTCAAAAATGGTGCTAAACTGTTGTAAATTCTCCCCTGAAAGGTTTGGCGGTGGAAACAGAAGGCTTTTTTTCATAGGACATGAAATCAGCCCTCGACAACTTAACCTGTGGGGAAAAAAAATTCTAAGCCCCGGGGTCACAACTTCAGCAAAAATCTGAAATTCTCCAATTCACTCAAAAATGGTGCTAAACTGTTGTAAATTCTCCCCTGAAAGGTTTGGCGGTGGAAACAGAAGGCTTTTTATCATAGGCCAAGAAATCAACCCTCGACAACTTAACCTGTGAAAAAAAAAATTTCTAGGCCCCGGGGTCACCACTTCAGCAAAAATCTGAAATTCTCCAATTTACTCAAAAATGGTGCTAAACTGTTGTAAATTCTCCCCTGAAAGGTTTGGCGGTGGAAACAGAAGGCTTTTTACCATAGGCCAAGAAATCAACCCTCGACAACTTAACCTGTTAAAAAAAATATTTCTAAGCCCCGGGGTCACAACTTCAGCAAAAATCTGAAATTCTCCAATTTACTCAAAAATGGTGCCAAAGTTTTGCAAATACTCCCCTGAAAGGTTTGGCGGTGGAAACAGAAGGCTTTCTATCATAGGCCAAGAAATCAACCCTCGACAACTTAACCTGTGAAAAAAAATATTTCTAAGCCCCGGGGTCACAACTTCAGCAAAAATCTGAAATTCTCCAATTCACTCAAAAATGGTGCTAAACTGTTGTAAATTCTCCCCTGAAAGGTTTGGCGGTGGAAACAGAAGGCTTTTTATCATAGGCCAAGAAATCAACCCTCGACAACTTAACCTGTGAAAAAAAAAATTTCTAGGCCGTGGGGTCACCACTTCAGCAAAAATCTGAAATTCTCCAATTTACTCAAAAATGGTGCTAAATTGTTGTAAATTCTACCCTGAAAGGTTTGGCGGTGGAAACAGAAGGCTTTTTATCATAGGCCAAGAAATCAACCCTCGACAACTTAACCTGTTAAAAAAAATATTTCTAAGCCCCGGGGTCACAACTTCAGCAAAAATCTGAAATTCTCCAATTTACTCAAAAATGGTGCCAAAGTTTTGCAAATACTCCCCTGAAAGGTTTGGCGGTGGAAACAGAAGGCTTTTTATCATAGGCCAAGAAATCAACCCTCGACAACTTAACCTGTGAAAAAAAAAAATTCTAAGCCCCGGGGTCACAATGTCAGCAAAAATCTGAAATTCTCCAATTCACTCAAAAATGGTGCTAAACTCTTGCAAATTCTCCCCTGAAAGGTTTGGCGGTGGAAACAGAAGGCTTTTTATCATAGGCCAAGAAATCAGCCCTCGACAACTTAACCTGTGGAAAAAAAAAATTCTAAGCCCCGGGGTCACAACTTCAGCAAAAATCTGAAATTCTCCAATTCATTCAAAGATGGTGCCAAAGTTTTGCAAATTCTCCCCTGAAAGGTTTGGCGGTGGAAACAGAAGGCTTTTTATCATAGGACATGAAATCAGCCCTCGACAACTTAACCTGTGAAAAAAAAAATTTCTAAGCCCCGGGGTCACAACTTCAGCAAAAATCTGAAATTCTCCAATTCACTCAAAGATGGTGCCAAACTGTTGTAAATTCTCCCCTGAAAGGTTTGGCGGTGGAAACAGAAGGCTTTTTATCATAGGCCAAGAAATCAACCCTCGACAACTTAACCTGTGGAAAAAAAAATTTCTAAGCCCCGGGGTCACAACGTCAGCAAAAATCTGAAATTCTCCAATTCACTCAAAAATGGTGCTAAACTCTTGCAAATTCTCCCCTGAAAGGTTTGGCGGTGGAAACAGAAGGCTTTTTATCATAGGACATGAAATCAGCCCTCGACAACTTAACCTGTGAAAAAAAAAATTTCTAAGCCCCGGGGTCACAACTTCAGCAAAAATCTGAAATTCTCCAATTCACTCAAAGATGGTGCCAAACTGTTGTAAATTCTCCCCTGAAAGGTTTGGCGGTGGAAACAGAAGTCTTTTTTTCATAGGCCAAGAAATCAACCCTCGACAACTTAACCTGTGAAAAAAAAAATTTCTAAGCCCCGGGGTCACAACGTCAGCAAAAATCTGAAATTCTCCAATTCACTCAAAAATGGTGCTAAACTGTTGTAAATTCTCCCCTGAAAGGTTTGGCGGTGGAAACAGAAGGCTTTTTTTCATAGGACATGAAATCAGCCCTCGACAACTTAACCTGTGGGGGAAAAAATTTCTAAGCCCCGGGGTCACAACTTCAGCAAAAATCTGAAATTCTCCAATTCACTCAAAAATGGTGCTAAACTGTTGTAAATTCTCCCCTGAAAGGTTTGGCGGTGGAAACAGAAGGCTTTTTATCATAGGCCAAGAAATCAACCCTCGACAACTTAACCTGTTAAAAAAAATATTTCTAAGCCCCGGGGTCACAACTTCAGCAAAAATCTGAAATTCTCCAATTCACTCAAAAATGGTGCTAAACTGTTGTAAATTCTCCCCTGAAAGGTTTGGCGGTGGAAACAGAAGGCTTTTTATCATAGGCCAAGAAATCAACCCTCGACAACTTAACCTGTTAAAAAAATATTTCTAAGCCCCGGGGTCACAACTTCAGCAAAAATCTGAAATTCTCCAATTCACTCAAAGATGGTGCCAAAGTTTTGCAAATACTCCCCTGAAAGGTTTGGCGGTGGAAACAGAAGGCTTTTTATCATAGGCCAAGAAATCAACTCTCGACAACTTAACCTGTGGAAAAAAAAAATTCTAAGCCCCGGGGTCACAACTTCAGCAAAAATCTGAAATTCTCCAATTCACTCAAAAATGGTGCTAAACTGTTGTAAATTCTCCCCTGAAAGGTTTGGCGGTGGAAACAGAAGGCTTTTTATCATAGGCCAAGAAATCAACCCTCGACAACTTAACCTGTGAAAAAAAAAATTTCTAGGCCGTGGGGTCACCACTTCAGCAAAAATCTGAAATTCTCCAATTTACTCAAAAATGGTGCTAAATTGTTGTAAATTCTACCCTGAAAGGTTTGGCGGTGGAAACAGAAGGCTTTTTATCATAGGCCAAGAAATCAACCCTCGACAACTTAACCTGTTAAAAAAAATATTTCTAAGCCCCGGGGTCACAACTTCAGCAAAAATCTGAAATTCTCCAATTTACTCAAAAATGGTGCCAAAGTTTTGCAAATACTCCCCTGAAAGGTTTGGCGGTGGAAACAGAAGGCTTTTTATCATAGGCCAAGAAATCAACCCTCGACAACTTAACCTGTGAAAAAAAAAAATTCTAAGCCCCGGGGTCACAATGTCAGCAAAAATCTGAAATTCTCCAATTCACTCAAAAATGGTGCTAAACTCTTGCAAATTCTCCCCTGAAAGGTTTGGCGGTGGAAACAGAAGGCTTTTTATCATAGGCCAAGAAATCAGCCGTCGACAACTTAACCTGTGGAAAAAAAAAATTCTAAGCCCCGGGGTCACAACTTCAGCAAAAATCTGAAATTCTCCAATTCATTCAAAGATGGTGCCAAAGTTTTGCAAATTCTCCCCTGAAAGGTTTGGCGGTGGAAACAGAAGGCTTTTTATCATAGGACATGAAATCAGCCCTCGACAACTTAACCTGTGAAAAAAAAAATTTCTAAGCCCCGGGGTCACAACTTCAGCAAAAATCTGAAATTCTCCAATTCACTCAAAGATGGTGCCAAACTGTTGTAAATTCTCCCCTGAAAGGTTTGGCGGTGGAAACAGAAGGCTTTTTATCATAGGCCAAGAAATCAACCCTCGACAACTTAACCTGTGGAAAAAAAAATTTCTAAGCCCCGGGGTCACAACGTCAGCAAAAATCTGAAATTCTCCAATTCACTCAAAAATGGTGCTAAACTCTTGCAAATTCTCCCCTGAAAGGTTTGGCGGTGGAAACAGAAGGCTTTTTATCATAGGACATGAAATCAGCCCTCGACAACTTAACCTGTGAAAAAAAAAATTTCTAAGCCCCGGGGTCACAACTTCAGCAAAAATCTGAAATTCTCCAATTCACTCAAAGATGGTGCCAAACTGTTGTAAATTCTCCCCTGAAAGGTTTGGCGGTGGAAACAGAAGTCTTTTTTTCATAGGCCAAGAAATCAACCCTCGACAACTTAACCTGTGAAAAAAAAAATTTCTAAGCCCCGGGGTCACAACGTCAGCAAAAATCTGAAATTCTCCAATTCACTCAAAAATGGTGCTAAACTGTTGTAAATTCTCCCCTGAAAGGTTTGGCGGTGGAAACAGAAGGCTTTTTTTCATAGGACATGAAATCAGCCCTCGACAACTTAACCTGTGGGGGAAAAAATTTCTAAGCCCCGGGGTCACAACTTCAGCAAAAATCTGAAATTCTCCAATTCACTCAAAAATGGTGCTAAACTGTTGTAAATTCTCCCCTGAAAGGTTTGGCGGTGGAAACAGAAGGCTTTTTATCATAGGCCAAGAAATCAACCCTCGACAACTTAACCTGTTAAAAAAAATATTTCTAAGCCCCGGGGTCACAACTTCAGCAAAAATCTGAAATTCTCCAATTCACTCAAAAATGGTGCTAAACTGTTGTAAATTCTCCCCTGAAAGGTTTGGCGGTGGAAACAGAAGGCTTTTTATCATAGGCCAAGAAATCAACCCTCGACAACTTAACCTGTTAAAAAAATATTTCTAAGCCCCGGGGTCACAACTTCAGCAAAAATCTGAAATTCTCCAATTCACTCAAAGATGGTGCCAAAGTTTTGCAAATACTCCCCTGAAAGGTTTGGCGGTGGAAACAGAAGGCTTTTTATCATAGGCCAAGAAATCAACTCTCGACAACTTAACCTGTGGAAAAAAAAAATTCTAAGCCCCGGGGTCACAACTTCAGCAAAAATCTGAAATTCTCCAATTCACTCAAAAATGGTGCTAAACTGTTGTAAATTCTCCCCTGAAAGGTTTGGCGGTGGAAACAGAAGGCTTTTTTTCATAGGACATGAAATCAGCCCTCGACAACTTAACGTGTGAAAAAAAAAAAAATTCTAAGCCCCGGGGTCACAACTTCAGCAAAAATCTGAAATTCTGCAATTCACTCAAAGATGGTGCCAAAGTTTTGCAAATACTCCCCTGAAAGGTTTGGCGGTATAAACAGAAGGCTTTTTATCATAGGACATGAAATCAGCCCTCGACAACTTAACCTGTGGGAAAAAAAATTTCTAAGCCCCGGGGTCACAACTTCAGCAAAAATCTGAAATTCTCCAATTCACTCAAAGATGGTGCCAAAGTTTTGCAAATACTCCCCTGAAAGGTTTGGCGGTGGAAACAGAAGGCTTTTTATCATAGGACATGAAATCAGCCCTCGACAACTTAACCTGTGAAAAAAAAAATTCTAAGCCCCGGGGTCACAACTTCAGCAAAAATCTGAAATTCTCCAATTCACTCAAAAATGGTGCTAAACTGTTGTAAATTCTCCCCTGAAAGGTTTGGCGGTGGAAACAGAATGCTTTTTATCATAGGCCAAGAAATCAACTCTCGACAACTTAACCTGTGGGAAAAAAAAAATCTAACGCCCGGGGTCACAACGTCAGCAAAAATCTGAAATTCTCCAATTCACTCAAAGATGGTGCCAAAGTTTTGCAAATACTCCCCTGAAAGGTTTGGCGGTGGAAACAGAAGGCTTTTTATCATAGGCCAAGAAATCAACCCTCGACAACTTAACCTGTGAAAAAAAATATTTCTAAGCCCCGGGGTCACAACTTCAGCAAAAATCTGAAATTCTCCAATTCACTCAAAAATGGTGCTAAACTGTTGTAAATTCTCCCCTGAAAGGTTTGGCGATTGAAACAGAAGGCTTTTTATCATAGGCCAAGAAATCAACCCTCGACAACTTAACCTGTGAAAAAAAAAATTTCTTAGCCCCGGGGTCACAACTACAGCAAAAATCTGAAATTCTCCAATTCACTCAAATATGGTGCTAAACTGTTGTAAATTCTCCCCTGAAAGGTTTGGCAGTGGAAACAGAAGGCTTTTTTTCATAGGACATGAAATCAGCCCTCGACAACTTAAACTGTGGGGGAAAAAAATTTCTAAGCCCCGGGGTCACAACTTCAGCAAAAATCTGAAATTCTCCAATTCACTCAAAGATGGTGCTAAACTGTTGTAAATTCTCCCCTGAAAGGTTTGGCGGTGGAAACAGAAGGCTTTTTTTCATAGGACATGAAATCAGCCCTCGACAACTTAACCTGTGAAAAAAAAAATTTCTAATCCGCGGGGTCACAATTTCAGCAAAAATCTGAAATTCTCCAATTCACTCAAAAATGGTGCTAAACTGTTGTAAATACTCCCCTGAAAGGTTTGGCGGTGGAAACAGAAGGCTTTTTATCATAGGACATGAAATCAGCCCTCGACAACATAACCTGTGAAAAAAAAAAATTCTAAGCCCCGGGGTCACAACTTGAGCAAAAATCTGAAATTCTCCAATTCACTCAAAGATGGTGCCAAAGTTTTGCAAATACTCCCCTGAAATGTTTGGCGGTGGAAACAGAAGGCTTTTTATCATAGGACATGAAATCAGCCCTCGACAACTTAACCTGTGAAAAAAAAAAATTCTAAGCCCCGGGGTCACAACTTCAGCAAAAATCTGAAATTCTCCAATTCACTCAAAAATGGTGCTAAACTGTTGTAAATTCTCCCCTGAAAGGTTTGGCGGTGGAAACAGAAGGCTTTTTATCATAGGCCAAGAAATCAACTCTCGACAACTTAACCTGTGACAAAAAAAATATTCTAAGCCCCGGGGTCACAACTTCAGCAAAAATCTGAAATTCTCCAATTCACTCAAAAATGGTGCTAAACTGTTGTAAATTCTCCCCTGAAAGGTTTGGCGGTGGAAACAGAAGGCTTTTTTTCATAGGACATGAAATCAGCCCTCGACAACTTAACGTGTGAAAAAAAAAATTTCTAAGCCCCGGGGTCACAACTTCAGCAAAAATCTGAAATTCTCCAATTCACTCAAAGATGGTGCCAAAGTTTTGCAAATACTCCCCTGAAAGGTTTGGCGGTATAAACAGAAGGCTTTTTATCATAGGACATGAAATCAGCCCTCGACAACTTAACCTGTGGGAAAAAAAATTTCTAAGCCCCGGGGTCACAACTTCAGCAAAAATCTGAAATTCTCCAATTCACTCAAAACTGGTGCTAAACTGTTGCAAATTCTCCCCTGAAACGTTTGGCGGTGGAAACAGAAGGCTTTTTATCATAGGCCAAGAAATCAACTCTCGACAACTTAACCTGTGAAAAAAAAAAATTCTAAGCCCCGGGGTCACAACGTCAGCAAAAATCTGAAATTCTCCAATTCACTCAAAAATGGTGCTAAACTGACTTCCGGAGGCGGCGCGAAACAAGTAATGGCGGTCCTCTTTGCGCTGCGAAGAGGGGCTCCGCAGGAAAGGGTCGTTCGCTGCGGCAAAGCGACGACCCACTAAGAAAAACCACGAGCAGAGCGAGCTCGTGGCCGTGGGATCCGGCGGGCACCAAGAGCGACCCCCAAACCGAAGAAGGGACCCCGTAAGGGGCTCCGGAAGCGCGGAGGGGAAGCGGTGCTGTGGATTCATCGCTCTTTCTGCGGGAGTGAAGCCGCGCGGCTGTTACTGATGAGCGCCGACCTTTCTTCCTTAACATTGGATTACAAATCGACTACTCGTGAGTAAGATTTACTCGAAATTGGATTACAAATCTATGAATTTGGCTGAAAGCGGGAGACGAGAAAAAGGAAGTCCGTCTCCCGGTGGTGCTTAGTGATCAAAGGCAAAGGAACTGTCAAGCTGGAAGCAATAGAAAAAGGCTTTAAATTGGGATATACATGCGTCTGCTGAAGTTAGCAATTGAAGGGAAAGGCAAGTGACTTTTACTCTTTCTGTCATTGTGTTTATTTTATGTGGGGACTATCCTCTTTATTGGACTTTTAAAACGTCAAGAACCCCAGTCTCGGACTTGCAGGGGGAAAAAGGCTTTTTTGCGGATACAAATACAGAGTTGAACTGGATACATAGAGGCAGCACTGGTGGATACAAATTAATGACTGTACCTTGCACCTCAAGATAAACTTTGTGGCAATATTGAGAGGGCTCTGCCAGAGGGGAGAAAGTCTTCTCTAAGGAATATTGTTTACTTATTTAACTGCAGGAACTTTAATGGCGACTGAAACTTTGTTCCTTCTTTCCTGAATTGCAACAATACTCCCTCTAGTGGGCTTTGGGATTTACAACTTGCTGGGAACCAACTCTGTTTTGACTCTCTGTGGCTTGGTTGTTTACTTTGAAGCTTGTCTTTCCCATGGAACTTTTGACAGCTTGACCTTGAATCTAAAGACAGGTGTGGAATGAGTGGCCCACCAAAAACAAGAGCTGCATCGAAAGCAGGGAAAGGACAATTGGTACAAACAACTTTGATTTCTCAGGCTCGTAGATCTTCAGTCCCTGCTGTTTTACAGGGAACTGCACTAACAACAGCAGCCTCTTCCAAGGAAGCTGAACAGCCAACAGCGGAGGATATGGCAGCAGGGAGTTCTAATACCCTTCTAGAGGAAATGTTACAACAATTTGCAATTTTGAATAAAAAGGTTGATGACCAATCGGCAAAAGTTGACTTAGCCATATCTTCAATTACTAAACTTTCTGAACAGGTGGCCAAGCATTCATAAGATATTGGAAATTTAAAGGACGCCACATCTGAAAATCGGAAATTGGCCGAGGCTGCGAATGAAAAAGCAGGTGAAGCAATTCAGAAAGTGGAGGAATTGAAAGGAGAGGTACGGCCGTTGCACAAACAGATTAGTGACCAGCAGGCCTACCTGGCTTTAGCGGAACTGAGAAACAGGGAAAATAATTTAAGATTACGTTCTATCCCAGAGATTGAGAAAGAGGACCTGATTGGCTTCTTGACAGCAGAATTTTCTAAATTCTGGGGTATAAAGGAAGATACAGACTTCAAGATAACAACTGCATTTAGATTGGGAAGAGTTACTAGGAAAGACAGGCCCAGAGACTGTTTGATCATTTTAAGGGCCAAGCAGGAGAGAGACAAGCTACTGGACCTACATTTTAACAAAGCACTTGAGATCCAGGACAGAAGAGCACAAATTTACAAAGATATTCCTAAACAATTATTGGATCTCAGATCTAATTACTCTGATCTTGCTGGATCTTTGAGAGGTAACGGAATACCGTACAGGTGGGAGTTTCCACAAGGAATATCATTCAACTACAAAGGAAAGAAGATTAAAATCAAAACGAAAGAGGACTGCCAGAAGTTTCTACACGATCACGGAGAAGACCTGCAGAAAGGAACAGCAACTCTTTGGCCTCCACCAGAGTCTGGAAAAGAACCAGCACCCTCGGATTTGGATAAAAAAGAAGACGCCCCATAAGAGCAACAACAGATTGATACAGGATGTCTCTGCAGCTGTATAGTTGGAACATTAATGGCGCAAATTCCCCGGAAAAACGCAAAAGGATATTTCATATTTTAAAGAAAGAAAATTTGGACATAATATGCTTGCAAGAAACACATGTGACCAGGCTTCACAGGAAGGTGTTAATAAATAAAAGACTAGGCCAAGAATTTGTTTCATCAGACAGAGTCAAAAAGAGAGGCGTGGTGATCTATGCAAAGGAGAATTTATCACCAAAATTTTTGTTTAAAGATGAACAAGGAAGAATCCTGGCAATTGAAATACAAACCCAAGGAGAAAAAGTTTTGATTTTAGGAATTTATGCACCGAATGAGGGGAAATCAGAATTTTACAAGAAGCTACATGAGACATTACTGGACTATCTGGACTATTCTAATATCATTATGATGGGAGATATGAATGGGGTTGTCTCTACTCTTATGGATAAGTCACAGAACCAGAACTTGACTAAAGATGGAAGACTACCAAAAACTTTTTTTGAACTGACTGACAATATGGATTTGATTGATCTATGGAGGACAAGAAACCCCTTAGGTAAAGAAGGAACTTTCTTTTCTGAGGCCCACCTGTCATGGACAAGAATCGACCAAATCTGGACATCTAGAGGGCTGGCACCTAAGACTACAAGAGTAGAAATCTGCTCAAAGACTTGCTCCGACCATAATGCTTTGAAAATGGAAATGAGATTTACTACTGCGGATTCCTTCAGATGGAAAATGAATGACAACCTGCTAAGAGATCAAGAGACTGTAAAGAAGGCCCAAAAAGCTATAAAGGACTACTTTGAAATTAATTTGAATACCTCGGTGGAAAAAAGAATAATCTGGGATGCAAGTAAAGCGGTTATGAGAGGGTTTCTGATACAACAGAATACGATTAAGAAAAAACTCTGGAACGGGAAAAAGGATAAGATATTAGAGAAGATAAGAGAAGGAGAGAAAAAATTAAGATCGAATCCAAAATCAAAAGAGATTTTAAGAGAAATCAAATTCCACCAATCGCAATATACGAAATTGATAAACCAAGAAGTGGAATGGAAAATCAAACAAATGAAACAAAGATCTTTTGAATCTGCGAACAAATGTGGGAAACTGCTAGCTTGGCAGTTGAAAAAGAGACAAAAATTAAATTATGTTACCAATCTAGAAGTTGAAGGGAAAAGTATCCAGAAACCGGGGGAAATTAGGAAGTGCTTCCAGAAATATTTTAAAAAACTGTATACACAAGAACCCGAGGAAGCAAATGAGATTGAACAATTCTTGAAAGACAATGGCCTACCAGAATTGTCTCAAGAGAAGAGGTCAATCTTGAATTGTAAAATAACACAACAGGAAATTGAGGATGCCATTCAAAATATGCAGTTAGGCAAATCTCCAGGCCCGGATGGACTTACCTCCAAATATTACAGGACATTAAAAGACTGCTTGTTACAACCATTACTGGAGGTTTGTAACCAGGTTATGGAGGGAGGGAGAGCACCAGATACGTGGAAAGAAGCATTCATCACACTGATACCCAAAGTGGAAACTGAAAAGACTCAACTTAAGAACTATCGTCCCATCTCACTCCTAAACGTGGATTACAAAATATTTGCAGATATTTTGGCTAATAGATTCAAAAAAGTATTAAACGAAGTAATTCATAAGGACCAAGCGGGCTTTCTCCCAGGTAGACATTTGTTTGATAATACTAGGAATATCATTGACATTTTGGAACTTTTACAAACAAATATTAACACTAAAGCTGTGTTAATTTTTATTGACGCGGAAAAGGCCTTTGACAATATTTCTTGGAAATTTATGAAGAAAAATTTGGAAGGGATGGGAGTGGGAAAGGGGTTTGAGAATGGAATAGAGGCAATCTATTCAGAACAAAAAGCTAAGTTGATAGTGAACAATGTGGTGACAGAAGAACTTCATATTGAAAAAGGGACACGTCAGGGGTGCCCCCTTTCCCCTTTGTTGTTTATTTCGGTCCTGGAGGTACTGCTGAACATGATAAGGAGGGATCAGCAGGTACAAGGAATTCGGGTCGGAGTGAAACAATATAAACTGAAAGCATTTGCAGATGACTTGGTTCTAACATTACAGGAGCCAGAATCTAGTACAAAAAGAGTTTTGGAATTGATTCAGAAATTTGGTCGGGTGGCGGGCTTCAAGTTGAATAAACAAAAAACCAAGGTGTTAGGGAAAAACTTGACAGTTGACGAAACAGAAGGGTTTCAGAAGGAAACAGAACTAAACATCGTTAAAAAAGTGAAATACCTGGGGGTCAATCTTTCTTCCAAGAACTTGAATTTATTTAAAGATAATTATGAGAAATGTTGGACAGAAGTGAAAAAAGACTTAGAAATTTGGTCACGATTGAAATTATCCTTGTTAGGTCGAATTGCAGCTATAAAAATGAACGTATTGCCAAAGATGTTGTTTTTGTTTCAGGCCTTGCAGGTTGTGGACAGAGTGGATTGTTTTGGAAAGTGGCAGAAGGATATTTCTAAGTTTGTCTGGCAGGGCAAAAAGCCCCGAATAAAGTTTAAAATACTAACCGATGCAAAGGAGAGAGGGGGGTTTGCCCTGCCGGACTTAAGGTTATATTACGAAGCTGCGGCTTTCTGTTGGATGAAAGACTGGTTTTTGTTAGAAAACACCGATGTCTTAGATCTGGAAGGCTTTAACAATTCGTTAGGGTGGCATGCGTACCTGTGGTATGACAAGGCAAAAACATTTGGAATGTTCAAAAACCATATTGTCAGAAAAGCAATATTTATGGTCTGGGAAAAATACAAAGACTTATTGGAGAGTAAAATTCCGAGGTGGCTATCACCAATAGAGGCCAAAGCTCGGAAAAAACCCAATATGGAGGCCTACTGGCCGAAATATTGGGAAATAATAGAAAATGTTGGAGGTAAATGGAGGCTGCAGAGCCTTGAAAAATTACAAAGTATGGTGCAAGGTTGGTTACATTATGCCCAAATCAATGAGGTTTTTAAGTTAGATAAAAAAATAGGATTCCAGGTGGAAAAATCGAAACTTGAGACAGAGTTGCTAGAACCAAAGACCAAATTACTATCGAGAATGTATAACTTGCTGCTTAAATGGAACACTCAGGATGAGACAGTTAAATCAGCTATGATAAAATGGGCTCAGGACATTGGTTACAATATCATGTCTGAAGACTGGGAGAGGTTATGGACCACCGGTATGAAGTTCACTGCATGTAATGCTTTGAAAGAAAACATTATGAAAATGGTATACAGGTGGTACATGACCCCGGTCAAGCTGGCTAAGATATACCATTTGTCCGATAACAAATGTTGGAAGTGTAAGGAAGCTGAGGGGACATTCTTTCACCTCTGGTGGACCTGCCCAAGATTGAAGGCCTACTGGGAAATGATCTATAACGAGTTAAAAAAGGTGTTTAGATACACCTTTCCTAAGAAACCAGAGGCATTCCTTCTGGGCATTGTCGGCCAGAAGGTGTCAAAGAAGGATAGAACTTTTTTTATGTATGCTACAACAGCAGCAAGAATTCTTATCGCTAAGCATTGGAAGACTCAAGATTTGCCCACACTGGAGGAGTGGCAGACGCAATTGATGAACTACATGGAACTAGCCGAGATGACTGCAAGGATCCGAGATCTGGGAGAAGAAGCGATGGAGGAGGACTGGAAAAAGTTTAAGGACTATTTGCAAAAGTATTATAAATTATATGAATCTTAAGATGTCGCATGATTTGAAATGTCAGCCCCAGCAATATAAGTGGATCATTTATGAAAGTTGAATTACCTATGAAAGAATCAAAGTTTAAATGGGTAAAAAGAAATATTGTAAGATTTTTAAACTAATTGGAATATAAGAGATTTAAACTTAAACTTAAATAGCATTTGAAAGTACAAATAACACGTGAAACAAGGTTATAACTTGCTGATAATTTTATTGCCAAGAATGCATTACGGGGAGATGTGGGGAAGTCCGATAGAAATCTGAAATAAGTTGATGAAATGGTCTGGTTTTGTTGTGCTTGTTTCTTTTTATTTCTTTTTTTTCTCTATTTTCTTTTTTGTGCTTTCTTATTTTTTGTCACTGTTATATTTGTAATCTGGAAAAAGACGCAATAAAAATTATTATAAAAAAAAACAAAAATGGTGCTAAACTGTTGTAAATTCTCCCCTGAAAGGTTTGGCGATTGAAACAGAAGGCTTTTTATCATAGGCCAAGAAATCAACCCTCGACAACTTAACCTGTGAAAAAAAAAATTTCTTAGCCCCGGGGTCACAACTTCAGCAAAAATCTGAAATTCTCCAATTCACTCAAATATGGTGCTAAACTGTTGTAAATTCTCCCCTGAAAGGTTTGGCAGTGGAAACAGAAGGCTTTTTTTCATAGGACATGAAATCAGCCCTCGACAACTTAACCTGTGGGGAAAAAAAATTTCTAAGCCCCGGGGTCACAACTTCAGCAAAAATCTGAAATTCTCCAATTCACTCAAAAATGGTGCTAAACTGTTGTAAATTCTCCCCTGAAAGGTTTGGCGGTGGAAACAGAAGGCTTTTTTTCATAGGACATGAAATCAGCCCTCGACAACTTAACCTGTGAAAAAAAAAATTTCTAATCCGCGGGGTCACAATTTCAGCAAAAATCTGAAATTCTCCAATTCACTCAAAAATGGTGCTAAACTGTTGTAAATACTCCCCTGAAAGGTTTGGCGGTGGAAACAGAAGGCTTTTTATCATAGGACATGAAATCAGCCCTCGACAACATAACCTGTGAAAAAAAAAATTCTAAGCCCCGGGGTCACAACTTGAGCAAAAATCTGAAATTCTCCAATTCACTCAAAGATGGTGCCAAAGTTTTGCAAATACTCCCCTGAAATGTTTGGCGGTGGAAACAGAAGGCTTTTTATCATAGGCCAAGAAATCAACTCTCGACAACTTAACCTGTGAAAAAAAAAATATTCTAAGCCCCGGGGTCACAACTTCAGCAAAAATCTGAAATTCTCCAATTCACTCAAAAATGGTGCTAAACTGTTGTAAATTCTCCCCTGAAAGGTTTGGCGGTGGAAACAGAAGGCTTTTTTTCATAGGACATGAAATCAGCCCTCGACAACTTAACGTGTGAAAAAAAAAATTTCTAAGCCCCGGGGTCACAACTTCAGCAAAAATCTGAAATTCTCCAATTCACTCAAAGATGGTGCCAAAGTTTTGCAAATACTCCCCTGAAAGGTTTGGCGGTATAAACAGAAGGCTTTTTATCATAGGACATGAAATCAGCCCTCGACAACTTAACCTGTGGGAAAAAAAATTTCTAAGCCCCGGGGTCACAACTTCAGCAAAAATCTGAAATTCTCCAATTCACTCAAAGATGGTGTCAAAGTTTTGCAAATACTCCCCTGAAAGGTTTGGCGGTGGAAACAGAAGGCTTTTTATCATAGGACATGAAATCAGCCCTCGACAACTTAACCTGTGAAAAAAAAAATTCTAAGCCCCGGGGTCACAACTTCAGCAAAAATCTGAAATTCTCCAATTCACTCAAAAATGGTGCTAAACTGTTGTAAATTCTCCCCTGAAAGGTTTGGCGGTGGAAACAGAAGGCTTTTTATCATAGGCCAAGAAATCAACTCTCGACAACTTAACCTGTGGAAAAAAAAAAATCTAAGGCCCGGGGTCACAATTTCAGCAAAAATCTGAAATTCTCCAATTCACTCAAAAATGGTGCTAAACTGTTGCAAATTCTCCCCTGAAAGGTTTGGCGGTGGAAACAGAAGGCTTTTTATCATAGGCCAAGAAATCAACCCTCGACAACTTAACCTGTTAAAAAAAATATTTCTAAGCCCCGGGGTCACAACTTCAGCAAAAATCTGAAATTCTCCAATTCACTCAAAAATGGTGCTAAACTGTTGTAAATTCTCCCCTGAAAGGTTTGGCGATTGAAACAGAAGGCTTTTTATCATAGGCCAAGAAATCAACCCTCGACAACTTAACCTGTGAAAAAAAAAATTTCTTAGCCCCGGGGTCACAACTTCAGCAAAAATCTGAAATTCTCCAATTCACTCAAATATGGTGCTAAACTGTTGTAAATTCTCCCCTGAAAGGTTTGGCGGTGGAAACAGAAGGCTTTTTATCATAGGACATGAAATCAGCCCTCGACAACTTAACCTGTGGGGAAAAAAAATTTCTAAGCCCCGGGGTCACAACTTCAGCAAAAATCTGAAATTCTCCAATTCACTCAAAGATTGTGCTAAACTGTTGTAAATTCTCCCCTGAAAGGTTTGGCGGTGGAAACAGAAGGCTTTTTTTCATAGGACATGAAATCAGCCCTCGACAACTTAACCTGTGAAAAAAAAAATTTCTAATCCGCGGGGTCACAATTTCAGCAAAAATCTGAAATTCTCCAATTCACTCAAAAATGGTGCTAAACTGTTGTAAATACTCCCCTGAAAGGTTTGGCGGTGGAAACAGAAGGCTTTTTATCATAGGACATGAAATCAGCCCTCGACAACATAACCTGTGGAAAAAAAAAATTCTAAGCCCCGGGGTCACAACTTGAGCAAAAATCTGAAATTCTCCAATTCACTCAAAGATGGTGCCAAAGTTTTGCAAATACTCCCCTGAAATGTTTGGCGGTGGAAACAGAAGGCTTTTTATCATAGGAAATGAAATCAGCCCTCGACAACTTAACCTGTGAAAAAAAAAAATTCTAAGCCCCGGGGTCACAACTTCAGCAAAAATCTGAAATTCTCCAATTCACTCAAAAATGGTGGTAAACTGTTGTAAATTCTCCCCTGAAAGGTTTGGTGGTGGAAACAGAAGGCTTTTTATCATAGGCCAAGAAATCAACTCTCGACAACTTAACCTGTGAAAAAAAAAATATTCTAAGCCCCGGGGTCACAACTTCAGCAAAAATCTGAAATTCTCCAATTCACTCAAAAATGGTGCTAAACTGTTGTAAATTCTCCCCTGAAAGGTTTGGCGGTGGAAACAGAAGGCTTTTTTTCATAGGACATGAAATCAGCCCTCGACAACTTAACGTGTGAAAAAAAAAATTTCTAAGCCCCGGGGTCACAACTTCAGCAAAAATCTGAAATTCTCCAATTCACTCAAAAATGGTGCCAAAGTTTTGCAAATACTCCCCTGAAAGGTTTGGCGGTGGAAACAGAAGGCTTTTTATCATAGGACATGAAATCAGCCCTCGACAACTTAACGTGTGAAAAAAAAAAATTCTAAGCCCCGGGGTCACAACTTCAGCAAAAATCTGAAATTCTCCAATTCACTCAAAAATGGTGCTAAACTGTTGTAAATTCTCCCCTGAAAGGTTTGGCGGTGGAAACAGAAGGCTTTTTTTCATAGGACATGAAATCAGCCCTCGACAACTTAACGTGTGAAAAAAAAAAATTCTAAGCCCCGGGGTCACAACTTCAGCAAAAATCTGAAATTCTCCAATTCACTCAAAGATGGTGCCAAAGTTTTGCAAATACTCCCCTGAAAGGTTTGGCGGTATAAACAGAAGGCTTTTTATCATAGGACATGAAATCAGCCCTCGACAACTTAACCTGTGGGAAAAAAAATTTCTAAGCCCCGGGGTCACAACTTCAGCAAAAATCTGAAATTCTCCAATTCACTCAAAACTGGTGCTAAACTGTTGCAAATTCTCCCCTGAAAAGTTTGGCGGTGGAAACAGAAGGCTTTTTATCATAGGCCAAGAAATCAACTCTCGACAACTTAACCTGTGAAAAAAAAAAATTCTAAGCCCCGGGGTCACAACTTCAGCAAAAATCTGAAATTCTCCAATTCACTCAAAAATGGTGCTAAACTGTTGTAAATTCTCCCCTGAAAGGTTTGGCGATTGAAACAGAAGGCTTTTTATCATAGGCCAAGAAATCAACCCTCGACAACTTAACCTGTGAAAAAAAAAATTTCTTAGCCCCGGGGTCACAACTTCAGCAAAAATCTGAAATTCTCCAATTCACTCAAATATGGTGCTAAACTGTTGTAAATTCTCCCGTGAAAGGTTTGGCAGTGGAAACAGAAGGCTTTTTTTCATAGGACATGAAATCAGCCCTCGACAACTTAACCTGTGGGGAAAAAAAATTTCTAAGCCCCGGGGTCACAACTTCAGCAAAAATCTGAAATTCTCCAATTCACTCAAAAATGGTGCTAAACTGTTGTAAATTCTCCCCTGAAAGGTTTGGCGGTGGAAACAGAAGGCTTTTTTTCATAGGACATGAAATCAGCCCTCGACAACTTAACCTGTGAAAAAAAAAATTTCTAATCCGCGGGGTCACAATTTCAGCAAAAATCTGAAATTCTCCAATTCACTCAAAAATGGTGCTAAACTGTTGTAAATACTCCCCTGAAAGGTTTGGCGGTGGAAACAGAAGGCTTTTTATCATAGGACATGAAATCAGCCCTCGACAACATAACCTGTGAAAAAAAAAATTCTAAGCCCCGGGGTCACAACTTGAGCAAAAATCTGAAATTCTCCAATTCACTCAAAGATGGTGCCAAAGTTTTGCAAATACTCCCCTGAAATGTTTGGCGGTGGAAACAGAAGGCTTTTTATCATAGGACATGAAATCAGCCCTCGACAACTTAACCTGTGAAAAAAAAAAAATTCTAAGCCCCGGGGTCACAACTTCAGCAAAAATCTGAAATTCTCCAATTCACTCAAAAATGGTGCTAAACTGTTGTAAATTCTCCCCTGAAAGGTTTGGCGGTGGAAACAGAAGGCTTTTTATCATAGGCCAAGAAATCAACTCTCGACAACTTAACCTGTGAAAAAAAAAATATTCTAAGCCCCGGGGTCACAACTTCAGCAAAAATCTGAAATTCTCCAATTCACTCAAAAATGGTGCTAAACTGTTGTAAATTCTCCCCTGAAAGGTTTGGCGGTGGAAACAGAAGGCTTTTTTTCATAGGACATGAAATCAGCCCTCGACAACTTAACGTGTGAAAAAAAAAATTTCTAAGCCCCGGGGTCACAACTTCAGCAAAAATCTGAAATTCTCCAATTCACTCAAAGATGGTGCCAAAGTTTTGCAAATACTCCCCTGAAAGGTTTGGCGGTATAAACAGAAGGCTTTTTATCATAGGACATGAAATCAGTCCTCGACAACTTAACCTGTGGGAAAAAAAATTTCTAAGCCCCGGGGTCACAACTTCAGCAAAAATCTGAAATTCTCCAATTCACTCAAAAATGGTGCTAAACTGTTGCAAATACTCCCCTGAAAGGTTTGGCGGTGGAAACAGAAGGCTTTTTATCATAGGACATGAAATCAACCCTCGACAACTTAACCTGTGAAAAAAAAAATTTCTTAGCCCCGGGGTCACAACTTCAGCAAAAATCTGAAATTCTCCAATTCACTCAAATATGGTGCTAAACTGTTGTAAATTCTCCCCTGAAAGGTTTGGCGGTGGAAACAGAAGGCTTTTTATCATAGGACATGAAATCAGCCCTCGACAACTTAACCTGTGGGGAAAAAAAATTTCTAAGCCCCGGGGTCACAACTTCAGCAAAAATCTGAAATTCTCCAATTCACTCAAAAATGGTGCTAAACTGTTGCAAATTCTCCCCTGAAAGGTTTGGCGGTGGAAACAGAAGGCTTTTTATCATAGGCCAAGAAATCAACCCTCGACAACTTAACCTGTGAAAAAAAAAATTTCTAATCCGCGGGGGTCACAATTTCAGCAAAAATCTGAAATTCTCCAATTCACTCAAAAATGGTGCTAAACTGTTGTAAATACTCCCCTGAAAGGTTTGGCGGTGGAAACAGAAGGCTTTTTATCATAGGACATGAAATCAGCCCTCGACAACATAACCTGTGGAAAAAAAAAATTCTAAGCCCTGGGGTCACAACTTGAGCAAAAATCTGAAATTCTCCAATTCACTCAAAGATGGTGCCAAAGTTTTGCAAATACTCCCCTGAAATGTTTGGCGGTGGAAACAGAAGGCTTTTTATCATAGGAAATGAAATCAGCCCTATACAACTTAACCTCAAAAAAAAAAAAATTCTAAGCCCCGGGGTCACAACTTCAGCAAAAATCTGAAATTCTCCAATTCACTCAAAAATGGTGGTAAACTGTTGTAAATTCTCCCCTGAAAGGTTTGGCGGTGGAAACAGAAGGCTTTTTATCATAGGCCAAGAAATCAACTCTCGACAACTTAACCTGTGAAAAAAAAAATATTCTAAGCCCCGGGGTCACAACTTCAGCAAAAATCTGAAATTCTCCAATTCACTCAAAAATGGTGCTAAACTGTTGTAAATTCTCCCCTGAAAGGTTTGGCGGTGGAAACAGAAGGCTTTTTTTCATAGGACATGAAATCAGCCCTCGACAACTTAACGTGTGAAAAAAAAAAAAATTCTAAGCCCCGGGGTCACAACTTCAGCAAAAATCTGAAATTCTCCAATTCACTCAAAGATGGTGCCAAAGTTTTGCAAATACTCCCCTGAAAGGTTTGGCGTTATAAACAGAAGGCTTTTTATCATAGGACATGAAATCAGCCCTCGACAACTTAACCTGTGGGGAAAAAAATTTCTAAGCCCCGGGGTCACAACTTCAGCAAAAATCTGAAATTCTCCAATTCACTCAAAAATGGTGCTAAACTGTTGTAAATTCTCCCCTGAAAGGTTTGGCGGTGGAAACAGAAGGCTTTTTTTCATAGGACATGAAATCAGCCCTCGACAACTTAACCTGTGAAAAAAAAAATTTCTAATCCGCGGGGTCACAATTTCAGCAAAAATCTGAAATTCTCCAATTCACTCAAAAATGGTGCTAAACTGTTGTAAATACTCCCCTGAAAGGTTTGGCGGTGGAAACAGAAGGCTTTTTATCATAGGACATGAAATCAGCCCTCGACAACATAACCTGTGAAAAAAAAAATTCTAAGCCCCGGGGTCACAACTTGAGCAAAAATCTGAAATTCTCCAATTCACTCAAAGATGGTGCCAAAGTTTTGCAAATACTCCCCTGAAATGTTTGGCGGTGGAAACAGAAGGCTTTTTATCATAGGACATGAAATCAGCCCTCGACAACTTAACCTGTGAAAAAAAAAAATTCTAAGCCCCGGGGTCACAACTTCAGCAAAAATCTGAAATTCTCCAATTCACTCAAAAATGGTGCTAAACTGTTGTAAATTCTCCCCTGAAAGGTTTGGCGGTGGAAACAGAAGGCTTTTTATCATAGGCCAAGAAATCAACTCTCGACAACTTAACCTGTGAAAAAAAAAATATTCTAAGCCCCGGGGTCACAACTTCAGCAAAAATCTGAAATTCTCCAATTCACTCAAAAATGGTGCTAAACTGTTGTAAATTCTCCCCTGAAAGGTTTGGCGGTGGAAACAGAAGGCTTTTTTTCATAGGACATGAAATCAGCCCTCGACAACTTAACGTGTGAAAAAAAAAATTTCTAAGCCCCGGGGTCACAACTTCAGCAAAAATCTGAAATTCTCCAATTCACTCAAAGATGGTGCCAAAGTTTTGCAAATACTCCCCTGAAAGGTTTGGCGGTATAAACAGAAGGCTTTTTATCATAGGACATGAAATCAGTCCTCGACAACTTAACCTGTGGGAAAAAAAATTTCTAAGCCCCGGGGTCACAACTTCAGCAAAAATCTGAAATTCTCCAATTCACTCAAAAATGGTGGTAAACTGTTGTAAATTCTCCCCTGAAAGGTTTGGCGGTGGAAACAGAAGGCTTTTTATCATAGGCCAAGAAATCAACTCTCGACAACTTAACCTGTGGAAAAAAAAATATTCTAAGCCCCGGGGTCACAACTTCAGCAAAAATCTGAAATTCTCCAATTCACTCAAAAATGGTGCTAAATTGTTGTAAATTCTCCCCTGAAAGGTTTGGCGGTGGAAACAGAAGGCTTTTTTTCATAGGACATGAAATCAGCCCTCGACAACTTAACGTGTGAAAAAAAAAAAAATTCTAAGCCCCGGGGTCACAACTTCAGCAAAAATCTGAAATTCTCCAATTCACTCAAAGATGGTGCCAAAGTTTTGCAAATACTCCCCTGAAAGGTTTGGCGTTATAAACAGAAGGCTTTTTATCATAGGACATGAAATCAGCCCTCGACAACTTAACCTGTGGGGAAAAAAATTTCTAAGCCCCGGGGTCACAACTTCAGCAAAAATCTGAAATTCTCCAATTCACTCAAAAATGGTGCTAAACTGTTGTAAATTCTCCCCTGAAAGGTTTGGCGGTGGAAACAGAAGGCTTTTTTTCATAGGACATGAAATCAGCCCTCGACAACTTAACCTGTGAAAAAAAAAATTTCTAATCCGCGGGGTCACAATTTCAGCAAAAATCTGAAATTCTCCAATTCACTCAAAAATGGTGCTAAACTGTTGTAAATACTCCCCTGAAAGGTTTGGCGGTGGAAACAGAAGGCTTTTTATCATAGGACATGAAATCAGCCCTCGACAACATAACCTGTGAAAAAAAAAATTCTAAGCCCCGGGGTCACAACTTGAGCAAAAATCTGAAATTCTCCAATTCACTCAAAGATGGTGCCAAAGTTTTGCAAATACTCCCCTGAAATGTTTGGCGGTGGAAACAGAAGGCTTTTTATCATAGGACATGAAATCAGCCCTCGACAACTTAACCTGTGAAAAAAAAAAATTCTAAGCCCCGGGGTCACAACTTCAGCAAAAATCTGAAATTCTCCAATTCACTCAAAAATGGTGCTAAACTGTTGTAAATTCTCCCCTGAAAGGTTTGGCGGTGGAAACAGAAGGCTTTTTATCATAGGCCAAGAAATCAACTCTCGACAACTTAACCTGTGAAAAAAAAAATATTCTAAGCCCCGGGGTCACAACTTCAGCAAAAATCTGAAATTCTCCAATTCACTCAAAAATGGTGCTAAACTGTTGTAAATTCTCCCCTGAAAGGTTTGGCGGTGGAAACAGAAGGCTTTTTTTCATAGGACATGAAATCAGCCCTCGACAACTTAACGTGTGAAAAAAAAAATTTCTAAGCCCCGGGGTCACAACTTCAGCAAAAATCTGAAATTCTCCAATTCACTCAAAGATGGTGCCAAAGTTTTGCAAATACTCCCCTGAAAGGTTTGGCGGTATAAACAGAAGGCTTTTTATCATAGGACATGAAATCAGTCCTCGACAACTTAACCTGTGGGAAAAAAAATTTCTAAGCCCCGGGGTCACAACTTCAGCAAAAATCTGAAATTCTCCAATTCACTCAAAAATGGTGCTAAACTGTTGCAAATACTCCCCTGAAAGGTTTGGCGGTGGAAACAGAAGGCTTTTTATCATAGGACATGAAATCAACCCTCGACAACTTAACCTGTGAAAAAAAAAATTTCTTAGCCCCGGGGTCACAACTTCAGCAAAAATCTGAAATTCTCCAATTCACTCAAATATGGTGCTAAACTGTTGTAAATTCTCCCCTGAAAGGTTTGGCGGTGGAAACAGAAGGCTTTTTATCATAGGACATGAAATCAGCCCTCGACAACTTAACCTGTGGGGAAAAAAAATTTCTAAGCCCCGGGGTCACAACTTCAGCAAAAATCTGAAATTCTCCAATTCACTCAAAAATGGTGCTAAACTGTTGCAAATTCTCCCCTGAAAGGTTTGGCGGTGGAAACAGAAGGCTTTTTATCATAGGCCAAGAAATCAACCCTCGACAACTTAACCTGTGAAAAAAAAAATTTCTAATCCGCGGGGGTCACAATTTCAGCAAAAATCTGAAATTCTCCAATTCACTCAAAAATGGTGCTAAACTGTTGTAAATACTCCCCTGAAAGGTTTGGCGGTGGAAACAGAAGGCTTTTTATCATAGGACATGAAATCAGCCCTCGACAACATAACCTGTGGAAAAAAAAAATTCTAAGCCCTGGGGTCACAACTTGAGCAAAAATCTGAAATTCTCCAATTCACTCAAAGATGGTGCCAAAGTTTTGCAAATACTCCCCTGAAATGTTTGGCGGTGGAAACAGAAGGCTTTTTATCATAGGAAATGAAATCAGCCCTATACAACTTAACCTCAAAAAAAAAAAAAATTCTAAGCCCCGGGGTCACAACTTCAGCAAAAATCTGAAATTCTCCAATTCACTCAAAAATGGTGCTAAACTGTTGTAAATTCTCCCCTGAAAGGTTTGGCGGTGGAAACAGAAGGCTTTTTATCATAGGCCAAGAAATCAACTCTCGACAACTTAACCTGTGAAAAAAAAAATATTCTAAGCCCCGGGGTCACAACTTCAGCAAAAATCTGAAATTCTCCAATTCACTCAAAAATGGTGCTAAACTGTTGTAAATTCTCCCCTGAAAGGTTTGGCGGTGGAAACAGAAGGCTTTTTTTCATAGGACATGAAATCAGCCCTCGACAACTTAACGTGTGAAAAAAAAAATTTCTAAGCCCCGGGGTCACAACTTCAGCAAAAATCTGAAATTCTCCAATTCACTCAAAGATGGTGCCAAAGTTTTGCAAATACTCCCCTGAAAGGTTTGGCGGTGGAAACAGAAGGCTTTTTATCATAGGACATGAAATCAGCCCTCGACAACTTAACCTGTGGGAAAAAAAAATTCTAAGCCCCGGGGTCACAACTTCAGCAAAAATCTGAAATTCTCCAATTCACTCAAAGATGGTGCCAAAGTTTTGCAAATACTCCCCTGAAAGGTTTGGCGGTGGAAACAGAAGGCTTTTTATCATAGGACATGAAATCAACCCTCGACAACTTAACCTGTGAAAAAAAAAATTCTAAGCCCCGGGGTCACAATTTCAGCAAAAATCTGAAATTCTCCAATTCACTCAAAAATGGTGCTAAACTGTTGTAAATATCCCCCTGAAAGGTTTGGCGGTGGAAACAGAAGGCTTTTTATCATAGGACATGAAATCAGCCCTCGACAACATAACCTGTGGGGAAAAAAATTTCTAAGCCCCGGGGTCACAACTTCAGCAAAAATCTGAAATTCTCCAATTCACTCAAAAATGGTGCTAAACTGTTGTAAATTCTCCCCTGAAAGGTTTGGCGGTGGAAACAGAAGGCTTTTTATCATAGGCCAAGAAATCAACCCTCGACAACTTAACCTGTGAAAAAAAATATTTCTAAGCCCCGGGGTCACAACTTCAGCAAAAATCTGAAATTCTCCAATTCACTCAAAAATGGTGCTAAACTGTTGTAAATTCTCCCCTGAAAGGTTTGGCGGTGGAAACAGAAGGCTTTTTATCATAGGCCAAGAAATCAACCCTCGACAACTTAACCTGTTAAAAAAATATTTCTAAGCCCCGGGGTCACAACTTCAGCAAAAATCTGAAATTCTCCAATTCACTCAAAAATGGTGCTAAACTGTTGTAAATTCTCCCCTGAAAGGTTTGGCGGTGGAAACAGAAGGCTTTTTATCATAGGCCAAGAAATCAACTCTCGACAACTTAACCTGTGAAAAAAAAAAAATCTAAGGCCCGGGGTCACAACGTCAGCAAAAATCTGAAATTCTCCAATTCACTCAAAAATGGTGCTAAACTGTTGCAAATTCTCCCCTGAAAGGTTTGGCGGTGGAAACAGAAGGCTTTTGATCATAGGCCAAGAAATCAACCCTCGACAACTTAACCTGTTAAAAAAAAAATTTCTTAGCCCCGGGGTCACAACTTCAGCAAAAATCTGAAATTCTCCAATTCACTCAAATATGGTGCTAAACTGTTGTAAATTCTCCCCTGAAAGGTTTGGCGGTGGAAACAGAAGGCTTTTTTTCATAGGACATGAAATCAGCCCTCGACAACTTAACCTGTGGGGGGAAAAAATTTCTAAGCCCCGGGTTCACAACATCAGCAAAAATCTGAAATTCTCCAATTCACTCAAAGATGGTGCTAAACTGTTGTAAATTCTCCCCTGAAAGGTTTGGCGGTGGAAACAGAAGGCTTTTTATCATAGGACATGAAATCAGCCCTCGACAACTTAACCTGTGAAAAAAAAAATTTCTAATCCGCGGGGTCACAATTTCAGCAAAAATCTGAAATTCTCCAATTCACTCAAAAATGGTGCTAAACTGTTGTAAATACTCCCCTGAAAGGTTTGGCGGTGGAAACAGAAGGCTTTTTATCATAGGACATGAAATCAGCCCTCGACAACATAACCTGTGAAAAAAAAAAATTCTAAGCCCCGGGGTCACAACTTGAGCAAAAATCTGAAATTCTCCAATTTCACTCAAAGATGGTGCCATAGTTTTGCAAATACTCCCCTGAAATGTTTGGCGGTGGAAACAGAAGGCTTTTTATCATAGGACATGAAATCAGCCCTCGACAACTTAACCTGTGAAAAAAAAAATTTTTAAGCCCCGGGGTCACAACTTCAGCAAAAATCTGAAATTCTCCAATTCACCAAAAATGGTGCTAAACTGTTGTAAATTCTCCCCTGAAAGGTTTGGCGGTGGAAACAGAAGGCTTTTTATCAAAGGCCAAGAAATCAACTCTAGACAACTTAACCTGTGAAAAAAAAAATATTCTAAGCCCCGGGGTCACAACTTCAGCAAAAATCTGAAATTCTCCAATTCACTCAAAAATGGTGCTAAACTGTTGTAAATTCTCCCCTGAAAGGTTTGGCGGTGGAAACAGAAGGCTTTTTTTCATAGGACATGAAATCAGCCCTCGACAACTTAACCTGTGAAAAAAAAAATTTCTAAGCCCCGGGGTCACAACTTCAGCAAAAATCTGAAATTCTCCAATTCACTCAAAAATGGTGCTAAACTGTTGTAAATTCTCCCCTGAAAGGTTTGGCGATTGAAACAGAAGGCTTTTTATCATAGGCCAAGAAATCAACCCTCGACAACTTAACCTGTGATAAAAAAAATTTCTAAGCCCCGGGGTCACAACTTCAGCAAAAATCTGAAATTCTCCAATTCACTCAAATATGGTGCTAAACTGTTGTAAATTCTCCCCTGAAAGGTTTGGCGGTGGAAACAGAAGGCTTTTTTTCATAGGACATGAAATCAGCCCTCGACAACTTAACGTGTGAAAAAAAAAATTTCTAAGCCCCGGGGTCACAACTTCAGCAAAAATCTGAAATTCTCCAATTCACTCAAAGATGGTGCCAAAGTTTTGCAAATACTCCCCTGAAAGGTTTGGTGTTATAAACAGAAGGCTTTTTATCATAGGACATGAAATCAGCCCTCGACAACTTAACCTGTGGGGAAAAAAATTTCTAAGCCCCGGGGTCACAACTTCAGCAAAAATCTGAAATTCTCCAATTCACTCAAAGATGGTGCCAAAGTTTTGCAAATACTCCCCTGACAGGTTTGGCGGTGGAAACAGAAGGCTTTTTATCATAGGACATGAAATCAGCCCTCGACAACTTAACCTGTGAAAAAAAAAATTCAAAGCCCCGGGGTCACAATTTCAGCAAAAATCTGAAATTCTCCAATTCACTCAAAAATAGTGCTAAACTGTTGTAAATATCCCCCTGAAAGGTTTGGTGGTGGAAACAGAAGGCTTTTTATCATAGGACATGAAATCAGCCCTCGACAACATAACCTGTGGGGAAAAAAATTTCTAAGCCCCGGGGTCACAACTTCAGCAAAAATCTGAAATTCTCCAATTCACTCAAAAATGGTGCTAAACTGTTGTAAATTCTCCCCTGAAAGGTTTGGCGGTGGAAACAGAAGGCTTTTTATCATAGGCCAAGAAATCAACTCTCGACAACTTAACCTGTGAAAAAAAAAAAATCTAAGGCCCGGGGTCATAACGTCAGCAAAAATCTGAAATTCTCCAATTCACTCAAAAATGGTGCTAAACTGTTGCAAATTCTCCCCTGAAAGGTTTGGCGGTGGAAACAGAAGGCTTTTTATCATAGGCCAAGAAATCAACCCTCGACAACTTAACCTGTTAAAAAAAATATTTCTAAGCCCCGGGGTCACAACTTCAGCAAAAATCTGAAATTCTCCAATTCACTCAAAAATGGTGCTAAACTGTTGTAAATTCTCCCCTGAAAGGTTTGGCGATTGAAACAGAAGGCATTTTATCATAGGCCAAGAAATCAACCCTCGACAACTTAACCTGTGAAAAAAAAAATTTCTTAGCCCCGGGGTCACAACTTCAGCAAAAATCTGAAATTCTCCAATTCACTCAAATATGGTGCTAAACTGTTGTAAATTCTCCCCTGAAAGGTTTGGCGGTGGAAACAGAAGGCTTTTTATCATAGGCCAAGAAATGAACCCTCGACAACTTAACCTGTTAAAAAAAATATTTCTAAGCCCCGGGGTCACAACTTCAGCAAAAATCTGAAATTCTCCAATTCACTCAAAAATGGTGCTAAACTGTTGTAAATTCTCCCCTGAAAGGTTTGGCGGTGGAAACAGAAGGCTTTTTATCATAGGCCAAGAAATCAACCCTCGACAACTTAACCTGTTAAAAAAATATTTCTAAGCCCCGGGGTCACAACTTCAGCAAAAATCTGAAATTCTGCAATTCACTCAAAAATGGTGCTAAACTGTTGTAAATTCTCCCCTGAAAGGTTTGGCGGTGGAAACAGAAGGCTTTTTATCATAGGCCAAGAAATCAACTCTCGACAACTTAACCTGTTAAAAAAAATAAATCTAAGGCCCGGGGTCATAACGTCAGCAAAAATCTGAAATTCTCCAATTCACTCAAAAATGGTGCTAAACTGTTGCAAATTCTCCCCTGAAAGGTTTAGCGGTGGAAACAGAAGGCTTTTTATCATAGGCCAAGAAATCAACCCTCGACAACTTAACCTGTTAAAAAAAATATTTCTAAGCCCCGGGGTCACAACTTCAGCAAAAATCTGAAATTCTCCAATTCACTCAAAAATGGTGCTAAACTGTTGTAAATTCTCCCCTGAAAGGTTTGGCGATTGAAACAGAAGGCATTTTATCATAGGCCAAGAAATCAACCCTCGACAACTTAACCTGTGAAAAAAAAAATTTCTTAGCCCCGGGGTCACAACTTCAGCAAAAATCTGAAATTCTCCAATTTCACTCAAAGATGGTGCCATAGTTTTGCAAATACTCCCCTGAAATGTTTGGCGGTGGAAACAGAAGGCTTTTTATCATAGGACATGAAATCAGCCCTCGACAACTTAACCTGTGAAAAAAAAAAATTCTAAGCCCCGGGGTCACAACTTCAGCAAAAATCTGAAATTCTCCAATTCACTCAAAAATGGTGCTAAACTGTTGTAAATTCTCCCCTGAAAGGTTTGGCGGTGGAAACAGAAGGCTTTTTATCATAGGCCAAGAAATCAACTCTCGACAACTTAACCTGTGAAAAAAAAAATATTCTAAGCCCCGGGGTCACAACTTCAGCAAAAATCTGAAATTCTCCAATTCACTCAAAAATGGTGCTAAACTGTTGTAAATTCTCCCCTGAAAGGTTTGGCGGTGGAAACAGAAGGCTTTTTTTCATAGGACATGAAATAAGCCCTCGACAACTTAACCTGTGAAAAAAAAAATTTCTAAGCCCCGGGGTCACAACTTCAGCAAAAATCTGAAATTCTCCAATTCACTCAAAAATGGTGCTAAACTGTTGTAAATTCTCCCCTGAAAGGTTTGGCGATTGAAACAGAAGGCTTTTTATCATAGGCCAAGAAATCAACCCTCGACAACTTAACCTGTGATAAAAAAAATTTCTTAGCCCCGGGGTCACAACTTCAGCAAAAATCTGAAATTCTCCAATTCACTCAAATATGGTGCTAAACTGTTGTAAATTCTCCCCTGAAAGGTTTGGCGGTGGAAACAGAAGGCTTGTTTTCATAGGACATGAAATCAGCCCTCGACAACTTAACCTGTGAAAAAAAAAATTTCTAATCCGCGGGGTCACAATTTCAGCAAAAATCTGAAATTCTCCAATTCACTCAAAAATGGTGCTAAACTGTTGTAAATACTCCCCTGAAAGGTTTGGCGGTGGAAACAGAAGGCTTTTTATCATAGGACATGAAATCAGCCCTCGACAACATAACCTGTGAAAAAAAAAAATTCTAAGCCCCGGGGTCACAACTTGAGCAAAAATCTGAAATTCTCCAATTCACTCAAAGATGGTGCTAAACTGTTGTAAATTCTCCCCTGAAAGGTTTGGCGGTGGAAACAGAAGGCTTTTTATCATAGGCCAAGAAATCAACTCTCGACAACTTAACCTGTGAAAAAAAAAATATTCTAAGCCCCGGGGTCACAACTTCAGCAAAAATCTGAAATTCTCCAATTCACTCAAAAATGGTGCTAAACTGTTGTAAATTCTCCCCTGAAAGGTTTGGCGGTGGAAACAGAAGGCTTTTTTTCATAGGACATGAAATCAGCCCTCGACAACTTAACGTGTGAAAAAAAAAAAATTCTAAGCCCCGGGGTCACAACTTCAGCAAAAATCTGAAATTCTCCAATTCACTCAAAGATGGTGCCAAAGTTTTGCAAATACTCCCCTGAAAGGTTTGGCGTTATAAACAGAAGGCTTTTTATCATAGGACATGAAATCAGCCCTCGACAACTTAACCTGTGGGGAAAAAAATTTCTAAGCCCCGGGGTCACAACTTCAGCAAAAATCTGAAATTCTCCAATTCACTCAAAGATGGTGCCAAAGTTTTGCAAATACTCCCCTGACAGGTTTGGCGGTGGAAACAGAAGGCTTTTTATCATAGGCCAAGAAATCAACCCTCGACAACTTAACCTGTGAAAAAAAAATTTCTAAGCCCCGGGGTCACAACTTCAGCAAAAATCTGAAATTCTCCAATTCACTCAAAAATGGTGCTAAACTGTTGTAAATATCCCCCTGAAAGGTTTGGCGGTGGAAACAGAAGGCTTTTTATCATAGGACATGAAATCAGCCCTCGACAACATAACCTGTGGGGAAAAAAATTTCTAAGCCCCGGGGTCACAACTTCAGCAAAAATCTGAAATTCTCCAATTCACTCAAAAATGGTGCTAAACTGTTGTAAATTCTCCCCTGAAAGGTTTGGCGGTGGAAACAGAAGGCTTTTTATCATAGGCCAAGAAATCAACTCTCGACAACTTAACCTGTGAAAAAAAAAAAATCTAAGGCCCGGGGTCATAACGTCAGCAAAAATCTGAAATTCTCCAATTCACTCAAAAATGGTGCTAAACTGTTGCAAATTCTCCCCTGAAAGGTTTGGCGGTGGAAACAGAAGGCTTTTTATCATAGGCCAAAAAATCAACCCTCGACAACTTAACCTGTTAAAAAAAATATTTCTAAGCCCCGGGGTCACAACTTCAGCAAACATCTGAAATTCTCCAATTCACTCAAAAATGGTGCTAAACTGTTGTAAATTCTCCCCTGAAAGGTTTGGCGATTGAAACAGAAGGCATTTTATCATAGGCCAAGAAATCAACCCTCGACAACTTAACCTGTGAAAAAAAAAATTTCTTAGCCCCGGGGTCACAACTTCAGCAAAAATCTGAAATTCTCCAATTCACTCAAATATGGTGCTAAACTGTTGTAAATTCTCCCCTGAAAGGTTTGGCGGTGGAAACAGAAGGCTTTTTTTCATAGGACATGAAATCAGCCCTCGACAACTTAACCTGTGGGGAAAAAAAATTTCTAAGCTGCTGGGTCACAATTTCAGCAAAAATCTGAAATTCTCCAATTCACTCAAAGATGGTGCTAAACTGTTGTAAATTCTCCCCTGAAAGGTTTGGCGGTGGAAACAGAAGGCTTTTTATCATGGGACATGAAATCAACCCTCGACAACTTAACCTGTGAAAAAAAAAATTTCTAATCCGCGGGGTCACAATTTCAGCAAAAATCTGAAATTCTCCAATTCACTCAAAAATGGTGCTAAACTGTTGTAAATACTCCCCTGAAAGGTTTGGCGGTGGAAACAGAAGGCTTTTTATCATAGGACATGAAATCAGCCCTCGACAACATAACCTGTGAAAAAAAAAAATCTAAGCCCCGGGGTCACAACTTGAGCAAAAATCTGAAATTCTCCAATTCACTCAAAGATGGTGCCATAGTTTTGCAAATACTCGCCTGAAATGTTTGGCGGTGGAAACAGAAGGCTTTTTATCATAGGACATGAAATCAGCCCTCGACAACTTAACCTGTGGAAAAAAAAAATTCTAAGCCCCGGGGTCACAACTTCAGCAAAAATCTGAAATTCTACAAATCACTCAAAAATGATGCTAAACTGTTGTAAATTCTCCCCTGAAAGGTTTGGCGGTGGAAACAGAAGGCTTTTTATCATAGGCCAAGAAATCAACTCTCGACAACTTAACCTGTGAAAAAAAAAATATTCTAAGCCCCGGGGTCACAACTTCAGCAAAAATCTGAAAGTCTCCAATTCACTCAAAAATGGTGCTAAACTGTTGTAAATTCTCCCCTGAAAGGTTTGGCGGTGGAAACAGAAGGCTTTTTATCATAGGACATGAAATCAGCCCTTGACAACATAACCTGTGGGGAAAAAAATTTCTTAGCCCCGGGGTCACAACTTCAGCAAAAATCTGAAATTCTCCAATTCACTCAAAGATGGTGCCAAAGTTTTGCAAATACTCCCCTGAAAGGTTTGGCGGTGGAAACAGAAGCCTTTTTTTCATAGGACATGAAATCAGCCCTTGACAACTTAACCTGTGGGGGAAAAAAATTTCTAAGCCCCGGGGTCACAACATCAGCAAAAATCTGAAATTCTCCAATTCACTCAAAGATGGTGCTAAACTGTTGTAAATTCTCCCCTGAAAGGTTTGGCGGTGGAAACAGAAGGCTTTTTTTCATAGGACATGAAATCAGCCCTCGACAACTTAACCTGTGAAAAAAAAAATTTCTAATCCGCGGGGTCACAATTTCAGCAAAAATCTGAAATTCTCCAATTCACTCAAAAATGGTGCTAAACTGTTGTAAATACTCCCCTGAAAGGTTTGGCGGTGGAAACAGAAGGCTTTTTATCATAGGACATGAAATCAGCCCTCGACAACTTAACCTGTGAAAAAAAAAAATTCTAAGCCCCGGGGTCACAACTTCAGCAAAAATCTGAAATTCTCCAATTCACTCAAAAATGGTGCTAAACTGTTGTAAATTCTCCCCTGAAAGGTTTGGCGGTGGAAACAGAAGGCTTTTTATCATAGGCCAAGAAATCAACTCTCGACAACTTAACCTGTGAAAAAAAAAAATTCTAAGCCCCGGGGTCACAACTTCAGCAAAAATCTGAAATTCTCCAATTCACTCAAAAATGGTGCTAAACTGTTGTAAATTCTCCCCTGAAAGGTTTGGCGATTGAAACAGAAGGCTTTTTATCATAGGCCAAGAAATCAACCCTCGACAACTTAACCTGTGATAAAAAAAATTTCTTAGCCCCGGGGTCACAACTTCAGCAAAAATCTGAAATTCTCCAATTCACTCAAATATGGTGCTAAACTGTTGTAAATTCTCCCCTGAAAGGTTTGGCGGTGGAAACAGAAGGCTTGTTTTCATAGGACATGAAATCAGCCCTCGACAACTTAACCTGTGAAAAAAAAAATTTCTAATCCGCGGGGTCACAATTTCAGCAAAAATCTGAAATCCTCCAATTCACTCAAAAATGGTGCTAAACTGTTGTAAATACTCCCCTGAAAGGTTTGGCGGTGGAAACAGAAGGCTTTTTATCATAGGACATGAAATCAGCCCTCGACAACATAACCTGTGAAAAAAAAAAATTCTAAGCCCCGGGGTCACAACTTGAGCAAAAATCTGAAATTCTCCAATTCACTCAAAGATGGTGCTAAACTGTTGTAAATTCTCCCCTGAAAGGTTTGGCGGTGGAAACAGAAGGCTTTTTATCATAGGCCAAGAAATCAACTCTCGACAACTTAACCTGTGAAAAAAAAAATATTCTAAGCCCCGGGGTCACAACTTCAGCAAAAATCTGAAATTCTCCAATTCACTCAAAAATGGTGCTAAACTGTTGTAAATTCTCCCCTGAAAGGTTTGGCGGTGGAAACAGAAGGCTTTTTTTCATAGGACATGAAATCAGCCCTCGACAACTTAACGTGTGAAAAAAAAAAAATTCTAAGCCCCGGGGTCACAACTTCAGCAAAAATCTGAAATTCTCCAATTCACTCAAAGATGGTGCCAAAGTTTTGCAAATACTCCCCTGAAAGGTTTGGCGTTATAAACAGAAGGCTTTTTATCATAGGACATGAAATCAGCCCTCGACAACTTAACCTGTGGGGAAAAAAATTTCTAAGCCCCGGGGTCACAACTTCAGCAAAAATCTGAAATTCTCCAATTCACTCAAAGATGGTGCCAAAGTTTTGCAAATACTCCCCTGACAGGTTTGGCAGTGGAAACAGAAGGCTTTTTATCATAGGCCAAGAAATCAACCCTCGACAACTTAACCTGTGAAAAAAAAATTTCTAAGCCCCGGGGTCACAACTTCAGCAAAAATCTGAAATTCTCCAATTCACTCAAAAATGGTGCTAAACTGTTGTAAATTCTCCCCTGAAAGGTTTGGCGGTGGAAACAGAAGGCTTTTTATCATAGGCCAAGAAATCAACTCTCGACAACTTAACCTGTGAAAAAAAAAAAATCTAAGGCCCGGGGTCATAACGTCAGCAAAAATCTGAAATTCTCCAATTCACTCAAAAATGGTGCTAAACTGTTGCAAATTCTCCCCTGAAAGGTTTGGCGGTGGAAACAGAAGGCTTTTTATCATAGGCCAAGAAATCAACCCTCGACAACTTAACCTGTTAAAAAAAATATTTCTAAGCCCCGGGGTCACAACTTCAGCAAAAATCTGAAATTCTCCAATTCACTCAAAAATGGTGCTAAACTGTTGTAAATTCTCCCCTGAAAGGTTTGGCGATTGAAACAGAAGGCATTTTATCATAGGCCAAGAAATCAACCCTCGACAACTTAACCTGTGAAAAAAAAAATTTCTTAGCCCCGGGGTCACAACTTCAGCAAAAATCTGAAATTCTCCAATTCACTCAAATATGGTGCTAAACTGTTGTAAATTCTCCCCTGAAAGGTTTGGCGGTGGAAACAGAAGGCTTTTTTTCATAGGACATGAAATCAGCCCTCGACAACTTAACCTGTGGGGAAAAAAAATTTCTAAGCCGCTGGGTCACAATTTCAGCAAAAATCTGAAATTCTCCAATTCACTCAAAGATGGTGCTAAACTGTTGTAAATTCTCCCCTGAAAGGTTTGGCGGTGGAAACAGAAGGCTTTTTATCATGGGACATGAAATCAACCCTCGACAACTTAACCTGTGAAAAAAAAAATTTCTAATCCGCGGGGTCACAATTTCAGCAAAAATCTGAAATTCTCCAATTCACTCAAAAATGGTGCTAAACTGTTGTAAATACTCCCCTGAAAGGTTTGGCGGTGGAAACAGAAGGCTTTTTATCATAGGACATGAAATCAGCCCTCGACAACATAACCTGTGAAAAAAAAAATTCTAAGCCCCGGGGTCACAACTTGAGCAAAAATCTGAAATTCTCCAATTCACTCAAAGATGGTGCCATAGTTTTGCAAATACTCGCCTGAAATGTTTGGCGGTGGAAACAGAAGGCTTTTTATCATAGGACATGAAATCAGCCCTCGACAACTTAACCTGTGGAAAAAAAAAATTCTAAGCCCCGGGGTCACAACTTCAGCAAAAATCTGAAATTCTACAAATCACTCAAAAATGATGCTAAACTGTTGTAAATTCTCCCCTGAAAGGTTTGGCGGTGGAAACAGAAGGCTTTTTATCATAGGCCAAGAAATCAACTCTCGACAACTTAACCTGTGAAAAAAAAAATATTCTAAGCCCCGGGGTCACAACTTCAGCAAAAATCTGAAAGTCTCCAATTCACTCAAAAATGGTGCTAAACTGTTGTAAATTCTCCCCTGAAAGGTTTGGCGGTGGAAACAGAAGGCTTTTTATCATAGGACATGAAATCAGCCCTTGACAACATAACCTGTGGGGAAAAAAATTTCTTAGCCCCGGGGTCACAACTTCAGCAAAAATCTGAAATTCTCCAATTCACTCAAAGATGGTGCCAAAGTTTTGCAAATACTCCCCTGAAAGGTTTGGCGGTGGAAACAGAAGCCTTTTTTTCATAGGACATGAAATCAGCCCTTGACAACTTAACCTGTGGGGGGAAAAAATTTCTAAGCCCCGGGGTCACAACATCAGCAAAAATCTGAAATTCTCCAATTCACTCAAAGATGGTGCTAAACTGTTGTAAATTCTCCCCTGAAAGGTTTGGCGGTGGAAACAGAAGGCTTTTTTTCATAGGACATGAAATCAGCCCTCGACAACTTAACCTGTGAAAAAAAAAATTTCTAATCCGCGGGGTCACAATTTCAGCAAAAATCTGAAATTCTCCAATTCACTCAAAAATGGTGCTAAACTGTTGTAAATACTCCCCTGAAAGGTTTGGCGGTGGAAACAGAAGGCTTTTTATCATAGGACATGAAATCAGCCCTCGACAACTTAACCTGTGAAAAAAAAAAATTCTAAGCCCCGGGGTCACAACTTCAGCAAAAATCTGAAATTCTCCAATTCACTCAAAAATGGTGCTAAACTGTTGTAAATTCTCCCCTGAAAGGTTTGGCGGTGGAAACAGAAGGCTTTTTATCATAGGCCAAGAAATCAACTCTCGACAACTTAACCTGTGAAAAAAAAAAATTCTAAGCCCCGGGGTCACAACTTCAGCAAAAATCTGAAATTCTCCAATTCACTCAAAAATGGTGCTAAACTGTTGTAAATTCTCCCCTGAAAGGTTTGGCGGTGGAAACAGAAGGCTTTTTTTCATAGGACATGAAATCAGCCCTCGACAACTTAACCTGTGGAAAAAAAAAATTCTAAGCCGCTGGGTCACAATTTCAGCAAAAATCTGAAATTCTCCAATTCACTCAAAAATGGTGCTAAACTGTTGTAAATATCCCCCTGAAAGGTTTGGCGGTGGAAACAGAAGGCTTTTTATCATAGGACATGAAATCAGCCCTCGACAACATAAGCTGTGAAAAAAAAAATTTCTAAACCCCGGGGTCACAACTTCAGCAAAAATCTGAAATTCTCCAATTCACTCAAAGATGGTGCCAAAGTTTTGCAAATACTCCCCTAAAAGGTTTGGCGGTGGAAACAGAAGCCTTTTTATCATAGGACATGAAATCAGCCCTCGACAACTTAACCTGTGAAAAAAAAAATTTCTAAGCCGCGGGGTCACAACTTCAGCAAAAATCTGAAATTCTCCAATTCACTCAAAAATGGTGCTAAACTGTTGTAAATATCCCCCTGAAAGGTTTGGCGGTGGAAACAGAAGGCTTTTTATCATAGGACATGAAATCAGCCCTCGACAAATTAACCTGTGAAAAAAAAAATTTCTAAGCCCCGGGGTCACAACTTCAGCAAAAATCTGAAATTCTCCAATTCACTCAAAAATGGTGCTAAACTGTTGTAAATTCTCCCCTGAAAGGTTTGGCGGTGGAAACAGAAGGCTTTTTATCATAGGCCAAGAAATCAACCCTCGACAACTTAACCTGTTAAAAAAAATATTTCTAAGCCCCGGGGTCACAACTTCAGCAAAAATCTGAAATTCTCCAATTGACTCTAAAATGGTGCTAAACTGTTGTAAATTCTCCCCTGAAAGGTTTGGCGGTGGAAACAGAAGGCTTTTTATCATAGGCCAAGAAATCAACCCTCGACAACTTAACCTGTGAAAAAAAAAATTTCTAAGCCCCGGGGTCACAACTTCAGCAAAAATCTGAAATTCTCCAATTCACTCAAAGATGGTGCCAAAGTTTTGCAAATACTCCCCTGAAAGGTTTGGCGGTGGAAACAGAAGGCTTTTTATCATAGGACATGAAATCAGCCCTCGACAACTTAATCTGTGGGAAAAAAAAATTCTAAGCCCCGGGGTCACAACGTCAGCAAAAATCTGAAATTCTCCAATTCACTCAAAGATGGTGCCAAGGTGTTGCAAATTCTTCCTGGAAAAGTTTAGGGGTGGAAACAGACGGCTTTTTATCATAGGACATGAAATCAGACTTCGAAGACGTAACGTGTGAAAAAAAATTTTTCTAAGCCACGGGGTCACAACTTCAGCAAAAATCTGAAATTCTCCAATTCACTCAAAGATGGTGCTAAACTGTTGTAAATACTCCCCTGAAAGGTTTGGCGGTGGAAAAAGAAGGCTTTTTATCATAGGACATGAAATCAGCCCTCAACAACTTAACCTGTGAAAAAAAAAAATTTCTAAGCCCCGGGGTCACAACTTCAGCAAAAATCTGAAATTCTCCAATTCACTCAAAAATGGTGCTAAACTGTTGTAAATACTCCCCTGAAAGGTTTGGCGGTGGAAACAGAAGGCTTTTTATCATAGGACATGAAATCAGCCCTCAACAACTTAACCTGTGAAAAAAAATATTTCTAAGCCCCGGGGTCACAACTTCAGCAAAAATCTGAAATTCTCCAATTCACTCAAAAATGGTGCCAAACTGTTGCAAATTCTCCCCTGAAAGGTTTGGCGGTGGAAACAGAAGGCTTTTTATCATAGGCCAAGAAATCAACCCTCGACAACTTAACCTGTGAAAAAAAAAATTTCTAAGCCCCGGGGTCACAATTTCAGGAAAAATCTGAAATTCTCCAATTCACTCAAAAATGGTGCTAAACTGTTGTAAATTCTCCCCTGAAAGGTTTGGCGTTGGAAACAGAAGGCTTTTTATCATAGGACATGAAATCAGCCCTCGACAACTTAACCTGTGAAAAAAAATATTTCTGAGCCCCGGGGTCACAACTTCAGCAAAAATCTGAAATTCTCCAATTCACTCAAAAATGGTGCTAAACTTTTGTAAATTCTCCCCGAAAGGTTTGGCGGTGGAAACAGAAGGCTTTTTATCATAGGCCAAGAAATCAACCCTCGACAACTTAACCTGTGAAAAAAAATATTTCTAAGCCCCGGGGTCACAACGTCAGCCAAAATCTGAAATTCTCCAATTCACTCAAAAATGGTGCTAAACTGTTGCAAATTCTCCCCTGAAAGGTTTGGCGGTGGAAACAGAAGGCTTTTTATCATAGGCCAAGAAATCAACTCTCGACAACTTAACCTGTGAAAAAAAAAAATTTCTAAGCCGCGGGGTCACAATTTCAGCAAAAATCTGAAATTCTCCAATTCACTCAAAAATGGTGCTAAACTGTTGTAAATACTCCCCTGAAAGGTTTGGCGGTGGAAACAGAAGGCTTTTTATCATAGGCCAAGAAATCAACTCTCGACAACTTAACCTGTGAAAAAAAAAATTCTAAGCCCCGGGGTCACAACGTCAGCAAAAATCTGAAATTCTCCAATTCACTCAAAGATGGTGCCAAGGTGTTGCAAATTCTTCCTGGAAAGGTTTAGGGGTGGAAACAGACGGCTTTTTATCATAGGACATGAAATCAGACTTCGAAGACGTAACGTGTGAAAAAAAATTTTTCTAAGCCACGGGGTCACAACTTCAGCAAAAATCTGAAATTCTCCAATTCACTCAAAGATGGTGCCAAACTGTTGCAAATACTCCCCTGAAAGGTTTGGCGGTGGAAACAGAAGGCTTTTTATCATAGGACATGAAATCAACTCTCGACAACTTAACCTGTGAAAAAAAAAATATTCTAAGCCCCGGGGTCACTACTTCAGCAAAAATCTGAAATTCTCCAATTCACTCAAAGATGGTGCCAAAGTTTTGCAAATACTCCCCTGAAAGGTTTGGCGGTGGAAACAGAAGGCTTTTTATCATAGGACATGAAATCAACCCTCGACAACTTAACCTGTGAAAAAGAAAAAATTCTAAGCCCCGGGGTCACAACTTGAGCAAAAATCTGAAATTCTCCAATTCACTCAAAAATGGTGCTAAACTGTTAAAAATTCTCCCCTGAAAGGTTTGGCGGTGGAAACAGAAGGCTTTTTATCATAGGCCAAGAAATCAACCCTCGACAACTTAACCTGTGAAAAAAAATATTTCTAAGCCCCGGGGTCACAACTTCAGCAAAAATCTGAAATTCTCCAATTCACTCAAAAATGGTGCTAAACTGTTGTAAATTCTCCCCTGAAAGGTTTGGCGGTGGAAACAGAAGGCTTTTTATCATAGGCCAAGAAATCAACCCTCGACAACTTAAACTGTCAAAAAAAATATTTCTAAGTCCCGGGGTCACAACTTCAGCAAAAATCTGAAATTCTCCAATTCACTCAAAAATGGTGCTAAACTGTTGTAAATTCTCCCCTGAAAGGTTTGGCGGTGGAAACAGAAGGCTTTTTTTCATAGGACATGAAATCAGCCCTCGACAACTTAACCTGTGGAAAAAAAAAATTCTAAGCCGCTGGGTCACAATTTCAGCAAAAATCTGAAATTCTCCAATTCACTCAAAAATGGTGCTAAACTATTGTAAATATCCCCCTGAAAGGTTTGGCGGTGGAAACAGAAGGCTTTTTATCATAGGACATGAAATCAGCCCTCGACAACATAAGCTGTGAAAAAAAAAATTTCTAAACCCCGGGGTCACAACTTCAGCAAAAATCTGAAATTCTCCAATTCACTCAAAGATGGTGCCAAAGTTTTGCAAATACTCCCCTAAAAGGTTTGGCGGTGGAAACAGAAGCCTTTTTATCATACGACATGAAATCAGCCCTCGACAACTTAACCTGTGAAAAAAAAAATTTCTAAGCCGCGGGGTCACAACTTCAGCAAAAATCTGAAATTCTCCAATTCACTCAAAAATGGTGCTAAACTGTTGTAAATTCTCCCCTGAAAGGTTTGGCAGTAGAAACAGAAGGCTTTTTTTCATAGGACATGAAATCAGCCCTCGACAACTTAACCTGTGAAAAAAAATATTTCTAAGCCCCGGGGTCACAACTTCAGCAAAAATCTGAAATTCTCCAATTCACTCAAAAATGGTGCTAAACTGTTGAAAATTCTCCCCTGAAAGGTTTGGCGGTGGAAACAGAAGGCTTTTTATCATAGGCCAAGAAATCAACCCTCGACAACTTAAACTGTGAAAAAAAATATTTCTAAGCCCCGGGGTCACAACTTCAGCAAAAATCTGAAATTCTCCAATTCACTCAAAAATGGTGCTAAACTGTTGTAAATTCTCCCCTGAAAGGTTTGGCGGTGGAAACAGAAGGCTTTTTTTCATAGGACATGAAATCAGCCCTCGACAACTTAACCTGTGAAAAAAAAAATTTCTAATCCGCGGGGTCACAATTTCAGCAAAAATCTGAAATTCTCCAATTCACTCAAAAATGGTGCTAAACTGTTGTAAATACTCCCCTGAAAGGTTTGGCGGTGGAAACAGAAGGCTTTTTATCATAGGACATGAAATCAGCCCTCGACAACTTAACCTGTGAAAAAAAAAAATTCTAAGCCCCGGGGTCACAACTTCAGCAAAAATCTGAAATTCTCCAATTCACTCAAAAATGGTGCTAAACTGTTGTAAATTCTCCCCTGAAAGGTTTGGCGGTGGAAACAGAAGGCTTTTTATCATAGGCCAAGAAATCAACTCTCGACAACTTAACCTGTGAAAAAAAAAAATTCTAAGCCCCGGGGTCACAACTTCAGCAAAAATCTGAAATTCTCCAATTCACTCAAAAATGGTGCTAAACTGTTGTAAATTCTCCCCTGAAAGGTTTGGCGGTGGAAACAGAAGGCTTTTTTTCATAGGACATGAAATCAGCCCTCGACAACTTAACCTGTGGAAAAAAAAAATTCTAAGCCGCTGGGTCACAATTTCAGCAAAAATCTGAAATTCTCCAATTCACTCAAAAATGGTGCTAAACTGTTGTAAATATCCCCCTGAAAGGTTTGGCGGTGGAAACAGAAGGCTTTTTATCATAGGACATGAAATCAGCCCTCGACAACATAAGCTGTGAAAAAAAAAATTTCTAAACCCCGGGGTCACAACTTCAGCAAAAATCTGAAATTCTCCAATTCACTCAAAGATGGTGCCAAAGTTTTGCAAATACTCCCCTAAAAGGTTTGGCGGTGGAAACAGAAGCCTTTTTATCATAGGACATGAAATCAGCCCTCGACAACTTAACCTGTGAAAAAAAAAATTTCTAAGCCGCGGGGTCACAACTTCAGCAAAAATCTGAAATTCTCCAATTCACTCAAAAATGGTGCTAAACTGTTGTAAATATCCCCCTGAAAGGTTTGGCGGTGGAAACAGAAGGCTTTTTATCATAGGACATGAAATCAGCCCTCGACAAATTAACCTGTGAAAAAAAAAATTTCTAAGCCCCGGGGTCACAACTTCAGCAAAAATCTGAAATTCTCCAATTCACTCAAAAATGGTGCTAAACTGTTGTAAATTCTCCCCTGAAAGGTTTGGCGGTGGAAACAGAAGGCTTTTTATCATAGGCCAAGAAATCAACCCTCGACAACTTAACCTGTTAAAAAAAATATTTCTAAGCCCCGGGGTCACAACTTCAGCAAAAATCTGAAATTCTCCAATTGACTCTAAAATGGTGCTAAACTGTTGTAAATTCTCCCCTGAAAGGTTTGGCGGTGGAAACAGAAGGCTTTTTATCATAGGCCAAGAAATCAACCCTCGACAACTTAACCTGTGAAAAAAAAAATTTCTAAGCCCCGGGGTCACAACTTCAGCAAAAATCTGAAATTCTCCAATTCACTCAAAGATGGTGCCAAAGTTTTGCAAATACTCCCCTGAAAGGTTTGGCGGTGGAAACAGAAGGCTTTTTATCATAGGACATGAAATCAGCCCTCGACAACTTAATCTGTGGGAAAAAAAAATTCTAAGCCCCGGGGTCACAACGTCAGCAAAAATCTGAAATTCTCCAATTCACTCAAAGATGGTGCCAAGGTGTTGCAAATTCTTCCTGGAAAAGTTTAGGGGTGGAAACAGACGGCTTTTTATCATAGGACATGAAATCAGACTTCGAAGACGTAACGTGTGAAAAAAAATTTTTCTAAGCCACGGGGTCACAACTTCAGCAAAAATCTGAAATTCTCCAATTCACTCAAAGATGGTGCTAAACTGTTGTAAATACTCCCCTGAAAGGTTTGGCGGTGGAAAAAGAAGGCTTTTTATCATAGGACATGAAATCAGCCCTCAACAACTTAACCTGTGAAAAAAAAAAATTTCTAAGCCCCGGGGTCACAACTTCAGCAAAAATCTGAAATTCTCCAATTCACTCAAAAATGGTGCTAAACTGTTGTAAATACTCCCCTGAAAGGTTTGGCGGTGGAAACAGAAGGCTTTTTATCATAGGACATGAAATCAGCCCTCAACAACTTAACCTGTGAAAAAAAATATTTCTAAGCCCCGGGGTCACAACTTCAGCAAAAATCTGAAATTCTCCAATTCACTCAAAAATGGTGCCAAACTGTTGCAAATTCTCCCCTGAAAGGTTTGGCGGTGGAAACAGAAGGCTTTTTATCATAGGCCAAGAAATCAACCCTCGACAACTTAACCTGTGAAAAAAAAAATTTCTAAGCCCCGGGGTCACAATTTCAGGAAAAATCTGAAATTCTCCAATTCACTCAAAAATGGTGCTAAACTGTTGTAAATTCTCCCCTGAAAGGTTTGGCGTTGGAAACAGAAGGCTTTTTATCATAGGACATGAAATCAGCCCTCGACAACTTAACCTGTGAAAAAAAATATTTCTGAGCCCCGGGGTCACAACTTCAGCAAAAATCTGAAATTCTCCAATTCACTCAAAAATGGTGCTAAACTTTTGTAAATTCTCCCCTGAAAGGTTTGGCGGTGGAAACAGAAGGCTTTTTATCATAGGCCAAGAAATCAACCCTCGACAACTTAACCTGTGAAAAAAAATATTTCTAAGCCCCGGGGTCACAACGTCAGCCAAAATCTGAAATTCTCCAATTCACTCAAAAATGGTGCTAAACTGTTGCAAATTCTCCCCTGAAAGGTTTGGCGGTGGAAACAGAAGGCTTTTTATCATAGGCCAAGAAATCAACTCTCGACAACTTAACCTGTGAAAAAAAAAAATTTCTAAGCCGCGGGGTCACAATTTCAGCAAAAATCTGAAATTCTCCAATTCACTCAAAAATGGTGCTAAACTGTTGTAAATACTCCCCTGAAAGGTTTGGCGGTGGAAACAGAAGGCTTTTTATCATAGGCCAAGAAATCAACTCTCGACAACTTAACCTGTGAAAAAAAAAATTCTAAGCCCCGGGGTCACAACGTCAGCAAAAATCTGAAATTCTCCAATTCACTCAAAGATGGTGCCAAGGTGTTGCAAATTCTTCCTGGAAAGGTTTAGGGGTGGAAACAGACGGCTTTTTATCATAGGACATGAAATCAGACTTCGAAGACGTAACGTGTGAAAAAAAATTTTTCTAAGCCACGGGGTCACAACTTCAGCAAAAATCTGAAATTCTCCAATTCACTCAAAGATGGTGCCAAACTGTTGCAAATACTCCCCTGAAAGGTTTGGCGGTGGAAACAGAAGGCTTTTTATCATAGGACATGAAATCAACTCTCGACAACTTAACCTGTGAAAAAAAAAATATTCTAAGCCCCGGGGTCACTACTTCAGCAAAAATCTGAAATTCTCCAATTCACTCAAAGATGGTGCCAAAGTTTTGCAAATACTCCCCTGAAAGGTTTGGCGGTGGAAACAGAAGGCTTTTTATCATAGGACATGAAATCAACCCTCGACAACTTAACCTGTGAAAAAGAAAAAATTCTAAGCCCCGGGGTCACAACTTGAGCAAAAATCTGAAATTCTCCAATTCACTCAAAAATGGTGCTAAACTGTTAAAAATTCTCCCCTGAAAGGTTTGGCGGTGGAAACAGAAGGCTTTTTATCATAGGCCAAGAAATCAACCCTCGACAACTTAACCTGTGAAAAAAAATATTTCTAAGCCCCGGGGTCACAACTTCAGCAAAAATCTGAAATTCTCCAATTCACTCAAAAATGGTGCTAAACTGTTGTAAATTCTCCCCTGAAAGGTTTGGCGGTGGAAACAGAAGGCTTTTTATCATAGGCCAAGAAATCAACCCTCGACAACTTAAACTGTCAAAAAAAATATTTCTAAGTCCCGGGGTCACAACTTCAGCAAAAATCTGAAATTCTCCAATTCACTCAAAAATGGTGCTAAACTGTTGTAAATTCTCCCCTGAAAGGTTTGGCGGTGGAAACAGAAGGCTTTTTTTCATAGGACATGAAATCAGCCCTCGACAACTTAACCTGTGGAAAAAAAAAATTCTAAGCCGCTGGGTCACAATTTCAGCAAAAATCTGAAATTCTCCAATTCACTCAAAAATGGTGCTAAACTATTGTAAATATCCCCCTGAAAGGTTTGGCGGTGGAAACAGAAGGCTTTTTATCATAGGACATGAAATCAGCCCTCGACAACATAAGCTGTGAAAAAAAAAATTTCTAAACCCCGGGGTCACAACTTCAGCAAAAATCTGAAATTCTCCAATTCACTCAAAGATGGTGCCAAAGTTTTGCAAATACTCCCCTAAAAGGTTTGGCGGTGGAAACAGAAGCCTTTTTATCATAGGACATGAAATCAGCCCTCGACAACTTAACCTGTGAAAAAAAAAATTTCTAAGCCGCGGGGTCACAACTTCAGCAAAAATCTGAAATTCTCCAATTCACTCAAAAATGGTGCTAAACTGTTGTAAATTCTCCCCTGAAAGGTTTGGCAGTAGAAACAGAAGGCTTTTTTTCATAGGACATGAAATCAGCCCTCGACAACTTAACCTGTGAAAAAAAATATTTCTAAGCCCCGGGGTCACAACTTCAGCAAAAATCTGAAATTCTCCAATTCACTCAAAAATGGTGCTAAACTGTTGAAAATTCTCCCCTGAAAGGTTTGGCGGTGGAAACAGAAGGCTTTTTATCATAGGCCAAGAAATCAACCCTCGACAACTTAAACTGTGAAAAAAAATATTTCTAAGCCCCGGGGTCACAACTTCAGCAAAAATCTGAAATTCTCCAATTCACTCAAAAATGGTGCTAAACTGTTGTAAATTCTCCCCTGAAAGGTTTGGCGGTGGAAACAGAAGGCTTTTTTTCATAGGACATGAAATCAGCCCTCGACAACTTAACCTGTGGGAAAAAAAATTTCTAAGCCGCGGGTTCACAATTTCAGCAAAAATCTGAAATTCTCCAATTCACTCAAAAATGGTGCTAAACTGTTGCAAATTCTCCCCTGAACGGTTTGGCGGTGGAAACAGAAGGCTTTTTATCATAGGCCAAGAAATAAACCCTCGACAACTTAACCTGTGAAAAACAAAAATTCTAAGCCCAGGGGTCACAACTTCAGCAAATATCTGAAATTCTTCGATTAACTCAAAGATGGTGCCAAAGTTTTGTAAATACTCCCCTGAAAGGTTTGGCGGTGGAAACAGAAGGCTTTTTATCATAGGACATGAAATCAGCCCTCAACAACTTAACCTGTGAAAAAAAAAAATTCTAAGCCCCGGGGTCACAATTTCAGCAAAAATCTGAAATTCTCCAATTCACTCAAAAATGGTGCTAAACTGCTGTAAATTCTCCCCTGAAAGGTTTGGCGGTGGAAACAGAAGGCTTTTTATCATAGGCCAAGAAATCAACCCTCGACAACTTAACGTGTGAAAAAAAAAATTTCTAAGCCCCGGGGTCACAACTTGAGCAAAAATCTGAAATTCTCCAATTCACTCAAAGATGGTGCCAAAGTTTTGCAAATACTCCCCTGAAAGGTTTGGCGGTGGAAACAGAAGGCTTTTTATCATAGGACATGAAATCAGCCCTCAACAACTTAACCTGTGAAAAAATAAATTTCTAATCCCCGGGGTCACAATTTCAGCAAAAATCTGAAATTCTCCAATTCACTCAAAAATGGTGCTAAACTGTTGTAAATTCTCCCCTGAAAGGTTTGGCAGTGGAAACAGAAGGCTTTTTTTCATAGGACATGAAATCAGCCCTCGACAACTTAACCTGTGAAAAAAAATATTTCTAAGCCCCGGGGTCACAACTTCAGCAAAAATCTGAAATTCTCCAATTCACTCAAAAATGGTGCTAAACTGTTGTAAATTCTCCCCTGAAAGGTTTGGCGGTGGAAACAGAAGGCTTTTTATCATAGGCCAAGAAATCAACCCTCGACAACTTAAACTGTGAAAAAAAATATTTCTAAGCCCCGGGGTCACAACTTCAGCAAAAATCTGAAATTCTCCAATTCACTCAAAAATGGTGCTAAACTGTTGTAAATTCTCCCCTGAAAGGTTTGGCGGTGGAAACAGAAGGCTTTTTTTATAGGACATGAAATCAGCCCTCGACAACTTAACCTGTGGGAAAAAAAATTTCTAAGCCGCGGGGTCACAATTTCAGCAAAAATCTGAAATTCTCCAATTCACTCAAAAATGGTGCTAAACTCTTGTAAATATCCCCCTGAAAGGTTTGGCGGTGGAAACAGAAGGCTTTTTATCATAGGACATGAAATCAGCCCTCGACAACATAACCTGTGAAAAAAAAAATTTCTAAGCCCCGGGGTCACAACTTCAGCAAAAATCTGAAATTCTCCAATTCACTCAAAGATGGTGCCAAAGTTTTGCAAATACTCCCCTGAAAGGTTTGGCGGTGGAAACAGAAGGCTTTTTATCATAGGACATGAAATCAGCCCTCGACAACTTAACCTGTGGAAAAAAAAATTTCTAAGCCCCGGGGTCACAACTTCAGCAAAAATCTGAAATTCTCCAATTCACTCAAAAATGGTGCTAAACTGTTGTAAATTCTCCCCTGAAAGGTTTGGCGGTGGAAACAGAAGGCTTTTTATCATAGGCCAAGAAATCAACCCTCGACAACTTAACCTGTTAAAAAAAATATTTCTAAGCCCCGGGGTCACAACTTCAGCAAAAATCTGAAATTCTCCAATTGACTCAAAAATGGTGCTAAACTGTTGTAAATTCTCCCCTGAAAGGTTTGGCGGTGGAAACAGAAGGCTTTTTATCATAGGCCAAGAAATCAACCCTCGACAACTTAACCTGTGAAAAAAAAATTTCTAAGCCCCGGGGTCACAACTTCAGCAAAAATCTGAAATTCTCCAATTCACTCAAAAATGGTGCCAAAGTTCTGCAAATACTCCCCTGAAAGTTTTGGCGGTGGAAAGAGAAGGCTTTTTATCATAGGACATGAAATCAGCCCTCAACAACTTAACCTGTGAAAAAAAAAAATTCTAAGCCCCGGGGTCACAATTTCAGCAAAAATCTGAAATTCTCCAATTCACTCAAAGATGGTGCCAACGTGTTGCAAATACTCCCCTGAACGGTTTGGCGGTGGAAACAGAAGGCTTTTTATCATAGGACATGAAATCAGCCCTCGACAATTTAACCTGTGAAAAAAAATATTTCTAAGCCCCGGGGTCACAACTTCAGCAAAAATCTGAAATTCTCCAATTCACTCAAAAATGGTGCTAAACTGTTGCAAATTCTCCCCTGAACGGTTTGGCGGTGGAAACAGAAGGCTTTTTATCATAGGCCAAGAAATAAACCCTCGACAACTTAACCTGTGAAAAACAAAAATTCTAAGCCCCGGGGTCACAATTTCAGCAAATATCTGAAATTCTTCGATTAACTCAAAGATGGTGCCAAAGTTTTGTAAATACTCCCCTGAAAGGTTTGGCGGTGGAAACAGAAGGCTTTTTATCATAGGACATGAAATCAGCCCTCAACAACTTAACCTGTGAAAAAAAAAAATTCTAAGCCCCGGGGTCACAATTTCAGCAAAAATCTGAAATTCTCCAATTCACTCAAAAATGGTGCTAAACTGCTGTAAATTCTCCCCTGAAAGGTTTGGCGGTGGAAACAGAAGGCTTTTTATCATAGGCCAAGAAATCAACCCTCGACAACTTAACCTGTGAAAAAAAAAATTTCTAAGCCCCGGGGTCACAACTTGAGCAAAAATCTGAAATTCTCCAATTCACTCAAAGATGGTGCCAAAGTTTTGCAAATACTCCCCTGAAAGGTTTGGCGGTGGAAACAGAAGGCTTTTTATCATAGGCCAAGAAACCAGCCCTCGACAACTTAACCTGTGAAAAAAAAATTTCTTATCCCCGGGGTCACAACTTCAGCAAAAATCTGAAATTCTGCAATTCACTCAAAAATGGTGCCAAAGTTTTGCAAATACTCCCCTGAAAGGTTTGGCGGTGGAAACAGAAGGCTTTTTATCATAGGCCAAGAAATCAACCCTCGACAACTTAACCTGTGAAAAAAAAAATTTCTAAGCCCCGGGGTCACAACTTCAGCAAATATCTGAAATTCTTCGATTCACTCAAAGATGGTGCCAAAGTTTTGTAAATACTCCCCTGAAAGGTTTGGCGGTGGAAACAGAAGGCTTTTTATCATAGGACATGAAATCAGCCCTCAACAACTTAACCTGTGAAAAAAAAATTTCTAAGCCCCGGGGTCACAATTTCAGGAAAAATCTGAAATTCTCCAATTCACTCAAAAATGGTGCTAAACTGTTGTAAATTCTCCCCTGAAAGGTTTGGCGGTGGAAACAGAAGGCTTTTTATCATAGGCCAAGAAATCAACCCTCGACAACTTAACCTGTGGGAAAAAAAATTTCTAAGCCCCGGGGTCACAACTTCAGCAAAAATCTGAAATTCTCCAATTCACTCAAAGGTGGTGCCAAAGTTTTGCAAATACTCCCCTGAAAGGTTTGGCGGTGGAAACAGAAGGCTTTTTATCATAGGACATGAAATCAGCCCTCGACAACTTAACCTGTGGGAAAAAAAATTTCTAAGCCCCGGGGTCACAACTTCAGCAAAAATCTGAAATTCTCCAATTCACTCAAAAATGGTGCTAAACTTCTGTAAATTCTCCCCTGAAAGGTTTGGCGGTGGAAACAGAAGGCTTTTTATCATAGGCCAAGAAATCAACCCTCGACAACTTAACCTGTTAAAAAAAATATTTCTAAGCCCCGGGGTCACAACTTCAGCAAAAATCTGAAATTCTCCAATTGACTCAAAAATGGTGCTAAACTGTTGTAAATTCTCCCCTGAAAGGTTTGGCGGTGGAAACAGAAGGCTTTTTATCATAGGCCAAGAAATCAACCCTCGACAACTTAACCTGTGAAAAAAAAATTTCTAAGCCCCGGGGTCACAACTTCAGCAAAAATCTGAAATTCTCCAATTCACTCAAAAATGGTGCCAAAGTTCTGCAAATACTCCCCTGAAAGTTTTGGCGGTGGAAAGAGAAGGCTTTTTATCATAGGACATGAAATCAGCCCTCAACAACTTAACCTGTGAAAAAAAAAAATTCTAAGCCCCGGGGTCACAATTTCAGCAAAAATCTGAAATTCTCCAATTCACTCAAAGATGGTGCCAACGTGTTGCAAATACTCCCCTGAACGGTTTGGCGGTGGAAACAGAAGGCTTTTTATCATAGGACATGAAATCAGCCCTCGACAATTTAACCTGTGAAAAAAAATATTTCTAAGCCCCGGGGTCACAACTTCAGCAAAAATCTGAAATTCTCCAATTCACTCAAAAATGGTGCTAAACTGTTGCAAATTCTCCCCTGAACGGTTTGGCGGTGGAAACAGAAGGCTTTTTATCATAGGCCAAGAAATAAACCCTCGACAACTTAACCTGTGAAAAACAAAAATTCTAAGCCCCGGGGTCACAATTTCAGCAAATATCTGAAATTCTTCGATTAACTCAAAGATGGTGCCAAAGTTTTGTAAATACTCCCCTGAAAGGTTTGGCGGTGGAAACAGAAGGCTTTTTATCATAGGACATGAAATCAGCCCTCAACAACTTAACCTGTGAAAAAAAAAAATTCTAAGCCCCGGGGTCACAATTTCAGCAAAAATCTGAAATTCTCCAATTCACTCAAAAATGGTGCTAAACTGCTGTAAATTCTCCCCTGAAAGGTTTGGCGGTGGAAACAGAAGGCTTTTTATCATAGGCCAAGAAATCAACCCTCGACAACTTAACCTGTGAAAAAAAAAATTTCTAAGCCCCGGGGTCACAACTTGAGCAAAAATCTGAAATTCTCCAATTCACTCAAAGATGGTGCCAAAGTTTTGCAAATACTCCCCTGAAAGGTTTGGCGGTGGAAACAGAAGGCTTTTTATCATAGGCCAAGAAACCAGCCCTCGACAACTTAACCTGTGAAAAAAAAATTTCTTATCCCCGGGGTCACAACTTCAGCAAAAATCTGAAATTCTGCAATTCACTCAAAAATGGTGCCAAAGTTTTGCAAATACTCCCCTGAAAGGTTTGGCGGTGGAAACAGAAGGCTTTTTATCATAGGCCAAGAAATCAACCCTCGACAACTTAACCTGTGAAAAAAAAAATTTCTAAGCCCCGGGGTCACAACTTCAGCAAATATCTGAAATTCTTCGATTCACTCAAAGATGGTGCCAAAGTTTTGTAAATACTCCCCTGAAAGGTTTGGCGGTGGAAACAGAAGGCTTTTTATCATAGGACATGAAATCAGCCCTCAACAACTTAACCTGTGAAAAAAAAATTTCTAAGCCCCGGGGTCACAATTTCAGGAAAAATCTGAAATTCTCCAATTCACTCAAAAATGGTGCTAAACTGTTGTAAATTCTCCCCTGAAAGGTTTGGCGGTGGAAACAGAAGGCTTTTTATCATAGGCCAAGAAATCAACCCTCGACAACTTAACCTGTGGGAAAAAAAATTTCTAAGCCCCGGGGTCACAACTTCAGCAAAAATCTGAAATTCTCCAATTCACTCAAAGGTGGTGCCAAAGTTTTGCAAATACTCCCCTGAAAGGTTTGGCGGTGGAAACAGAAGGCTTTTTATCATAGGACATGAAATCAGCCCTCGACAACTTAACCTGTGGGAAAAAAAATTTCTAAGCCCCGGGGTCACAACTTCAGCAAAAATCTGAAATTCTCCAATTCACTCAAAAATGGTGCTAAACTTCTGTAAATTCTCCCCTGAAAGGTTTGGCGGTGGAAACAGAAGGCTTTTTATCATAGGCCAAGAAATCAACCCTCGACAACTTAACCTGTTAAAAAAAATATTTCTAAGCCCCGGGGTCACAACTTCAGCAAAAATCTGAAATTCTCCAATTGACTCAAAAATGGTGCTAAACTGTTGTAAATTCTCCCCTGAAAGGTTTGGCGGTGGAAACAGAAGGCTTTTTATCATAGGCCAAGAAATCAACCCTCGACAACTTAACCTGTGAAAAAAAAATTTCTAAGCCCCGGGGTCACAACTTCAGCAAAAATCTGAAATTCTCCAATTCACTCAAAAATGGTGCCAAAGTTCTGCAAATACTCCCCTGAAAGTTTTGGCGGTGGAAAGAGAAGGCTTTTTATCATAGGACATGAAATCAGCCCTCAACAACTTAACCTGTGAAAAAAAAAAAATTCTAAGCCCCGGGGTCACAATTTCAGCAAAAATCTGAAATTCTCCAATTCACTCAAAGATGGTGCCAACGTGTTGCAAATACTCCCCTGAACGGTTTGGCGGTGGAAACAGAAGGCTTTTTATCATAGGACATGAAATCAGCCCTCGACAATTTAACCTGTGAAAAAAAATATTTCTAAGCCCCGGGGTCACAACTTCAGCAAAAATCTGAAATTCTCCAATTCACTCAAAAATGGTGCTAAACTGTTGCAAATTCTCCCCTGAACGGTTTGGCGGTGGAAACAGAAGGCTTTTTATCATAGGCCAAGAAATAAACCATCGACAACTTAACCTGTGAAAAACAAAAATTCTAAGCCCCGGGGTCACAACTTCAGCAAATATCTGAAATTCTTCGAATAACTCAAAGATGGTGCCAAAGTTTTGTAAATACTCCCCTGAAAGGTTTGGCGGTGGAAACAGAAGGCTTTTTATCATAGGACATGAAATCAGCCCTCAACAACTTAACCTGTGAAAAAAAAAAATTCTAAGCCCCGGGGTCACAATTTCAGCAAAAATCTGAAATTCTCCAATTCACTCAAAAATGGTGCTAAACTGCTGTAAATTCTCCCCTGAAAGGTTTGGCGGTGGAAACAGAAGGCTTTTTATCATAGGCCAAGAAATCAACCCTCGACAACTTAACCTGTGAAAAAAAAAATTTCTAAGCCCCGGGGTCACAACTTGAGCAAAAATCTGAAATTCTCCAATTCACTCAAAGATGGTGCCAAAGTTTTGCAAATACTCCCCTGAAAGGTTTGGCGGTGGAAACAGAAGGCTTTTTATCATAGGACATGAAATCAGCCCTCAACAACTTAACCTGTGGAAAAAAAAATTTCTAAGCCCCGGGGTCACAATTTCAGCAAAAATCTGAAATTCTCCAATTCACTCAAAAATGGTGCTAAACTGTTGTAAATTCGCCCCTGAAAGGTTTGGCGGTGGAAACAGAAGGCTTTTTATCATAGGCCAAGAAATCAACCCTCGACAACTTAACCTGTGAAAAAAAAAATTTCTAAGCCCCGGGGTCACAACTTCAGCAAAAATCTGAAATTCTCCAATTCACTCAAAGATGGTGCCAAAATTTTGTAAATACTCCTCTGAAAGGCTTGGCGGTGGAAAAAGAAGGCTTTTTATCATAGGACATGAAATCAGCCCTCGACAACTTAATCTGTGGAAAAAAAAATTTCTAAGCCCCGGGGACACAGCGTCAGCAAAAATCTGAAATTCTCCAATTCACTCAAAGATGGTGCCAAGGTGTTGCAAATTCTTCCCAGAAAGGTTTGGCGGTGGAAACAGACGGCTTTTTATCATAGGACATGAAATCAGACTTCGAAGACGTAACGTGTGAAAAAAAATTTTTCTAAGCCCCGTGGTCACAACTTCAGCAAAAATCTGAAATTCTCCAATTCACTCAAAAATGGTGCTAAACTGTTGCAAATTCTCCCCTGAAAGGTTTGGCGGTGGAAACAGAAGGCTTTTTATCATAGGCCAAGAAACCAGCCCTCGACAACTTAACCTGTGAAAAAAAAATTTCTAAGCCCCGGGGTCACAACTTCAGCAAAAATCTGAAATTCTCCAATTCACTCAAAAATGGTGCTAAACTGTTGTAAATTCTCCCCTGAAAGGTTTGGCGGTGGAAACAGAAGGCTTTTTATCATAGGCCAAGAAATCAACCCTCGACAACTTAACCTGTGAAAAAAAATATTTCTAAGCCCCGGGGTCACAACTTCAGCAAATATCTGAAATTCTTCGATTCACTCAAAGATGGTGCCAAAGTTTTGTAAATACTCCCCTGAAAGGTTTGGCGGTGGAAACAGAAGGCTTTTTATCATAGGACATGAAATCAGCCCTCAACAACTTAACCTGTGAAAAAAAAATTTCTAAGCCCCGGGGTCACAATTTCAGGAAAAATCTGAAATTCTCCAATTCACTCAAAAATGGTGCTAAACTGTTGTAAATTCTCCCCTGAAAGGTTTGGCGGTGGAAACAGAAGGCTTTTTATCATAGGCCAAGAAACCAGCCCTCGACAACTTAACCTGTGAAAAAAAAATTTCTAAGCCCCGGGGTCACAACTTCAGCAAAAATCTGAAATTCTGCAATTCACTCAAAAATGGTGCCAAAGTTTTGCAAATACTCCCCTGAAAGGTTTGGCGGTGGAAACAGAAGGCTTTTTATCATAGGCCAAGAAATCAACCCTCGACAACTTAACCTGTGAAAAAAAAAATTTCTAAGCCCCGGGGTCACAACTTCAGCAAATATCTGAAATTCTTCGATTCACTCAAAGATGGTGCCAAAGTTTTGTAAATACTCCCCTGAAAGGTTTGGCGGTGGAAACAGAAGGCTTTTTATCATAGGACATGAGATCAGCCCTCAACAACTTAACCTGTGAAAAAAAAATTTCTAAGCCCCGGGGTCACAATTTCAGCAAAAATCTGAAATTCTCCAATTCACTCAAAAATGGTGCTAAACTGTTGCAAATTCTCCCCTGAAAGGTTTGGCGGTGGAAACAGAAGGCTTTTTATCATAGGCCAAGAAACCAGCCCTCGACAACTTAACCTGTGAAAAAAAAATTTCTAAGCCCCGGGGTCACAACTTCAGCAAAAATCTGAAATTCTCCAATTCACTCAAAAATGGTGCTAAACTGTTGTAAATTCTCCCCTGAAAGGTTTGGCGGTGGAAACAGAAGGCTTTTTATCATAGGCCAAGAAATCAACCCTCGACAACTTAACCTGTGAAAAAAAATATTTCTAAGCCCCGGGGTCACAACTTCAGCAAATATCTGAAATTCTTCGATTCACTCAAAGATGGTGCCAAAGTTTTGTAAATACTCCCCTGAAAGGTTTGGCGGTGGAAACAGAAGGCTTTTTATCATAGGACATGAAATCAGCCCTCAACAACTTAACCTGTGAAAAAAAAATTTCTAAGCCCCGGGGTCACAATTTCAGGAAAAATCTGAAATTCTCCAATTCACTCAAAAATGGTGCTAAACTGTTGTAAATTCTCCCCTGAAAGGTTTGGCGGTGGAAACAGAAGGCTTTTTATCATAGGCCAAGAAACCAGCCCTCGACAACTTAACCTGTGAAAAAAAAATTTCTAAGCCCCGGGGTCACAACTTCAGCAAAAATCTGAAATTCTGCAATTCACTCAAAAATGGTGCCAAAGTTTTGCAAATACTCCCCTGAAAGGTTTGGCGGTGGAAACAGAAGGCTTTTTATCATAGGCCAAGAAATCAACCCTCGACAACTTAACCTGTGAAAAAAAAAATTTCTAAGCCCCGGGGTCACAACTTCAGCAAATATCTGAAATTCTTCGATTCACTCAAAGATGGTGCCAAAGTTTTGTAAATACTCCCCTGAAAGGTTTGGCGGTGGAAACAGAAGGCTTTTTATCATAGGACATGAGATCAGCCCTCAACAACTTAACCTGTGAAAAAAATTTTTCTAAGCCCCGTGGTCACAATTTCAGCAAAAATCTGAAATTCTCCAATTCACTCAAAAATGGTGCTAAACTGTTGCAAATTCTCCCCTGAAAGGTTTGGCGGTGGAAACAGAAGGCTTTTTATCATAGGCCAAGAAACCAGCCCTCGACAACTTAACCTGTGAAAAAAAAATTTCTAAGCCCCGGGGTCACAACTTCAGCAAAAATCTGAAATTCTCCAATTCACTCAAAAATGGTGCTAAACTGTTGTAAATTCTCCCCTGAAAGGTTTGGCGGTGGAAACAGAAGGCTTTTTATCATAGGCCAAGAAATCAACCCTCGACAACTTAACCTGTGAAAAAAAATATTTCTAAGCCCCGGGGTCACAACTTCAGCAAATATCTGAAATTCTTCGATTCACTCAAAGATGGTGCCAAAGTTTTGTAAATACTCCCCTGAAAGGTTTGGCGGTGGAAACAGAAGGCTTTTTATCATAGGACATGAAATCAGCCCTCAACAACTTAACCTGTGAAAAAAAAATTTCTAAGCCCCGGGGTCACAATTTCAGGAAAAATCTGAAATTCTCCAATTCACTCAAAAATGGTGCTAAACTGTTGTAAATTCTCCCCTGAAAGGTTTGGCGGTGGAAACAGAAGGCTTTTTATCATAGGCCAAGAAACCAGCCCTCGACAACTTAACCTGTGAAAAAAAAATTTCTAAGCCCCGGGGTCACAACTTCAGCAAAAATCTGAAATTCTGCAATTCACTCAAAAATGGTGCCAAAGTTTTGCAAATACTCCCCTGAAAGGTTTGGCGGTGGAAACAGAAGGCTTTTTATCATAGGCCAAGAAATCAACCCTCGACAACTTAACCTGTGAAAAAAAAAATTTCTAAGCCCCGGGGTCACAACTTCAGCAAATATCTGAAATTCTTCGATTCACTCAAAGATGGTGCCAAAGTTTTGTAAATACTCCCCTGAAAGGTTTGGCGGTGGAAACAGAAGGCTTTTTATCATAGGACATGAGATCAGCCCTCAAAAACTTAACCTGTGAAAAAAAAATTTCTAAGCCCCGGGGTCACAATTTCAGGAAAAATCTGAAATTCTCCAATTCACTCAAAAATGGTGCTAAACTGTTGTAAATTCTCCCCTGAAAGGTTTGGCCGTGGAAACAGAAGGCTTTTTATCATAGGCCAAGAAATCAACCCTCGACAACTTAACCTGTGGGGAAAAAAATTTCTAAGCCCCGGGGTCACAACTTCAGCAAAAATCTGAAATTCTCCAATTCACTCAAAGATGGTGCCAAAGTTTTGCAAATACTCCCCTGAAAGGTTTGGCGGTGGAAACAGAAGGCTTTTTATCATAGGACATGAAATCAACCCTCAACAACTTAACCTGTGAAAAAAAAATTTCTAAGCCCCGGGGTCACAATTTCAGCAAAACTCTGAAATTCTCCAATTCACTCAAAAATGGTGCTAAACTGTTGTAAATTTGCCCCTGAAAGGTTTGGCGGTGGAAACAGAAGGCTTTTCATCATAGGCCAAGAAATCAGCCCTCAACAACTTAACCTGTGAAAAAAAAATTTCTAAGCCCCGGGGTCACAACTTCAGCAAAAATCTGAAATTCTAAAATTCACTCAAAGATGGTGCCAACGTCTTCCAAATTCTTCCCGGAAAGGTTTGGCGGTGGAAACAGACGGCTTTTTATCATAGGACATGAAATCAGACTTCGAAGACGTAACGTGTGAAAAAAAATTTTTCTAAGCCCCGGGGTCACAACTTCAGCAAAAATCTGAAATTCTCCAATTCACTCAAAGATGGTGCCAACGCATTGCAAATACTCCCCTGAAAGGTTTGGTGGTGGAAACAGAAGGCTTTTTTTCATAGGACATGAAATCAGCCCTCGACAACTTAACCTGTGGGGAAAAAAATTTCTAAGCCCCGGGGTCACAATTTCAGCAAAAATCTGAAATTCTCCAATTCACTCAAAAATGGTGCTAAACTGTTGTAAATACTCCCCTGAAAGGTTTGGCGCTGGAAACAGAAGGCTTTTTTATCATAGGACATGAAATCAGCCCTCAACAACTTAACCTGTGAAAAAAAAATTTCTAAGCCCCGGGGTCACAACTTCAGCAAAAATCTGAAATTCTCCAATTCACTCAAAGATAGTGCCAAAGTTTTGCAAATACTCCCCTGAAAGGTTTGGCGGTGGAAACAGAAGGCTTTTTATCATAGGCCAAGAAATCAACCCTCGACAACTTAACCTGTGGGGAAAAAAAATTCTAAGCCCCGGGGTCACAACTTCAGCAAAAATCTGAAATTCTCCAATTCACTCAAAAATGGTGCTAAACTGTTGTAAATTCTCCCCTGAAAGGTTTGGCGGTGGAAACAGAAGGCTTTTTATCATAGGACATGAAATCAGCCCTCGACAACTTAACCTGTGAAAAAAAAATTTCTAAGCCCCGGGGTCACAATTTCAGGAAAAATCTGAAATTCTCCAATTCACTCAAAAATGGTGCTAAACTGTTGTAAATTCTCCCCTGAAAGGTTTGGCGGTGGAAACAGAAGGCTTTTTATCATAGGCCAAGAAACCAGCCCTCGACAACTTAACCTGTGAAAAAAAAATTTCTAAGCCCCGGGGTCACAACTTCAGCAAAAATCTGAAATTCTCCAAATCACTCAAAGATGGTGCCAAAGTTTTGCAAATACTCCCCTGAAAGGTTTGGCGGTGGAAACAGAAGGCTTTTTATCATAGGACATGAAATCAGCCCTCGACAACTTAATCTGTGGAAAAAAAAAATTCTAAGCCCCGGGGTCACAACGTCAGCAAAAATCTGAAATTCTCCAATTCACTCAAAGATGGTGCCAAGGTGTTGCAAATTCTTCCTGGAAAGGTTTAGGGGTGGAAACAGACGGCTTTTTATCATAGGACATGAAATCAGACTTCGAAGACGTAACGTGTGAAAAAAAAAATTTCTAAGCCCCGGGGTCACAACTTCAGCAAAAATCTGAAATTCTCCAATTCACTCAAAGATGGTGCCAAACTGTTGCAAATACTCCCCTGAAAGGTTTGGCGGTGGAAACAGAAGGCTTTTTATCATAGGACATGAAATCAGCCCTCGACAACTTAACCTGTGAAAAAAAAATTTCTAAGCCCCGGGGTCACGACTTCGGCAAAAATCTGAAATTCTCCAATTCACTCAAAGATGGTGCTAAACTGTTGTAAATACTCCCCTGAAAGGTTTGGCGGTGGAAAAAGAAGGCTTTTTATCATAGGACATGAAATCAGACTTCGAAGACGTAACGTGTGAAAAAAAAATTTCTAAGCCCCGGGGTCACAACTTCAGCAAAAATCTGAAATTCTCCAATTCACTCAAAAATGGTGCTAAACTGTTGTAAATTCTCCCCTGAAAGGTTTGGCGGTGGAAACAGAAGGCTTTTTATCATAGGACATGAAATCAGCCCTCGACAACTTAACCTGTGGGGAAAAAAAATTCTAAGCCCCGGGGTCACAACTTCAGCAAAAATCTGAAATTCTCCAATTCACTCAAAAATGGTGCTAAACTGTTGTAAATTCTCCCCTGAAAGGTTTGGCGGTGGAAACAGAAGGCTTTTTATCATAGGACATGAAATCAGCCCTCGACAACTTAACCTGTGAAAAAAAAAAATTCTAAGCCCCGGGGTCACAATTTCAGCAAAAATCTGAAATTCTCCAATTCAATCAAAGATGGTGCCAACGTGTTGCAAATACTCCCCTGAAAGGTTTGGCGGTGGAAACAGAAGGCTTTTTATCATAGGCCAAGAAATCAACCCTCGACAACTTAACCTGTGGGGGGAAAAAATTCTAAGCCCCGGGGTCACAACTTCAGGAAAAATCTGAAATTCTCCAATTCACTCAAAAATGGTGCTAAACTGTTGTAAATTCTCCCCTGAAAGGTTTGGCGGTGGAAACAGAAGGCGTTTTATCATAGGACATGAAATCAGCCCTCGACAACTTAACCTGTGAAAAAAAAATTTCTAAGCCCCGGGGTCACAACTTCAGCAAAAATCTGAAATTCTCCAATTCACTCAAAAATGGTGCTAAACTGTTGTAAATTCTCCCCTGAAAGGTTTGGCGGTGGAAACAGAAGGCTTTTTATCATAGGCCAAGAAATCAACCCTCGACAACTTAACCTGTGGGAAAAAAAATTTCTAAGCCCCGGGGTCACAACTTCAGCAAAAATCTGAAATTCTCCAATTCACTCAAAGATAGTGCCAAAGTTTTGCAAATACTCCCCTGAAAGGTTTGGCGGTGGAAACAGAAGGCTTTTTATCATAGGACATGAAATCAGCCCTCAACAACTTAACCTGTGAAAAAAAAATTTCTAAGCCCCGGGGTCACAATTTCAGCAAAACTCTGAAATTCTCCAATTCACTCAAAAATGGTGCCAAAGTTTTGCAAATTCTTCCCGGAAAGGTTTGGCGGTGGAAACAGAAGGCTTTTTATCATAGGACATGAAATCAGCCCTCAACAACTTAACCTGTGAAAAAAAAATTTCTAAGCCCCGGGGTCACAATTTCAGCAAAACTCTGAAATTCTAAAATTCACTCAAAGATGGTGCCAAGGTGTTGCAAATTCTTCCCGGAAAGGTTTGGCGGTGGAAACAGACAGCTTTTTATCATAGGACATGACATCAGACTTCGAAGACGTAACGTGTGAAAAAATTTTTTTCTAAGCCCCGGGGTCACAACTTCAGCAAAAATCTGAAATTCTCCAATTCACTCAAAAATGGTGCTAAACTGTTGCAAATTCTCCCCTGAAAGGTTTGGCGGTGGAAACAGAAGGCTTTTTATCATAGGCCAAGAAACCAGCCCTCGACAACTTAACCTGTGAAAAAAAAATTTCTAAGCCCCGGGGTCACAACTTCAGCAAAAATCTGAAATTCTCCAATTCACTCAAAGATGGTGCTAAACTGTTGTAAATACTCCCCTGAAAGGTTTGGCGGTGGAAAAAGAAGGCTTTTTATCATAGGACATGAAATCAGCCCTCAACAACTTAACCTGTGGGGAAAAAAATTTCTAAGCCCCGGGGTCACAACTTCAGCAAAAATCTGAAATTCTCCAATTCACTCAAAAATGGTGCTAAACTGTTGTAAATTCTCCCCTGAAAGGTTTGGCGGTGGAAACAGAAGGCTTTTTATCATAGGACATGAAATCAGCCCTCGACAACTTAACCTGTGAAAAAAAAAAATTCTGAGCCCCGGGGTCACAACTTTAGCAAAAATCTGAAATTCTCCAATTCACTAAAAAATGGTGCTAAACTGTTGCAAATTCTCCCCTGAAAGGTTTGGCGGTGGAAACAGAAGGCTTTTTATCATAGGCCAAGAAACCAGCCCTCGACAACTTAACCTTTGAAAAAAAAATTTCTAAGCCCCGGGGTCACAACTTCAGCAAAAATCTGAAATTCTCCAATTCACTCAAAGATGGTGCCAAAGTTTTGCAAATAGTCCCCTGAAAGGTTTGGCGGTGGAAACAGAAGGCTTTTTATCATAGGACATGAAATCAGCCCTCGACAACTTAATCTGTGGGGAAAAAAAATTCTAAGCCCCGGGGTCACAACGTCACCAAAAATCTGAAATTCTCCAATTCACTCAAAGATGGTGCCAAGGTGTTGCAAATTCTTCCTGGAAAGGTTTAGGGGTGGAAACAGACGGCTTTTTATCATAGGACATGAAATCAGACTTTGAAGACGTAACGTGTGAAAAAAAAATTTTCTAAGCCCCGGGGTCACAACTTCAGCAAAAATCTGAAATTCTCCAATTCACTCAAAGATGGTGCCAAACTGTTGCAAATACTCCCCTGAAAGGTTTGGCGGTGGAAACAGAAGGCTTTTTATCATAGGACATGAAATCAGCCCTCGACAACTTAACCTGTGAAAAAAAAATTTCTAAGCCCCGGGGTCACAACTTCAGCAAAAATCTGAAATTCTCCAATTCACTCAAAGATGGTGCTAAACTGTTGTAAATACTCCCCTGAAAGGTTTGGCGGTGGAAAAAGAAGGCTTTTTATCATAGGACATGAAATCAGCCCTCAACAACTTAACCTGTGGGGAAAAAAATTTCTAAGCCCCGGGGTCACAACTTCAGCAAAAATCTGAAATTCTCCAATTCACTCAAAAATGGTGCTAAACTGTTGTAAATTCTCCCCTGAAAGGTTTGGCGGTGGAAACAGAAGGCTTTTTATCATAGGACATGAAATCAGCCCTCGACAACTTAACCTGTGAAAAAAAAAAATTCTGAGCCCCGGGGTCACAACTTTAGCAAAAATCTGAAATTCTCCAATTCACTCAAAAATGGTGCTAAACTGTTGCAAATTCTCCCCTGAAAGGTTTGGCGGTGGAAACAGAAGGCTTTTTATCATAGGCCAAGAAACCAGCCCTCGACAACTTAACCTGTGAAAAAAAAATTTCTAAGCCCCGGGGTCACAACTTCAGCAAAAATCTGAAATTCTCCAATTCACTCAAAGATGGTGCCAAAGTTTTGCAAATAGTCCCCTGAAAGGTTTGGCGGTGGAAACAGAAGGCTTTTTATCATAGGACATGAAATCAGCCCTCGACAACTTAATCTGTGGGGAAAAAAAATTCTAAGCCCCGGGGTCACAACGTCAGCAAAAATCTGAAATTCTCCAATTCACTCAAAGATGGTGCCAAGGTGTTGCAAATTCTTCCTGGAAAGGTTTAGGGGTGGAAACAGACGGCTTTTTATCATAGGACATGAAATCAGACTTCGAAGACGTAACGTGTGAAAAAAAAATTTTCTAAGCCCCGGGGTCACAACTTCAGCAAAAATCTGAAATTCTCCAATTCACTCAAAGATGGTGCCAAACTGTTGCAAATACTCCCCTGAAAGGTTTGGCGGTGGAAACAGAAGGCTTTTTATCATAGGACATGAAATCAGCCCTCGACAACTTAACCTGTGAAAAAAAAATTTCTAAGCCCCGGGGTCACAACTTCAGCAAAAATCTGAAATTCTCCAATTCACTCAAAGATGGTGCTAAACTGTTGTAAATACTCCCCTGAAAGGTTTGGCGGTGGAAAAAGAAGGCTTTTTATCATAGGACATGAAATCAGCCCTCAACAACTTAACCTGTGGGGAAAAAAATTTCTAAGCCCCGGGGTCACAACTTTAGCAAAAATCTGAAATTCTCCAATTCACTCAAAGATGGTGCCAAAGTTTTGTAAATATTCCCCTGAAAGGTTTGGCGGTGGAAACAGAAGGCTTTTTATCATAGGACATGAAATCAGACTTCGAAGACGTAACGTGTGAAAAAAAAATTTTCTAAGCCCCGGGGTCACAACTTCAGCAAAAATCTGAAATTCTCCAATTCACTCAAAGATGGTGCCAAACTGTTGCAAATACTCCCCTGAAAGGTTTGGCGGTGGAAACAGAAGGCTTTTTATCATAGGACATGAAATCAGCCCTCGACAACTTAACCTGTGAAAAAAAAATTTCTAAGCCCCGGGGTCACAACTTCAGCAAAAATCTGAAATTCTCCAATTCACTCAAAGATGGTGCTAAACTGTTGTAAATACTCCCCTGAAAGGTGTGGCGGTGAAAAAAGAAGGCTTTTTATCATAGGACATGAAATCAGCCCTCAACAACTTAACCTGTGGGGAAAAAAATTTCTAAGCCCCGGGGTCACAACTTCAGCAAAAATCTGAAATTCTCCAATTCACTCAAAAATGGTGCTAAACAGTTGTAAATTCTCCCCTGAAAGGTTTGGCGGTGGAAACAGAAGGCTTTTTATCATAGGCCAAGAAATCAACCCTCGACAACTTAACCTGTGAAAAAAAAAATTCTAAGCCCCGGGGTCACAACTTCAGCAAAAATCTGAAATTCTCCAATTCACTCAAAGATGGTGCCAACGTCTTGCAAATTCTTCCCGGAAAGGTTTGGCGGTGGAAACAGACGGTTTTTTATCATAGGACATGAAATCAGACTTCGAAGACGTAACGTGTGAAAAAAAAATTTTCTAAGCCCCGGGGTCACAACTTCAGCAAAAATCTGAAATTCTCCAATTCACTCAAAGATGGTGCCAAAGTTTTGCAAATTCTTCCCGGAAAGGTTTGGCGGTGGAAACAGAAGGCTTTTTATCACACGACATGAAATCAGCCCTCGACAACTTAACCTGTGAAAAAAAAAAATTCTAAGCCCCGGGGTCACAACTTCAGCAAAAATCTGAAATTCTCCAATTCACTCAAAAAAGGTGCTAAACTGTTGCAAATACTCCCCTGAAAGGTTTGGCGGTGGAAACAGAAGGCTTTTTATCATAGGCCAAGAAACCAGCCCTCGACAACTTAACCTGTGGGGAAAAAAATTTCTAAGCCCCGGGGTCACAATTTCAGCAAAAATCTGAAATTCTCCAATTCACTCAAAAATGGTGCTAAACTGTTGTAAATACTCCCCTGAAAGGTTTGGCGGTGGAAACAGAAGGCTTTTTTATCATAGGACATGAAATCAGCCCTCAACAACTTAACCTGTGAAAAAAAAATTTCTAAGCCCCGGGGTCACAACTTCAGCAAAAATCTGAAATTCTCCAATTCACTCAAAGATAGTGCCAAAGTTTTGCAAATACTCCCCTGAAAGGTTTGGCGGTGGAAACAGAAGGCTTTTTATCATAGGCCAAGAAATCAACCCTCGACAACTTAACCTGTGGGAAAAAAAAATTCTAAGCCCCGGGGTCACAACTTCAGCAAAAATCTGAAATTCTCCAATTCACTCAAAAATGGTGCTAAACTGTTGTAAATTCTCCCCTGAAAGGTTTGGCGGTGGAAACAGAAGGCTTTTTATCATAGGACATGAAATCAGCCCTCGACAACTTAACCTGTGAAAAAAAAAAAATTCTAAGCCCCGGGGTCACAATTTCAGCAAAAATCTGAAATTCTCCAATTCAATCAAAGATGGTGCCAACGTGTTGCAAATACTCCCCAGAAAGGTTTGGCGGTGGAAACAGAAGGCTTTTTATCATAGGACATGAAATCAGCCCTCGACAATTTAACCTGTGAAAAAAAAAATTTCTAAGCCCCGGGGTCACAACTTCAGCAAAAATCTGAAATTCTCCAATTCACTCAAAAATGGTGCTAAACTGTTGCAAATACTCCCCTGAAAGGTTTGGCGGTGGAAACAGAAGGCTTTTTATCATAGGCCAAGAAATCAACCCTCGACAACTTAACCTGTGAAAAAAAAAATTCTAAGCCCCGAGGTCACAACTTCAGCAAAAATCTGAAATTCTCCAATTCACTCAAAGATGGTGCCAAAGTTTTGCAAATACTCCCCTGAAAGGTTTGGCGGTGGAAACAGAAGGCTTTTTATCATTGGCCAAGAAACCAACCCTCGACAACTTAAGCTGTGAAAAAAAAAATTTCTAAGCCCCGGGGTCACAACTTCAGCAATAATCTGAAATTCTCCAATTCAGTCAAAAATGGTGCTAAACTGTTGCAAATTCTCCCCTGAAATGTTTGGCGGTGGAAACAGAAGGCTTTTTATCATAGGCCAAGAAATCAACCTTCGACAACTTAACCTGTGGAAAAAAAATTTCTAAGCCCCGGGGTCACAACTTCAGCAAAAATCTGAAATTCTCCAATTCACTCAAAAATGGTGCTAAACTGTTGTAAATTCTCCCCTGAAAGGTTTGGCGGTGGAAACAGAAGGCTTTTTATCATAGGACATGAAATCAGCCCTCGACAACTTAACCTGTGAAAAAAAAAAATTCTGAGCCCCGGGGGCCCCAACTTTAGCAAAAATCTGAAATTCTCCAATTCACTCAAAGATGGTGCTAAACTGTTGCAAATTCTCCCCTGAAAGGTTTGGCGGTGGAAACAGAAGGCTTTTTATCATAGGACAAGAAATCAACCCTTGACAACTTAACCTGTGGAAAAAAAAATTTCTATGCCCCGGGGTCACAACTTCAGCAAAAATCTGAAATTCTCCAATTCACTCAAAGATGGTGCTAAACTGTTGTAAATTCTCCCCTGAAAGGTTTGGCGGTGGAAACAGAAGGCTTTTTATCATAGGCCAAGAAATCAACCCTCGACAACTTAACCTGTGGAAAAAAAAAATTCTAAGCCCCGGGGTCACAACTTCAGCAAAAATCTGAAATTCTCCAATTCACTCAAAAATGGTGCTAAACTGTTGTAAATTCTCCCCTGAAAGGTTTGGCGGTGGAAACAGAAGGCTTTTTATCATAGGACATGAAATCAGCCCTCGACAACTTAACCTGTGAAAAAAAAAAATTCTAAGCCCTGGGGTCACAACTTCAGCAAAAATCTGAAATTCTCCAATTCACTCCAAAATCGTGCTAAACTGTTGTAAATACTCCCCTGAAAGGTTTGGCGGTGGAAACAGAAGGCTTTTTATCATAGGCCAAGAAACCAGCCCTCGACAACTTAAGCTGTGAAAAAAAAAATTTCTAAGCCCCGGGGTCACAACTTCAGCAAAAATCTGAAATTCTCCAATTCAGTCAAAAATGGTGCTAAACTGTTGCAAATTCTCCCCTGAAATGTTTGGCGGTGGAAACAGAAGGCTTTTTATCATAGGCCAAGAAATCAACCTTCGACAACTTAACCTGTGGAAAAAAAATTTCTAAGCCCCGGGGTCACAACTTCAGCAAAAATCTGAAATTCTCCAATTCACTCAAAAATGGTGCTAAACTGTTGTAAATTCTCCCCTGAAAGGTTTGGCGGTGGAAACAGAAGGCTTTTTATCATAGGACATGAAATCAGCCCTCGACAACTTAACCTGCGAAAAAAAAAAATTCTGAGCCCCGGGGGCCCCAACTTTAGCAAAAATCTGAAATTCTCCAATTCACTCAAAGATGGTGCCAAAGTTTTGTAAATTCTCCCCTGAAAGGTTTGGCGGTGGAAACAGACGGCTTTTTATCATAGGACATGAAATCAGACTTCGAAGACGTAACGTGTGAAAAAAAATTTTTCTAAGCCCCGGGGTCACAACTTCAGCAAAAATCTGAAATTCTCCAATTCACTCAAAGATGGTGCCAACGTGTAGCAAATACTCCCCTGAAAGGTTTGACGGTGGAAACAGAAGGCTTTTTATCATAGGACATGAAATCTGCCCTCAACAACTTAACCTGTGAAAAAAAAAATTTCTAAGCCCCGGGGTCACAACTTCAGAAAAAATCTGAAATTCTCCAATTCACTCAAATATGGTGCCAAAGTTTTGCAAATACTCCCCTGAAAGGTTTGGCGGTGGAAACAGAAGGCTTTTTATCACAGGCCAAGAAATCAACCCTCGACAACTTAACCTGTGAAAAAAAAAAATTCAAAGCCCCGGGGTCACAACTTCAGCAAAAATCTGAAATTCCCCAATTCACTCAAAGATGGTGCCAACGTGTAGCAAATACTCCCCTGAAAGGTTTGACGGTGGAAACAGAAGGCTTTTTATCATAGGACATGAAATCAGCCCTCAACAACTTGACCTGTGAAAAAAAAAATTTCTAAGCCCCGGGGTCACAATTTCAGCAAAAATCTGAAATTCTCCAATTCACTCAAAAATGGTGTTAAACTGTTGTAAATACTCCCCTGAAAGGTTTGGCGGTGGAAACAGAAGGCTTTTTATCATAGGACATGAAACCATCCCTCGACAACTTAACCTGTGGAAAAAAAAAAATTCTAAGCCCCAGCGTCACAACTTCAGCAAATATCTGAAATTCTCCAATTCAATCAAAAATGGTGCTAAACTGTTGCAAATCCTCCCCTGAAAGGTTTGGCGGTGGAAACAGAAGGCTTTTTATCATAGGACATGAAATCAGCCTTCGAAGACGTAACCTGTGAAAAAAAAAAATTCTAAGCCCCGGGGTCATAATCTCAGCAAAAATCTGAAATTCTCCAATTCACTCAAAGATGGTGCCAAGGTGTTGCAAATTCTCCCCTGAAAGGTTTGGCGGTGGAAACAGAAGGCTTTTTATCACAGGCCAAGAAATCAACCCTCGACAACTTAACCTGTGAAAAAAAAAATTCTAAGCCCCGGGGTCACAACTTCAGCAAAAAATCTGAAATTCTCCAATTCACTCAAAGATGGTGCCAATGTTTTGCAAATACTCCCCTGAAAGGTTTGGCGGTGGAAACATAAGGCTTTTTATCACAGGCCAAGAAATCAACCCTCGACAACTTAACCTGTGAAAAAAAAAATTTCTAAGCCCCGGGGTCACAATTTCAGCAAAAATCTGAAATTCTCCAATTCACTCAAAAATGGTGCTAAACTGTTGTAAATTCTCCCCTGAAAGGTTTGGCGGTGGAAACAGAAGGGTTTTTATCATAGGCCAAGAAATCAACCCTCGACAACTTAACCTGTGAAAAAAAAATTTTCTAAGCCCCGGGGTCACAATTTCAGGAAAAATCTGAAATTCTCCAATTCACTCAAAAAAGGTGCTAAACTGTTGCAAATTCTCCCCTGAAAGGTTTGGCGGTGGAAACAGAAGGCTTTTTATCACAGGCCAAGAAATCAACCCTCGACAACTTAACCTGTGAAAAAAAAAAATTCTAAGCCCCGGGGTCACAACTTCAGCAAAAATCTGAAATTCCCCAATTCACTCAAAGATGGTGCCAACGTGTAGCAAATACTCCCCTGAAAGGTTTGACGGTGGAAACAGAAGGCTTTTTATCATAGGAAATGAAATCAGCCCTAAACAACTTAACCTGTGAAAAAAAAAATTCTAAGCCCCGGGGTCACAACTTCAGCAAAAAATCTGAAATTCTCCAATTCACTCAAAGATGGTGCCAAGGTTTTGCAAATACTCCCCTGAAAGGTTTGGCGGTGGAAACAGAAGGCTTTTTATCATAGGCCAAGAAATCAACCCTCGACAACTTAACCTGTGGAAAAAAAAAATTCTAAGCCCAGGGGTCACAATTTCAGGAAAAATCTGAAATTCTCCAATTCACTAAAAAATGGTGCTAAACTGTTGTAAATTCTCCCCTGAAAGGTTTGGCGGTGGAAACAGAAGGCTTTTTATCATAGGACATGAAATCAGCCCTCGACAACTTAACCTGTGAAAAAAAAAAAATTCTAAGCCCCAGGGTCACAATTTCAGCAAAAATCTGAAATTCTCCAATTCAATCAAAGATGGTTCAAACGTGTTGCAAATACTCCCATGAAAGGTTTGGCGGTGGAACCAGAAGGCTTTTTATCATAGGACATGAAATCAGCCCTCGACAATTTAACCTGTGAAAAAAAAAATTTCTAAGCCCCGGGGTCACAACTTCAGCAAAAATCTGAAATTCTCCAATTCACTCAAAAATGGTGCTAAACTGTTGTAAATTCTCCCTTGAAAGGTTTGGCGGTGGAAACAGATCGCTTTTTATCATAGGACATGAAATCAGCCCTCGACAACTTAACCTGTGAAAAAAAAAAATTCTAAGCCCCGGGGTCACAACTTTAGCAAAAATCTGAAATTCTCCAATTCAGTCAAAAATGGTGCCAAAGTTTTGTAAATACTCCCCTGAAAGGTTTGGCGGTGGAAACAGAAGGCTTTTTATCATAGGACAAGAAATCAACCCTCGACAACTTAACCTGTGAAAAAAAAAATTTCTATGCCCCGGGGTCACAACTTCAGCAAAAATCTGAAATTCTCCAATTCACTCAAAGATGGTGCCAAAGTTTTGCAAATTCTTCCCGGAAAGGTTTGACGGTGGAAACAGAAGGCTTTTTATCATAGGACATGAAATCAGCCCTCAACAACTTAACCTGTGAAAAAAAATATTTCTAAGCCCCGGGGTCACAATTTCAGCAAAAATCTGAAATTCTCCAATTCACTCAAAAATGGTGTTAAACTGTTGTAAATACTCCCCTGAAAGGTTTGGCGGTGGAAACAGAAGGCTTTTTATCCTAGGACATGAAACCATCCCTCGACAACTTAACCTGTGGAAAAAAAAAAATTCTAAGCCCCAGCGTCACAACTTCAGCAAATATCTGAAATTCTCCAATTCAATCAAAGATGGTTCAAACGTGTTGCAAATACACCCATGAAAGGTTTGGCGGTGGAACCAGAAGGCTTTTTATCACAGGCCAAGAAACCAGCCCTCGACAAATTAACCTGTGGAGAAAAAAATTTCTAAGCCCCGGAGTCACAACTTCAGCAAAAATCTGAAATTCTCCAATTCACTCAAAAATGGTGCTAAACTGTTGCAAATCCTCCCCTGAAAGGTTTGGCGGTGGAAACAGAAGGCTTTTTATCATAGGACATGAAATCAGCCTTCGAAGACGTAACGTGTGAAAAAAAAATTTTCTAAGCCTCAAGCCCCGGGGTCACAACTTCAGCAAAAATCTGAAATTCTCCAATTCACTCAAAGATGGTGCCAAAGTTTTGCATATACTCCCCTGAACGGTTTGGCGGTGGAAACAGAAGGCTTTTTATCATAGGCCAAGAAATCAGCCCTCGACAACTTAACCTGTGAAAAAAAAAAATTCTAAGCCCCGGGGTCATAATCTCAGCAAAAATCTGAAATTCTCCAATTCACTCAAAGATGGTGCCAAGGTGTTGCAAATTCTCCCCTGAAAGGTTTGGCGGTGGAAACAGAAGGCTTTTTATCATAGGCCAAGAAATCAACCCTCGACAACTTAACCTGTGAAAAAAAAAATTTCTAAGCCCCGGGGTCACAACTTCAGCAAAAATCTGAAATTCTCCAATTCACTCAAAGATGGTGCCAATGTTTTGCAAATACTCCCCTGAAAGGTTTGGCGGTGGAAACATAAGGCTTTTTATCACAGGCCAAGAAATCAACCCTCGACAACTTAACCTGTGAAAAAAAAAATTTCTATGCCCCGGGGTCACAACTTCAGCAAAAATCTGAAATTCTCCAATTCACTCAAAGATGGTGCCAAAGTTTTGCAAATTCTTCCCGGAAAGGTTTGACGGTGGAAACAGAAGGCTTTTTATCATAGGACATGAAATCAGCCCTCAACAACTTAACCTGTGAAAAAAAATATTTCTAAGCCCCGGGGTCACAATTTCAGCAAAAATCTGAAATTCTCCAATTCACTCAAAAATGGTGTTAAACTGTTGTAAATACTCCCCTGAAAGGTTTGGCGGTGGAAACAGAAGGCTTTTTATCCTAGGACATGAAACCATCCCTCGACAACTTAACCTGTGGAAAAAAAAAAATTCTAAGCCCCAGCGTCACAACTTCAGCAAATATCTGAAATTCTCCAATTCAATCAAAGATGGTTCAAACGTGTTGCAAATACACCCATGAAAGGTTTGGCGGTGGAACCAGAAGGCTTTTTATCACAGGCCAAGAAACCAGCCCTCGACAAATTAACCTGTGGAGAAAAAAATTTCTAAGCCCCGGAGTCACAACTTCAGCAAAAATCTGAAATTCTCCAATTCACTCAAAAATGGTGCTAAACTGTTGCAAATCCTCCCCTGAAAGGTTTGGCGGTGGAAACAGAAGGCTTTTTATCATAGGACATGAAATCAGCCTTCGAAGACGTAACGTGTGAAAAAAAAATTTTCTAAGCCTCAAGCCCCGGGGTCACAACTTCAGCAAAAATCTGAAATTCTCCAATTCACTCAAAGATGGTGCCAAAGTTTTGCATATACTCCCCTGAACGGTTTGGCGGTGGAAACAGAAGGCTTTTTATCATAGGCCAAGAAATCAGCCCTCGACAACTTAACCTGTGAAAAAAAAAAATTCTAAGCCCCGGGGTCATAATCTCAGCAAAAATCTGAAATTCTCCAATTCACTCAAAGATGGTGCCAAGGTGTTGCAAATTCTCCCCTGAAAGGTTTGGCGGTGGAAACAGAAGGCTTTTTATCATAGGCCAAGAAATCAACCCTCGACAACTTAACCTGTGAAAAAAAAAATTTCTAAGCCCCGGGGTCACAACTTCAGCAAAAATCTGAAATTCTCCAATTCACTCAAAGATGGTGCCAATGTTTTGCAAATACTCCCCTGAAAGGTTTGGCGGTGGAAACATAAGGCTTTTTATCACAGGCCAAGAAATCAACCCTCGACAACTTAACCTGTGAAAAAAAAAATTTCTAAGCCCCGGGGTCACAATTTCAGCAAAAATCTGAAATTCTCCAATTCACTCAAAAATGGTGCTAAACTGTTGTAAATTCTCCCCTGAAAGGTTTGGCGGTGGAAACAGAAGGGTTTTTATCATAGGCCAAGAAATCAACCCTCGACAACTTAACCTGTGAAAAAAAAAAATTCTAAGCCCCGGGGTCACAACTTCAGTAAAAATCTGAAATTCCCCAATTCACTCAAAGATGGTGCCAACGTGTAGCAAATACTCCCCTGAAAGGTTTGACGGTGGAAACAGAAGGCTTTTTATCATAGGACATGAAATCAGCCCTAAACAACTTAACCTGTGAAAAAAAAAATTCTAAGCCCCGGGGTCACAACTTCAGCAAAAAATCTGAAATTCTCCAATTCACTCAAAGATGGTGCCAAGGTTTTGCAAATACTCCCCTGAAAGGTTTGGCGGTGGAAACAGAAGGCTTTTTATCATAGGCCAAGAAATCAACCCTCGACAACTTAACCTGTGGAAAAAAAAAATTCTAAGCCCAGGGGTCACAATTTCAGGAAAAATCTGAAATTCTCCAATTCACTAAAAAATGGTGCTAAACTGTTGTAAATTCTCCCCTGAAAGGTTTGGCGGTGGAAACAGAAGGCTTTTTATCATAGGACATGAAATCAGCCCTCGACAACTTAACCTGTGAAAAAAAAAAATTCTAAGCCCCAGGGTCACAATTTCAGCAAAAATCTGAAATTCTCCAATTCAATCAAAGATGGTTCAAATGTGTTGCAAATACTCCCATGAAAGGTTTGGCGGTGGAACCAGAAGGCTTTTTATCATAGGACATGAAATCAGCCCTCGACAATTTAACCTGTGAAAAAAAAAATTTCTAAGCCCCGGGGTCACAACTTCAGCAATAATCTGAAATTCTCCAATTCACTCAAAAATGGTGCTAAACTGTTGTAAATTCTCCCTTGAAAGGTTTGGCGGTGGAAACAGATCGCTTTTTATCATAGGACATGAAATCAGCCCTCGACAACTTAACCTGTGAAAAAAAAAAAATTCTAAGCCCCGGGGTCACAACTTTAGCAAAAATCTGAAATTCTCCAATTCAGTCAAAAATGGTGCCAAAGTTTTGTAAATACTCCCCTGAAAGGTTTGGCGGTGGAAACAGAAGGCTTTTTATCATAGGACAAGAAATCAACCCTCGACAACTTAACCTGTGAAAAAAAAAATTTCTATGCCCCGGGGTCACAACTTCAGCAAAAATCTGAAATTCTCCAATTCACTCAAAGATGGTGCTAAACTGTTGTAAATTCTCCCCTGAAAGGTTTGGCGGTGGAAACAGAAGGCTTTTTATCATAGGCCAAGAAATCAACCCTCGACAACTTAACCTGTGAAAAAAAAATTTCTAAGCCCCGGGGTCACAACTTCAGCAAAAATCTGAAATTCTCCAATTCACTCAAAGATGCTGCCAACGTCTTGCAAATTCTTCCCGGAAAGGTTTGGCGGTGGAAACAGACGGCTTTTTATCATAGGACATGAAATCAGACTTCGAAGACGTAACGTGTGAAAAAAAAAATTTCTGAGCCCCGGGGTCACAACTTCAGCAAAAATCTGAAATTCTCCAATTCACTCAAAGATGGTGACAAAGTTTTGCAAATTCTTCCCGGAAAGGTTTGGCGGTGGAAACAGAAGGCTTTTTATCATAGGACATGAAATCAGCCCTCGACAACTTAACCTGTGCAAAAAAAAATTTCTAAGCCCCGGGGTCACAATTTCAGGAAAAATCTGAAATTCTCCAATTCACTCAAAAATGGTGCTAAACTGTTGCAAATTCTCCCCTGAAAGGTTTGGCGGTGGAAACAGAAGGCTTTTTATCATAGGCCAAGAAACCAGCCCTCGACAACTTAACCTGTGAAAAATAAAATTTCTAAGCCCCGGGGTCACAACTTCAGAAAAAATCTGAAATTCTCCAATTCACTCAAAGATGGTGCCAAAGTTTTGCAAATACTCCCCTGAAAGGTTTGGCGGTGGAAACAGAAGGCTTTTTATCACAGGCCAAGAAATCAACCCTCGAAAACTTAACCTGTGGAAAAAAAAAATTCTAAGCCCCGGGGTCACAACTTCAGCAAAAATCTGAAATTCCCCAATTCACTCAAAGATGGTGCCAATGTGTAGCAAATACTCCCCTGAAAGGTTTGACGGTGGAAACAGAAGGCTTTTTATCATAGGACATGAAATCTGCCCTCAACAACTTAACCTGTGGAAAAAAAAATTTCTAAGCCCCGGGGTCACAACTTCAGAAAAAATCTGAAATTCTCCAATTCACTCAAATATGGTGCCAAAGTTTTGCAAATACTCCCCTGAAAGGTTTGGCGGTAGAAACAGAAGGCTTTTTATCACAGGCCAAGAAATCAACCCTCGACAACTTAACCTGTGAAAAAAAAAAATTCTAAGCTCCGGGGTCACAACTTCAGCAAAAATCTGAAATTCCCCAATTCACTCAAAGATGGTGCCAACGTGTAGCATATACTCCCCTGAAAGGTTTGACGGTGGAAACAGAAGGCTTTTTATCATAGGACATGAAATCAGCCCTCAACAACTTAACCTGTGAAAAAAAAAAAATTCTAAGCCCCGGGGTCACAATTTCAGCAAAAATCTGAAATTCTCCAATTCACTCAAAAATGGTGCTAAACTGTTGTAAATTCTCCCCTGAAAGGTTTGGCGGTGGAAACAGAAGGGTTTTTATCATAGGCCAAGAAATCAACCCTCGACAACTTAACCTGTGAAAAAAAAATTTTCTAAGCCCCGGAGTCACAATTTCAGGAAAAATCTGAAATTCTCCAATTCACTCAAAAATGGTGCTAAACTGTTGTAAATTCTCCCCTGAAAGGTTTGGCGGTGGAAACAGAAGGCTTTTTATCATAGGACATGAAATCAGCCCTCGACAACTTAACCTGTGAAAAAAAAAAATTCTAAGCCCCAGCGTCACAACTTCAGCAAATATCTGAAATTCTCCAATTCAATCAAAGATGGTTCAAACGTGTTGCAAATACACCCATGAAAGGTTTGGCGGTGGAACCAGAAGGCTTTTTATCATAGGCCAAGAAACCAGCCCTCGACAAATTAACCTGTGGAGAAAAAAATTTCTAAGCCCCGGAGTCACAACTTCAGCAAAAATCTGAAATTCTCCAATTCACTCAAAAATGGTGCTAAACTGTTGCAAATTCTCCCCTGAAAGGTTTGGCGGTGGAAACAGAAGGCTTTTTATCATAGGCCAAAAAATCAACCTTCGACAACTTAACCTCTGAAAAAAAAAAAATTCTAAGCCCCGGGGTCACAACTTCAGCAAAAATCTGAAATTCTCCAATTCACTCAAAAATGGTGCTAAACTGTTGTAAATTCTCCCCTGAAAGGTTTGGCGGTGGAAACAGAAGGCTTTTTATCATAGGACATGAAATCAGCCCTCGACAACTTAACCTGTGAAAAAAAAAAATTCTAAGCCCCGGGGTCACAACTTCAGCAAAAATCTGAAATTCTCCAAGTCACTCAAAGATGGTGCCAACGTCTTGCAAATTCTTCCCGGAAAGGTTTGGCGGTGGAAACAGACGGCTTTTTATCATAGGACATGAAATCAGACTTCGAAGACGTAACGTGTGAAAAAAAAAATTTCTGAGCCCCGGGGTCACAACTTCAGCAAAAATCTGAAATTCTCCAATTGACTCAAAGATGGTGCCAAAGTTTTGCAAATTCTTCCCGGAAAGGTTTGGCGGTGGAAACAGAAGGCTTTTTATCATAGGACATGAAATCAGCCCTCGACAACTTAACCTGTGGAAAAAAAAAAATTCTAAGCCCCAGCGTCACAACTTCAGCAAATATCTGAAATTCTCCAATTCAATCAAAGATGGTTCAAACGTGTTGCAAATACACCCATGAAAGGTTTGGCGGTGGAACCAGAAGGCTTTTTATCATAGGCCAAGAAACCAGCCCTCGACAAATTAACCTGTGAAAAAAAAAATTCTAAGCCCCGGGGTCATAATCTCAGCAAAAATCTGAAATTCTCCAATTCACTCAAAGATGGTGCCAAAGTTTTGCATATACTCCCCTGAACGGTTTGGCGGTGGAAACAGACGGCTTTTTATCATAGGCCAAGAAATCAGCCCTCGACAACTTAACCTGTGAAAAAAAAAATTCTAAGCCCCGGGGTCATAATCTCAGCAAAAATCTGAAATTCTCCAATTCACTCAAAGATGGTGCCAAGGTGTCAGGGAACTGCCATCGGAGCATCAGGTGGTGGAGGGGCTCAGGGAGGAAGAAAGAGACTCAACAGCTGAAGCAGGGACCAGCAGGGGGAGGAGTGGATCTCTGAGGGAATGCGAGCAGGAGGGAGGGCTCAGGGACGCTTCCAGCGAGAACAGTGGGGAGGTATCTGAGTCTCCCATAGGGAGACCCTCACCTCGCCGGAAACTGTCACGCCGTGAGTCCAGGATACGCGTTTCCGTTAAGGAGCTCCTTTGCTGGAAACGCTTCCGCAGACAGCCACTGTCGGACTCTACTAGTGACTAGAGCAGACATGTCTGAGGAGCTCCGTCACACACGGAGGTTTGTGGGGTCGCACAAACTCTGAGGGAGCACGTTTTTACGCACAAGCAGCTAATCAATCCCTTACAGCAGTCCGACAGTCTCTGTACGCTGCCTGTGCAAGAGAAAGCATCATGAGCGAACCAACCGGAACCGGAGGAGCGGGGGCTGGAGCTGGTCCAAGCTTGGAAGATAGATACCGAGCGTTGGAGGTCCAACTGGCGCTGCAGACGGCGAGGCTGGAGGAGAGAAGGGCTCAGGATGCAGACAAGAAGGGGAGAGCCACTCAGTTCCCCAGAAAGGTACCAGGATTGGTGCAGAAATTTGGGGGGGACCCCAAGGATTACCATGCCTTTAGGACAGAGATGCAATATGCCATTAATGTGCAGTTCGATGAGTTCCCTGATGAGGAATCGCGAGTTGCTTTCGTAATTGGGCATCTTGAGAAAGGGGCGAGAGACTGGGTTCGACCCCTAATGGCAACGCACAATGACGTACTAAAGGACACGATGAAGTTCTTTCGTGCAATGGATATCATGTTTTCCAGCGATATTGAGGAAGGGGTGGTGCGCAGACAGCTAATGGCTTGCAAGCAGGGAAGTCGATCTGTCCGTGAGTACTGGACTGAGTTTACCATGCTGATTCACAGACTGGGTTGGGATTTATCGGCGCCACCCATTCAGATGCTATTTGAAGAAGGTCTTTCTTCGGCGGTGAAAGACGAGCTGTCACGGAGCCCCAGGGCGGGGTCTATGGATCAGCTGACCAAATCTGCGCTGACCATAGGAGCGCGGCAGGAGGCAAGAGCCTTGGAGAGGCGGGAAGGGAGAGGGGAACGTTGGAAGGAGTTCCGCATTCCAGACATTCCTGAGCCAGCTTTCCCGCCGGCAGAGCCGATGGAAATCGGAACAGCGCGCGCGCGCGCATTTTCAAAAAACCAGCGAGGGGGCTAAGAAGGAGGGAAAGGGCGCCCGGAAATGCTATCTCTGCCAACAGCCAGGCCACTTTGCCAGAGTCTGCCCCCAGAGGAAGGAATGGCAAGGGATGGTGGGAGCTGTTGAGGGGGGAGAACAGGGGGGAACGGAGCAGGTAAAAGCCAACGCCTGGTTGCCACAATCGGGGCACTGCAGCCAGGCCAAAGAGCAGTGAAAGTGCCCGTGCCAGAAGCTCCTGGACCTGCTCTAGTGATTGAAGTGTCGCTAGAGCTGCAAAATGGGCACCCCCTAAAAATAAAGGCGCTATTGGACTCAGGCAGCTCCTGCAATTTTATGAGCAAGGAGTTTGCTGCTGAACACCAGATACAGACTATCCCTTTAAGCAACCCCCTGCAGGTGACCACGATTGATGGCAGGGAGTTGTTGGGAGGAGGAGTCAGCTTGCAGACTGTCCCAATGATAATGAGGGTGGCCAGGCACACAGAACTGATAGCGTTTAATGTGGCCACCCTGGGAGGCGCTCCCATTATTTTGGGAATGAGCTGGCTAGCTCTACATGATCCGCTGGTTGGCTGGCATCAAAGAGTGGTGTCCTTTGGTTCAGCACATTGCTTAGAACACTGCAAAGGGGAAAAGGGTTCAGCAGGGGCCCAAGCCACCCTAGCAGGGACTGAAGTAATGGAGAAGGTGAAGGTACCACCACAGTATGCAGATCTCAGCGACGTGTTCAGCGAGAAGGAAGCTGACCAACTACCACCTCATAGGCCCTTTGATTGCCAGATCAATTTACTCCCTGGAGCACAGCTTCCCGTGGGCAAGTTGTATGCAATGTCAGACAGAGAAATGCAGGAGTTGCGAGGGTTTATTGACAAGAACCTGAAGAGAGGCTTCATCAGAGAGTCCAAAGCAGCAGGGGGTAGCCCAGTGTTTTTTGTGGACAAAAAAAACGCGGACAAGCCGAGACTTGTATGTGATTTTAGGAGGTTAAATGCAGTGACTGAACCAGTGGCTTTCCCTATGCCCAGGATTGATGATATTTTGACCAGGGTGAGGAAGGGAAAGATTTTTACAAAGCTGGATCTAAGGGGGGCGTACAACCTGATACGCATAAGGAAAGGGGATGAATGGAAAACCACCATGTTTACCCCTTTGGGGGCATTTGAATACCTCGTTATGCCATTTGGATTACAAGCAGGCTCAGCGTGTTTTCAATCTTTTATGAACCACGTACTGGGCCCTTTGCTCTACAAGAATTGCGTTGCTTTCCTAGATGATGTGTTGGTGTATTCGGAGAATGAGGAGCAACATGTGAGAGACGTCAGAGAAGTGTTGAGCAGACTGCAAGCCAACAGGCTGTGGGTGAAACTGGAGAAGTGTCGGTTCCATACCAAGGAGGTGGAATTCCTGGGGTACCGCCTGTCAGACAAGGGATTGGCCATGGATCCCGGCAAGGTACAGGCAGTGCTGGAATGGAAAACACCCAAAACCAAGAAGGATGTGCAGAGGTTCCTAGGGTTTGGAAACTTTTATCGTAAGTTCATCCGCAACTTCGCCCATCTGACGGCGCCCATCACTGACTGTCTCAGCAGTAAAAAGAAGTTTGTATGGACGGCGGAGGCGGAGCGAGCGTTTGAGGAGCTGAAAAGGGCCTTCGCCTCTGAAGAACAACTTCTGCATGTGGATTTACGAAAGAAGCTAAGGGTTGAAACAGACGCATCTGACAGAGCCATAGGGGCGGTGCTTCTTCTGCAGCCGGGGAAGGAGGAGTCAGAGTGGCGACCGTGTGCCTTCTTTTCGCGAAAGCTGAACAAATCCGAGAGGAACTACACGGTGTACGACCGAGAACTTCTTGCTATTCATGAGGCGTTCCGGAGATGGAGGCATCTGCTAGTTGGTGCACAACATAAGGTGCAAGTGTGCACGGACCATAAAAATCTAGAGTACTGGAGAACTGCGCGAGTGCTCAACCAAAGGCAGTTGAGATGGGCCCAGGAGTTCTCCAAATTTAACTTTGAGATTTGTTGCGTGCCAGGCCCAGAGAATGTTGGGGCGGACGCTCTCTCACGCAAACCTGAATATTTGGAGGGGGAGGGAGCACCCGAAGAAACCCATATCATTCCAGAGGACCGCTGGGTGTGTGGGGCGACTTTGGTGGGGCAAAGGGAATTGGTAGAGGGAACGGTGCATGATGCATACGCCCAGGACAAACTCAGGGGTCTCAGGAGGGAGGAAGACAAATCCGGTGGTTTTGAGGAGAGAAACGGGGCATTGTATTATAAGGGAGCGTTATATATACCTGAAGGGGAATTGAGGGAGAAGGTACTCAAGCAGCTGCACGATAGCCCCACAGCAGGGCATTTTGGGCAACACAAGACCATGTGGCTGGTTACCAGGGAATTTTGGTGGCCCAAGGTCAGGGAAGATGTGCGGGAGTATGTGAGAGGGTGTGAACAATGCCAAAGAGCCAAGGGGGAGAGGCGGGCGCCGGCTGGTTTATTAGAACCACTGCCCACACCTGAAAGACCGTGGGAAGCAGTGGCAATAGATTTCATGACTGATCTGCCAAGGTCTAGAGGGAAAACAGCCATCATGGTTGTAGTAGACCTGTTAACTAAAATGGCCCACTTTATAGCCTGCTCATATGCGGTCACAGCAGAAGAAACAGCCAAATTGTTTGTAGAGAATGTGTTTCGGTTGCATGGCGCCCCCTTGAGGGTGGTTTCAGACCGAGGGAAACAATTTACTTCCAGGTTCTGGAGGAAGCTCATGAGCTTACTGCATGTAGAGGTTAATTTTTCAACGGCCCGTCATCCAGAAACCAACGGGCAGGCGGAAAGAGCAAATGGGGTTCTCCAACAATATTTGCGGTGTTATGTTAATGACAGAGAGAATGATTGGGTGGAGAAGCTGGCGTTGGCAGAATTTGCCTACAACAATGCAGAGAACGTGTCCACGGGGATGAGCCCCTTTTTGGCTAATCACGGGTGCCATCCCAGAGCCTTCCCAGGGGGGGAGGGGAGAACTGGAGCGTTCCAGCTGCAGAACAGTTCGTTGAAGAAATGGAAGCGATCCATCGCCAGCTCCAACTCAACTTAAACAGGGCTAAGGAGGAATATAAGAGGCAGGCAGACAAAAACAGAAGGGAAGGTGAAAGCATCAGGGTGGGGGACCAGGTGTGGCTGTCAACCCAAGGGTTGCCGTTCAAAGGAGGTTGTAAGAAATTAAGACCCAAAAGGCTGGGTCCGTTTGAAGTCATGCAGCAGGTCAATCCAGTGGCTTTCAGGCTCCGGTTACCGAACCACATGAAGCTGCACCCAGTTTTTCACAGGTCGTTGCTGTCACCGTATAGAGGAGACAGTGAAGGGAGGGTCACTAGGGGACCAGCAATGGAGGAGAAGGAACACAGCTACCATGTAGCGGAGATCCTCGATTCCAGGTGGAAGGGAGATCAAGTAGAGTATTTGGTAATGTGGGAAGGGGAACCGGAGTCGGAAAACACCTGGGTTAGGGCAGAGGATGTCAATGACGAAGTTTTAATAGAGACTTTTCATCAGAGGTTCCCACATAAACCTCAGCCTGTAGCGAGGTTCCGAAGGGAATACTTTGCCACCACCGACGAGGAAGAGGAGTTGGAGGGGTTCCCAGATTCTGAAGAGGAAGAGGATTCAGCGAGCCAGGACGACGATCGATGGAGGGAATTGTTCGAGACGTCGGAAGATGAGGAAGATTCTTTTCGGGGTTTTAGCCCTTCACCTCCCAGGAGAGAGGAAATGGGAGGGGGTGAGGGCGGCCCTGGAGGGGAGGTGGATGTCAGGGAACTGCCATCGGAGCATCAGGTGGTGGAGGGGCTCAGGGAGGAAGAAAGAGACTCAACAGCTGAAGCAGGGACCAGCAGGGGGAGGAGTGGATCTCTGAGGGAATGCGAGCAGGAGGGAGGGCTCAGGGACGCTTCCAGCGAGAACAGTGGGGAGGTATCTGAGTCTCCCATAGGGAGACCCACACCTCGCCGGAAACTGTCACGCCGTGAGTCCAGGAGACGCGTTTCCGTTAAGGAGCTCCTTTGCTGGAAACGCTTCCGCAGACAGCCACTGTCGGACTCTACTAGTGACTAGAGCAGACATTTCTGAGGAGCTCCGTCACACACGGAGGTTTGTGGGGTCGCACAAACTCTGAGGGAGCACGTTTTTACGCACAAGCAGCTAATCAATCCCTTACAGAAGGTGTTGCAAATTCTCCCCTGAAAGGTTTGGCGGTGGAAACAGAAGGCTTTTTATCATAGGCCAAGAAATCAACCCTCGACAACTTAACCTCTGAAAAAAAAAATTTCTAAGCCCCGGGGTCACAACTTCAGCAAAAATCTGAAATTCTCCAATTCACTCAAAGATGGTGCTAAACTGTTGCAAATTCTCCCCTGAAAGGTTTGGCGATGGGAACAGACGGCTTTTTATCATAGGCCAAGAAATCAACCCTCGACAACTTAACCTGTGAAAAAAAAAATTCTAAGCCCCTGGGTCACAACTTCAGCAAAAATCTGAAATTCTCCAATTCACTCAAAGATGGTGCCAACGTGTTGCAAATTCTTCCCAGAAAGGTTTGGCGGTGGAAAAAGAAGGCTTTTTATCATAGGACATGAAATCAGCCCTCGACAACTTAACCTGTGGGGGAAAAAAATTTCTAAGCCCCGGGTTCACAACTTCAGCAAAAATCTGAAATTCTCCAATTCACTCAAAGATGGTGCCAACGTGTTGCAAATACTCGCCAGAAAGGTTTGGCGGTGGAAACAGAAGGCTTTTTATCATAGGACATGAAATCAGCCCTCGACAACTTAAACTGTGAAAAAAAAAATTTCTAAGCCCCGGGGTTACAACTTCAGCAAAAATCTGAAATTCTCCAATTCACTCAAAGATGGTGCCAACGTGTTGCAAATTCTTCCCAGAAAGGTTTGGCGGTGGAAACAGACGGCTTTTTATCATAGGACATGAAATCTACCCTCCACAACTTAACCTGTGAAAAAAAAATTTTCTAAGCCCCGGGGTCACAACTTCAGCAAAAATCTGAAATTCTCCAATTCACTCAAAGATGGTGCCAACGTGTTGCAAATACTCCCCTGAAAGGTTTGGCGGTGGAAACAGAAGACTTTTTATCATAGGACATGAAATCAGCCCTCGACAACTTAACCTGTGAAAAAAAAAATTTCTATGCCCCCGGGGTCACAACTTCAGCAAAAATCTGAAATTCTCCAATTCACTCAAAGATGGTGCTAAACTGTTGCAAATTCTCCCCTGAAAGGTTTGGCGATGGAAACAGACGGCTTTTCATCATAGGCCAAGAAATCAACCCTCGACAACTTAACCTGTGAAAAAAAAAATTCTAAACCCCTGGGTCACAACTTCAGCAAAAATCTGAAATTCTCCAATTCACTCAAAGATGGTGCCAAGGTGTTGCAAATTCTCCCCTGAAAGGTTTGGCGGTGGAAACAGAAGGCTTTTTATCATAGGCCAAGAAATCAACCCTCGACAACTTAACCTGTGAAAAAAAAAATTTCTAAGCCCCGGGGTCACAACTTCAGCAAAAATCTGAAATTCTCCAATTCACTCAAAAATGGTGCTAAACTGTTGTAAATTCTCCCCTGAAAGGTTTGGTGGTGGAAACAGAAGGCTTTTTATCATAGGCCAAGAAATCAGCCCTTGACAACTTCACCTGTGAAAAAAAAAAATTCTAAGCCCCGGGGTCACAACTTCAGCAAAAATCTGAAATTCTCCAATTCACTCAAAGATGGTGCCAAATTTTGCAAATACTCCCCTGAAAGGATTAGCGGTGGAAACAGAAGGCTTTTTATCATAGGAAATGAATTCAGCCCTCGACAACTTAACCTGTGAAAAAAAAAGTTCTAAGCCCCAGGGTCACAACTTCAGCAAAAATCTGAAATTCTCCAATTCACTCAAAAATGGTGCTAAACTGTTGCAAATACTCCCCTGAAAGGTTTGGCGGTGGAAACAGAAGGCTTTTTATCATAGGAAATGAATTCAGCCCTCTGCAACTTAACCTGTGAAAAAAAAAAAATTCTAAGCCCCGGGGTCACAACTTCAGCAAAAATCTGAAATTCTCCAATTCACTCAAAAATGGTGCTAAACTGTTGCAAATACTCCCCTGAAAGCTTTGGCGGTGGAAACAGAAGGCTTTTTATCATAGGACATGAAATCACCCCTCGACAACTTAACCTGTGGGAAAAAAAATTTCTAAGCCCCGGGGTCACAATTTCAGCAAAAATCTGAAATTCTCCAATTCACTCAAAAATGGTGCTAAACTGTTGCAAATACTCCCCTGAAAGGTTTGGCGGTGGAAACAGAAGGATTTTTATCATAGGCCAAGAAATCAACCCTCGACAACTTAACCTGTGAAAAAAAAAAATTCTAAGCCCCGGGGTCACAACTTCAGCAAAAATCTGAAATTCTCCAATTCACTCAAAGATGGTGCCAAATTTTGCAAATACTCCCCTGAAAGGATTAGCGGTGGAAACAGAAGGCTTTTTATCATAGGAAATGAATTCAGCCCTCGACAACTTAACCTGTGAAAAAAAAAGTTCTAAGCCCCAGGGTCACAACTTCAGCAAAAATCTGAAATTCTCCAATTCACTCAAAAATGGTGCTAAACTGTTGCAAATACTCCCCTGAAAGGTTTGGCGGTGGAAACAGAAAGCTTTTTATCATAGGAAATGAAATCAGCCCTCGACAACTTAACCTGTGAAAAAAAAATTTCTAAGCCCCGGGGTCAAAACTTCAGCAAAAATCTGAAATTCCCCAATTCACTCAAAGATGGTGCCAAAGTTTTACAAATACTCCCCTGAAAGGTTTGGCGGTGGAAACAGAAGGCTTTTTATCATAGGACTTGAAATCAGCCTTCGAAGACGTAACGTGTGAAAAAAAAATTTCTAAGCCCCGCGGTCACAACTTCAGCAAAAATCTGAGATTCTCCAATTCACTCAAAGATGGTGCCAAAGTTTTGCAAATACTCCCCTGAAAGGTTTGGCGGTGGAAACAGAAGGATTTTTATCATAGGCCAAGAAATCAACCCTCTGCAACTTAACCTGTGAAAAAAAAAAATTTCTAAGCCCCGGGGTCACAATTTCAGCAAAAATCTGAAATTCTCCAATTCACTCAAAGATGGTGCCAAAGTTTTGCAAATACTCCCCTGAAAGGTTTGGCGGTGCAAACAGAAGGCTTTTTATCATAAAACATGAAATCAGCCCTCGACAACTTAACCTGTGGGGAAAAAAATTTCTAAGCCCCGGGGTTACAACTTCAGCAAAAATCTGAAATTCTCCAATTCACTCAAAGATGGTGCCAACGTGTTGCAAATTCTTCCCAGAAAGGTTTGGCGGTGGAAACAGACGGCTTTTTATCATAGGACATGAAATCTACCCTCCATAACTTAACCTGTGAAAAAAATTTTTTCTAAGCCCCGGGGTCACAACTTCAGCAAAAATCTGAAATTCTCCAATTCACTCAAAGATGGTGCCAACGTGTTGCAAATACTCCCCTGAAAGGTTTGGCGGTGGAAACAGAAGACTTTTTATCATAGGACATGAAATCAGCCCTCGACAACTTAACCTGTGAAAAAAAAAAATTCTATGCCCCCGGGGTCACAACTTCAGCAAAAATCTGAAATTCTCCAATTCACTCAAAGATGGTGCTAAACTGTTGCAAATTCTCCCCTGAAAGGTTTGGCGATGGAAACAGACGGCTTTTTATCATAGGCCAAGAAATCAACCCTCGACAACTTAACCTGTGGAAAAAAAAATTCTAAACCCCTGGGTCACAACTTCAGCAAAAATCTGAAATTCTCCAATTCACTCAAAGATGGTGCCAAGGTGTTGCAAATTCTCCCCTGAAAGGTTTGGCGGTGGAAACAGAAGGCTTTTTATCATAGGCCAAGAAATCAACCCTCGACAACTTAACCTGTGAAAAAAAAAATTTCTAAGCCCCGGGGTCACAACTTCAGCAAAAATCTGAAATTCTCCAATTCACTCAAAAATGGTGCTAAACTGTTGCAAATACTCCCCTGAAAGGTTTGGCGGTGGAAACAGAAGGCTTTTTATCATAGGAAATGAATTCAGCCCTCTGCAACTTAACCTGTGAAAAAAAAAAATTCTAAGCCCCGGGGTCACAACTTCAGCAAAAATCTGAAATTCTCCAATTCACTCAAAAATGGTGCTAAACTGTTGCAAATACTCCCCTGAAAGCTTTGGCGGTGGAAACAGAAGGCTTTTTATCATAGGACATGAAATCAGCCCTCGACAACTTAACCTGTGGGAAAAAAAAATTCTAAGCCCCGGGGTCACAACTTCAGCAAAAATCTGAAATTCTCCAATTCACTCAAAGATGGTGCCAAATTTTGCAAATACTCCCCTGAAAGGATTAGCGGTGGAAACAGAAGACTTTTTATCATAGGAAATGAATTCAGCCCTCGACAACTTAACCTGTGAAAAAAAAAGTTCTAAGCCCCAAGGTCACAACTTCAGCAAAAATCTGAAATTCTCCAATTCACTCAAAAATGGTGCTAAACTGTTGCAAATACTCCCCTGAAAGGTTTGGCGGTGGAAACAGAAAGCTTTTTATCATAGGAAATGAATTCAGCCCTCTGCAACTTAACCTGTGAAAAAAAAAAATTCTAAGCCCCGGGGTCACAACTTCAGCAAAAATCTGAAATTCTCCAATTCACTCAAAAATGGTGCTAAACTGTTGCAAATACTCCCCTGAAAGGTTTGGCGGTGGAAACAGAAGGCTTTTTATCATAGGAAATGAATTCAGCCCTCTGCAACTTAACCTGTGAAAAAAAAAAATTTCTAAGCCCCGGGGTCACAACTTCAGCAAAAATCTGAAATTCTCCAATTCACTCAAAAATGGTACTAAACTGTTGCAAATACTCCCCTGAAAGGTTTGGCGGTGGAAACAGAAGGCTTTTTATCATAGGACATGAAATCAGCCCTCAACAACTTAACCTGTGAAAAAAAAATTTCTAAGCCCCGGGGTCACAATTTCAGCAAAAATCTGAAATTCTCCAATTCACTCAAAAATGGTGCTAAACTGTTGTAAATTCTCCCCTGAAAGGTTTGGCGGTTGAAACAGAAGGCTTTTTCGCATAGGACATGAAATCAGCCCTCGACAACTTAACCTGTGGGGAAAAAAATTTCTAAGCCCCAGGGTCACAACTTCAGCAAAAATCTGAAATTCTCCAATTCACTCAAAAATGGTGCTAAACTGTTGTAAATTCTCCCCTGAAAGGTTTGGCGGTGGAAACAGAAGGCTTTTTATCATAGGCCAAGAAATCAACCTTCGACAACTTAACCTGTGGGGAAAAAAATTTCTAAGCCCCGGGGTCACAACTTCAGCAAAAAACTGAAATTCTCCAATTCACTCAAAAATGGTGCTAAACTGTTGTAAATTCTCCCCTGAAAGGTTTGGCGGTGGAAACAGAAGGCTTTTTATCATAGGCCAAGAAATCAGCCCTCGACAACTTAACCTGTGAAAAAAAAATTTCTAAGCCCCGGGGTCACAACTTCAGCAAAAAACTGAAATTCTCCAATTCACTCAAAAATGGTGCTAAACTGTTGTAAATTCTCCCCTGAAAGGTTTGGCGGTGGAAACAGAAGGCTTTTTATCATAGGCCAAGAAATCAGCCCTCGACAACTTAACCTGTGTAAAAAAAATTTCTAAGCCCCGGGGTCAAAACTTCAGCAAAAATCTGAAATTCCCCAATTCACTCAAAGATGGTGCCAAAGTTTTACAAATACTCCCCTGAAAGGTTTGGCGGTGGAAACAGAAGGCTTTTTATCATAGGACATGAAATCAGCCTTCGAAGACGTAACGTGTGAAAAAAAAATTTCTAAGCCCCGCGGTCACAACTTCAGCAAAAATCTGAAATTCTCCAATTCACTCAAAGATGGTGCCAAATTTTGCAAATACTCCCCTGAAAGGATTAGCGGTGGAAACAGAAGGCTTTTTATCATAGGAAATGAATTCAGCCCTCTGCAACTTAACCTGTGAAAAAAAAAAAAATTCTAAGCCCCGGGGTCACAATTTCAGCAAAAATCTGAAATTCTCCAATTCACTCAAAGATGGTGCCAAAGTTTTGCAAATACTCCCCTGAAAGGTTTGGCGGTGGAAACAGAAGGCTTTTTATCATAGGACATGAAATCAGCCCTCGACAACTTAACCTGTGAAAAAAAAAATTTCTAAGCCCCGGGGTCACAATTTCAGCAAAAATCTGAAATTCTCCAATTCACTCAAAGATGGTGCCAAAGTTTTGCAAATACTCCCCTGAAAGGTTTGGCGGTGGAAACAGAAGGCTTTTTATCATAGGCCAAGAAATCAACCCTCGACAACTTAACCTGTGAAAAAAAAAATTTCTAAGCCCCGGGGTCACAACTTCAGCAAAAATCTGAAATTCTCCAATTCACTCAAAAGTGGTGCTAAACTGTTGCAAATACTCCCCTGAAAGGTTTGGAGGTGGAAACAGAAGGCTTTTTATCATAGGCCAAGAAATCAACCCTCGACAACTTAACCTGTGAAAAAAAAAATTCTAAGCCCCGGGGTCACAACTTCAGCAAAAATCTGAAATTCTCCAATTCACTCAAAAATGGTGCTAAACTGTTGTAAATTCTCCCCTGAAAGGTTTGGCGGTGGAAACAGAAGGCTTTTTATCATAGGACATGAAATCAGCCCTCGACAACTTAACCTGTGAAAAAAAAATTTCTAAGCCCCGGGGTCACAACTTCAGCAAAAATCTGAAATTCTCCAATTCACTCAAAAATGGTGCTAAACTGTTGTAAATTCTCCCCTGAAAGGTTTGGCGGTGGAAACAGAAGGCTTTTTATCATAGGCCAAGAAATCAACCTTCGACAACTTAACCTGTGAAAAAAAAAATTTCTAAGCCACGGTGTCACAACTTCAGCAAAAATCTGAAATTCTCCAATTCACTCAAAAATGGTGCTAAACTGTTGTAAATTCTCCCCTGAAAGGTTTGGCGGTGGAAACAGAAGGCTTTTTATCATAGGCCAAGAAATCAGCCCTCGACAACTTAACCTGTGAAAAAAAAAAAATTTCTAAGCCCCGGGGTCACAACTTCAGCAAAAATCTGAAATTCTCCAATTCACTCAAAAATGGTGCTAAACTGTTACAAATTCTCCCGTGAAAGGTTTGGCGGTGGAAACAGAAGGCTTTTTATCATAGGAAATGAAATCAGCCCTCGACACCTTAACCTGTGAAAAAAAAAGTTCTAAGCCCCGGGGTCACAACTTCAGCAAAAATCTGAAATTCTCCAATTCACTCAAAAGTGGTGCTAAACTGTTGCAAATACTCCCCTGAAAGGTTTGGCGGTGGAAACAGAAGGCTTTTTATCATAGGACATGAAATCAGCCCTCGACAATTTAACCTGTGAAAAAAAAATTTCTAAGCCCCGGGGTCACAATTTCAGCAAAAATCTGAAATTCTCCAATTCACTCAAAAATGGTGCTAAACTGTTGTAAATTCTCCCCAGAAAGGTTTGGCGGTGGAAACAGAAGGCTTTTTCTCATAGACCAAGAAATCAACCATCGACAACTTAACCTGTGAAAAAAAAAATTTCTAAGCCCCGAGGTCACAACTTCAGCAAAAATCTGAAATTCTCCAATTCACTCAAAGATGGTGCCAACGTGTTGCAAATACTCCCCTGAAAGCTTTGGCGGTGGAAACAGAAGGCTTTTTATCATAGGACATGAAATCAGCCCTCGACAACTTAACCTGTGGGGAAAAAAATTTCTAAGCCCCGGGGTCACAATTTCAGCAAAAATCTGAAATTCTCCAATTCACTCCAAAATGGTGCTAAACTGTTGCAAATACTCCCCTGAAAGGTTTGGCGGTGGAAACAGAAGGCTTTTTATCATAGGACATGAAATCAGCCCTCGACAACTTAACATGTGGGGAAAAAAATTTCTAAACCCCGGGGTCACAATTTCAGCAAAAATCTGAAATTCTCCAATTCACTCAAAAATGGTGCTAAACTGTTGCAAATACTCCCCTGAAAGGTTTAGCGGTGGAAACAGAAGGCTTTTTATCATAGGAAATGAATTCAGCCCTCGACAACTTAACCTGTGGGAAAAAAAATTTCTAAGCCCCGGGGTCACAACTTCAGCAAAAATCTGAAATTCTCCAATTCACTCAAAAATGGTACTAAACTCTTGCAAATACTCCCCTGAAAGGTTTGGCGGTGGAAACAGAAGGCTTTTTATCATAGGACATGAAATCAGCCCTCAACAACTTAACCTGTGAAAAAAAAAATTTCTAAGCCCCGGGGTCACAATTTCAGCAAAAATCTGAAATTCTCCAATTCACTCAAAAATGGTGCTAAACTGTTGTAAATTCTCCCCTGAAAGGTTTGGCGGTTGAAACAGAAGGCTTTTTCGCATAGGACATGAAATCAGCCCTCGACAACTTAACCTGTGGGGAAAAAAATTTCTAAGCCCCAGGGTCACAACTTCAGCAAAAATCTGAAATTCTCCAATTCACTCAAAAATGGTGCTAAACTGTTGTAAATTCTCCCCTGAAAGGTTTGGCGGTGGAAACAGAAGGCTTTTTATCATAGGCCAAGAAATCAACCTTCGACAACTTAACCTGTGGGGAAAAAAATTTCTAAGCCCCGGGGTCACAACTTCAGCAAAAATCTGAAATTCTCCAATTCACTCAAAAATGGTGCTAAACTGTTGTAAATTCTCCCCTGAAAGGTTTGGCGGTGGAAACAGAAGGCTTTTTCTCATAGGCCAAGAAATCAACCATCGACAACTTAACCTGTGAAAAAAAAATTTCTAAGCTCCGGGGTCACAACTTCAGCAAAAATCTGAAATTCTCCAATTCACTCAAAGATGGTGCCAACGTGTTGCAAATACTCCCCTGAAAGGTTTGGCGGTGGAAACAGAAGGCTTTTTATCATAGGCCAAGAAATCAACCCTCGACAATTTAACCTGTGAAAAAAAAATTTCTAAGCCCCGGGGTCACAATTTCAGCAAAAATCTGAAATTCTCCAATTCACTCAAAAATGGTGCTAAACTGTTGTAAATTCTCCCCCGAAAGGTTTGGCGGTGGAAACAGAAGGCTTTTTCTCATAGACCAAGAAATCAACCATCGACAACTTAACCTGTGAAAAAAAAAATTCTAAGCCCCGGGGTCACAATTTCAGCAAAAATCTGAAATTCTCCAATTCACTCAAAGATGGTGCCAAAGTTTTGCAAATACTCCCCTGAAAGGTTTGGCGGTGGAAACAGAAGGCTTTTTATCATAGGCCAAGAAATCAACCCTCGACAACTTAACCTGTGAAAAAAAAAATTTCTAAGCCCCGGGGTCACAACTTCAGCAAAAATCTGAAATTCTCCAATTCACTCAAAGATGGTGCCAACGTGTTGCAAATACTCCCCTGAAAGGTTTGGCGGTGGAAACAGAAGGCTTTTTATCATAGGACATGAAATCAGCCCTCGACAACTTAACCTGTGAAAAAAAAAAATTTCTAAGCCCCGGGCTCACAACTTCAGCAAAAATCTGAAATTCTCCAATTCACTCAAAAGTGGTGCTAAACTGTTGCAAATACTCCCCTGAAAGGTTTGGAGGTGGAAACAGAAGGCTTTTTATCATAGGCCAAGAAATCAACCCTCGACAACTTAACCTGTGAAAAAAAAATTCTAAGCCCCGGGGTCACAACTTCAGCAAAAATCTGAAATTCTCCAATTCACTCAAAAATGGTGCCAATGTGTTGCAAATACTCCCCTGAAAGGTTTGGCGGTGGAAACAGAAGGCTTTTTATCATAGGACATGAAATCAGCCCTCGACAACTTAACCTGTGAAAAAAAAATTTCTAAGCCCCGGGGTCACAATTTCAGAAAAAATCTGAAATTCTCCAATTCACTCAAAAATGGTGCTAAACTGTTGTAAATTCTCCCCTGAAAGGTTTGGCGGTGGAAACAGAAGGCTTTTTATCATAGGCCAAGAAATCAACCTTCGACAACTTAACCTGTGAAAAAAAAAATTTCTAAGCCACGGTGTCACAACTTCAGCAAAAATCTGAAATTCTCCAATTCACTCAAAAATGGTGCTAAACTGTTGTAAATTCTCCCCTGAAAGGTTTGGCGGTGGAAACAGAAGGCTTTTTATCATGGGCCAAGAAATCAGCCCTCGACAACTTAACCTGTGAAAAAAAAAAATTTCTAAGCCCCGGGGTCACAACTTCAGCAAAAATCTGAAATTCTCCAATTCACTCAAAAATGGTGCTAAACTGTTACAAATTCTCCCGTGAAAGGTTTGGCGGTGGAAACAGAAGGCTTTTTATCATAGGAAATGAAATCAGCCCTCGACACCTTAACCTGTGAAAAAAAAAGTTCTAAGCCCCGGGGTCACAACTTCAGCAAAAATCTGAAATTCTCCAATTCACTCAAAAATGGTGCCAACGTGTTGCAAATACTCCCCTGAAAGGTTTGGCGGTGGAAACAGAAGGCTTTTTATCATAGGACATGAAATCAGCCCTCGACAATTTAACCTGTGAAAAAAAAATTTCTAAGCCCCGGGGTCACAATTTCAGCAAAAATCTGAAATTCTCCAATTCACTCAAAAATGGTGCTAAACTGTTGTAAATTCTCCCCTGAAAGGTTTGGCGGTGGAAACAGAAGGCTTTTTCTCATAGGCCAAGAAATCAACCATCGACAACTTAACCTGTGAAAAAAAAAATTTCTAAGCTCCGGGGTCACAACTTCAGCAAAAATCTGAAATTCTCCAATTCACTCAAAGATGGTGCCAACGTGTTGCAAATACTCCCCTGAAAGGTTTGGCGGTGGAAACAGAAGGCTTTTTATCATAGGCCAAGAAATCAACCCTCGACAACTTAACCTGTGAAAAAAAAAATTCTAAGCCCCGGGGTCACAACTTCAGCAAAAATCTGAAATTCTCCAATTCACTCAAAAATGGTGCTAAACTGTTGCAAATACTCCCCTGAAAGGTTTGGCGGTGGAAACAGAAGGCTTTTTATCATAGGCCAAGAAATCAACCCTCGACAACTTAAACTGTGAAAAAAAAAATTCTAAGCCCCGGGGTCACAACTTCAGCAAAAATCTGAAATTCTCAAATTCACTCAGAAATGGTGCCAACGTGTTGCAAATACTCCCCTGAAAGGTTTGGCGGTGGAAACAGAAGGCTTTTTATCATAGGACATGAAATCAGCCCTCGACAATTTAACCTGTGAAAAAAAAATTTCTAAGCCCCGGGGTCACAATTTCAGCAAAAATCTGAAATTCTCCAATTCACTCAAAAATGGTGCTAAACTGTTGTAAATTCTCCCCAGAAAGGTTTGGCGGTGGAAACAGAAGGCTTTTTCTCATAGACCAAGAAATCAATCATCGACAACTTAACCTGTGAAAAAAAAAATTTCTAAGCCCCGAGGTCACAACTTCAGCAAAAATCTGAAATTCTCCAATTCACTCAAAGATGGTGCCAACGTGTTGCAAATACTCCCCTGAAAGCTTTGGCGGTGGAAACAGAAGGCTTTTTATCATAGGACATGAAATCAGCCCTCGACAACTTAACCTGTGGGGAAAAAAATTTCTAAGCCCCGGGGTCACAACTTCAGCAAAAATCTGAAATTCTCCAATTCACTCAAAAATGGTGCTAAACTGTTGTAAATTCTCCCCTGAAAGGTTTGGCGGTGGAAACAGAAGGCTTTTTCTCATAGACCAAGAAATCAACCATCGACAACTTAACCTGTGAAAAAAAAAATTTCTAAGCCCCGGGGTCACAACTTCAGCAAAAATCTGAAATTCTCCAATTCACTCAAAGATGGTGCCAACGTGTTGCAAATACTCCCCTGAAAGCTTTGGCGGTGGAAACAGAAGGCTTTTTATCATAGGACATGAAATCAGCCCTCGACAACTTAACCTGTGGGGAAAAAAATTTCTAAGCCCCGGGGTCACAACTTCAGCAAAAATCTGAAATTCTCCAATTGACTCAAAAATGGTGCTAAACTGTTGTAAATTCTGCCCTGAAAGGTTTGGCGGTGGAAACAGAAGGCTTTTTATCATAGGAAATGAATTCAGCCCTCGACAACTTGACCTGTGAAAAAAAAAAGTTCTAAGCCCCGGGGTCACAACTTTAGCAAAAATCTGAAATTCTCCAATTCACTCAAAAATGGTGCTAAACTGTTGCAAATACTCCCCTGAAAGGTTTGGCGGGGGAAACAGAAGGCTTTTTATCATAGGCCAAGAAATCAACCCTCGACAACTTAACCTGTGAAAAAAAAAATTCTAAGCCCCGGGGTCACAATTTCGGCAAAAATCTGAAATTCTCCAATTCACTCAAAAATGGTGCTAAACTGTTGTAAATTCTCCCCTGAAAGGTTTGGCGGTGGAAACAGAAGGCTTTTTATCATAGGCCAAGAAATCAGCCCTCGACAACTTCACCTGTGAAAAAAAAAAATTCTAAGCCCCGGGGTCACAACTTCAGCAAAAATCTGAAATTCTCCAATTCACTCAAAGATGGTGCTAACCTGTTGCAAATTCTCCCCTGAAAGGTTTGGCGGTGGAAACAGAAGGCTTTTTATCATAGGCCAAGAAATCAACCTTATACAACATAACCTGTGAAAAAAAAAAATTTCTAAGCCCCGGGGTCACTACTTCAGCAAAAATCTGAAATTCTCCAATTCACTCAAAAATGGTGCTAAACTGTTGCAAATTCTCCCCTGAAAGGTTAGGCGGTGGAAACAGAAGGCTTTTTATCATAGGCCAAGAAATCAACCTTCGACAACTTAACCTGTGAAAAAAAAAAATTTCTAAGCCCCGGGGTCACAACTTCAGCAAAAATCTGAAATTCTCCAATTCACTCAAAGATGGTGCTAAACTGTTGTAAATTCTCCCCTGAAAGGTTTGGCGGTGGAAACAGAAGGCTTTTTATCATAGGCCAAGAAATCAACCTTCGACAACTTAACCTGTGAAAAAAAAAAATTTCTAAGCCCCGGGGTCACAACTTCAGCAAAAATCTGAAATTCTCCAATTCACTCAAAGATGGTGCCAACGTGTTGCAAATACTCCCCTGAAAGCTTTGGCGGTGGAAACAGAAGGCTTTTTATCATAGGACATGAAATCAGCCCTCGACAACTTAACCTGTGGGGAAAAAAATTTCTAAGCCCCGGGGTCACAACTTCAGCAAAAATCTGAAATTCTCCAATTCACTCAAAGATGGTGCCAAATTTTGCAAATACTCCCCTGAAAGGTTTGGCGGTGGAAACAGAAGGCTTTTTCTCATAGGCCAAGAAATCAGCCCTCGACAACTTAACCTGTGAAAAAAAAAAAATTCTAAGCCCCGGGTTCACAACTTCAGCAAAAATCTGAAATTCTCCAATTCACTCAAAGATGGTGCCAAATTTTGCAAATACTCCCCTGAAAGGTTTGGCGGTGGAAACAGAAGGCTTTTTATCATAGGAAATGAATTCAGCCCTCGACAACTTAACCTGTGAAAAAAAAAAGTTCTAAGCCCCGGGGTCACAACTTCAGCAAAAATCTGAAATTCTCCAAGTCACTCAAAGATGGTGCTAACCTGTTGCAAATTCTCCCCTGAAAGGTTTGGCGGTGGAAACAGAAGGCTTTTTATCATAGGCCAAGAAATCAACCTTATACAACATAACCTGTGAAAAAAAAAAATTTCTAAGCCCCGGGGTCACAACTTCAGCAAAAATCTGAAATTCTCCAATTCACTCAAAAATGGTGCTAAACTGTTGCAAATTCTCCCCTGAAAGGTTTGGCGGTGGAAACAGAAGGCTTTTTCTCATAGGCCAAGAAATCAGCCCTCGACAACTTAACCTGTGAAAAAAAAAAAATTCTAAGCCCCGGGTTCACAACTTCAGCAAAAATCTGAAATTCTCCAATTCACTCAAAGATGGTGCCAACGTGTTGCAAATACTCCCCTGAAAGGTTTGGCGGTGGAAACAGAAGGCTTTTTATCATAGGACATGAAATCAGCCCTCGACAACTTAACCTGTGAAAAAAAAAATTCTAAGCCCCGGGGTCACAACTTCAGCAAAAATCTGAAATTCTCCAATTCACTCAAAGATGGTGCTAAACTGTTGCAAATTCTCCCCTGAAAGGTTTGGCGGTGGAAACAGAAGGCTTTTTATCATAGGCCAAGAAATCAACCTTCGACAACTTAACCTGTGAAAAAAAAAAATTTCTAAGCCCCGGGGTCACAACTTCAGCAAAAATCTGAAATTCTCCAATTCACTCAAAAATGGTGCTAAACTGTTGCAAATTCTCCCCTGAAAGGTTTGGCGGTGGAAACAGAAGGCTTTTTCTCATAGGCCAAGAAATCAGCCCTCGACAACTTAACCTGTGAAAAAAAAAAATTCTAAGCCCCGGGTTCACAACTTCAGCAAAAATCTGAAATTCTCCAATTCACTCAAAGATGGTGCCAAATTTTGCAAATACTCCCCTGAAAGGTTTGGCGGTGGAAACAGAAGGCTTTTTATCATAGGAAATGAATTCAGCCCTCGACAACTTAACCTGTGAAAAAAAAAAGTTCTAAGCCCCGGGGTCACAACTTCAGCAAAAATCTGAAATTCTCCAATTCACTCAAAGATGGTGCCAACGTGTTGCAAATACTCCCCTGAAAGGTTTGGCGGTGGAAACAAAAGGCTTTTTATCATAGGACATGAAATCAGCCCTCGACAACTTAACCTGTGAAAAAAAAAATTCTAAGCCCCGGGGTCACAATTTCAGCAAAAATCTGAAATTCTCCAATTCACTCAAAAATGGTGCTAAACTGTTGTAAATTCTCCCCTGAAAGGTTTGGCGGTGGAAACAGAAGGCTTTTTCTCATAGGCCAAGAAATCAACCCTCGACAACTTAACCTGTGAAAAAAAAAAATTTCTAAGCCCCGGGGTCACAACTTCAGCAAAAATCTGAAATTCTCCAATTCACTCAAAGATGGTGCCAAATTTTGCAAATACTCCCCTGAAAGCTTTGGCGGTGGAAACAGAAGGCTTTTTATCATAGGAAATGAATTCAGCCCTCGACAACTTAACCTGTGAAAAAAAAAAGTTCTAAGCCCCGGGGTCACAACTTCAGCAAAAATCTGAAATTCTCCAATTCACTCAAAGATGGTGCCAAATTTTGCAAATACTCCCCTGAAAGCTTTGGCGGTGGAAACAGAAGGCTTTTTATCATAGGAAATGAATTCAGCCCTCGACAACTTAACCTGTGAAAAAAAAAAGTTCTAAGCCCCGGGGTCACAACTTCAGCAAAAATCTGAAATTCTCCAATTCACTCAAAGATGGTGCCAACGTGTTGCAAATACTCCCCTGAAAGGTTTGGCGGTGGAAACAGAAGGCTTTTTATCATAGGACATGAAATCAGCCCTCGACAACTTAACCAGTGAAAAAAAAAATTCTAAGCCCCGGGGTCACAATTTCAGCAAAAATCTGAAATTCTCCAATTCACTCAAAAATGGTGCTAAACTGTTGTAAATTCTCCCCTGAAAGGTTTGGCAGTGGAAACAGAAGGCTTTTTCTCATAGGCCAAGAAATCAACCATCGAACTCTTAACTTGTGAAAAAAAAAAACTCTAAGCCCCGGGGTCACAACTTCAGCAAAAATCTGAAATTCTCCAATTCACTCAAAAATGGTGCTAAACTGTTGTAAATTCTCCCCTGAAAGGTTTGGCGGTGGAAACAGAAGGCTTTTTATCATAGGCCAAGAAATCAGCCCTCGACAACTTCACCTGTGAAAAAAAAAAATTCTAAGCCCCGGGGTCACAACTTCAGCAAAAATCTGAAATTCTCCAATTCACTCAAAGATGGTGCTAACCTGTTGCAAATTCTCCCCTGAAAGGTTTGGCGGTGGAAACAGAAGGCTTTTTATCATAGGCCAAGAAATCAACCTTCGACAACTTAACCTGTGAAAAAAAAAAATTTCTAAGCCCCGGGGTCACAACTTCAGCAAAAATCTGAAATTCTCCAATTCACTCAAAAATGGTGCCAAAGTTTTGCAAATACTCCCCTGAAAGGTTTGGCAGTGGAAACAGAAGGCTTTTTATCATAGGCCAAGAAATCAACCCTCGACAACTTAACCTGTGAAAAAAAAAAATTCTAAGCCCCGGGATCACAACTTCAGCAAAAATCTGAAATTCTCCAATTCACTCAAAGATGTTGCCAAATTTTGCAAATACTCCCCTGAAAGGTTTGGAGGTGGAAACAGAAGGCTTTTTATCATAGGAAATGAATTCAGCCCTCGACAACTTAACCTGTGGGGGAAAAAAATTCTAAGCCCCGGGGTCACAATTTCAGCAAAAATCTGAAATTCTCCAATTCACTCAAAGATGGTGCCAACGTGTTGCAAATACTCCCCTGAAAGGTTTGGCGGTGGAAACAGAAGGCTTTTTATCATAGGACATGAAATCAGCCCTCGACAACTTAACCTGTGAAAAAAAAAAATTCTAAGCCCCGGGGTCACAATTTCAGCAAAAATCTGAAATTCTCCAATTCACTCAAAAATGGTGCTAAACTGTTGTAAATTCTCCCCTGAAAGGTTTGGCAGTGGAAACAGAAGGCTTTTTCTCATAGGCCAAGAAATCAACCATCGAACTCTTAACTTGTGAAAAAAAAAAATTCTAAGCCCCGGGGTCACAACTTCAGCAAAAATCTGAAATTCTCCAATTCACTCAAAAATGGTGCTAAACTGTTGTAAATTCTCCCCTGAAAGGTTTGGCGGTGGAAACAGAAGGCTTTTTATCATAGGCCAAGAAATCAGCCCTCGACAACTTCACCTGTGAAAAAAAAAATTTCTAAGCCCCGGGGTCACAACTTCAGCAAAAATCTGAAATTCTCCAATTCACTCAAAGATGGTGCTAACCTGTTGCAAATTCTCCCCTGAAAGGTTTGGCGGTGGAAACAGAAGGCTTTTTATCATAGGCCAAGAAATCAACCTTCGACAACTTAACCTGTGGAAAAAAAAAATTTCTAAGCCCCGGGGTCACAACTTCAGCAAAAATCTGAAATTCTCCAATTCACTCAAAAATGGTGCTAAACTGTTGCAAATTCTCCCCTGAAAGGTTTGGCGGTGGAAACAGAAGGCTTTTTCTCATAGGCCAAGAAATCAACCCTCGACAACTTAACCTGTGAAAAAAAAAAATTCTAAGCCCCGGGATCACAACTTCAGCAAAAATCTGAAATTCTCCAATTCACTCAAAGATGTTGCCAAATTTTGCAAATACTCCCCTGAAAGGTTTGGAGGTGGAAACAGAAGGCTTTTTATCATAGGAAATGAATTCAGCCCTCGACAACTTAACCTGTGGGGAAAAAAAATTCTAAGCCCCGGGGTCACAATTTCAGCAAAAATCTGAAATTCTCCAATTCACTCAAAAATGGTGCTAAACTGTTGCAAATTCTCCCCTGAAAGGTTTGGCGGTGGAAACAGAAGGCTTTTTATCATAGGCCAAGAAATCAACCCTCGACAACTTAACCTGTGGAAAAAAAAATTCTAAGCCCCGGGGTCACAACTTCAGCAAAAATCTGAAATTCTCCAATTCACTCAAAAATGGTGCTAAACTGTTGCAAATTCTCCCCTGAAAGGTTTGGCGGTGGAAACAGAAGGCTTTTTATCATAGGCCAAGAAATCAACCCTCGACAACTTAACCTGTGAAAAAAAAAAATTCTAAGCCCCGGGGTCAAAACTTCAGCAAATATCTGAAATTCTCCAATTCACTCAAAAATGGTGCTAAACTGTTGTAAATTCTCCCCTGAAAGGTTTGGCGGTGGAAACAGAAGGCTTTTTATCATAGGCCAAGAAATCAGCCCTCGACAACTTAACCTGTGAAAAAAAAAATTTCTAAGCCCCGGGGTCACAACTTCAGCAAAAATCTGAAATTCTCCAATTCACTCAAAAATGGTGCTAAACTGTTACAAATTCTCCCATGAAAGTTTTGGCGGTGGAAACAGAAGGCTTTTTATCATAGGCCAAGAAATCAACCCTCGACAACTTAAGCTGTGAAAAAAAAAAATTCTAAGCCCCGGGGTCACAACTTCAGCAAAAATCTGAAATTCTCCAATTCACTCAAAGATGGTGCCAAATTTTGCAAATACTCCCCTGAAAGGTTTGGCGGTGGAAACAGAAGGCTTTTTATCATAGGAAATGAATTCAGCCCTCGACAACTTAACCTGTGAAAAAAAAAAGTTCTAAGCCCCGGGGTCACAACTTCAGCAAAAATCTGAAATTCTCCAATTCACTCAAAAATGGTGCTAAACTGTTGCAAATACTCCCCTGAAAGGTTTGGCGGTGGAAACAGAAGGCTTTTAATCATAGGCCAAGAAATCAACCCTCGACAACTTAACCTGTGGAAAAAAAAAATTCTAAGCCCCGGGGTCACAACTTCAGCAAAAATCTGAAACTCTCCAATTCACTCAAAAATGGTGCTAAACTGTTGCAAATTCTCCCCTGAAAGGTTTGGCGGTGGAAACAGAAGGCTTTTTATCATAGGCCAAGAAATCAACCCTCGACAACTTAACCTGTGAAAAAAAAAATTCTAAGCCCCGGGGTCACAACTTCAGCAAAAATCTGAAATTCTCCAATTCACTCAAAAATGGTGCTAAACTGTTGCAAATTCTCCCCTGAAAGGTTTGGCGGTGGAAACAGAAGGCTTTTTCTCATAGGCCAAGAAATCAGCCCTCGACAACTTAACCTGTGAAAAAAAAAAATTCTAAGCCCCGGGTTCACAACTTCAGCAAAAATCTGAAATTCTCCAATTCACTCAAAGATGGTGCCAAATTTTGCAAATACTCCCCTGAAAGGTTTGGCGGTGGAAACAGAAGGCTTTTTATCATAGGAAATGAATTCAGCCCTCGACAACTTAACCTGTGAAAAAAAAAAGTTCTAAGCCCCGGGGTCACAACTTCAGCAAAAATCTGAAATTCTCCAATTCACTCAAAAATGGTGCTAAACTGCTGCAAATTCTCCCCTGAAAGGTTTGGCCGTGGAAAGAGAAGGCTTTTTATCATAGGACATGAAATCAGCCCTCGACAACTTAACCTGTGAAAAAAAAAATTCTAAGCCCCGGGGTCACAATTTCAGCAAAAATCTGAAATTCTCCAATTCACTCAAAAGTGGTGCTAAACTGTTGCAAATTCTCCCCTGAAAGGTTTGGCGGTGGAAACAGAAGGCTTTTTCTCATAGGCCAAGAAATCAACCATCGAACTCTTAACTTGTGAAAAAAAAAAATTCTAAGCCCCGGGGTCACAACTTCAGCAAAAATCTGAAATTCTCCAATTCACTCAAAAATGGTGCTAAACTGTTGTAAATTCTCCCCTGAAAGGTTTGGCGGTGGAAACAGAAGGCTTTTTATCATAGGCCAAGAAATCAGCCCTCGACAACTTCACCTGTTAAAAAAAAAAATTTCTAAGCCCCGGGGTCACAACTTCAGCAAAAATCTGAAATTCTCCAATTCACTCAAAGATGGTGCTAACCTGTTGCACATTCTCCCCTGAAAGGTTTGGCGGTGGAAACAGAAGGCTTTTTATCATAGGCCAAGAAATCAACCTTCGACAACTTAACCTGTGAAAAAAAAAAATTCTAAGCCCCGGGGTCACAACTTCAGCAAAAATCCGAAATTCTCCAATTCACTCAAACATGGTGCTAAACTGTTGTAAATTCTCCCCTGAAAGGTTTGGCGGTGGAAACAGAAGGCTTTTTATCATAGGCCAAGAAATCAACCCTCGACAACTTAACCTGTGGGAAAAAAAAAATTCTAAGCCCCGGGATCACAACTTCAGCAAAAATCTGAAATTCTCCAATTCACTCAAAGATGGTGCCAAATTTTGCAAATACTCCCCTGAAAGGTTTGGCGGTGGAAACAGAAGGCTTTTTATCATAGGAAATGAATTCAGCCCTCGACAACTTAACCTGTGGAAAAAAAAATTCTAAGCCCCGGGGTCAAAACTTCAGCAAATATCTGAAATTCTCCAATTCACTCAAAAATGGTGCTAAACTGTTGTAAATTCTCCCCTGAAAGGTTTGGCGGTGGAAACAGAAGGCTTTTTATCATAGGCCAAGAAATCAGCCCTCGACAACTTAACCTGTGAAAAAAAAAATTTCTAAGCCCCGGGGTCACAACTTCAGCAAAAATCTGAAATTCTCCAATTCACTCAAAAATGGTGCTAAACTGTTACAAATTCTCCCCTGAAAGGTTTGGCGGTGGAAACAGAAGTCTTTTTATCATAGGCCAAGAAATCAACCCTCGACAACTTAACCTGTGGGAAAAAAAATTCAAAGCCCCGGGGTCAAAACTTCAGCAAATATCTGAAATTCTCCAATTCACTCAAAGATGGTGCCAAATTTTGCAAATACTCCCCTGAAAGGTTTGGCGGTGGAAACAGAAGGCTTTTTATCATAGGAAATGAATTCAGCCCTCGACAACTTAACCTGTGAAAAAAAAAAGTTCTAAGCCCCGGGGTCACAACTTCAGCAAAAATCTGAAATTCTCCAATTCACTCAAAAATGGTGCTAAACTGCTGCAAATTCTCCCCTGAAAGGTTTGGCCGTGGAAAGAGAAGGCTTTTTATCATAGGACATGAAATCAGCCCTCGACAACTTAACCTGTGAAAAAAAAAATTCTAAGCCCCGGGGTCACAATTTCAGCAAAAATCTGAAATTCTCCAATTCACTCAAAAGTGGTGCTAAACTGTTGCAAATTCTCCCCTGAAAGGTTTGGCGGTGGAAACAGAAGGCTTTTTCTCATAGGCCAAGAAATCAACCATCGAACTCTTAACTTGTGAAAAAAAAAAATTCTAAGCCCCGGGGTCACAACTTCAGCAAAAATCTGAAATTCTCCAATTCACTCAAAAATGGTGCTAAACTGTTGTAAATTCTCCCCTGAAAGGTTTGGCGGTGGAAACAGAAGGCTTTTTATCATAGGCCAAGAAATCAGCCCTCGACAACTTCACCTGTTAAAAAAAAAAATTTCTAAGCCCCGGGGTCACAACTTCAGCAAAAATCTGAAATTCTCCAATTCACTCAAAGATGGTGCTAACCTGTTGCACATTCTCCCCTGAAAGGTTTGGCGGTGGAAACAGAAGGCTTTTTATCATAGGCCAAGAAATCAACCTTCGACAACTTAACCTGTGAAAAAAAAAAATTCTAAGCCCCGGGGTCACAACTTCAGCAAAAATCCGAAATTCTCCAATTCACTCAAACATGGTGCTAAACTGTTGTAAATTCTCCCCTGAAAGGTTTGGCGGTGGAAACAGAAGGCTTTTTATCATAGGCCAAGAAATCAACCCTCGACAACTTAACCTGTGGGAAAAAAAAAATTCTAAGCCCCGGGATCACAACTTCAGCAAAAATCTGAAATTCTCCAATTCACTCAAAGATGGTGCCAAATTTTGCAAATACTCCCCTGAAAGGTTTGGCGGTGGAAACAGAAGGCTTTTTATCATAGGAAATGAATTCAGCCCTCGACAACTTAACCTGTGGAAAAAAAAATTCTAAGCCCCGGGGTCAAAACTTCAGCAAATATCTGAAATTCTCCAATTCACTCAAAAATGGTGCTAAACTGTTGTAAATTCTCCCCTGAAAGGTTTGGCGGTGGAAACAGAAGGCTTTTTATCATAGGCCAAGAAATCAGCCCTCGACAACTTAACCTGTGAAAAAAAAAATTTCTAAGCCCCGGGGTCACAACTTCAGCAAAAATCTGAAATTCTCCAATTCACTCAAAAATGGTGCTAAACTGTTACAAATTCTCCCCTGAAAGGTTTGGCGGTGGAAACAGAAGTCTTTTTATCATAGGCCAAGAAATCAACCCTCGACAACTTAACCTGTGGGAAAAAAAATTCAAAGCCCCGGGGTCAAAACTTCAGCAAATATCTGAAATTCTCCAATTCACTCAAAAATGGTGCCAACGTGTTGCAAATACTCCCCTGAAAGGTTTTGCGGTGGAAACAGAAGGCTTTTTATCATAGGCCAAGAAATCAACCCTCGACAACTTAAGCTGTGAAAAAAAAAAATTCTAAGCCCCGGGGTCACAACTTCAGCAAAAATCTGAAATTCTCCAATTCACTCAAAGATGGTGCCAAATTTTGCAAATTCTCCCCTGAAAGGTTTGGCGGTGGAAACAGAAGGCTTTTTATCATAGGAAATGAATTCAGCCCTCGACAACTTAACCTGTGAAAAAAAAAATTCTAAGCCCCGGGGTCAAAACTTCAGCAAATATCTGAAATTCTCCAATTCACTCAAAAATGGTGCTAAACTGTTGTAAATTCTCCCCTGAAACGTTTGGCGGTGGAAACAGAAGGCTTTTTATCATAGGCCAAGAAATCAACCCTCGACAACTTAACCTGTGAAAAAAAAATTTCTAAGCCCCGGGGTCACAACTTCAGCAAAAATCTGAAATTCTCCAATTCACTCAAAAATGGTGCTAAACTGTTGCAAATTCTCCCCTGAAAGGTTTGGCGGTGGAAACAGAAGGCTTTTTCTCATAGGCCAAGAAATCAGCCCTCGACAACTTAACCTGTGAAAAAAAAAATTCTAAGCCCCGGGTTCACAACTTCAGCAAAAATCTGAAATTCTCCAATTCACTCAAAGATGGTGCCAACGTGTTGCAAATACTCCCCTGAAAGGTTTGGCGGTGGAAACAGAAGGCTTTTTATCATAGGACATGAAATCAGCCCTCGACAACTTAACTTGTAAAAAAAAAAATTCTAAGCCCCGGGGTCACAACTTCAGCAAAAATCTGAAATTCTCCAATTCACTCAAAGATGGTGCTAAACTGTTGCAAATTCTCCCCTGAAAGGTTTGGCGGTGGAAACAGAAGGCTTTTTATCATAGGCCAAGAAATCAACCCTCGACAACTTAACCTGTGGAAAAAAAAATTCTAAGCCCCGGGGTCAAAACTTCAGCAAATATCTGAAATTCTCCAATTCACTCAAAAATGGTGCTAAACTGTTGTAAATTCTCCCCTGAAAGGTTTGGCGGTGGAAACAGAAGGCTTTTTATCATAGGCCAAGAAATCAACCCTCGACAACTTAACATGTGAAAAAAAAATTTCTAAGCCCCGGGGTCACAACTTCAGCAAAAATCTGAAATTCTCCAATTCACTCAAAAATGGTGCTAAACTGTTGCAAATTCTCCCCTGAAAGGTTTGGCGGTGGAAACAGAAGGCTTTTTCTCATAGGCCAAGAAATCAGCCCTCGACAACTTAACCTGTGAAAAAAAAAAATTCTAAGCCCCGGGTTCACAACTTCAGCAAAAATCTGAAATTCTCCAATTCATTCAAAGATGGTGCCAACGTGTTGCAAATACTCCCCTGAAAGGTTTGGCGGTGGAAACAGAAGGCTTTTTATCATAGGAAATGAATTCAGCCCTCGACAACTTAACCTGTGAAAAAAAAAAGTTCTAAGCCCCGGGGTCACAACTTCAGCAAAAATCTGAAATTCTCCAATTCACTCAAAGATGGTGCCAAATTTTGCAAATACTCCCCTGAAAGGTTTGGCGGTGGAAACAGAAGGCTTTTTATCATAGGCCAAGAAATCAACCTTCGACAACTTAACCTGTGAAAAAAAAAATTTCTAAGCCACGGTGTCACAACTTCAGCAAAAATCTGAAATTCTCCAATTCACTCAAAAATGGTGCTAAACTGTTGTAAATTCTCCCCTGAAAGGTTTGGCGGTGGAAACAGAAGGCTTTTTATCATGGGCCAAGAAATCAGCCCTCGACAACTTAACCTGTGAAAAAAAAAAATTTCTAAGCCCCGGGGTCACAACTTCAGCAAAAATCTGAAATTCTCCAATTCACTCAAAAATGGTGCTAAACTGTTGCAAATTCTCCCCTGAAAGGTTTGGCGGTGGAAACAGAAGGCTTTTTATCATAGGCCAAGAAATCAACCCTCGACAACTTAACCTGTCGGAAAAAAAATTCTAAGCCCCGGGGTCACAACTTCAGCAAAAATCTGAAATTCTCCAATTCACTCAAAAATGGTGCTAAACTGTTGCAAATTCTCCCCTGAAAGGTTTGGCGGTGGAAACAGAAGGCTTTTTCTTATAGGCCAAGAAATCAACCCTCGACAACTTAACCTGTGAAAAAAAAAATTTCTAAACCCCGGGGTCACAACTTCAGCAAAAATCTGAAATTCTCCAATTCACTCAAAGATGGTGCCAAAGTTTTGCAAATACTCCCCTGAAAGGTTTGGCGGTGGAAACAGAAGGCTTTTATCATAGGACATGAAATCAGCCTTCGAAGACGTAACGTGTGAAAAAAAAAAATTCTAAGCCCCGGGGTCACAACTTCAGCAAAAATCTGAAATTCTCCAATTCACTCAAAGATGGTGCCAAAGTTTTGCAAATACTCCCCTGAAAGGTTTGGCGGTGGAAACAGAAGGCTTTTTATCATAGGCCAAGAAATCAACCCTCGACAACTTAACCTGTGAAAAAAATTTTTTCTAAGCCCAGGGGTCAAAACTTCAGCAAATATCTGAAATTCTCCAATTCACTCAAAGATGGTGCCAAATTTTGCAAATACTCCCCTGAAAGGTTTGGCGGTGGAAACAGAAGGCTTTTTATCATAGGAAATGAATTCAGCCCTCGACAACTTAACCTGTGAAAAAAAAAAGTTCTAAGCCCCGGGGTCACAACTTCAGCAAAAATCTGAAATTCTCTAATTCACTAAAAAATGGTGCTAAACTGTTGCAAATACTCCCCTGAAAGGTTTGGCGGTGGAAACAGAAGGCTTTTTATCATAGGCCAAGAAATCAACCCTTGAAAACTTAACCTGTGGAAAAAAAAAATTCTAAGCCCCGGGGTCACAACTTCAGCAAAAATCTGAAATTCTCCAATTCACTCAAAAATGGTGGTAAACTGTTGTAAATTCTCCCCTGAAAGGTTTGGCGGTGGAAACAGAAGGCTTTTTATCATAGGCCAAGAAATCAACCCTCGACAACTTAACCTGTGAAAAAAAAAATTCTAAGCCCCAGGGTCACAACTTCAGCAAAAATCTGAAATTCTCCAATTCACTCAAAAATGGTGCTAAACTGTTGCAAATTCTCCCCTGAAAGGTTTGGCGGTGGAAACAGAAGGCTTTTTCTCATAGGCCAAGAAACCAGCCCTCGACAACTTAACCTGTGAAAAAAAAAAAATTCTAAGCCCCGGGTTCACAACTTCAGCAAAAATCTGAAATTCTCCAATTCACTCAAAGATGGTGCCAACGTGTTGCAAATACTCCCCTGAAAGGTTTGGCGGTGGAAACAGAAGGCTTTTTATCATAGGACATGAAATCAGCCCTCGACAACTTAACCTGTGAAAAAAAAAATTCTAAGCCCCGGGGTCACAACTTCAGCAAAAATCTGAAATTCTCCAATTCACTCAAAAATGGTGCTAAACTGTTGCAAATTCTCCCCTGAAAGGTTTAGCGGTGGAAACAGAAGGCTTTTTCTCATAGGCCAAGAAATCAACCCTCGACAACTTAACCTGTGAAAAAAAAATTTTCTAAGCCCCGGGGTCACAACTTCAGCAAAAATCTGAAATTCTCCAATTCACTCAAAGATGGTGCCAAAGTTTTGCAAATACTCCCCTGAAAGGTTTGGCGGTGGAAACAGAAGGCTTTTATCATAGGACATGAAATCAGCCTTCGAAGACGTAACGTGTGAAAAAAAAATTTTCTAAGCCCCGGGGTCACAACTTCAGCAAAAATCTGAAATTCTCCAATTCACTCAAAGATGGTGCCAAAGTTTTACAAATACTCCCCTGAAAGGTTTGGCGGTGGAAACAGAAGGCTTTTTATCATAGGACATGAAATCAGCCCTCGACAACTTAACCTGTGAAAAAAAAATTTCTAAGCCCCGGGGTCACAATTTCAGCAAAAATCTGAAATTCTCCAATTCACTCAAAAATGGTGCTAAACTGTTGCAAATTCTCCCCTGAAAGGTTTGGCGGTGGAAACAGAAGGCTGTTTATCATAGGCCAAGAAATCAACCCTCGACAACTTAACGTGTGAAAAAAAAAACAACTTCAGCAAAAATCTGAAATTCTCCAATTCACTCAGAGATGGTGCCAAAGTTTTGCAAATACTCCCCTGAAACGTTTGGCGGTGGAAACAGAAGGCTTTTTATCATAGGACATGAAATCAGCCCTCGACAACTTAACCTGTGAAAAAAACATTTCTAAGCCCCGGGGTCACAATTTCAGCAAAAATCTGAAATTCTCCAATTCACTCAAAGATGGTGCCAATGTGTTGCAAATACTCCCCTGAAAGGTTTGGCGGTTGAAACAGAAGGCTTTTTATCATAGGACATGAAATCAGCCTTCGAAGACGTAACGTGTGAAAAAAAAAATTTCTAATCCCCGGGGTCAGAATTTCAGCAAAAATCTGAAATTCTCCAATTCACTCAAAGATGGTGCCAAAGTTTTGCAAATTCTCCCCTGAAAGGTTTGGCGGTGGAAACAGAAGGCTTTTTATCATAGGCCAAGAAATCAACCCTCGACAACTTAACCTGTGAAAAAAATTTTTTCTAAGCCCAGGGGTCAAAACTTCAGCAAAAATCTGAAATTCTCCAATTCACTCAAAGATGGTGCCAAAGTTTTGCAAATACTCCCCTGAAAGGTTTAGCGGTGGAAACAGAAGACTTTTTATCATAGGACATGAAATCAGCCCTTGACAACTTAACCTGTGAAAAAAACAAATTTATAAGCCCCGGTTTCACAACTTCAGCAAAAATCTGAAATTCTCCAATTCACTCAAAGATGGTGCCAACGTGTTGCAAATACTCCCCTGAAAGGTTTGGCGGTGGAAACAGAAGGCTTTTTATCATAGGACATGAAATCAGCCCTCGACAACTTAACCTGTGAAAAAAAAAAAATTTCTAAGCCCCGGGGTTACAACTTCAGCAAAAATCTGAAATTCTCCAATTCACTCAAAGATGGTGCCAACGTGTTGCAAATTCTCCCCTGAAAGGTTTGGCAGTGGAAACAGAAGGTTTTTTCTCATAGGACATGAAATCAGCCCACGACAACTTAACCTGTGAAAAAAAAAATTTCTAAGCCCCGGGTTCACAACTTCAGCAAAAATCTGAAATTCTCCAATTCACTCAAAGATGGTGCCAACGTGTTGCAAATACTCCCCTGAAAGGTTTGGCGGTGGAAACAGAAGGCTTTTTATCATAGGACATGAAATCAGCCCTCGACAACTTAACCTGTGAAAAAAAAAAAATTTCTAAGCCCCGGGGTTACAACTTCAGCAAAAATCTGAAATTCTCCAATTCATTCAAAGATGGTGCCAACGTGTTGCAAATTCTCCCCAGAAAGGTTTGGCGGTGGAAACAGACGGCTTTTTATCATAGGACATGAAATCAGCCTTCGAAGACGTAACGTGTGAAAAAAAAAATTTCTAAGCCCCGGGGTCACAACTTCAGCAAAAATCTGAAATTCTCCAATTCACTCAAAGATGGTGCCAACGTGTTGCAAATTCTTCCCAGAAAGGTTTGGCGGTGGAAACAGAAGGCTTTTTATCATAGGCCAAGAAATCAACCCTCGACAACTTAACCTGTGAAAAAAAAAATTCTAAGCCCCGGGGTCACAACTTCAGCAAAAATCTGAAATTCTCCAATTCACTCAAAGATGGTGCCAAAGTTTTGCAAATACTCCCCCGCAAGGGTTGGCGGTGGAAACAGAAGGCTTTTTATCATAGGACATGAAATCAGCCCTCGACAACTTAACCTGTGAAAAAAAAAATTCTAAGCCCCGGGGTCACAACTTCAGCAAAAATCTGAAATTCTCCAATTCACTCAAAAATGGTGCTAAACTGTTGCAAATTCTCCCCTGAAAGGTTTGGCGGTGGAAACAGAAGGCTTTTTCTCATAGGCCAAGAAATCAACCCTCGACAACTTAACCTGTGGAAAAAAAAATTTCTAAGCCCCGGGGTCACAACTTCAGCAAAAATCTGAAATTCTCCAATTCACTCAAAGATGGTGCCAAATTTTGCAAATACTCCCCTGAAAGGTTTGGCGGTGGAAACAGAAGGCTTTTTATCATAGGAAATGAATTCAGCCCTCGACAACTTAACCTGTGAAAAAAAAAGTTCTAAGCCCCGTGGTCACAACTTCAGCAAAAATCTGAAATTCTACAATTCCCTCAAAGATGGTGCCAAATTTTGCAAATACTCCCCTGAAAGGTTTGGCGGTGGAAACAGAAGGCTTTTTATCATAGTAAATGAATTCAGCCCTCGACAACTTAACCTGTGAAAAAAAAAAGTTCCTAGCCCCGGGGTCACAATTTCAGCAAAAATCTGAAATTCTCCAATTCACTCAAAAATGGTGCTAAACTGTTGCAAATTCTCCCCTGAAAGGTTTGGCGGTGGAAACAGAAGGCTTTTTATCATAGGCCAAGAAATCAACCCTCGACAACTTAACCTGTGAAAAAAAAAAATTCTAAGCCCAGGGTCACAACTTCAGCAAAAATCTGAAATTCTCCAATTCACTCAAAAATGGTGCTAAACTGTTGCAAATTCTCCCCTGAAAGGTTTGGCGGTGGAAACAGAAGGCTTTTTATCATAGGCCAAGAAATCAACCCTCGACAACTTAACCTGTCGAAAAAAAAATTCTAAGCCCCGGGGTCACAACTTCAGCAAAAATCTGAAATTCTCCAATTCACTCAAAAATGGTGCTAAACTGTTGCAAATTCTCCCCTGAAAGGTTTGGCGGTGGAAACAGAAGGCTTTTTCTTATAGGCCAAGAAATCAACCCTCGACAACTTAACCTGTGAAAAAAAAAATTTCTAAACCCCGGGGTCACAACTTCAGCAAAAATCTGAAATTCTCCAATTCACTCAAAGATGGTGCCAAAGTTTTGCAAATACTCCCCTGAAAGGTTTGGCGGTGGAAACAGAAGGCTTTTATCATAGGACATGAAATCAGCCTTCGAAGACGTAACGTGTGAAAAAAAAATTTTCTAAGCCCCGGGGTCACAACTTCAGCAAAAATCTGAAATTCTCCAATTCACTCAAAGATGGTGCCAAAGTTTTACAAATACTCCCCTGAAAGGTTTGGCGGTGGAAACAGAAGGCTTTTTATCATAGGACATGAAATCAGCCCTCGACAACTTAACCTGTGAAAAAAAAATTTCTAAGCCCCGGGGTCACAATTTCAGCAAAAATCTGAAATTCTCCAATTCACTCAAAAATGGTGCTAAACTGTTGCAAATTCTCCCCTGAAAGGTTTGGCGGTGGAAACAGAAGGCTGTTTATCATAGGCCAAGAAATCAACCCTCGACAACTTAACGTGTGAAAAAAAAAACAACTTCAGCAAAAATCTGAAATTCTCCAATTCACTCAAAGATGGTGCCAAAGTTTTGCAAATACTCCCCTGAAACGTTTGGCGGTGGAAACAGAAGGCTTTTTATCATAGGACATGAAATCAGCCCTCGACAACTTAACCTGTGAAAAAAACATTTCTAAGCCCCGGGGTCACAATTTCAGCAAAAATCTGAAATTCTCCAATTCACTCAAAGATGGTGCCGATGTGTTGCAAATACTCCCCTGAAAGGTTTGGCGGTTGAAACAGAAGGCTTTTTATCATAGGACATGAAATCAGCCTTCGAAGACGTAACGTGTGAAAAAAAAAATTTCTAATCCCCTTGGTCAGAATTTCAGCAAAAATCTGAAATTCTCCAATTCACTCAAAGATGGTGCCAAAGTTTTGCAAATTCTCCCCTGAAAGGTTTGGCGGTTTAAACAGAAGGCTTTTTATCATAGGCCAAGAAATCAACCCTCGACAACTTAACCTGTGAAAAAAAAAAATTCTAAGCCCCGGGGTCACAACTTCAGCAAAAATCTGAAATTCTCCAATTCACTCAAAAATGGTGCCAAATTTTGCAAATACTCCCCTGAAAGGTTTGGCGGTGGAAACAGAAGGCTTTTTATCATAGGAAATGAATTCAGCCCTCGACAACTTAACCTGTGAAAAAAAAAATTCTAAGCCCCGGGGTCAAAACTTCAGCAAATATCTGAAATTCTCCAATTCACTCAAAAATGGTGCTAAACTGTTGCAAATTCTCCCCTGAAAGGTTTGGCGGTGGAAACAGAAGGCTTTTTATCATAGGCCAAGAAATCAACCCTCGACAACTTAACCTGTGAAAAAAAAAATTTCTAAGCCCCGGGGTCACAACTTCAGCAAAAATCTGAAATTCTCCAATTCACTCAAAAATGGTGCCAAATTTTGCAAATACTCCCCTGAAAGGTTTGGCGGTGGAAACAGAAGGCTTTTTATCATAGGAAATGAATTCAGCCCTCGACAACTTAACCTGTGAAAAAAAAAATTCTAAGCCCCGGGGTCAAAACTTCAGCAAATATCTGAAATTCTCCAATTCACTCAAAAATGGTGCTAAACTGTTGTAAATTCTCCCCTGAAAGGTTTGGCGGTGGAAACAGAAGGCTTTTTATCATAGGCCAAGAAATCAACCCTCGACAACTTAACCTGTGAAAAAAAATTTTCTAAGCCCCGGGGTCACAACTTCAGCAAAAATCTGAAATTCTCCAATTCACTCAAAAATGGTGCTAAACTGTTGCAAATTCTCCCCTGAAAGGTTTGGCGGTGGAAACAGAAGGCTTTTTCTCATAGGCCAAGAAATCAGCCCTCGACAACTTAACCTGTGAAAAAAAAAAATTCTAAGCCCCGGGTTCACAACTTCAGCAAAAATCTGAAATTCTCCAATTCACTCAAAGATGGTGCCAACGTGTTGCAAATACTCCCCTGAAAGGTTTGGCGGTGGAAACAGAAGGCTTTTTCTCATAGGCCAAGAAATCAACCCTCGACAACTTAACCTGTGAAAAAAAAAATTTCTAAGCCCCGGGGTCACAACTTTAGCAAAAATCTGAAATTCTCCAATTCACTCAAAGATGGTGCCAAATTTTGCAAATACTCCCCTGAAAGGTTTGGCGGTGGAAACAGAAGGCTTTTTATCATAGGAAATGAATTCAGCCCTCGACAACTTAACCTGTGAAAAAAAAAAGTTCTAAGCCCCGGGGTCACAACTTCAGCAAAAATCTGAAATTCTCCAATTCACTCAAAGATGGTGCCAAATTTTGCAAATACTCCCCTGAAAGGTTTGGCGGTGGAAACAGAAGGCTTTTTATCATAGGAAATGAATTCAGCCCTCGACAACTTAACCTGTGAAAAAAAAAATTCTAAGCCCCGGGGTCAAAACTTCAGCAAATATCTGAAATTCTCCAATTCACTCAAAAATGGTGCTAAACTGTTGTAAATTCTCCCCTGAAAGGTTTGGCGGTGGAAACAGAAGGCTTTTTATCATAGGCCAAGAAATCAACCCTCGACAACTTAACCTGTGAAAAAAAATTTTCTAAGCCCCGGGGTCACAACTTCAGCAAAAATCTGAAATTCTCCAATTCACTCAAAAATGGTGCTAAACTGTTGCAAATTCTCCCCTGAAAGGTTTGGCGGTGGAAACAGAAGGCTTTTTCTCATAGGCCAAGAAATCAGCCCTCGACAACTTAACCTGTGAAAAAAAAAAAATTCTAAGCCCCGGGTTCACAACTTCAGCAAAAATCTGAAATTCTCCAATTCACTCAAAGATGGTTCCAACGTGTTGCAAATACTCCCCTGAAAGGTTTGGCGGTGGAAACAGAAGGCTTTTTATCATAGGACATGAAATCAGCCCTCGACAACTTAACCTGTGAAAAAAAAAATTCTAAGCCCCGGGGTCACAACTTCCGCAAAAATCTGAAATTCTCCAATTCACTCAAAAATGGTGCTAAACTGTTGCAAATTCTCCCCTGAAAGGTTTGGCGGTGGAAACAGAAGGCTTTTTCTCATAGGCCAAGAAATCAACCCTCGACAACTTAACCTGTGAAAAAAAAAATTTCTAAGCCCCGGGGTCACAACTTTAGCAAAAATCTGAAATTCTCCAATTCACTCAAAGATGGTGCCAAATTTTGCAAATACTCCCCTGAAAGGTTTGGCGGTGGAAACAGAAGGCTTTTTATCATAGGAAATGAATTCAGCCCTCGACAACTTAACCTGTGAAAAAAAAAAGTTCTAAGCCCCGGGGTCACAACTTCAGCAAAAATCTGAAATTCTCCAATTCACTCAAAGATGGTGCCAAATTTTGCAAATACTCCCCTGAAAGGTTTGGCGGTGGAAACAGAAGGCTTTTTATCATAGTAAATGAATTCAGCCCTCGACAACTTAACCTGTGGAAAAAAAAAGTTTCTAAGCCCCGGGGTCACAATTTCAGCAAAAATCTGAAATTCTCCCATTCACTCAAAAATGGTGCTAAACTGTTGCAAATTCTCCCCTGAAAGGTTTGGCGGTGGAAACAGAAGGCTTTTTATCATAGGCCAAGAAATCAACCCTCGACAACTTAACCTGTGAAAAAAAAAATTTCTAAACCCCGGGGTCACAACTTCAGCAAAAATCTGAAATTCTCCAATTCACTCAAAGATGGTGCCAAAGTTTTGCAAATGCTCCCCTGAAAGGTTTGGCGGTGGAAACAGAAGGCTTTTATCATAGGACATGAAATCAGCCTTCGAAGATGTAACGTGTAAAAAAAAAAATTTCTAAGCCCCGGGGTCACAACTTCAGCAAAAATCTGAAATTCTCCAATTCACTCAAAGATGGTGCCAAAGTTTTGCAAATACTCCCCTGAAAGGTTTGGCGGTGGAAACAGAAGGCTTTTTATCATAGGCCAAGAAATCAACCCTCGACAACTTAACCTGTGAAAAAAATTTTTTCTAAGCCCAGGGGTCAAAACTTCAGCAAATATCTGAAATTCTCCAATTCACTCAAAAATGGTGCTAAACTGTTACAAATTCTCCCCTGAAAGGTTTGGCGGTGGAAACAGAAGGCTTTTTATCATAGGCCAAGAAATCAACCCTCGACAACTTAACCTGTGAAAAAAAAAATTCAAAGCCCCGGGGTCAAAACTTCAGCAAATATCTGAAATTCTCCAATTCACTCAAAAATGGTGCCAACGTGTTGCAAATACTCCCCTGAAAGGTTTGGCGGTGGAAACAGAAGGCTTTTTATCATAGGCCAAGAAATCAACCCTCGACAACTTAAGCTGTGAAAAAAAAAAATTCTAAGCCCCGGGGTCACAACTTCAGCAAAAATCTGAAATTCTCCAATTCACTCAAAGATGGTGCCAAATTTTGCAAATACTCCCCTGAAAGGTTTGGCGGTGGAAACAGAAGGCTTTTTATCATAGGAAATGAATTCAGCCCTCGACAACTTAACCTGTGAAAAAAAAAAGTTCTAAGCCCCGGGGTCACAACTTCAGCAAAAATCTGAAATTCTCCAATTCACTAAAAAATGGTGCTAAACTGTTGCAAATACTCCCCTGAAAGGTTTGGCGGTGGAAACAGAAGGCTTTTTATCATAGGCCAAGAAATCAACCCTTGACAACTTAACCTGTGGAAAAAAAAAAGTTCTAAGCCCCGGGGTCACAACTTCAGCAAAAATCTGAAATTCTCCAATTCACTCAAAAATGGTGCTAAACTGTTGCAAATTCTCCCCTGAAAGGTTTGGCTGTGGAAACAGAAGGCTTTTTATCATAGGCCAAGAAATCAACCCTCGACAACTTAACCTGTGAAAAAAAAAATTCTAAGCCCCGGGGTCACAACTTCCGCAAAAATCTGAAATTCTCCAATTCACTCAAAAATGATGCTAAACTGTTGCAAATTCTCCCCTGAAAGGTTTGGCGGTGGAAACAGAAGGCTTTTTCTCATAGGCCAAGAAATCAACCCTCGACAACTTAACCTGTGAAAAAAAAAATTTCTAAGCCCCGGGGTCACAACTTTAGCAAAAATCTGAAATTCTCCAATTCACTCAAAGATGGTGCCAAATTTTGCAAATACTCCCCTGAAAGGTTTGGCGGTGGAAACAGAAGGCTTTTTATCATAGGAAATGAATTCAGCCCTCGACAACTTAACCTGTGAAAAAAAAAAGTTCTAAGCCCCGGGGTCACAACTTCAGCAAAAATCTGAAATTCTCCAATTCACTCAAAGATGGTGCCAAATTTTGCAAATACTCCCCTGAAAGGTTTGGCGGTGGAAACAGAAGGCTTTTTATCATAGTAAATGAATTCAGCCCTCGACAACTTAACCTGTGAAAAAAAAAAGTTTCTAAGCCCCGGGGTCACAATTTCAGCAAAAATCTGAAATTCTCCAATTCACTCAAAAATGGTGCTAAACTGTTGCAAATTCTCCCCTGAAAGGTTTGGCGGTGGAAACAGAAGGCTTTTTATCATAGGCCAAGAAATCAACCCTTGACAACTTAACCTGTGAAAAAAAAAATTTCTAAACCCCGGGGTCACAACTTCAGCAAAAATCTGAAATTCTCCAATTCACTCAAAGATGGTGCCAAAGTTTTGCAAATGCTCCCCTGAAAGGTTTGGCGGTGGAAACAGAAGGCTTTTATCATAGGACATGAAATCAGCCTTCGAAGATGTAACGTGTAAAAAAAAAAATTTCTAAGCCCCGGGGTCACAACTTCAGCAAAAATCTGAAATTCTCCAATTCACTCAAAGATGGTGCCAAAGTTTTGCAAATACTCCCCTGAAAGGTTTGGCGGTGGAAACAGAAGGCTTTTTATCATAGGCCAAGAAATCAACCCTCGGCAACTTAACCTGTGAAAAATTTTTTTTCTAAGCCCAGGGGTCAAAACTTCAGCAAATATCTGAAATTCTCCAATTCACTCAAAAATGGTGCTAAACTGTTGTAAATTCTCCCCTGAAAGGTTTGGCGGTGGAAACAGAAGGCTTTTTATCATAGGCCAAGAAATCAGACCTCGACAACTTAACCTGTGAAAAAAAAATTTTCTAAGCCCCGGGGTCACAACTTCAGCAAAAATCTGAAATTCTCCAATTCACTCAAAAATGGTGCTAAACTGTTACAAATTCTCCCCTGAAAGGTTTGGCGGTGGAAACAGAAGGCTTTTTATCATAGGCCAAGAAATCAACCCTCGACAACTTAACCTGTGAAAAAAATTTTTTCTAAGCCCAGGGGTCAAAACTTCAGCAAATATCTGAAATTCTCCAATTCACTCAAAAATGGTGCTAAACTGTTGTAAATTCTCCCCTGAAAGGTTTGGCGGTGGAAACAGAAGGCTTTTTATCATAGGCCAAGAAATCAACCCTCGACAACTTAACCTGTGAAAAAAATTTTTTCTAAGCCCCGGGGTCACAACTTCAGCAAAAATCTGAAATTCTCCAATTCACTCAAAAATGGTGCTAAACTGTTACAAATTCTCCCCTGAAAGGTTTGGCGGTGGAAACAGAAGGCTTTTATCATAGGACATGAAATCAGCCTTCGAAGATGTAACGTGTAAAAAAAAAAATTTCTAAGCCCCGGGGTCACAACTTCAGCAAAAATCTGAAATTCTCCAATTCACTCAAAGATGGTGCCAAATTTTGCAAATACTCCCCTGAAAGGTTTGGCGGTGGAAACAGAAGGCTTTTTATCATAGTAAATGAATTCAGCCCTCGACAACTTAACCTGTGAAAAAAAAAAGTTTCTAAGCCCCGGGGTCACAATTTCAGCAAAAATCTGAAATTCTCCAATTCACTCAAAAATGGTGCTAAACTGTTGCAAATTCTCCCCTGAAAGGTTTGGCGGTGGAAACAGAAGGCTTTTTATCATAGGCCAAGAAATCAACCCTTGACAACTTAACCTGTGAAAAAAAAAATTTCTAAACCCCGGGGTCACAACTTCAGCAAAAATCTGAAATTCTCCAATTCACTCAAAGATGGTGCCAAAGTTTTGCAAATGCTCCCCTGAAAGGTTTGGCGGTGGAAACAGAAGGCTTTTATCATAGGACATGAAATCAGCCTTCGAAGATGTAACGTGTAAAAAAAAAAATTTCTAAGCCCCGGGGTCACAACTTCAGCAAAAATCTGAAATTCTCCAATTCACTCAAAGATGGTGCCAAAGTTTTGCAAATACTCCCCTGAAAGGTTTGGCGGTGGAAACAGAAGGCTTTTTATCATAGGCCAAGAAATCAACCCTCGGCAACTTAACCTGTGAAAAAATTTTTTTCTAAGCCCAGGGGTCAAAACTTCAGCAAATATCTGAAATTCTCCAATTCACTCAAAAATGGTGCTAAACTGTTGTAAATTCTCCCCTGAAAGGTTTTGCGGTGGAAACAGAAGGCTTTTTATCATAGGCCAAGAAATCAGCCCTCGACAACTTAACCTGTGAAAAAAAAATTTTCTAAGCCCCGGGGTCACAACTTCAGCAAAAATCTGAAATTCTCCAATTCACTCAAAAATGATGCTAAACTGTTACAAATTCTCCCCTGAAAGGTTTGGCGGTGGAAACAGAAGGCTTTTTATCATAGGCCAAGAAATCAACCCTCGACAACTTAACCTGTGAAAAAAATTTTTTCTAAGCCCAGGGGTCAAAACTTCAGCAAATATCTGAAATTCTCCAATTCACTCAAAAATGGTGCTAAACTGTTGTAAATTCTCCCCTGAAAGGTTTGGCGGTGGAAACAGAAGGCTTTTTATCATAGGCCAAGAAATCAACCCTCGACAACTTAACCTGTGAAAAAAATTTTTTCTAAGCCCCGGGGTCACAACTTCAGCAAAAATCTGAAATTCTCCAATTCACTCAAAAATGGTGCTAAACTGTTACAAATTCTCCCCTGAAAGGTTTGGCGGTGGAAACAGAAGGCTTTTTATCATAGGCCAAGAAATCAACCCTCGACAACTTAACCTGTGAAAAAATTTTTTTCTAAGCCCAGGGGTCAAAACTTCAGCAAATATCTGAAATTCTCCAATTCACTCAAAAATGGTGCTAAACTGTTACAAATTCTCCCCTGAAAGGTTTGGCGGTGGAAACAGAAGGCTTTTTCTCATAGGCCAAGAAATCAACCCTCGACAACTTAACCTGTGAAAAAAAAAATTTCTAAGCCCCGGGGTCACAACTTTAGCAAAAATCTGAAATTCTCCAATTCACTCAAAGATGGTGCCAAATTTTGCAAATACTCCCCTGAAAGGTTTGGCGGTGGAAACAGAAGGCTTTTTATCATAGGAAATGAATTCAGCCCTCGACAACTTAACCTGTGAAAAAAAAAAGTTCTAAGCCCCGGGGTCACAACTTCAGCAAAAATCTGAAATTCTCCAATTCACTCAAAGATGGTGCCAAATTTTGCAAATACTCCCCTGAAAGGTTTGGCGGTGGAAACAGAAGGCTTTTTATCATAGTAAATGAATTCAGCCCTCGACAACTTAACCTGTGAAAAAAAAAAGTTTCTAAGCCCCGGGGTCACAATTTCAGCAAAAATCTGAAATTCTCCAATTCACTCAAAAATGGTGCTAAACTGTTGCAAATTCTCCCCTGAAAGGTTTGGCGGTGGAAACAGAAGGCTTTTTATCATAGGCCAAGAAATCAACCCTTGACAACTTAACCTGTGAAAAAAAAAATTTCTAAACCCCGGGGTCACAACTTCAGCAAAAATCTGAAATTCTCCAATTCACTCAAAGATGGTGCCAAAGTTTTGCAAATGCTCCCCTGAAAGGTTTGGCGGTGGAAACAGAAGGCTTTTATCATAGGACATGAAATCAGCCTTCGAAGATGTAACGTGTAAAAAAAAAAATTTCTAAGCCCCGGGGTCACAACTTCAGCAAAAATCTGAAATTCTCCAATTCACTCAAAGATGGTGCCAAAGTTTTGCAAATACTCCCCTGAAAGGTTTGGCGGTGGAAACAGAAGGCTTTTTATCATAGGCCAAGAAATCAACCCTCGGCAACTTAACCTGTGAAAAAATTTTTTTCTAAGCCCAGGGGTCAAAACTTCAGCAAATATCTGAAATTCTCCAATTCACTCAAAAATGGTGCTAAACTGTTGTAAATTCTCCCCTGAAAGGTTTGGCGGTGGAAACAGAAGGCTTTTTATCATAGGCCAAGAAATCAGACCTCGACAACTTAACCTGTGAAAAAAAAATTTTCTAAGCCCCGGGGTCACAACTTCAGCAAAAATCTGAAATTCTCCAATTCACTCAAAAATGGTGCTAAACTGTTACAAATTCTCCCCTGAAAGGTTTGGCGGTGGAAACAGAAGGCTTTTTATCATAGGCCAAGAAATCAACCCTCGACAACTTAACCTGTGAAAAAAATTTTTTCTAAGCCCAGGGGTCAAAACTTCAGCAAATATCTGAAATTCTCCAATTCACTCAAAAATGGTGCTAAACTGTTGTAAATTCTCCCCTGAAAGGTTTGGCGGTGGAAACAGAAGGCTTTTTATCATAGGCCAAGAAATCAACCCTCGACAACTTAACCTGTGAAAAAAATTTTTTCTAAGCCCCGGGGTCACAACTTCAGCAAAAATCTGAAATTCTCCAATTCACTCAAAAATGGTGCTAAACTGTTACAAATTCTCCCCTGAAAGGTTTGGCGGTGGAAACAGAAGGCTTTTATCATAGGACATGAAATCAGCCTTCGAAGATGTAACGTGTAAAAAAAAAAATTTCTAAGCCCCGGGGTCACAACTTCAGCAAAAATCTGAAATTCTCCAATTCACTCAAAGATGGTGCCAAATTTTGCAAATACTCCCCTGAAAGGTTTGGCGGTGGAAACAGAAGGCTTTTTATCATAGTAAATGAATTCAGCCCTCGACAACTTAACCTGTGAAAAAAAAAAGTTTCTAAGCCCCGGGGTCACAATTTCAGCAAAAATCTGAAATTCTCCAATTCACTCAAAAATGGTGCTAAACTGTTGCAAATTCTCCCCTGAAAGGTTTGGCGGTGGAAACAGAAGGCTTTTTATCATAGGCCAAGAAATCAACCCTTGACAACTTAACCTGTGAAAAAAAAAATTTCTAAACCCCGGGGTCACAACTTCAGCAAAAATCTGAAATTCTCCAATTCACTCAAAGATGGTGCCAAAGTTTTGCAAATGCTCCCCTGAAAGGTTTGGCGGTGGAAACAGAAGGCTTTTATCATAGGACATGAAATCAGCCTTCGAAGATGTAACGTGTAAAAAAAAAAATTTCTAAGCCCCGGGGTCACAACTTCAGCAAAAATCTGAAATTCTCCAATTCACTCAAAGATGGTGCCAAAGTTTTGCAAATACTCCCCTGAAAGGTTTGGCGGTGGAAACAGAAGGCTTTTTATCATAGGCCAAGAAATCAACCCTCGGCAACTTAACCTGTGAAAAAAATTTTTTCTAAGCCCAGGGGTCAAAACTTCAGCAAATATCTGAAATTCTCCAATTCACTCAAAAATGGTGCTAAACTGTTGTAAATTCTCCCCTGAAAGGTTTTGCGGTGGAAACAGAAGGCTTTTTATCATAGGCCAAGAAATCAGCCCTCGACAACTTAACCTGTGAAAAAAAAATTTTCTAAGCCCCGGGGTCACAACTTCAGCAAAAATCTGAAATTCTCCAATTCACTCAAAAATGATGCTAAACTGTTACAAATTCTCCCCTGAAAGGTTTGGCGGTGGAAACAGAAGGCTTTTTATCATAGGCCAAGAAATCAACCCTCGACAACTTAACCTGTGAAAAAATTTTTTTCTAAGCCCAGGGGTCAAAACTTCAGCAAATATCTGAAATTCTCCAATTCACTCAAAAATGGTGCTAAACTGTTGTAAATTCTCCCCTGAAAGGTTTGGCGGTGGAAACAGAAGGCTTTTTATCATAGGCCAAGAAATCAACCCTCGACAACTTAACCTGTGAAAAAATTTTTTTCTAAGCCCCGGGGTCACAACTTCAGCAAAAATCTGAAATTCTCCAATTCACTCAAAAATGGTGCTAAACTGTTACAAATTCTCCCCTGAAAGGTTTGGCGGTGGAAACAGAAGGCTTTTTATCATAGGCCAAGAAATCAACCCTCGACAACTTAACCTGTGAAAAAATTTTTTTCTAAGCCCAGGGGTCAAAACTTCAGCAAATATCTGAAATTCTCCAATTCACTCAAAAATGGTGCTAAACTGTTACAAATTCTCCCCTGAAAGGTTTGGCGGTGGAAACAGAAGGCTTTTTATCATAGGCCAAGAAATCAACCCTCGACAACTTAACCTGTGAAAAAAATTTTTTCTAAGCCCAGGGGTCAAAACTTCAGCAAATATCTGAAATTCTCCAATTCACTCAAAAATGGTGCTAAACTGTTGTAAATTCTCCCCTGAAAGGTTTGGCGGTGGAAACAGAAGGCTTTTTATCATAGGCCAAGAAATCAGCCCTCGACAACTTAACCTGTGAAAAAAAAATTTTCTAAGCCCCGGGGTCACAACTTCAGCAAAAATCTGAAATTCTCCAATTCACTCAAAAATGGTGCTAAACTGTTACAAATTCTCCCCTGAAAGGTTTGGCGGTGGAAACAGAAGGCTTTTTATCATAGGCCAAGAAATCAACCCTCGACAACTTAACCTGTGAAAAAAAAAATTCAAAGCCCCGGGGTCAAAACTTCAGCAAATATCTGAAATTCTCCAATTCACTCAAAAATGGTGCCAACGTGTTGCAAATACTCCCCTGAAAGGTTTGGCGGTGGAAACAGAAGGCTTTTTATCATAGGCCAAGAAATCAACCCTCGACAACTTAAGCTGTGGAAAAAAAAAATTCTAAGCCCCGGGGTCACAACTTCAGCAAAAATCTGAAATTCTCCAATTCACTCAAAGATGGTGCCAAATTTTGCAAATACTCCCCTGAAAGGTTTGGCGGTGGAAACAGAAGGCTTTTTATCATAGGAAATGAATTCAGCCCTCGACAACTTAACCTGTGAAAAAAAAAAGTTCTAAGCCCCGGGGTCACAACTTCAGCAAAAATCTGAAATTCTCCAATTCACTAAAAAATGGTGCTAAACTGTTGCAAATACTCCCCTGAAAGGTTTGGCGGTGGAAACAGAAGGCTTTTTATCATAGGCCAAGAAATCAACCCTTGACAACTTAACCTGTGGAAAAAAAAAATTCTAAGCCCCGGGGTCACAACTTCAGCAAAAATCTGAAATTCTCCAATTCACTCAAAAATGGTGCTAAACTGTTGCAAATTCTCCCCTGAAAGGTTTGGCGGTGGAAACAGAAGGCTTTTTATCATAGGCCAAGAAATCAACCCTCGACAACTTAACCTGTGAAAAAAAAAATTCTAAGCCCCGGGGTCACAACTTCAGCAAAAATCTGAAATTCTCCAATTCACTCAAAAATGGTGCTAAACTGTTGCAAATTCTCCCCTGAAAGGTTTGGCGGTGGAAACAGAAAGCTTTTTCTCATAGGCCAAGAAATCAGCCCTCGACAACTTAACCTGTGAAAAAAAAAAATTCTAAGCCCCGGGTTCACAACTTCAGCAAAAATCTGAAATTCTCCAATTCACTCAAAGATGGTGCCAACGTGTTGCAAATTCTCCCCTGAAAGGTTTGGCGGTGGAAACAGAAGGCTTTTTATCATAGGCCAAGAAATCAACCCTCGACAACTTAACCTGTGGAAAAAAAAATTCTAAGCCCCGGGGTCACAACTTCAGCAAAAATCTGAAATTCTCCAATTCACTCAAAAATGGTGCTAAACTGTTGCAAATTCTCCCCTGAAAGGTTTGGCGGTGGAAACAGAAAGCTTTTTCTCATAGGCCAAGAAATCAGCCCTCGACAACTTAACCTGTGAAAAAAAAAAATTCTAAGCCCCGGGTTCACAACTTCAGCAAAAATCTGAAATTCTCCAATTCACTCAAAGATGGTGCCAACGTGTTGCAAATTCTCCCCTGAAAGGTTTGGCGGTGGAAACAGAAGGCTTTTTATCATAGGCCAAGAAATCAACCCTCGACAACTTAACCTGTGGAAAAAAAAATTCTAAGCCCCGGGGTCACAACTTCAGCAAAAATCTGAAATTCTCCAATTCACTCAAAAATGGTGCTAAACTGTTGCAAATTCTCCCCTGAAAGGTTTGGCGGTGGAAACAGAAAGCTTTTTCTCATAGGCCAAGAAATCAGCCCTCGACAACTTAACCTGTGAAAAAAAAAAATTCTAAGCCCCGGGTTCACAACTTCAGCAAAAATCTGAAATTCTCCAATTCACTCAAAGATGGTGCCAACGTGTTGCAAATACTCCCCTGAAAGGTTTGGCGGTGGAAACAGAAGGCTTTTTATCATAGGCCAAGAAATCAGCCCTCGACAACTGAACCTGTAAAAAAAAAATTCTAAGCCCCGGGGTCACAACTTCAGCAAAAATCTGAAATTCTCCAATTCACTCAAAGATGGTGCCAACGTGTTGCAAATACTCCCCTGAAAGGTTTGGCGGTGGAAACAGAAGGCTTTTATCATAGGACATGAAATCAGCCCTCGACAACTTAACCTGTGAAAAAAAAAATTTCTAAGCCCCGGGTTCACAACTTCAGCAAAAATCTGAAATTCTCCAATTCACTCAAAGATGGTGCCAAAGTTTTGCAAATACTCCCCTGAAAGGTTTGGCGGTGGAAACAGAAGGCTTTTTATCATAGGCCAAGAAATCAACCCTCGACAACTTAACCTGTGAAAAAAATTTTTTCTAAGCCCAGGGGTCAAAACTTCAGCAAATATCTGAAATTCTCCAATTCACTCAAAAATGGTGCTAAACTGTTGTAAATTCTCCCCTGAAAGGTTTGGCGGTGGAAACAGAAGGCTTTTTATCATAGGCCAAGAAATCAGCCCTCGACAACTTAACCTGTGAAAAAAACATTTTCTAAGCCCCGGGGTCACAACTTCAGCAAAAATCTGAAATTCTCCAATTCACTCAAAAATGGTGCTAAACTGTTACAAATTCTCCCCTGAAAGGTTTGGCGGTGGAAACAGAAGGCTTTTTATCATAGGAAATGAATTCAGCCCTCGACAACTTAACCTGTGAAAAAAAAAAGTTCTAAGCCCCGGGGTCACAACTTCAGCAAAAATCTGAAATTCTCCAATTCACTCAAAGATGGTGCCAAATTTTGCAAATACTCCCCTGAAAGGTTTGGCGGTGGAAACAGAAGGCTTTTTATCATAGTAAATGAATTCAGCCCTCGACAACTTAACCTGTGAAAAAAAAAAGTTTCTAAGCCCCGGGGTCACAATTTCAGCAAAAATCTGAAATTCTCCAATTCACTCAAAAATGGTGCTAAACTGTTGCAAATTCTCCCCTGAAAGGTTTGGCGGTGGAAACAGAAGGCTTTTTATCATAGGCCAAGAAATCAACCCTTGACAACTTAACCTGTGAAAAAAAAAATTTCTAAACCCCGGGGTCACAACTTCAGCAAAAATCTGAAATTCTCCAATTCACTCAAAGATGGTGCCAAAGTTTTGCAAATGCTCCCCTGAAAGGTTTGGCGGTGGAAACAGAAGGCTTTTATCATAGGACATGAAATCAGCCTTCGAAGATGTAACGTGTAAAAAAAAAAATTTCTAAGCCCCGGGGTCACAACTTCAGCAAAAATCTGAAATTCTCCAATTCACTCAAAGATGGTGCCAAAGTTTTGCAAATACTCCCCTGAAAGGTTTGGCGGTGGAAACAGAAGGCTTTTTATCATAGGCCAAGAAATCAACCCTCGGCAACTTAACCTGTGAAAAATTTTTTTTCTAAGCCCAGGGGTCAAAACTTCAGCAAATATCTGAAATTCTCCAATTCACTCAAAAATGGTGCTAAACTGTTGTAAATTCTCCCCTGAAAGGTTTGGCGGTGGAAACAGAAGGCTTTTTATCATAGGCCAAGAAATCAGACCTCGACAACTTAACCTGTGAAAAAAAAATTTTCTAAGCCCCGGGGTCACAACTTCAGCAAAAATCTGAAATTCTCCAATTCACTCAAAAATGGTGCTAAACTGTTACAAATTCTCCCCTGAAAGGTTTGGCGGTGGAAACAGAAGGCTTTTTATCATAGGCCAAGAAATCAACCCTCGACAACTTAACCTGTGAAAAAAATTTTTTCTAAGCCCAGGGGTCAAAACTTCAGCAAATATCTGAAATTCTCCAATTCACTCAAAAATGGTGCTAAACTGTTGTAAATTCTCCCCTGAAAGGTTTGGCGGTGGAAACAGAAGGCTTTTTATCATAGGCCAAGAAATCAACCCTCGACAACTTAACCTGTGAAAAAAAATTTTTCTAAGCCCCGGGGTCACAACTTCAGCAAAAATCTGAAATTCTCCAATTCACTCAAAAATGGTGCTAAACTGTTACAAATTCTCCCCTGAAAGGTTTGGCGGTGGAAACAGAAGGCTTTTATCATAGGACATGAAATCAGCCTTCGAAGATGTAACGTGTAAAAAAAAAAATTTCTAAGCCCCGGGGTCACAACTTCAGCAAAAATCTGAAATTCTCCAATTCACTCAAAGATGGTGCCAAATTTTGCAAATACTCCCCTGAAAGGTTTGGCGGTGGAAACAGAAGGCTTTTTATCATAGTAAATGAATTCAGCCCTCGACAACTTAACCTGTGAAAAAAAAAAGTTTCTAAGCCCCGGGGTCACAATTTCAGCAAAAATCTGAAATTCTCCAATTCACTCAAAAATGGTGCTAAACTGTTGCAAATTCTCCCCTGAAAGGTTTGGCGGTGGAAACAGAAGGCTTTTTATCATAGGCCAAGAAATCAACCCTTGACAACTTAACCTGTGAAAAAAAAAATTTCTAAACCCCGGGGTCACAACTTCAGCAAAAATCTGAAATTCTCCAATTCACTCAAAGATGGTGCCAAAGTTTTGCAAATGCTCCCCTGAAAGGTTTGGCGGTGGAAACAGAAGGCTTTTATCATAGGACATGAAATCAGCCTTCGAAGATGTAACGTGTAAAAAAAAAAATTTCTAAGCCCCGGGGTCACAACTTCAGCAAAAATCTGAAATTCTCCAATTCACTCAAAGATGGTGCCAAAGTTTTGCAAATACTCCCCTGAAAGGTTTGGCGGTGGAAACAGAAGGCTTTTTATCATAGGCCAAGAAATCAACCCTCGGCAACTTAACCTGTGAAAAAATTTTTTTCTAAGCCCAGGGGTCAAAACTTCAGCAAATATCTGAAATTCTCCAATTCACTCAAAAATGGTGCTAAACTGTTGTAAATTCTCCCCTGAAAGGTTTGGCGGTGGAAACAGAAGGCTTTTTATCATAGGCCAAGAAATCAGCCCTCGACAACTTAACCTGTGAAAAAAAAATTTTCTAAGCCCCGGGGTCACAACTTCAGCAAAAATCTGAAATTCTCCAATTCACTCAAAAATGGTGCTAAACTGTTACAAATTCTCCCCTGAAAGGTTTGGCGGTGGAAACAGAAGGCTTTTTATCATAGGCCAAGAAATCAACCCTCGACAACTTAACCTGTGAAAAAATTTTTTTCTAAGCCCAGGGGTCAAAACTTCAGCAAATATCTGAAATTCTCCAATTCACTCAAAAATGGTGCTAAACTGTTGTAAATTCTCCCCTGAAAGGTTTGGCGGTGGAAACAGAAGGCTTTTTATCATAGGCCAAGAAATCAACCCTCGACAACTTAACCTGTGAAAAAAAATTTTTCTAAGCCCCGGGGTCACAACTTCAGCAAAAATCTGAAATTCTCCAATTCACTCAAAAATGGTGCTAAACTGTTACAAATTCTCCCCTGAAAGGTTTGGCGGTGGAAACAGAAGGCTTTTTATCATAGGCCAAGAAATCAACCCTCGACAACTTAACCTGTGAAAAAATTTTTTTCTAAGCCCAGGGGTCAAAACTTCAGCAAATATCTGAAATTCTCCAATTCACTCAAAAATGGTGCTAAACTGTTACAAATTCTCCCCTGAAAGGTTTGGCGGTGGAAACAGAAGGCTTTTTATCATAGGCCAAGAAATCAACCCTCGACAACTTAACCTGTGAAAAAAATTTTTTCTAAGCCCAGGGGTCAAAACTTCAGCAAATATCTGAAATTCTCCAATTCACTCAAAAATGGTGCTAAACTGTTGTAAATTCTCCCCTGAAAGGTTTGGCGGTGGAAACAGAAGGCTTTTTATCATAGGCCAAGAAATCAGCCCTCGACAACTTAACCTGTGAAAAAAAAATTTTCTAAGCCCCGGGGTCACAACTTCAGCAAAAATCTGAAATTCTCCAATTCACTCAAAAATGGTGCTAAACTGTTGCAAATTCTCCCCTGAAAGGTTTGGCGGTGGAAACAGAAAGCTTTTTCTCATAGGCCAAGAAATCAGCCCTCGACAACTTAACCTGTGAAAAAAAAAAATTCTAAGCCCCGGGTTCACAACTTCAGCAAAAATCTGAAATTCTCCAATTCACTCAAAGATGGTGCCAACGTGTTGCAAATTCTCCCCTGAAAGGTTTGGCGGTGGAAACAGAAGGCTTTTTATCATAGGCCAAGAAATCAACCCTCGACAACTTAACCTGTGAAAAAAAAAATTCTAAGCCCCGGGGTCACAACTTCAGCAAAAATCTGAAATTCTCCAATTCACTCAAAAATGGTGCTAAACTGTTGCAAATTCTCCCCTGAAAGGTTTGGCGGTGGAAACAGAAAGCTTTTTCTCATAGGCCAAGAAATCAGCCCTCGACAACTTAACCTGTGAAAAAAAAAAATTCTAAGCCCCGGGTTCACAACTTCAGCAAAAATCTGAAATTCTCCAATTCACTCAAAGATGGTGCCAACGTGTTGCAAATACTCCCCTGAAAGGTTTGGCGGTGGAAACAGAAGGCTTTTTATCATAGGCCAAGAAATCAGCCCTCGACAACTGAACCTGTAAAAAAAAAATTCTAAGCCCCGGGGTCACAACTTCAGCAAAAATCTGAAATTCTCCAATTCACTCAAAGATGGTGCCAACGTGTTGCAAATACTCCCCTGAAAGGTTTGGCGGTGGAAACAGAAGGCTTTTATCATAGGACATGAAATCAGCCTTCGAAGATGTAACGTGTGAAAAAAAAAATTTCTAAGCCCCGGGGTCACAACTTCAGCAAAAATCTGAAATTCTCCAATTCACTCAAAGATGGTGCCAAAGTTTTGCAAATACTCCCCTGAAAGGTTTGGCGGTGGAAACAGAAGGCTTTTTATCATAGGCCAAGAAATCAACCCTCGACAACTTAACCTGTGAAAAAATTTTTTTCTAAGCCCAGGGGTCAAAACTTCAGCAAATATCTGAAATTCTCCAATTCACTCAAAAATGGTGCTAAACTGTTGTAAATTCTCCCCTGAAAGGTTTGGCGGTGGAAACAGAAGGCTTTTTATCATAGGCCAAGAAATCAGCCCTCGACAACTTAACCTGTGAAAAAAACATTTTCTAAGCCCCGGGGTCACAACTTCAGCAAAAATCTGAAATTCTCCAATTCACTCAAAAATGGTGCTAAACTGTTACAAATTCTCCCCTGAAAGGTTTGGCGGTGGAAACAGAAGGCTTTTTATCATAGGCCAAGAAATCAACCCTCGACAACTTAACCTGTGAAAAAAAAAATTCTAAGCCCCGGGGTCACAACTTCAGCAAAAATCTGAAATTCTCCAATTCACTCAAAGATGGTGCCAAATTTTGCAAATACTCCCCTGAAAGGTTTGGCGGTGGAAACAGAAGGCTTTTTATCATAGGAAATGAATTCAGCCCTCGACAACTTAACCTGTGAAAAAAAAAAGTTCTAAGCCCCGGGGTCACAACTTCAGCAAAAATCTGAAATTCTCCAATTCACTAAAAAATGGTGCTAAACTGTTGCAAATACTCCCCTGAAAGGTTTGGCGGTGGAAACAGAAGGCTTTTTATCATAGGCCAAGAAATCAACCCTTGACAACTTAACCTGTGGGAAAAAAAAATTCTAAGCCCCGGGGTCACAACTTCAGCAAAAATCTGAAATTCTCCAATTCACTCAAAAATGGTGCTAAACTGTTGCAAATTCTCCCCTGAAAGGTTTGGCGGTGGAAACAGAAGGCTTTTTATCATAGGCCAAGAAATCAACCCTCGACAACTTAACCTGTGAAAAAAAAAATTCTAAGCCCCGGGGTCACAACTTCAGCAAAAATCTGAAATTCTCCAATTCACTCAAAAATGGTGCTAAACTGTTGCAAATTCTCCCCTGAAAGGTTTGGCGGTGGAAACAGAAGGCTTTTTCTCATAGGCCAAGAAATCAACCCTCGACAACTTAACCTGTGGAAAAAAAAATTTCTAAGCCCCGGGGTCACAACTTCAGCAAAAATCTGAAATTCTCCAATTCACTCAAAGATGGTGCCAAATTTTGCAAATACTCCCCTGAAAGCTTTGGCGGTGGAAACAGAAGGCTTTTTATCTTAGGAAATGAATTCAGCCCTCGACAACTTAACCTGTGAAAAAAAAAGTTCTAAGCCCCGTGGTCACAACTTCAGCAAAAATCTGAAATTCTCCAATTCACTCAAAGATGGTGCCAAATTTTGCAAATACTCCCCTGAAAGGTTTGGCGGTGGAAACAGAAGGCTTTTTATCATAGTAAATGAATTCAGCCCTCGACAACTTAACCTGTGAAAAAAAAATTTCTAAGCCCCGGGGTCACAACTTCAGCAAAAATCTGAAATTCTCCAATTCACTCAAAAATGGTGCTAAACTGTTGCAAATTCTCCCCTGAAAGGTTTGGCGGTGGAAACAGAAGGCTATTTATCATAGGCCAAGAAATCAACCCTCGACAACTTAACCTGTGATAAAAAAATTTCTAAGCCCCGGGGTTACAACTTCAGCAAAAATCTGAAATTCTCCAATTCACTCAAAGATGGTGCCAAAGTTTTGCAAATACTCCCCTGAAAGGTTTGGCGGTGGAAACAGAACGCTTTTTATCATAGGCCAAGAAATCAACCCTCGACAACTTAACCTGTGAAAAAAAAAAATTCTAAGCCCCGGGGTCACAATTTCAGCAAAAATCTGAAATTCTCCAATTCACTCAAAGATGGTGCCAACGTGTTGCAAATACTCCCCTGAAAGGTTTGGCGGTGGAAACAGAAGGCTTTTTATCATAGGACATGAAATCAGCCCTCGACAACTTAACCTGTGAAAAAAAAAAATTTCTAAGCCCCGGGGTCACAATTACAGCCAAAATCTGAAATTCTCCAATTCACTCAAAAATGGGGCTAAACTGTTGCAAATTCTCCCCTGAAAGGTTTGGCGGTGGAAACAGAAGGCTTTTTATCATAGGCCAAGAAATCAACCCTCGACAACTTAACCTGTGAAAAAAAAAAAATTCTAAGCCCCGGGGTCACAATTACAGCCAAAATCTGAAATTCTCCAATTCACTCAAAAATGGTGCTAAACTGTTGTAAATTCTCGCCTGAAAGGTTTGGCGGTGGAAACAGAAGGCTTTTTATCATAGGCCAAGAAATCAGCCCTCGACAACTTAACCTGTGAAAAAAACAATTTCTAAGCCCCGGGGTCACAACTTCAGCAAAAATCTGAAATTCTCCAATTCACTCAAAAATGGTTCTAAACTGTTGCAAATTCTCCCCTGAAAGGTTTGGCGGTGGAAACAGAAGGCTTTTTATCATAGGCCAAGAAATCAACCCTCGACAACTTAACCTGTGAAAAAAAAAATTTCTAAGCCCCGGGGTCACAACTTCAGCAAAAATCTGAAATTCTCCAATTCACTCAAAGATGGTGTCAACGTGTTCCAAATACTCCCCTGAAAGGTTTGGCGGTGGAAACAGAAGGCTTTTTATCATAGGCCAAGAAATCAACTCTCGACAACTTAACCTGTGAAAAAAAAAAATTCTAAGCCCCGGGGTCACAACTTCAGCAAAAATCTGAAATTCTCCAATTCACTCAAAGATGGTGCTAAACTGTTGCAAATTCTCCCCTGAAAGGTTTGGCAGTGGAAACAGAAGGTTTTTTCTCATAGGACATGAAATCAGCCCACGACAACTTAACCTGTGGAAAAAAAAAATTCTAAGCCCCGGGGTCACAATTTCAGCAAAAATCTGAAATTCTCCAATTCATTCAAAGATGGTGCCAACGTGTTGCAAATTCTCCCCTGAAAGGTTTGGCGGTGGAAACAGAAGGCTTTTTATCATAGGACATGAAATCAGCCCTCGACAACTTAACCTGTGAAAAAAAAAATTTCTAAGCCCCGGGTTCACATTTTCAGCAAAAATCTGAAATTCTCCAATTCACTCAAAAATGGTGCTAAACTGTTTTAAATTCTCCCCTGAAAGGTTTGGCGGTGGAAACAGAAGGCTTTTTATCATAGGCCAAGAAATCAACCCTCGACAACTTAACCTGTGGGAAAAAAAAAATGCTAAGCCCCGGGGTCAAAATTTCAGCAAAAATCTGAAATCCTCCAAGTCACTCAAAGATGGTGCCAACGTGTTGCAAATAATCCCCTGAAAGGTTTGGCGGTGGAAACAGAAGGCTTTTTATCATAGGCCACGAAATCAGCCCTCGACAACTTAACCTGTGGAAAAAAAAAATTCTAAGCCCCGGGGTCACAACTTCAGCAAAAATCTGAAATTCTCCAATTCACTCAAAAATGGTGCTAAACTGTTGCAAATTCTCCCCTGAAAGGTTTGGCGGTGGAAACAGAAGGCTATTTATCATAGGCCAAGAAATCAACCCTCGACAACTTAACCTGTGATAAAAAAATTTCTAAGCCCCGGGGTTACAACTTCAGCAAAAATCTGAAATTCTCCAATTCACTCAAAGATGGTGCCAAAGTTTTGCAAATACTCCCCTGAAAGGTTTGGCGGTGGAAACAGAACGCTTTTTATCATAGGCCAAGAAATCAACCCTCGACAACTTAACCTGTGAAAAAAAAAAATTCTAAGCCCCGGGGTCACAACTTCAGCAAAAATCTGAAATTCTCCAATTCACTCAAAGATGGTGCCAAATTTTGCAAATACTCCCCTGAAAGGTTTGGCGGTGGAAACAGAAGGCTTTTTATCATAGGAAATGAATTCAGCCCTCGACAACTTAACCTGTGGAAAAAAAAATTCTAAGCCCCGGGGTTACAACTTCAGCAAAAATCTGAAATTCTCCAATTCACTCAAAGATGGTGCCAACGTGTTGCAAATTCTCCCCAGAAAGGTTTGGCGGTGGAAACAGACGGCATTTTATCATAGGACATGAAATCAGCCTTCGAAGACGTAACGTGTGAAAAAAAAAATTTCTAAGCCCCGGGGTCACAACTTCAGCAAAAATCTGAAATTCTCCAATTCACTCAAAGATAGTGCCAAAGTTTTTCAAATACTCCCCTGAAAGGTTTGGCGGTGGAAACAGAAGGCTTTTTATCATAGGCCAAGAAATCAACCCTCGACAACTTAACCTGTGGGAAAAAAAAATTCTAAGCCCCGGGGTCACAACTTCAGCAAAAATCTGAAATTCTCCAATTCACTCAAAAATGGTGCTAAACTGTTGTAAATTCTCCCCTGAAAGGTTTGGCGGTGGAAACAGAAGGCTTTTTATCATAGGACATGAAATCAGCCCTCGACAACTTAACCTGTGAAAAAAAAAAATTCTAAGCCCCGGGGTCACAATTTCAGCAAAAATCTGAAATTCTCCAATTCACTCAAAAATGGTGCTAAACTGTTGCAAATACTCCCCTGAAAGGTTTGGCGGTTGAAACAGAAGGCTTTTTATCATAGGAAATGAATTCAGCCCTCGACAACTTAACCTGTGAAAAAAAAATTTCTAAGCCCCGGGGTCACAATTTCAGCAAAAATCTGAAATTCTCCAATTCAGTCAAAAATGGTGCTAAACTGTTGCAAATTCTCCCCTGAAAGGTTTGGCGGTGGAAACAGAAGGCTTTTTATCATAGGCCAAGAAATCAACCCTCGACAACTTAACCTGTGAAAAAAAAAATTCTAAGCCCCGGGGTCACAACTTCAGCAAAAATCTGAAATTCTGCAATTCACTCAAAGATGGTGCCAAAGTTTTGCAAATACTCCCCTGAAACGTTTGGCGGTGGAAACAGAAGGCTTTTTATCATAGTACATGAAATCAGCCCTCGACAACTTAACCTGTGAAAAAAAAATTTCTAAGCCCCGGGGTCACAATTTCAGCAAAAATCTGAAATTCTCCAATTCACTCAAAGATGGTGCCAATGTGTTGCAAATACTCCCCTGAAAGGTTTGGCGGTTGAAACAGAAGGCTTTTTATCATAGGACATGAAATCAGCCTTCGAAGACGTAACGTGTGAAAAAAAAAATTTCTAAGCCCCGGGGTCACAATTTCAGCAAAAATCTGAAATTCTCCAATTCACTCAAAAATGGTGCCAAAGTTTTGCAAATTCTCCCCTGAAAGGTTTGGCGGTGGAAACAGAACGCTTTTTATCATAGGCCAAGAAATCAACCCTCGACAACTTAACCTGTGAAAAAAAAAATTTCTAAGCCCAGGGGTCACAACTTCAGCAAAAATCTGAAATTCTCCAATTCACTCAAAGATGGTGCCAAAGTTTTGCAAATACTCCCCTGAAAGGTTTGGCGGTGGAAACAGAAGGCTTTTTATCATAGGACATGAAATCAGCCCTTGACAACTTAACCTGTGAAAAAAACAAATTTCTAAGCCCCGGTTTCACAACTTCAGCAAAAATCTGAAATTCTCCAATTCACTCAAAGATGGTGCTAAACTGTTGCAAATTCTCCCCTGAAAGGTTTGGCAGTGGAAACAGAAGGTTTTTTCTCATAGGACATGAAATCAGCCCACGACAACTTAACCTGTGGAAAAAAAAAATTCTAAGCCCCGGGGTCACAACTTCAGCAAAAATCTGAAATTCTCCAATTCACTCAAAAATGGTGCTAAACTGTTGCAAATTCTCCCCTGAAACGTTTGGCGGTGGAAACAGAAGGCTCTTTATCATAGGACATGAAATCAGCCCTCGACAACTTAACCTGTGAAAAAAAAATTTCTAAGCCCCGGGGTCACAATTTCAGCAAAAATCTGAAATTCTCCAATTCACTCAAAGATGGTGCCAACGTGTTGCAAATACTCCCCTGAAAGGTTTGGCGGTGGAAACAGAAGGCTTTTTATCATAGGCCAAGAAATCAACCCTCGACAACTTAACGTGTGAAAAAAAAAACAACTTCAGCAAAAATCTGAAATTCTCCAATTCATGCAAAGATGGTGCCAAAGTTTTGCAAATACTCCCCTGAAACGTTTGGCGGTGGAAACAGAAGGCTTTTTATCATAGGACATGAAATCAGCCCTCGACAACTTAACCTGTGAAAAAAAAATTTCTAAGCCCCGGGGTCACAATTTCAGCAAAAATCTGAAATTCTCCAATTCACTCAAAGATGGTGCCAATGTGTTGCAAATACTCCCCTGAAAGGTTTGGCGGTTGAAACAGAAGGCTTTTTATCATAGGACATGAAATCAGCCTTCGAAGACGTAACGTGTGAAAAAAAAAATTTCTAAGCCTGGGGGTCACAATTTCAGCAAAAATCTGAAATTCTCCAATTCACTCAAAGATGGTGCCAACGTGTTGCAAATACTCCCCTGAAAGGTTTGGCGGTGGAAACAGAAGGCTTTTTATCATAGGACATGAAATCAGCCCTCGACAACTTAACCTGTGGAAAAAAAAATTTCTAAGCCCCGGGTTCACAATTTCAGCAAAAATCTGAAATTCTCCAATTCACTCAAAAATGGTGCTAAACTGTTTTAAATTCTCCCCTGAAAGGTTTGGCGGTGGAAGCAGAAGGCTTTTTATCATAGGCCAAGAAATCAACCCTCGACAACTTAACCTGTGGGGGAAAAAAAATGCTAAGCCCCGGGGTCAAAATTTCAGCAAAAATCTGAAATCCTCCAAGTCACTCAAAGATGGTGCCAACGTGTTGCAAATAATCCCCTGAAAGGTTTGGCGGTGGAAACAGAAGGCTTTTTATCATAGGCCACGAAATCAGCCCTCGACAACTTAACCTGTGAAAAAAAAAAATTCTAAGCCCCGGGGTCACAACTTCAGCAAAAATCTGAAATTCTCCAATTCACTCAAAAATGGTGCTAAACTGTTGCAAATTCTCCCCTGAAAGGTTTGGCGGTGGAAACAGAAGGCTATTTATCATAGGCCAAGAAATCAACCCTCGACAACTTAACCTGTGAAAAAAAAAATTCTAAGCCCCGGGGTTACAACTTCAGCAAAAATCTGAAATTCTCCAATTCACTCAAAGATGGTGCCAACGTGTTGCAAATTCTCCCCAGAAAGGTTTGGCGGTGGAAACAGACGGCATTTTATCATAGGACATGAAATCAGCCTTCGAAGACGTAACGTGTGAAGAAAAAAATTTCTAAGCCCCGGGGTCACAACTTCAGCAAAAATCTGAAATTCTCCAATTCACTCAAAAATGGTGCTAAACTGTTGCAGATTCTTCCCAGAAAGGTTTGGCGGTGGAAACAGAAGGCTTTTTATCATAGGAAATGAATTCAGCCCTCGACAACTTAACCTGTGAAAAAAAAATTTCTAAGCCCCGGGGTCACAATTTCAGCAAAAATCTGAAATTCTCCAATTCAGTCAAAAATGGTGCTAAACTGTTGCAAATTCTCCCCTGAAAGGTTTGGCGGTGGAAACAGAAGGCTTTTTATCATAGGCCAAGAAATCAACCCTCGACAACTTAACCTGTGAAAAAAAAAATTCTAAGCCCCGGGGTCACAACTTCAGCAAAAATCTGAAATTCTGCAATTCACTCAAAGATGGTGCCAAAGTTTTGCAAATACTCCCCTGAAACGTTTGGCGGTTGAAACAGAAGGCTTTTTATCATAGGACATGAAATCAGCCCTCGACAACTTAACCTGTGAAAAAAAAATTTCTAAGCCCCGGAGTCACAATTTCAGCAAAAATCTGAAATTCTCCAATTCACTCAAAGATGGTGCCAAAGTTTTGCAAATTCTCCCCTGAAAGGTTTGGCGGTGGAAACAGAAGGCTTTTTATCATAGGACATGAAATCAGCCTTCGAAGACGTAACGTGTGAAAAAAAAAAATTCTAAGCCCCGGGGTCACAATTTCAGCAAAAATCTGAAATTCTCCAATTCACTCAAAGATGGTGCCAAAGTTTTGCAAATTCTCCCCTGAAAGGTTTGGCGGTGGAAACAGAAGGCTTTTTATCATAGGCCAAGAAATCAACCCTCGACAACTTAACCTGTGAAAAAAAAATAATTCTAAGCCCCAGGTTCACAACTTCAGCAAAAATCTGAAATTCTCCAATTCAATCAAAGATGGTGCCAACGTGTTGCAAATACTCCCCTGAAAGGTTTGGCGGTGGAAACAGAAGGCTTCTTATCATAGGACATGAAATCAGCCCTCGACAACTTAACCTGTGGGGGGGAAAAATTTCTAAGCCCCGAGGTCACAATTTCAGCCAAAATCTGAAATTCTCCAATTCACTCAAAAATGGTGCTAAACTGTTGCAAATTCTCCCCTGAAAGGTTTGGCGGTGGAAACAGAAGGCTTTTTATCATAGGCCAAGAAATCAACCCTCGACAACTTAACCTGTGGAAAAAAAAATTCTAAGCCCCGGGGTCAAAACTTCAGCAAATATCTGAAATTCTCCAATTCACTCAAAAATGGTGCCAACGTGTTGCAAATACTCCCCTGAAAGGTTTGGCGGTTGAAACAGAAGGCTTTTTATCATAGGACCTGAAATCAGCCCTCGAGAACTTAACCTGTGAAAAAAAAAATTTCTAAGCCACGGGGTCACAACTTCAGCAAAAATCTGAAATTCTCCAATTCACTCAAAAATGGTGCTAAACTGCTGCAAATTCTCCCCTGAAAGGTTTGGCGGTGGAAACAGAAGGCTTTTTATCATAGGCCAAGAAATCAACCCTCGACAACTTAACCTGTGAAAAAAAAAATTCTAAGCCCCGGGGTCAAAACTTCAGCAAATATCTGAAATTCTCCAATTCACTCAAAAATGGTGCCAACGTGTTGCAAATACTCCCCTGAAAGGTTTGGCGGTGGAAACAGAAGGCTTTTTATCATAGGACCTGAAATCAGCCCTCGACAACTTAACCTGTGAAAAAAAAAAATTCTAAGCCCCGGGGTCACAACTTCAGCAAAAATCTGAAATTCTCCAATTCACTCAAAAATGGTGCTAAACTGTTGCAAATTCTCCCCTGAAAGGTTTGGCGGTGGAAACAGAAGGCTTTTTATCATAGGCCAAGAAATCAACCCTCGACAACTTAACCTGTGAAAAAAAAAATTCTAACCCCCGGGGTCAAAACTTCAGCAAATATCTGAAATTCTCCAATTCACTCAAAAATGGTGCCAACGTGTTGCAAATACTCCCCTGAAAGGTTTGGCGGTGGAAACAGAAGGCTTTTTATCATAGGACATGAAATCAGCCCTCGACAACTTAACCTGTGAAAAAAAAAAATTTCTAAGCCCCAGGGTCAAAACTTCAGCAAAAATCTGAAATTCTCCAATTCACTCAAAGGTGGAGCTAAACTGTTGTAAATTTTCCCTGAAAGGTTTGGCGGTGGAAACAGAAGGCTTTTTATCATAGGCCAAGAAATCAGCCCTCGACAACTTAACCTGTGAAAAAAAAAAAATCTAAGCCCCGGGGTCACAACTTCAGCAAAAATCTGAAATTCTCCAATTCACTCAAAAATGGTGCTAAACTGTTGCAAATTCTCCCCTGAATGGTTTGGCGGTGGAAACAGAAGGCTTTTTATCATAGGCCAAGAATTCAACCCTCGACAACTTAACCTGTGAAAAAAAAATTTCTAAGCCCAGGGGTCAAAACTTCAGCAAAAATCTGAAATTCTCCAATTCACTCAAAGATGGTGCCAAAATTTTGCAAATACTCCCCTGAAAGGTTTGGCGGTGGAAACAGAACGCTTTTTATCATAGGCCAAGAAATCAACCCTCTACAACTTAACCTGTGAAAAAAATTTTTCTAAGCCCCGGGGTCACAACTTCAGCAAAAATCTGAAATTGTCCAATTCACTCAAAGATGGTGCCAAATTTTGCAAATACTCCCCTGAAAGGTTTGGCAGTGGAAACAGAAGGCTTTTTATCATAGGAAATGAATTCAGCCCTCGACAACTTAACCTGTGAAAAAAAAAATTCTAAGCCCCGGGGTTACAACTTCAGCAAAAATCTGAAATTCTCCAATTCACTCAAAGATGGTGCCAACGTGTTGCAAATTCTCCCCAGAAAGGTTTGGCGGTGGAAACAGACGGCATTTTATCATAGGACATGAAATCAGCCTTCGAAGACGTAACGTGTGAAAAAAAAAAATTTCTAAGCACCAGGGTCACAACTTCAGCAAAAATCTGAAATTCTCCAATTCACTCAAAGATGGTGCCAAATTTTGCAAATACTCCCCTGAAAGGTTTGGCGGTGGAAACAGAAGGCTTTTTATCATAGGACATGAAATCAGCCCTCGACAACTTAACCTGTGAAAAAAAAATTTCTAAGCCCCGGGGTCACAATTTCAGCAAAAATCTGAAATTCTCCAATTCACTCAAAGATGGTGCCAACGTGTTTCAAATACTCCCCTGAAAGGTTTGGCGGTGGAAACAGAAGGCTTTTTCTCATAGGCCAAGAAATCAACCCTCGACAACTTAACCTGTGAAAAAAAAAAATTCTAAGCCCCGGTTTCACAACTTCAGCAAAAATCTGAAATTCTCCAATTCACTCAAAGATGGTGCTAAACTGTTGCAAATTCTCCCCTGAAAGGTTTGGCAGTGGAAACAGAAGGCTTTTTCTCATAGGCCAAGAAATCAACCCTCGACAACTTAACCTGTGAAAAAAAAATAATTCTAAGCCTCAGGTTCACAACTTCAGCAAAAATCTGAAATTCTCCAATTCAATCAAAGATGGTGCCAACGTGTTGCAAATACTCCCCTGAAAGGTTTGGCGGTGGAAACAGAAGGCTTTTTATCATAGGACGTGAAATCAGCCCTCGACAACTTAACCTGTGGGGGAAAAAAATTTCTAAGCCCCGGGGTCACAATTTCAGCCAAAATCTGAAATTCTCCAATTCACTCAAAAATGGTGCTAAACTGTTGCAAATTCTCCCCTGAAAGGTTTGGCGGTGGAAACAGAAGGCTTTTTATCATAGGCCAAGAAATCAACCCTCGACAACTTAACCTGTGAAAAAAAAATTTCTAAGCCCCGGCGTCACAACTTCAGCAAAAATCTGAAATTCTCCAATTCACTCAAAAATGGTGCTAAACTGTTGCAAATTCTCCCCTGAAAGGTTTGGCGGTGGAAACAGAAGGCTTTTTATCATAGGCCAAGAAATCAACCCTCGACAACTTAACCTGTGAAAAAAAAATTTCTAAGCCCCGGGGTCACAATTTCAGCAAAAATCTGAAATTCTCCAATTCACTCAAAGATGGTGCCAACGTGTTGCAAATACTCCCCTGAAAGGTTTGGCGGTGGAAACAGAAGGCTTTTTATCATAGGACATGAAATCAGCCTTCGAAGACGTAACGTGTGAAAAAAAAAATTTCTAAGCCTGGGGGTCACAATTTCAGCAAAAATCTGAAATTCTCCAATTCACTCAAAGATGGTGCCAACGTGTTGCAAATACTCCCCTGAAAGGTTTGGCGGTGGAAACAGAAGGCTTTTTATCATAGGACATGAAATCAGCCCTCGACAACTTAACCTGTGAAAAAAAAAATTTCTAAGCCCCGGGTTCACAATTTCAGCAAAAATCTGAAATTCTCCAATTCACTCAAAAATGGTGCTAAACTGTTTTAAATTCTCCCCTGAAAGGTTTGGCGGTGGAAACAGAAGGCTTTTTATCATAGGCCAAGAAATCAACCCTCGACAACTTAACCTGTGGGAAAAAAAAAATGCTAAGCCCCGGGGTCAAAATTTCAGCAAAAATCTGAAATCCTCCAAGTCACTCAAAGATGGTGCCAACGTGTTGCAAATAATCCCCTGAAAGGTTTGGCGGTGGAAACAGAAGGCTTTTTATCATAGGCCATGAAATCAGCCCTCGACAACTTAACCTGTGAAAAAAAAAAATTCTAAGCCCCGGGGTCACAACTTCAGCAAAAATCTGAAATTCTCCAATTCACTCAAAAATGGTGCTAAACTGTTGCAAATTCTCCCCTGAAAGGTTTGGCGGTGGAAACAGAAGGCTATTTATCATAGGCCAAGAAATCAACCCTCGACAACTTAACCTGTGATAAAAAAATTTCTAAGCCCCGGGGTTACAACTTCAGCAAAAATCTGAAATTCTCCAATTCACTCAAAGATGGTGCCAACGTGTTGCAAATTCTCCCCAGAAAGGTTTGGCGGTGGAAACAGACGGCATTTTATCATAGGACATGAAATCAGCCTTCGAAGACGTAACGTGTGAAGAAAAAAATTTCTAAGCCCCGGGGTCACAACTTCAGCAAAAATCTGAAATTCTCCAATTCACTCAAAGATGGTGCCAAATTTTGCAAATACTCCCCTGAAAGGTTTGGCGGTGGAAACAGAAGGCTTTTTATCATAGGACATGAAATCAGCCCTCGACAACTTAACCTGTGAAAAAAAAATTTCTAAGCCCCGGGGTCACAATTTCAGCAAAAATCTGAAATTCTCCAATTCACTCAAAGATGGTGCCAACGTGTTTCAAATACTCCCCTGAAAGGTTTGGCGGTGGAAACAGAAGGCTTTTTATCATAGGCCAAGAAATCAACCCTCGACAACTTAACCTGTGGGAAAAAAAAATTCTAAGCCCCGGGGTCACAACTTCAGCAAAAATCTGAAATTCTCCAATTCACTCAAAAATGGTGCTAAACTGTTGTAAATTCTCCCCTGAAAGGTTTGGCGGTGGAAACAGAAGGCTTTTTATCATAGGACATGAAATCAGCCCTCGACAACTTAACCTGTGAAAAAAAAAAATTCTAAGCCCCGGGGTCACAATTTCAGCAAAAATCTGAAATTCTCCAATTCACTCAAAAATGGTGCTAAACTGTTGCAAATACTCCCCTGAAAGGTTTGGCGGTTGAAACAGAAGGCTTTTTATCATAGGACATGAAATCAGCCCTCGACAACTTAACCTGTGAAAAAAAAAAATTCTGAGCCCCGGGGTCACAACTTTAGCAAAAATCTGAAATTCTCCAATTCACTCAAAGATGGTGCCAAAGTTTTGTAAATACTCCCCTGAAAGGTTTGGCGGTGGAAACAGAAGGCTTTTTATCATAGGAAATGAATTCAGCCCTCGACAACTTAACCTGTGAAAAAAAAATTTCTAAGCCCCGGGGTCACAATTTCAGCAAAAATCTGAAATTCTCCAATTCAGTCAAAAATGGTGCTAAACTGTTGCAAATTCTCCCCTGAAAGGTTTGGCGGTGGAAACAGAAGGCTTTTTATCATAGGCCAAGAAATCAACCCTCGACAACTTAACCTGTGAAAAAAAAAATTCTAAGCCCCGGGGTCACAACTTCAGCAAAAATCTGAAATTCTGCAATTCACTCAAAGATGGTGCCAAAGTTTTGCAAATACTCCCCTGAAACGTTTGGCGGTGGAAACAGAAGGCTTTTTATCATAGTACATGAAATCAGCCCTCGACAACTTAACCTGTGAAAAAAAAATTTCTAAGCCCCGGGGTCACAATTTCAGCAAAAATCTGAAATTCTCCAATTCACTCAAAGATGGTGCCAATGTGTTGCAAATACTCCCCTGAAAGGTTTGGCGGTTGAAACAGAAGGCTTTTTATCATAGGACATGAAATCAGCCTTCGAAGACGTAACGTGTGAAAAAAAAAATTTCTAAGCCCCGGGGTCACAATTTCAGCAAAAATCTGAAATTCTCCAATTCACTCAAAAATGGTGCCAAAGTTTTGCAAATTCTCCCCTGAAAGGTTTGGCGGTGGAAACAGAAGGCTTTTTATCATAGGCCAAGAAATCAACCCTCGACAACTTAACCTGTGAAAAAAAAAATTTCTAAGCCCAGGGGTCACAACTTCAGCAAAAATCTGAAATTCTCCAATTCACTCAAAGATGGTGCCAAAGTTTTGCAAATACTCCCCTGAAAGGTTTGGCGGTGGAAACAGAAGGCTTTTTATCATAGGACATGAAATCAGCCCTTGACAACTTAACCTGTGAAAAAAACAAATTTCTAAGCCCCGGTTTCACAACTTCAGCAAAAATCTGAAATTCTCCAATTCACTCAAAGATGGTGCTAAACTGTTGCAAATTCTCCCCTGAAAGGTTTGGCAGTGGAAACAGAAGGTTTTTTCTCATAGGACATGAAATCAGCCCACGACAACTTAACCTGTGGAAAAAAAAAATTCTAAGCCCCGGGGTCACAACTTCAGCAAAAATCTGAAATTCTCCAATTCACTCAAAAATGGTGCTAAACTGTTGCAAATTCTCCCCTGAAACGTTTGGCGGTGGAAACAGAAGGCTCTTTATCATAGGACATGAAATCAGCCCTCGACAACTTAACCTGTGAAAAAAAAATTTCTAAGCCCCGGGGTCACAATTTCAGCAAAAATCTGAAATTCTCCAATTCACTCAAAGATGGTGCCAACGTGTTGCAAATACTCCCCTGAAAGGTTTGGCGGTGGAAACAGAAGGCTTTTTATCATAGGCCAAGAAATCAACCCTCGACAACTTAACGTGTGAAAAAAAAAACAACTTCAGCAAAAATCTGAAATTCTCCAATTCATGCAAAGATGGTGCCAAAGTTTTGCAAATACTCCCCTGAAACGTTTGGCGGTGGAAACAGAAGGCTTTTTATCATAGGACATGAAATCAGCCCTCGACAACTTAACCTGTGAAAAAAAAATTTCTAAGCCCCGGGGTCACAATTTCAGCAAAAATCTGAAATTCTCCAATTCACTCAAAGATGGTGCCAATGTGTTGCAAATACTCCCCTGAAAGGTTTGGCGGTTGAAACAGAAGGCTTTTTATCATAGGACATGAAATCAGCCTTCGAAGACGTAACGTGTGAAAAAAAAAATTTCTAAGCCTGGGGGTCACAATTTCAGCAAAAATCTGAAATTCTCCAATTCACTCAAAGATGGTGCCAACGTGTTGCAAATACTCCCCTGAAAGGTTTGGCGGTGGAAACAGAAGGCTTTTTATCATAGGACATGAAATCAGCCCTCGACAACTTAACCTGTGGAAAAAAAAATTTCTAAGCCCCGGGTTCACAATTTCAGCAAAAATCTGAAATTCTCCAATTCACTCAAAAATGGTGCTAAACTGTTTTAAATTCTCCCCTGAAAGGTTTGGCGGTGGAAACAGAAGGCTTTTTATCATAGGCCAAGAAATCAACCCTCGACAACTTAACCTGTGGGGGAAAAAAAATGCTAAGCCCCGGGGTCAAAATTTCAGCAAAAATCTGAAATCCTCCAAGTCACTCAAAGATGGTGCCAACGTGTTGCAAATAATCCCCTGAAAGGTTTGGCGGTGGAAACAGAAGGCTTTTTATCATAGGCCACGAAATCAGCCCTCGACAACTTAACCTGTGAAAAAAAAAAATTCTAAGCCCCGGGGTCACAACTTCAGCAAAAATCTGAAATTCTCCAATTCACTCAAAAATGGTGCTAAACTGTTGCAAATTCTCCCCTGAAAGGTTTGGCGGTGGAAACAGAAGGCTATTTATCATAGGCCAAGAAATCAACCCTCGACAACTTAACCTGTGAAAAAAAAAATTCTAAGCCCCGGGGTTACAACTTCAGCAAAAATCTGAAATTCTCCAATTCACTCAAAGATGGTGCCAACGTGTTGCAAATTCTCCCCAGAAAGGTTTGGCGGTGGAAACAGACGGCATTTTATCATAGGACATGAAATCAGCCTTCGAAGACGTAACGTGTGAAGAAAAAAATTTCTAAGCCCCGGGGTCACAACTTCAGCAAAAATCTGAAATTCTCCAATTCACTCAAAAATGGTGCTAAACTGTTGCAGATTCTTCCCAGAAAGGTTTGGCGGTGGAAACAGAAGGCTTTTTATCATAGGAAATGAATTCAGCCCTCGACAACTTAACCTGTGAAAAAAAAATTTCTAAGCCCCGGGGTCACAATTTCAGCAAAAATCTGAAATTCTCCAATTCAGTCAAAAATGGTGCTAAACTGTTGCAAATTCTCCCCTGAAAGGTTTGGCGGTGGAAACAGAAGGCTTTTTATCATAGGCCAAGAAATCAACCCTCGACAACTTAACCTGTGAAAAAAAAAATTCTAAGCCCCGGGGTCACAACTTCAGCAAAAATCTGAAATTCTGCAATTCACTCAAAGATGGTGCCAAAGTTTTGCAAATACTCCCCTGAAACGTTTGGCGGTTGAAACAGAAGGCTTTTTATCATAGGACATGAAATCAGCCCTCGACAACTTAACCTGTGAAAAAAAAATTTCTAAGCCCCGGAGTCACAATTTCAGCAAAAATCTGAAATTCTCCAATTCACTCAAAGATGGTGCCAAAGTTTTGCAAATTCTCCCCTGAAAGGTTTGGCGGTGGAAACAGAAGGCTTTTTATCATAGGACATGAAATCAGCCTTCGAAGACGTAACGTGTGAAAAAAAAAAATTCTAAGCCCCGGGGTCACAATTTCAGCAAAAATCTGAAATTCTCCAATTCACTCAAAGATGGTGCCAAAGTTTTGCAAATTCTCCCCTGAAAGGTTTGGCGGTGGAAACAGAAGGCTTTTTATCATAGGCCAAGAAATCAACCCTCGACAACTTAACCTGTGAAAAAAAAATAATTCTAAGCCCCAGGTTCACAACTTCAGCAAAAATCTGAAATTCTCCAATTCAATCAAAGATGGTGCCAACGTGTTGCAAATACTCCCCTGAAAGGTTTGGCGGTGGAAACAGAAGGCTTCTTATCATAGGACATGAAATCAGCCCTCGACAACTTAACCTGTGGGGGGGGAAAATTTCTAAGCCCCGAGGTCACAACTTCAGCAAAAATCTGAAATTCTCCAATTCACTCAAAAATGGTGCTAAACTGTTGTAAATTCTCCCCTGAAAGGTTTGGCGGTGGAAACAGAAGGCTTTTTATCATAGGACATGAAATCAGCCCTCGACAACTTAACCTGTGAAAAAAAAAAATTCTAAGCCCCGGGGTCACAATTTCAGCAAAAATCTGAAATTCTCCAATTCACTCAAAAATGGTGCTAAACTGTTGCAAATACTCCCCTGAAAGGTTTGGCGGTTGAAACAGAAGGCTTTTTATCATAGGACATGAAATCAGCCCTCGACAACTTAACCTGTGAAAAAAAAAAATTCTGAGCCCCGGGGTCACAACTTTAGCAAAAATCTGAAATTCTCCAATTCACTCAAAGATGGTGCCAAAGTTTTGTAAATACTCCCCTGAAAGGTTTGGCGGTGGAAACAGAAGGCTTTTTATCATAGGAAATGAATTCAGCCCTCGACAACTTAACCTGTGAAAAAAAAATTTCTAAGCCCCGGGGTCACAATTTCAGCAAAAATCTGAAATTCTCCAATTCAGTCAAAAATGGTGCTAAACTGTTGCAAATTCTCCCCTGAAAGGTTTGGCGGTGGAAACAGAAGGCTTTTTATCATAGGCCAAGAAATCAACCCTCGACAACTTAACCTGTGAAAAAAAAAATTCTAAGCCCCGGGGTCACAACTTCAGCAAAAATCTGAAATTCTGCAATTCACTCAAAGATGGTGCCAAAGTTTTGCAAATACTCCCCTGAAACGTTTGGCGGTGGAAACAGAAGGCTTTTTATCATAGTACATGAAATCAGCCCTCGACAACTTAACCTGTGAAAAAAAAATTTCTAAGCCCCGGGGTCACAATTTCAGCAAAAATCTGAAATTCTCCAATTCACTCAAAGATGGTGCCAATGTGTTGCAAATACTCCCCTGAAAGGTTTGGCGGTTGAAACAGAAGGCTTTTTATCATAGGACATGAAATCAGCCTTCGAAGACGTAACGTGTGAAAAAAAAAATTTCTAAGCCCCGGGGTCACAATTTCAGCAAAAATCTGAAATTCTCCAATTCACTCAAAAATGGTGCCAAAGTTTTGCAAATTCTCCCCTGAAAGGTTTGGCGGTGGAAACAGAAGGCTTTTTATCATAGGCCAAGAAATCAACCCTCGACAACTTAACCTGTGAAAAAAAAAATTTCTAAGCCCAGGGGTCACAACTTCAGCAAAAATCTGAAATTCTCCAATTCACTCAAAGATGGTGCCAAAGTTTTGCAAATACTCCCCTGAAAGGTTTGGCGGTGGAAACAGAAGGCTTTTTATCATAGGACATGAAATCAGCCCTTGACAACTTAACCTGTGAAAAAAACAAATTTCTAAGCCCCGGTTTCACAACTTCAGCAAAAATCTGAAATTCTCCAATTCACTCAAAGATGGTGCTAAACTGTTGCAAATTCTCCCCTGAAAGGTTTGGCAGTGGAAACAGAAGGTTTTTTCTCATAGGACATGAAATCAGCCCACGACAACTTAACCTGTGGAAAAAAAAAATTCTAAGCCCCGGGGTCACAACTTCAGCAAAAATCTGAAATTCTCCAATTCACTCAAAAATGGTGCTAAACTGTTGCAAATTCTCCCCTGAAACGTTTGGCGGTGGAAACAGAAGGCTCTTTATCATAGGACATGAAATCAGCCCTCGACAACTTAACCTGTGAAAAAAAAATTTCTAAGCCCCGGGGTCACAATTTCAGCAAAAATCTGAAATTCTCCAATTCACTCAAAGATGGTGCCAACGTGTTGCAAATACTCCCCTGAAAGGTTTGGCGGTGGAAACAGAAGGCTTTTTATCATAGGCCAAGAAATCAACCCTCGACAACTTAACGTGTGAAAAAAAAAACAACTTCAGCAAAAATCTGAAATTCTCCAATTCATGCAAAGATGGTGCCAAAGTTTTGCAAATACTCCCCTGAAACGTTTGGCGGTGGAAACAGAAGGCTTTTTATCATAGGACATGAAATCAGCCCTCGACAACTTAACCTGTGAAAAAAAAATTTCTAAGCCCCGGGGTCACAATTTCAGCAAAAATCTGAAATTCTCCAATTCACTCAAAGATGGTGCCAATGTGTTGCAAATACTCCCCTGAAAGGTTTGGCGGTTGAAACAGAAGGCTTTTTATCATAGGACATGAAATCAGCCTTCGAAGACGTAACGTGTGAAAAAAAAAATTTCTAAGCCTGGGGGTCACAATTTCAGCAAAAATCTGAAATTCTCCAATTCACTCAAAGATGGTGCCAACGTGTTGCAAATACTCCCCTGAAAGGTTTGGCGGTGGAAACAGAAGGCTTTTTATCATAGGACATGAAATCAGCCCTCGACAACTTAACCTGTGGAAAAAAAAATTTCTAAGCCCCGGGTTCACAATTTCAGCAAAAATCTGAAATTCTCCAATTCACTCAAAAATGGTGCTAAACTGTTTTAAATTCTCCCCTGAAAGGTTTGGCGGTGGAAACAGAAGGCTTTTTATCATAGGCCAAGAAATCAACCCTCGACAACTTAACCTGTGGGGGAAAAAAAATGCTAAGCCCCGGGGTCAAAATTTCAGCAAAAATCTGAAATCCTCCAAGTCACTCAAAGATGGTGCCAACGTGTTGCAAATAATCCCCTGAAAGGTTTGGCGGTGGAAACAGAAGGCTTTTTATCATAGGCCACGAAATCAGCCCTCGACAACTTAACCTGTGAAAAAAAAAAATTCTAAGCCCCGGGGTCACAACTTCAGCAAAAATCTGAAATTCTCCAATTCACTCAAAAATGGTGCTAAACTGTTGCAAATTCTCCCCTGAAAGGTTTGGCGGTGGAAACAGAAGGCTATTTATCATAGGCCAAGAAATCAACCCTCGACAACTTAACCTGTGAAAAAAAAAATTCTAAGCCCCGGGGTTACAACTTCAGCAAAAATCTGAAATTCTCCAATTCACTCAAAGATGGTGCCAACGTGTTGCAAATTCTCCCCAGAAAGGTTTGGCGGTGGAAACAGACGGCATTTTATCATAGGACATGAAATCAGCCTTCGAAGACGTAACGTGTGAAGAAAAAAATTTCTAAGCCCCGGGGTCACAACTTCAGCAAAAATCTGAAATTCTCCAATTCACTCAAAAATGGTGCTAAACTGTTGCAGATTCTTCCCAGAAAGGTTTGGCGGTGGAAACAGAAGGCTTTTTATCATAGGAAATGAATTCAGCCCTCGACAACTTAACCTGTGAAAAAAAAATTTCTAAGCCCCGGGGTCACAATTTCAGCAAAAATCTGAAATTCTCCAATTCAGTCAAAAATGGTGCTAAACTGTTGCAAATTCTCCCCTGAAAGGTTTGGCGGTGGAAACAGAAGGCTTTTTATCATAGGCCAAGAAATCAACCCTCGACAACTTAACCTGTGAAAAAAAAAATTCTAAGCCCCGGGGTCACAACTTCAGCAAAAATCTGAAATTCTGCAATTCACTCAAAGATGGTGCCAAAGTTTTGCAAATACTCCCCTGAAACGTTTGGCGGTTGAAACAGAAGGCTTTTTATCATAGGACATGAAATCAGCCCTCGACAACTTAACCTGTGAAAAAAAAATTTCTAAGCCCCGGAGTCACAATTTCAGCAAAAATCTGAAATTCTCCAATTCACTCAAAGATGGTGCCAAAGTTTTGCAAATTCTCCCCTGAAAGGTTTGGCGGTGGAAACAGAAGGCTTTTTATCATAGGACATGAAATCAGCCTTCGAAGACGTAACGTGTGAAAAAAAAAAATTCTAAGCCCCGGGGTCACAATTTCAGCAAAAATCTGAAATTCTCCAATTCACTCAAAGATGGTGCCAAAGTTTTGCAAATTCTCCCCTGAAAGGTTTGGCGGTGGAAACAGAAGGCTTTTTATCATAGGCCAAGAAATCAACCCTCGACAACTTAACCTGTGAAAAAAAAATAATTCTAAGCCCCAGGTTCACAACTTCAGCAAAAATCTGAAATTCTCCAATTCAATCAAAGATGGTGCCAACGTGTTGCAAATACTCCCCTGAAAGGTTTGGCGGTGGAAACAGAAGGCTTCTTATCATAGGACATGAAATCAGCCCTCGACAACTTAACCTGTGGGGGGGGAAAATTTCTAAGCCCCGAGGTCACAATTTCAGCCAAAATCTGAAATTCTCCAATTCACTCAAAAATGGTGCTAAACTGTTGCAAATTCTCCCCTGAAAGGTTTGGCGGTGGAAACAGAAGGCTTTTTATCATAGGCCAAGAAATCAACCCTCGACAACTTAACCTGTGGAAAAAAAAATTCTAAGCCCCGGGGTCAAAACTTCAGCAAATATCTGAAATTCTCCAATTCACTCAAAAATGGTGCCAACGTGTTGCAAATACTCCCCTGAAAGGTTTGGCGGTTGAAACAGAAGGCTTTTTATCATAGGACCTGAAATCAGCCCTCGAGAACTTAACCTGTGAAAAAAAAAATTTCTAAGCCACGGGGTCACAACTTCAGCAAAAATCTGAAATTCTCCAATTCACTCAAAAATGGTGCTAAACTGCTGCAAATTCTCCCCTGAAAGGTTTGGCGGTGGAAACAGAAGGCTTTTTATCATAGGCCAAGAAATCAACCCTCGACAACTTAACCTGTGAAAAAAAAAATTCTAAGCCCCGGGGTCAAAACTTCAGCAAATATCTGAAATTCTCCAATTCACTCAAAAATGGTGCCAACGTGTTGCAAATACTCCCCTGAAAGGTTTGGCGGTGGAAACAGAAGGCTTTTTATCATAGGACCTGAAATCAGCCCTCGACAACTTAACCTGTGAAAAAAAAAAATTCTAAGCCCCGGGGTCACAACTTCAGCAAAAATCTGAAATTCTCCAATTCACTCAAAAATGGTGCTAAACTGTTGCAAATAATCCCCTGAAAGGTTTGGTGGTGGAAACAGAAGGCTTTTTATCATAGGCCATGAAATCAGCCCTCGACAACTTAACCTGTGAAAAAAAAAAATTTCTAAGCCCCAGGGTCAAAACTTCAGCAAAAATCTGAAATTCTCCAATTCACTCAAAGGTGGAGCTAAACTGTTGTAAATTTTCCCTGAAAGGTTTGGCGGTGGAAACAGAAGGCTTTTTATCATAGGCCAAGAAATCAGCCCTCGACAACTTAACCTGTGAAAAAAAAAAAATCTAAGCCCCGGGTTCACAACTTCAGCAAAAATCTGAAATTCTCCAATTCACTCAAAAATGGTGCTAAACTGTTGCAAATTCTCCCCTGAATGGTTTGGCGGTGGAAACAGAAGGCTTTTTATCATAGGCCAAGAATTCAACCCTCGACAACTTAACCTGTGAAAAAAAAATTTCTAAGCCCAGGGGTCAAAACTTCAGCAAAAATCTGAAATTCTCCAATTCACTCAAAGATGGTGCCAAAATTTTGCAAATACTCCCCTGAAAGGTTTGGCGGTGGAAACAGAACGCTTTTTATCATAGGCCAAGAAATCAACCCTCTACAACTTAACCTGTGAAAAAAAATTTTCTAAGCCCCGGGGTCACAACTTCAGCAAAAATCTGAAATTGTCCAATTCACTCAAAGATGGTGCCAAATTTTGCAAATACTCCCCTGAAAGGTTTGGCAGTGGAAACAGAAGGCTTTTTATCATAGGAAATGAATTCAGCCCTCGACAACTTAACCTGTGAAAAAAAAAATTCTAAGCCCCGGGGTTACAACTTCAGCAAAAATCTGAAATTCTCCAATTCACTCAAAGATGGTGCCAACGTGTTGCAAATTCTCCCCAGAAAGGTTTGGCGGTGGAAACAGACGGCATTTTATCATAGGACATGAAATCAGCCTTCGAAGACGTAACGTGTGAAAAAAAAAAATTTCTAAGCACCAGGGTCACAACTTCAGCAAAAATCTGAAATTCTCCAATTCACTCAAAGATGGTGCCAAATTTTGCAAATACTCCCCTGAAAGGTTTGGCGGTGGAAACAGAAGGCTTTTTATCATAGGACATGAAATCAGCCCTCGACAACTTAACCTGTGAAAAAAAAATTTCTAAGCCCCGGGGTCACAATTTCAGCAAAAATCTGAAATTCTCCAATTCACTCAAAGATGGTGCCAACGTGTTTCAAATACTCCCCTGAAAGGTTTGGCGGTGGAAACAGAAGGCTTTTTCTCATAGGCCAAGAAATCAACCCTCGACAACTTAACCTGTGAAAAAAAAAAATTCTAAGCCCCGGTTTCACAACTTCAGCAAAAATCTGAAATTCTCCAATTCACTCAAAGATGGTGCTAAACTGTTGCAAATTCTCCCCTGAAAGGTTTGGCAGTGGAAACAGAAGGCTTTTTCTCATAGGCCAAGAAATCAACCCTCGACAACTTAACCTGTGAAAAAAAAATAATTCTAAGCCTCAGGTTCACAACTTCAGCAAAAATCTGAAATTCTCCAATTCAATCAAAGATGGTGCCAACGTGTTGCAAATACTCCCCTGAAAGGTTTGGCGGTGGAAACAGAAGGCTTTTTATCATAGGACGTGAAATCAGCCCTCGACAACTTAACCTGTGGGGGAAAAAAATTTCTAAGCCCCGGGGTCACAATTTCAGCCAAAATCTGAAATTCTCCAATTCACTCAAAAATGGTGCTAAACTGTTGCAAATTCTCCCCTGAAAGGTTTGGCGGTGGAAACAGAAGGCTTTTTATCATAGGCCAAGAAATCAACCCTCGACAACTTAACCTGTGAAAAAAAAATTTCTAAGCCCCGGCGTCACAACTTCAGCAAAAATCTGAAATTCTCCAATTCACTCAAAAATGGTGCTAAACTGTTGCAAATTCTCCCCTGAAAGGTTTGGCGGTGGAAACAGAAGGCTTTTTATCATAGGCCAAGAAATCAACCCTCGACAACTTAACCTGTGAAAAAAAAATTTCTAAGCCCCGGGGTCACAATTTCAGCAAAAATCTGAAATTCTCCAATTCACTCAAAGATGGTGCCAACGTGTTGCAAATACTCCCCTGAAAGGTTTGGCGGTGGAAACAGAAGGCTTTTTATCATAGGACATGAAATCAGCCTTCGAAGACGTAACGTGTGAAAAAAAAAATTTCTAAGCCTGGGGGTCACAATTTCAGCAAAAATCTGAAATTCTCCAATTCACTCAAAGATGGTGCCAACGTGTTGCAAATACTCCCCTGAAAGGTTTGGCGGTGGAAACAGAAGGCTTTTTATCATAGGACATGAAATCAGCCCTCGACAACTTAACGTGTGAAAAAAAAAATTTCTAAGCCCCGGGTTCACAATTTCAGCAAAAATCTGAAATTCTCCAATTCACTCAAAAATGGTGCTAAACTGTTTTAAATTCTCCCCTGAAAGGTTTGGCGGTGGAAACAGAAGGCTTTTTATCATAGGCCAAGAAATCAACCCTCGACAACTTAACCTGTGGGAAAAAAAAAATGCTAAGCCCCGGGGTCAAAATTTCAGCAAAAATCTGAAATCCTCCAAGTCACTCAAAGATGGTGCCAACGTGTTGCAAATAATCCCCTGAAAGGTTTGGTGGTGGAAACAGAAGGCTTTTTATCATAGGCCATGAAATCAGCCCTCGACAACTTAACCTGTGAAAAAAAAAAATTCTAAGCCCCGGGGTCACAACTTCAGCAAAAATCTGAAATTCTCCAATTCACTCAAAAATGGTGCTAAACTGTTGCAAATTCTCCCCTGAAAGGTTTGGCGGTGGAAACAGAAGGCTATTTATCATAGGCCAAGAAATCAACCCTCGACAACTTAACCTGTGATAAAAAAATTTCTAAGCCCCGGGGTTACAACTTCAGCAAAAATCTGAAATTCTCCAATTCACTCAAAGATGGTGCCAACGTGTTGCAAATTCTCCCCAGAAAGGTTTGGCGGTGGAAACAGACGGCATTTTATCATAGGACATGAAATCAGCCTTCGAAGACGTAACGTGTGAAGAAAAAAATTTCTAAGCCCCGGGGTCACAACTTCAGCAAAAATCTGAAATTCTCCAATTCACTCAAAAATGGTGCTAAACTGTTGCAGATTCTTCCCAGAAAGGTTTGGCGGTGGAAACAGAAGGCTTTTTATCATAGGCCAAGAAATCAACCCTCGACAACTTAACCTGTGAAAAAAAAATTTCTAAGCCCCGGGGTCACAATTTCAGCCAAAATCTGAAATTCTCCAATTCACTCAAAGATGGTGCCAACGTGTTTCAAATACTCCCCTGAAAGGTTTGGCGGTGGAAACAGAAGGCTTTTTCTCATAGGCCAAGAAATCAACCCTCGACAACTTAACCTGTGAAAAAAAAAAATTCTAAGCCCCGGTTTCACAACTTCAGCAAAAATCTGAAATTCTCCAATTCACTCAAAGATGGTGCTAAACTGTTGCAAATTCTCCCCTGAAAGGTTTGGCAGTGGAAACAGAAGGCTTTTTCTCATAGGCCAAGAAATCAACCCTCGACAACTTAACCTGTGAAAAAAAAATAATTCTAAGCCTCAGGTTCACAACTTCAGCAAAAATCTGAAATTCTCCAATTCAATCAAAGATGGTGCCAACGTGTTGCAAATACTCCCCTGAAAGGTTTGGCGGTGGAAACAGAAGGCTTTTTATCATAGGACGTGAAATCAGCCCTCGACAACTTATCCTGTGGGGGAAAAAAATTTCTAAGCCCCGGGGTCACAATTTCAGCCAAAATCTGAAATTCTCCAATTCACTCAAAAATGGTGCTAAACTGTTGCAAATTCTCCCCTGAAAGGTTTGGCGGTGGAAACAGAAGGCTTTTTATCATAGGCCAAGAAATCAACCCTCGACAACTTAACCTGTGAAAAAAAAATTTCTAAGCCCCGGGGTCACAATTTCAGCAAAAATCTGAAATTCTCCAATTCACTCAAAGATGGTGCCAACGTGTTGCAAATACTCCCCTGAAAGGTTTGGCGGTGGAAACAGAAGGCTTTTTATCATAGGACATGAAATCAGCCTTCGAAGACGTAACGTGTGAAAAAAAAAATTTCTAAGCCTGGGGGTCACAATTTCAGCAAAAATCTGAAATTCTCCAATTCACTCAAAGATGGTGCCAACGTGTTGCAAATACTCCCCTGAAAGGTTTGGCGGTGGAAACAGAAGGCTTTTTATCATAGGACATGAAATCAGCCCTCGACAACTTAACCTGTGAAAAAAAAAATTTCTAAGCCCCGGGTTCACAATTTCAGCAAAAATCTGAAATTCTCCAATTCACTCAAAAATGGTGCTAAACTGTTTTAAATTCTCCCCTGAAAGGTTTGGCGGTGGAAACAGAAGGCTTTTTATCATAGGCCAAGAAATCAACCCTCGACAACTTAACCTGTGAAAAAAAAATAATTCTAAGCCTCAGGTTCACAACTTCAGCAAAAATCTGAAATTCTCCAATTCAATCAAAGATGGTGCCAACGTGTTGCAAATACTCCCCTGAAAGGTTTGGCGGTGGAAACAGAAGGCTTTTTATCATAGGACGTGAAATCAGCCCTCGGCAACTTATCCTGTGGGGGAAAAAAATTTCTAAGCCCCGGGGTCACAATTTCAGCCAAAATCTGAAATTCTCCAATTCACTCAAAAATGGTGCTAAACTGTTGCAAATTCTCCCCTGAAAGGTTTGGCGGTGGAAACAGAAGGCTTTTTATCATAGGCCAAGAAATCAACCCTCGACAACTTAACCTGTGAAAAAAAAATTTCTAAGCCCCGGGGTCACAATTTCAGCAAAAATCTGAAATTCTCCAATTCACTCAAAGATGGTGCCAACGTGTTGCAAATACTCCCCTGAAAGGTTTGGCGGTGGAAACAGAAGGCTTTTTATCATAGGACATGAAATCAGCCTTCGAAGACGTAACGTGTGAAAAAAAAAATTTCTAAGCCTGGGGGTCACAATTTCAGCAAAAATCTGAAATTCTCCAATTCACTCAAAGATGGTGCCAACGTGTTGCAAATACTCCCCTGAAAGGTTTGGCGGTGGAAACAGAAGGCTTTTTATCATAGGACATGAAATCAGCCCTCGACAACTTAACCTGTGAAAAAAAAAATTTCTAAGCCCCGGGTTCACAATTTCAGCAAAAATCTGAAATTCTCCAATTCACTCAAAAATGGTGCTAAACTGTTTTAAATTCTCCCCTGAAAGGTTTGGCGGTGGAAACAGAAGGCTTTTTATCATAGGCCAAGAAATCAACCCTCGACAACTTAACCTGTGGGAAAAAAAAAATGCTAAGCCCCGGGGTCAAAATTTCAGCAAAAATCTGAAATCCTCCAAGTCACTCAAAGATGGTGCCAACGTGTTGCAAATAATCCCCTGAAAGGTTTGGCGGTGGAAACAGAAGGCTTTTTATCATAGGCCATGAAATCAGCCCTCGACAACTTAACCTGTGGAAAAAAAAAATTCTAAGCCCCGGGGTCACAACTTCAGCAAAAATCTGAAATTCTCCAATTCACTCAAAAATGGTGCTAAACTGTTGCAAATTCTCCCCTGAAAGGTTTGGCGGTGGAAACAGAAGGCTATTTATCATAGGCCAAGAAATCAACCCTCGACAACTTAACCTGTGATAAAAAAATTTCTAAGCCCCGGGGTTACAACTTCAGCAAAAATCTGAAATTCTCCAATTCACTCAAAGATGGTGCCAACGTGTTGCAAATTCTCCCCAGAAAGGTTTGGCGGTGGAAACAGACGGCATTTTATCATAGGACATGAAATCAGCCTTCGAAGACGTAACGTGTGAAGAAAAAAATTTCTAAGCCCCGGGGTCACAACTTCAGCAAAAATCTGAAATTCTCCAATTCACTCAAAAATGGTGCTAAACTGTTGCAGATTCTTCCCAGAAAGGTTTGGCGGTGGAAACAGAAGGCTTTTTATCATAGGCCAAGAAATCAACCCTCGACAACTTAACCTGTGAAAAAAAAATTTCTAAGCCCCGGGGTCACAATTTCAGCCAAAATCTGAAATTCTCCAATTCACTCAAAAATGGTGCTAAACTGTTGCAAATTCTCCCCTGAAAGGTTTGGCGGTGGAAACAGAAGGCTTTTTATCATAGGACCTGAAATCAGCCCTCGACAACTTAACCTGTGAAAAAAAAAAAATTCTAAGCCCCGGGGTCACAACTTCAGCAAAAATCTGAAATTCTCCAATTCACTCAAAAATGGTGCTAAACTCTTGCAAATTCTCCCCTGAAAGGTTTGGCGGTGGAAACAGAAGGGTTTTTATCATAGGCCAAGAAATCAACCCTCGACAACTTAACCTGTGAAAAAAAAAATTCTAAGCCCCGGGGTCAAAACTTCAGCAAATATCTGAAATTCTCCAATTCACTCAAAAATGGTGCCAACGTGTTGCAAATACTCCCCTGAAAGGTTTGGCGGTGGAAACAGAAGGCTTTTTATCATAGGACCTGAAATCAGCCCTCGACAACTTAACCTGTGAAAAAAAAAAATTCTAAGCCCCGGGGTCACAACTTCAGCAAAAATCTGAAATTCTCCAATTCACTCAAAAATGGTGCTAAACTGTTGCAAATACTTCCCTGAAAGGTTTGGCGGTGGAAACAGATGGCTTTTTATCATAGGACATGAAATCAGCACTCGACAACTTAATCTGTGGAAAAAAACATTCCTAAGCCCCGGGGTCACAAGTTCAGCAAAAATCTGAAATTCTCCAATTAACTCAAAAATGGTGCTAAACTGTTGCAAATTCTTCCCGGAAAGTTTTGGCGGTTGAAACAGACGGCTTTTTATCATAGGGCATGAAATCAGCCTTCGACAACTTAACCTGTGAAAAAAAAAATTCTAAGCCCCGGGGTCAAAACTTCAGCAAATATCTGAAATTCTCCAATTCACTCAAAAATGGTGCCAACGTGTTGCAAATACTCCCCTGAAAGGTTTGGCGGTGGAAACAGAAGGCTTTTTATCATAGGACCTGAAATCAGCCCTCGACAACTTAACCTGTGAAAAAAAAAAATTCTAAGCCCCGGGGTGAAAACTTCAGCAAATATCTGAAATTCTCCAATTCACTCAAAAATGGTGCTAAACTGTTGCAAATTCTCCCCTGAAAGGTTTGGCGGTGGAAACAGAAGGCTTTTTATCATAGGCCAAGAAATCAACCCTCGACAACTTAACCTGTGAAAAAAAAAATTCTAAGCCCCGGGGTCAAAACTTCAGCAAAAATCTGAAATTCTCCAATTCACTCAAAGATGGTGCCAAATTTTCAAATACTCCCCTGAAAGGTTTGGCGGTGGAAACAGAAGACTTTTTATCATAGGAAATGAATTCAGCCCTCGACAACTTAACCTGTGAAAAAAAAAATTCTAAGCCCCGGGGTTACAACTTCAGCAAAAATCTGAAATTCTCCAATTCACTCAAAGATGGTGCCAACGTGTTGCAAATTCTCCCCAGAAAGGTTTGGCGGTGGAAACAGACGGCATTTTATCATAGGACATGAAATCAGCCTTCGAAAACTTAACCTGTGAAAAAAAAAATTTCTAAGCCCCAGGGTCAAAACTTCAGCAAAAATCTGAAATTCTCCAATTCACTCAAAGGTGGAGCTAAACTGTTGTAAATTTTCCCTGAAAGGTTTGGCGGTGGAAACAGAAGGCTTTTTATCATAGGCCAAGAAATCAGCCCTCGACAACTTAACCTGTGAAAAAAAAAATCTAAGCCCCGGGGTCACAACTTCAGCAAAAATCTGAAATTCTCCAATTCACTCAAAAATGGTGCTAAACTGTTGCAAATTCTCCCCTGAAAGGTTTGGCGGTGGAAACAGAAGGCTTTTTATCATAGGCCAAGAATTCAACCCTCGACAACTTAACCTGTGAAAAAAAATTTTCTAAGCCCAGGGGTCAAAACTTCAGCAAAAATCTGAAATTCTCCAATTCACTCAAAGATGGTGCCAAAGTTTTGCAAATACTCCCCTGAAAGGTTTGGCGGTGGAAACAGACGGCATTTTATCATAGGACATGAAATCAGCCTTCGAAGACGTAACGTGTGAAGAAAAAAATTTCTAAGCCCCGGGGTCACAACTTCAGCAAAAATCTGAAATTCTCCAATTCACTCAAAGATGGTGCCAACGTGTTGCAAATTCTCCCCAGAAAGGTTTGGCGGTGGAAACAGACGGCATTTTATCATAGGACATGAAATCAGCCTTCGAAGACGTAACGTGTGAAGAAAAAAATTTCTAAGCCCCGGGGTCACAACTTCAGCAAAAATCTGAAATTCTCCAATTCACTCAAAAATGGTGCTAAACTGTTGCAGATTCTTCCCAGAAAGGTTTGGCGGTGGAAACAGAAGGCTTTTTATCATAGGCCAAGAAATCAACCCTCGACAACTTAACCTGTGAAAAAAAAATTTCTAAGCCCCGGGGTCACAATTTCAGCCAAAATCTGAAATTCTCCAATTCACTCAAAAATGGTGCTAAACTGTTGCAAATTCTCCCCTGAAAGGTTTGGCGGTGGAAACAGAAGGCTTTTTATCATAGGACCTGAAATCAGCCCTCGACAACTTAACCTGTGAAAAAAAAAAAATTCTAAGCCCCGGGGTCACAACTTCAGCAAAAATCTGAAATTCTCCAATTCACTCAAAAATGGTGCTAAACTGTTGCAAATTCTCCCCTGAAAGGTTTGGCGGTGGAAACAGAAGGGTTTTTATCATAGGCCAAGAAATCAACCCTCGACAACTTAACCTGTGAAAAAAAAAATTCTAAGCCCCGGGGTCAAAACTTCAGCAAATATCTGAAATTCTCCAATTCACTCAAAAATGGTGCCAACGTGTTGCAAATACTCCCCTGAAAGGTTTGGCGGTGGAAACAGAAGGCTTTTTATCATAGGACCTGAAATCAGCCCTCGACAACTTAACCTGTGAAAAAAAAAAATTCTAAGCCCCGGGGTCACAACTTCAGCAAAAATCTGAAATTCTCCAATTCACTCAAAAATGGTGCTAAACTGTTGCAAATACTTCCCTGAAAGGTTTGGCGGTGGAAACAGATGGCTTTTTATCATAGGACATGAAATCAGCACTCGACAACTTAATCTGTGGAAAAAAACATTCCTAAGCCCCGGGGTCACAAGTTCAGCAAAAATCTGAAATTCTCCAATTAACTCAAAAATGGTGCTAAACTGTTGCAAATTCTTCCCGGAAAGTTTTGGCGGTTGAAACAGACGGCTTTTTATCATAGGGCATGAAATCAGCCTTCGACAACTTAACCTGTGAAAAAAAAAATTCTAAGCCCCGGGGTCAAAACTTCAGCAAATATCTGAAATTCTCCAATTCACTCAAAAATGGTGCCAACGTGTTGCAAATACTCCCCTGAAAGGTTTGGCGGTGGAAACAGAAGGCTTTTTATCATAGGACCTGAAATCAGCCCTCGACAACTTAACCTGTGAAAAAAAAAAATTCTAAGCCCCGGGGTGAAAACTTCAGCAAATATCTGAAATTCTCCAATTCACTCAAAAATGGTGCTAAACTGTTGCAAATTCTCCCCTGAAAGGTTTGGCGGTGGAAACAGAAGGCTTTTTATCATAGGCCAAGAAATCAACCCTCGACAACTTAACCTGTGAAAAAAAAAATTCTAAGCCCCGGGGTCAAAACTTCAGCAAAAATCTGAAATTCTCCAATTCACTCAAAGATGGTGCCAAATTTTCAAATACTCCCCTGAAAGGTTTGGCGGTGGAAACAGAAGACTTTTTATCATAGGAAATGAATTCAGCCCTCGACAACTTAACCTGTGAAAAAAAAAATTCTAAGCCCCGGGGTTACAACTTCAGCAAAAATCTGAAATTCTCCAATTCACTCAAAGATGGTGCCAACGTGTTGCAAATTCTCCCCAGAAAGGTTTGGCGGTGGAAACAGACGGCATTTTATCATAGGACATGAAATCAGCCTTCGAAAACTTAACCTGTGAAAAAAAAAATTTCTAAGCCCCAGGGTCAAAACTTCAGCAAAAATCTGAAATTCTCCAATTCACTCAAAGGTGGAGCTAAACTGTTGTAAATTTTCCCTGAAAGGTTTGGCGGTGGAAACAGAAGGCTTTTTATCATAGGCCAAGAAATCAGCCCTCGACAACTTAACCTGTGAAAAAAAAAATCTAAGCCCCGGGGTCACAACTTCAGCAAAAATCTGAAATTCTCCAATTCACTCAAAAATGGTGCTAAACTGTTGCAAATTCTCCCCTGAAAGGTTTGGCGGTGGAAACAGAAGGCTTTTTATCATAGGCCAAGAATTCAACCCTCGACAACTTAACCTGTGAAAAAAAATTTTCTAAGCCCAGGGGTCAAAACTTCAGCAAAAATCTGAAATTCTCCAATTCACTCAAAGATGGTGCCAAAGTTTTGCAAATACTCCCCTGAAAGGTTTGGCGGTGGAAACAGAACGCTTTTTATCATAGGCCAAGAAATCAACCCTCGACAACTTAACCTGTGAAAAAAAATTTTCTAAGCCCCGGGGTCACAACTTCAGCAAAAATCTGAAATTCTCCAATTCACTCAAAGATGGTGCCAACGTGTTGCAAATTCTCCCCTGAAAGGTTTGGCGGTGGAAACAGAAGGCATTTTATCATAGGACATGAAATCAGCCTTCGAAGACGTAACGTATGGGAAAAAAAAATTCTAAGCCCCAGGGTCACAACTTCAGCAAAAATCTGAAATTCTCCAATTCACTCAAAGATGGTGCCAAATTTTGCAAATACTCCCCTGAAAGGTTTGGCGGTGGAAACAGAAGGCTTTTTATCATAGGAAATGAATTCAGCCCTCGACAACTTAACCTGTGAAAAAAAAATTTCTAAGCCCCGGGGTTACAACTTCAGCAAAAATCTGAAATTCTCCAATTCACTCAAAGATGGTGCCAACGTGTTGCAAATTCTCCCCTGAAAGGTTTGGCGGTGGAAACAGACGGCATTTTATCATAGGACATGAAATCAGCCTTCGAAGACGTAACGTGTGAAAAAAGAAATTTCTAAGCCCCGGGGTCACAACTTCAGCAAAAATCTGAAATTCTCCAATTCACTCAAAGATGGTGCCAAAGTTTTGCAAATACTCCCCTGAAAGGTTTGGCGGTGGAAAAAGAAGGCTTTTTATCATAGGCCAAGAAATCAACCCTCGACAACTTAACCTGTGAAAAAAAAAATTCTAAGCCCCGGGGTCACAACTTCAGCAAAAATCTGAAATTCTCCAATTCACTCAAAAATGGTGCTAAACTGTTGCAAATTCTCCCCTGAAAGGTTTGGCGGTGGAAACAGAAGGCTTTTTATCATAGGCCAAGAAATCAACCCTCGACAACTTAACCTGTGAAAAAAAAAAATTCTAAGCCCCGGGGTCACAACTTCAGCAAAAATCTGAAATTCTCCAATTCACTCAAAAATGGTGCTAAACTGTTGCAAATTCTCCCCTGAAAGGTTTGGCGGTGGAAACAGAAGGCTATTTATCATAGGCCAAGAAATCAACCCTCGACAACTTAACCTGTGATAAAAAAATTTCTAAGCCCCGGGGTTACAACTTCAGCAAAAATCTGAAATTCTCCAATTCACTCAAAGATGGTGCCAACGTGTTGCAAATTCTCCCCAGAAAGGTTTGGCGGTGGAAACAGACGGCATTTTATCATAGGACATGAAATCAGCCTTCGAAGACGTAACGTGTGAAGAAAAAAATTTCTAAGCCCCGGGGTCACAACTTCAGCAAAAATCTGAAATTCTCCAATTCACTCAAAAATGGTGCTAAACTGTTGCAGATTCTTCCCAGAAAGGTTTGGCGGTGGAAACAGAAGGCTTTTTATCATAGGCCAAGAAATCAACCCTCGACAACTTAACCTGTGAAAAAAAAATTTCTAAGCCCCGGGGTCACAATTTCAGCCAAAATCTGAAATTCTCCAATTCACTCAAAAATGGTGCTAAACTGTTGCAAATTCTCCCCTGAAAGGTTTGGCGGTGGAAACAGAAGGCTTTTTATCATAGGACCTGAAATCAGCCCTCGACAACTTAACCTGTGAAAAAAAAAAATTTCTAAGCCCCGGGGTCACAACTTCAGCAAAAATCTGAAATTCTCCAATTCACTCAAAAATGGTGCTAAACTCTTGCAAATTCTCCCCTGAAAGGTTTGGCGGTGGAAACAGAAGGCTTTTTATCATAGGCCAAGAAATCAACCCTCGACAACTTAACCTGTGAAAAAAAAAATTCTAAGCCCCGGGGTCAAAACTTCAGCAAATATCTGAAATTCTCCAATTCACTCAAAAATGGTGCCAACGTGTTGCAAATACTCCCCTGAAAGGTTTGGCGGTGGAAACAGAAGGCTTTTTATCATAGGACCTGAAATCAGCCCTCGACAACTTAACCTGTGAAAAAAAAAAATTCTAAGCCCCGGGGTCACAACTTCAGCAAAAATCTGAAATTCTCCAATTCACTCAAAAATGGTGCTAAACTGTTGCAAATACTTCCCTGAAAGGTTTGGCGGTGGAAACAGATGGCTTTTTATCATAGGACATGAAATCAGCACTCGACAACTTAATCTGTGGAAAAAAACATTCCTAAGCCCCGGGGTCACAAGTTCAGCAAAAATCTGAAATTCTCCAATTAACTCAAAAATGGTGCTAAACTGTTGCAAATTCTTCCCGGAAAGTTTTGGCGGTTGAAACAGACGGCTTTTTATCATAGGGCATGAAATCAGCCTTCGACAACTTAACCTGTGAAAAAAAAAATTCTAAGCCCCGGGGTCAAAACTTCAGCAAATATCTGAAATTCTCCAATTCACTCAAAAATGGTGCCAACGTGTTGCAAATACTCCCCTGAAAGGTTTGGCGGTGGAAACAGAAGGCTTTTTATCATAGGACCTGAAATCAGCCCTCGACAACTTAACCTGTGAAAAAAAAAAATTCTAAGCCCCGGGGTGAAAACTTCAGCAAATATCTGAAATTCTCCAATTCACTCAAAAATGGTGCTAAACTGTTGCAAATTCTCCCCTGAAAGGTTTGGCGGTGGAAACAGAAGGCTTTTTATCATAGGCCAAGAAATCAACCCTCGACAACTTAACCTGTGAAAAAAAAAATTCTAAGCCCCGGGGTCAAAACTTCAGCAAAAATCTGAAATTCTCCAATTCACTCAAAGATGGTGCCAAATTTTCAAATACTCCCCTGAAAGGTTTGGCGGTGGAAACAGAAGACTTTTTATCATAGGAAATGAATTCAGCCCTCGACAACTTAACCTGTGAAAAAAAAAATTCTAAGCCCCGGGGTTACAACTTCAGCAAAAATCTGAAATTCTCCAATTCACTCAAAGATGGTGCCAACGTGTTGCAAATTCTCCCCAGAAAGGTTTGGCGGTGGAAACAGACGGCATTTTATCATAGGACATGAAATCAGCCTTCGAAAACTTAACCTGTGAAAAAAAAAATTTCTAAGCCCCGGGTCAAAACTTCAGCAAAAATCTGAAATTCTCCAATTCACTCAAAGGTGGAGCTAAACTGTTGTAAATTTTCCCTGAAAGGTTTGGCGGTGGAAACAGAAGGCTTTTTATCATAGGCCAAGAAATCAGCCCTCGACAACTTAACCTGTGAAAAAAAAAATCTAAGCCCCGGGGTCACAACTTCAGCAAAAATCTGAAATTCTCCAATTCACTCAAAAATGGTGCTAAACTGTTGCAAATTCTCCCCTGAAAGGTTTGGCGGTGGAAACAGAAGGCTTTTTATCATAGGCCAAGAATTCAACCCTCGACAACTTAACCTGTGAAAAAAAATTTTCTAAGCCCAGGGGTCAAAACTTCAGCAAAAATCTGAAATTCTCCAATTCACTCAAAGATGGTGCCAAAGTTTTGCAAATACTCCCCTGAAAGGTTTGGCGGTGGAAACAGAACGCTTTTTATCATAGGCCAAGAAATCAACCCTCGACAACTTAACCTGTGAAAAAAAATTTTCTAAGCCCCGGGGTCACAACTTCAGCAAAAATCTGAAATTCTCCAATTCACTCAAAGATGGTGCCAAATTTTGCAAATACTCCCCTGAAAGGTTTGGCGGTGGAAACAGAAGGCTTTTTATCATAGGAAATGAATTCAGCCCTCGACAACTTAACCTGTGAAAAAAAAAATTCTAAGCCCCGGGGTTACAACTTCAGCAAAAATCTGAAATTCTCCAATTCACTCAAAGATGGTGCCAACGTGTTGCAAATTCTCCCCAGAAAGGTTTGGCGGTGGAAACAGACGGCATTTTATCATAGGACATGAAATCAGCCTTCGAAGACGTAACGTGTGGGGAAAAAAAATTCTAAGCCCCAGGGTCACAACTTCAGCAAAAATCTGAAATTCTCCAATTCACTCAAAGATGGTGCCAAATTTTGCAAATACTCCCCTGAAAGGTTTGGCGGTGGAAACAGAAGGCTTTTTATCATAGGAAATGAATTCAGCCCTCGACAACTTAACCTGTGAAAAAAAAATTTCTAAGCCCCGGGGTTACAACTTCAGCAAAAATCTGAAATTCTCCAATTCACTCAAAGATGGTGCCAACGTGTTGCAAATTCTCCCCTGAAAGGTTTGGCGGTGGAAACAGACGGCATTTTATCATAGGACATGAAATCAGCCTTCGAAGACGTAACGTGTGAAAAAAGAAATTTCTAAGCCCCGGGGTCACAACTTCAGCAAAAATCTGAAATTCTCCAATTCACTCAAAGATGGTGCCAAAGTTTTGCAAATACTCCCCTGAAAGGTTTGGCGGTGGAAACAGAAGGCTTTTTATCATAGGCCAAGAAATCAACCCTCGACAACTTAACCTGTGAAAAAAAAAATTCTAAGCCCCGGGGTCACAACTTCAGCAAAAATCTGAAATTCTCCAATTCACTCAAAAATGGTGCTAAACTGTTGCAAATTCTCCCGTGAAAGGTTTGGCGGTGGAAACAGAAGGCTTTTTATCATAGGCCAAGAAATCAACCCTCGACAACTTAACCTGTGAAAAAAAATTTTCTAAGCCCAGGGGTCAAAACTTCAGCAAAAATCTGAAATTCTCCAATTCACTCAAAGATGGTGTCAAAGTTTTGCAAATACTCCCCTGAAAGGTTTGGCGGTGGAAACAGAACGCTTTTTATCATAGGCCAAGAAATCAACCCTCTACAACTTAACCTGTGAAAAAAAAAAATTCTAAGCCCCGGGGTCACAACTTCAGCAAAAATCTGAAATTCTCCAATTCACTCAAAGATGGTGCCAAAGTTTTGCAAATTCTCCCCTAAAAGGTTTGGCGGTGGAAACAGAAGGCTTTTTATCATAGGAAATGAATTCAGCCCTCGACAACTTAACCTGTGAAAAAAAAAATTCTAAGCCCCGGGGTTACAACTTCAGCAAAAATCTGAAATTCTCCAATTCACTCAAAGATGGTGCCAACGTGTTGCAAATTCTCCCCAGAAAGGTTTGGCGGTGGAAACAGACGGCATTTTATCATAGGACATGAAATCAGCCTTCGAAGACGTAACGTGTGAAGAAAAAAATTTCTAAGCCCCGGGGTCACAACTTCAGCAAAAATCTGAAATTCTCCAATTCACTCAAAGATGGTGCCAACGTGTTGCAAATTCTTCCCAGAAAGGTTTGGCGGTGGAAACAGAAGGCTTTTTATCATAGGCCAAGAAATCAACCCTCGACAACTTAGCCTGTGAAAAAAAAAATTCTAAGCCCCGGGGTCACAACTTCAGCAAAAATCTGAAATTCTCCAATTCACTCAAAAATGGTGCTAAACTGTTGCAAATTCTCCCCTGAAAGGTTTGGCGGTGGAAACAGAAGGCTTTTTATCATAGGCCAAGAAATCAACCCTCGACAACTTAACCTGTGAAAAAAAAAATTCTAAGCCCCTGGGTCAAAACTTCAGCAAATATCTGAAATTCTCCAATTCACTCAAAAATGGTGCCAACGTGTTGCAAATACTCCCCTGAAAGGTTTGGCGGTGGAAACAGAAGGCTTTTTATCATAGGCCAAGAAATCAGCCCTCGACAACTTAACCTGTGAAAAAAAAAAAATCTAAGCCCAGGGGTCAAAACTTCAGCAAAAATCTGAAATTCTCCAATTCACTCAAAGATGGTGTCAAAGTTTTGCAAATACTCCCCTGAAAGGTTTGGCGGTGGAAACAGAAGGCTTTTTATCATAGGCCAAGAAATCAACCCTCGACAACTTAACCTGTGGAAAAAAAATTTCTAAGCCCAGGGGTCAAAACTTCAGCAAAAATCTGAAATTCTCCAATTCACTCAAAGATGGTGCCAAAGTTTTGCAAATACTCCCCTGAAAGGTTTGGCGGTGGAAACAGAACGCTTTTTATCATAGGCCAAGAAATCAACCCTCTACAACTTAACCTGTGAAAAAAAATTTTCTAAGCCCCGGGGTCACAACTTCAGCAAAAATCTGAAATTCTCCAATTCACTCAAAGATGGTGCCAAATTTTGCAAATACTCCCCTGAAAGGTTTGGCGGTGGAAACAGAAGGCTTTTTATCATAGGAAATGAATTCAGCCCTCGAAAACTTAACCTGTGAAAAAAAAAATTCTAAGCCCCGGGGTTACAACTTCAGCAAAAATCTGAAATTCTCCAATTCACTCAAAGATGGTGCCAACGTGTTGCAAATTCTCCCCAGAAAGGTTTGGCGGTGGAAACAGACGGCATTTTATCATAGGACATGAAATCAGCCTTCGAAGACGTAACGTGTGAAAAAAAAAAATTCTAAGCCCCAGGGTCACAACTTCAGCAAAAATCTGAAATTCTCCAATTCACTCAAAGATGGTGCCAAATTTTGCAAATACTCCCCTGAAAGGTTTGGCGGTGGAAACAGAAGGCTTTTTATCATAGGAAATGAATTCAGCCCTCGACAACTTAACCTGTGAAAAAAAAATTTCTAAGCCCCGGGGTTACAACTTCAGCAAAAATCTGAAATTCTCCAATTCACTCAAAGATGGTGCCAACGTGTTGCAAATTCTCCCCAGAAAGGTTTGGCGGTGGAAACAGACGGCATTTTATCATAGGACATGAAATCAGCCTTCGAAGACGTAACGTGTGAAAAAAAAAAATTCTAAGCCCCAGGGTCACAACTTCAGCAAAAATCTGAAATTCTCCAATTCACTCAAAGATGGTGCCAAATTTTGCAAATACTCCCCTGAAAGGTTTGGCGGTGGAAACAGAAGGCTTTTTATCATAGGAAATGAATTCAGCCCTCGACAACTTAACCTGTGAAAAAAAAATTTCTAAGCCCCGGGGTTACAACTTCAGCAAAAATCTGAAATTCTCCAATTCACTCAAAGATGGTGCCAACGTGTTGCAAATTCTCCCCTGAAAGGTTTGGCGGTGGAAACAGACGGCATTTTATCATAGGACATGAAATCAGCCTTCGAAGACGTAACGTGTGAAAAAAAAAAATTCTAAGCCCCAGGGTCACAACTTCAGCAAAAATCTGAAATTCTCCAATTCACTCAAAGATGGTGCCAAATTTTGCAAATACTCCCCTGAAAGGTTTGGCGGTGGAAACAGAAGGCTTTTTATCATAGGAAATGAATTCAGCCCTCGACAACTTAACCTGTGAAAAAAAAATTTCTAAGCCCCGGGGTTACAACTTCAGCAAAAATCTGAAATTCTCCAATTCACTCAAAGATGGTGCCAACGTGTTGCAAATTCTCCCCAGAAAGGTTTGGCGGTGGAAACAGACGGCATTTTATCATAGGACATGAAATCAGCCTTCGAAGACGTAACGTGTGAAAAAAAAAAATTCTAAGCCCCAGGGTCACAACTTCAGCAAAAATCTGAAATTCTCCAATTCACTCAAAGATGGTGCCAAATTTTGCAAATACTCCCCTGAAAGGTTTGGCGGTGGAAACAGAAGGCTTTTTATCATAGGAAATGAATTCAGCCCTCGACAACTTAACCTGTGAAAAAAAAATTTCTAAGCCCCGGGGTTACAACTTCAGCAAAAATCTGAAATTCTCCAATTCACTCAAAGATGGTGCCAACGTGTTGCAAATTCTCCCCTGAAAGGTTTGGCGGTGGAAACAGACGGCATTTTATCATAGGACATGAAATCAGCCTTCGAAGACGTAACGTGTGAAAAAAAAAATTTCTAAGCCCCGGGGTCACAACTTCAGCAAAAATCTGAAATTCTCCAATTCACTCAAAGATGGTGCCAAAGTTTTGCAAATACTCCCCTGCAAGGTTTGGCGGTGGAAACAGAAGGCTTTTTATCATAGGCCAAGAAATCAACCCTCGACAACTTAGCCTGTGAAAAAAAAAATTCTAAGCCCCGGGGTCACAACTTCAGCAAAAATCTGAAATTCTCCAATTCACTCAAAAATGGTGCTAAACTGTTGCAAATTGTCCCCTGAAAGGTTTGGCGGTGGAAACAGAAGGCTTTTTATCATAGGCCAAGAAATCAACCCTCGACAACTTAACCTGTGAAAAAAAAAATTCTAAGCCCCTGGGTCAAAACTTCAGCAAATATCTGAAATTCTCCAATTCACTCAAAAATGGTGCCAACGTGTTGCAAATACTCCCCTGAAAGGTTTGGCGGTGGAAACAGAAGGCTTTTTATCATAGGCCAAGAAATCAGCCCTCGACAACTTAACCTGTGAAAAAAAAAAAATCTAAGCCCAGGGGTCAAAACTTCAGCAAAAATCTGAAATTCTCCAATTCACTCAAAGATGGTGTCAAAGTTTTGCAAATACTCCCCTGAAAGGTTTGGCGGTGGAAACAGAAGGCTTTTTATCATAGGCCAAGAAATCAACCCTCGACAACTTAACCTGTGAAAAAAAAATTTCTAAGCCCAGGGGTCAAAACTTCAGCAAAAATCTGAAATTCTCCAATTCACTCAAAGATGGTGCCAAAGTTTTGCAAATACTCCCCTGAAAGGTTTGGCGGTGGAAACAGAACGCTTTTTATCATAGGCCAAGAAATCAACCCTCTACAACTTAACCTGTGAAAAAAATTTTTCTAAGCCCCGGGGTCACAACTTCAGCAAAAATCTGAAATTCTCCAATTCACTCAAAGATGGTGCCAAATTTTGCAAATACTCCCCTGAAAGGTTTGGCGGTGGAAACAGAAGGCTTTTTATCATAGGAAATGAATTCAGCCCTCGACAACTTAACCTGTGAAAAAAAAAATTCTAAGCCCCGGGGTTACAACTTCAGCAAAAATCTGAAATTCTCCAATTCACTCAAAGATGGTGCCAACGTGTTGCAAATTCTCCCCAGAAAGGTTTGGCGGTGGAAACAGACGGCATTTTATCATAGGACATGAAATCAGCCTTCGAAGACGTAACGTGTGAAAAAAAAAAATTCTAAGCCCCAGGGTCACAACTTCAGCAAAAATCTGAAATTCTCCAATTCACTCAAAGATGGTGCCAAATTTTGCAAATACTCCCCTGAAAGGTTTGGCGGTGGAAACAGAAGGCTTTTTATCATAGGAAATGAATTCAGCCCTCGACAACTTAACCTGTGAAAAAAAAATTTCTAAGCCCCGGGGTTACAACTTCAGCAAAAATCTGAAATTCTCCAATTCACTCAAAGATGGTGCCAACGTGTTGCAAATTCTCCCCTGAAAGGTTTGGCGGTGGAAACAGACGGCATTTTATCATAGGACATGAAATCAGCCTTCGAAGACGTAACGTGTGAAAAAAAAAAATTCTAAGCCCCAGGGTCACAACTTCAGCAAAAATCTGAAATTCTCCAATTCACTCAAAGATGGTGCCAAATTTTGCAAATACTCCCCTGAAAGGTTTGGCGGTGGAAACAGAAGGCTTTTTATCATAGGAAATGAATTCAGCCCTCGACAACTTAACCTGTGAAAAAAAAATTTCTAAGCCCCGGGGTTACAACTTCAGCAAAAATCTGAAATTCTCCAATTCACTCAAAGATGGTGCCAACGTGTTGCAAATTCTCCCCAGAAAGGTTTGGCGGTGGAAACAGACGGCATTTTATCATAGGACATGAAATCAGCCTTCGAAGACGTAACGTGTGAAAAAAAAAAATTCTAAGCCCCAGGGTCACAACTTCAGCAAAAATCTGAAATTCTCCAATTCACTCAAAGATGGTGCCAAATTTTGCAAATACTCCCCTGAAAGGTTTGGCGGTGGAAACAGAAGGCTTTTTATCATAGGAAATGAATTCAGCCCTCGACAACTTAACCTGTGAAAAAAAAATTTCTAAGCCCCGGGGTTACAACTTCAGCAAAAATCTGAAATTCTCCAATTCACTCAAAGATGGTGCCAACGTGTTGCAAATTCTCCCCTGAAAGGTTTGGCGGTGGAAACAGACGGCATTTTATCATAGGACATGAAATCAGCCTTCGAAGACGTAACGTGTGAAAAAAAAAATTTCTAAGCCCCGGGGTCACAACTTCAGCAAAAATCTGAAATTCTCCAATTCACTCAAAGATGGTGCCAAAGTTTTGCAAATACTCCCCTGCAAGGTTTGGCGGTGGAAACAGAAGGCTTTTTATCATAGGCCAAGAAATCAACCCTCGACAACTTAACCTGTGAAAAAAAAAATTCTAAGCCCCAGGGTCAAAACTTCAGCAAATATCTGAAATTCTCCAATTCACTCAAAAATGGTGCCAACATGTTGCAAATACTCCCCTGAAAGGTTTGGCGGTGGAAACAGAAGGCTTTTTATCATAGGACATGAAATCAGCCCTCGAAAACTTAACCTGTGAAAAAAAAAATTTCTAAGCCCCAGGGTCAAAACTTCAGCAAAAATCTGAAATTCTCCAATTCACTCAAAGGTGGAGCTAAACTGTTGTAAATTTTCCCTGAAAGGTTTGGCGGTGGAAACAGAAGGCTTTTTATCATAGGACATGAAATCAGCCCTCGACAACTTAACCTGTGAAAAAAAAAAATTCTAAGCCCCGGGGTCACAACTTCAGCAAAAATCTGAAATTCTCCAATTCACTCAAAAATGGTGCTAAACTGTTGCAAATTCTCCCCTGAAAGGTTTGGCGGTGGAAACAGAAGGCTTTTTATCATAGGCCAAGAAATCAACCCTCGACAACTTAACCTGTGAAAAAAAAATTTCTAAGCCCAGGGGTCAAAACTTCAGCAAAAATCTGAAATTCTCCAATTCACTCAAAGATGGTGTCAAAGTTTTGCAAATACTCCCCTGAAAGGTTTGGCGGTGGAAACAGAACGCTTTTTATCATAGGCCAAGAAATCAACCCTCTACAACTTAACCTGTGAAAAAAAATTTTCTAAGCCCCGGGGTCACAACTTCAGCAAAAATCTGAAATTCTCCAATTCACTCAAAGATGGTGCCAAATTTTGCAAATACTCCCCTGAAAGGTTTGGCGGTGGAAACAGAAGGCTTTTTATCATAGGAAATGAATTCAGCCCTCGACAACTTAACCTGTGAAAAAAAAAATTCTAAGCCCCGGGGTTACAACTTCAGCAAAAATCTGAAATTCTCCAATTCACTCAAAGATGGTGCCAACGTGTTGCAAATTCTCCCCAGAAAGGTTTGGCGGTGGAAACAGACGGCATTTTATCATAGGACATGAAATCAGCCTTCGAAGACGTAACGTGTGAAGAAAAAAATTTCTAAGCCCCGGGGTCACAACTTCAGCAAAAATCTGAAATTCTCCAATTCACTCAAAAATGGTGCTAAACTGTTGCAAATTGTCCCCTGAAAGGTTTGGCGGTGGAAACAGAAGGCTTTTTATCATAGGCCAAGAAATCAACCCTCGACAACTTAACCTGTGAAAAAAAAAATTCTAAGCCCCTGGGTCAAAACTTCAGCAAATATCTGAAATTCTCCAATTCACTCAAAAATGGTGCCAACGTGTTGCAAATACTCCCCTGAAAGGTTTGGCGGTGGAAACAGAAGGCTTTTTATCATAGGCCAAGAAATCAGCCCTCGACAACTTAACCTGTGAAAAAAAAAAAATCTAAGCCCAGGGGTCAAAACTTCAGCAAAAATCTGAAATTCTCCAATTCACTCAAAGATGTTGTCAAAGTTTTGCAAATACTCCCCTGAAAGGTTTGGCGGTGGAAACAGAAGGCTTTTTATCATAGGCCAAGAAATCAACCCTCGACAACTTAACCTGTGAAAAAAAAATTTCTAAGCCCAGGGGTCAAAACTTCAGCAAAAATCTGAAATTCTCCAATTCACTCAAAGATGGTGCCAAAGTTTTGCAAATACTCCCCTGAAAGGTTTGGCGGTGGAAACAGAACGCTTTTTATCATAGGCCAAGAAATCAACCCTCTACAACTTAACCTGTGAAAAAAAATTTTCTAAGCCCCGGGGTCACAACTTCAGCAAAAATCTGAAATTCTCCAATTCACTCAAAGATGGTGCCAAATTTTGCAAATACTCCCCTGAAAGGTTTGGCGGTGGAAACAGAAGGCTTTTTATCATAGGAAATGAATTCAGCCCTCGACAACTTAACCTGTGAAAAAAAAAATTCTAAGCCCCGGGGTTACAACTTCAGCAAAAATCTGAAATTCTCCAATTCACTCAAAGATGGTGCCAACGTGTTGCAAATTCTCCCCAGAAAGGTTTGGCGGTGGAAACAGACGGCATTTTATCATAGGACATGAAATCAGCCTTCGAAGACGTAACGTGTGAAAAAAAAAAATTCTAAGCCCCAGGGTCACAACTTCAGCAAAAATCTGAAATTCTCCAATTCACTCAAAGATGGTGCCAAATTTTGCAAATACTCCCCTGAAAGGTTTGGCGGTGGAAACAGAAGGCTTTTTATCATAGGAAATGAATTCAGCCCTCGACAACTTAACCTGTGGAAAAAAAATTTCTAAGCCCCGGGGTTACAACTTCAGCAAAAATCTGAAATTCTCCAATTCACTCAAAGATGGTGCCAACGTGTTGCAAATTCTCCCCAGAAAGGTTTGGCGGTGGAAACAGACGGCATTTTATCATAGGACATGAAATCAGCCTTCGAAGACGTAACGTGTGAAAAAAAAAAATTCTAAGCCCCAGGGTCACAACTTCAGCAAAAATCTGAAATTCTCCAATTCACTCAAAGATGGTGCCAAATTTTGCAAATACTCCCCTGAAAGGTTTGGCGGTGGAAACAGAAGGCTTTTTATCATAGGAAATGAATTCAGCCCTCGACAACTTAACCTGTGAAAAAAAAATTTCTAAGCCCCGGGGTTACAACTTCAGCAAAAATCTGAAATTCTCCAATTCACTCAAAGATGGTGCCAACGTGTTGCAAATTCTCCCCTGAAAGGTTTGGCGGTGGAAACAGACGGCATTTTATCATAGGACATGAAATCAGCCTTCGAAGACGTAACGTGTGAAAAAAAAAAATTTCTAAGCCCCGGGGTCACAACTTCAGCAAAAATCTGAAATTCTCCAATTCACTCAAAGATGGTGCCAAAGTTTTGCAAATACTCCCCTGAAAGGTTTGGCGGTGGAAACAGAAGGCTTTTTATCATAGGCCAAGAAATCAACCCTCGACAACTTAACCTGTGAAAAAAAAAATTCTAAGCCCCAGGGTCAAAACTTCAGCAAATATCTGAAATTCTCCAATTCACTCAAAAATGGTGCCAACATGTTGCAAATACTCCCCTGAAAGGTTTGGCGGTGGAAACAGAAGGCTTTTTATCATAGGACATGAAATCAGCCCTCGAAAACTTAACCTGTGAAAAAAAAAATTTCTAAGCCCCAGGGTCAAAACTTCAGCAAAAATCTGAAATTCTCCAATTCACTCAAAGGTGGAGCTAAACTGTTGTAAATTTTCCCTGAAAGGTTTGGCGGTGGAAACAGAAGGCTTTTTATCATAGGCCAAGAAATCAGCCCTCGACAACTTAACCTGTGAAAAAAAAAAAATCTAAGCCCCGGGGTCACAACTTCAGCAAAAATCTGAAATTCTCCAATTCACTCAAAAATGGTGCTAAACTGTTGCAAATTCTCCCCTGAAAGGTTTGGCGGTGGAAACAGAAGGCTTTTTATCATAGGCCAAGAAATCAACCCTCGACAACTTAGCCTGTGAAAAAAAAAATTCTAAGCCCCGGGGTCACAACTTCAGCAAAAATCTGAAATTCTCCAATTCACTCAAAAATGGTGCTAAACTGTTGCAAATTCTCCCCTGAAAGGTTTGGCGGTGGAAACAGAAGGCTTTTTATCATAGGCCAAGAAATCAACCCTCGACAACTTAACCTGTGAAAAAAAAAATTCTAAGCCCCTGGGTCAAAACTTCAGCAAATATCTGAAATTCTCCAATTCACTCAAAAATGGTGCCAACGTGTTGCAAATACTCCCCTGAAAGGTTTGGCGGTGGAAACAGAAGGCTTTTTATCATAGGACATGAAATCAGCCCTCGACAACTTAACCTGTGAAAAAAAAAAATTCTAAGCCCCGGGGTCACAACTTCAGCAAAAATCTGAAATTCTCCAATTCACTCAAAAATGGTGCTAAACTGTTGCAAATTCTCCCCTGAAAGGTTTGGCGGTGGAAACAGAAGGCTTTTTATCATAGGCCAAGAAATCAACCATCGACAACTTAACCTGTGAAAAAAAAATTTCTAAGCCCAGGGGTCAAAACTTCAGCAAAAATCTGAAATTCTCCAATTCACTCAAAGATGGTGTCAAAGTTTTGCAAATACTCCCCTGAAAGGTTTGGCGGTGGAAACAGAACGCTTTTTATCATAGGCCAAGAAATCAACCCTCTACAACTTAACCTGTGAAAAAAAAAATTCTAAGCCCCGGGGTCACAACTTCAGCAAAAATCTGAAATTCTCCAATTCACTCAAAGATGGTGCCAAATTTTGCAAATACTCCCCTAAAAGGTTTGGCGGTGGAAACAGAAGGCTTTTTATCATAGGAAATGAATTCAGCCCTCGACAACTTAACCTGTGAAAAAAAAAATTCTAAGCCCCGGGGTTACAACTTCAGCAAAAATCTGAAATTCTCCAATTCACTCAAAGATGGTGCCAACGTGTTGCAAATTCTCCCCAGAAAGGTTTGGCGGTGGAAACAGACAGCATTTTATCATAGGACATGATATCAGCCTTCGAAGACGTAACGTGTGAAGAAAAAAATTTCTAAGCCCCGGGGTCACAACTTCAGCAAAAATCTGAAATTCTCCAATTCACTCAAAGATGGTGCCAACGTGTTGCAAATTCTTCCCAGAAAGGTTTGGCGGTGGAAACAGAAGGCTTTTTATCATAGGCCAAGAAATCAACCCTCGACAACTTAACCTGTGAAAAAAAAAAAAATCTAAGCCCCGGGGTCACAACTTCAGCAAAAATCTGAAATTCTCCAATTCACTCAAAAATGGTGCTAAACTGTTGCAAATTCTCCCCTGAAAGGTTTGGCGGTGGAAACAGAAGGCTTTTTATCATAGGCCAACAATTCAACCCTCGACAACTTAACCTGTGAAAAAAAAAATTCTAAGCCCCTGGGTCAAAACTTCAGCAAATATCTGAAATTCTCCAATTCACTCAAAAATGGTGCCAACGTGTTGCAAATACTCCCCTGAAAGGTTTGGCGGTGGAAACAGAAGGCTTTTTATCATAGGAAATGAATTCAGCCCTCGACAACTTAACCTGTGAAAAAAAAATTTCTAAGCCCAGGGGTCAAAACTTCAGCAAAAATCTGAAATTCTCCAATTCACTCAAAGATGGTGCCAAATTTTGCAAATACTCCCCTGAAAGGTTTGGCGGTGGAAACAGAAGGCTTTTTATCATAGGAAATGAATTCAGCCCTCGACAACTTAACCTGTGAAAAAAAAATTTCTAAGCCCCGGGGTTACAACTTCAGCAAAAATCTGAAATTCTCCAATTCACTCAAAGATGGTGCCAACGTGTTGCAAATTCTCCCCTGAAAGGTTTGGCGGTGGAAACAGACGGCATTTTATCATAGGACATGAAATCAGCCTTCGAAGACGTAACGTGTGAAAAAAAAAAATTTCTAAGCCCCGGGGTCACAACTTCAGCAAAAATCTGAAATTCTCCAATTCACTCAAAGATGGTGCCAAAGTTTTGCAAATACTCCCCTGAAAGGTTTGGCGGTGGAAACAGAAGGCTTTTTATCATAGGCCAAGAAATCAACCCTCGACAACTTAACCTGTGAAAAAAAAAATTCTAAGCCCCAGGGTCAAAACTTCAGCAAATATCTGAAATTCTCCAATTCACTCAAAAATGGTGCCAACATGTTGCAAATACTCCCCTGAAAGGTTTGGCGGTGGAAACAGAAGGCTTTTTATCATAGGACATGAAATCAGCCCTCGAAAACTTAACCTGTGAAAAAAAAAATTTCTAAGCCCCAGGGTCAAAACTTCAGCAAAAATCTGAAATTCTCCAATTCACTCAAAGGTGGAGCTAAACTGTTGTAAATTTTCCCTGAAAGGTTTGGCGGTGGAAACAGAAGGCTTTTTATCATAGGCCAAGAAATCAGCCCTCGACAACTTAACCTGTGAAAAAAAAAAAATCTAAGCCCCGGGGTCACAACTTCAGCAAAAATCTGAAATTCTCCAATTCACTCAAAAATGGTGCTAAACTGTTGCAAATTCTCCCCTGAAAGGTTTGGCGGTGGAAACAGAAGGCTTTTTATCATAGGCCAAGAAATCAACCCTCGACAACTTAGCCTGTGAAAAAAAAAATTCTAAGCCCCGGGGTCACAACTTCAGCAAAAATCTGAAATTCTCCAATTCACTCAAAAATGGTGCTAAACTGTTGCAAATTCTCCCCTGAAAGGTTTGGCGGTGGAAACAGAAGGCTTTTTATCATAGGCCAAGAAATCAACCCTCGACAACTTAACCTGTGAAAAAAAAAATTCTAAGCCCCTGGGTCAAAACTTCAGCAAATATCTGAAATTCTCCAATTCACTCAAAAATGGTGCCAACGTGTTGCAAATACTCCCCTGAAAGGTTTGGCGGTGGAAACAGAAGGCTTTTTATCATAGGACATGAAATCAGCCCTCGACAACTTAACCTGTGAAAAAAAAAAATTCTAAGCCCCGGGGTCACAACTTCAGCAAAAATCTGAAATTCTCCAATTCACTCAAAAATGGTGCTAAACTGTTGCAAATTCTCCCCTGAAAGGTTTGGCGGTGGAAACAGAAGGCTTTTTATCATAGGCCAAGAAATCAACCCTCGACAACTTAACCTGTGAAAAAAAATTTTCTAAGCCCCGGGGTCACAACTTCAGCAAAAATCTGAAATTCTCCAATTCACTCAAAGATGGTGCCAAATTTTGCAAATACTCCCCTGAAAGGTTTGGCGGTGGAAACAGAAGGCTTTTTATCATAGGAAATGAATTCAGCCCTCGACAACTTAACCTGTGAAAAAAAAAATTCTAAGCCCCGGGGTTACAACTTCAGCAAAAATCTGAAATTCTCCAATTCACTCAAAGATGGTGCCAACGTGTTGCAAATTCTCCCCAGAAAGGTTTGGCGGTGGAAACAGACGGCATTTTATCATAGGACATGAAATCAGCCTTCGAAGACGTAACGTGTGAAAAAAAAAAATTCTAAGCCCCAGGGTCACAACTTCAGCAAAAATCTGAAATTCTCCAATTCACTCAAAGATGGTGCCAAAGTTTTGCAAATACTCCCCTGAAAGGTTTGGCGGTGGAAACAGAAGGCTTTTTATCATAGGCCAAGAAATCAACCCTCGACAACTTAACCTGTGAAAAAAAAAATTCTAAGCCCCAGGGTCAAAACTTCAGCAAATATCTGAAATTCTCCAATTCACTCAAAAATGGTGCCAACATGTTGCAAATACTCCCCTGAAAGGTTTGGCGGTGGAAACAGAAGGCTTTTTATCATAGGACATGAAATCAGCCCTCGAAAACTTAACCTGTGAAAAAAAAAATTTCTAAGCCCCAGGGTCAAAACTTCAGCAAAAATCTGAAATTCTCCAATTCACTCAAAGGTGGAGCTAAACTGTTGTAAATTTTCCCTGAAAGGTTTGGCGGTGGAAACAGAAGGCTTTTTATCATAGGCCAAGAAATCAGCCCTCGACAACTTAACCTGTGAAAAAAAAAAAATCTAAGCCCCGGGGTCACAACTTCAGCAAAAATCTGAAATTCTCCAATTCACTCAAAAATGGTGCTAAACTGTTGCAAATTCTCCCCTGAAAGGTTTGGCGGTGGAAACAGAAGGCTTTTTATCATAGGCCAAGAAATCAACCCTCGACAACTTAGCCTGTGAAAAAAAAAATTCTAAGCCCCGGGGTCACAACTTCAGCAAAAATCTGAAATTCTCCAATTCACTCAAAAATGGTGCTAAACTGTTGCAAATTCTCCCCTGAAAGGTTTGGCGGTGGAAACAGAAGGCTTTTTATCATAGGCCAAGAAATCAACCCTCGACAACTTAACCTGTGAAAAAAAAAATTCTAAGCCCCTGGGTCAAAACTTCAGCAAATATCTGAAATTCTCCAATTCACTCAAAAATGGTGCCAACGTGTTGCAAATACTCCCCTGAAAGGTTTGGCGGTGGAAACAGAAGGCTTTTTATCATAGGACATGAAATCAGCCCTCGACAACTTAACCTGTGAAAAAAAAAAATTCTAAGCCCCGGGGTCACAACTTCAGCAAAAATCTGAAATTCTCCAATTCACTCAAAAATGGTGCTAAACTGTTGCAAATTCTCCCCTGAAAGGTTTGGCGGTGGAAACAGAAGGCTTTTTATCATAGGCCAAGAAATCAACCCTCGACAACTTAACCTGTGAAAAAAAAATTTCTAAGCCCAGGGGTCAAAACTTCAGCAAAAATCTGAAATTCTCCAATTCACTCAAAGATGGTGTCAAAGTTTTGCAAATACTCCCCTGAAAGGTTTGGCGGTGGAAACAGAACGCTTTTTATCATAGGCCAAGAAATCAACCCTCTACAACTTAACCTGTGAAAAAAAAAAATTCTAAGCCCCGGGGTCACAACTTCAGCAAAAATCTGAAATTCTCCAATTCACTCAAAGATGGTGCCAAATTTTGCAAATACTCCCCTAAAAGGTTTGGCGGTGGAAACAGAAGGCTTTTTATCATAGGAAATGAATTCAGCCCTCGACAACTTAACCTGTGAAAAAAAAAATTCTAAGCCCCGGGGTTACAACTTCAGCAAAAATCTGAAATTCTCCAATTCACTCAAAGATGGTGCCAACGTGTTGCAAATTCTCCCCAGAAAGGTTTGGCGGTGGAAACAGACAGCATTTTATCATAGGACATGATATCAGCCTTCGAAGACGTAACGTGTGAAGAAAAAAATTTCTAAGCCCCGGGGTCACAACTTCAGCAAAAATCTGAAATTCTCCAATTCACTCAAAGATGGTGCCAACGTGTTGCAAATTCTTCCCAGAAAGGTTTGGCGGTGGAAACAGAAGGCTTTTTATCATAGGCCAAGAAATCAACCCTCGACAACTTAACCTGTGAAAAAAAAAAAAATCTAAGCCCCGGGGTCACAACTTCAGCAAAAATCTGAAATTCTCCAATTCACTCAAAAATGGTGCTAAACTGTTGCAAATTCTCCCCTGAAAGGTTTGGCGGTGGAAACAGAAGGCTTTTTATCATAGGCCAACAATTCAACCCTCGACAACTTAACCTGTGAAAAAAAAAATTCTAAGCCCCTGGGTCAAAACTTCAGCAAATATCTGAAATTCTCCAATTCACTCAAAAATGGTGCCAACGTGTTGCAAATACTCCCCTGAAAGGTTTGGCGGTGGAAACAGAAGGCTTTTTATCATAGGAAATGAATTCAGCCCTCGACAACTTAACCTGTGAAAAAAAAATTTCTAAGCCCAGGGGTCAAAACTTCAGCAAAAATCTGAAATTCTCCAATTCACTCAAAGATGGTGCCAAATTTTGCAAATACTCCCCTGAAAGGTTTGGCGGTGGAAACAGAAGGCTTTTTATCATAGGAAATGAATTCAGCCCTCGACAACTTAACCTGTGAAAAAAAAAATTCTAAGCCCCGGGGTTACAACTTCAGCAAAAATCTGAAATTCTCCAATTCACTCAAAGATGGTGCCAACGTGTTGCAAATTCTCCCCAGAAAGGTTTGGCGGTGGAAACAGACGGCATTTTATCATAGGACATGAAATCAGCCTTCGAAGACGTAACGTGTGAAAAAAAAAAATTCTAAGCCCCAGGGTCACAACTTCAGCAAAAATCTGAAATTCTCCAATTCACTCAAAGATGGTGCCAAATTTTGCAAATACTCCCCTGAAAGGTTTGGCGGTGGAAACAGAAGGCTTTTTATCATAGGAAATGAATTCAGCCCTCGACAACTTAACCTGTGAAAAAAAAATTTCTAAGCCCCGGGGTTACAACTTCAGCAAAAATCTGAAATTCTCCAATTCACTCAAAGATGGTGCCAACGTGTTGCAAATTCTCCCCTGAAAGGTTTGGCGGTGGAAACAGACGGCATTTTATCATAGGACATGAAATCAGCCTTCGAAGACGTAACGTGTGAAAAAAAAAAATTTCTAAGCCCCGGGGTCACAACTTCAGCAAAAATCTGAAATTCTCCAATTCACTCAAAGATGGTGCCAAAGTTTTGCAAATACTCCCCTGAAAGGTTTGGCGGTGGAAACAGAAGGCTTTTTATCATAGGCCAAGAAATCAACCCTCGACAACTTAACCTGTGAAAAAAAAAATTCTAAGCCCCAGGGTCAAAACTTCAGCAAATATCTGAAATTCTCCAATTCACTCAAAAATGGTGCCAACATGTTGCAAATACTCCCCTGAAAGGTTTGGCGGTGGAAACAGAAGGCTTTTTATCATAGGACATGAAATCAGCCCTCGAAAACTTAACCTGTGAAAAAAAAAATTTCTAAGCCCCAGGGTCAAAACTTCAGCAAAAATCTGAAATTCTCCAATTCACTCAAAGGTGGAGCTAAACTGTTGTAAATTTTCCCTGAAAGGTTTGGCGGTGGAAACAGAAGGCTTTTTATCATAGGCCAAGAAATCAGCCCTCGACAACTTAACCTGTGAAAAAAAAAAAATCTAAGCCCCGGGGTCACAACTTCAGCAAAAATCTGAAATTCTCCAATTCACTCAAAAATGGTGCTAAACTGTTGCAAATTCTCCCCTGAAAGGTTTGGCGGTGGAAACAGAAGGCTTTTTATCATAGGCCAAGAAATCAACCCTCGACAACTTAGCCTGTGAAAAAAAAAATTCTAAGCCCCGGGGTCACAACTTCAGCAAAAATCTGAAATTCTCCAATTCACTCAAAAATGGTGCTAAACTGTTGCAAATTCTCCCCTGAAAGGTTTGGCGGTGGAAACAGAAGGCTTTTTATCATAGGCCAAGAAATCAACCCTCGACAACTTAACCTGTGAAAAAAAAAATTCTAAGCCCCTGGGTCAAAACTTCAGCAAATATCTGAAATTCTCCAATTCACTCAAAAATGGTGCCAACGTGTTGCAAATACTCCCCTGAAAGGTTTGGCGGTGGAAACAGAAGGCTTTTTATCATAGGACATGAAATCAGCCCTCGACAACTTAACCTGTGAAAAAAAAAAATTCTAAGCCCCGGGGTCACAACTTCAGCAAAAATCTGAAATTCTCCAATTCACTCAAAAATGGTGCTAAACTGTTGCAAATTCTCCCCTGAAAGGTTTGGCGGTGGAAACAGAAGGCTTTTTATCATAGGCCAAGAAATCAACCCTCGACAACTTAACCTGTGAAAAAAAATTTTCTAAGCCCCGGGGTCACAACTTCAGCAAAAATCTGAAATTCTCCAATTCACTCAAAGATGGTGCCAAATTTTGCAAATACTCCCCTGAAAGGTTTGGCGGTGGAAACAGAAGGCTTTTTATCATAGGAAATGAATTCAGCCCTCGACAACTTAACCTGTGAAAAAAAAAATTCTAAGCCCCGGGGTTACAACTTCAGCAAAAATCTGAAATTCTCCAATTCACTCAAAGATGGTGCCAACGTGTTGCAAATTCTCCCCAGAAAGGTTTGGCGGTGGAAACAGACGGCATTTTATCATAGGACATGAAATCAGCCTTCGAAGACGTAACGTGTGAAAAAAAAAAATTCTAAGCCCCAGGGTCACAACTTCAGCAAAAATCTGAAATTCTCCAATTCACTCAAAGATGGTGCCAAATTTTGCAAATACTCCCCTGAAAGGTTTGGCGGTGGAAACAGAAGGCTTTTTATCATAGGAAATGAATTCAGCCCTCGACAACTTAACCTGTGAAAAAAAAATTTCTAAGCCCCGGGGTTACAACTTCAGCAAAAATCTGAAATTCTCCAATTCACTCAAAGATGGTGCCAACGTGTTGCAAATTCTCCCCTGAAAGGTTTGGCGGTGGAAACAGACGGCATTTTATCATAGGACATGAAATCAGCCTTCGAAGACGTAACGTGTGAAAAAAAAAAATTTCTAAGCCCCGGGGTCACAACTTCAGCAAAAATCTGAAATTCTCCAATTCACTCAAAGATGGTGCCAAAGTTTTGCAAATACTCCCCTGAAAGGTTTGGCGGTGGAAACAGAAGGCTTTTTATCATAGGCCAAGAAATCAACCCTCGACAACTTAACCTGTGAAAAAAAAAATTCTAAGCCCCAGGGTCAAAACTTCAGCAAATATCTGAAATTCTCCAATTCACTCAAAAATGGTGCCAACATGTTGCAAATACTCCCCTGAAAGGTTTGGCGGTGGAAACAGAAGGCTTTTTATCATAGGACATGAAATCAGCCCTCGAAAACTTAACCTGTGAAAAAAAAAATTTCTAAGCCCCAGGGTCAAAACTTCAGCAAAAATCTGAAATTCTCCAATTCACTCAAAGGTGGAGCTAAACTGTTGTAAATTTTCCCTGAAAGGTTTGGCGGTGGAAACAGAAGGCTTTTTATCATAGGCCAAGAAATCAGCCCTCGACAACTTAACCTGTGAAAAAAAAAAATCTAAGCCCCGGGGTCACAACTTCAGCAAAAATCTGAAATTCTCCAATTCACTCAAAAATGGTGCTAAACTGTTGCAAATTCTCCCCTGAAAGGTTTGGCGGTGGAAACAGAAGGCTTTTTATCATAGGCCAAGAAATCAACCCTCGACAACTTAGCCTGTGAAAAAAAAAATTCTAAGCCCCGGGGTCACAACTTCAGCAAAAATCTGAAATTCTCCAATTCACTCAAAAATGGTGCTAAACTGTTGCAAATTCTCCCCTGAAAGGTTTGGCGGTGGAAACAGAAGGCTTTTTATCATAGGCCAAGAAATCAACCCTCGACAACTTAACCTGTGAAAAAAAAAATTCTAAGCCCCTGGGTCAAAACTTCAGCAAATATCTGAAATTCTCCAATTCACTCAAAAATGGTGCCAACGTGTTGCAAATACTCCCCTGAAAGGTTTGGCGGTGGAAACAGAAGGCTTTTTATCATAGGACATGAAATCAGCCCTCGACAACTTAACCTGTGAAAAAAAAAAATTCTAAGGCCCGGGGTCACAACTTCAGCAAAAATCTGAAATTCTCCAATTCACTCAAAAATGGTGCTAAACTGTTGCAAATTCTCCCCTGAAAGGTTTGGCGGTGGAAACAGAAGGCTTTTTATCATAGGCCAAGAAATCAACCCTCGAAAACTTAACCTGTGAAAAAAAAATTTCTAAGCCCAGGGGTCAAAACTTCAGCAAAAATCTGAAATTCTCCAATTCACTCAAAGATGGTGTCAAAGTTTTGCAAATACTCCCCTGAAAGGTTTGGCGGTGGAAACAGAACGCTTTTTATCATAGGCCAAGAAATCAACCCTCTACAACTTAACCTGTGAAAAAAAAAAATTCTAAGCCCCGGGGTCACAACTTCAGCAAAAATCTGAAATTCTCCAATTCACTCAAAGATGGTGCCAAATTTTGCAAATACTCCCCTAAAAGGTTTGGCGGTGGAAACAGAAGGCTTTTTATCATAGGAAATGAATTCAGCCCTCGACAACTTAACCTGTGAAAAAAAAAATTCTAAGCCCCGGGGTTACAACTTCAGCAAAAATCTGAAATTCTCCAATTCACTCAAAGATGGTGCCAACGTGTTGCAAATTCTCCCCAGAAAGGTTTGGCGGTGGAAACAGACAGCATTTTATCATAGGACATGATATCAGCCTTCGAAGACGTAACGTGTGAAGAAAAAAATTTCTAAGCCCCGGGGTCACAACTTCAGCAAAAATCTGAAATTCTCCAATTCACTCAAAGATGGTGCCAACGTGTTGCAAATTCTTCCCAGAAAGGTTTGGCGGTGGAAACAGAAGGCTTTTTATCATAGGCCAAGAAATCAACCCTCGACAACTTAACCTGTGAAAAAAAAAAAAATCTAAGCCCCGGGGTCACAACTTCAGCAAAAATCTGAAATTCTCCAATTCACTCAAAAATGGTGCTAAACTGTTGCAAATTCTCCCCTGAAAGGTTTGGCGGTGGAAACAGAAGGCTTTTTATCATAGGCCAACAATTCAACCCTCGACAACTTAACCTGTGAAAAAAAAAATTCTAAGCCCCTGGGTCAAAACTTCAGCAAATATCTGAAATTCTCCAATTCACTCAAAAATGGTGCCAACGTGTTGCAAATACTCCCCTGAAAGGTTTGGCGGTGGAAACAGAAGGCTTTTTATCATAGGAAATGAATTCAGCCCTCGACAACTTAACCTGTGAAAAAAAAATTTCTAAGCCCAGGGGTCAAAACTTCAGCAAAAATCTGAAATTCTCCAATTCACTCAAAGATGGTGTCAAAGTTTTGCAAATACTCCCCTGAAAGGTTTGGCGGTGGAAACAGAACGCTTTTTATCATAGGCCAAGAAATCAACCCTCTACAACTTAACCTGTGAAAAAAAAAAATTCTAAGCCCCGGGGTCACAACTTCAGCAAAAATCTGAAATTCTCCAATTCACTCAAAGATGGTGCCAAAGTTTTGCAAATACTCCCCTAAAAGGTTTGGCGGTGGAAACAGAAGGCTTTTTATCATAGGAAATGAATTCAGCCCTCGACAACTTAACCTGTGAAAAAAAAAATTCTAAGCCCCGGGGTTACAACTTCAGCAAAAATCTGAAATTCTCCAATTCACTCAAAGATGGTGCCAACGTGTTGCAAATTCTCCCCAGAAAGGTTTGGCGGTGGAAACAGACGGCATTTTATCATAGGACATGAAATCAGCCTTCGAAGACGTAACGTGTGAAGAAAAAAATTTCTAAGCCCCGGGGTCACAACTTCAGCAAAAATCTGAAATTCTCCAATTCACTCAAAGATGGTGCCAACGTGTTGCAAATTCTTCCCAGAAAGGTTTGGCGGTGGAAACAGAAGGCTTTTTATCATAGGCCAAGAAATCAACCCTCGACAACTTAGCCTGTGAAAAAAAAAATTCTAAGCCCCGGGGTCACAACTTCAGCAAAAATCTGAAATTCTCCAATTCACTCAAAAATGGTGCTAAACTGTTGCAAATTCTCCCCTGAAAGGTTTGGCGGTGGAAACAGAAGGCTTTTTATCATAGGCCAAGAAATCAACCCTCGACAACTTAACCTGTGAAAAAAAAAATTCTAAGCCCCTGGGTCAAAACTTCAGCAAATATCTGAAATTCTCCAATTCACTCAAAAATGGTGCCAACGTGTTGCAAATACTCCCCTGAAAGGTTTGGCGGTGGAAACAGAAGGCTTTTTATCATAGGCCAAGAAATCAGCCCTCGACAACTTAACCTGTGAAAAAAAAAAAATCTAAGCCCAAAGGGTCAAAACTTCAGCAAAAATCTGAAATTCTCCAATTCACTCAAAGATGGTGTCAAAGTTTTGCAAATACTCCCCTGAAAGGTTTGGCGGTGGAAACAGAAGGCTTTTTATCATAGGCCAAGAAATCAACCCTCGACAACTTAACCTGTGAAAAAAAAATTTCTAAGCCCAGGGGTCAAAACTTCAGCAAAAATCTGAAATTCTCCAATTCATTCAAAGATGGTGCCAAAGTTTTGCAAATACTCCCCTGAAAGGTTTGGCGGTGGAAACAGAACGCTTTTTATCATAGGCCAAGAAATCAACCCTCTACAACTTAACCTGTGAAAAAAAATTTTCTAAGCCCCGGGGTCACAACTTCAGCAAAAATCTGAAATTCTCCAATTCACTCAAAGATGGTGCCAAATTTTGCAAATACTCCCCTGAAAGGTTTGGCGGTGGAAACAGAAGGCTTTTTATCATAGGAAATGAATTCAGCCCTCGACAACTTAACCTGTGAAAAAAAAAATTCTAAGCCCCGGGGTTACAACTTCAGCAAAAATCTGAAATTCTCCAATTCACTCAAAGATGGTGCCAACGTGTTGCAAATTCTCCCCAGAAAGGTTTGGCGGTGGAAACAGACGGCATTTTATCATAGGACATGAAATCAGCCTTCGAAGACGTAACGTGTGAAAAAAAAAAATTCTAAGCCCCAGGGTCACAACTTCAGCAAAAATCTGAAATTCTCCAATTCACTCAAAGATGGTGCCAAATTTTGCAAATACTCCCCTGAAAGGTTTGGCGGTGGAAACAGAAGGCTTTTTATCATAGGAAATGAATTCAGCCCTCGACAACTTAACCTGTGAAAAAAAAATTTCTAAGCCCCGGGGTTACAACTTCAGCAAAAATCTGAAATTCTCCAATTCACTCAAAGATGGTGCCAACGTGTTGCAAATTCTCCCCAGAAAGGTTTGGCGGTGGAAACAGACGGCATTTTATCATAGGACATGAAATCAGCCTTCGAAGACGTAACGTGTGAAAAAAAAAAATTCTAAGCCCCAGGGTCACAACTTCAGCAAAAATCTGAAATTCTCCAATTCACTCAAAGGTGGAGCTAAACTGTTGTAAATTTTCCCTGAAAGGTTTGGCGGTGGAAACAGAAGGCTTTTTATCATAGGCCAAGAAATCAGCCCTCGACAACTTAACCTGTGAAAAAAAAAAAATCTAAGCCCCGGGGTCACAACTTCAGCAAAAATCTGAAATTCTCCAATTCACTCAAAAATGGTGCTAAACTGTTGCAAATTCTCCCCTGAAAGGTTTGGCGGTGGAAACAGAAGGCTTTTTATCATAGGCCAAGAAATCAACCCTCGACAACTTAGCCTGTGAAAAAAAAAATTCTAAGCCCCGGGGTCACAACTTCAGCAAAAATCTGAAATTCTCCAATTCACTCAAAAATGGTGCTAAACTGTTGCAAATTCTCCCCTGAAAGGTTTGGCGGTGGAAACAGAAGGCTTTTTATCATAGGCCAAGAAATCAACCCTCGACAACTTAACCTGTGAAAAAAAAAATTCTAAGCCCCTGGGTCAAAACTTCAGCAAATATCTGAAATTCTCCAATTCACTCAAAAATGGTGCCAACGTGTTGCAAATACTCCCCTGAAAGGTTTGGCGGTGGAAACAGAAGGCTTTTTATCATAGGACATGAAATCAGCCCTCGACAACTTAACCTGTGAAAAAAAAAAATTCTAAGCCCCGGGGTCACAACTTCAGCAAAAATCTGAAATTCTCCAATTCACTCAAAAATGGTGCTAAACTGTTGCAAATTCTCCCCTGAAAGGTTTGGCGGTGGAAACAGAAGGCTTTTTATCATAGGCCAAGAAATCAACCCTCGACAACTTAACCTGTGAAAAAAAAATTTCTAAGCCCAGGGGTCAAAACTTCAGCAAAAATCTGAAATTCTCCAATTCACTCAAAGATGGTGTCAAAGTTTTGCAAATACTCCCCTGAAAGGTTTGGCGGTGGAAACAGAACGCTTTTTATCATAGGCCAAGAAATCAACCCTCTACAACTTAACCTGTGAAAAAAAAAAATTCTAAGCCCCGGGGTCACAACTTCAGCAAAAATCTGAAATTCTCCAATTCACTCAAAGATGGTGCCAAAGTTTTGCAAATACTCCCCTAAAAGGTTTGGCGGTGGAAACAGAAGGCTTTTTATCATAGGAAATGAATTCAGCCCTCGACAACTTAACCTGTGAAAAAAAAAATTCTAAGCCCCGGGGTTACAACTTCAGCAAAAATCTGAAATTCTCCAATTCACTCAAAGATGGTGCCAACGTGTTGCAAATTCTCCCCAGAAAGGTTTGGCGGTGGAAACAGACGGCATTTTATCATAGGACATGATATCAGCCTTCGAAGACGTAACGTGTGAAGAAAAAAATTTCTAAGCCCCAGGGTCACAACTTCAGCAAATATCTGAAATTCTCCAATTCACTCAAAAATGGTGCCAACGTGTTGCAAATACTCCCCTGAAAGGTTTGGCGGTGGAAACAGAAGGCTTTTTATCATAGGAAATGAATTCAGCCCTCGACAACTTAACCTGTGAAAAAAAAATTTCTAAGCCCCGGGGTTACAACTTCAGCAAAAATCTGAAATTCTCCAATTCACTCAAAGATGGTGCCAACGTGTTGCAAATTCTCCCCTGAAAGGTTTGGCGGTGGAAACAGACGGCATTTTATCATAGGACATGAAATCAGCCTTCGAAGACGTAACGTGTGAAAAAAAAAAATTTCTAAGCCCCGGGGTCACAACTTCAGCAAAAATCTGAAATTCTCCAATTCACTCAAAGATGGTGCCAAAGTTTTGCAAATACTCCCCTGAAAGGTTTGGCGGTGGAAACAGAAGGCTTTTTATCATAGGCCAAGAAATCAACCCTCGACAACTTAACCTGTGAAAAAAAAAATTCTAAGCCCCAGGGTCAAAACTTCAGCAAAAATCTGAAATTCTCCAATTCACTCAAAGGTGGAGCTAAACTGTTGTAAATTTTCCCTGAAAGGTTTGGCGGTGGAAACAGAAGGCTTTTTATCATAGGCCAAGAAATCAGCCCTCGACAACTTAACCTGTGAAAAAAAAAAAATCTAAGCCCCGGGGTCACAACTTCAGCAAAAATCTGAAATTCTCCAATTCACTCAAAAATGGTGCTAAACTGTTGCAAATTCTCCCCTGAAAGGTTTGGCGGTGGAAACAGAAGGCTTTTTATCATAGGCCAAGAAATCAACCCTCGACAACTTAACCTGTGAAAAAAAAAATTCTAAGCCCCTGGGTCAAAACTTCAGCAAATATCTGAAATTCTCCAATTCACTCAAAAATGGTGCCAACGTGTTGCAAATACTCCCCTGAAAGGTTTGGCGGTGGAAACAGAAGGCTTTTTATCATAGGACATGAAATCAGCCCTCGACAACTTAACCTGTGAAAAAAAAAATTCTAAGCCCCGGGGTCACAACTTCAGCAAAAATCTGAAATTCTCCAATTCACTCAAAAATGGTGCTAAACTGTTGCAAATTCTCCCGTGAAAGGTTTGGCGGTGGAAACAGAAGGCTTTTTATCATAGGCCAAGAAATCAACCCTCGACAACTTAACCTGAGGAAAAAAAAAATTCTAAGCCCCGGGGTCACAACTTCAGCAAAAATCTGAAATTCTCCAATTCACTCAAAGATGGTGCCAAAGTTTTGCAAATACTCCCCTAAAAGGTTTGGCGGTGGAAACAGAAGGCTTTTTATCATAGGAAATGAATTCAGCCCTCGACAACTTAACCTGTGAAAAAAAAAATTCTAAGCCCCGGGGTTACAACTTCAGCAAAAATCTGAAATTCTCCAATTCACTCAAAGATGGTGCCAACGTGTTGCAAATTCTCCCCAGAAAGGTTTGGCGGTGGAAACAGACGGCATTTTATCATAGGACATGATATCAGCCTTCGAAGACGTAACGTGTGAAGAAAAAAATTTCTAAGCCCCGGGGTCACAACTTCAGCAAAAATCTGAAATTCTCCAATTCACTCAAAGATGGTGCCAACGTGTTGCAAATTCTTCCCAGAAAGGTTTGGCGGTGGAAACAGAAGGCTTTTTATCATAGGCCAAGAAATCAACCCTCGACAACTTAACCTGTGAAAAAAAAAAAATCTAAGCCCCGGGGTCACAACTTCAGCAAAAATCTGAAATTCTCCAATTCACTCAAAAATGGTGCTAAACTGTTGCAAATTCTCCCCTGAAAGGTTTGGCGGTGGAAACAGATGGCTTTTTATCATAGGCCAAGAATTCAACCCTCGACAACTTAACCTGTGAAAAAAAAAATTCTAAGCCCCGGGGTCAAAACTTCAGCAAATATCTGAAATTCTCCAATTCACTCAAAAATGGTGCCAACGTGTTGCAAATACTCCCCTGAAAGGTTTGGCGGTGGAAACAGAAGGCTTTTTATCATAGGACATGAAATCAGCCCTCGAAAACTTAACCTGTGAAAAAAAAAATTTCTAAGCCCCAGGGTCAAAACTTCAGCAAAAATCTGAAATTCTCCAATTCACTCAAAGGTGGAGCTAAACTGTTGTAAATTTTCCCTGAAAGGTTTGGCGGTGGAAACAGAAGGCTTTTTATCATAGGCCAAGAAATCAGCCCTCGACAACTTAACCTGTGAAAAAAAAAAAATCTAAGCCCCGGGGTCACAACTTCAGCAAAAATCTGAAATTCTCCAATTCACTCAAAAATGGTGCTAAACTGTTGCAAATTCTCCCCTGAAAGGTTTGGCGGTGGAAACAGAAGGCTTTTTATCATAGGCCAAGAATTCAACCCTCGACAACTTAACCTGTGAAAAAAAATTTTCTAAGCCCAGGGGTCAAAACTTCAGCAAAAATCTGAAATTCTCCAATTCACTCAAAGATGGTGCCAAAGTTTTGCAAATACTCCCCTGAAAGGTTTGGCGGTGGAAACAGAACGCTTTTTATCATAGGCCAAGAAATCAACCCTCTACAACTTAACCTGTGAAAAAAAATTTTCTAAGCCCCGGGGTCACAACTTCAGCAAAAATCTGAAATTCTCCAATTCACTCAAAGATGGTGCCAACGTGTTGCAAATACTCCCCTGAAAGGTTTGGCGGTGGAAACAGAAGGCTTTTTATCATAGGAAATGAATTCAGCCCTCGACAACTTAACCTGTGAAAAAAAAAATTCTAAGCCCCGGGGTTACAACTTCAGCAAAAATCTGAAATTCTCCAATTCACTCAAAGATGGTGCCAACGTGTTGCAAATACTCCCCTGAAAGGTTTGGCGGTGGAAACAGAAGGCTTTTTATCATAGGCCAAGAAATCAACCCTCGACAACTTAACCTGTGAAAAAAAAAATTCTAAGCCCCGGGGTCACAACTTCAGCAAAAATCTGAAATTCTCCAATTCACTCAAAAATGGTGCTAAACTGTTGCAAATTCTCCCCTGAAAGGTTTGGCGGTGGAAACAGAAGGCTTTTTATCATAGGCCAAGAAATCAACCCTCGACAACTTAACCTGTGAAAAAAAAAATTCTAAGCCCCTGGGTCAAAACTTCAGCAAATATCTGAAATTCTCCAATTCACTCAAAAATGGTGCCAACGTGTTGCAAATACTCCCCTGAAAGGTTTGGCGGTGGAAACAGAAGGCTTTTTATCATAGGACATGAAATCAGCCCTCGACAACTTAACCTGTGAAAAAAAATATTCTAAGCCCCGGGGTCACAACTTCAGCAAAAATCTGAAATTCTCCAATTCACTCAAAAATGGTGCTAAACTGTTGCAAATTCTCCCGTGAAAGGTTTGGCGGTGGAAACAGAAGGCTTTTTATCATAGGCCAAGAAATCAACCCTCGACAACTTAACCTGTGAAAAAAAATTTTCTAAGCCCAGGGGTCAAAACTTCAGCCAAAATCTGAAATTCTCCAATTCACTCAAAGATGGTGTCAAAGTTTTGCAAATACTCCCCTGAAAGGTTTGGCGGTGGAAACAGAACGCTTTTTATCATAGGCCAAGAAATCAACCCTCTACAACTTAACCTGTGAAAAAAAAAATTCTAAGCCCCGGGGTTACAACTTCAGCAAAAATCTGAAATTCTCCAATTCACTCAAAGATGGTGCCAACGTGTTGCAAATTCTCCCCAGAAAGGTTTGGCGGTGGAAACAGACGGCATTTTATCATAGGACATGAAATCAGCCTTCGAAGACGTAACATGTGAAGAAAAAAATTTCTAAGCCCCGGGGTCACAACTTCAGCAAAAATCTGAAATTCTCCAATTCACTCAAAGATGGTGCCAACGTGTTGCAAATTCTTCCCAGAAAGGTTTGGCGGTGGAAACAGAAGGCTTTTTATCATAGGCCAAGAAATCAACCCTTGACAACTTAGCCTGTGGAAAAAAAAATTCTAAGCCCCGGGGTCACAACTTCAGCAAAAATCTGAAATTCTCCAATTCACTCAAAAATGGTGCTAAACTGTTGCAAATTCTCCCCTGAAAGGTTTGGCGGTGGAAACAGAAGGCTTTTTATCATAGGCCAAGAAATCAACCCTCGACAACTTAACCTGTGAAAAAAAAAATTCTAAGCCCCTGGGTGAAAACTTCAGCAAATATCTGAAATTCTCCAATTCACTCAAAAATGGTGCCAACGTGTTGCAAATACTCCCCTGAAAGGTTTGGCGGTGGAAACAGAAGGCTTTTTATCATAGGCCAAGAAATCAACCCTCGACAACTTAACCTGTGAAAAAAAAATTTCTAAGCCCAGGGGTCAAAACTTCAGCAAAAATCTGAAATTCTCCAATTCTCTCAAAGATGGTGTCAAAGTTTTGCAAATACTCCCCTGAAAGGTTTGGCGGTGGAAACAGAACGCTTTTTATCATAGGCCAAGAAATCAACCCTCTACAACTTAACCTGTGAAAAAAAAATTTCTAAGCCCCGGGGTCACAATTTCAGCAAAAATTTGAAATTCTCCAATTCTCTCAAAGATGGTGCCAACGTGTTGCAAATACTCCCCTGAAAGGTTTGGCGGTGGAAACAGACGGCATTTTATCATAGGACATGAAATCAGCCTTCGAAGACGTAACGTGTGAAAAAAAAAATTTCTAAGCCCCGGGGTCACAACTTCAGCAAAAATCTGAAATTCTCCAATTCACTCAAAGATGGTGCCAAAGTTTTGCAAATACTCCCCTGAAAGGTTTGGCGGTGGAAACAGAAGGCTTTTTATCATAGGCCATGAAATCAGCCCTCGACAACTTAACCTGTGAAAAAAAAAATTTCTAAGCCCCGGGGTCACAACTTCAGCAAAAATCTGAAATTCTCCAATTCACTCAAAAAAGGTGCTAAACTGTTGCAAATTCTCCCCTGAAAGGTTTGGCGGTGGAAACAGAAGGCTTTTTATCATAGGCCAAGAAATCAACCCTTGACAACCTAACCTGTGAAAAAAAAAATTCTAAGCTCCGGGGTCAAAACTTCAGCAAATATCTGAAATTCTCCAATTCACTCAAAAATGGTGCCAACGTGTTGCAAATACTCCCCTGAAAGGTTTGGCGGTGGAAACAGAAGGCTTTTTATCATAGGACATGAAATCAGCCCTCGACAACTTAACCTGTGAAAAAAAAAAATTCTAAGCCCCGGGGTCACAACTTCAGCAAAAATCTGAAATTCTCCAATTCACTCAAAAATGGTGCTAAACTGTTGCAAATTCTCCCCAGAAAGGTTTGGCGGTGGAAACAGACGGCATTTTATCATAGGCCAAGAAATCAACCCTCGACAACTTAACCTGTGAAAAAAAAAATTCTAAGCCCCTGGGTCAAAACTTCAGCAAATATCTGAAATTCTCCAATTCACTCAAAAATGGTGCCAACGTGTTGCAAATACTCCCCTGAAAGGTTTGGCGGTGGAAACAGAAGGCTTTTTATCATAGGACATGAAATCAGCCCTCGACAACTTAACCTGTGAAAAAAAAAATTCTAAGCCCCGGGGTCACAACTTCAGCAAAAATCTGAAATTCTCCAATTCACTCAAAAATGGTGCTAAACTGTTGCAAATTCTCCCGTGAAAGGTTTGGCGGTGGAAACAGAAGGCTTTTTATCATAGGCCAAGAAATCAACCCTCGACAACTTAACCTGTGAAAAAAAATTTTCTAAGCCCAGGGGTCAAAACTTCAGCCAAAATCTGAAATTCTCCAATTCACTCAAAGATGGTGTCAAAGTTTTGCAAATACTCCCCTGAAAGGTTTGGCGGTGGAAACAGAACGCTTTTTATCATAGGCCAAGAAATCAACCCTCTACAACTTAACCTGTGAAAAAAAAAATTCTAAGCCCCGGGGTTACAACTTCAGCAAAAATCTGAAATTCTCCAATTCACTCAAAGATGGTGCCAACGTGTTGCAAATTCTCCCCAGAAAGGTTTGGCGGTGGAAACAGACGGCATTTTATCATAGGACATGAAATCAGCCTTCGAAGACGTAACATGTGAAGAAAAAAATTTCTAAGCCCCGGGGTCACAACTTCAGCAAAAATCTGAAATTCTCCAATTCACTCAAAGATGGTGCCAACGTGTTGCAAATTCTTCCCAGAAAGGTTTGGCGGTGGAAACAGAAGGCTTTTTATCATAGGCCAAGAAATCAACCCTCGACAACTTAGCCTGTGGAAAAAAAAATTCTAAGCCCCGGGGTCACAACTTCAGCAAAAATCTGAAATTCTCCAATTCACTCAAAAATGGTGCTAAACTGTTGCAAATTCTCCCCTGAAAGGTTTGGCGGTGGAAACAGAAGGCTTTTTATCATAGGCCAAGAAATCAACCCTCGACAACTTAACCTGTGAAAAAAAAAATTCTAAGCCCCTGGGTGAAAACTTCAGCAAATATCTGAAATTCTCCAATTCACTCAAAAATGGTGCCAACGTGTTGCAAATACTCCCCTGAAAGGTTTGGCGGTGGAAACAGAAGGCTTTTTATCATAGGCCAAGAAATCAACCCTCGACAACTTAACCTGTGAAAAAAAAATTTCTAAGCCCAGGGGTCAAAACTTCAGCAAAAATCTGAAATTCTCCAATTCTCTCAAAGATGGTGTCAAAGTTTTGCAAATACTCCCCTGAAAGGTTTGGCGGTGGAAACAGAACGCTTTTTATCATAGGCCAAGAAATCAACCCTCTACAACTTAACCTGTGAAAAAAAAATTTCTAAGCCCCGGGGTCACAATTTCAGCAAAAATTTGAAATTCTCCAATTCTCTCAAAGATGGTGCCAACGTGTTGCAAATACTCCCCTGAAAGGTTTGGCGGTGGAAACAGACGGCATTTTATCATAGGACATGAAATCAGCCTTCGAAGACGTAACGTGTGAAAAAAAAAATTTCTAAGCCCCGGGGTCACAACTTCAGCAAAAATCTGAAATTCTCCAATTCACTCAAAGATGGTGCCAAAGTTTTGCAAATACTCCCCTGAAAGGTTTGGCGGTGGAAACAGAAGGCTTTTTATCATAGGCCATGAAATCAGCCCTCGACAACTTAACCTGTGAAAAAAAAAATTTCTAAGCCCCGGGGTCACAACTTCAGCAAAAATCTGAAATTCTCCAATTCACTCAAAAAAGGTGCTAAACTGTTGCAAATTCTCCCCTGAAAGGTTTGGCGGTGGAAACAGAAGGCTTTTTATCATAGGCCAAGAAATCAACCCTTGACAACCTAACCTGTGAAAAAAAAAATTCTAAGCTCCGGGGTCAAAACTTCAGCAAATATCTGAAATTCTCCAATTCACTCAAAAATGGTGCCAACGTGTTGCAAATACTCCCCTGAAAGGTTTGGCGGTGGAAACAGAAGGCTTTTTATCATAGGACATGAAATCAGCCCTCGACAACTTAACCTGTGAAAAAAAAAAATTCTAAGCCCCGGGGTCACAACTTCAGCAAAAATCTGAAATTCTCCAATTCACTCAAAAATGGTGCTAAACTGTTGCAAATTCTCCCCAGAAAGGTTTGGCGGTGGAAACAGACGGCATTTTATCATAGGCCAAGAAATCAACCCTCGACAACTTAACCTGTGAAAAAAAAAATTCTAAGCCCCTGGGTCAAAACTTCAGCAAATATCTGAAATTCTCCAATTCACTCAAAAATGGTGCCAACGTGTTGCAAATACTCCCCTGAAAGGTTTGGCGGTGGAAACAGAAGGCTTTTTATCATAGGACATGAAATCAGCCCTCGACAACTTAACCTGTGAAAAAAAAAATTCTAAGCCCCGGGGTCACAACTTCAGCAAAAATCTGAAATTCTCCAATTCACTCAAAAATGGTGCTAAACTGTTGCAAATTCTCCCGTGAAAGGTTTGGCGGTGGAAACAGAAGGCTTTTTATCATAGGCCAAGAAATCAACCCTCGACAACTTAACCTGTGAAAAAAAATTTTCTAAGCCCAGGGGTCAAAACTTCAGCAAAAATCTGAAATTCTCCAATTCACTCAAAGATGGTGTCAAAGTTTTGCAAATACTCCCCTGAAAGGTTTGGCGGTGGAAACAGAACGCTTTTTATCATAGGCCAAGAAATCAACCCTCTACAACTTAACCTGTGAAAAAAAAAATTCTAAGCCCCGGGGTTACAACTTCAGCAAAAATCTGAAATTCTCCAATTCACTCAAAGATGGTGCCAACGTGTTGCAAATTCTCCCCAGAAAGGTTTGGCGGTGGAAACAGACGGCATTTTATCATAGGACATGAAATCAGCCTTCGAAGACGTAACATGTGAAGAAAAAAATTTCTAAGCCCCGGGGTCACAACTTCAGCAAAAATCTGAAATTCTCCAATTCACTCAAAGATGGTGCCAACGTGTTGCAAATTCTTCCCAGAAAGGTTTGGTGGTGGAAACAGAAGGCTTTTTATCATAGGCCAAGAAATCAACCCTCGACAACTTAGCCTGTGAAAAAAAAAATTCTAAGCCCCGGGGTCACAACTTCAGCAAAAATCTGAAATTCTCCAATTCACTCAAAAATGGTGCTAAACTGTTGCAAATTCTCCCCTGAAAGGTTTGGCGGTGGAAACAGAAGGCTTTTTATCATAGGCCAAGAAATCAACCCTCGACAACTTAACCTGTGAAAAAAAAAATTCTAAGCCCCTGGGTGAAAACTTCAGCAAATATCTGAAATTCTCCAATTCACTCAAAAATGGTGCCAACGTGTTGCAAATACTCCCCTGAAAGGTTTGGCGGTGGAAACAGAAGGCTTTTTATCATAGGACATGAAATCAGCCCTCGACAACTTAACCTGTGGAAAAAAAAAATTCTAAGCCCCGGGGTCACAACTTCAGCAAAAATCTGAAATTCTCCAATTCACTCAAAAATGGTGCTAAACTGTTGCAAATTCTCCCCTGAAAGGTTTGGCGGTGGAAACAGAAGGCTTTTTATCATAGGCCAAGAAATCAACCCTCGACAACTTAACCTGTGAAAAAAAAATTTCTAAGCCCAGGGGTCAAAACTTCAGCAAAAATCTGAAATTCTCCAATTCTCTCAAAGATGGTGTCAAAGTTTTGCAAATACTCCCCTGAAAGGTTTGGCGGTGGAAACAGAACGCTTTTTATCATAGGCCAAGAAATCAACCCTCTACAACTTAACCTGTGAAAAAAAAATTTCTAAGCCCCGGGGTCACAATTTCAGCAAAAATTTGAAATTCTCCAATTCTCTCAAAGATGGTGCCAACGTGTTGCAAATACTCCCCTGAAAGGTTTGGTGGTGGAAACAGACGGCATTTTATCATAGGCCATGAATTCAGCCCTCGACAACTTAACCTGTGAAAAAAAAAATTTCTAAGCCCCGGGGTCACAACTTCAGCAAAAATCTGAAATTCTCCAATTCACTCAAAAAAGGTGCTAAACTGTTGCAAATTCTCCCCTGAAAGGTTTGGCGGTGGAAACAGAAGGCTTTTTATCATAGGCCAAGAAATCAACCCTTGACAACCTAACCTGTGAAAAAAAAAATTCTAAGCTCCGGGGTCAAAACTTCAGCAAATATCTGAAATTCTCCAATTCACTCAAAAATGGTGCCAACGTGTTGCAAATACTCCCCTGAAAGGTTTGGCGGTGGAAACAGAAGGCTTTTTATCATAGGACATGAAATCAGCCCTCGACAACTTAACCTGTGAAAAAAAAAAATTCTAAGCCCCGGGGTCACAACTTCAGCAAAAATCTGAAATTCTCCAATTCACTCAAAAATGGTGCTAAACTGTTGCAAATTCTCCCCAGAAAGGTTTGGCGGTGGAAACAGAAGGCTTTTTATCATAGGCCAAGAAATCAACCCTCTACAACTTAACCTGTGAAAAAAAAAATTCTAAGCCCCGGGGTTACAACTTCAGCAAAAATCTGAAATTCTCCAATTCACTCAAAGATGGTGCCAACGTGTTGCAAATTCTCCCCAGAAAGGTTTGGCGGTGGAAACAGACGGCATTTTATCATAGGACATGAAATCAGCCTTCGAAGACGTAACATGTGAAGAAAAAAATTTCTAAGCCCCGGGGTCACAACTTCAGCAAAAATCTGAAATTCTCCAATTCACTCAAAGATGGTGCCAACGTGTTGCAAATTCTTCCCAGAAAGGTTTGGTGGTGGAAACAGAAGGCTTTTTATCATAGGCCAAGAAATCAACCCTCGACAACTTAGCCTGTGAAAAAAAAAATTCTAAGCCCCGGGGTCACAACTTCAGCAAAAATCTGAAATTCTCCAATTCACTCAAAAATGGTGCTAAACTGTTGCAAATTCTCCCCTGAAAGGTTTGGCGGTGGAAACAGAAGGCTTTTTATCATAGGCCAAGAAATCAACCCTCGACAACTTAACCTGTGAAAAAAAAAATTCTAAGCCCCTGGGTGAAAACTTCAGCAAATATCTGAAATTCTCCAATTCACTCAAAAATGGTGCCAACGTGTTGCAAATACTCCCCTGAAAGGTTTGGCGGTGGAAACAGAAGGCTTTTTATCATAGGACATGAAATCAGCCCTCGACAACTTAACCTGTGGAAAAAAAAAATTCTAAGCCCCGGGGTCACAACTTCAGCAAAAATCTGAAATTCTCCAATTCACTCAAAAATGGTGCCAACGTGTTGCAAATACTCCCCTGAAAGGTTTGGCGGTGGAAACAGAAGGCTTTTTATCATAGGACATGAAATCAGCCCTCGACAACTTAACCTGTGGGGAAAAAAAATTCTAAGCCCCGGGGTCACAATTTCAGCCAAAATCTGAAATTCTCCAATTCACTCAAAAATGGTGCTAAATTGTTGCAAATACTCCCCTGAAAGGTTTGGCGGTGGAAACAGAAGGCTTTTTATCATAGGCCAAGAAATCAACCCTCGACAACTTAGCCTGTGAAAAAAAAAATTCTAAGCCCCGGGGTCACAACTTCAGCAAAAATCTGAAATTCTCCAATTCACTCAAAAATGGTGCTAAACTGTTGCAAATTCTCCCCTGAAATGTTTGGCGGTGGAAACAGAAGGCTTTTTATCATAGGCCAAGAAATCAACCCTCGACAACTTAACCTGTGAAAAAAAAAATTCTAAGCCCCTGGGTCACAACTTCAGCAAAAATCTGAAATTCTCCAATTCACTCAAAGATGGTGCCAAAGTTTTGCAAATACTCCCCTGAAAGGTTTGGCGGTGGAAACAGAAGGCTTTTTATCATAGGCCATGAAATCAGCCCTCGACAACTTAACCTGTGAAAAAAAAAATTTCTAAGCTCCGGGGTCAAAACTTCAGCAAATATCTGAAATTCTCCAATTCACTCAAAAATGGTGCCAACGTGTTGCAAATACTCCCCTGAAAGGTTTGGCGGTGGAAACAGAAGGCTTTTTATCATAGGACATGAAATCAGCCCTCGACAACTTAACCTGTGAAAAAAAAAAATTCTAAGCCCCGGGGTCACAACTTCAGCAAAAATCTGAAATTCTCCAATTCACTCAAAAATGGTGCTAAACTGTTGCAAATTCTCCCCAGAAAGGTTTGGCGGTGGAAACAGACGGCATTTTATCATAGGACATGAAATCAGCCTTCGAAGACGTAACGTGTGAAGAAAAAAATTTCTAAGCCCCGGGGTCACAACTTCAGCAAAAATCTGAAATTCTCCAATTCACTCAAAGATGGTGCCAACGTGTTGCAAATTCTTCCCAGAAAGGTTTGGCGGTGGAAACAGAAGGCTTTTTATCATAGGCCAAGAAATCAACCCTCGACAACTTAACCTGTGAAAAAAAAAATTCTAAGCCCCGGGGTCACAACTTCAGCAAAAATCTGAAATTCTCCAATTCACTCAAAAATGGTGCTAAACTGTTGCAAATTCTCCCCTGAAAGGTTTGGCGGTGGAAACAGAAGGCTTTTTCTCATAGGCCAAGAAATCAACCATCGACAACTTAACCTGTGAAAAAAAAATTTTCTAAGCCCCGGGGTCACAACTTCAGCAAAAATCTGAAATTCTCCAATTCACTCAAAGATGGTGCCAAAGTTTTGCAAATACTCCCCTGAAAGGTTTGGCGGTGGAAACAGAAGGCTTTTTATCATAGGACATGATATCAGCCCTCGACAACTTAACCTGTGAAAAAAAAAAATTCTAAGCCCCGGGGTCACAACTTCAGCAAAAATCTGAAATTCTCCAATTCACTCAAAGATGGTGCCAACGTGTTGCAAATTCTTCCCAGAAAGGTTTGGCGGTGGAAACAGAAGGCTTTTTATCATAGCCCAAGAAATCAACCCTCGACAACTTAACCTGTGAAAAAAAAAAAATCTAAGCCCCGGGGTCACAACTTCAGCAAAAATCTGAAATTCTCCAATTCACTCAAAGATGGTGCCAAATTTTGCAAATACTCCCCTGAAAGGTTTGGCGGTGGAAACAGAAGGCTTTTTATCATAGGCCAAGAAATCAACCCTCGACAACTTAACCTGTGAAAAAAAAAATTCTAAGCCCCGGGGTCACAACTTCAGCAAAAATCTGAAATTCTCCAATTCACTCAAAACTGGTGCTAAACTGTTGCAAATTCTCCCCTGAAAGGTTTGGCGGTGGAAACAGAAGGCTTTTTCTCATAGGCCAAGAAATCAACCCTCGACAACTTAACCTGTGAAAAAAAAAATTTCTAAGCCCCGGGGTCACAACTTCAGCAAAAATCTGAAATTCTCCAATTCACTCAAAGATGGTGCCAAAGTTTTGAAAATACTCCCCTGAAAGGTTTGGCGGTGGAAACAGAAGGCTTTTTATCATAGGAAATGAATTCAGCCCTCGACAACTTAACCTGTGAAAAAAAAAATTCTAAGCCCCGGGGTTACAACTTCAGCAAAAATCTGAAATTCTCCAATTCACTCAAAGATGGTGCCAACGTGTTGCAAATTCTCCCCAGAAAGGTTTGGCGGTGGAAACAGACGGCATTTTATCATAGGACATGAAATCAGCCTTCGAAGACGTAACGTGTGAAGAAAAAAATTTCTAAGCCCCGGGGTCACAACTTCAGCAAAAATCTGAAATTCTCCAATTCACTCAAAGATAGTGCCAACGTGTTGCAAATTCTTCCCAGAAAGGTTTGGCGGTGGAAACAGAAGGCTTTTTATCATAGGCCAAGAAATCAACCCTCGACAACTTAACCTGTGAAAAAAAAAATTCTAAGCCCCGGGGTCACAACTTCAGCAAAAATCTGAAATTCTCCAATTCACTCAAAAATGGTGCTAAACTGTTGCAAATTCTCCCCTGAAAGGTTTGGCGGTGGAAACAGAAGGCTTTTTCTCATAGGCCAAGAAATCAACCATCGACAACTTAACCTGTGAAAAAAAAATTTTCTAAGCCCCGGGGTCACAACTTCAGCAAAAATCTGAAATTCTCCAATTCACTCAAAGATGGTGCCAAAGTTTTGCAAATACTCCCCTGAAAGGTTTGGCGGTGGAAACAGAAGGCTTTTTATCATAGGACATGATATCAGCCCTCGACAACTTAACCTGTGAAAAAAAAAAATTCTAAGCCCCGGGGTCACAACTTCAGCAAAAATCTGAAATTCTCCAATTCACTCAAAGATGGTGCCAACGTGTTGCAAATTCTTCCCAGAAAGGTTTGGCGGTGGAAACAGAAGGCTTTTTATCATAGCCCAAGAAATCAACCCTCGACAACTTAACCTGTGAAAAAAAAAAAATCTAAGCCCCGGGGTCACAACTTCAGCAAAAATCTGAAATTCTCCAATTCACTCAAAGATGGTGCCAAATTTTGCAAATACTCCCCTGAAAGGTTTGGCGGTGGAAACAGAAGGCTTTTTATCATAGGCCAAGAAATCAACCCTCGACAACTTAACCTGTGAAAAAAAAAATTCTAAGCCCCGGGGTCACAACTTCAGCAAAAATCTGAAATTCTCCAATTCACTCAAAACTGGTGCTAAACTGTTGCAAATTCTCCCCTGAAAGGTTTGGCGGTGGAAACAGAAGGCTTTTTCTCATAGGCCAAGAAATCAACCCTCGACAACTTAACCTGTGAAAAAAAAAATTTCTAAGCCCCGGGGTCACAACTTCAGCAAAAATCTGAAATTCTCCAATTCACTCAAAGATGGTGCCAAAGTTTTGAAAATACTCCCCTGAAAGGTTTGGCGGTGGAAACAGAAGGCTTTTTATCATAGGAAATGAATTCAGCCCTCGACAACTTAACCTGTGAAAAAAAAAATTCTAAGCCCCGGGGTTACAACTTCAGCAAAAATCTGAAATTCTCCAATTCACTCAAAGATGGTGCCAACGTGTTGCAAATTCTCCCCAGAAAGGTTTGGCGGTGGAAACAGACGGCATTTTATCATAGGACATGAAATCAGCCTTCGAAGACGTAACGTGTGAAGAAAAAAATTTCTAAGCCCCGGGGTCACAACTTCAGCAAAAATCTGAAATTCTCCAATTCACTCAAAGATAGTGCCAACGTGTTGCAAATTCTTCCCAGAAAGGTTTGGCGGTGGAAACAGAAGGCTTTTTATCATAGGCCAAGAAATCAACCCTCGACAACTTAACCTGTGAAAAAAAAAATTCTAAGCCCCGGGGTCACAACTTCAGCAAAAATCTGAAATTCTCCAATTCACTCAAAAATGGTGCTAAACTGTTGCAAATTCTCCCCTGAAAGGTTTGGCGGTGGAAACAGAAGGCTTTTTCTCATAGGCCAAGAAATCAACCCTCGACAACTTAACCTGTGAAAAAAAAAATTCCAAGCCCCGGGGTCACAACTTCAGCAAAAATCTGAAATTCTCCAATTCACTCAAAGATGGTGCCAAAGTTTTGCAAATACTCCCCTGAAAGGTTTGGCGGTGGAAACAGAAGGCTTTTTATCATAGGCCAAGAAATCAACCCTCGTCAACTTAACCTGTGAAAAAAAAAAATTCTAAGCCCCGGGGTCACAACTTCAGCAAAAATCTGAAATTCTCCAATTCACTCAAAGATGGTGCCAACGTGTTGCAAATACTCCCCTGAAAGGTTTGGCGGTGGAAACAGACGGCATTTTATCATAGGACATGAAATCAGCCTTCGAAGACGTAACGTGTGAAAAAAAAAATTTCTAAGCCCCGGGGTCACAACTTCAGCAAAAATCTTAAATTCTCCAATTCACTCAAAGATGGTGCCAACGTGTTGCAAATTCTTCCCAGAAAGGTTTGGCGGTGGAAACAGAAGGCTTTTTATCATAGGCCAAGAAATCAACCCTCGACAACTTAACCTGTGAAAAAAAAAATTTCTAAGCCCCGGGGTCACAACTTCAGCAAAAATCTGAAATTCTCCAATTCACTCAAAGATGGTGCCAAAGTTTTGAAAATACTCCCCTGAAAGGTTTGGCGGTGGAAACAGAAGGCTTTTTATCATAGGAAATGAATTCAGCCCTCGACAACTTAACCTGTGAAAAAAAAAATTCTAAGCCCCGGGGTTACAAGTTCAGCAAAAATCTGAAATTCTCCAATTCACTCAAATCTGGTGCCAACGTGTTGCAAATTCTCCCCAGAAAGGTTTGGCGGTGGAAACAGACGGCATTTTATCATAGGACATGAAATCAGCCTTCGAAGACGTAACGTGTGAAGAAAAAAATTTCTAAGCCCCGGGGTCACAACTTCAGCAAAAATCTTAAATTCTCCAATTCACTCAAAGATGGTGCCAACGTGTTGCAAATTCTTCCCAGAAAGGTTTGGCGGTGGAAACAGAAGGCTTTTTATCATAGGCCAAGAAATCAACCCTCGACAACTTAACCTGTGAAAAAAAAAATTCTAAGCCCCGGGGTCACAACTTCAGCAAAAATCTGAAATTCTCCAATTCACTCAAAAATGGTGCTAAACTGTTGCAAATTCTCCCCTGAAAGGTTTGGCGGTGGAAACAGAAGGCTTTTTCTCATAGGCCAAGAAATCAACCCTCGACAACTTAACCTGTGAAAAAAAAAATTTCTAAGCCCCGGGGTCACAACTTCAGCAAAAATCTGAAATTCTCCAATTCACTCAAAGATGGTGCCAAAGTTTTGCAAATACTCCCCTGAAAGGTTTGGCGGTGGAAACAGAAGGGTTTTTATCATAGGACATGAAATCAGCCCTCGACAACTTAACCTGTGAAAAAAAAAATTTCTAATTCCCGGGGTCACAATTTCAGCAAAAATCTGAAATTCTCCAATTCACTCAAAGATGGTGCCAACGTGTTGCAAATACTCCCCTGAAAGGTTTGGCGGTGGAAACAGAAGGCTTTTTATCATAGGACATGAAATCAGCCCTCGACAACTTAACCTGTGAAAAAAAAAAATTCTAAGCCCCGGGGTCACAACTTCAGCAAAAATCTGAAATTCTCCAATTCACTCAAAGATGGTGCCAACGTGTTGCAAATTCTTCCCAGAAAGGTTTGGCGGTGGAAGCAGAAGGCTTTTTATCATAGGCCAAGAAATCAACCCTCGACAACTTAACCTGTGAAAAAAAAAAAATCTAAGCCCCGGGGTCACAACTTCAGCAAAAATCTGAAATTCTCCAATTCACTCAAAGATGGTGCCAAATTTTGCAAATACTCCCCTGAAAGGTTTGGCGGTGGAAACAGAAGGCTTTTTATCATAGGCCAAGAAATCAACCCTCGACAACTTAACCTGTGAAAAAAAAAATTCTAAGCCCCGGGGTCACAACTTCAGCAAAAATCTGAAATTCTCCAATTCACTCAAAAATGGTGCTAAACTGTTGCAAATTCTCCCCTGAAAGGTTTGGCGGTGGAAACAGAAGGCTTTTTCTCATAGGCCAAGAAATCAACCCTCGACAACTTAACCTGTGAAAAAAAAAATTTCTAAGCCCCGGGGTCACAACTTCAGCAAAAATCTGAAATTCTCCAATTCACTCAAAGATGGTGCCAAAGTTTTGAAAATACTCCCCTGAAAGGTTTGGCGGTGGAAACAGAAGGCTTTTTATCATAGGAAATGAATTCAGCCCTCGACAACTTAACCTGTGAAAAAAAAAATTCTAAGCCCCGGGGTTACAAGTTCAGCAAAAATCTGAAATTCTCCAATTCACTCAAATCTGGTGCCAACGTGTTGCAAATTCTCCCCAGAAAGGTTTGGCGGTGGAAACAGACGGCATTTTATCATAGGACATGAAATCAGCCTTCGAAGACGTAACGTGTGAAGAAAAAAATTTCTAAGCCCCGGGGTCACAACTTCAGCAAAAATCTTAAATTCTCCAATTCACTCAAAGATGGTGCCAACGTGTTGCAAATTCTTCCCAGAAAGGTTTGGCGGTGGAAACAGAAGGCTTTTTATCATAGGCCAAGAAATCAACCCTCGACAACTTAACCTGTGAAAAAAAAAATTCTAAGCCCCGGGGTCACAACTTCAGCAAAAATCTGAAATTCTCCAATTCACTCAAAAATGGTGCTAAACTGTTGCAAATTCTCCCCTGAAAGGTTTGGCGGTGGAAACAGAAGGCTTTTTCTCATAGGCCAAGAAATCAACCCTCGACAACTTAACCTGTGAAAAAAAAAATTTCTAAGCCCCGGGGTCACAACTTCAGCAAAAATCTGAAATTCTCCAATTCACTCAAAGATGGTGCCAAAGTTTTGCAAATACTCCCCTGAAAGGTTTGGCGGTGGAAACAGAAGGGTTTTTATCATAGGACATGAAATCAGCCCTCGACAACTTAACCTGTGAAAAAAAAAATTTCTAATTCCCGGGGTCACAATTTCAGCAAAAATCTGAAATTCTCCAATTCACTCAAAGATGGTGCCAACGTGTTGCAAATACTCCCCTGAAAGGTTTGGCGGTGGAAACAGAAGGCTTTTTATCATAGGACATGAAATCAGCCCTCGACAACTTAACCTGTGAAAAAAAAAAATTCTAAGCCCCGGGGTCACAACTTCAGCAAAAATCTGAAATTCTCCAATTCACTCAAAGATGGTGCCAACGTGTTGCAAATTCTTCCCAGAAAGGTTTGGCGGTGGAAGCAGAAGGCTTTTTATCATAGGCCAAGAAATCAACCCTCGACAACTTAACCTGTGAAAAAAAAAAAATCTAAGCCCCGGGGTCACAACTTCAGCAAAAATCTGAAATTCTCCAATTCACTCAAAGATGGTGCCAAATTTTGCAAATACTCCCCTGAAAGGTTTGGCGGTGGAAACAGAAGGCTTTTTATCATAGGCCAAGAAATCAACCCTCGACAACTTAACCTGTGAAAAAAAAAATTCTAAGCCCCGGGGTCACAACTTCAGCAAAAATCTGAAATTCTCCAATTCACTCAAAAATGGTGCTAAACTGTTGCAAATTCTCCCCTGAAAGGTTTGGCGGTGGAAACAGAAGGCTTTTTCTCATAGGCCAAGAAATCAACCCTCGACAACTTAACCTGTGAAAAAAAAAATTTCTAAGCCCCGGGGTCACAACTTCAGCAAAAATCTGAAATTCTCCAATTCACTCAAAGATGGTGCCAAAGTTTTGAAAATACTCCCCTGAAAGGTTTGGCGGTGGAAACAGAAGGCTTTTTATCATAGGAAATGAATTCAGCCCTCGACAACTTAACCTGTGAAAAAAAAAATTCTAAGCCCCGGGGTTACAAGTTCAGCAAAAATCTGAAATTCTCCAATTCACTCAAATCTGGTGCCAACGTGTTGCAAATTCTCCCCAGAAAGGTTTGGCGGTGGAAACAGACGGCATTTTATCATAGGACATGAAATCAGCCTTCGAAGACGTAACGTGTGAAGAAAAAAATTTCTAAGCCCCGGGGTCACAACTTCAGCAAAAATCTTAAATTCTCCAATTCACTCAAAGATGGTGCCAACGTGTTGCAAATTCTTCCCAGAAAGGTTTGGCGGTGGAAACAGAAGGCTTTTTATCATAGGCCAAGAAATCAACCCTCGACAACTTAACCTGTGAAAAAAAAAATTCTAAGCCCCGGGGTCACAACTTCAGCAAAAATCTGAAATTCTCCAATTCACTCAAAAATGGTGCTAAACTGTTGCAAATTCTCCCCTGAAAGGTTTGGCGGTGGAAACAGAAGGCTTTTTCTCATAGGCCAAGAAATCAACCCTCGACAACTTAACCTGTGAAAAAAAAAATTTCTAAGCCCCGGGGTCACAACTTCAGCAAAAATCTGAAATTCTCCAATTCACTCAAAGATGGTGCCAAAGTTTTGCAAATACTCCCCTGAAAGGTTTGGCGGTGGAAACAGAAGGGTTTTTATCATAGGACATGAAATCAGCCCTCGACAACTTAACCTGTGAAAAAAAAAATTTCTAATTCCCGGGGTCACAATTTCAGCAAAAATCTGAAATTCTCCAATTCACTCAAAGATGGTGCCAACGTGTTGCAAATACTCCCCTGAAAGGTTTGGCGGTGGAAACAGAAGGCTTTTTATCATAGGACATGAAATCAGCCCTCGACAACTTAACCTGTGAAAAAAAAAAATTCTAAGCCCCGGGGTCACAACTTCAGCAAAAATCTGAAATTCTCCAATTCACTCAAAGATGGTGCCAACGTGTTGCAAATTCTTCCCAGAAAGGTTTGGCGGTGGAAGCAGAAGGCTTTTTATCATAGGCCAAGAAATCAACCCTCGACAACTTAACCTGTGAAAAAAAAAAAATCTAAGCCCCGGGGTCACAACTTCAGCAAAAATCTGAAATTCTCCAATTCACTCAAAGATGGTGCCAAATTTTGCAAATACTCCCCTGAAAGGTTTGGCGGTGGAAACAGAAGGCTTTTTCTCATAGGCCAAGAAATCAACCCTCGACAACTTAACCTGTGAAAAAAAAAATTTCTAAGCCCCGGGGTCACAACTTCAGCAAAAATCTGAAATTCTCCAATTCACTCAAAAATGGTGCCAAAGTTTTGAAAATACTCCCCTGAAAGGTTTGGCGGTGGAAACAGAAGGCTTTTTATCATAGGAAATGAATTCAGCCCTCGACAACTTAACCTGTGAAAAAAAAAATTCTAAGCCCCGGGGTTACAAGTTCAGCAAAAATCTGAAATTCTCCAATTCACTCAAAGATGGTGCCAACGTGTTGCAAATTCTCCCCAGAAAGGTTTGGCGGTGGAAACAGACGGCATTTTATCATAGGACATGAAATCAGCCTTCGAAGACGTAACGTGTGAAGAAAAAAATTTCTAAGCCCCGGGGTCACAACTTCAGCAAAAATCTGAAATTCTCCAATTCACTCAAAGATGGTGCCAACGTGTTGCAAATTCTTCCCAGAAAGGTTTGGCGGTGGAAACAGAAGGCTTTTTATCATAGGCCAAGAAATCAACCCTCGACAACTTAACCTGTGAAAAAAAAAATTCTAAGCCCCGGGGTCACAACTTCAGCAAAAATCTGAAATTCTCCAATTCACTCAAAAATGGTGCTAAACTGTTGCAAATTCTCCCCTGAAAGGTTTGGCGGTGGAAACAGAAGGCTTTTTCTCATAGGCCAAGAAATCAACCCTCGACAACTTAACCTGTGAAATAAAAAATTCTAAGCCCCGGGGTCACAACTTCAGCAAAAATCTGAAATTCTCCAATTCACTCAAAGATGGTGCCAAAGTTTTGCAAATACTCCCCTGAAAGGTTTGGCGGTGGAAACAGAAGGCTTTTTATCATAGGACATGAAATCAGCCCTCGACAACTTAACCTGTGGGGAAAAAAAAATTCTAAGCCCCGGGGTCACAATTTCAGCCAAAATCTGAAATTCTCCAATTCACTCAAAAATGGTGCTAAACTGTTGCAAATTCTCCCCTGAAAGGTTTGGCGGTGGAAACAGAAGGCTTTTTATCATAGGCCAAGAAATCAGCCCTCGACAACTTAACCTGTGAAAAAAAAAATTCCAAGCCCCGGGGTCACAACTTCAGCAAAAATCTGAAATTCTCCAATTCACTCAAAGATGGTGCCAAAGTTTTGCAAATACTCCCCTGAAAGGTTTGGCGGTGGAAACAGAAGGCTTTTTATCATAGGCCAAGAAATCAACCCTCGTCAACTTAACCTGTGAAAAAAAAAAATTCTAAGCCCCTGGGTCACAACTTCAGCAAAAATCTGAAATTCTCCAATTCACTCAAAGATGGTGCCAACGTGTTGCAAATACTCCCCTGAAAGGTTTGGCGGTGGAAACAGACGGCATTTTATCATAGGACATGAAATCAGCCTTCGAAGACGTAACGTGTGAAAAAAAAAATTTCTAAGCCCCGGGATCACAACTTCAGCAAAAATCTTAAATTCTCCAATTCACTCAAAGATGGTGCCAACGTGTTGCAAATTCTTCCCAGAAAGGTTTGGCGGTGGAAACAGAAGGCTTTTTATCATAGGCCAAGAAATCAACCCTCGACAACTTAACCTGTGAAAAAAAAAATTCTAAGCCCCGGGGTCACAACTTCAGCAAAAATCTGAAATTCTCCAATTCACTCAAAAATGGTGCTAAACTGTTGCAAATTCTCCCCTGAAAGGTTTGGCGGTGGAAACAGAAGGCTTTTTCTCATAGGCCAAGAAATCAACCCTCGACAACTTAACCTGTGAAAAAAAAAATTTCTAAGCCCCGGGGTCACAACTTCAGCAAAAATCTGAAATTCTCCAATTCACTCAAAGATGGTGCCAAAGTTTTGCAAATACTCCCCTGAAAGGTTTGGCGGTGGAAACAGAAGGCTTTTTATCATAGGACATGAAATCAGCCCTCGACAACTTAACCTGTGAAAAAAAAATTTCTAAGCCCCGGGGTCACAATTTCAGCAAAAATCTGAAATTCTCCAATTCACTCAAAGATGGTGCCAACGTGTTGCAAATACTCCCCTTAAAGGTTTGGCGGTGGAAACAGAAGGCTTTTTATCATAGGACATGAAATCAGCCCTCGACAACTTAACCTGTGGGGAAAAAAAAATTCTAAGCCCCGGGGTCACAATTTCAGCCAAAATCTGAAATTCTCCAATTCACTCAAAAATGGTGCTAAACTGTTGCAAATTCTCCCCTGAAAGGTTTGGCGGTGGAAACAGAAGGCTTTTTATCATAGGCCAAGAAATCAACCCTCGACAACTTAACCTGTGAAAAAAAAAATTCTAAGCCCCGGGGTCACAACTTCAGCAAAAATCTGAAATTCTCCAATTCACTCAAAAATGGTGCTAAACTGTTGCAAATTCTCCCCTGAAAGGTTTGGCGGTGGAAACAGAAGGCTTTTTCTCATAGGCCAAGAAATCAACCCTCGACAACTTAACCTGTGAAAAAAAAAATTTCTAAGCCCCGGGGTCACAACTTCAGCAAAAATCTGAAATTCTCCAATTCACTCAAAGATGGTGCCAAAGTTTTGCAAATACTCCCCTGAAAGGTTTGGCGGTGGAAACAGAAGGCTTTTTATCATAGGACATGAAATCAGCCCTCGACAACTTAACCTGTGAAAAAAAAATTTCTAAGCCCCGGGGTCACAATTTCAGCAAAAATCTGAAATTCTCCAATTCACTCAAAGATGGTGCCAACGTGTTGCAAATACTCCCCTTAAAGGTTTGGCGGTGGAAACAGAAGGCTTTTTATCATAGGACATGAAATCAGCCCTCGACAACTTAACCTGTGGGGAAAAAAAAATTCTAAGCCCCGGGGTCACAATTTCAGCCAAAATCTGAAATTCTCCAATTCACTCAAAAATGGTGCTAAACTGTTGCAAATTCTCCCCTGAAAGGTTTGGCGGTGGAAACAGAAGGCTTTATATCATAGGCCAAGAAATCAGCCCTCGTCAACTTAACCTGTGAAAAAAAAAATTCCAAGCCCCGGGGTCACAACTTCAGCAAAAATCTGAAATTCTCCAATTCACTCAAAGATGGTGCCAAAGTTTTGCAAATACTCCCCTGAAAGGTTTGGCGGTGGAAACAGAAGGCTTTTTATCATAGGACATGAAATCAGCCCTCGACAACTTAACCTGTGAAAAAAAAAATTCTAAGCCCCGGGGTCACAATTTCAGCAAAAATCTGAAATTCTCCAATTCACTCAAAGATGGTGCCAACGTGTTGCAAATACTCCCCTGAAAGGTTTGGCGGTGGAAACAGAAGGCTTTTTATCATAGGACATGAAATCAGCCCTCGACAACTTAACCTGTGAAAAAAAAAAATTCTAAGCCCCGGGGTCACAACTTCAGCAAAAATCTGAAATTCTCCAATTCACTCAAAGATGGTGCCAACGTGTTGCAAATTCTTCCCAGAAAGGTTTGGCGGTGGAAACAGAAGGCTTTTTATCATAGGCCAAGAAATCAACCCTCGACAACTTAACCTGTGAAAAAAAAAAAATCTAAGCCCCGGGGTCACAACTTCAGCAAAAATCTGAAATTCTCCAATTCACTCAAAGATGGTGCCAAATTTTGCAAATACTCCCCTGAAAGGTTTGGCGGTGGAAACAGAAGGCTTTTTATCATAGGCCAAGAAATCAACCCTCGACAACTTAACCTGTGAAAAAAAAAATTCTAAGCCCCGGGGTCACAACTTCAGCAAAAATCTGAAATTCTCCAATTCACTCAAAAATGGTGCTAAACTGTTGCAAATTCTCCCCTGAAAGGTTTGGCGGTGGAAACAGAAGGCTTTTTCTCATAGGCCAAGAAATCAACCCTCGACAACTTAACCTGTGAAAAAAAAAATTTCTAAGCCCCGGGGTCACAACTTCAGCAAAAATCTGAAATTCTCCAATTCACTCAAAGATGGTGCCAAAGTTTTGAAAATACTCCCCTGAAAGGTTTGGCGGTGGAAACAGAAGGCTTTTTATCATAGGAAATGAATTCAGCCCTCGACAACTTAACCTGTGAAAAAAAAAATTCTAAGCCCCGGGGTTACAAGTTCAGCAAAAATCTGAAATTCTCCAATTCACTCAAAGATGGTGCCAACGTGTTGCAAATTCTCCCCAGAAAGGTTTGGCGGTGGAAACAGACGGCATTTTATCATAGGACATGAAATCAGCCTTCGAAGACGTAACGTGTGAAGAAAAAAATTTCTAAGCCCCGGGGTCACAACTTCAGCAAAAATCTGAAATTCTCCAATTCACTCAAAGATAGTGCCAACGTGTTGCAAATTCTTCCCAGAAAGGTTTGGCGGTGGAAACAGAAGGCTTTTTATCATAGGCCAAGAAATCAACCCTCGACAACTTAACCTGTGAAAAAAAAAATTCTAAGCCCCGGGGTCACAACTTCAGCAAAAATCTGAAATTCTCCAATTCACTCAAAAATGGTGCTAAACTGTTGCAAATTCTCCCCTGAAAGGTTTGGCGGTGGAAACAGAAGGCTTTTTCTCATAGGCCAAGAAATCAACCCTCGACAACTTAACCTGTGAAAAAAAAAATTTCTAAGCCCCGGGGTCACAACTTCAGCAAAAATCTGAAATTCTCCAATTCACTCAAAGATGGTGCCAAAGTTTTGCAAATACTCCCCTGAAAGGTTTGGCGGTGGAAACAGAAGGCTTTTTATCATAGGACATGAAATCAGCCCTCGACAACTTAACCTGTGGGGAAAAAAAAATTCTAAGCCCCGGGGTCACAATTTCAGCCAAAATCTGAAATTCTCCAATTCACTCAAAAATGGTGCTAAACTGTTGCAAATTCTCCCCTGAAAGGTTTGGCGGTGGAAACAGAAGGCTTTTTATCATAGGCCAAGAAATCAGCCCTCGACAACTTAACCTGTGAAAAAAAAAATTCCAAGCCCCGGGGTCACAACTTCAGCAAAAATCTGAAATTCTCCAATTCACTCAAAGATGGTGCCAAAGTTTTGCAAATACTCCCCTGAAAGGTTTGGCGCTGGAAACAGAAGGCTTTTTATCATAGGCCAAGAAATCAACCCTCGTCAACTTAACCTGTGAAAAAAAAAAATTTCTAAGCCCCTGGGTCACAACTTCAGCAAAAATCTTAAATTCTCCAATTCACTCAAAGATGGTGCCAACGTGTTGCAAATTCTTCCCAGAAAGGTTTGGCGGTGGAAACAGAAGGCTTTTTATCATAGGCCAAGAAATCAACCCTCGACAACTTAACCTGTGAAAAAAAAAATTCTAAGCCCCGGGGTCACAACTTCAGCAAAAATCTGAAATTCTCCAATTCACTCAAAAATGTTGCTAAACTGTTGCAAATTCTCCCCTGAAAGGTTTGGCGGTGGAAACAGAAGGCTTTATATCATAGGCCAAGAAATCAGCCCTCGACAACTTAACCTGTGAAAAAAAAAATTCCAAGCCCCGGGGTCACAACTTCAGCAAAAATCTGAAATTCTCCAATTCACTCAAAGATGGTGCCAAAGTTTTGCAAATACTCCCCTGAAAGGTTTGGCGGTGGAAACAGAAGGCTTTTTATCATAGGCCAAGAAATCAACCCTCGTCAACTTAACCTGTGAAAAAAAAAAATTCTAAGCCCCGGGGTCACAACTTCAGCAAAAATCTGAAATTCTCCAATTCACTCAAAGATGGTGCCAACGTGTTGCAAATACTCCCCTGAAAGGTTTGGCGGTGGAAACAGACGGCATTTTATCATAGGACATGAAATCAGCCTTCGAAGACGTAACGTGTGAAAAAAAAAATTTCTAAGCCCCGGGGTCACAACTTCAGCAAAAATCTGAAATTCTCCAATTCACTCAAAGTTGGTGCCAACGTGTTGCAAATTCTTCCCAGAAAGGTTTGGCGGTGGAAACAGAAGGCTTTTTATCATAGGCCAAGAAATCAACCCTCGACAACTTAACCTGTGAAAAAAAAAATTCTAAGCCCCGGGGTCACAACTTCAGCAAAAATCTGAAATTCTCCAATTCACTCAAAAATGGTGCTAAACTGTTGCAAATTCTCCCCTGAAAGGTTTGGCGGTGGAAACAGAAGGCTTTTTCTCATAGGCCAAGAAATCAACCCTCGACAACTTAACCTGTGAAAAAAAAAATTTCTAAGCCCCGGGGTCACAACTTCAGCAAAAATCTGAAATTCTCCAATTCACTCAAAGATGGTGCCAAAGTTTTGCAAATACTCCCCTGAAAGGTTTGGCGGTGGAAACAGAAGGCTTTTTATCATAGGACATGAAATCAGCCCTCGACAACTTAACCTGTGAAAACAAAATTTCTAAGCCCCGGGGTCACAATTTCAGCAAAAATCTGAAATTCTCCAATTCACTCAAAGATGGTGCCAACGTGTTGCAAATACTCCCCTTAAAGGTTTGGCGGTGGAAACAGAAGGCTTTTTATCATAGGACATGAAATCAGCCCTCGACAACTTAACCTGTGGGGAAAAAAAATTCTAAGCCCCGGGGTCACAATTTCAGCCAAAATCTGAAATTCTCCAATTCACTCAAAAATGGTGCTAAACTGTTGCAAATTCTCCCCTGAAAGGTTTGGCGGTGGAAACAGAAGGCTTTTTATCATAGGCCAAGAAATCAGCCCTCGACAACTTAACCTGTGAAAAAAAACTTCAGCAAAAATCTGAAATTCTCCAATTCACTCAAAGATGGTGCCAAAGTTTTGCAAATACTCCCCTGAAAGGTTTGGCGGTGGAAACAGAAGGCTTTTTATCATAGGCCAAGAAATCAACCCTCGTCAACTTAACCTGTGAAAAAAAAAAATTCTAAGCCCCGGGGTCACAACTTCAGCAAAAATCTGAAATTCTCCAATTCACTCAAAGATGGTGCCAACGTGTTGCAAATACTCCCCTGAAAGGTTTGGCGGTGGAAACAGACGGCATTTTATCATAGGACATGAAATCAGCCTTCGAAGACGTAACGTGTGAAAAAAAAAATTTCTAAGCCCCGGGGTCACAACTTCAGCAAAAATCTGAAATTCTCCAATTCACTCAAAGTTGGTGCCAAAGTTTTGCAAATACCCCCCTTGAAAGGTTTGGCGGTGGAAACAGAAGGCTTTTTACCATAGGCCAAGAAATCAACCCTCGACAACTTAACCTGTGAAAAAAAAAAATTCTAAGCCCCGGGGTCAAAACTTCAGCAAATATCTGAAATTCTTCAATTCACTCAAAAATGGTGCCAATGTGTTGCAAATACTCCCCTGAAAGGTTTGGCGGTGGAAACAGAAGGCTTTTTATCATAGGACCTGAAATCAGCCCTCGACAACTTAACCTGTGAAAAAAAAAATTTCTAAGCCCCGGGGTCACAACTTCAGCAAAAATCTGAAATTCTCCAATTCACTCAAAAATGGTGCTAAACTGTTGCAAATTCTCCCCTGAAAGGTTTGGCGTTGGAAACAGAAGGCTTTTTATCATAGGCCAAGAAATCAGCCCTCGACAACTTAACCTGTGAAAAAAAAAAATTCGAAGCCCCGGGGTTACAACTTCAGCAAATATCTGAAATTCTCCAATTCACTCAAAGATGGTGCCAACGTGTTGCAAATTCTCCCCAGAAAGGTTTGGCGGTGGAAACAGACGGCATTTTATCATAGGACATGAAATCAGCCTTCGAAGACGTAACGTGTGAAAAAAAGAATTTCTAAGCCCCGGGGTCACAACTTCAGCAAAAATCTGAAATTCTCCAATTCACTCAAAGATGATGCCAACGTGTTGCAAATTCTTCCCAGAAAGGTTTGGCGGTGGAAACAGAAGGCTTTTTATCATAGGCCAAGAAATCAACCCTCGACAACTTAACCTGTGAAAAAAAAAATTCTAAGCCCCGGGGTCACAACTTCAGCAAAAATCTGAAATTCTCCAATTCACTCAAAAATGGTGCCAAAGCTTTTCAAATTCTCCCCTGAAAGGTTTGGCGGTGGAAACAGAAGGCTTTTTCTCATAGGCCAAGAAATCAACCCTCGACAACTTAACCTGTGAAAAAAATTTTTTCTAAGCTCCGGGGTCACAATTTCAGCAAAAATCTGAAATTCTCCAATTCACTCAAAGATGGTGCCAACGTGTTGCAAATACTCCCCTTAAAGGTTTGGCGGTGGAAACAGAAGGCTTTTTATCATAGGACATGAAATCAGCCCTCGACAACTTAACCTCTGGGGGAAAAAAAATTCTAAGCCCCGGGGTCACAATTTCAGCCAAAATCTGAAATTCTCCAATTCACTCAAAAATGGTGCTAAACTGTTGCAAATTCTCCCCTGAATGGTTTGGCGGTGGAAACAGAAGGCTTTTTATCATAGGCCAAGAAATCAGCCCTCGACAACTTAACCTGTGAAAAAAAAAATTCCAAGCCCCGGGGTCACAACTTCAGCAAAAATCTGAAATTCTCCAATTCACTCAAAGATGGTGCCAAAGTTTTGCAAATACTCCCCTGAAAGGTTTGGCGGTGGAAACAGAAGGCTTTTTATCATAGGCCAAGAAATCAACCCTCGTCAACTTAACCTGTGAAAAAAAAAAATTCTAAGCCCCGGGGTCACAACTTCAGCAAAAATCTGAAATTCTCCAATTCACTCAAAGATGGTGCCAACGTGTTGCAAATACTCCCCTGAAAGGTTTGGCGGTGGAAACAGACGGCATTTTATCATAGGACATGAAATCAGCCTTCGAAGACGTAACGTGTGAAAAAAAAAAATTCTAAGCCCCGGGGTCAAAACTTCAGCAAATATCTGAAATTCTTCAATTCACTCAAAAATGGTGCCAATGTGTTGCAAATACTCCCCTGAAAGGTTTGGCGGTGGAAACAGAAGGCTTTTTATCATAGGACCTGAAATCAGCCCTCGACAACTTAACCTGTGAAAAAAAAAATTTCTAAGCCCCGGGGTCACAACTTCAGCAAAAATCTGAAATTCTCCAATTCACTCAAAAATGGTGCTAAACTGTTGCAAATTCTCCCCTGAAAGGTTTGGCGGTGGAAACAGAAGGCTTTTTATCATAGGCCAAGAAATCAGCCCTCGACAACTTAACCTGTGAAAAAAAAAAATTCGAAGCCCCGGGGTTACAACTTCAGCAAAAATCTGAAATTCTCCAATTCACTCAAAGATGGTGCCAACGTGTTGCAAATTCTCCCCAGAAAGGTTTGGCGGTGGAAACAGACGGCATTTTATCATAGGACATGAAATCAGCCTTCGAAGACGTAACGTGTGAAAAAAAGAATTTCTAAGCCCCGGGGTCACAACTTCAGCAAAAATCTGAAATTCTCCAATTCACTCAAAGATGGTGCCAACGTGTTGCAAATTCTTCCCAGAAAGGTTTGGCGGTGGAAACAGAAGGCTTTTTATCATAGGCCAAGAAATCAACCCTCGACAACTTAACCTGTGAAAAAAAAAATTCTAAGCCCCGGGGTCACAACTTCAGCAAAAATCTGAAATTCTCCAATTCACTCAAAAATGGTGCCAAAGCTTTTCAAATTCTCCCCTGAAAGGTTTGGCGGTGGAAACAGAAGGCTTTTTCTCATAGGCCAAGAAATCAACCCTCGACAACTTAACCTGTGAAAAAAATTTTTTCTAAGCTCCGGGGTCACAATTTCAGCAAAAATCTGAAATTCTCCAATTCACTCAAAGATGGTGCCAACGTGTTGCAAATACTCCCCTTAAAGGTTTGGCGGTGGAAACAGAAGGCTTTTTATCATAGGACATGAAATCAGCCCTCGACAACTTAACCTGTGGGGAAAAAAAATTCTAAGCCCCGGGGTCACAATTTCAGCCAAAATCTGAAATTCTCCAATTCACTCAAAAATGGTGCTAAACTGTTGCAAATTCTCCCCTGAAAGGTTTGGCGGTGGAAACAGAAGGCTTTTTATCATAGGCCAAGAAATCAGCCCTCGACAACTTAACCTGTGAAAAAAAACTTCAGCAAAAATCTGAAATTCTCCAATTCACTCAAAGATGGTGCCAAAGTTTTGCAAATACTCCCCTGAAAGGTTTGGCGGTGGAAACAGAAGGCTTTTTATCATAGGCCAAGAAATCAACCCTCGTCAACTTAACCTGTGAAAAAAAAAAATTCTAAGCCCCGGGGTCACAACTTCAGCAAAAATCTGAAATTCTCCAATTCACTCAAAGATGGTGCCAACGTGTTGCAAATACTCCCCTGAAAGGTTTGGCGGTGGAAACAGACGGCATTTTATCATAGGACATGAAATAAGCCTTCGAAGACGTAACGTGTGAAAAAAAAAATTTCTAAGCCCCGGGGTCACAACTTCAGCAAAAATCTGAAATTCTCCAATTCACTCAAAGTTGGTGCCAAAGTTTTGCAAATACCCCCCTTGAAAGGTTTGGCGGTGGAAACAGAAGGCTTTTTACCATAGGCCAAGAAATCAACCCTCGACAACTTAACCTGTGAAAAAAAAAAATTCTAAGCCCCGGGGTCAAAACTTCAGCAAATATCTGAAATTCTTCAATTCACTCAAAAATGGTGCCAATGTGTTGCAAATACTCCCCTGAAAGGTTTGGCGGTGGAAACAGAAGGCTTTTTATCATAGGACCTGAAATCAGCCCTCGACAACTTAACCTGTGAAAAAAAAAATTTCTAAGCCCCGGGGTCACAACTTCAGCAAAAATCTGAAATTCTCCAATTCACTCAAAAATGGTGCTAAACTGTTGCAAATTCTCCCCTGAAAGGTTTGGCGTTGGAAACAGAAGGCTTTTTATCATAGGCCAAGAAATCAGCCCTCGACAACTTAACCTGTGAAAAAAAAAAATTCGAAGCCCCGGGGTTACAACTTCAGCAAATATCTGAAATTCTCCAATTCACTCAAAGATGGTGCCAACGTGTTGCAAATTCTCCCCAGAAAGGTTTGGCGGTGGAAACAGACGGCATTTTATCATAGGACATGAAATCAGCCTTCGAAGACGTAACGTGTGAAAAAAAGAATTTCTAAGCCCCGGGGTCACAACTTCAGCAAAAATCTGAAATTCTCCAATTCACTCAAAGATGATGCCAACGTGTTGCAAATTCTTCCCAGAAAGGTTTGGCGGTGGAAACAGAAGGCTTTTTATCATAGGCCAAGAAATCAACCCTCGACAACTTAACCTGTGAAAAAAAAAATTCTAAGCCCCGGGGTCACAACTTCAGCAAAAATCTGAAATTCTCCAATTCACTCAAAAATGGTGCCAAAGCTTTTCAAATTCTCCCCTGAAAGGTTTGGCGGTGGAAACAGAAGGCTTTTTCTCATAGGCCAAGAAATCAACCCTCGACAACTTAACCTGTGAAAAAAATTTTTTCTAAGCTCCGGGGTCACAATTTCAGCAAAAATCTGAAATTCTCCAATTCACTCAAAGATGGTGCCAACGTGTTGCAAATACTCCCCTTAAAGGTTTGGCGGTGGAAACAGAAGGCTTTTTATCATAGGACATGAAATCAGCCCTCGACAACTTAACCTCTGGGGGAAAAAAAATTCTAAGCCCCGGGGTCACAATTTCAGCCAAAATCTGAAATTCTCCAATTCACTCAAAAATGGTGCTAAACTGTTGCAAATTCTCCCCTGAATGGTTTGGCGGTGGAAACAGAAGGCTTTTTATCATAGGCCAAGAAATCAGCCCTCGACAACTTAACCTGTGAAAAAAAAAATTCCAAGCCCCGGGGTCACAACTTCAGCAAAAATCTGAAATTCTCCAATTCACTCAAAGATGGTGCCAAAGTTTTGCAAATACTCCCCTGAAAGGTTTGGCGGTGGAAACAGAAGGCTTTTTATCATAGGCCAAGAAATCAACCCTCGTCAACTTAACCTGTGAAAAAAAAAAATTCTAAGCCCCGGGGTCACAACTTCAGCAAAAATCTGAAATTCTCCAATTCACTCAAAGATGGTGCCAACGTGTTGCAAATACTCCCCTGAAAGGTTTGGCGGTGGAAACAGACGGCATTTTATCATAGGACATGAAATCAGCCTTCGAAGACGTAACGTGTGAAAAAAAAAAATTCTAAGCCCCGGGGTCAAAACTTCAGCAAATATCTGAAATTCTTCAATTCACTCAAAAATGGTGCCAATGTGTTGCAAATACTCCCCTGAAAGGTTTGGCGGTGGAAACAGAAGGCTTTTTATCATAGGACCTGAAATCAGCCCTCGACAACTTAACCTGTGAAAAAAAAAATTTCTAAGCCCCGGGGTCACAACTTCAGCAAAAATCTGAAATTCTCCAATTCACTCAAAAATGGTGCTAAACTGTTGCAAATTCTCCCCTGAAAGGTTTGGCGGTGGAAACAGAAGGCTTTTTATCATAGGCCAAGAAATCAGCCCTCGACAACTTAACCTGTGAAAAAAAAAAATTCGAAGCCCCGGGGTTACAACTTCAGCAAAAATCTGAAATTCTCCAATTCACTCAAAGATGGTGCCAACGTGTTGCAAATTCTCCCCAGAAAGGTTTGGCGGTGGAAACAGACGGCATTTTATCATAGGACATGAAATCAGCCTTCGAAGACGTAACGTGTGAAAAAAAGAATTTCTAAGCCCCGGGGTCACAACTTCAGCAAAAATCTGAAATTCTCCAATTCACTCAAAGATGGTGCCAACGTGTTGCAAATTCTTCCCAGAAAGGTTTGGCGGTGGAAACAGAAGGCTTTTTATCATAGGCCAAGAAATCAAACCTCGACAACTTAACCTGTGAAAAAAAAAATTCTAAGCCCCGGGGTCACAACTTCAGCAAAAATCTGAAATTCTCCAATTCACTCAAAAATGGTGCCAAAGCTTTTCAAATTCTCCCCTGAAAGGTTTGGCGGTGGAAACAGAAGGCTTTTTCTCATAGGCCAAGAAATCAACCCTCGACAACTTAACCTGTGAAAAAAATTTTTTCTAAGCTCCGGGGTCACAATTTCAGCAAAAATCTGAAATTCTCCAATTCACTCAAAGATGGTGCCAACGTGTTGCAAATACTCCCCTTAAAGGTTTGGCGGTGGAAACAGAAGGCTTTTTATCATAGGACATAAAATCAGCCCTCGACAACTTAACCTGTGGGGGAAAAAAAATTCTAAGCCCCGGGGTCACAATTTCAGCCAAAATCTGAAATTCTCCAATTCACTCAAAAATGGTGCTAAACTGTTGCAAATTCTCCCCTGAATGGTTTGGCGGTGGAAACAGAAGGCTTTTTATCATAGGCCAAGAAATCAGCCCTCGACAACTTAACCTGTGAAAAAAAAAATTCCAAGCCCCGGGGTCACAACTTCAGCAAAAATCTGAAATTCTCCAATTCACTCAAAGATGGTGCCAAAGTTTTGCAAATACTCCCCTGAAAGGTTTGGCGGTGGAAACAGAAGGCTTTTTATCATAGGCCAAGAAATCAACCCTCGTCAACTTAACCTGTGAAAAAAAAAAATTCTAAGCCCCGGGGTCACAACTTCAGCAAAAATCTGAAATTCTCCAATTCACTCAAAGATGGTGCCAACGTGTTTCAAATACTCCCCTGAAAGGTTTGGCGGTGGAAACAGACGGCATTTTATCATAGGACATGAAATCAGCCTTCGAAGACGTAACGTGTGAAAAAAAAAAATTCTAAGCCCCGGGGTCAAAACTTCAGCAAATATCTGAAATTCTTCAATTCACTCAAAAATGGTGCCAATGTGTTGCAAATACTCCCCTGAAAGGTTTGGCGGTGGAAACAGAAGGCTTTTTATCATAGGACCTGAAATCAGCCCTCGACAACTTAACCTGTGAAAAAAAAAATTTCTAAGCCCCGGGGTCACAACTTCAGCAAAAATCTGAAATTCTCCAATTCACTCAAAAATGGTGCTAAACTGTTGCAAATTCTCCCCTGAAAGGTTTGGCGGTGGAAACAGAAGGCTTTTTATCATAGGCCAAGAAATCAGCCCTCGACAACTTAACCTGTGAAAAAAAAAAATTCGAAGCCCCGGGGTTACAACTTCAGCAAAAATCTGAAATTCTCCAATTCACTCAAAGATGGTGCCAACGTGTTGCAAATTCTCCCCAGAAAGGTTTGGCGGTGGAAACAGACGGCATTTTATCATAGGACATGAAATCAGCCTTCGAAGACGTAACGTGTGAAAAAAAGAATTTCTAAGCCCCGGGGTCACAACTTCAGCAAAAATCTGAAATTCTCCAATTCACTCAAAGATGGTGCCAACGTGTTGCAAATTCTTCCCAGAAAGGTTTGGCGGTGGAAACAGAAGGCTTTTTATCATAGGCCAAGAAATCAACCCTCGACAACTTAACCTGTGAAAAAAAAAATTCTAAGCCCCGGGGTCACAACTTCAGCAAAAATCTGAAATTCTCCAATTCACTCAAAAATGGTGCCAAAGCTTTTCAAATTCTCCCCTGAAAGGTTTGGCGGTGGAAACAGAAGGCTTTTTATCATAGGAAATGAATTCAGCCCTCGACAACTTAACCTGTGGGAAAAAAAATTCTAAGCCCCGGGGTTACAACTTCAGCAAAAATCTGAAATTGTCCAATTCACTCAAAGATGGTGCCAACGTGTTGCAAATTCTCCCCAGAAAGGTTTGGCGGTGGAAACAGACGGCATTTTATCATAGGACATGAAATCAGCCTTCGAAGACGTAACGTGTGAAGAAAAAAATTTCTAAGCCGCGGGGTCACAACTTCAGCAAAAATCTGAAATTCTCCAATTCACTCAAAGATGGTGCCAACGTGTTGCGAATTCTTCCCAGAAAGGTTTGGCGGTGGAAACAGAAGGCTTTTTATCATAGGCCAAGAAATCAACCCTCGACAACTTAACCTGTGAAAAAAAAAGTTCTAAGCCCCGGGGTCACAACTTCAGCAAAAATCTGAAATTCTCCAATTCACTCAAAGATGGTGCCAACGTGTTGCAAATTCTCCCCAGAAAGGTTTGGCGGTGGAAACAGACGGCATTTTATCATAGGACATGAAATCAGCCTTCGAACACGTAACGTGTGAAAAAAAGAATTTCTAAGCCCCGGGGTCACAACTTCAGCAAAAATCTGAAATTCTCCAATTCACTCAAAGATGGTGCCAACGTGTTGCAAATTCTTCCCAGAAAGGTTTGGCGGTGGAAACAGAAGGCTTTTTATCATAGGCCAAGAAATCAACCCTCGACAACTTAACCTGTGAAAAAAAAAATTCTAAGCCCCGGGGTCACAACTTCAGCAAAAATCTGAAATTCTCCAATTCACTCAAAAATGGTGCCAAAGCTTTTCAAATTCTCCCCTGAAAGGTTTGGCGGTGGAAACAGAAGGCTTTTTCTCATAGGCCAAGAAATCAACCCTCGACAACTTAACCTGTGAAAAAAAAATTTTCTAAGCCCCGGGGTCACAACTTCAGCAAAAATCTGAAATTCTCCAAATCACTCAAAGATGGTGCCAACGTGTTGCAAATTCTCCCCAGAAAGGTTTGGCGGTGGAAACAGACGGCATTTTATCATAGGACATAAAATCAGCCTTCGAAGACGTAACGTGTGAAGAAAAAAATTTCTAAGCCCCGGGGTCACAACTTCAGCAAAAATCTGAAATTCTCCAATTCACTCAAAGATGGTGCCAACGTGTTGCAAATTCTTCCCAGAAAGGTTTGGCGGTGGAAACAGAAGGCTTTTTATCATAGGCCAAGAAATCAACCCTCGACAACTTAACCTGTGAAAAAAAAAATTCTAAGCCCCGGGGTCACAACTTCAGCAAAAATCTGAAATTCTCCAATTCACTCAAAAATGGTGCTAAACTGTTGCAAATTCTCCCCTGAAAGGTTTGGCGGTGGAAACAGAAGGCTTTTTATCATAGGACATGAAATCAGCCCTCGACAACTTAACCTGTGAAAAAAAAATTTCTAAACCCCGGGGTCACAATTTCAGCAAAAATCTGAAATTCTCCAATTCACTCAAAGATGGTGCCAACGTGTTGCAAATACTCCCCTTAAAGGTTTGGCGGTGGAAACAGAAGGCTTTTTATCATAGGACATGAAATCAGCCCTCGACAACTTAACCTGTGAAAAAAAAAATTCTAAGCCCCGGGGTCACAACTTCAGCAAAAATCTGAAATTCTCCAATTCACTCAAAGATGGTGCCAAAGTTTTGCAAATACTCCCCTGAAAGGTTTGGCGGTGGAAACAGAAGGCTTTTTATCATAGGACATGAAATCAGCCCTCGACAACTTAACCTGTGAAAAAAAAATTTCTAAGCCCCGGGGTCACAATTTCAGCAAAAATCTGAAATTCTCCAATTCACTCAAAGATGGTGCCAACGTGTTGCAAATACTCCCCTTAAAGGTTTGGCGGTGGAAACAGAAGACTTTTTATCATAGGACATGAAATCAGCCCTCGACAACTTAACCTGTGGAAAAAAAAAATTCTAAGCCCCGGGGTCACAATTTCAGCAAAAATCTGAAATTCTCCAATTCACTCAAAAATGGTGCTAAACTGTTGCAAATTCTCCCCTGAAAGGTTTGGCGGTGGAAACAGAAGGCTTTTTATCATAGGACAAGAAATCAACCCTCGTCAACTTAACCTGTGAAAAAAAAAAATTCTAAGCCCCGGGGTCACAACTTCAGCAAAAATCTGAAATTCTCCAATTCACTCAAAGATGGTGCCAACGTGTTGCAAATACTCCCCTGAAAGGTTTGGCGGTGGAAACAGACGGCATTTTATCATAGGACATGAAATCAGCCTTCGAAGACGTAACGTGTGAAAAAAAAAATTTCTAAGCCCCGGGGTCACAACTTCAGCAAAAATCTGAAATTCTCCAATTCACTAAAAGATGGTGCCAAAGTTTTGCAAATACTCCCCTGAAAGGTTTGGCGGTGGAAACAGAAGGCTTTTTCTCATAGGCCAAGAAATCAACCCTCGACAACTTAACCTGTGAAAAAAAAAATTCTAAGCCCCGGGGTCAAAACTTCAGCAAATATCTGAAATTCTTCAATTCACTCAAAAATGGTGCCAATGTGTTGCAAATACTCCCCTGAAAGGTTTGGCGGTGGAAACAGAAGGCTTTTTATCATGGGACCTGAAATCAGCCCTCGACAACTTAACCTGTGAAAAAAAAAAATTCTAAGCCCCGGGGTCACAACTTCAGCAAAAATCTGAAATTCTCCAATTCACTCAAAAATGGTGCTAAACTGTTGCAAATTCTCCCCTGAAAGGTTTGGCGGTGGAAACAGAAGGCTTTTTATCATAGGCCAAGAAATCAGCCCTCGACAACTTAACCTGTGAAAAAAAAAAATTCGAAGCCCCGGGGTTACAACTTCAGCAAAAATCTGAAATTCTCCAATTCACTCAAAGATGGTGCCAACGTGTTGCAAATTCTCCCCAGAAAGGTTTGGCGGTGGAAACAGACGGCATTTTATCATAGGACATGAAAACAGCCTTCGAAGACGTAACGTGTGAAAAAAAGAATTTCTAAGCCCCGGGGTCACAACTTCAGCAAAAATCTGAAATTCTCCAATTCACTCAAAGATGGTGCCAACGTGTTGCAAATTCTTCCCAGAAGGGTTTGGCGGTGGAAACAGAAGGCTTTTTATCATAGGCCAAGAAATCAGCCCTCGACAACTTAACCTGTGAAAAAAAAAAATTCTAAGCCCCGGGGTCACAACTTCAGCAAAAATCTGAAATTCTCCAATTCACTCAAAGATGGTGCCAAAGTTTTGCAAATACTCCCCTGAAAGGTTTGGCGGTGGAAACAGAAGGCTTTTTATCATAGGACATGAAATCAGCCCTCGACAACTTAACCTGTGAAAAAAAAATTTCTAAGCCCCGGGGTCACAATTTCAGCAAAAATCTGAAATTCTCCAATTCACTCAAAGATGGTGCCAACGTGTTGCACATACTCCCCTGAAAGGTTTGGCGGTGGAAACAGAAGGCTTTTTATCATAGGACATGAAATCAGCCCTCGACAACTTAACCTGTGGAAAAAAAAATTTCTAAGCCCCGGGGTCACAATTTCAGCCAAAATCTGAAATTCTCCAATTCACTCAAAGATGGTGCCAAAGTTTTGCAAATACTCCCCTGAAAGGTTTGGCGGTGGAAACAGAAGGCTTTTTATCAAAGGCGAAGAAATCAGCCCTCGACAACTTAACCTGTGGAAAAAAAAAGTTCTAAGCCCCGGGGTCACAACTTCAGCAAAAATCTGAAATTCTCCAATTCACTCAAAGATGGTGCCAAACTTTTGCAAATACTCCCCTGAAAGGTTTGGCGGTGGAAACAGAAGGCTTTTTATCATAGGAAATGAATTCAGCCCTCGACAACTTAACCTGTGAAAAAAAAAATTCTAAGCCCCGGGGTCAAAACTTCAGCAAATATCTGAAATTCTTCAATTCACTCAAAAATGGTGCCAATGTGTTGCAAATACTCCCCTGAAAGGTTTGGCGGTGGAAACAGAAGGCTTTTTATCATAGGACCTGAAATCAGCCCTCGACAACTTAACCTGTGAAAAAAAAAATTTCTAAGCCCCGGGGTCACAACTTCAGCAAAAATCTGAAATTCTCCAATTCACTCAAAAATGGTGCTAAACTGTTGCAAATTCTCCCCTGAAAGGTTTGGCGGTGGAAACAGAAGGCTTTTTATCATAGGCCAAGAAATCAACCCTCGACAACTTAACCTGTGAAAAAAAAAATTCTAAGCCCCGGGGTCAAAACTTCAGCAAATATCTGAAATTCTCCAATTCACTCAAAAATGGTGCCAAAGTTTTGCAAATACTCCCCTGAAAGGTTTGGCGGTGGAAACAGAAGGCTTTTTATCATAGGAAATGAATTCAGCCCTCGACAACTTAACCTGTGGAAAAAAAAATTCTAAGCCCCGGGGTTACAACTTCAGCAAAAATCTGAAATTGTCCAATTCACTCAAAGATGGTGCCAACGTGTTGCAAATTCTCCCCAGAAAGGTTTGGCGGTGGAAACAGACGGCATTTTATCATAGGACATGAAATCAGCCTTCGAAGACGTAACGTGTGAAGAAAAAAATTTCTAAGCCCCGGGGTCACAACTTCAGCAAAAATCTGAAATTCTCCAATTCACTCAAAGATGGTGCCAACGTGTTGCGAATTCTTCCCAGAAAGGTTTGGCGGTGGAAACAGAAGGCTTTTTATCATAGGCCAAGAAATCAACCCTCGACAACTTAACCTGTGAAAAAAAAAGTTCTAAGCCCCGGGGTCACAACTTCAGCAAAAATCTGAAATTCTCCAATTCACTCAAAGATGGTGCCAACGTGTTGCAAATTCTCCCCAGAAAGGTTTGGCGGTGGAAACAGACGGCATTTTATCATAGGACATGAAATCAGCCTTCGAACACGTAACGTGTGAAAAAAAGAATTTCTAAGCCCCGGGGTCACAACTTCAGCAAAAATCTGAAATTCTCCAATTCACTCAAAGATGGTGCCAACGTGTTGCAAATTCTTCCCAGAAAGGTTTGGCGGTGGAAACAGAAGGCTTTTTATCATAGGCCAAGAAATCAACCCTCGACAACTTAACCTGTGAAAAAAAAAATTCTAAGCCCCGGGGTCACAACTTCAGCAAAAATCTGAAATTCTCCAATTCACTCAAAAATGGTGCCAAAGCTTTTCAAATTCTCCCCTGAAAGGTTTGGCGGTGGAAACAGAAGGCTTTTTCTCATAGGCCAAGAAATCAACCCTCGACAACTTAACCTGTGAAAAAAAAATTTTCTAAGCCCCGGGGTCACAACTTCAGCAAAAATCTGAAATTCTCCAAATCACTCAAAGATGGTGCCAACGTGTTGCAAATTCTCCCCAGAAAGGTTTGGCGGTGGAAACAGACGGCATTTTATCATAGGACATAAAATCAGCCTTCGAAGACGTAACGTGTGAAGAAAAAAATTTCTAAGCCCCGGGGTCACAACTTCAGCAAAAATCTGAAATTCTCCAATTCACTCAAAGATGGTGCCAACGTGTTGCAAATTCTTCCCAGAAAGGTTTGGCGGTGGAAACAGAAGGCTTTTTATCATAGGCCAAGAAATCAACCCTCGACAACTTAACCTGTGAAAAAAAAAATTCTAAGCCCCGGGGTCACAACTTCAGCAAAAATCTGAAATTCTCCAATTCACTCAAAAATGGTGCTAAACTGTTGCAAATTCTCCCCTGAAAGGTTTGGCGGTGGAAACAGAAGGCTTTTTATCATAGGACATGAAATCAGCCCTCGACAACTTAACCTGTGAAAAAAAAATTTCTAAACCCCGGGGTCACAATTTCAGCAAAAATCTGAAATTCTCCAATTCACTCAAAGATGGTGCCAACGTGTTGCAAATACTCCCCTTAAAGGTTTGGCGGTGGAAACAGAAGGCTTTTTATCATAGGACATGAAATCAGCCCTCGACAACTTAACCTGTGAAAAAAAAAATTCTAAGCCCCGGGGTCACAACTTCAGCAAAAATCTGAAATTCTCCAATTCACTCAAAGATGGTGCCAACGTGTTGCAAATACTCCCCTTAAAGGTTTGGCGGTGGAAACAGAAGACTTTTTATCATAGGACATGAAATCAGCCCTCGACAACTTAACCTGTGGAAAAAAAAATTTCTAAGCCCCGGGGTCACAATTTCAGCAAAAATCTGAAATTCTCCAATTCACTCAAAAATGGTGCTAAACTGTTGCAAATTCTCCCCTGAAAGGTTTGGCGGTGGAAACAGACGGCATTTTATCATAGGACATGAAATCAGCCTTCGAAGACGTAACGTGTGAAAAAAAAAATTTCTAAGCCCCGGGGTCACAACTTCAGCAAAAATCTGAAATTCTCCAATTCACTCAAAGATGGTGCCAAAGTTTTGCAAATACTCCCCTGAAAGGTTTGGCGGTGGAAACAGAAGGCTTTTTCTCATAGGCCAAGAAATCAACCCTCGACAACTTAACCTGTGAAAAAAAAAATTCTAAGCCCCGGGGTCAAAACTTCAGCAAATATCTGAAATTCTTCAATTCACTCAAAAATGGTGCCAATGTGTTGCAAATACTCCCCTGAAAGGTTTGGCGGTGGAAACAGAAGGCTTTTTATCATAGGACCTGAAATCAGCCCTCGACAACTTAACCTGTGAAAAAAAAAAATTCTAAGCCCCGGGGTCACAACTTCAGCAAAAATCTGAAATTCTCCAATTCACTCAAAAATGGTGCTAAACTGTTGCAAATTCTCCCCTGAAAGGTTTGGCGGTGGAAACAGAAGGCTTTTTATCATAGGCCAAGAAATCAGCCCTCGACAACTTAACCTGTGAAAAAAAAAAATTCGAAGCCCCGGGGTTACAACTTCAGCAAAAATCTGAAATTCTCCAATTCACTCAAAGATGGTGCCAACGTGTTGCAAATTCTCCCCAGAAAGGTTTGGCGGTGGAAACAGACGGCATTTTATCATAGGACATGAAAACAGCCTTCGAAGACGTAACGTGTGAAAAAAAGAATTTCTAAGCCCCGGGGTCACAACTTCAGCAAAAATCTGAAATTCTCCAATTCACTCAAAGATGGTGCCAACGTGTTGCAAATTCTTCCCAGAAAGGTTTGGCGGTGGAAACAGAAGGCTTTTTATCATAGGCCAAGAAATCAGCCCTCGACAACTTAACCTGTGAAAAAAAAAAATTCTAAGCCCCGGGGTCACAACTTCAGCAAAAATCTGAAATTCTCCAATTCACTCAAAGATGGTGCCAAAGTTTTGCAAATACTCCCCTGAAAGGTTTGGCGGTGGAAACAGAAGGCTTTTTATCATAGGACATGAAATCAGCCCTCGACAACTTAACCTGTGAAAAAAAAATTTCTAAGCCCCGGGGTCACAATTTCAGCAAAAATCTGAAATTCTCCAATTCACTCAAAAATGGTGCCAACGTGTTGCACATACTCCCCTGAAAGGTTTGGCGGTGGAAACAGAAGGCTTTTTATCATAGGACATGAAATCAGCCCTCGACAACTTAACCTGTGGGAAAAAAAATTTCTAAGCCCCGGGGTCACAATTTCAGCCAAAATCTGAAATTCTCCAATTCACTCAAAGATGGTGCCAAAGTTTTGCAAATACTCCCCTGAAAGGTTTGGCGGTGGAAACAGAAGGCTTTTTATCATAGGCGAAGAAATCAGCCCTCGACAACTTAACCTGTGGGAAAAAAAAGTTCTAAGCCCCGGGGTCACAACTTCAGCAAAAATCTGAAATTCTCCAATTCACTCAAAGATGGTGCCAAACTTTTGCAAATACTCCCCTGAAAGGTTTGGCGGTGGAAACAGAAGGCTTTTTATCATTGGAAATGAATTCAGCCCTCGACAACTTAACCTGTGAAAAAAAAAATTCTAAGCCCCGGGGTCAAAACTTCAGCAAATATCTGAAATTCTTCAATTCACTCAAAAATGGTGCCAATGTGTTGCAAATACTCCCCTGAAAGGTTTGGCGGTGGAAACAGAAGGCTTTTTCTCATAGGACCTGAAATCAGCCCTCGACAACTTAACCTGTGAAAAAAAAAATTTCTAAGCCCCGGGGTCACAACTTCAGCAAAAATCTGAAATTCTCCAATTCACTCAAAGATGGTGCCAACGTGTTGCAAATTCTTCCCAGAAAGGTTTGGCGGTGGAAACAGAAGGCTTTTTATCATAGGCCAAGAAATCAACCCTCGACAACTTAACCTGTGAAAAAAAAAATTCTAAGCCCCAGGGTCACAACTTCAGCAAAAATCTGAAATTCTCCAATTCACTCAAAAATGGTGCTAAACTGTTGCAAATTCTCCCCTGAAAGGTTTGGCAGTGGAAACAGAAGGCATTTTATCATAGGACATGAAATCAGCCTTCGAAGACGTAACGTGTGAAGAAAAAAATTTCTAAGCCCCGGGGTCACAACTTCAGCAAAAATCTGAAATTCTCCAATTCACTCAAAGATGGTGCCAACGTGTTGCAAATTCTTCCCAGAAAGGTTTGGCGGTGGAAACAGAAGGCTTTTTATCATAGGCCAAGAAATGAATTCAGCCCTCGACAACTTAACCTGTGAAAAAAAAAATTCTAAGCCCCGGGGTCACAACTTCAGCAAAAATCTGAAATTCTCCAATTCACTCAAAAATGGTGCTAAACTGTTGCAAATTCTCCCCTGAAAGGTTTGGCGGTGGAAACAGAAGACTTTTTCTCATAGGCCAAGAAATCAACCCTCGACAACTTAACCTGTGAAAAAAAAAATTTCTAAGCCCCGGGGTCACAACTTCAGCAAAAATCTGAAATTCTCCAATTCACTCAAAGATGGTGCCAAAGTTTTGCAAATACTCCCCTGAAAGGTTTGGCGGTGGAAACAGAAGGCTTTTTATCATAGGACATGAAATCAGCCCTCGACAACTTAACCTGTGAAAAAAAAAATTCTAAGCCCCGGGGTCACAACTTCAGCAAAAATCTGAAATTCTCCAATTCACTCAAAGATGGTGCCAACGTGTTGCAAATACTCCCCTGAAAGGTTTGGCGGTGGAAACAGAAGGCTTTTTATCATAGGAAATGAATTCAGCCCTCGACAACTTAACCTGTGAAAAAAAAAATTCTAAGCCCCGGGGTTACAACTTCAGCAAAAATCTGAAATTCTCCAATTCACTCAAAGATGGTGCCAACGTATTGCAAATTCTCCCCAGAAAGGTTTGGCGGTGGAAAGAGACGGCATTTTATCATAGGCCAAGAAATCAGCCCTCGACGACTTAACCTGTGAAAAAAAAAATTTCTAAGCCCCGGGGTCACAACTTCAGCAAAAATCTGAAATTCTCCAATTCACTCAATGATGGTGCCAACGTGTTCCTAATTCTTCCCAGAAAGGTTTGGCGGTGGAAACAGAAGGCTTTTTATCATAGGCCAAGAAATCAACCCTCGACAACTTAACCTGTGAAAAAAAAATTTTCTAAGTCACAACTTCAGCAAAAATCTGAAATTCTCCAATTCACTCAAAGATGGTGCCAACGTGTTGCAAATTCTTCCCAGAAAGGTTTGGCAGTGGAAACAGACGGCTTTTTATCATAGGCCAAGAAATCAGCCCTCGACAACTTAACCTGTGAAAAAAAAATTTCTAAGCCCCGGGGTCACAACTTCAGCAAAAATCTGAAATTCTCCAATTCACTCAAAGATGGAGCTAAACTGTTGTAAATTCTCCCCTGAAAGGTTTGGCGGTGGAAACAGAAGGCTTTTTCTCATAGGCCAAGAAATCAACCCTCGAAAACTTAACCTGTGAAAAAAAAAAGTTCTAAGCCCCGGGGTCACAACTTCAGCAAAAATCTGAAATTCTCCAATTCACTCAAAGATGGAGCTAAACTGTTGTAAATTCTCCCCTGAAAGGTTTGGCGGTGGAAACAGAAGGCTTTTTATCATAGGCCAAGAAATCAGCACTCGACAACTTAACCTGTGAAAAAAAAAATTTCTAAGCCCCGGGGTCACAACTTCAGCAAAACTCTGAAATTCTCCAATTCACTCAAAGATGGTGCCAAAGTTTTGCAAATACTCCCCTGAAAGGTTTGGCGGTGGAAACAGAAGGCTTTTTATCATAGGACATGAAATCAGCCCTCGACAACTTAACCTGTGGAAAAAAAATTTCTAAGCCCCGGGGTCACAACTTCAGCAAAAATCTGAAATTCTCCAATTCACTCAAAGATGGTGCCAACGTGTTGCAAATACTCCCCTGAAAGGTTTGGCGGTGGAAACAGAAGGCTTTTTATCATAGGACATGAAATCAGCCCTCGACAACTTAACCTGTGGAAAAAAAAAATTTCTAAGCCCCGGGGTCACAATTTCAGCCAAAATCTGAAATTCTCCAATTCACTCAAAAATGGTGCTAAACTGTTGCAAATTCTCTCCTGAAAGGTTTGGCGGTGGAAACAGAAGGCTTTTTATCATAGGCCAAGAAATCAGCCCTCGACAACTTAACCTGTGAAAAAAAAAAATTTCTAAGCCCCGGGGTCACAACTTCAGCAAAAATCTGAAATTCTCCAATTCACTCAAAGATGGTGCCAAAGTTTTGCAAATACTCCCCTGAAAGGTTTGGCGGTGGAAACAGAAGGCTTTTTATCATAGGACATGAAATCAGCCCTCGACAACTTAACCTGTGGAAAAAAAATTTCTAAGCCCCGGGGTCACAACTTCAGCAAAAATCTGAAATTCTCCAATTCACTCAAAGATGGTGCCAACGTGTTGCAAATACTCCCCTGAAAGGTTTGGCGGTGGAAACAGAAGGCTTTTTATCATAGGACATGAAATCAGCCTTCGAAGACGTAACGTGTGAAGAAAAAAATTTCTAAGCCCCGGGGTCACAACTTCAGCAAAAATCTGAAATTCTCCAATTCACTCAAAGATGGTGCCAACGTGTTGCAAATTCTTCCCAGAAAGGTTTGGCGGTGGAAACAGAAGGCTTTTTATCATAGGCCAAGAAATGAATTCAGCCCTCGACAACTTAACCTGTGAAAAAAAAAATTCTAAGCCCCGGGGTCACAACTTCAGCAAAAATCTGAAATTCTCCAATTCACTCAAAAATGGTGCTAAACTGTTGCAAATTCTCCCCTGAAAGGTTTGGCGGTGGAAACAGAAGACTTTTTCTCATAGGCCAAGAAATCAACCCTCGACAACTTAACCTGTGAAAAAAAAAATTTCTAAGCCCCGGGGTCACAACTTCAGCAAAAATCTGAAATTCTCCAATTCACTCAAAGATGGTGCCAAAGTTTTGCAAATACTCCCCTGAAAGGTTTGGCGGTGGAAACAGAAGGCTTTTTATCATAGGACATGAAATCAGCCCTCGACAACTTAACCTGTGAAAAAAAAAATTCTAAGCCCCGGGGTCACAACTTCAGCAAAAATCTGAAATTCTCCAATTCACTCAAAGATGGTGCCAACGTGTTGCAAATACTCCCCTGAAAGGTTTGGCGGTGGAAACAGAAGGCTTTTTATCATAGGAAATGAATTCAGCCCTCGACAACTTAACCTGTGAAAAAAAAAATTCTAAGCCCCGGGGTTACAACTTCAGCAAAAATCTGAAATTCTCCAATTCACTCAAAGATGGTGCCAACGTATTGCAAATTCTCCCCAGAAAGGTTTGGCGGTGGAAAGAGACGGCATTTTATCATAGGCCAAGAAATCAGCCCTCGACGACTTAACCTGTGAAAAAAAAAATTTCTAAGCCCCGGGGTCACAACTTCAGCAAAAATCTGAAATTCTCCAATTCACTCAATGATGGTGCCAACGTGTTCCTAATTCTTCCCAGAAAGGTTTGGCGGTGGAAACAGAAGGCTTTTTATCATAGGCCAAGAAATCAACCCTCGACAACTTAACCTGTGAAAAAAAAATTTTCTAAGTCACAACTTCAGCAAAAATCTGAAATTCTCCAATTCACTCAAAGATGGTGCCAACGTGTTGCAAATTCTTCCCAGAAAGGTTTGGCAGTGGAAACAGACGGCTTTTTATCATAGGCCAAGAAATCAGCCCTCGACAACTTAACCTGTGAAAAAAAAATTTCTAAGCCCCGGGGTCACAACTTCAGCAAAAATCTGAAATTCTCCAATTCACTCAAAGATGGAGCTAAACTGTTGTAAATTCTCCCCTGAAAGGTTTGGCGGTGGAAACAGAAGGCTTTTTCTCATAGGCCAAGAAATCAACCCTCGAAAACTTAACCTGTGAAAAAAAAAAGTTCTAAGCCCCGGGGTCACAACTTCAGCAAAAATCTGAAATTCTCCAATTCACTCAAAGATGGAGCTAAACTGTTGTAAATTCTCCCCTGAAAGGTTTGGCGGTGGAAACAGAAGGCTTTTTATCATAGGCCAAGAAATCAGCACTCGACAACTTAACCTGTGAAAAAAAAAATTTCTAAGCCCCGGGGTCACAACTTCAGCAAAACTCTGAAATTCTCCAATTCACTCAAAGATGGTGCCAAAGTTTTGCAAATACTCCCCTGAAAGGTTTGGCGGTGGAAACAGAAGGCTTTTTATCATAGGACATGAAATCAGCCCTCGACAACTTAACCTGTGGAAAAAAAATTTCTAAGCCCCGGGGTCACAACTTCAGCAAAAATCTGAAATTCTCCAATTCACTCAAAGATGGTGCCAACGTGTTGCAAATACTCCCCTGAAAGGTTTGGCGGTGGAAACAGAAGGCTTTTTATCATAGGACATGAAATCAGCCCTCGACAACTTAACCTGTGGAAAAAAAAAATTTCTAAGCCCCGGGGTCACAATTTCAGCCAAAATCTGAAATTCTCCAATTCACTCAAAAATGGTGCTAAACTGTTGCAAATTCTCTCCTGAAAGGTTTGGCGGTGGAAACAGAAGGCTTTTTATCATAGGCCAAGAAATCAGCCCTCGACAACTTAACCTGTGAAAAAAAAAAGTTCTAAGCCCCGGGGTCACAACTTCAGCAAAAATCTGAAATTCTCCAATTCACTCAAAGATGGTGCCAAAGTTTTGCAAATACTCCCCTGAAAGGTTTGGCGGTGGAAACAGAAGGCTTTTTATCATAGGACATGAAATCAGCCCTCGACAACTTAACCTGTGGAAAAAAAATTTCTAAGCCCCGGGGTCACAACTTCAGCAAAAATCTGAAATTCTCCAATTCACTCAAAGATGGTGCCAACGTGTTGCAAATACTCCCCTGAAAGGTTTGGCGGTGGAAACAGAAGGCTTTTTATCATAGGACATGAAATCAGCCCTCGACAACTTAACCTGTGGAAAAAAAAAATTTCTAAGCCCCGGGGTCACAATTTCAGCCAAAATCTGAAATTCTCCAATTCACTCAAAAATGGTGCTAAACTGTTGCAAATTCTCCCCTGAAAGGTTTGGCGGTGGAAACAGAAGGCTTTTTATCATAGGCCAAGAAATCAGCCCTCGACAACTTAACCTGTGAAAAAAAAAAAGTTCTAAGCCCCGGGGTCACAACTTCAGCAAAAATCTGAAATTCTCCAATTCACTCAAAGATGGTGCCAAAGTTTTGCAAATACTCCCCTGAAAAGTTTAGCGGTGGAAACAGAAGGCTTTTTACCATAGGCCAAGAAATCAACCCTCGACAACTTAACCTGTGAAAAAAAAAATTCTAAGCCCCGGGGTCAAAACTTCAGCAAATATCTGAAATTCTTCAATTCACTCAAAAATGGTGCCAATGTGTTGCAAATACTCCCCTGAAAGGTTTGGCGGTGGAAACAGAAGGCTTTTTATCATAGGACATGAAATCAGCCCTCGACAACTTAACCTGTGGAAAAAAAAAATTTCTAAGCCCCGGGGTCACAATTTCAGCCAAAATCTGAAATTCTCCAATTCACTCAAAAATGGTGCTAAACTGTTGCAAATTCTCCCCTGAAAGGTTTGGCGGTGGAAACAGAAGGCTTTTTATCATAGGCCAAGAAATCAGCCCTCGACAACTTAACCTGTGAAAAAAAAAATTTCTAAGCCCCGGGGTCACAACTTCAGCAAAAATCTGAAATTCTCCAATTCACTCAAAGATGGTGCCAACGTGTTGCAAATACTCCCCTGAAAGGTTTGGCGGTGGAAACAGAAGGCTTTTTATCATAGGACATGAAATCAGCCCTCGACAACTTAACCTGTGGAAAAAAAAAATTTCTAAGCCCCGGGGTCACAATTTCAGCCAAAATCTGAAATTCTCCAATTCACTCAAAAATGGTGCTAAACTGTTGCAAATTCTCCCCTGAAAGGTTTGGCGGTGGAAACAGAAGGCTTTTTATCATAGGCCAAGAAATCAGCCCTCGACAACTTAACCTGTGAAAAAAAAAAAGTTCTAAGCCCCGGGGTCACAACTTCAGCAAAAATCTGAAATTCTCCAATTCACTCAAAGATGGTGCCAAAGTTTTGCAAATACTCCCCTGAAAAGTTTAGCGGTGGAAACAGAAGGCTTTTTACCATAGGCCAAGAAATCAACCCTCGACAACTTAACCTGTGAAAAAAAAAATTCTAAGCCCCGGGGTCAAAACTTCAGCAAATATCTGAAATTCTTCAATTCACTCAAAAATGGTGCCAATGTGTTGCAAATACTCCCCTGAAAGGTTTGGCGGTGGAAACAGAAGACTTTTTATCATAGGACATGAAATCAGCCCTCGACAACTTAACCTGTGGAAAAAAAAAATTTCTAAGCCCCGGGGTCACAATTTCAGCCAAAATCTGAAATTCTCCAATTCACTCAAAAATGGTGCTAAACTGTTGCAAATTCTCCCCTGAAAGGTTTGGCGGTGGAAACAGAAGGCTTTTTATCATAGGCCAAGAAATCAGCCCTCGACAACTTAACCTGTGAAAAAAAAAAATTCTAAGCCCCGGGGTCACAACTTCAGCAAAAATCTGAAATTCTCCAATTCACTCAAAGATGGTGCCAACGTGTTGCAAATACTCCCCTGAAAGGTTTGGCGGTGGAAACAGAAGGCTTTTTATCATAGGACATGAAATCAGCCCTCGACAACTTAACCTGTGGAAAAAAAAAATTTCTAAGCCCCGGGGTCACAATTTCAGCCAAAATCTGAAATTCTCCAATTCACTCAAAAATGGTGCTAAACTGTTGCAAATTCTCCCCTGAAAGGTTTGGCGGTGGAAACAGAAGGCTTTTTATCATAGGCCAAGAAATCAGCCCTCGACAACTTAACCTGTGAAAAAAAAAAGTTCTAAGCCCCGGGGTCACAACTTCAGCAAAAATCTGAAATTCTCCAATTCACTCAAAGATGGTGCCAAAGTTTTGCAAATACTCCCCTGAAAAGTTTAGCGGTGGAAACAGAAGGCTTTTTACCATAGGCCAAGAAATCAACCCTCGACAACTTAACCTGTGAAAAAAAAAATTCTAAGCCCCGGGGTCAAAACTTCAGCAAATATCTGAAATTCTTCAATTCACTCAAAAATGGTGCCAATGTGTTGCAAATACTCCCCTGAAAGGTTTGGCGGTGGAAACAGAAGGCTTTTTATCATAGGACATGAAATCAGCCCTCGACAACTTAACCTGTGGAAAAAAAAAATTTCTAAGCCCCGGGGTCACAATTTCAGCCAAAATCTGAAATTCTCCAATTCACTCAAAAATGGTGCTAAACTGTTGCAAATTCTCCCCTGAAAGGTTTGGCGGTGGAAACAGAAGGCTTTTTATCATAGGCCAAGAAATCAGCCCTCGACAACTTAACCTGTGGAAAAAAAAATTTCTAAGCCCCGGGGTCACAACTTCAGCAAAAATCTGAAATTCTCCAATTCACTCAAAGATGGTGCCAAAGTTTTGCAAATACTCCCCTGAAAGGTTTGGCGGTGGAAACAGAAGGCTTTTTACCATAGGCCAAGAAATCAACCCTCGACAACTTAACCTGTGAAAAAAAAAATTCTAAGCCCCGGGGTCAAAACTTCAGCAAATATCTGAAATTCTTCAATTCACTCAAAAATGGTGCCAATGTGTTGCAAATACTCCCCTGAAAGGTTTGGCGGTGGAAACAGAAGGCTTTTTATCATAGGACCTGAAATCAGCCCTCGACAACTTAACCTGTGAAAAAAAAAATTTCTAAGCCCCGGGGTCACAACTTCAGCAAAAATCTGAAATTCTCCAATTCACTCAAAAATGGTGCTAAACTGTTGCAAATTCTCCCCTGAAAGGTTTGGCGGTGGAAACAGAAGGCTTTTTATCATAGGCCAAGAAATCAGCCCTCGACAACTTAACCTGTGAAAAAAAAAAAGTTCTAAGCCCCGGGGTCACAACTTCAGCAAAAATCTGAAATTCTCCAATTCACTCAAAGATGGTGCCAAAGTTTTGCAAATACTCCCCTGAAAGGTTTGGCGGTGGAAACAGAAGGCTTTTTACCATAGGCCAAGAAATCAACCCTCGACAACTTAACCTGTGAAAAAAAAAATTCTAAGCCCCGGTGTCAAAACTTCAGCAAATATCTGAAATTCTTCAATTCACTCAAAAATGGTGCCAATGTGTTGCAAATACTCCCCTGAAAGGTTTGGCGGTGGAAACAGAAGGCTTTTTATCATAGGACCTGAAATCAGCCCTCGACAACTTAACCTGTGAAAAAAAAAATTTCTAAGCCCCGGGGTCACAACTTCAGCAAAAATCTGAAATTCTCCAATTCACTCAAAAATGGTGCTAAACTGTTGCAAATTCTCCCCTGAAAGGTTTGGCGGTGGAAACAGAAGGCTTTTTATCATAGGCCAAGAAATCAGCCCTCGACAACTTAACCTGTGAAAAAAAAAAAGTTCTAAGCCCCGGGGTCACAACTTCAGCAAAAATCTGAAATTCTCCAATTCACTCAAAGATGGTGCCAAAGTTTTGCAAATACTCCCCTGAAAGGTTTGGCGGTGGAAACAGAAGGCTTTTTACCATAGGCCAAGAAATCAACCCTCGACAACTTAACCTGTGAAAAAAAAAAATTCTAAGCCCCGGGGTCAAAACTTCAGCAAATATCTGAAATTCTTCAATTCACTCAAAAATGGTGCCAATGTGTTGCAAATACTCCCCTGAAAGGTTTGGCGGTGGAAACAGAAGGCTTTTTATCATAGGACCTGAAATCAGCCCTCGACAACTTAACCTGTGAAAAAAAAAATTTCTAAGCCCCGGGGTCACAACTTCAGCAAAAATCTGAAATTCTCCAATTCACTCAAAAATGGTGCTAAACTGTTGCAAATTCTCCCCTGAAAGGTTTGGCGGTGGAAACAGAAGGCTTTTTATCATAGGCCAAGAAATCAACCCTCAACAACTTAACCTGTGAAAAAAAAAATTCTAAGCCCCGGGGTCAAAACTTCAGCAAATATCTGAAATTCTCCAATTCACTCAAAGATGGTGCCAAAGTTTTGCAAATACTCCCCTGAAAGGTATGGCGGTGGAAACAGAAGGCTTTTTACCATAGGCCAAGAAATCAACCCTCGACAACTTAACCTGTGAAAAAAAAAATTCTAAGCCCCGGGGTCAAAACTTCAGCAAATATCTGAAATTCTTCAATTCACTCAAAAATGGTGCCAATGTGTTGCAAATACTCCCCTGAAAGGTTTGGCGGTGGAAACAGAAGGCTTTTTATCATAGGACCTGAAATCAGCCCTCGACAACTTAACCTGTGAAAAAAAAAATTTCTAAGCCCCGGGGTCACAACTTCAGCAAAAATCTGAAATTCTCCAATTCACTCAAAAATGGTGCTAAACTGTTGCAAATTCTCCCCTGAAAGGTTTGGCGGTGGAAACAGAAGGCTTTTTATCATAGGCCAAGAAATCAACCCTCGACAACTTAACCTGTGAAAAAAAAAATTCTAATCCCTGGGGTCAAAACTTCAGCAAATATCTGAAATTCTCCAATTCACTCAAAAATGGTGCCAACGTGTTGCAAATACTCCCCTGAAAGGTTTGGCGGTGGAAACAGAAGGCTTTTTATCATAGGACCTGAAATCAGCCCTCGACAACTTAACCTGTGGAAAAAAAAATTTCTAAGCCCCGGGGTCAAAACTTCAGCAAAAATCTGAAATTCTCCAATTCACTCAAAAATGGTGCTAAACTGTTGCAAATTCTCCCCTGAAAGGTTTGGCGGTGGAAACAGAAGGCTTTTTATCATAGGCCAAGAAATCAACCCTCGACAACTTAACCTGTGAAAAAAAAAATTCTAAGCCCCGGGGTCAAAACTTCAGCAAATATCTGAAATTCTCCAATTCACTCAAAAATGGTGCCAACGTGTTGCAAATACTCCCCTGAAAGGTTTGGCGGTGGAAACAGAAGGCTTTTTATCATAGGACATGAAATCAGCCCTCGACAACTTAACCTGTGAAAAAAAAAAATTCTAAGCCCCGGGGTCAAAACTTCAGCAAAAATCTGAAATTCTCCAATTCACTCAAAGATGGAGCTAAACTGTTGTAAATTCTCCCCTGAAAGGTTTGGCGGTGGAAACAGAAGGCTTTTTATCATAGGCCAAGAAATCAGCCCTCGACAACTTAACCTGTGAAAAAAAAAATTCTAAGCCCCGGGGTCACAACTTCAGCAAAAATCTGAAATTCTCCAATTCACTCAAAAATGGTGCTAAACTGTTGCAAATTCTCCCCTGAAAGGTTTGGCGGTGGAAACAGAACGCTTTTTCTCATAGGCCAAGAAATCAACCCTCGACAACTTAACCTGTGAAAAAAAAATTTTCTAAGCCCCGGGGTCACAAATTCAGCAAAAATCTGAAATTCTCCAATTCACTCAAAGATGGTGCCAAAGTTTTGCAAATACTCCCCTGAAAGGTTTGGCGGTGGAAACAGAAGGCTTTTTATCATAGGACATGAAATCAGCCCTCGACAACTTAACCTGTGAAAAAAAAAATTCTAAGCCCCGGGGTCACAATTTCAGCAAAAATCTGAAATTCTCCAATTCACTCAAAGATGGTGCCAACGTGTTGCAAATACTCCCCTGAAAGGTTTGGCGGTGGAAACAGACGGCATTTTATCATAGGACATGAAATCAGCCTTCGAAGACGTAACGTGTGAAAAAAAAAATTTCTAAGCCCCGGGGTCACAATTTCAGCAAAAATCTGAAATTCTCCAATTCACTCAAAGATGGTGCCAAAGTTTTGCAAATACTCCCCTGAAAGGTTTGGCGGTGGAAACAGAAGGCTTTTTACCATAGGCCAAGAAATCAACCCTCAACAACTTAACCTGTGAAAAAAAAAATTCTAAGCCCCGGGGTCAAAACTTCAGCAAATATCTGAAATTCTTCAATTCACTCAAAAATGGTGCCAATGTGTTGCAAATACTCCCCTGAAAGGTTTGGCGGTGGAAACAGAAGGCTGTTTATCATAGGACCTGAAATCAGCCCTCGACAACTTAACCTGTGAAAAAAAAAATTTCTAAGCCCCGGGGTCACAACTTCAGCAAATATCTGAAATTCTCCAATTCACTCAAAAATGGTGCTAAACTGTTGCAAATACTCCCCTGAAAGGTTTGGCGGTGGAAACATAAGGCTTTTTACCATAGGCCAAGAAATCAACCCTCGACAACTTAACCTGTGAAAAAAAAAATTCTAAGCCCTGGGGTCAAAACTTCAGCAAATATCTGAAATTCTTCAATTCACTCAAAAATGGTGCCAATGTGTTGCAAATACTCCCCTGAAAGGTTTGGCGGTAGAAACAGAAGGCTTTTTATCATAGGACCTGAAATCAGCCTTCGAAGACGTAACGTGTGAAAAAAAGAATTTCTAAGCCCCGGGGTCACAACTTCAGCAAAAATCTGAAATTCTCCAATTCACTCAAAGATGGTGCCAACGTGTTGCAAATTCTTCCCAGAAAGGTTTGGCGGTGGAAACAGAAGGCTTTTTATCATAGGCGAAGAAATCAACCCTCGACAACTTAACCTGTGAAAAAAAAAATTCTAAGCCCCGGGGTCACAACTTCAGCAAAAATCTGAAATTCTCCAATTCACTCAAAAATGGTGCTAAACTGTTGCAAATTCTCCCCTGAAAGGTTTGGCGGTGGAAACAGAAGGCTTTTTCTCATAGGCCAAGAAATCAACCCTCGACAACTTAACCTGTGAAAAAAAAAATTTCTAAGCCCCGGGGTCAAAACTTCAGCAAAAATCTGAAATTCTCCAATTCACTCAAAGATGGTGCCAAAGTTTTGCAAATACTCCCCTGAAAGGTTTGGCGGTGGAAACAGAACGCTTTTTATCATAGGCCAAGAAATCAACCCTCGACAACTTAACCTGTGAAAAAAAAAAATTCTAAGCCCCGGGGTTACAACTTCAGCAAAAATCTGAAATTCTCCAATTCACTCAAAGATGGTGCCAACGTGTTGCAAATTCTCCCCAGAAAGGTTTGGCGGTGGAAACAGACGGCATTTTATCATAGGACATGAAATCAGCCTTCGAAGACGTAACGTGTGAAAAAAAGAATTTCTAAGCCCCGGGGTCACAACTTCAGCAAAAATCTGAAATTCTCCAATTCACTCAAAGATGGTGCCAACGTGTTGCAAATTCTTCCCAGAAAGGTTTGGCGGTGGAAACAGCAGGCTTTTTATCATAGGCGAAGAAATCAACCCTCGACAACTTAACCTGTGAAAAAAAAAATTCTAAGCCCCGGGGTCACAACTTCAGCAAAAATCTGAAATTCTCCAATTCACTCAAAAATGGTGCTAAACTGTTGCAAATTCTCCCCTGAAAGGTTTGGCGGTGGAAACAGAAGGCTTTTTCTCATAGGCCAAGAAATCAACCCTCGACAACTTAACCTGTGAAAAAAAAAATTTCTAAGCCCCGGGGTCACAACTTCAGCAAAAATCTGAAATTCTCCAATTCGCTCAAAGATGGTGCCAAAGTTTTGCAAATACTCCCCTGAAAGGTTTGGCGGTGGAAACAGAAGGCTTTTTCTCATAGGCCAAGAAATCAACCCTCGACAACTTAACCTGTGAAAAAAAAAATTTCTAAGCCCCGGGGTCACAACTTCAGCAAAAATCTGAAATTCTCCAATTCACTCAAAGATGGTGCCAAAGTTTTGCAAATACTCCCCTGAAAGGTTTGGCGGTGGAAACAGAAGGCTTTTTATCATAGGACATGAAATCAGCCCTCGACAACTTAACCTGTAAAAAAAAAAATTCTAAGCCCCGGGGTCACAATTTCAGCAAAAATCTGAAATTCTCCAATTCACTCAAAGATGGTGCCAACGTGTTGCAAATACTCCCCTGAGAGGTTTGGCGGTGGAAACAGACGGCATTTTATCATAGGACATGAAATCAGCCTTCGAAGATGTAACGTGTGGGGAAAAAAATTTCTAAGCCCCGGGGTCACAACTTCAGCAAAAATCTGAAATTCTCCAATTCACTCAAAGATGGTGCCAAAGTTTTGCAAATACTCCCCTGAAAGGTTTGGCGGTGGAAACAGAAGGCTTTTTACCATAGGCCAAGAAATCAACCCTCGACAACTTAACCTGTGAAAAAAATAATTCTAAGCCCCGGGGTCAAAACTTCAGCAAATATCTGAAATTCTTCAATTCACTCAAAAATGGTGCCAATGTGTTGCAAATACTCCCCTGAAAGGTTTGGCGGTGGAAACAGAAGGCTGTTTATCATAGGACCTGAAATCAGCCCTCGACAACTTAATCTGTGAAAAAAAAAATTTCTAAGCCCCGGGGTCACAACTTCAGCAAAAATCTGAAATTCTCCAATTCACTCAAAAATGGTGCTAAACTGTTGCAAATTCTGCCCTGAAAGGTTTGGCGGTGGAAACATAAGGCTTTTTATCATAGGCCAAGAAATCAACCCTCGACAACTTAACCTGTGAAAAAAAAAATTCTAAGCCCCGGGGTCAAAACTTCAGCAAATATCTGAAATTCTCCAACTCACTCAAAAATGGTGCCAAAGTTTTGCAAATACTCCCCTGAAAGGTTTGGCGGTGGAAACAAAAGGCTTTTTACCATAGGCCAAGAAATCAACCCTCGACAACTTAACCTGTGAAAAAAAAAATTCTAAGCCCTGGGGTCAAAACTTCAGCAAATATCTGAAATTCTTCAATTCACTCAAAAATGGTGCCAATGTGTTGCAAATACTCCCCTGAAAGGTTTGGCGGTGGAAACAGAAGGCTTTTTATCATAGGACCTGAAATCAGCCCTCGACAACTAAACCTGTGAAAAAAAAATTTCTAAACCCCGGGGTCACAACTTCAGCAAAAATCTGAAATTCTCCAATTCACTCAAAAATGGTGCTAAACTGTTGCAAATTCTCCCCTGAAAGGTTTGGCGGTGGAAACAGAAGGCTTTTTATCATAGGCCAAGAAATCAACCCTCGACAACTTAACCTGTGAAAAAAAAAATTCTAAGCCCCGGGGTCAAAACTTCAGCAAATATCTGAAATTCTCCAATTCATTCAAAAATGGTGCCAAAGTTTTGCAAATACTCCCCTGAAAGGTTTGGCGGTGGAAACAAAAGGCTTTTTACCATAGGCCAAGAAATCAACCCTCAACAACTTAACCTGTGAAAAAAAAAATTCTAAGCCCTGGGGTCAAAACTTCAGCAAATATCTGAAATTCTTCAATTCACTCAAAAATGGTGCCAATGTGTTGCAAATACTCCCCTGAAAGGTTTGGCGGTGGAAACAGAAGGCTTTTTATCATAGGACCTGAAATCAGCCCTCGACAACTTAACCTGTGAAAAAAAAAATTTCTAAACCCCGGGGTCACAACTTCAGCAAAAATCTGAAATTCTCCAATTCACTCAAAAATGGTGCTAAACTGTTGCAAATTCTCCCCTGAAAGGTTTGGCGGTGGAAACAGAAGGCTTTTTATCATAGGCCAAGAAATCAACCCTCGACAACTTAACCTGTGGGGAAAAAAATTCTAAGCCCCGGGGTCACAACTTCAGCAAAAATCTGAAATTCTCCAATTCACTCAAAGATGGTGCTAAACTGTTGCAAATTCCCCCCCGAAAGGTTTGGCGGTGGAAACAGAACGCTTTTTATCATAGGCCAAGAAATCAACCCTCGACAACTTAACCTGTGAAAAAAAAAAATTCTAAGCCCCGGGGTTACAACTTCAGCAAAAATCTGAAATTCTCCAATTCACTCAAAGATGGTGCCAACGTGTTGCAAATTCTCCCCAGAAAGGTTTGGCGGTGGAAACAGACGGCATTTTATCATAGGACATGAAATCAGCCTTCGAAGATGTAACGTGTGAAAAAAAGAATTTCTAAGCCCCGGGGTCACAACTTCAGCAAAAATCTGAAATTCTCCAATTCACTCAAAGATGGTGCCAACGTGTTGCAAATACTCCCCTGAAAGGTTTGGCGGTGGAAACAGAAGGCTTTTTATCATAGGACATGAAATCAGCCCTTGACAACTTAACCTGTGGGGGAAAAAAATTTCTAAGCCCCGGGGTCACAATTTCAGCCAAAATCTGAAATTCTCCAATTCACTCAAAAATGGTGCTAAACTGTTGCAAATTCTCCCCTGAAAGGTTTGGCGGTGGAAACAGAAGGCTTTTTATCATAGGACCTGAAATCAGCCCTCGACAACTTAACCTGTGAAAAAAAAAATTTCTAAACCCCGGGGTCACAACTTCAGCAAAAATCTGAAATTCTCCAATTCACTCAAAAATGGTGCTAAACTGTTGCAAATTCTCCCCTGAAAGGTTTGGCGGTGGAAACAGAAGGCTTTTTATCATAGGCCAAGAAATCAACCCTCGACAACTTAACCTGTGGAAAAAAAATTTCTAAGCCCCGGGGTCAAAACTTCAGCAAAAATCTGAAATTCTCCAATTCACTCAAAGATGGTGCCAACGTGTTGCAAATTCTTCCCAGAAAGGTTTGGCGGTGGAAACAGAAGGCTTTTTATCATAGGCCAAGAAATCAACCCTCGACAACTTAACCTGTGAAAAAAAAAATTCTAAGCCCCGGGGTCACAACTTCAGCAAAAATCTGAAATTCTCCAATTCACTCAAAAATGCTGCTAAACTGTTGCAAATTCTCCCCTGAAATGTTTGGCGGTGGAAACAGAAGGCTTTTTCTCATAGGCCAAGAAATCAACCCTCGACAACTTAACCTGTGAAAAAAAAATTTTCTAAGCCCCGGGGTCACAACTTCAGCAAAAATCTGAAATTCTCCAATTCACTCAAAGATGGTGCCAAAGTTTTGCAAATACTCCCCTGAAAGGTTTGGCGGTGGAAACAGAAGGCTTTTTATCATAGGAAATGAATTCAGCCCTCAACAACTTAACCTGTGAAAAAAAAAATTCTAAGCCCCGGGGTTACAACTTCAGCAAAAATCTGAAATTCTCCAATTCACTCAAAGATGGTGCCAACGTGTTGCAAATTCTCCCCAGAAAGGTTTGGCGGTGGAAACAGACGGCATTTTATCATAAGACATGAAATCAGCCTTCGAAGACGTAACGTGTGAAGAAAAAAATTTCTAAGCCCCGGGGTCACAACTTCAGCAAAAATCTGAAATTCTCCAATTCACTCAAAGATGGTGCCAACGTGTTGCAAATTCTTCCCAGAAAGGTTTGGCGGTGGAAACAGAAGGCTTTTTATCATAGGCCAAGAAATCAACCCTCGACAACTTAACCTGTGAAAAAAAAAAGTTCTAAGCCCCGGGGTCACAACTTCAGCAAAAATCTGAAATTCTCCAATTCACTCAAAGATGGAGCTAAACTGTTGTAAATTCTCCCCTGAAAGGTTTGGCGGTGGAAACAGAAGGCTTTTTATAATAGGCCAAGAAATCAGCCCTCGACAACTTAACCTGTGAAAAAAAAAATTTCTAAGCCCCGGGGCCACAACTTCAGCAAAAATCTGAAATTCTCCAATTCACTCAAAGATGGTGCCAAAGTTTTGCAAATACTCCCCTGAAAGGTTTGGCGGTGGAAACAGAAGGCTTTTTATCATAGGACATGAAATCAGCCCTCGACAACTTAACCTGTGAAAAAAAAATTTCTAAGCCCCGGGGTCACAATTTCAGCAAAAATCTGAAATTCTCCAATTCACTCAAAGATGGTGCCAACGTGTTGCAAATACTCCTCTGAAAGGTTTGGCGGTGGAAACAGAAGGCTTTTTATCATAGGACATGAAATCAGCCCTCGACAACTTAACCTGTGGAAAAAAAAATTTCTAAGCCCCGGGGTCACAATTTCAGCCAAAATCTGAAATTCTCCAATTCACTCAAAAATGGTGCTAAACTGTTGCAAATTCTCCCCTGAAAGGTTTGGCGGTGGAAACAGAAGGCTTTTTATCATAGGCCAAGAAATCAGCCCTCGACAACTTAACCTGTGAAAAAAAAAAGTTCTAAGCCCCGGGGTCACAACTTCAGCAAAAATCTGAAATTCTCCAATTCACTCAAAAATGGTGCTAAACTGTTGCAAATACTCCCCTGAAAGGTTTGGCGGTGGAAACAGAAGGCTTTTTATCATAGGCCAAGAAATCAACCCTCGACAACTTAACCTGTGAAAAAAAAAATTCTAAGCCCCGGGGTCAAAACTTCAGCAAATATCTGAAATTCTCCAATTCACTCAAAAATGGTGCCAACGTGTTGCAAATACTCCCCTGAAAGGTTTGGCGGTGGAAACAGAAGGCTTTTTATCATAGGACATGAAATCAGCCCTCGACAACTTAACCTGTGAAAAAAAAATTTCTAAGCCCCGGGGTCACAATTTCAGCAAAAATCTGAAATTCTCCAATTCACTCAAAGATGGTGCCAACGTGTTGCAAATACTCCCCTGAAAGGTTTGGCGGTGGAAACAGAAGGCTTTTTATCATAGGACCTGAAATCAGCCCTCGACAACTTAACCTGTGAAAAAAAAAATTTCTAAGCCCCGGGGTCACAACTTCAGCAAAAATCTGAAATTCTCCAATTCACTCAAAGATCGTGCTAAACTGTTGCAAATTCTCCCCTGAAAGGTTTGGCGGTGGAAACAGAAGGCTTTTTATCATAGGCCAAGAAATCAACCCTCGACAACTTAACCTGTGAAACAAAAAATTCTAAGCCCCGGGGTGAAAACTTCAGCAAAAATCTGAAATTCTCCAATTCACTCAAAGATGGTGCCAAAGTTTTGCAAATACTCCCCTGAAAGGTTTGGCGGTGGAAACAGAACGCTTTTTATCATAGGCCAAGAAATCAACCCTCGACAACTTAACCTGTGAAAAAAAAAAATTCTAAGCCCCGGGGTCAAAACTTCAGCAAAAATCTGAAATTCTCCAATTCACTCAAAGATGGTGCCAACGTGTTGCAAATACTCCCCTGAAAGGTTTGGCGGTGGAAACAGAAGGCTTTTTATCATAGGAAATGAATTCAGCCCTCGACAACTTAACCTGTGAAAAAAAAAAATTCTAAGCCCCGGGGTTACAACTTCAGCAAAAATCTGAAATTCTCCAATTCACTCAAAGATGGTGCCAACGTGTTGCAAATTCTCCCCAGAAAGGTTTGGCGGTGGAAACAGACGGCATTTTATCAAAGGACATGAAATCAGCCTTCGAAGACGTAACGTGTGAAGAAAAAAATTTCTAAGCCCCGGGGTCACAACTTCAGCAAAAATCTGAAATTCTCCAATTCACTCAAAGATGTTGCCAACGTGTTGCAAATTCTTCCCAGAAAGGTTTGGCGGTGGAAACAGAAGGCTTTTTATCATAGGCCAAGAAATCAACCCTCGACAACTTAACCTGTGAAAAAAAAAAGTTCTAAGCCCCGGGGTCACAATTTCAGCCAAAATCTGAAATTCTCCAATTCACTCAAAAATGGTGCTAAACTGTTGCAAATTCTCCCCTGAAAGGTTTGGCGGTGGAAACAGAAGGCTTTTTATCATAGGCCAAGAAATCAGCCCTCGACAACTTAACCTGTGAAAAAAAAAAGTTCTAAGCCCCGAGGTCACAACTTCAGCAAAAATCTGAAATTCTCCAATTCACTCAAAGATGGTGCCAACGTGTTGCAAATACTCCCCTGAAAGGTTTGGCGGTGGAAACAGAAGGCTTTTTATCATAGGACATGAAATCAGCCCTCGACAACTTAACCTGTGAAAAAAAAAATTCTAAGCCCCGGGGTCAAAACTTCAGCAAATATCTGAAATTCTCCAATTCACTCAAAAATGGTGTCAACGTGTTGCAAATACTCCCCTGAAAGGTTTGGCAGTGGAAACAGAAGGCTTTTTATCATAGGACCTGAAATCAGCCCTCGACAACTTAACCTGTGGAAAAAAAAAATTCTAAGCCCCGGGGTCACAACTTCAGCAAAAATCTGAAATTCTCCAATTCACTCAAAAATGGTGCTAAACTGTTGCAAATTCTCCCCTGAAAGGTTTGGCGGTGGAAACAGAAGGCTTTTTATCATAGGCCAAGAAATCAACCCTCGACAACTTAACCTGTGAAAAAAAAAATTCAAAGCCCCGGGGTCAAAACTTCAGCAAATATCTGAAATTCTCCAATTCACTCAAAGATGGTGCCAACGTGTTGCAAATACTCCCCTGAAAGGTTTGGCGGTGGAAACAGAAGGCTTTTTATCATAGGACATGAAATCAGCCCTCGACAACTTAACCTGTGGGAAAAAAAATTTCTAAGCCCCGGGGTCACAATTTCAGCCAAAATCTAAAATTATCCAAGTCACTCAAAAATGGTGCTAAACTGTTGCAAATTCTCCCCTGAAAGGTTTGGCGGTGGAAACAGAAGGCTTTTTATCATAGGCCAAGAAATCAGCCCTCGACAACTTAACCTGTGGAAAAAAAAAGTTCTAAGCCCCGGGGTCACAACTTCAGCAAAAATCTGAAATTCTCCAATTCACTCAAAGATGGTGCCAAAGTTTTGCAAATACTCCCCTGAAAGGTTTGGCGGTGGAAACAGAAGGCTTTTTACCATAGGCCAAGAAATCAACCCTCGACAACTTAACCTGTGAAAAAAAAAATTCTAAGCCCCGGGGTCAAAACTTCAGCAAAAATCTGAAATTCTCCAATTCACTCAAAGATGGTGCCAAAGTTTTGCAAATACTCCCCTGAAAGGTTTGGCGGTGGAAACAGAAGGCTTTTTATCATAGGACATGAAATCAGCCCTCGACAACTTAACCTGTGAAAAAAAAATTTCTAAGCCCCGGGGTCACAATTTCAGCAAAAATCTGAAATTCTCCAATTCACTCAAAGATGGTGCCAACGTGTTGCAAATACTCCTCTGAAAGGTTTGGCGGTGGAAACAGAAGGCTTTTTATCATAGGACATGAAATCAGCCCTCGACAACTTAACCTGTGGAAAAAAAAATTTCTAAGCCCCGGGGTCACAATTTCAGCCAAAATCTGAAATTCTCCAATTCACTCAAAAATGGTGCTAAACTGTTGCAAATTCTCCCCTGAAAGGTTTGGCGGTGGAAACAGAAGGCTTTTTATCATAGGCCAAGAAATCAGCCCTCGACAACTTAACCTGTGAAAAAAAAAAGTTCTAAGCCCCGGGGTCACAACTTCAGCAAAAATCTGAAATTCTCCAATTCACTCAAAAATGGTGCTAAACTGTTGCAAATACTCCCCTGAAAGGTTTGGCGGTGGAAACAGAAGGCTTTTTATCATAGGCCAAGAAATCAACCCTCGACAACTTAACCTGTGAAAAAAAAAATTCTAAGCCCCGGGGTCAAAACTTCAGCAAATATCTGAAATTCTCCAATTCACTCAAAAATGGTGCCAACGTGTTGCAAATACTCCCCTGAAAGGTTTGGCGGTGGAAACAGAAGGCTTTTTATCATAGGACATGAAATCAGCCCTCGACAACTTAACCTGTGAAAAAAAAATTTCTAAGCCCCGGGGTCACAATTTCAGCAAAAATCTGAAATTCTCCAATTCACTCAAAGATGGTGCCAACGTGTTGCAAATACTCCCCTGAAAGGTTTGGCGGTGGAAACAGAAGGCTTTTTATCATAGGACCTGAAATCAGCCCTCGACAACTTAACCTGTGAAAAAAAAAATTTCTAAGCCCCGGGGTCACAACTTCAGCAAAAATCTGAAATTCTCCAATTCACTCAAAGATGGTGCTAAACTGTTGCAAATTCTCCCCTGAAAGGTTTGGCGGTGGAAACAGAAGGCTTTTTATCATAGGCCAAGAAATCAACCCTCGACAACTTAACCTGTGAAACAAAAAATTCTAAGCCCCGGGGTCAAAACTTCAGCAAAAATCTGAAATTCTCCAATTCACTCAAAGATGGTGCCAAAGTTTTGCAAATACTCCCCTGAAAGGTTTGGCGGTGGAAACAGAACGCTTTTTATCATAGGCCAAGAAATCAACCCTCGACAACTTAACCTGTGAAAAAAAAAAATTCTAAGCCCCGGGGTCAAAACTTCAGCAAAAATCTGAAATTCTCCAATTCACTCAAAGATGGTGCCAACGTGTTGCAAATACTCCCCTGAAAGGTTTGGCGGTGGAAACAGAAGGCTTTTTATCATAGGAAATGAATTCAGCCCTCGACAACTTAACCTGTGAAAAAAAAAATTCTAAGCCCCGGGGTTACAACTTCAGCAAAAATCTGAAATTCTCCAATTCACTCAAAGATGGTGCCAACGTGTTGCAAATTCTCCCAGAAAGGTTTGGCGGTGGAAACAGACGGCATTTTATCATAGGACATGAAATCAGCCTTCGAAGACGTAACGTGTGAAGAAAAAAATTTCTAAGCCCCGGGGTCACAACTTCAGCAAAAATCTGAAATTCTCCAATTCACTCAAAGATGTTGCCAACGTGTTGCAAATTCTTCCCAGAAAGGTTTGGCGGTGGAAACAGAAGGCTTTTTATCATAGGCCAAGAAATCAACCCTCGACAACTTAACCTGTGAAAAAAAAAAGTTCTAAGCCCCGGGGTCACAATTTCAGCCAAAATCTGAAATTCTCCAATTCACTCAAAAATGGTGCTAAACTGTTGCAAATTCTCCCCTGAAAGGTTTGGCGGTGGAAACAGAAGGCTTTTTATCATAGGAAATGAATTCAGCCCTCGACAACTTAACCTGCGGGGAAAAAAATTCTAAGCCCCGGGGTCACAACTTCAGCAAAAATCTGAAATTCTCCAATTCACTCAAAGATGGTGCCAACGTGTTGCAAATTCTTCCCAGAAAGGTTTGGCGGTGGAAACAGAAGGCTTTTTATCATAGGCCAAGAAATCAACCCTCGACAACTTAACCTGTGAAAAAAAAAAGTTCTAAGCCCCGGGGTCACAACTTCAGCAAAAATCTGAAATTCTCCAATTCACTCAAAGATGGTGCCAAAGTTTTGCAAATACTCCCCTGAAAGGTTTGGCGGTGGAAACAGAAGGCTTTTTATCATAGGCCATGAAATCAGCCCTCGACAACTTAACCTGTGAAAAAAAAAATTTCTAAGCCCCGGGGTCACAACTTCAGCAAAAATCTGAAATTCTCCAATTCACTCAAAAATGGTGCTAAACTGTTGCAAATTCTCCCCTGAAAGGTTTGGCGGTGGAAACAGAAGGCTTTTTATCATAGGCCAAGAAATCAGCCCTCGACAACTTAACCTGTGAAAAAAAAAATTTCTAAGCCCCGGGGTCACAACTTCAGCAAAAATCTGAAATTCTCCAATTCACTCAAAGATGGTGCCAAAGTTTTGCAAATACTCCCCTGAAAGGTTTGGCGGTGGAAACAGAAGGCTTTTTATCATAGGACATGAAATCAGCCCTCGACAACTTAACCTGTGAAAAAAAAAATTTCTAAGCCCCGGGGTCACAACTTCAGCAAAAATCTGAAATTCTCCAATTCACTCAAAAATGGTGCTAAACTGTTGCAAATTCTCCCCTGAAAGGTTTGGCGGTGGAAACAGAAGGCTTTTTATCATAGGCCAAGAAATCAACCCTCGACAACTTAACCTGTGAAAAAAAAAATTCTAAGCCCCGGGGTCAAAACTTCAGCAAATATCTGAAATTCTCCAATTCACTCAAAAATGGTGCCAACGTGTTGCAAATACTCCCCTGAAAGGTTTGGCGGTGGAAACAGAAGGCTTTTTATCATAGGACATGAAATCAGCCCTCGACATCTTAACCTGTGAAAAAAAAAATTTCTAAGCCCCGGGGTCACAATTTCAGCAAAAATCTGAAATTCTCTAATTCACTCAAAGATGGTGCCAACGTGTTGCAAATACTCCCCTGAAAGGTTTGGCGGTGGAAACAGAAGGCTTTTTATCATAGGACATGAAATCAGCCCTCGACAACTTAACCTGTGGAAAAAAAAATTTCTAAGCCCCGGGGTCACAATTTCAGCCAAAATCTGAAATTATCCAATTCACTCAAAAATGGTGCTAAACTGTTGCAAATTCTCCCCTGAAAGGTTTGGCGGTGGAAACAGAAGGCTTTTTATCATAGGCCAAGAAATCAGCCCTCGACAACTTAACCTGTGAAAAAAAAAAGTTCTAAGCCCCGGGGTCACAACTTCAGCAAAAATCTGAAATTCTCCAATTCACTCAAAGATGTTGCCAACGTGTTGCAAATTCTTCCCAGAAAGGTTTGGCGGTGGAAACAGAAGGCTTTTTATCATAGGCCAAGAAATCAACCCTCGACAACTTAACCTGTGAAAAAAAAAAGTTCTAAGCCCCGGGGTCACAATTTCAGCCAAAATCTGAAATTCTCCAATTCACTCAAAAATGGTGCTAAACTGTTGCAAATTCTCCCCTGAAAGGTTTGGCGGTGGAAACAGAAGGCTTTTTATCATAGGAAATGAATTCAGCCCTCGACAACTTAACCTGTGGGGAAAAAAATTCTAAGCCCCGGGGTCACAACTTCAGCAAAAATCTGAAATTCTCCAATTCACTCAAAGATGGTGCCAACGTGTTGCAAATTCTTCCCAGAAAGGTTTGGCGGTGGAAACAGAAGGCTTTTTATCATAGGCCAAGAAATCAACCCTCGACAACTTAACCTGTGAAAAAAAAAAGTTCTAAGCCCCGGGGTCACAACTTCAGCAAAAATCTGAAATTCTCCAATTCACTCAAAGATGGTGCCAAAGTTTTGCAAATACTCCCCTGAAAGGTTTGGCGGTGGAAACAGAAGGCTTTTTATCATAGGCCATGAAATCAGCCCTCGACAACTTAACCTGTGAAAAAAAAAATTTCTAAGCCCCGGGGTCACAACTTCAGCAAAAATCTGAAATTCTCCAATTCACTCAAAAATGGTGCTAAACTGTTGCAAATTCTCCCCTGAAAGGTTTGGCGGTGGAAACAGAAGGCTTTTTATCATAGGCCAAGAAATCAGCCCTCGACAACTTAACCTGTGAAAAAAAAAATTTCTAAGCCCCGGGGTCACAACTTCAGCAAAAATCTGAAATTCTCCAATTCACTCAAAGATGGTGCCAAAGTTTTGCAAATACTCCCCTGAAAGGTTTGGCGGTGGAAACAGAAGGCTTTTTATCATAGGACATGAAATCAGCCCTCGACATCTTAACCTGTGAAAAAAAAAATTTCTAAGCCCCGGGGTCACAATTTCAGCAAAAATCTGAAATTCTCTAATTCACTCAAAGATGGTGCCAACGTGTTGCAAATACTCCCCTGAAAGGTTTGGCGGTGGAAACAGAAGGCTTTTTATCATAGGACATGAAATCAGCCCTCGACAACTTAACCTGTGGAAAAAAAAATTTCTAAGCCCCGGGGTCACAATTTCAGCCAAAATCTGAAATTATCCAATTCACTCAAAAATGGTGCTAAACTGTTGCAAATTCTCCCCTGAAAGGTTTGGCGGTGGAAACAGAAGGCTTTTTATCATAGGCCAAGAAATCAGCCCTCGACAACTTAACCTGTGAAAAAAAAAAGTTCTAAGCCCCGGGGTCACAACTTCAGCAAAAATCTGAAATTCTCCAATTCACTCAAAGATGGTGCCAAAGTTTTGCAAATACTCCCCTGAAAGGTTTGGCGGTGGAAACAGAAGGCTTTTTACCATAGGCCAAGAAATCAACCCTCGACAACTTAACCTGTGAAAAAAAAATTTCTAAGCCCCGGGGTCAAAACTTCAGCAAATATCTGAAATTCTTCAATTCACTCAAAAATGGTGCCAATGTGTTGCAAATACTCCCCTGAAAGGTTTGGCGGTGGAAACAGAAGGCTTTTTATCATAGGACCTGAAATCAGCCCTCGACAATTTAACCTGTGAAAAAAAAAATTTCTAAGCCCCGGGGTCACAACTTCAGCAAAAATCTGAAATTCTCCAATTCACTCAAAAATGGTGCTAAACTGTTGCAAATTCTCCCCTGAAAGGTTTGGCGGTGGAAACAGAAGGCTTTTTATCATAGGCCAAGAAATCAACCCTCGACAACTTAACCTGTGAAAAAAAAAATTCTAAGCCCCGGGGTCAAAACTTCAGCAAAAATCTGAAATTCTCCAATTCACTCAAAGATGGTGCCAAAGTTTTGCAAATACTCCCCTGAAAGGTTTGGCGGTGGAAACAGAACGCTTTTTATCATAGGCCAAGAAATCAACCCTCGACAACTTAACCTGTGAAAAAAAAAAATTCTAAGCCCCGGGGTTACAACTTCAGCAAAAATCTGAAATTCTCCAATTCACTCAAAGATGGTGCCAACGTGTTGCAAATTCTCCCCAGAAAGGTTTGGCGGTGGAAACAGACGGCATTTTATCATAGGACATGAAATCAGCCTTCGAAGACGTAACGTGTGAAAAAAAGAATTTCTAAGCCCCGGGGTCACAACTTCAGCAAAAATCTGAAATTCTCCAATTCACTCAAAGATGGTGCCAACGTGTTGCAAATTCTTCCCAGAAAGGTTTGGCGGTGGAAACAGAAGGCTTTTTATCATAGGCCAAGAAATCAACCCTCGACAACTTAACCTGTGAAAAAAAAAAATTCTAAGCCCCGGGGTCACAACTTCAGCAAAAATCTGAAATTCTCCAATTCACTCAAAAATGGTGCTAAACTGTTGCAAATTCTCCCCTAAAAGGTTTGGCGGTGGAAACAGAAGGCTTTTTCTCATAGGCCAAGAAATCAACCCTCGACAACTTAACCTGTGAAAAAAAAAATTTCTAAGCCCCGGGGTCACAACTTCAGCAAAAATCTGAAATTCTCCAATTCACTCAAAGATGGTGCCAAAGTTTTGCAAATACTCCCCTGAAAGGTTTGGCGGTGGAAACAGAAGGCTTTTTATCATAGGACATGAAATCAGCCCTCGACAACTTAACCTGTGAAAAAAAAAATTTCTAAGCCCCGGGGTCACAACTTCAGCAAAAATCTGAAATTCTCCAATTCACTCAAAGATGGTGCCAACGTGTTGCAAATTCTTCCCAGAAAGGTTTGGCGGTGGAAACAGAAGGCTTTTTATCATAGGCCAAGAAATCAACCCTCGACAACTTAACCTGTGAAAAAAAAAAAGTTCTAAGCCCCGGGGTCACAACTTCAGCAAAAATCTGAAATTCTCCAATTCACTCAAAGATGGAGCTAAATTGTTGTAAATTCTCCCCTGAAAGGTTTGGCGGTGGAAACAGAAGGCTTTTTATCATAGGCCAAGAAATCAGCCCTCGACAACTTAACCTGTGAAAAAAAAAATTTCTAAGCCCCGGGGTCACAACTTCAGCAAAAATCTGAAATTCTCCAATTCACTCAAAGATGGTGCCAAAGTTTTGCAAATACTCCCCTGAAAGGTTTGGCGGTGGAAACAGAAGGCTTTTTATCATAGGACATGAAATCAGCCCTCGACAACTTAACCTGTGAAAAAAAAAATTTCTAAGCCCCGGGGTCACAACTTCAGCAAAAATCTGAAATTCTCCAATTCACTCAAAAATGGTGCTAAACTGTTGCAAATTCTCCCCTGAAAGGTTTGGCGGTGGAAACAGAAGGCTTTTTATCATAGGACCTGAAATCAGCCCTCGACAACTTAACCTGTGAAAAAAAAAATTTCTAAGCCCCGGGGTCACAACTTCAGCAAAAATCTGAAATTATCCAATTCACTCAAAAATGGTGCTAAACTGTTGCAAATTCTCCCCTGAAAGGTTTGGCGGTGGAAACAGATGGCTTTTTATCATAGGCCAAGAAATCAACCCTCAACAACTTAACCTGTGAAAAAAAAAATTCTAAGCCCCGGGGTCAAAACTTCAGCAAATATCTGAAATTCTCCAATTCACTCAAAAATGGTGCCAACGTGTTGCAAATACTCCCCTGAAAGGTTTGGCGGTGGAAACAGAAGGCTTTTTATCATAGGACATGAAATCAGCCCTCGACAACTTAACCTGTGAAAAAAAAATTTCTAAGCCCAGGGGTCAAAACTTCAGCAAAAATCTGAAATTCTCCAATTCACTCAAAGATGGTGCCAAAGTTTTGCAAATACTCCCCTGAAAGGTTTGGCGGTGGAAACAGAAGGCTTTTTATCATAGGCCAAGAAATCAACCCTCGACAACTTAACCTGTGAAAAAAAAATTTCTAAGTCCCGGGGTCACAACTTCAGCAAAAATCTGAAATTCTCCAATTCACTCAAAGATGGTGCCAAAGTTTTGCAAATACTCCCCTGAAAGGTTTGGCGGTGGAAACAGAAGGCTTTTTATCATAGGACATGAAATCAGCCCTCGACAACTTAACCTGTGAAAAAAAAATTTCTAAGCCCCGGGGGTCACAATTTCAGCAAAAATCTGAAATTCTCCAATTCACTCAAAGATGGTGCCAACGTGTTGCAAATACTCCCCTGAAAGGTTTGGCGGTGGAAACAGAAGGCTTTTTATCATAGGACATGAAATCAGCCATCGACAACTTAACCTGTGGGGAAAAAAAAATTCTAAGCCCCGGGGTCACAATTTCAGCCAAAATCTGAAATTCTCCAATTCACTCAAAAATGGTGCTAAACTGTTGCAAATTCTCCCCTGAAAAGTTTGGCGGTGGAAACAGAAGGCTTTTTATCATGGGCCAAGAAATCAACCCCCGTCAACTTAACCTGTGAAAAAAAAAATTTTCTAAGCCCCGGGGTCACAACTTCAGCAAAAATCTGAAATTCTCCAATTCACTCAAAGATGGTGCCAAAGTTTTGCAAATACTCCCCTGAAAGGTTTGGCGGTGGAAACAGAAGGCTTTTTATCATAGGAAATGAATTCAGCCCTCGACAACTTAACCTGTGGGAAAAAAAATTCTCAGCCCCGGGGTCACAACTTCAGCAAAAATCTGAAATTCCCCAATTCACTCAAAAATGGTGCTAAACTGTTGCAAATTCTCCCCTGAAAGGTTTGGCGGTGGAAACAGAAGGCTTTTTATCATAGGCCAAGAAATCAGCCCTCGACAACTTAACCTGTGGGAAAAAAAAGTTCTAAGCCCCGGGGTCACAACTTCAGCAAAAATCTGAAATTCTCCAATTCACTCAAAAATGGTGCTAAACTGTTGCAAATACTCCCCTGAAAGGTTTGGCGGTGGAAACAGAAGGCTTTTTATCATAGGCCAAGAAATCAACCCTCGACAACTTAACCTGTGAAAAAAAAAATTCTAAGCCCCGGGGTCAAAACTTCAGCAAAAATCTGAAATTCTCCAATTCACTCAAAGATGGTGCCAAAGTTTTGCAAATACTCCCCTGAAAGGTTTGGCGGTGGAAACAGAAGGCTTTTTATCATAGGCCAAGAAATCAACCCTCGACAACTTAACCTGTGAAAAAAAAATTTCTAAGTCCCGGGGTCACAACTTCAGCAAAAATCTGAAATTCTCCAATTCACTCAAAGATGGTGCCAAAGTTTTGCAAATACTCCCCTGAAAGGTTTGGCGGTGGAAACAGAAGGCTTTTTATCATAGGACATGAAATCAGCCCTCGACAACTTAACCTGTGAAAAAAAAATTTCTAAGCCCCGGGGGTCACAATTTCAGCAAAAATCTGAAATTCTCCAATTCACTCAAAGATGGTGCCAACGTGTTGCAAATACTCCCCTGAAAGGTTTGGCGGTGGAAACAGAAGGCTTTTTATCATAGGACATGAAATCAGCCATCGACAACTTAACCTGTGGGGAAAAAAAAATTCTAAGCCCCGGGGTCACAATTTCAGCCAAAATCTGAAATTCTCCAATTCACTCAAAAATGGTGCTAAACTGTTGCAAATTCTCCCCTGAAAAGTTTGGCGGTGGAAACAGAAGGCTTTTTATCATGGGCCAAGAAATCAACCCCCGTCAACTTAACCTGTGAAAAAAAAAATTTTCTAAGCCCCGGGGTCACAACTTCAGCAAAAATCTGAAATTCTCCAATTCACTCAAAGATGGTGCCAAAGTTTTGCAAATACTCCCCTGAAAGGTTTGGCGGTGGAAACAGAAGGCTTTTTATCATAGGAAATGAATTCAGCCCTCGACAACTTAACCTGTGGGAAAAAAAATTCTCAGCCCCGGGGTCACAACTTCAGCAAAAATCTGAAATTCCCCAATTCACTCAAAAATGGTGCTAAACTGTTGCAAATTCTCCCCTGAAAGGTTTGGCGGTGGAAACAGAAGGCTTTTTATCATAGGCCAAGAAATCAGCCCTCGACAACTTAACCTGTGGGAAAAAAAAGTTCTAAGCCCCGGGGTCACAACTTCAGCAAAAATCTGAAATTCTCCAATTCACTCAAAAATGGTGCTAAACTGTTGCAAATACTCCCCTGAAAGGTTTGGCGGTGGAAACAGAAGGCTTTTTATCATAGGCCAAGAAATCAACCCTCGACAACTTAACCTGTGAAAAAAAAAATTCTAAGCCCCGGGGTCAAAACTTCAGCAAATATCTGAAATTCTCCAATTCACTGAAAAATGGTGCCAACGCGTTGCAAATACTCCCCTGAAAGGTTTGGCGGTGGAAACAGAAGGCTTTTTATCATAGGACCTGAAATCAGCCCTCGACAACTTAACCTGTGAAAAAAAAAATTTCAAAGCCCCGGGGTCACAACTTCAGCAAAAATCTGAAATTATGCAATTCACTCAAAAATGGTGCTAAACTGTTGCAAATTCTCCCCTGAAAGGTTGGGCGGTGGAAACAGAAGGCTTTTTATCATAGGCCAAGAAATCAACCCTCGACAACTTAACCTGTGAAAAAAAAAATTCTAAGCCCCGGGGTCAAAACTTCAGCAAATATCTGAAATTCTCCAATTCACTCAAAAATGGTGCCAACGTGTTGCAAATACTCCCCTGAAAGGTTTGGCAGTGGAAACAGAAGGCTTTTTATCATAGGACATGAAATCAGCCCTCGACAACTTAACCTGTGGAAAAAAAAAATTCTAAGCCCCGGGGTCACAACTTCAGCAAAAATCTGAAATTCTCCAATTCACTCAAAAATGGTGCTAAACTGTTGCAAATTCTCCCCTGAAAGGTTTGGCGGTGGAAACAGAAGGCTTTTTATCATAGGCCAAGAAATCAACCCTCGACAACTTAACCTGTGAAAAAAAAATTTCTAAGCCCAGGGGTCAAAACTTCAGCAAAAATCTGAAATTCTCCAATTCACTCAAAGATGGTGCCAAAGTTTTGCAAATACTCCCCTGAAAGGTCGCGGTGGAAACAGAAGGCTTTTTATCATAGGCCAAGAAATCAACCCTCGACAACTTAACCTGTGGAAAAAAAAATTTCTAAGTCCCGGGGTCACAACTTCAGCAAAAATCTGAAATTCTCCAATTCACTCAAAGATGGTGCCAAAGTTTTGCAGATACTCCCCTGAAAGGTTTGGCGGTGGAAACAAAAGGCTTTTTATCATAGGACATGAAATCAGCCCTCGACAACTTAACCTGTGAAAAAAAAATTTCTAAGCCCCGGGGTCACAATTTCAGCAAAAATCTGAAATTCTCCAATTCACTCAAAGATGGTGCCAACGTGTTGCAAATACTCCCCTGAAAGGTTTGGCGGTGGAAACAGAAGGCTTTTTATCATAGGACATGAAATCAGCCCTCGACAACTTAACCTGTGGGGGGAAAAAAATTCTAAGCCCCGGGGTCACAATTTCAGCCAAAATCTGAAATTCTCCAATTCACTCAAAAATGGTGCTAAACTGTTGCAAATTCTCCCCTGAAAAGTTTGGCGGTGGAAACAGAAGGCTTTTTATCATAGGCCAAGAAATCAACCCTCGTCAACTTAACCTGTGAAAAAAAAAAATTCTAAGCCCTGGGGTCACAACTTCAGCAAAAATCTGAAAGTCTCCAATTCACTCAAAGATGGTGCCAAAGTTTTGCAAATACTCCCCTGAAAGGTTTGGCGGTGGAAACAGAAGGCTTTTTATCATAGGAAATGAATTCAGCCCTCGACAACTTAACCTGTGAAAAAAAAAAGTTCTAAGCCCCGGGGTCACAACTTCAGCAAAAATCTGAAATTCTCCAATTAACTCAAAGATGGAGCTAAACTGTTGTAAATTCTACCCTGAAAGGTTTGGCGGTGGAAACAGAAGGCTTTTTATCATAGGCCAAGAAATCAGCCCTCGACAACTTAACCTGTGAAGAAAAAAAAATTCTAAGTCCCGGGGTCACAACTTCAGCAAAAATCTGAAATTCTCCAATTCACTCAAAGATGGTGCCAAAGTTTTGCAAATACTCCCCTGAAAGGTTTGGCGGTGGAAACAGAAGGCTTTTTATCATAGGACATGAAATCAGCCCTCGACAACTTAACCTGTGAAAAAAAAAAGTTCTAAGCCCCGGGGTCACAACTTCAGCAAAAATCTGAAATTCTCCAATTCACTCAAAGATGGAGCTAAACTGTTGTAAATTCTCCCCTGAAAGGTTTGGCGGTGGAAACAGAAGGCTTTTTATCATAGGCCAAGAAATCAGCCCTCGACAACTTAACCTGTGAAAAAAAAAATTCTAAGCCCCGGGGTCACAACTTCAGCAAAAATCTGAAATTCTCCAATTCACTCAAAGATGGTGCCAAAGTTTTGCAAATACTCCCCTGAAAGGTTTGGCGGTGGAAACAGAAGGCTTTTTATCATAGGACATGAAATCAGCCCTCGACAACTTAACCTGTGAAAAAAAAATTTCTAAGCCCCGGGGTCACAATTTCAGCAAAAATCTGAAATTCTCCAATTCACTCAAAGATGGTGCCAACGTGTTGCAAATACTCCCCTGAAAGGTTTGGCGGTGGAAACAGACGGCATTTTATCATAGGACATGAAATCAGCCCTCGACAACTTAACCTGTGGAAAAAAAAAAATTCTAAGCCCCGGGGTCACAACTTCAGCAAAAATCTGAAATTCTCCAATTCACTCAAAAATGGTGCTAAACTGTTGCAAATTCTCCCCTGAAAGGTTTGGCGGTGGAAACAGAAGGCTTTTTCTCATAGGCCAAGAAATCAACCCTCGACAACTTAACCTGTGAAAAAAAAAATTTCTAAGCCCCGGGGTCACAACTTCAGCAAAAATCTGAAATTCTCCAATTCACTCAAAGATGGTGCCAAAGTTTTGCAAATACTTCCCTGAAAGGTTTGGCGGTGGAAACAGAAGGCTTTTTATCATAGGCCAAGAAATCAGCCCTCGACAACTTAACCTGTGAAAAAAAAAATTCTAAGCCCCGGGGTCACAATTTCAGCAAAAATCTGAAATTCTCCAATTCACTCAAAGATGGTGCCAACGTGTTGCAAATACTCCCCTGAAAGGTTTGGCGGTGGAAACAGACGGCATTTTATCATAGGACATGAAATCAGCCCTCGACAACTTAACCTGTGGAAAAAAAAAAATTCTAAGCCCCGGGGTCACAACTTCAGCAAAAATCTGAAATTCTCCAATTCACTCAAAAATGGTGCTAAACTGTTGCAAATTCTCCCCTGAAAGGTTTGGCGGTGGAAACAGAAGGCTTTTTCTCATAGGCCAAGAAATCAACCCTCGACAACTTAACCTGTGAAAAAAAAAATTTCTAAGCCCCGGGGTCACAACTTCAGCAAAAATCTGAAATTATCCAATTCACTCAAAAATGGTGCTAAACTGTTGCAAATTCTCCCCTGAAAGGTTTGGCGGTGGAAACAGATGGCTTTTTATCATAGGCCAAGAAATCAACCCTCAACAACTTAACCTGTGAAAAAAAAAATTCTAAGCCCCGGGGTCAAAACTTCAGCAAATATCTGAAATTCTCCAATTCACTCAAAAATGGTGCCAACGTGTTGCAAATACTCCCCTGAAAGGTTTGGCGGTGGAAACAGAAGGCTTTTTATCATAGGACATGAAATCAGCCCTCGACAACTTAACCTGTGAAAAAAAAATTTCTAAGCCCAGGGGTCAAAACTTCAGCAAAAATCTGAAATTCTCCAATTCACTCAAAGATGGTGCCAAAGTTTTGCAAATACTCCCCTGAAAGGTTTGGCGGTGGAAACAGAAGGCTTTTTATCATAGGCCAAGAAATCAACCCTCGACAACTTAACCTGTGAAAAAAAAATTTCTAAGTCCCGGGGTCACAACTTCAGCAAAAATCTGAAATTCTCCAATTCACTCAAAGATGGTGCCAAAGTTTTGCAAATACTCCCCTGAAAGGTTTGGCGGTGGAAACAGAAGGCTTTTTATCATAGGACATGAAATCAGCCCTCGACAACTTAACCTGTGAAAAAAAAATTTCTAAGCCCGGGGGGTCACAATTTCAGCAAAAATCTGAAATTCTCCAATTCACTCAAAGATGGTGCCAACGTGTTGCAAATACTCCCCTGAAAGGTTTGGCGGTGGAAACAGAAGGCTTTTTATCATAGGACATGAAATCAGCCATCGACAACTTAACCTGTGGGGGAAAAAAAATTCTAAGCCCCGGGGTCACAATTTCAGCCAAAATCTGAAATTCTCCAATTCACTCAAAAATGGTGCTAAACTGTTGCAAATTCTCCCCTGAAAAGTTTGGCGGTGGAAACAGAAGGCTTTTTATCATGGGCCAAGAAATCAACCCCCGTCAACTTAACCTGTGAAAAAAAAAATTTTCTAAGCCCCGGGGTCACAACTTCAGCAAAAATCTGAAATTCTCCAATTCACTCAAAGATGGTGCCAAAGTTTTGCAAATACTCCCCTGAAAGGTTTGGCGGTGGAAACAGAAGGCTTTTTATCATAGGAAATGAATTCAGCCCTCGACAACTTAACCTGTGGGAAAAAAAATTCTCAGCCCCGGGGTCACAACTTCAGCAAAAATCTGAAATTCCCCAATTCACTCAAAAATGGTGCTAAACTGTTGCAAATTCTCCCCTGAAAGGTTTGGCGGTGGAAACAGAAGGCTTTTTATCATAGGCCAAGAAATCAGCCCTCGACAACTTAACCTGTGGGAAAAAAAAGTTCTAAGCCCCGGGGTCACAACTTCAGCAAAAATCTGAAATTCTCCAATTCACTCAAAAATGGTGCTAAACTGTTGCAAATACTCCCCTGAAAGGTTTGGCGGTGGAAACAGAAGGCTTTTTATCATAGGACATGAAATCAGCCCTCGACAACTTAACCTGTGAAAAAAAAATTTCTAAGCCCCGGGGTCACAATTTCAGCAAAAATCTGAAATTCTCCAATTCACTCAAAGATGGTGCCAACGTGTTGCAAATACTCCCCTGAAAGGTTTGGCGGTGGAAACAGAAGGCTTTTTATCATAGGACATGAAATCAGCCCTCGACAACTTAACCTGTGGGGGGAAAAAAATTCTAAGCCCCGGGGTCACAATTTCAGCCAAAATCTGAAATTCTCCAATTCACTCAAAAATGGTGCTAAACTGTTGCAAATTCTCCCCTGAAAAGTTTGGCGGTGGAAACAGAAGGCTTTTTATCATAGGCCAAGAAATCAACCCTCGTCAACTTAACCTGTGAAAAAAAAAAATTCTAAGCCCTGGGGTCACAACTTCAGCAAAAATCTGAAAGTCTCCAATTCACTCAAAGATGGTGCCAAAGTTTTGCAAATACTCCCCTGAAAGGTTTGGCGGTGGAAACAGAAGGCTTTTTATCATAGGAAATGAATTCAGCCCTCGACAACTTAACCTGTGAAAAAAAAAAGTTCTAAGCCCCGGGGTCACAACTTCAGCAAAAATCTGAAATTCTCCAATTAACTCAAAGATGGAGCTAAACTGTTGTAAATTCTACCCTGAAAGGTTTGGCGGTGGAAACAGAAGGCTTTTTATCATAGGCCAAGAAATCAGCCCTCGACAACTTAACCTGTGAAGAAAAAAAAATTCTAAGTCCCGGGGTCACAACTTCAGCAAAAATCTGAAATTCTCCAATTCACTCAAAGATGGTGCCAAAGTTTTGCAAATACTCCCCTGAAAGGTTTGGCGGTGGAAACAGAAGGCTTTTTATCATAGGACATGAAATCAGCCCTCGACAACTTAACCTGTGAAAAAAAAAGTTCTAAGCCCCGGGGTCACAACTTCAGCAAAAATCTGAAATTCTCCAATTCACTCAAAGATGGAGCTAAACTGTTGTAAATTCTCCCCTGAAAGGTTTGGCGGTGGAAACAGAAGGCTTTTTATCATAGGCCAAGAAATCAGCCCTCGACAACTTAACCTGTGAAAAAAAAAATTCTAAGCCCCGGGGTCACAACTTCAGCAAAAATCTGAAATTCTCCAATTCACTCAAAGATGGTGCCAAAGTTTTGCAAATACTCCCCTGAAAGGTTTGGGGGTGGAAACAGAAGGCTTTTTATCATAGGACATGAAATCAGCCCTCGACAACTTAACCTGTGAAAAAAAAATTTCTAAGCCCCGGGGTCACAATTTCAGCAAAAATCTGAAATTCTCCAATTCACTCAAAGATGGTGCCAACGTGTTGCAAATACTCCCCTGAAAGGTTTGGCGGTGGAAACAGACGGCATTTTATCATAGGACATGAAATCAGCCCTCGACAACTTAACCTGTGGAAAAAAAAAAATTCTAAGCCCCGGGGTCACAACTTCAGCAAAAATCTGAAATTCTCCAATTCACTCAAAAATGGTGCTAAACTGTTGCAAATTCTCCCCTGAAAGGTTTGGCGGTGGAAACAGAAGGCTTTTTCTCATAGGCCAAGAAATCAACCCTCGACAACTTAACCTGTGAAAAAAAAAATTTCTAAGCCCCGGGGTCACAACTTCAGCAAAAATCTGAAATTCTCCAATTCACTCAAAGATGGTGCCAAAGTTTTGCAAATACTTCCCTGAAAGGTTTGGCGGTGGAAACAGAAGGCTTTTTATCATAGGCCAAGAAATCAGCCCTCGACAACTTAACCTGTGAAAAAAAAAATTCTAAGCCCCGGGGTCACAATTTCAGCAAAAATCTGAAATTCTCCAATTCACTCAAAGATGGTGCCAACGTGTTGCAAATACTCCCCTGAAAGGTTTGGCGGTGGAAACAGACGGCATTTTATCATAGGACATGAAATCAGCCCTCGACAACTTAACCTGTGGAAAAAAAAAAATTCTAAGCCCCGGGGTCACAACTTCAGCAAAAATCTGAAATTCTCCAATTCACTCAAAAATGGTGCTAAACTGTTGCAAATTCTCCCCTGAAAGGTTTGGCGGTGGAAACAGAAGGCTTTTTCTCATAGGCCAAGAAATCAACCCTCGACAACTTAACCTGTGAAAAAAAAAATTTCTAAGCCCCGGGGTCACAACTTCAGCAAAAATCTGAAATTATCCAATTCACTCAAAAATGGTGCTAAACTGTTGCAAATTCTCCCCTGAAAGGTTTGGCGGTGGAAACAGATGGCTTTTTATCATAGGCCAAGAAATCAACCCTCAACAACTTAACCTGTGAAAAAAAAAATTCTAAGCCCCGGGGTCAAAACTTCAGCAAATATCTGAAATTCTCCAATTCACTCAAAAATGGTGCCAACGTGTTGCAAATACTCCCCTGAAAGGTTTGGCGGTGGAAACAGAAGGCTTTTTATCATAGGACATGAAATCAGCCCTCGACAACTTAACCTGTGAAAAAAAAATTTCTAAGCCCAGGGGTCAAAACTTCAGCAAAAATCTGAAATTCTCCAATTCACTCAAAGATGGTGCCAAAGTTTTGCAAATACTCCCCTGAAAGGTTTGGCGGTGGAAACAGAAGGCTTTTTATCATAGGCCAAGAAATCAACCCTCGACAACTTAACCTGTGAAAAAAAAATTTCTAAGTCCCGGGGTCACAACTTCAGCAAAAATCTGAAATTCTCCAATTCACTCAAAGATGGTGCCAAAGTTTTGCAAATACTCCCCTGAAAGGTTTGGCGGTGGAAACAGAAGGCTTTTTATCATAGGACATGAAATCAGCCCTCGACAACTTAACCTGTGAAAAAAAAATTTCTAAGCCCCGGGGGTCACAATTTCAGCAAAAATCTGAAATTCTCCAATTCACTCAAAGATGGTGCCAACGTGTTGCAAATACTCCCCTGAAAGGTTTGGCGGTGGAAACAGAAGGCTTTTTATCATAGGACATGAAATCAGCCATCGACAACTTAACCTGTGGGGGAAAAAAAATTCTAAGCCCCGGGGTCACAATTTCAGCCAAAATCTGAAATTCTCCAATTCACTCAAAAATGGTGCTAAACTGTTGCAAATTCTCCCCTGAAAAGTTTGGCGGTGGAAACAGAAGGCTTTTTATCATGGGCCAAGAAATCAACCCCCGTCAACTTAACCTGTGAAAAAAAAAATTTTCTAAGCCCCGGGGTCACAACTTCAGCAAAAATCTGAAATTCTCCAATTCACTCAAAGATGGTGCCAAAGTTTTGCAAATACTCCCCTGAAAGGTTTGGCGGTGGAAACAGAAGGCTTTTTATCATAGGAAATGAATTCAGCCCTCGACAACTTAACCTGTGGGAAAAAAAATTCTCAGCCCCGGGGTCACAACTTCAGCAAAAATCTGAAATTCCCCAATTCACTCAAAAATGGTGCTAAACTGTTGCAAATTCTCCCCTGAAAGGTTTGGCGGTGGAAACAGAAGGCTTTTTATCATAGGCCAAGAAATCAGCCCTCGACAACTTAACCTGTGGGAAAAAAAAGTTCTAAGCCCCGGGGTCACAACTTCAGCAAAAATCTGAAATTCTCCAATTCACTCAAAAATGGTGCTAAACTGTTGCAAATACTCCCCTGAAAGGTTTGGCGGTGGAAACAGAAGGCTTTTTATCATAGGCCAAGAAATCAACCCTCGACAACTTAACCTGTGAAAAAAATAATTCTAAGCCCCGGGGTCAAAACTTCAGCAAATATCTGAAATTCTCCAATTCACTGAAAAATGGTGCCAACGCGTTGCAAATACTCCCCTGAAAGGTTTGGCGGTGGAAACAGAAGGCTTTTTATCATAGGACCTGAAATCAGCCCTCGACAACTTAACCTGTGAAAAAAAAAATTTCAAAGCCCCGGGGTCACAACTTCAGCAAAAATCTGAAATTATGCAATTCACTCAAAAATGGTGCTAAACTGTTGCAAATTCTCCCCTGAAAGGTTTGGCGGTGGAAACAGAAGGCTTTTTATCATAGGCCAAGAAATCAACCCTCGACAACTTAACCTGTGAAAAAAAAAATTCTAAGCCCCGGGGTCAAAACTTCAGCAAATATCTGAAATTCTCCAATTCACTCAAAAATGGTGCCAACGTGTTGCAAATACTCCCCTGAAAGGTTTGGCAGTGGAAACAGAAGGCTTTTTATCATAGGACATGAAATCAGCCCTCGACAACTTAACCTGTGGAAAAAAAAAATTCTAAGCCCCGGGGTCACAACTTCAGCAAAAATCTGAAATTCTCCAATTCACTCAAAAATGGTGCTAAACTGTTGCAAATTCTCCCCTGAAAGGTTTGGCGGTGGAAACAGAAGGCTTTTTATCATACGCCAAGAAATCAACCCTCGACAACTTAACCTGTGAAAAAAAAATTTCTAAGCCCAGGGGTCAAAACTTCAGCAAAAATCTGAAATTCTCCAATTCACTCAAAGATGGTGCCAAAGTTTTGCAAATACTCCCCTGAAAGGTCGCGGTGGAAACAGAAGGCTTTTTATCATAGGCCAAGAAATCAACCCTCGACAACTTAACCTGTGAAAAAAAAAATTTCTAAGTCCCGGGGTCACAACTTCAGCAAAAATCTGAAATTCTCCAATTCACTCAAAGATGGTGCCAAAGTTTTGCAGATACTCCCCTGAAAGGTTTGGCGGTGGAAACAAAAGGCTTTTTATCATAGGACATGAAATCAGCCCTCGACAACTTAACCTGTGAAAAAAAAATTTCTAAGCCCCGGGGTCACAATTTCAGCAAAAATCTGAAATTCTCCAATTCACTCAAAGATGGTGCCAACGTGTTGCAAATACTCCCCTGAAAGGTTTGGCGGTGGAAACAGAAGGCTTTTTATCATAGGACATGAAATCAGCCCTCGACAACTTAACCTGTGGGGGGAAAAAAATTCTAAGCCCCGGGGTCACAATTTCAGCCAAAATCTGAAATTCTCCAATTCACTCAAAAATGGTGCTAAACTGCTGCAAATTCTCCCCTGAAAAGTTTGGCGGTGGAAACAGAAGGCTTTTTATCATAGGCCAAGAAATCAACCCTCGTCAACTTAACCTGTGAAAAAAAAAAATTCTAAGCCCCGGGGTCACAACTTCAGCAAAAATCTGAAAGTCTCCAATTCACTCAAAGATGGTGCCAAAGTTTTGCAAATACTCCCCTGAAAGGTTTGGCGGTGGAAACAGAAGGCTTTTTATCATAGGAAATGAATTCAGCCCTCGACAACTTAACCTGTGAAAAAAAAAAGTTCTAAGCCCCGGGGTCACAACTTCAGCAAAAATCTGAAATTCTCCAATTAACTCAAAGATGGAGCTAAACTGTTGTAAATTCTACCCTGAAAGGTTTGGCGGTGGAAACAGAAGGCTTTTTATCATAGGCCAAGAAATCAGCCCTCGACAACTTAACCTGTGAAGAAAAAAAAATTCTAAGTCCCGGGGTCACAACTTCAGCAAAAATCTGAAATTCTCCAATTCACTCAAAGATGGTGCCAAAGTTTTGCAAATACTCCCCTGAAAGGTTTGGCGGTGGAAACAGAAGGCTTTTTATCATAGGACATGAAATCAGCCCTCGACAACTTAACCTGTGAAAAAAAAAAGTTCTAAGCCCCGGGGTCACAACTTCAGCAAAAATCTGAAATTCTCCAATTCACTCAAAGATGGAGCTAAACTGTTGTAAATTCTCCCCTGAAAGGTTTGGCGGTGGAAACAGAAGGCTTTTTATCATAGGCCAAGAAATCAGCCCTCGACAACTTAACCTGTGAAAAAAAAAATTCTAAGCCCCGGGGTCACAACTTCAGCAAAAATCTGAAATTCTCCAATTCACTCAAAGATGGTGCCAAAGTTTTGCAAATACTCCCCTGAAAGGTTTGGCGGTGGAAACAGAAGGCTTTTTATCATAGGACATGAAATCAGCCCTCGACAACTTAACCTGTGAAAAAAAAATTTCTAAGCCCCGGGGTCACAATTTCAGCAAAAATCTGAAATTCTCCAATTCACTCAAAGATGGTGCCAACGTGTTGCAAATACTCCCCTGAAAGGTTTGGCGGTGGAAACAGACGGCATTTTATCATAGGACATGAAATCAGCCCTCGACAACTTAACCTGTGGAAAAAAAAAAATTCTAAGCCCCGGGGTCACAACTTCAGCAAAAATCTGAAATTCTCCAATTCACTCAAAAATGGTGCTAAACTGTTGCAAATTCTCCCCTGAAAGGTTTGGCGGTGGAAACAGAAGGCTTTTTCTCATAGGCCAAGAAATCAACCCTCGACAACTTAACCTGTGAAAAAAAAAATTTCTAAGCCCCGGGGTCACAACTTCAGCAAAAATCTGAAATTCTCCAATTCACTCAAAGATGGTGCCAAAGTTTTGCAAATACTTCCCTGAAAGGTTTGGCGGTGGAAACAGAAGGCTTTTTATCATAGGCCAAGAAATCAGCCCTCGACAACTTAACCTGTGAAAAAAAAAATTCTAAGCCCCGGGGTCACAATTTCAGCAAAAATCTGAAATTCTCCAATTCACTCAAAGATGGTGCCAACGTGTTGCAAATACTCCCCTGAAAGGTTTGGCGGTGGAAACAGACGGCATTTTATCATAGGACATGAAATCAGCCCTCGACAACTTAACCTGTGGAAAAAAAAAAATTCTAAGCCCCGGGGTCACAACTTCAGCAAAAATCTGAAATTCTCCAATTCACTCAAAAATGGTGCTAAACTGTTGCAAATTCTCCCCTGAAAGGTTTGGCGGTGGAAACAGAAGGCTTTTTCTCATAGGCCAAGAAATCAACCCTCGACAACTTAACCTGTGAAAAAAAAAATTTCTAAGCCCCGGGGTCACAACTTCAGCAAAAATCTGAAATTCTCCAATTCACTCAAAGATGGTGCCAAAGTTTTGCAAATACTCCCCTGAAAGGTTTGGCGGTGGAAACAGAAGGCTTTTTATCATAGGACATGAAATCAGCCCTCGACAACTTAACCTGTGAAAAAAAAAATTCTAAGCCCCGGGGTTACAACTTCAGCAAAAATCTGAAATTCTCCAATTCACTCAAAGATGGTGCCAACGTGTTGCAAATTCTCCCCAGAAAGGTTTGGCGGTGGAAACAGACGGCATTTTATCATAGGACATGAAATCAGCCTTCGAAGACGTAACGTGTGAAGAAAAAAATTTCTAAGCCCCGGGGTCACAACTTCAGCAAAAATCTGAAATTCTCCAATTCACTCAAAGATGGTGCCAACGTGTTGCAAATTCTTCCCAGAAAGGTTTGGCGGTGGAAACAGAAGGCTTTTTATCATAGGACATGAAATCAGCCCTCGACAACTTAACCTGTGAAAAAAAAATTTCTAAGCCCCGGGGTCACAATTTCAGCAAAAATCTGAAATTCTCCAATTCACTCAAAGATGGTGCCAACGTGTTGCAAATACTCCCCTGAAAGGTTTGGCGGTGGAAACAGACGGCATTTTATCATAGGACATGAAATCAGCCCTCGACAACTTAACCTGTGGAAAAAAAAAAATTCTAAGCCCCGGGGTCACAACTTCAGCAAAAATCTGAAATTCTCCAATTCACTCAAAAATGGTGCTAAACTGTTGCAAATTCTCCCCTGAAAGGTTTGGCGGTGGAAACAGAAGGCTTTTTCTCATAGGCCAAGAAATCAACCCTCGACAACTTAACCTGTGAAAAAAAAAATTTCTAAGCCCCGGGGTCACAACTTCAGCAAAAATCTGAAATTCTCCAATTCACTCAAAGATGGTGCCAAAGTTTTGCAAATACTCCCCTGAAAGGTTTGGCGGTGGAAACAGAAGGCTTTTTATCATAGGACATGAAATCAGCCCTCGACAACTTAACCTGTGAAAAAAAAAATTCTAAGCCCCGGGGTTACAACTTCAGCAAAAATCTGAAATTCTCCAATTCACTCAAAGATGGTGCCAACGTGTTGCAAATTCTCCCCAGAAAGGTTTGGCGGTGGAAACAGACGGCATTTTATCATAGGACATGAAATCAGCCTTCGAAGACGTAACGTGTGAAGAAAAAAATTTCTAAGCCCCGGGGTCACAACTTCAGCAAAAATCTGAAATTCTCCAATTCACTCAAAGATGGTGCCAACGTGTTGCAAATTCTTCCCAGAAAGGTTTGGCGGTGGAAACAGAAGGCTTTTTATCATAGGCCAAGAAATCAACCCTCGACAACTTAACCTGTGAAAAAAAAAAGTTCTAAGCCCCGGGGTCACAACTTCAGCAAAAATCTGAAATTCTCCAATTCACTCAAAGATGGAGCTAAACTGTTGTAAATTCTCCCCTGAAAGGTTTGGCGGTGGAAACAGAAGGCTTTTTATCATAGGCCAAGAAATCAGCCCTCGACAACTTAACCTGTGAAAAAAAAAATTTCTAAGCCCCGGGGTCACAACTTCAGCAAAAATCTGAAATTCTCCAATTCACTCAAAGATGGTGCCAAAGTTTTGCAAATACTCCCCTGAAAGGTTTGGCGGTGGAAACAGAAGGCTTTTTATCATAGGACATGAAATCAGCCCTCGACAACTTAACCTGTGAAAAAAAAATTTCTAAGCCCCGGGGTCACAATTTCAGCAAAAATCTGAAATTCTCCAATTCACTCAAAGATGGTGCCAACGTGTTGCAAATACTCCCCTGAAAGGTTTGGCGGTGGAAACAGAAGGCTTTTTATCATAGGACATGAAATCAGCCCTCGACAACTTAACCTGTGGGAAAGAAAAATTTCTAAGCCCCGGGGTCACAATTTCAGCCAAAATCTGAAATTCTCCAATTCACTCAAAAATGGTGCTAAACTGTTGCAAATTCTCCCCTGAAAGGTTTGGCGGTGGAAACAGAAGGCTTTTTATCATAGGCCAATCGAAATCAGCCCTCGACAACTTAACCTGTGAAAAAAAAAGTTCTAAGCCCCGGGGTCACAACTTCAGCAAAAATCTGAAATTCTCCAATTCACTCAAAAATGGTGCTAAACTGTTGCAAATACTCCCCTGAAAGGTTTGGCGGTGGAAACAGAAGGCTTTTTATCATAGGCCAAGAAATCAACCCTCGACAACTTAACCTGTGAAAAAAAAAATTCTAAGCCCCGGGGTCAAAACTTCAGCAAATATCTGAAATTCTCCAATTCACTCAAAAATGGTGCCAACGTGTTGCAAATACTCCCCTGAAAGGTTTGGCGGTGGAAACAGAAGGCTTTTTATCATAGGACCTGAAATCAGCCCTCGACAACTTAACCTGTGAAAAAAAAAATTTCTAAGCCCCGGGGTCACAACTTCAGCAAAAATCTGAAATTCTCCAATTCACTCAAAAATGGTGCTAAACTGTTGCAAATTCTCCCCTGAAAGGTTTGGCGGTGGAAACAGAAGGCTTTTTATCATAGGCCAAGAAATCAACCCTCGACAACTTAACCTGTGAAAAAAAAAATTCTAAGCCCCGGGGTCAAAACTTCAGCAAATATCTGAAATTCTCCAATTCACTCAAAAATGGTGCCAACGTGTTGCAAATACTCCCCTGAAAGGTTTGGCGGTGGAAACAGAAGGCTTTTTATCATAGGACATGAAATCAGCCCTCGACAACTTAACCTGTGAAAAAAAAAAATTCTAAGCCCCGGGGTCAAAACTTCAGCAAAAATCTGAAATTCTCCAATTCACTCAAAGATGGAGCTAAACTGTTGTAAATTCTCCCCTGAAAGGTTTGGCGGTGGAAACAGAAGGCTTTTTATCATAGGCCAAGAAATCAGCCCTTGACAACTTAACCTGTGAAAAAAAAATTTCTAAGCCCCAGGGTCACAACTTCAGCAAAAATCTGAAATTCTGCAATTCACTCAAAAATGGTGCTAAACTGTTGCAAATTCTCCCCTGAAAGGTTTGGCGGTGGAAACAGAAGGCTTTTTATCATAGGCCAAGTATTCAACCCTCGACAACTTAACCTGTGAAAAAAAATTTTCCAAGCCCAGGGGTCAAAACTTCAGCAAAAATCTGAAATTCTCCAATTCACTCAAAGATGGTGCCAAAGTTTTGCAAATACTCCCCTGAAAGGTTTGGCGGTGGAAACAGAACGCTTTTTATCATAGGCCAAGAAATCAACCCTCGACAACTTAACCTGTGAAAAAAAAAAATTCTAAGCCCCGGGGTCAAAACTTCAGCAAATATCTGAAATTCTCCAATTCACTCAAAAATGGTGCCAACGTGTTGCAAATACTCCCCTGAAAGGTTTGGCGGTGGAAACAGAAGGCTTTTTATCATAGGACCTGAAATCAGCCCTCGACAACTTAACCTGTGAAAAAAAAAATTTCTAAGCCCCGGGGTCACAACTTCAGCAAAAATCTGAAATTCTCCAATTCACTCAAAGATGGTGCCAACGTGTTGCAAATTCTTCCCAGAAAGGTTTGGCGGTGGAAACAGAAGGCTTTTTATCATAGGCCAAGAAATCAACCCTCGACAACTTAACCTGTGAAAAAAAAAAGTTCTAAGCCCCGGGGTCACAACTTCAGCAAAAATCTGAAATTCTCCAATTCACTCAAAGATGGAGCTAAACTGTTGTAAATTCTCCCCTGAAAGGTTTGGCGGTGGAAACAGAAGGCTTTTTATCATAGGCCAAGAAATCAGCCCTCGACAACTTAACCTGTGAAAAAAAAAATTTCTAAGCCCCGGGGTCACAACTTCAGCAAAAATCTGAAATTCTCCAATTCACTCAAAGATGGTGCCAAAGTTTTGCAAATACTCCCCTGAAAGGTTTGGCGGTGGAAACAGAACGCTTTTTATCATAGGCCAAGAAATCAACCCTCGACAACTTAACCTGTGAAAAAAAAAAATTCTAAGCCCCGGGGTCAAAACTTCAGCAAATATCTGAAATTCTCCAATTCACTCAAAAATGGTGCCAACGTGTTGCAAATACTCCCCTGAAAGGTTTGGCGGTGGAAACAGAAGGCTTTTTATCATAGGACCTGAAATCAGCCCTCGACAACTTAACCTGTGAAAAAAAAAAATTCTAAGCCCCGGGGTCACAACTTCAGCAAAAATCTGAAATTCTCCAATTCACTCAAAGATGGTGCCAACGTGTTGCAAATTCTTCCCAGAAAGGTTTGGCGGTGGAAACAGAAGGCTTTTTATCATAGGCCAAGAAATCAACCCTCGACAACTTAACCTGTGAAAAAAAAAAGTTCTAAGCCCCGGGGTCACAACTTCAGCAAAAATCTGAAATTCTCCAATTCACTCAAAGATGGAGCTAAACTGTTGTAAATTCTCCCCTGAAAGGTTTGGCGGTGGAAACAGAAGGCTTTTTATCATAGGCCAAGAAATCAGCCCTCGACAACTTAACCTGTGAAAAAAAAAATTTCTAAGCCCCGGGGTCACAACTTCAGCAAAAATCTGAAATTCTCCAATTCACTCAAAGATGGTGCCAAAGTTTTGCAAATACTCCCCTGAAAGGTTTGGCGGTGGAAACAGAAGGCTTTTTATCATAGGACATGAAATCAGCCCTCGACAACTTAACCTGTGAAAAAAAAATTTCTAAGCCCCGGGGTCACAATTTCAGCAAAAATCTGAAATTCTCCAATTCACTCAAAGATGGTGCCAACGTGTTGCAAATACTCCCCTGAAAGGTTTGGCGGTGGAAACAGAAGGCTTTTTATCATAGGACATGAAATCAGCCCTCGACAACTTAACCTGTGGGAAAGAAAAATTTCTAAGCCCCGGGGTCACAATTTCAGCCAAAATCTGAAATTCTCCAATTCACTCAAAAATGGTGCTAAACTGTTGCAAATTCTCCCCTGAAAGGTTTGGCGGTGGAAACAGAAGGCTTTTTATCATAGGCCAATCGAAATCAGCCCTCGACAACTTAACCTGTGAAAAAAAAAGTTCTAAGCCCCGGGGTCACAACTTCAGCAAAAATCTGAAATTCTCCAATTCACTCAAAAATGGTGCTAAACTGTTGCAAATACTCCCCTGAAAGGTTTGGCGGTGGAAACAGAAGGCTTTTTATCATAGGCCAAGAAATCAACCCTCGACAACTTAACCTGTGAAAAAAAAAATTCTAAGCCCCGGGGTCAAAACTTCAGCAAATATCTGAAATTCTCCAATTCACTCAAAAATGGTGCCAACGTGTTGCAAATACTCCCCTGAAAGGTTTGGCGGTGGAAACAGAAGGCTTTTTATCATAGGACCTGAAATCAGCCCTCGACAACTTAACCTGTGAAAAAAAAAATTTCTAAGCCCCGGGGTCACAACTTCAGCAAAAATCTGAAATTCTCCAATTCACTCAAAAATGGTGCTAAACTGTTGCAAATTCTCCCCTGAAAGGTTTGGCGGTGGAAACAGAAGGCTTTTTATCATAGGCCAAGAAATCAACCGTCGACAACTTAACCTGTGAAAAAAAAAATTCTAAGCCCCGGGGTCAAAACTTCAGCAAATATCTGAAATTCTCCAATTCACTCAAAAATGGTGCCAACGTGTTGCAAATACTCCCCTGAAAGGTTTGGCGGTGGAAACAGAAGGCTTTTTATCATAGGACATGAAATCAGCCCTCGACAACTTAACCTGTGAAAAAAAAAAATTCTAAGCCCCGGGGTCAAAACTTCAGCAAAAATCTGAAATTCTCCAATTCACTCAAAGATGGAGCTAAACTGTTGTAAATTCTCCCCTGAAAGGTTTGGCGGTGGAAACAGAAGGCTTTTTATCATAGGCCAAGAAATCAGCCCTTGACAACTTAACCTGTGAAAAAAAAATTTCTAAGCCCCAGGGTCACAACTTCAGCAAAAATCTGAAATTCTGCAATTCACTCAAAAATGGTGCTAAACTGTTGCAAATTCTCCCCTGAAAGGTTTGGCGGTGGAAACAGAAGGCTTTTTATCATAGGCCAAGTATTCAACCCTCGACAACTTAACCTGTGAAAAAAATTTTTCCAAGCCCAGGGGTCAAAACTTCAGCAAAAATCTGAAATTCTCCAATTCACTCAAAGATGGTGCCAAAGTTTTGCAAATACTCCCCTGAAAGGTTTGGCGGTGGAAACAGAACGCTTTTTATCATAGGCCAAGAAATCAACCCTCGACAACTTAACCTGTGAAAAAAAAAAATTCTAAGCCCCGGGGTCAAAACTTCAGCAAATATCTGAAATTCTCCAATTCACTCAAAAATGGTGCCAACGTGTTGCAAATACTCCCCTGAAAGGTTTGGCGGTGGAAACAGAAGGCTTTTTATCATAGGACCTGAAATCAGCCCTCGACAACTTAACCTGTGAAAAAAAAAATTTCTGAGCCCCGGGGTCACAACTTCAGCAAAAATCTGAAATTCTCCAATTCACTCAAAAATGGTGCTAAACTGTTGCAAATTCTCCCCTGAAAGGTTTGGCAGTGGAAACAGAAGGCTTTTTATCATAGGCCAAGAAATCAACCCTCAACAACTTAACCTGTGAAAAAAAAAATTCTAAGCCCCGGGGTCAAAACTTCAGCAAATATCTGAAATTCTCCAATTCACTCAAAAATGGTGCCAACGTGTTGCAAATACTCCCCTGAAAGGTTTGGCGGTGGAAACAGAAGGCTTTTTATCATAGGACATGAATTCAGCCCTCGACAACTTAACCTGTGAAAAAAAAAATTTCTAAGCCCTGGGGTCAAAACTTCAGCAAAAATCTGAAATTCTCCAATTCACTCAAAGATGGAGCTAAACTGTTGTAAATTCTCCCCTGAAAGGTTTGGCGGTGGAAACAGAAGGCTTTTTATCATAGGCCAAGAAATCAACCCTCGACAACTTAACCTGTGAAAAAAAATTTTCTAAGCCCAGGGGTCAAAACTTCAGCAAAAATCTGAAATTCTCCAATTCACTCAAAGATGGTGCAAAAGTTTTGCAAATACTCCCCTGAAAGGTTTGGCGGTGGAAACAGAAGGCTTTTTATCATAGGCCAAGAAATCAACCCTCGACAACTTAACCTGTGAAAAAAAAATTTTCTAAGTCCCGGGGTCACAACTTCAGCAAAAATCTGAAATTCTCCAATTCACTCAAAGATGGTGCCAACGTTTTGCAAATACTCCCCTGAAAGGTTTGGCGGTGGAAACAGAAGGCTTTTTATCATAGGACATGAAATCAGCCCTCGACAACTTAACCTGTGAAAAAAAAATTTCTAAGCCCCGGGGTCACAATTTCAGCAAAAATCTGAAATTCTCCAATTCACTCAAAGATGGTGCCAACGTGTTGCAAATACTCCCCTGAAAGGTTTGGCGGTGGAAACAGAAGGCTTTTTATCATAGGACATGAAATCAGCCCTCGACAACTTAACCTGTGGGGAAAAAAAATTCTAAGCCCCGGGGTCACAATTTCAGCCAAAATCTGAAATTCTCCAATTCACTCAAAAATGGTGCTAAATTGTTGCAAATACTCCCCTGAAAGGTTTGGCGGTGGAAACAGAAGGCTTTTTATCATAGGCCAAGAAATCAACCCTCGACAACTTAACCTGTGAAAAAAAATTTTCCAAGACCAGGGGTCAAAACTTCAGCAAAAATCTGAAATTCTCCAATTCACTCAAAGATGGTGCCAAAGTTTTGCAAATACTCCCCTGAAAGGTTTGGCGGTGGAAACAGAACGCTTTTTATCATAGGCCAAGAAATCAACCCTCGACAACTTAACCTGTGAAAAAAAAAAATTCTAAGCCCCGGGGTCAAAACTTCAGCAAATATCTGAAATTCTCCAATTCACTCAAAAATGGTGCCAACGTGTTGCAAATACTCCCCTGAAAGGTTTGGCGGTGGAAACAGAAGGCTTTTTATCATAGGACCTGAAATCAGCCCTCGACAACTTAACCTGTGAAAAAAAAAATTTCTAAGCCCCGGGGTCACAACTTCAGCAAAAATCTGAAATTATCCAATTCACTCAAAGATGGTGCCAACGTGTTGCAAATTCTCCCCTGAAAGGTTTGGCGGTGGAAACAGAAGGCTTTTTATCATAGGCCAATCGAAATCAGCCCTCGACAACTTAACCTGTGAAAAAAAAAATTTCTGAGCCCCGGGGTCACAACTTCAGCAAAAATCTGAAATTCTCCAATTCACTCAAAAATGGTGCTAAACTGTTGCAAATTCTCCCCTGAAAGGTTTGGCGGTGGAAACAGAAGGCTTTTTATCATAGGCCAAGAAATCAACCCTCAACAACTTAACCTGTGAAAAAAAAAATTCTAAGCCCCGGGGTCAAAACTTCAGCAAATATCTGAAATTCTCCAATTCACTCAAAAATGGTGCCAACGTGTTGCAAATACTCCCCTGAAAGGTTTGGCGGTGGAAACAGAAGGCTTTTTATCATAGGACATGAAATCAGCCCTCGACAACTTAACCTGTGAAAAAAAAAATTTCTAAGCCCTGGGGTCAAAACTTCAGCAAAAATCTGAAATTCTCCAATTCACTCAAAGATGGAGCTAAACTGTTGTAAATTCTCCCCTGAAAGGTTTGGCGGTGGAAACAGAAGGCTTTTTATCATAGGCCAAGAAATCAACCCTCGACAACTTAACCTGTGAAAAAAAATTTTCTAAGCCCAGGGGTCAAAACTTCAGCAAAAATCTGAAATTCTCCAATTCACTCAAAGATGGTGCAAAAGTTTTGCAAATACTCCCCTGAAAGGTTTGGCGGTGGAAACAGAAGGCTTTTTATCATAGGCCAAGAAATCAACCCTCGACAACTTAACCTGTGAAAAAAAAATTTTCTAAGTCCCGGGGTCACAACTTCAGCAAAAATCTGAAATTCTCCAATTCACTCAAAGATGGTGCCAAAGTTTTGCAAATACTCCCCTGAAAGGTTTGGCGGTGGAAACAGAAGGCTTTTTATCATAGGACATGAAATCAGCCCTCGACAACTTAACCTGTGAAAAAAAAATTTCTAAGCCCCGGGGTCACAATTTCAGCAAAAATCTGAAATTCTCCAATTCACTCAAAGATGGTGCCAACGTGTTGCAAATACTCCCCTGAAAGGTTTGGCGGTGGAAACAGAAGGCTTTTTATCATAGGACATGAAATCAGCCCTCGACAACTTAACCTGTGGGGAAAAAAAATTCTAAGCCCCGGGGTCACAATTTCAGCCAAAATCTGAAATTCTCCAATTCACTCAAAAATGGTGCTAAACTGTTGCAAATTCTCCCCTGAAAAGTTTGGCGGTGGAAACAGAAGGCTTTTTATCATAGGCCAAGAAATCAACCCTCGTCAACTTAACCTGTGGAAAAAAAAAATTCTAAGCCCCGGGGTCACAACTTCAGCAAAAATCTGAAATTCTCCAATTCACTCAAAGATGGTGCCAAAGTTTTGCAAATACTCCCCTGAAAGGTTTGGCGGTGGAAACAGACGGCATTTTATCATAGGACATGAAATCAGCCCTCGACAACTTAACCTGTGGAAAAAAAAAATTTCTAAGCCCCGGGGTCACAACTTCAGCAAAAATCTGAAATTCTCCAATTCACTCAAAAATGGTGCTAAACTGTTGCAAATTCTCCCCTGAAAGGTTTGGCGGTGGAAACAGAAGGCTTTTTCTCATAGGCCAAGAAATCAACCCTCGACAACTTAACCTGTGAAAAAAAAAATTTCTAAGCCCCGGGGTCACAACTTCAGCAAAAATCTGAAATTCTCCAATTCACTCAAAGATGGTGCCAAAGTTTTGCAAATACTCCCCTGAAAGGTTTGGCGGTGGAAACAGAAGGCTTTTTATCATAGGACATGAAATCAGCCCTCGACAACTTAACCTGTGAAAAAAAAATTTCTAAGCCCCGGGGTCACAATTTCAGCCAAAATCTGAAATTCTCCAATTCACTCAAAAATGGTGCTAAACTGTTGCAAATTCTCCCCTGAAAGGTTTGGCGGTGGAAACAGAAGGCTTTTTATCATAGGCCAAGAAATCAGCCCTCGACAACTTAACCTGTGAAAAAAAAAATTCTAAGCCCCGGGGTCAAAACTTCAGCAAATATCTGAAATTCTCCAATTCACTCAAAAATGGTGCCAACGTGTTGCAAATACTCCCCTGAAAGGTTTGGCGGTGGAAACAGAAGGCTTTTTATCATAGGACCTGAAATCAGCCCTCGACAACTTAACCTGTGAAAAAAAAAATTTCTGAGCCCCGGGGTCACAACTTCAGCAAAAATCTGAAATTCTCCAATTCACTCAAAAATGGTGCTAAACTGTTGCAAATTCTCCCCTGAAAGGTTTGGCGGTGGAAACAGAAGGCTTTTTATCATAGGACATGAAATCAGCCCTCGACAACTTAACCTGTGAAAAAAAAAATTTCTAAGCCCTGGGGTCAAAACTTCAGCAAAAATCTGAAATTCTCCAATTCACTCAAAGATGGAGCTAAACTGTTGTAAATTCTCCCCTGAAAGGTTTGGCGGTGGAAACAGAAGGCTTTTTATCATAGGCCAAGAAATCAGCCCTTGACAACTTAACCTGTGAAAAAAAAAATTCTAAGCCCCGGGGTCACAACTTCAGCAAAAATCTGAAATTCTCCAATTCACTCAAAAATGGTGCTAAACTGTTGCAAATTCTCCCCTGAAAGGTTTGGCGGTGGAAACAGAAGGCTTTTTATCATAGGCCAAGAATTCAACCCTCGACAACTTAACCTGTGAAAAAAAATTTTCTAAGCCCAGGGGTCAAAACTTCAGCAAAAATCTGAAATTCTCCAATTCACTCAAAGATGGTGCCAACGTGTTGCAAATACTCCCCTGAAAGGTTTGGCGGTGGAAACAGAAGGCTTTTTATCATAGGACATGAAATCAGCCCTCGACAACTTAACCTGTGAAAAAAAAATTTCTAAGCCCCGGGGTCACAATTTCAGCAAAAATCTGAAATTCTCCAATTCACTCAAAGATGGTGCCAACGTGTTGCAAATACTCCCCTGAAAGGTTTGGCGGTGGAAACAGAAGGCTTTTTATCATAGGACATGAAATCAGCCCTCGACAACTTAACCTGTGGGGAAAAAAAAATTCTAAGCCCCGGGGTCACAACTTCAGCAAAAATCTGAAATTCTCCAATTCACTCAAAGATGGTGCCAAAGTTTTCCAAATACTCCCCTGAAAGGTTTGGCGGTGGAAACAGAAGGCTTTTTATCATAGGCCAAGAAATCAACCCTCGACAACTTAACCTGTGAAAAAAAAAATTCTAAGCCCCGGGGGTCAAAACTTCAGCAAATATCTGAAATTCTCCAATTCACTCAAAGATGGTGCCAACGTGTTGCAAATACTCCCCTGAAAGGTTTGGCGGTGGAAACAGAAGGCTTTTTATCATAGGACATGAAATCAGCCCTCGACAACTTAACCTGTGAAAAAAAAAAAATTCTAAGCCCCGGGGTCACAACTTCAGCAAAAATCTGAAATTCTCCAATTCACTCAAAGATGGTGCCAAAGTTTTGCAAATACTCCCCTGAAAGGTTTGGCGGTGGAAACAGAAGGCTTTTTATCATAGGCCAAGAAATCAACCCTCGACAACTTAACCTGTGAAAAAAAAAATTCTAAGCCCCGGGGGTCAAAACTTCAGCAAATATCTGAAATTCTCCAATTCACTCAAAAATGGTGCCAACGTGTTGCAAATACTCCCCTGAAAGGTTTGGCGGTGGAAACAGAAGGCTTTTTATCATAGGACATGAAATCAGCCCTCGACAACTTAACCTGTGGGGGAAAAAAAATTCTAAGCCCCGGGGTCACAACTTCAGCAAAAATCTGAAATTCTCCAATTCACTCAAAGATGGAGCTAAACTGTTGCAAATTCTCCCCTGAAAGGTTTGGCGGTGGAAACAGAAGGCTTTTTATCATAGGCCAAGAATTCAACCCTCGACAACTTAACCTGTGAAAAAAAAATTTCTAAGCCCAGGGGTCAAAACTTCAGCAAAAATCTGAAATTCTCCAATTCACTCAAAGATGGTGCCAAAGTTTTGCAAATACTCCCCTGAAAGGTTTGGCGGTGGAAACAGAACGCTTTTTATCATAGGCCAAGAAATCAACCCTCGACAACTTAACCTGTGAAAAAAAAAAATTCTAAGCCCCGGGGTCACAACTTCAGCAAAAATCTGAAATTCTCCAATTCACTCAAAGATGGTGCCAAATTTTGCAAATACTCCCCTGAAAGGTTTGGCGGTGGAAACAGAATGCTTTTTATCATAGGAAATGAATTCAGCCCTCGACAACTTAACCTGTGAAAAGAAAATTTCTAAGCCCCGGGGTCACAACTTCAGCAAAAATCTGAAATTCTCCAATTCACTCAAAAATGGTGCTAAACTGTTGCAAATTCTCCCCTGAAAGGTTTGGCGGTGGAAACAGAAGGCTTTTTATCATAGGCCAAGAAATCAACCCTCGACAACTTAACCTGTGAAAAAAAAATTTCTAAGCCCAGGGGTCAAAACTTTAGCAAAAATCTGAAATTCTCCAATTCACTCAAAGATGGTGCCAAAGTTTTGCAAATACTCCCCTGAAAGGTTTGGCGGTGGAAACAGAAGGCTTTTTATCATAGGCCAAGAAATCAACCCTCGACAACTTAACCTGTGAAAAAAAAAATTTCTAAGTCCCGGGGTCACAACTTCAGCAAAAATCTGAAATTCTCCAATTCACTCAAAGATGGTGCCAAAGTTTTGCAAATACTCCCCTGAAAGGTTGGCGGTGGAAACAGAAGGCTTTTTATCATAGGACATGAAATCAGCCCTCGACAACTTAACCTGTGAAAAAAAAATTTCTAAGCCCCGGGGTCACAATTTCAGCAAAAATCTGAAATTCTCCAATTCACTCAAAGATGGTGCCAACGTGTTGCAAATACTCCCCTGAAAGGTTTGGCGGTGGAAACAGAAGGCTTTTTATCATAGGACATGAAATCAGCCCTCGACAACTTAACCTGTGGGGGAAAAAAAATTCTAAGCCCCGGGGTCACAATTTCAGCCAAAATCTGAAATTCTCCAATTCACTCAAAAATGGTGCTAAACTGTTGCAAATTCTCCCCTGAAAAGTTTGGCGGTGGAAACAGAAGGCTTTTTATCATAGGCCAAGAAATCAACCCTCGTCAACTTAACCTGTGAAAAAAAAAATTTCTAAGCCCCGGGGTCACAATTTCAGCAAAAATCTGAAATTCTCCAATTCACTCAAAGATGGTGCCAAAGTTTTGCAAATACTCCCCTGAAAGGTTTGGCGGTGGAAACAGAAGGCTTTTTATCATAGGCCAAGAAATCAGCCCTCGACAACTTAACCTGTGAAAAAAAAATTCTAAGCCCCGGGGTCACAACTTCAGCAAAAATCTGAAATTCTCCAATTCACTCAAAGATGGAGCTAAACTGTTGTAAATTCTCCCCTGAAAGGTTTGGCGGTGGAAACAGAAGGCTTTTTATCATAGGCCAAGAAATCAGCCCTCGACAACTTAACCTGTGAAAAAAAAATTCTAAGCCCCGGGGTCACAACTTCAGCAAAAATCTGAAATTCTCCAATTCACTCAAAGATGGTGCCAAAGTTTTGCAAATACTCCCCTGAAAGGTTTGGCGGTGGAAACAGAAGGCTTTTTATCATAGGACATGAAATCAGCCCTCGACAACTTAACCTGTGAAAAAAAAATTTCTAAGCCCCGGGGTCACAATTTCAGCAAAAATCTGAAATTCTCCAATTCACTCAAAGATGGTGCCAACGTGTTGCAAATACTCCCCTGAAAGGTTTGGCGGTGGAAACAGACGGCATTTTATCATAGGACATGAAATCAGCCTTCGAAGACGTAACGTGTGAAGAAAAAAATTTCTAAGCCCCGGGGTCACAACTTCAGCAAAAATCTGAAATTCTCCAATTCACTCAAAGATGGTGCCAAAGTGTTGCAAATTCTTCCCAGAAAGGTTTGGCGGTGGAAACAGAAGGCTTTTTATCATAGGCCAAGAAATCAACCCTCGACAACTTAACCTGTGAAAAAAAAAAGTTCTAAGCCCCGGGGTCACAACTTCAGCAAAAATCTGAAATTCTCCAATTCACTCAAAGATGGTGCCAACGTGTTGCAAATACTCCCCTGAAAGGTTTGGCGGTGGAAACAGAAGGCTTTTTATCATAGGCCAAGAAATCAGCCCTCGACAACTTAACCTGTGAAAAAAAAATTCTAAGCCCCGGGGTCACAACTTCAGCAAAAATCTGAAATTCTCCAATTCACTCAAAAATGGTGCTAAACTGTTGCAAATTCTCCCCTGAAAGGTTTGGCGGTGGAAACAGAAGGCTTTTTATCATAGGCCAAGAAATCAACCCTCGACAACTTAACCTGTGAAAAAAAAATTTCTAAGCCCAGGGGTCAAAACTTTAGCAAAAATCTGAAATTCTCCAATTCACTCAAAGATGGTGCCAAAGTTTTGCAAATACTCCCCTGAAAGGTTTGGCGGTGGAAACAGAAGGCTTTTTATCATAGGCCAAGAAATCAACCCTCGACAACTTAACCAGTGAAAAAAAAAATTTCTAAGTCCCGGGGTCACAACTTCAGCAAAAATCTGAAATTCTCCAATTCACTCAAAGATGGTGCCAAAGTTTTGCAAATACTCCCCTGAAAGGTTGGCGGTGGAAACAGAAGGCTTTTTATCATAGGACATGAAATCAGCCCTCGACAACTTAACCTGTGAAAAAAAAATTTCTAAGCCCCGGGGTCACAATTTCAGCAAAAATCTGAAATTCTCCAATTCACTCAAAGATGGTGCCAACGTGTTGCAAATACTCCCCTGAAAGGTTTGGCGGTGGAAACAGAAGGCTTTTTATCATAGGACATGAAATCAGCCCTCGACAACTTAACCTGTGGGGGAAAAAAAATTCTAAGCCCCGGGGTCACAATTTCAGCCAAAATCTGAAATTCTCCAATTCACTCAAAAATGGTGCTAAACTGTTGCAAATTCTCCACTGAAAAGTTTGGCGGTGGAAACAGAAGGCTTTTTATCATAGGCCAAGAAATCAACCCTCGTCAACTTAACCTGTGAAAAAAAAAAATTCTAAGCCCCGGGGTCACAACTTCAGCAAAAATCTGAAATTCTCCAATTCACTCAAAGATGGTGCCAAAGTTCTGCAAATACTCCCCTGAAAGGTTTGGCGGTGGAAACAGAAGGCTTTTTATCATAGGAAATGAATTCAGCCCTCGACAACTTAACCTGTGAAAAAAAAAAGTTCTAAGCCCCGGGGTCACAACTTCAGCAAAAATCTGAAATTCTCCAATTCACTCAAAGATGGAGCTAAACTGTTGTAAATTCTCCCCTGAAAGGTTTGTCGGTGGAAACAGAAGGCTTTTTATCATAGGCCAAGAAATCAGCCCTCGACAACTTAACCTGTGAAAAAAAAAAAATTCTAAGCCCCGGGGTCACAACTTCAGCAAAAATCTGAAATTCTCCAATTCACTCAAAGATGGTGCCAAAGTTTTGCAAATACTCCCCTGAAAGGTTTGGCGGTGGAAACAGAAGGCTTTTTATCATAGGAAATGAATTCAGCCCTCGACAACTTAACCTGTGAAAAAAAAAAGTTCTAAGCCCCGGGGTCACAACTTCAGCAAAAATCTGAAATTCTCCAATTCACTCAAAGATGGAGCTAAACTGTTGTAAATTCTCCCCTGAAAGGTTTGTCGGTGGAAACAGAAGGCTTTTTATCATAGGCCAAGAAATCAGCCCTCGACAACTTAACCTGTGAAAAAAAAAAAATTCTAAGCCCCGGGGTCACAACTTCAGCAAAAATCTGAAATTCTCCAATTCACTCAAAGATGGTGCCAAAGTTTTGCAAATACTCCCCTGAAAGGTTTGGCGGTGGAAACAGAAGGCTTTTTATCATAGGACATGAAATCAGCCCTCGACAACTTAACCTGTGAAAAAAAAAAGTTCTAAGCCCCGGGGTCACAACTTCAGCAAAAATCTGAAATTCTCCAATTCACTCAAAGATGGAGCTAAACTGTTGTAAATTCTCCCCTGAAAGGTTTGGCGGTGGAAACAGAAGGCTTTTTATCATAGGCCAAGAAATCAGCCCTCGACAACTTAACCTGTGAAAAAAAAAATTCTAAGCCCCGGGGTCACAACTTCAGCAAAAATCTGAAATTCTCCAATTCACTCAAAGATGGTGCCAAAGTTTTGCAAATACTCCCCTGAAAGGTTTGGCGGTGGAAACAGAAGGCTTTTTATCATAGGACATGAAATCAGCCCTCGACAACTTAACCTGTGAAAAAAAAATTTCTAAGCCCCGGGGTCACAATTTCAGCAAAAATCTGAAATTCTCCAATTCACTCAAAGATGGTGCCAACGTGTTGCAAATACTCCCCTGAAAGGTTTGGCGGTGGAAACAGACGGCATTTTATCATAGGACATGAAATCAGCCTTCGAAGACGTAACGTGTGAAGAAAAAAATTTCTAAGCCCGGGGTCACAACTTCAGCAAAAATCTGAAATTCTCCAATTCACTCAAAGATGGTGCCAAAGTGTTGCAAATTCTCCCCTGAAAGGTTTGGCGGTGGAAACAGAAGGCTTTTTATCATAGGCCAAGAAATCAGCCCTTGACAACTTAACCTGTGAAAAAAAAAATTCTAAGCCCCGGGGTCAAAACTTCAGCAAATATCTGAAATTCTCCAATTCACTCAAAAATGGTGCCAACGTGTTGCAAATACTCCCCTGAAAGGTTTGGCGGTGGAAACAGAAGGCTTTTTATCATAGGACATGAAATCAGCCCTCGACAACTTAACCTGTGAAAAAAAAAAGTTCTAAGCCCCGGGGTCACAACTTCAGCAAAAATCTGAAATTCTCCAATTCACTCAAAAATGGTGCTAAACTGTTGCAAATACTCCCCTGAAAGGTTTGGCGGTGGAAACAGAAGGCTTTTTATCATAGGCCAAGAAATCAACCCTCGACAACTTAACCTGTGAAAAAAAAAATTCTAAGCCCCGGGGTCAAAACTTCAGCAAATATCTGAAATTCTCCAATTCACTCAAAAATGGTGCCAACGTGTTGCAAATACTCCCCTGAAAGGTTTGGCGGTGGAAACAGAAGGCTTTTTATCATAGGACCTGAAATCAGCCCTCGACAACTTAACCTGTGAAAAAAAAAAATTCTAAGCCCCGGGGTCACAACTTCAGCAAAAATCTGAAATTCTCCAATTCACTCAAAAATGGTGCTAAACTGTTGCAAATTCTCCCCTGAAAGGTTTGGCGGTGGAAACAGAAGGCTTTTTATCATAGGCCAAGAAATCAGCCCTTGACAACTTAACCTGTGAAAAAAAAAATTCTAAGCCCCGGGGTCAAAACTTCAGCAAATATCTGAAATTCTCCAATTCACTCAAAAATGGTGCCAACGTGTTGCAAATACTCCCCTGAAAGGTTTGGCGGTGGAAACAGAAGGCTTTTTATCATAGGACATGAAATCAGCCCTCGACAACTTAACCTGTGAAAAAAAAAAATTCTAAGCCCCGGGGTCAAAACTTCAGCAAAAATCTGAAATTCTCCAATTCACTCAAAGATGGAGCTAAACTGTTGTAAATTCTCCCCTGAAAGGTTTGGCGGTGGAAACAGAAGGCTTTTTATCATAGGCCAAGAAATCAGCCCTTGACAACTTAACCTGTGAAAAAAAAATTTCTAAGCCCCGGGGTCACAACTTCAGCAAAAATCTGAAATTCTCCAATTCACTCAAAGATGGTGCCAAAGTTTTGCAAATACTCCCCAAAAAGGTCTGGCGGTGGAAACAGAAGGCTTTTTATCATAGGACATGAAATCAGCCCTCGACAACTTAACCTGTGAAAAAAAAATTTCTAAGCCCCGGGGTCACAATTTCAGCAAAAATCTGAAATTCTCCAATTCACTCAAAGATGGTGCCAACGTGTTGCAAATACTCCCCTGAAAGGTTTGGCGGTGGAAACAGACGGCATTTTATCATAGGACATGAAATCAGCCCTCGACAACTTAACCTGTGGGGAAAAAAAATTTCTAAGCCCCTGGGTCACAACTTCAGCAAAAATCTGAAATTCTCCAATTCACTCAAAAATGGTGCTAAACTGTTGCAAATTCTCCCCTGAAAGGTTTGGCGGTGGAAACAGAAGGCTTTTTATCATAGGCCAAGAAATCAACCCTCGACAACTTAACCTGTGAAAAAAAAAATTCTAAGCCCCGGGGTCAAAACTTCAGCAAATATCTGAAATTCTCCAATTCACTCAAAAATGGTGCCAACGTGTTGCAAATACTCCCCTGAAAGGTTTGGCGGTGGAAACAGAAGGCTTTTTATCATAGGACATGAAATCAGCCCTCGACAACTTAACCTGTGAAAAAAAAAAATTCTAAGCCCCGGGGTCAAAACTTCAGCAAAAATCTGAAATTCTCCAATTCACTCAAAGATGGAGCTAAACTGTTGTAAATTCTCCCCTGAAAGGTTTGGCGGTGGAAACAGAAGGCTTTTTATCATAGGCCAAGAAATCAGCCCTTGACAACTTAACCTGTGAAAAAAAAATTTCTAAGCCCCGGGGTCACAACTTCAGCAAAAATCTGAAATTCTCCAATTCACTCAAAGATGGTGCCAAAGTTTTGCAAATACTCCCCTGAAAGGTTTGGCGGTGGAAACAGAACGCTTTTTATCATAGGCCAAGAAATCAACCCTCGACAACTTAACCTGTGAAAAAAAAAAATTCTAAGCCCCGGGGTCAAAACTTCAGCAAAAATCTGAAATTCTCCAATTCACTCAAAGATGGTGCCAAACTGTTGTAAATTCTCCCCTGAAAGGTTTGGCGGTGGAAACAGAAGGCTTTTTATCATAGGCCAAGAAATCAGCCCTCGACAACTTAACCTGTGGAAAAAAAAATTTTCTAAGCCCCGGGGTCACAACTTCAGCAAAAATCTGAAATTCTCCAATTCACTCAAAGATGGTGCCAAAGTTTTGCAAATACTCCCCTGAAAGGTTTGGCGGTGGAAACAGAAGGCTTTTTATCATAGGACATGAAATCAGCCCTCGACAACTTAACCTGTGAAAAAAAAATTTCTAAGCCCCGGGGTCACAATTTCAGCAAAAATCTGAAATTCTCCAATTCACTCAAAGATGGTGCCAACGTGTTGCAAATACTCCCCTGAAAGGTTTGGCGGTGGAAACAGACGGCATTTTATCATAGGACATGAAATCAGCCCTCGACAACTTAACCTGTGGGAAAAAAAAAATTCTAAGCCCCTGGGTCACAACTTCAGCAAAAATCTGAAATTCTCCAATTCACTCAAAAATGGTGCTAAACTGTTGCAAATTCTCCCCTGAAAGGTTTGGCGGTGGAAACAGAAGGCTTTTTCTCATAGGCCAAGAAATCAACCCTCGACAACTTAACCTGTGAAAAAAAAATTTTCTAAGCCCCGGGGTCACAACTTCAGCAAAAATCTGAAATTCTCCAATTCACTCAAAGATGGTGCCAAAGTTTTGCAAATACTCCCCTGAAAGGTTTGGCGTGGAAACAGAAGGCTTTTTATCATAGGACATGAAATCAGCCCTCGACAACTTAACCTGTGAAAAAAAAAATTTCTAAGCCCCGGGGTCACAACTTCAGCAAAAATCTGAAATTATCCAATTCACTCAAAAATGGTGCTAAACTGTTGCAAATTCTCCCCAGAAAGGTTTGGCGGTGGAAACAGAAGGCTTTTTATCATAGGCCAAGAAATCAACCCTCGACAACTTAACCTGTGAAAAAAAATTTTCTAAGCCCAGGGGTCAAAACTTCAGCAAAAATCTGAAATTCTCCAATTCACTCAAAGATGGTGCCAAACTGTTGTAAATTCTCCCCTGAAAGGTTTGGCGGTGGAAACAGAAGGCTTTTTATCATAGGCCAAGAAATCAGCCCTCGACAACTTAACCTGTGGAAAAAAAAAATTTCTAAGCCCCGGGGTCACAACTTCAGCAAAAATCTGAAATTCTCCAATTCACTCAAAGATGGTGCCAAAGTTTTGCAAATACTCCCCTGAAAGGTTTGGCGGTGGAAACAGAAGGCTTTTTATCATAGGACATGAAATCAGCCCTCGACAACTTAACCTGTGAAAAAAAAATTTCTAAGCCCCGGGGTCACAATTTCAGCAAAAATCTGAAATTCTCCAATTCACTCAAAGATGGTGCCAACGTGTTGCAAATACTCCCCTGAAAGGTTTGGCGGTGGAAACAGACGGCATTTTATCATAGGACATGAAATCAGCCCTCGACAACTTAACCTGTGGAAAAAAAAAAATTCTAAGCCCCTGGGTCACAACTTCAGCAAAAATCTGAAATTCTCCAATTCACTCAAAAATGGTGCTAAACTGTTGCAAATTCTCCCCTGAAAGGTTTGGCGGTGGAAACAGAAGGCTTTTTCTCATAGGCCAAGAAATCAACCCTCGACAACTTAACCTGTGAAAAAAAAATTTTCTAAGCCCCGGGGTCACAACTTCAGCAAAAATCTGAAATTCTCCAATTCACTCAAAGATGGTGCCAAAGTTTTGCAAATACTCCCCTGAAAGGTTTGGCGTGGAAACAGAAGGCTTTTTATCATAGGACATGAAATCAGCCCTCGACAACTTAACCTGTGAAAAAAAATTTTCTAAGCCCCGGGGTCACAATTTCAGCCAAAATCTGAAATTCTCCAATTCACTCAAAAATGGTGCTAAACTGTTGCAAATTCTCCCCTGAAAAGTTTGGCGGTGGAAACAGAAGGCTTTTTATCATAGGCCAAGCAATCAGCCCTCGACAACTTAATCTGTGGAAAAAAAAAATTTCTAAGCCCCGGGGTCACAACTTCAGCAAAAATCTGAAATTCTCCAATTCACTCAAAGATGGTGCCAAAGTTTTGCAAATACTCCCCTGAAAGGTTTGGCGGTGGAAACAGAAGGCTTTTTATCATAGGACATGAAATCAGCCCTCGACAACTTAACCTGTGGGGGAAAAAAAATTCTAAGCCCCGGGGTCACAATTTCAGCAAAAATCTGAAATTCTCCAATTCACTCAAAGATGGTGCCAAAGTTTTGCAAATACTCCCCTGAAAGGTTTGGCGGTGGAAACAGAAGGCTTTTTATCATAGGACATGAAATCAGCCCTCGACAACTTAACCTGTGAAAAAAAAATTTCTAAGCCCCGGGGTCACAATTTCAGCAAAAATCTGAAATTCTCCAATTCACTCAAAGATGGTGCCAACGTGTTGCAAATACTCCCCTGAAAGGTTTGGCGGTGGAAACAGACGGCATTTTATCATAGGACATGAAATCAGCCCTCGACAACTTAACCTGTGGGAAAAAAAAAATTCTAAGCCCCTGGGTCACAACTTCAGCAAAAATCTGAAATTCTCCAATTCACTCAAAAATGGTGCTAAACTGTTGCAAATTCTCCCCTGAAAGGTTTGGCGGTGGAAACAGAAGGCTTTTTCTCATAGGCCAAGAAATCAACCCTCGACAACTTAACCTGTGAAAAAAAAATTTTCTAAGCCCCGGGGTCACAACTTCAGCAAAAATCTGAAATTCTCCAATTCACTCAAAGATGGTGCCAAAGTTTTGCAAATACTCCCCTGAAAGGTTTGGCGTGGAAACAGAAGGCTTTTTATCATAGGACTTGAAATCAGCCCTCGACAACTTAACCTGTGAAAAAAAAATTTCTAAGCCCCTGGGTCCCAACTTCAGCAAAAATCTGAAATTCTCCAATTCACTCAAAAATGGTGCTAAACTGTTGCAAATTCTCCCCTGAAAGGTTTGGCGGTGGAAACAGAAGGCTTTTTCTCATAGGCCAAGAAATCAACCCTCGACAACTTAACCTGTGAAAAAAAAAATTTCTAAGCCCCGGGGTCACAACTTCAGCAAAAATCTGAAATTCTCCAATTCACTCAAAGATGGTGCCAAAGTTTTGCAAATACTCCCCAAAAAGGTCTGGCGGTGGAAACAGAAGGCTTTTTATCATAGGACATGAAATCAGCCCTCGACAACTTAACCTGTGAAAAAAAAATTTCTAAGCCCCGGGGTCACAATTTCAGCAAAAATCTGAAATTCTCCAATTCACTCAAAGATGGTGCCAACGTGTTGCAAATACTCCCCTGAAAGGTTTGGCGGTGGAAACAGACGGCATTTTATCATAGGACATGAAATCAGCCCTCGACAACTTAACCTGTGGAAAAAAAAAATTTCTAAGCCCCTGGGTCACAACTTCAGCAAAAATCTGAAATTCTCCAATTCACTCAAAAATGGTGCTAAACTGTTGCAAATTCTCCCCTGAAAGGTTTGGCGGTGGAAACAGAAGGCTTTTTATCATAGGCCAAGAAATCAACCCTCGACAACTTAACCTGTGAAAAAAAAAATTCTAAGCCCCGGGGTCAAAACTTCAGAAAATATCTGAAATTCTCCAATTCACTCAAAAATGGTTCCAACGTGTTGCAAATACTCCCCTGAAAGGTTTGGCGGTGGAAACAGAAGGCTTTTTATCATAGGACATGAAATCAGCCCTCGACAACTTAACCTGTGAAAAAAAAAAATTCTAAGCCCCGGGGTCAAAACTTCAGCAAAAATCTGAAATTCTCCAATTCACTCAAAGATGGAGCTAAACTGTTGTAAATTCTCCCCTGAAAGGTTTGGCGGTGGAAACAGAAGGCTTTTTATCATAGGCCAAGAAATCAGCCCTTGACAACTTAACCTGTGAAAAAAAAATTTCTAAGCCCCGGGGTCACAACTTCAGCAAAAATCTGAAATTCTCCAATTCACTCAAAGATGGTGCCAAAGTTTTGCAAATACTCCCCTGAAAGGTTTGGCGGTGGAAACAGAACGCTTTTTATCATAGGACCTGAAATCAACCCTCGACAACTTAACCTGTGAAAAAAAAAAATTCTAAGCCCCGGGGTCACAACTTCAGCAAAAATCTGAAATTATCCAATTCACTCAAAAATGGTGCTAAACTGTTGCAAATTCTCCCCAGAAAGGTTTGGCGGTGGAAACAGAAGGCTTTTTATCATAGGCCAAGAAATCAACCCTCGACAACTTAACCTGTGAAAAAAAAAATTCTAAGCCCCGGGGTCAAAACTTCAGAAAATATCTGAAATTCTCCAATTCACTCAAAAATGGTGCCAACGTGTTGCAAATACTCCCCTGAAAGGTTTGGCGGTGGAAACAGAAGGCTTTTTATCATAGGACATGAAATCAGCCCTCGACAACTTAACCTGTGAAAAAAAAAAATTCTAAGCCCCGGGGTCAAAACTTCAGCAAAAATCTGAAATTCTCCAATTCACTCAAAGATGGAGCTAAACTGTTGTAAATTCTCCCCTGAAAGGTTTGGCGGTGGAAACAGAAGGCTTTTTATCATAGGCCAAGAAATCAGCCCTTGACAACTTAACCTGTGAAAAAAAAATTTCTAAGCCCCGGGGTCACAACTTCAGCAAAAATCTGAAATTCTCCAATTCACTCAAAGATGGTGCCAAAGTTTTGCAAATACTCCCCTGAAAGGTTTGGCGGTGGAAACAGAACGCTTTTTATCATAGGACCTGAAATCAACCCTCGACAACTTAACCTGTGAAAAAAAAAATTTCTAAGCCCCGGGGTCACAACTTCAGCAAAAATCTGAAATTATCCAATTCACTCAAAAATGGTGCTAAACTGTTGCAAATTCTCCCCAGAAAGGTTTGGCGGTGGAAACAGAAGGCTTTTTATCATAGGCCAAGAAATCAACCCTCGACAACTTAACCTGTGAAAAAAAATTTTCTAAGCCCAGGGGTCAAAACTTCAGCAAAAATCTGAAATTCTCCAATTCACTCAAAGATGGTGCCAAACTGTTGTAAATTCTCCCCTGAAAGGTTTGGCGGTGGAAACAGAAGGCTTTTTATCATAGGCCAAGAAATCAGCCCTCGACAACTTAACCTGTGGAAAAAAAAAATTTCTAAGCCCCGGGGTCACAACTTCAGCAAAAATCTGAAATTCTCCAATTCACTCAAAGATGGTGCCAAAGTTTTGCAAATACTCCCCTGAAAGGTTTGGCGGTGGAAACAGAAGGCTTTTTATCATAGGACATGAAATCAGCCCTCGACAACTTAACCTGTGAAAAAAAAATTTCTAAGCCCCGGGGTCACAATTTCAGCAAAAATCTGAAATTCTCCAATTCACTCAAAGATGGTGCCAACGTGTTGCAAATACTCCCCTGAAAGGTTTGGCGGTGGAAACAGACGGCATTTTATCATAGGACATGAAATCAGCCCTCGACAACTTAACCTGTGGAAAAAAAAAAATTCTAAGCCCCTGGGTCACAACTTCAGCAAAAATCTGAAATTCTCCAATTCACTCAAAAATGGTGCTAAACTGTTGCAAATTCTCCCCTGAAAGGTTTGGCGGTGGAAACAGAAGGCTTTTTATCATAGGCCAAGAAATCAACCCTCGACAACTTAACCTGTGAAAAAAAAAATTCTAAGCCCCGGGGTCAAAACTTCAGAAAATATCTGAAATTCTCCAATTCACTCAAAAATGGTTCCAACGTGTTGCAAATACTCCCCTGAAAGGTTTGGCGGTGGAAACAGAAGGCTTTTTATCATAGGACATGAAATCAGCCCTCGACAACTTAACCTGTGAAAAAAAAAAATTCTAAGCCCCGGGGTCAAAACTTCAGCAAAAATCTGAAATTCTCCAATTCACTCAAAGATGGAGCTAAACTGTTGTAAATTCTCCCCTGAAAGGTTTGGCGGTGGAAACAGAAGGCTTTTTATCATAGGCCAAGAAATCAGCCCTTGACAACTTAACCTGTGAAAAAAAAATTTCTAAGCCCCGGGGTCACAACTTCAGCAAAAATCTGAAATTCTCCAATTCACTCAAAGATGGTGCCAAAGTTTTGCAAATACTCCCCTGAAAGGTTTGGCGGTGGAAACAGAACGCTTTTTATCATAGGACCTGAAATCAACCCTCGACAACTTAACCTGTGAAAAAAAAAAATTCTAAGCCCCGGGGTCACAACTTCAGCAAAAATCTGAAATTATCCAATTCACTCAAAAATGGTGCTAAACTGTTGCAAATTCTCCCCAGAAAGGTTTGGCGGTGGAAACAGAAGGCTTTTTATCATAGGCCAAGAAATCAACCCTCGACAACTTAACCTGTGAAAAAAAAAATTCTAAGCCCCGGGGTCAAAACTTCAGAAAATATCTGAAATTCTCCAATTCACTCAAAAATGGTGCCAACGTGTTGCAAATACTCCCCTGAAAGGTTTGGCGGTGGAAACAGAAGGCTTTTTATCATAGGACATGAAATCAGCCCTCGACAACTTAACCTGTGAAAAAAAAAAATTCTAAGCCCCGGGGTCAAAACTTCAGCAAAAATCTGAAATTCTCCAATTCACTCAAAGATGGAGCTAAACTGTTGTAAATTCTCCCCTGAAAGGTTTGGCGGTGGAAACAGAAGGCTTTTTATCATAGGCCAAGAAATCAGCCCTTGACAACTTAACCTGTGAAAAAAAAATTTCTAAGCCCCGGGGTCACAACTTCAGCAAAAATCTGAAATTCTCCAATTCACTCAAAGATGGTGCCAAAGTTTTGCAAATACTCCCCTGAAAGGTTTGGCGGTGGAAACAGAACGCTTTTTATCATAGGACCTGAAATCAACCCTCGACAACTTAACCTGTGAAAAAAAAAATTTCTAAGCCCCGGGGTCACAACTTCAGCAAAAATCTGAAATTATCCAATTCACTCAAAAATGGTGCTAAACTGTTGCAAATTCTCCCCAGAAAGGTTTGGCGGTGGAAACAGAAGGCTTTTTATCATAGGCCAAGAAATCAACCCTCGACAACTTAACCTGTGAAAAAAAATTTTCTAAGCCCAGGGGTCAAAACTTCAGCAAAAATCTGAAATTCTCCAATTCACTCAAAGATGGTGCCAAACTGTTGTAAATTCTCCCCTGAAAGGTTTGGCGGTGGAAACAGAAGGCTTTTTATCATAGGCCAAGAAATCAGCCCTCGACAACTTAACCTGTGGAAAAAAAAAATTTCTAAGCCCCGGGGTCACAACTTCAGCAAAAATCTGAAATTCTCCAATTCACTCAAAGATGGTGCCAAAGTTTTGCAAATACTCCCCTGAAAGGTTTGGCGGTGGAAACAGAAGGCTTTTTATCATAGGACATGAAATCAGCCCTCGACAACTTAACCTGTGAAAAAAAAATTTCTAAGCCCCGGGGTCACAATTTCAGCAAAAATCTGAAATTCTCCAATTCACTCAAAGATGGTGCCAACGTGTTGCAAATACTCCCCTGAAAGGTTTGGCGGTGGAAACAGACGGCATTTTATCATAGGACATGAAATCAGCCCTCGACAACTTAACCTGTGGAAAAAAAAAAATTCTAAGCCCCTGGGTCACAACTTCAGCAAAAATCTGAAATTCTCCAATTCACTCAAAAATGGTGCTAAACTGTTGCAAATTCTCCCCTGAAAGGTTTGGCGGTGGAAACAGAAGGCTTTTTCTCATAGGCCAAGAAATCAACCCTCGACAACTTAACCTGTGAAAAAAAAATTTTCTAAGCCCCGGGGTCACAACTTCAGCAAAAATCTGAAATTCTCCAATTCACTCAAAGATGGTGCCAAAGTTTTGCAAATACTCCCCTGAAAGGTTTGGCGTGGAAACAGAAGGCTTTTTATCATAGGACATGAAATCAGCCCTCGACAACTTAACCTGTGAAAAAAAATTTTCTAAGCCCCGGGGTCACAATTTCAGCCAAAATCTGAAATTCTCCAATTCACTCAAAAATGGTGCTAAACTGTTGCAAATTCTCCCCTGAAAAGTTTGGCGGTGGAAACAGAAGGCTTTTTATCATAGGCCAAGCAATCAGCCCTCGACAACTTAACCTGTGGAAAAAAAAAATTTCTAAGCCCCGGGGTCACAACTTCAGCAAAAATCTGAAATTCTCCAATTCACTCAAAGATGGTGCCAAAGTTTTGCAAATACTCCCCTGAAAGGTTTGGCGGTGGAAACAGAAGGCTTTTTATCATAGGACATGAAATCAGCCCTCGACAACTTAACCTGTGGGGGAAAAAAAATTCTAAGCCCCGGGGTCACAATTTCAGCAAAAATCTGAAATTCTCCAATTCACTCAAAGATGGTGCCAACGTGTTGCAAATACTCCCCTGAAAGGTTTGGCGGTGGAAACAGACGGCATTTTATCATAGGACATGAAATCAGCCCTCGACAACTTAACCTGTGGGAAAAAAAAATTTCTAAGCCCCTGGGTCACAACTTCAGCAAAAATCTGAAATTCTCCAATTCACTCAAAAATGGTGCTAAACTGTTGCAAATTCTCCCCTGAAAGGTTTGGCGGTGGAAACAGAAGGCTTTTTCTCATAGGCCAAGAAATCAACCCTCGACAACTTAACCTGTGAAAAAAAAAATTTCTAAGCCCCGGGGTCACAACTTCAGCAAAAATCTGAAATTCTCCAATTCACTCAAAGATGGTGCCAAAGTTTTGCAAATACTCCCCAAAAAGGTCTGGCGGTGGAAACAGAAGGCTTTTTATCATAGGACATGAAATCAGCCCTCGACAACTTAACCTGTGAAAAAAAAATTTCTAAGCCCCGGGGTCACAATTTCAGCAAAAATCTGAAATTCTCCAATTCACTCAAAGATGGTGCCAACGTGTTGCAAATACTCCCCTGAAAGGTTTGGCGGTGGAAACAAACGGCATTTTATCATAGGACATGAAATCAGCCCTCGACAACTTAACCTGTGGAAAAAAAAAAATTCTAAGCCCCTGGGTCACAACTTCAGCAAAAATCTGAAATTCTCCAATTCACTCAAAAATGGTGCTAAACTGTTGCAAATTCTCCCCTGAAAGGTTTGGCGGTGGAAACAGAAGGCTTTTTCTCATAGGCCAAGAAATCAACCCTCGACAACTTAACCTGTGAAAAAAAAAATTTCTAAGCCCCGGGGTCACAACTTCAGCAAAAATCTGAAATTCTCCAATTCACTCAAAGATGGTGCCAAAGTTTTGCAAATACTGCCCAAAAAGGTCTGGCGGTGGAAACAGAAGGCTTTTTATCATAGGACATGAAATCAGCCCTCGACAACTTAACCTGCGAAAAAAAATTTTCTAAGCCCCGGGGTCACAATTTCAGCAAAAATCTGAAATTCTCCAATTCACTCAAAAATGGTGCTAAACTGTTGCAAATTCTCCCCTGAAAGGTTTGGCGGTGGAAACAGAAGGATTTTTATCATAGGCCAAGAAATCAGCCCTCGACAACTTAACCTGTGAAAAAAAAAGTTCTAAGCCCCGGGGTCACAACTTCAGCAAAAATCTGAAATTCTCCAATTCACTCAAAAATGGTGCTAAACTGTTGCAAATACTCCCCTGAAAGGTTTGGCGGTGGAAACAGAAGGCTTTTTATCATAGGCCAAGAAATCAACCCTCGACAACTTAACCTGTGAAAAAAAAAATTCTAAGCCCCGGGGTCAAAACTTCAGCAAATATCTGAAATTCTCCAATTCACTCAAAAATGGTGCCAACGTGTTGCGAATACTCCCCTGAAAGGTTTGGCGGTGGAAACAGAAGGCTTTTTATCATAGGCCAAGAAATCAACCCTCGACAACTTAACCTGTGAAAAAAAAAATTCTAAGCCCCGGGGTCAAAACTTCAGCAAATATCTGAAATTCTCCAATTCACTCAAAAATGGTGCCAACGTGTTGCAAATACTCCCCTGAAAGGTTTGGCGGTGGAAACAGAAGGCTTTTTATCATAGGACATGAAATCAGCCCTCGACAACTTAACCTGTGAAAAAAAAATTTCTAAGCCCCGGGGTCAAAACTTCAGCAAAAATCTGAAATTCTCCAATTCACTCAAAGATGGAGCTAAACTGTTGTAAATTCTCCCCTGAAAGGTTTGGCGGTGGAAACAGAAGGCTTTTTATCATAGGCCAAGAAATCAGCCCTTGACAACTTAACCTGTGAAAAAAAAAATTCTAAGCCCCGGGGTCACAACTTCAGCAAAAATCTGAAATTCTCCAATTCACTCAAAAATGGTGCTAAACTGTTGCAAATTCTCCCCTGAAAGGTTTGGCGGTGGAAACAGAAGGCTTTTTATCATAGGCCAAGAATTCAACCCTCGACAACTTAACCTGTGAAAAAAAAATTTCTAAGCCCAGGGGTCAAAACTTCAGCAAAAATCTGAAATTCTCCAATTCACTCAAAGATGGTGCCAAAGTTTTGCAAATACTCCCCTGAAAGGTTTGGCGGTGGAAACAGAAGGCTTTTTATCATAGGCCAAGAAATCAACCCTCGACAACTTAACCTGTGAAAAAAAAAATTTCTAAGTCCCGGGGTCACAACTTCAGCAAAAATCTGAAATTCTCCAATTCACTCAAAGATGGTGCCAAAGTTTTGCAAATACTCCCCTGAAAGGTTTGGCGGTGGAAACAGAAGGCTTTTTATCATAGGACATGAAATCAGTCCTCGACAACTTAACCTGTGAAAAAAAAATTTCTAAGCCCCGGGGTCACAATTTCAGCAAAAATCTGAAATTCTCCAATTCACTCAAAGATGGTGCCAACGTGTTGCAAATACTCCCCTGAAAGGTTTGGCGGTGGAAACAGAAGGCTTTTTATCATAGGCCAAGAAATCAGCCCTCGACAACTCAACCTGTGAATTATTTTTTTCTAAGCCCCGGGGTCACAACTTCATCAAAAATCTGAAATTCTCCAATTCACTCAAAAATGATGCCAAACTGTTGCAAATTCTCCCCTGAAAGGTTTGGTGGTGGAAACAGAAGGCTTTTTCTCATAGGCCAAGAAATCAACCCTCGACAACTTAACCTGTGAAAAAAAAAATTCTAAGCCCCGGGGTCACAACTTCAGCAAAAATCTGAAATTCTCCAATTCAATCAAAGATGGTGCCAAATTTTGCAAATACTCCCCTAAAAGGTTTGGCGGTGGAAACAGAAGGCTTTTTATCATAGGAAATGAAATCAGCCCTCGACAACTTAACCTGTGAAAAAAAAAAAATTCTAAGCCCCGGGGTCACAACTTCAGCAAAAATCTGAAATTCTCCAATTCACTCAAAGATGGTGCCAAAGTTTTGCAAATACTCCCCTGAAAGGTTTGGCGGTGGAAACAGAAGGCTTTTTATCATAGGACATGAAATCAGCCCTCGACAACTTAACCTGTGAAAAAAAAAATTCTAAGCCCCGGGGTCACAACTTCAGCAAAAATCTGAAATTCTCCAATTCACTCAAAGATGGAGCTAAACTGTTGTAAATTCTCCCCTGAAAGGTTTGGCGGTGGAAACAGAAGGCTTTTTATCATAGGCCAAGAAATCAGCCCTCGACAACTTAACCTGTGAAAAAAAAAAATTCTAAGCCCCGGGGTCACAACTTCAGCAAAAATCTGAAATTCTCCAATTCACTCAAAAATGGTGCTAAACTGTTGCAAATTCTCCCCTGAAAGGTTTGGCGGTGGAAACAGAAGGCTTTTTATCATAGGCCAAGAATTCAACCCTCGACAACTTAACCTGTGAAAAAAAATTTTCTAAGCCCAGGGGTCAAAACTTCAGCAAAAATCTGAAATTCTCCAATTCACTCAAAGATGGTGCCAAAGTTTTGCAAATACTCCCCTGAAAGGTTTGGCGGTGGAAACAGAACGCTTTTTATCATAGGCCAAGAAATCAACCCTCGACAACTTAACCTGTGAAAAAAAAAATTCTAAGCCCCGGGGTCACAACTTCAGCAAAAATCTGAAATTCTCCAATTCACTCAAAGATGGTGCCAAATTTTGCAAATACTCCCCTGAAAGGTTTGGCGGTGGAAACAGAAGGCTTTTTATCATAGGAAATGAATTCAGCCCTCGACAACTTAACTTGTGAAAAGAAAATTTCTAAGCCCCGGGGTCACAACTTCAGCAAAAATCTGAAATTCTCCAATTCACTCAAAAATGGTGCTAAACTGTTCCAAATACACCCCTGAAAGGTTTGGCGGTGGAAAGAGAAGGGTTTTTTTCATAGGCCAAGAAATCAACCCTCGACAGCTTAACCTGTGGGGAAAAAAATTTCTAAGCCCCGGGGTCACAATTTCAGCCAAAATCTGAAATTCTCCAATTCACTCAAAAATGGTGCTAAACTGTTGTAAATTCTCCCCTGAAAGGTTTGGCGGTGGAAACAGAAGGCTTTTTATCATAGGACCTAAAATCAGCCCTCGACAACTTAACCTGTGAAAAAGAAAATTTCTAAGCCCCGGGGTCACAACTTCAGCAAAAATCTGAAATTCTCCAATTCACTCAAAAATGGTGCTAAACTGTTGCAAATTCTCCCCTGAAAGGTTTGGCGGTGGAAACAGAAGGCTTTTTATCATAGGCCAAGAAATCAACCCTCGACAACTTAACTTGTGAAAAAAAAAAAATTCTAAGCCCCGGGGTCACAACTTCAGCAAAAATCTAAAATTCTCCAATTCACTCAAAGATGGTGCCAAAGTTTTGCAAATACTCCCCTGAAAGGTTTGGCGGTGGAAACAGAAGGCTTTTTATCATAGGCCAAGAAATCAACCCTCGACAACTTAACCTGTGAAAAAAAAAAAATTCTAAGCCCCGGGGTCACAACTTCAGCAAAAATCTGAAATTCTCCAATTCACTCAAAGATGGTGCCAAATTTTGCAAATTCTCCCCTGAAAGGTTTGGCGGTGGAAACAGAAGGCTTTTTATCATAGGACCTAAAATCAGCCCTCGACAACTTAACCTGTGAAAAAAAAAATTTCTAAGCCCCGGGGTCACAACTTCAAAAAAATCTGAAATTCTCCAATTCACTCAAAAATGGTGCTAAACTGTTGCAAATTCTCCCCTGAAAGGTTTGGCGGTGGAAACAGAAGGCTTTTTATCATAGGCCAAGAAATCAGCCCTCGACAACTCAACCTGTGAATTATTTTTTTCTAAGCCCCGGGGTCACAACTTCATCAAAAATCTGAAATTCTCCAATTCACTCAAAAATGATGCCAAACTGTTGCAAATTCTCCCCTGAAAGGTTTGGTGGTGGAAACAGAAGGCTTTTTCTCATAGGCCAAGAAATCAACCCTCGACAACTTAACCTGTGAAAAAAAAAAATTCTAAGCCCCGGGGTCACAACTTCAGCAAAAATCTGAAATTTTCCAATTCACTCAAAAATGGTGCTAAACTGTTGCAAATTCTCCCCTGAAAGGTTTGGCGGTGGAAACAGAAGGCTTTTTATCATAGGCCAAGAAATCAACCCTCGACAACTTAACCTGTGAAAAAAAAAATTCAAAGCGCCGGGGTCAAAACTTCAGCAAATATCTGAAATTCTCCAATTCACTCAAAAATGGTGCCAACGTGTTGCAAATACTCCCCTGAAAGGTTTGGCGGTGGAAACAGAAGGCTTTTTTATCATAGGCCACAAAATCAGCCCTCGACAACTTAACCTGTGAAAAAAAAAATTTCTAAGCCCCGGGGTCACAACTTCAGCAAAAATCTGAAATTCTCCAATTCACTCAAAGATGGTGCCAACGTGTTGCAAATACTCCCCTGAAAGGTTTGGCGGTGGAAACAGAAGGCTTTTTATCATAGGCCAAGAAATCAACCCTCGACAACTTAACCTGTGGGAAAAAAAAATTCTAAGCCCCGGGGTCACAACTTCAGCAAAAATCTGAAATTCTCCAATTCACTCAAAGATGGTTCCAAATTTTGCAAATACTCCCCTGAAAGGTTTGGCGGTGGAAACAGAAGGCTTTTTATCATAGGACATGAAATCAGCCCTCGACAACTTAACCTGCGGAAAAAAAAATTCTAAGCCCCGGGTTCACAACTTCAGCAAAAATCTGAAATTCTCCAATTCACTCAAAGATGGTGCCAACGTGTTGCAAATACTCTCCTGAAAGGTTTGGCGGTGGAAACAGAAGGCTTTTTATCATAGGACATGAAATCAGCCTTCGAAGACGTAACGTGTGAAAAAAAATTTTTCTAAGTCCCGGGGTCACAACTTCAGCAAAAATCTGAAATTCTCCAATTCACTCAAAGATGGTGCCAAAGTTTTGCAAATACTCCCCTGAAAGGTTTGGCGGTGGAAACAGAAGGCTTTTTATCATAGGACATGAAATCAGCCCTCGACAACTTAACCTGTGAAAAAAAAATTTCTAAGCCCCGGGGTCACAATTTCAGCAAAAATCTGAAATTCTCCAATTCACTCAAAGATGGTGCCAACGTGTTGCAAATACTCCCCTGAAAGGTTTGGCGGTGGAAACAGAAGGCTTTTTATCATAGGACATGAAATCAGCCCTCGACAACTTAACCTGTGAAAAAAAAAATTTCTAAGCCCCGGGGTCAAAACTTCAGCAAAAATCTGAAATTCTCCAATTCACTCAAAGATGGAGCTAAACTGTTGTAAATTCTCCCCTGAAAGGTTTGGCGGTGGAAACAGAAGGCTTTTTATCATAGGCCAAGAAATCAGCCCTCGACAACTTAACCTGTGAAAAAAAAAAATTCTAAGCCCCGGGGTCACAACTTCAGCAAAAATCTGAAATTCTCCAATTCACTCAAAAATGGTGCTAAACTGTTGCAAATTCTCCCCTGAAAGGTTTGGCAGTGGAAACAGAAGGCTTTTTATCATAGGCCAAGAAATCAGCCCTCGACAACTTAACCTGTGAAAAAAAAATTTCTAAGCCCCGGGGTCACAACTTCAGCAAAAATCTGAAATTCTCCAATTCACTCAAAGATGGTGCTAAACTGTTGTAAATACTCCCCTGAAAGGTGTGGCGGTGGAAACAGAAGGCTTTTTATTATAGGACATGAAATCAGCCCTCGACAACTTAACCTGTGAAAAAAAAAATTCTAAGCCCCGGGGTCACAATTTCAGCAAAAATCTGAAATTCTCCAATTCACTCAAAGATGGTGCCAACGTGTTGCAAATACTCCCCTGAAAGGTTTGGCGGTGGAAACAGAAGGCTTTTTATCATAGGACATGAAAGCAGCCCTCGACAACTTAACCTGTGGAAAAAAAAAATTTCTAAGCCCCGGGGTCACAATTTCAGCCAAAATCTGAAATTCTCCAATTCACTCAAAAATGGTGCTAAACTGTTGCAAATTCTCCCCTGAAAAGTTTGGCGGTGGAAACAGAAGGCTTTTTATCATAGGCCAAGAAATCAGCCCTCGACAACTTAACCTGTGAAAAAAAAATTTCTAAGCCCCGGGGTCACAACTTCAGCAAAAATCTGAAATTCTCCAATTCACTCAAAGATGGTGCCAAAGTTTTGCAAATACTCCCCTGAAAGGTTTGGCGGTGGAAACAGAAGGCTTTTTATCATAGGCCAAGAAATCAACCCTCGACAACTTAACCTGTGAAAAAAAAAAAATTCTAAGCCCCGGGGTCACAACTTCAGCAAAAATCTGAAATTCTCCAATTCACTCAAAGATGGTGCCAAATTTTGCAAATACTCCCCTGAAAGGTTTGGCGGTGGAAACAGAAGGCTTTTTATCATAGGACCTAAAATCAGCCCTCGACAACTTAACCTGTGAAAAAAAAAATTTCTAAGCCCCGGGGTCACAACTTCAGCAAAAATCTGAAATTCTCCAATTCACTCAAAAATGGTGCCAAATTTTGCAAATTCTCCCCTGAAAGGTTTGGCGGTGGAAACAGAAGGCTTTTTATCATAGGACCTAAAATCAGCCCTCGACAACTTAACCTGTGAAAAAAAAAATTTCTAAGCCCCGGGGTCACAACTTCAAAAAAATCTGAAATTCTCCAATTCACTCAAAAATGGTGCTAAACTGTTGCAAATTCTCCCCTGAAAGGTTTGGCGGTGGAAACAGAAGGCTTTTTATCATAGGCCAAGAAATCAGCCCTCGACAACTCAACCTGTGAATTATTTTTTTCTAAGCCCCGGGGTCACAACTTCATCAAAAATCTGAAATTCTCCAATTCACTCAAAAATGATGCCAAACTGTTGCAAATTCTCCCCTGAAAGGTTTGGTGGTGGAAACAGAAGGCTTTTTCTCATAGGCCAAGAAATCAACCCTCGACAACTTAACCTGTGAAAAAAAAAAATTCTAAGCCCCGGGGTCACAACTTCAGCAAAAATCTGAAATTCTCCAATTCAATCAAAGATGGTGCCAAATTTTGCAAATACTCCCCTGAAAGGTTTGGCGGTGGAAACAGAAGGCTTTTTATCATAGGAAATGAAATCAGCCCTCGACAACTTAACCTGTGAAAAAAAAAAATTCTAAGCCCCGGGGTCACAACTTCAGCAAAAATCTGAAATTCTCCAATTCACTCAAAGATGGTGCCAAAGTTTTGCAAATACTCCCCTGAAAGGTTTGGCGGTGGAAACAGAAGGCTTTTTATCATAGGACATGAAATCAGCCCTCGACAACTTAACCTGTGAAAAAAAAAATTCTAAGCCCCGGGGTCACAATTTCAGCAAAAATCTGAAATTCTCCAATTCACTCAAAGATGGTGCCAACGTGTTGGAAATACTCCCCTGAAAGGTTTGGCGGTGGAAACAGAAGGCTTTTTATCATAGGACATGAAATCAGCCCTCGACAACTTAACCTGTGAAAAAAAAATTTCTAAGCCCCGGGGTCAAAACTTCAGCAAAAATCTGAAATTCTCCAATTCACTCAAAGATGGAGCTAAACTGTTGTAAATTCTCCCCTGAAAGGTTTGGCGGTGGAAACAGAAGGCTTTTTATCATAGGCCAAGAAATCAGCCCTCGACAACTTAACCTGTGAAAAAAAAAAATTCTAAGCCCCGGGGTCACAACTTCAGCAAAAATCTGAAATTCTCCAATTCACTCAAAAATGGTGCTAAACTGTTGCAAATTCTCCCCTGAAAGGTTTGGCGGTGGAAACAGAAGGCTTTTTATCATAGGCCAAGAATTCAACCCTCGACAACTTAACCTGTGAAAAAAAAATTTCTAAGCCCAGGGGTCAAAACTTCAGCAAAAATCTGAAATTCTCCAATTCACTCAAAGATGGTGCCAAAGTTTTGCAAATACTCCCCTGAAAGGTTTGGCGGTGGAAACAGAACGCTTTTTATCATAGGCCAAGAAATCAACCCTCGACAACTTAACCTGTGAAAAAAAAAAATTCTAAGCCCCGGGGTCACAACTTCAGCAAAAATCTGAAATTCTCCAATTCACTCAAAGATGGTGCCAAATTTTGCAAATACTCCCCTGAAAGGTTTGGCGGTGGAAACAGAAGGCTTTTTATCATTGGAAATGAATTCAGCCCTCGACAACTTAACCTGTGAAAAAAAAAATTCTAAGCCCCGGGGTCACAACTTCAGCAAAAATCTGAAATTCTCCAATTCACTCAAAGATGGTGCCAACGTGTTGCAAATTCTCCCCTGAAAGGTTTGGCAGTGGAAACAGAAGGCTTTTTATCATAGGCCAAGAAATCAGCCCTCGACAACTTAACCTGTGAAAAAAAAATTTCTAAGCCCCGGGGTCACAACTTCAGCAAAAATCTGAAATTCTCCAATTCACTCAAAGATGGTGCCAAAGTTTTGCAAATACTCCCCTGAAAGGTTTGGCGGTGGAAACAGAAGGCTTTTTATCATAGGACATGAAATCAGCCCTCGACAACTTAACCTGTGAAAAAAAAAATTTCTAAGCCCCGGGGTCACAATTTCAGCAAAAATCTGAAATTCTCCAATTCACTCAAAGATGGTGCCAACGTGTTGCAAATACTCCCCTGAAAGGTTTGGCGGTGGAAACAGAAGGCTTTTTATCATAGGACATGAAATCAGCCCTCGACAACTTAACCTGTGGAAAAAAAAAATTTCTAAGCCCCGGGGTCACAATTTCAGCCAAAATCTTAAATTCTCCAATTCACTCAAAGATGGTGCCAAAGTTTTGCAAATACTCCCCTGAAAGGTTTGGCGGTGGAAACAGAAGGCTTTTTATCATAGGCCAAGAAATCAGCCCTCGACAACTTAACCTGTGAAAAAAAAATTTCTAAGCCCCGGGGTCACAACTTCAGCAAAAATCTGAAATTCTCCAATTCACTCAAAGATGGTGCCAAAGTTTTGCAAATACTCCCCTGAAAGGTTTGGCGGTGGAAACAGAAGGCTTTTTATCATAGGACATGAAATCAGCCCTCGACAACTTAACCTGTGAAAAAAAAATTTCTAAGCCCCGGGGTCACAATTTCAGCAAAAATCTGAAATTCTCCAATTCACTCAAAGATGGTGCCAACGTGTTGAAAATACTCCCCTGAAAGGTTTGGCGGTGGAAACAGAAGGCTTTTTATCATAGGACATGAAATCAGCCCTCGACAACTTAACCTGTGGGGAAAAAAAATTTCTAAGCCCCGGGGTCACAATTTCAGCCAAAATCTTAAATTCTCCAATTCACTCAAAAATGGTGCTAAACTGTTGCAAATTCTCCCCTGAAAAGTTTGGCGGTGGAAACAGAAGGCTTTTTATCATAGGCCAAGAAATCAGCCCTCGACAACTTAACCTGTGAAAAAAAAATTTCTAAGCCCCGGGGTCACAACTTCAGCAAAAATCTGAAATTTTCCAATTCACTCAAAGATGGTGCCAAAGTTTTGCAAATACTCCCCTGAAAGGTTTGGCGGTGGAAAAAGAAGGCTTTTTATCATAGGCCAAGAAATCAACCCTCGACAACTTAACCTGTGAAAAAAAAAAATTCTAAGCCCCGGGGTCACAACTTCAGCAAAAATCTGAAATTCTCCAATTCACTCAAAAATGGTGCTAAACTGTTCCAAATACACCCCTGAAAGGTTTGGCGGTGGAAACAGAAGGGTTTTTTTCATAGGCCAAGAAATCAACCCTCGACAACTTAACCTGTGAAAAAAAAATTCTAAGCCCCGGGGTCACAACTTCAGCAAATATCTGAAATTCTCCAATTCACTCAAAAATGGTGCTAAACTGTTGCAAATTCTCCCCTGAAAGGTTTGGCGGTGGAAACAAAAGGCTTTTTATCATAGGCCAAGAAATCAACCCTCGACAACTTAACCTGTGAAAAAAAAAATTCAAAGCGCCGGGGTCAAAACTTCAGCAAATATCTGAAATTCTCCAATTCACTCAAAAATGGTGCCAACGTGTTGCAAATACTCCCCTGAAAGGTTTGGCGGTGGAAACAGAAGGCTTTTTATCATAGGCCAAGAAATCAGCCCTCGACAACTTAACCTGTGAAAAAAAAATTTCTATGCCCCGGGGTCACAACTTCAGCAAAAATCTGAAATTTTCCAATTCACTCAAAGATGGTGCCAAAGTTTTGCAAATACTCCCCTGAAAGGTTTGGCGGTGGAAACAGAAGGCTTTTTATCATAGGCCAAGAAATCAACCCTCGACAACTTAACCTCAAAGATGGTGCCAAATTTTGCAAATACTCCCCTGAAAGGTTTGGCGGTGGAAACAGAAGGCTTTTTATCATTGGAAATGAATTCAGCCCTCGACAACTTAACCTGTGAAAAAAAAAATTCTAAGCCCCGGGGTCACAACTTCAGCAAAAATCTGAAATTCTCCAATTCACTCAAAGATGGTGCCAACGTGTTGCAAATACTCTCCTGAAAGGTTTGGCGGTGGAAACAGAAGGCTTTTTATCATAGGACATGAAATCAGCCTTCGAAGACGTAACGTGTGAAAAAAAAATTTTCTAAGCCCCGGGGTCACAACTTCAGCAAAAATCTGAAATTCTCCAATTCACTCAAAGATGGTGCCAACGTGTTGCAAATTCTTCCCAGAAAGGTTTGGCGTTGGAAACAGAAGGCTTTTTATCATAGGCCAAGAAATCAACCCTCGACAACTTAACCTGTGAAAAAAAAAATTTAAGCCCCGGGGTCACAACTTCAGCAAAAATCTGAAATTCTCCAATTCACTCAAAAATGGTGCTAAACTGTTGCAAATTCTCCCCTGAAAGGTTTGGCGGTGGAAACAGAAGGCTTTTTCTCATAGGCCAAGAAATCAACCCTCGACAACTTAACCTGTGAAAAAAAAAATTTCTAAGCCCCGGGGTCACAACTTCAGCAAAAATCTGAAATTCTCCAATTCACTCAAAGATGGTGCCAAAGTTTTGCAAATACTCCCCTGAAAGGTTTGGCGGTGGAAACAGAAGGCTTTTTATCATAGGACATGAAATCAGCCCTCGACAACTTAACCTGTGGGGAAAAAAAATTTCTAAGCCCCGGGGTCAAAACTTCAGCCAAAATCTGTAATTCTCCAATTCACTCAATAATGGTGCTAAACTGTTGTAAATTCTCCCCTGAAAGGTTTGGCGGTGGAAACAGAAGGCTTTGTATCATAGGCCAAGAAATCAACCCTCGACAACTTAACCTGTGAAAAAAAAAATTTCTAAGCCCCGGGGTCACAACTTCAGCAAAAATCTGAAATTCTCCAATTCACTCAAAAATGGTGCTAAACTGTTGTAAATTCTCCCCTGAAAGGTTTGGCGGTGGAAACAGAAGGCTTTGTATCATAGGCCAAGAAATCAACCCTCGACAACTTAACCTGTGGGAAAAAAAATTTCTAAGCCCCGGGGTCACAACGTCAGCAAAAATCTGAAATTCTCCAATTCACTCAAAACTGGTGCTAAACTGTTGCAAATTCTCCCCTGAAAGGTTTGGCGGTGGAAACAGAAGGCTTTGTATCATAGGCCAAGAAATCAACCCTCGACAACTTAACCTGTGGGAAAAAAAATTTCTAAGCCCCGGGGTCACAACTTCAGCAAAAATCTGAAATTCTCCAATTCACTCAAAACTGGTGCTAAACTGTTGCAAATTCTCCCCTGAAAGGTTTGGCGGTGGAAACAGAAGGCTTTTTATCATAGACCAAGAAATCAGCCCTCGACAACTTAACCTGTGAAAAAAAAAATTTCTAAGCCCCGGGGTCACAACTTCAGCAAAAATCTGAAATTCTCCAATTCACTCAAAAATGGTGCTAAACTGTTGCAAATTCTCCCCTGAAAGGTTTGGCGGTGGAAACAGAAGACTTTTTATCATAGGACATGAAATTAGCCCTCGACAACTTAACCTGTGAAAAAAAAATTTCTAAGCCCCGGGGTCACAATTTCAGCAAAAATCTGAAATTCTCCAATTCACTCAAAAATGGTGCTAAACTGTTGTAAATTCTCCCCTGAAAGGTTTGGCGGTGGAAACAGAAGGCTTTGTATCATAGGCCAAGAAATCAACCCTCGACAACTTAACCTGTGGGAAAAAAAATTTCTAAGCCCCGGGGTCACAACTTCAGCAAAAATCTGAAATTCTCCAATTCACTCAAAACTGGTGCTAAACTGTTGCAAATTCTCCCCTGAAAGGTTTGGCGGTGGAAACAGAAGGCTTTTTATCATAGACCAAGAAATCAGCCCTCGACAACTTAACCTGTGAAAAAAAAAATTTCTAAGCCCCGGGGTCACAACTTCAGCAAAAATCTGAAATTCTCCAATTCACTCAAAAATGGTGCTAAACTGTTGCAAATTCTCCCCTGAAAGGTTTGGCGGTGGAAACAGAAGGCTTTTTATCATAGGACCTAAAATCAGCCCTCGACAACTTAACCTGTGAAAAAAAAAATTTCTAAGCCCCGGGGTCACAACTTCAGCAAAAATCTGAAATTCTCCAATTCACTCAAAAATGGTGCCAAATTTTGCAAATTCTCCCCTGAAAGGTTTGGCGGTGGAAACAGAAGGCTTTTTATCATAGGACCTAAAATCAGCCCTCGACAACTTAACCTGTGAAAAAAAAAATTTCTAAGCCCCGGGGTCACAACTTCAAAAAAATCTGAAATTCTCCAATTCACTCAAAAATGGTGCTAAACTGTTGCAAATTCTCCCCTGAAAGGTTTGGCGGTGGAAACAGAAGGCTTTTTATCATAGGCCAAGAAATCAGCCCTCGACAACTCAACCTGTGAATTATTTTTTTCTAAGCCCCGGGGTCACAACTTCAGCAAAAATCTGAAATTCTCCAATTCAATCAAAGATGGTGCCAAATTTTGCAAATACTCCCCTGAAAGGTTTGGCGGTGGAAACAGAAGGCTTTTTATCATAGGAAATGAAATCAGCCCTCGACAACTTAACCTGTGAAAAAAAAAAATTCTAAGCCCCGGGGTCACAACTTCAGCAAAAATCTGAAATTCTCCAATTCACTCAAAGATGGTGCCAAAGTTTTGCAAATACTCCCCTGAAAGGTTTGGCGGTGGAAACAGAAGGCTTTTTATCATAGGACATGAAATCAGCCCTCGACAACTTAACCTGTGAAAAAAAAATTCTAAGCCCCGGGGTCACAATTTCAGCAAAAATCTGAAATTCTCCAATTCACTCAAAGATGGTGCCAACGTGTTGCAAATACTCCCCTGAAAGGTTTGGCGGTGGAAACAGAAGGCTTTTTATCATAGGACATGAAATCAGCCCTCGACAACTTAACCTGTGAAAAAAAAATTTCTAAGCCCCGGGGTCAAAACTTCAGCAAAAATCTGAAATTCTCCAATTCACTCAAAGATGGAGCTAAACTGTTGTAAATTCTCCCCTGAAAGGTTTGGCGGTGGAAACAGAAGGCTTTTTATCATAGGCCAAGAAATCAGCCCTCGACAACTTAACCTGTGAAAAAAAAAAATTCTAAGCCCCGGGATCACAACTTCAGCAAAAATCTGAAATTCTCCAATTCACTCAAAAATGGTGCTAAACTGTTGCAAATTCTCCCCTGAAAGGTTTGGCGGTGGAAACAGAAGGCTTTTTATCATAGGCCAAGAATTCAACCCTCGACAACTTAACCTGTGAAAAAAAAATTTCTAAGCCCAGGGGTCAAAACTTCAGCAAAAATCTGAAATTCTCCAATTCACTCAAAGATGGTGCCAAAGTTTTGCAAATACTCCCCTGAAAGGTTTGGCGGTGGAAACAGAACGCTTTTTATCATAGGCCAAGAAATCAACCCTCGACAACTTAACCTGTGAAAAAAAAAAATTCTAAGCCCCGGGGTCACAACTTCAGCAAAAATCTGAAATTCTCCAATTCACTCAAAGATGGTGCCAAATTTTGCAAATACTCCCCTGAAAGGTTTGGCGGTGGAAACAGAAGGCTTTTTATCATAGGAAATGAATTCAGCCCTCGACAACTTAACTTGTGAAAAGAAAATTTCTAAGCCCCGGGGTCACAACTTCAGCAAAAATCTGAAATTCTCCAATTCACTAAAAAATGGTGCTAAACTGTTGCAAATTCTCCCCTGAAAGGTTTGGCAGTGGAAACAGAAGGCTTTTTATCATAGGCCAAGAAATCAGCCCTCGACAACTTAACCTGTGAAAAAAAAATTTCTAAGCCCCGGGGTCACAACTTCAGCAAAAATCTGAAATTCTCCAATTCACTCAAAGATGGTGCCAAAGTTTTGCAAATACTCCCCTGAAAGGTTTGGCGGTGGAAACAGAAGGCTTTTTATCATAGGACATGAAATCAGCCCTCGACAACTTAACCTGTGAAAAAAAAATTTCTAAGCCCCGGGGTCACAATTTCAGCAAAAATCTGAAATTCTCCAATTCACTCAAAGATGGTGCCAACGTGTTGCAAATACTCCCCTGAAAGGTTTGGCGGTGGAAACAGAAGGCTTTTTATCATAGGACATGAAATCAGCCCTCGACAACTTAACCTGTGGAAAAAAAAATTTCTAAGCCCCGGGGTCACAATTTCAGCCAAAATCTTAAATTCTCCAATTCACTCAAAGATGGTGCCAAAGTTTTGCAAATACTCCCCTGAAAGGTTTGGCGGTGGAAACAGAAGGCTTTTTATCATAGGCCAAGAAATCAGCCCTCGACAACTTAACCTGTGAAAAAAAAATTTCTAAGCCCCGGGGTCACAACTTCAGCAAAAATCTGAAATTCTCCAATTCACTCAAAGATGGTGCCAAAGTTTTGCAAATACTCCCCTGAAAGGTTTGGCGGTGGAAACAGAAGGCTTTTTATCATAGGACATGAAATCAGCCCTCGACAACTTAACCTGTGAAAAAAAAATTTCTAAGCCCCGGGGTCACAATTTCAGCAAAAATCTGAAATTCTCCAATTCACTCAAAGATGGTGCCAACGTGTTGAAAATACTCCCCTGAAAGGTTTGGCGGTGGAAACAGAAGGCTTTTTATCATAGGACATGAAATCAGCCCTCGACAACTTAACCTGTGGGGAAAAAAAATTTCTAAGCCCCGGGGTCACAATTTCAGCCAAAATCTGAAATTCTCCAATTCACTCAAAAATGGTGCTAAACTGTTGCAAATTCTCCCCTGAAAAGTTTGGCGGTGGAAACAGAAGGCTTTTTATCATAGGCCAAGAAATCAGCCCTCGACAACTTAACCTGTGAAAAAAAAATTTCTAAGCCCCGGGGTCACAACTTCAGCAAAAATCTGAAATTTTCCAATTCACTCAAAGATGGTGCCAAAGTTTTGCAAATACTCCCCTGAAAGGTTTGGCGGTGGAAAAAGAAGGCTTTTTATCATAGGCCAAGAAATCAACCCTCGACAACTTAACCTGTGAAAAAAAAAAATTCTAAGCCCCGGGGTCACAACTTCAGCAAAAATCTGAAATTCTCCAATTCACTGAAAATGGTGCTAAACTGTTCCAAATACACCCCTGAAAGGTTTGGCGGTGGAAACAGAAGGGTTTTTTTCATAGGCCAAGAAATCAACCCTCGACAACTTAACCTGTGAAAAAAAAATTCTAAGCCCCGGGGTCACAACTTCAGCAAATATCTGAAATTCTCCAATTCACTCAAAAATGGTGCTAAACTGTTGCAAATTCTCCCCTGAAAGGTTTGGCGGTGGAAACAGAAGGCTTTTTATCATAGGCCAAGAAATCAACCCTCGACAACTTAACCTGTGAAAAAAAAAATTCAAAGCGCCGGGGTCAAAACTTCAGCAAATATCTGAAATTCTCCAATTCACTCAAAAATGGTGCCAACGTGTTGCAAATACTCCCCTGAAAGGTTTGGCGGTGGAAACAGAAGGCTTTTTATCATAGGCCAAGAAATCAGCCCTCGACAACTTAACCTGTGAAAAAAAAATTTCTATGCCCCGGGGTCACAACTTCAGCAAAAATCTGAAATTTTCCAATTCACTCAAAGATGGTGCCAAAGTTTTGCAAATACTCCCCTGAAAGGTTTGGCGGTGGAAACAGAAGGCTTTTTATCATAGGCCAAGAAATCAACCCTCGACAACTTAACCTCAAAGATGGTGCCAAATTTTGCAAATACTCCCCTGAAAGGTTTGGCGGTGGAAACAGAAGGCTTTTTATCATTGGAAATGAATTCAGCCCTCGACAACTTAACCTGTGAAAAAAAAAATTCTAAGACCCGGGGTCACAACTTCAGCAAAAATCTGAAATTCTCCAATTCACTCAAAGATGGTGCCAACGTGTTGCAAATACTCTCCTGAAAGGTTTGGCGGTGGAAACAGAAGGCTTTTTATCATAGGACATGAAATCAGCCTTCGAAGACGTAACGTGTGAAAAAAAAATTTTCTAAGCCCCGGGGTCACAACTTCAGCAAAAATCTGAAATTCTCCAATTCACTCAAAGATGGTGCCAACGTGTTGCAAATTCTTCCCAGAAAGGTTTGGCGTTGGAAACAGAAGGCTTTTTATCATAGGCCAAGAAATCAACCCTCGACAACTTAACCTGTGAAAAAAAAAATTTAAGCCCCGGGGTCACAACTTCAGCAAAAATCTGAAATTCTCCAATTCACTCAAAAATGGTGCTAAACTGTTGCAAATTCTCCCCTGAAAGGTTTGGCGGTGGAAACAGAAGGCTTTTTCTCATAGGCCAAGAAATCAACCCTCGACAACTTAACCTGTGAAAAAAAAAATTTCTAAGCCCCGGGGTCACAACTTCAGCAAAAATCTGAAATTCTCCAATTCACTCAAAGATGGTGCCAAAGTTTTGCAAATACTCCCCTGAAAGGTTTGGCGGTGGAAACAGAAGGCTTTTTATCATAGGACATGAAATCAGCCCTCGACAACTTAACCTGTGGGGAAAAAAAATTTCTAAGCCCCGGGGTCAAAACTTCAGCCAAAATCTGTAATTCTCCAATTCACTCAATAATGGTGCTAAACTGTTGTAAATTCTCCCCTGAAAGGTTTGGCGGTGGAAACAGAAGGCTTTGTATCATAGGCCAAGAAATCAACCCTCGACAACTTAACCTGTGAAAAAAAAAATTTCTAAGCCCCGGGGTCACAACTTCAGCAAAAATCTGAAATTCTCCAATTCACTCAAAAATGGTGCTAAACTGTTGTAAATTCTCCCCTGAAAGGTTTGGCGGTGGAAACAGAAGGCTTTGTATCATAGGCCAAGAAATCAACCCTCGACAACTTAACCTGTGGGAAAAAAAATTTCTAAGCCCCGGGGTCACAACTTCAGCAAAAATCTGAAATTCTCCAATTCACTCAAAACTGGTGCTAAACTGTTGCAAATTCTCCCCTGAAAGGTTTGGCGGTGGAAACAGAAGGCTTTGTATCATAGGCCAAGAAATCAACCCTCGACAACTTAACCTGTGGGAAAAAAAATTTCTAAGCCCCGGGGTCACAACTTCAGCAAAAATCTGAAATTCTCCAATTCACTCAAAACTGGTGCTAAACTGTTGCAAATTCTCCCCTGAAAGGTTTGGCGGTGGAAACAGAAGGCTTTTTATCATAGACCAAGAAATCAGCCCTCGACAACTTAACCTGTGAAAAAAAAAATTTCTAAGCCCCGGGGTCACAACTTCAGCAAAAATCTGAAATTCTCCAATTCACTCAAAAATGGTGCTAAACTGTTGCAAATTCTCCCCTGAAAGGTTTGGCGGTGGAAACAGAAGACTTTTTATCATAGGACATGAAATTAGCCCTCGACAACTTAACCTGTGAAAAAAAAATTTCTAAGCCCCGGGGTCACAATTTCAGCAAAAATCTGAAATTCTCCAATTCACTCAAAAATGGTGCTAAACTGTTGTAAATTCTCCCCTGAAAGGTTTGGCGGTGGAAACAGAAGGCTTTGTATCATAGGCCAAGAAATCAACCCTCGACAACTTAACCTGTGGGAAAAAAAATTTCTAAGCCCCGGGGTCACAACTTCAGCAAAAATCTGAAATTCTCCAATTCACTCAAAACTGGTGCTAAACTGTTGCAAATTCTCCCCTGAAAGGTTTGGCGGTGGAAACAGAAGGCTTTTTATCATAGACCAAGAAATCAGCCCTCGACAACTTAACCTGTGAAAAAAAAAATTTCTAAGCCCCGGGGTCACAACTTCAGCAAAAATCTGAAATTCTCCAATTCACTCAAAAATGGTGCTAAACTGTTGCAAATTCTCCCCTGAAAGGTTTGGCAGTGGAAACAGAAGGCTTTTTCTCATAGGCCAAGAAATCAACCCTCGACAACTTAACCTGTGAAAAAAAAATTTCTAAGCCCCGGGGTCACAACTTCAGCAAAAATCTGAAATTCTCCAATTCACTCAAAGATGGTGCCAAAGTTTTGCAAATACTCCCCTGAAAGGTTTGGCGGTGGAAACAGAAGGCTTTTTATCATAGGACATGAAATCAGCCCTCGACAACTTAACCTGTGGGGAAAAAAAATTTCTAAGCCCCGGGGTCACAACTTCAGCAAAAATCTGAAATTCTCCAATTCACTCAAAACTGGTGCTAAACTGTTGCAAATTCTCCCCTGAAAGGTTTGGCGGTGGAAAAAGAAGGCTTTTTATCATAGGACATGAAATTAGCCCTCGACAACTTAACCTGTGAAAAAAAAATTTCTAAGCCCCGGGGTCACAATTTCAGCAAAAATCTGAAATTCTCCAATTCACTCAAAAATGGTGCTAAACTGTTGTAAATTCTCCCCTGAAAGGTTTGGCGGTGGAAACAGAAGGCTTTGTATCATAGGCCAAGAAATCAACCCTCGACAACTTAACCTGTGGGAAAAAAAATTTCTAAGCCCCGGGGTCACAACTTCAGCAAAAATCTGAAATTCTCCAATTCACTCAAAACTGGTGCTAAACTGTTGCAAATTCTCCCCTGAAAGGTTTGGCGGTGGAAACAGAAGGCTTTTTATCATAGACCAAGAAATCAGCCCTCGACAACTTAACCTGTGAAAAAAAAAATTTCTAAGCCCCGGGGTCACAACTTCAGCAAAAATCTGAAATTCTCCAATTCACTCAAAAATGGTGCTAAACTGTTGCAAATTCTCCCCTGAAAGGTTTGGCGGTGGAAACAGAAGGCTTTTTCTCATAGGCCAAGAAATCAACCCTCGACAACTTAACCTGTGAAAAAAAAATTTCTAAGCCCCGGGGTCACAACTTCAGCAAAAATCTGAAATTCTCCAATTCACTCAAAGATGGTGCCAAAGTTTTGCAAATACTCCCCTGAAAGGTTTGGCGGTGGAAACAGAAGGCTTTTTATCATAGGACATGAAATCAGCCCTCGACAACTTAACCTGTGGGGAAAAAAAATTTCTAAGCCCCGGGGTCACAACTTCAGCAAAAATCTGAAATTCTCCAATTCACTCAAAACTGGTGCTAAACTGTTGCAAATTCTCCCCTGAAAGGTTTGGCGGTGGAAAAAGAAGGCTTTTTATCATAGACCAAGAAATCAGCCCTCGACAACTTAACCTGTGAAAAAAAAAATTTCTAAGCCCCGGGGTCACAACTTCAGCAAAAATCTGAAATTCTCCAATTCACTCAAAGATGGTGCCAAAGTTTTGCAAATACTCCCCTGAAAGGTTTGGCGGTGGAAACAGAAGGCTTTTTATCATAGGACATGAAATCAGCCCTCGACAACTTAACCTGTGGGGGAAAAAAATTTCTAAGCCCCGGGGTCACAATTTCAGCAAAAATCTGAAATTCTCCAATTCACTCAAAAATGGTGCTAAACTGTTGTAAATTCTCCCCTGAAAGGTTTGGCGGTGGAAACAGAAGGCTTTGTATCATAGGCCAAGAAATCAACCCTCGACAACTTAACCTGTGGGGAAAAAAATTTCTAAGCCCCGGGGTCACAACTTCAGCAAAAATCTGAAATTCTCCAATTCACTCAAAACTGGTGCTAAACTGTTGCAAATTCTCCCCTGAAAGGTTTGGCGGTGGAAACAGAAGGCTTTTTATCATAGACCAAGAAATCAGCCCTCGACAACTTAACCTGTGAAAAAAAAAATTTCTAAGCCCCGGGGTCACAACTTCAGCAAAAATCTGAAATTCTCCAATTCACTCAAAGATGGTGCCAAAGTTTTGCAAATACTCCCCTGAAAGGTTTGGCGGTGGAAACAGAAGGCTTTTTATCATAGGACATGAAATCAGCCCTCGACAACTTAACCTGTGGGGAAAAAAAATTTCTAAGCCCAGGGGTCACAACTTCAGCAAAAATCTGAAATTCTCCAATTCACTCAAAACTGGTGCTAAACTGTTGCAAATTCTCCCCTGAAAGGTTTGGCGGTGGAAAAAGAAGGCTTTTTATCATAGACCAAGAAATCAGCCCTCGACAACTTAACCTGTGAAAAAAAAAATTTCTAAGCCCCGGGGTCACAACTTCAGCAAAAATCTGAAATTCTCCAATTCACTCAAAAATGGTGCTAAACTGTTGCAAATTCTCCCCTGAAAGGTTTGGCGGTGGAAACAGAAGACTTTTTATCATAGGACATGAAATTAGCCCTCGACAACTTAACCTGTGAAAAAAAAAATTTCTAAGCCCCGGGGTCACAATTTCAGCAAAAATCTGAAATTCTCCAATTCACTCAAAAATGGTGCTAAACTGTTGTAAATTCTCCCCTGAAAGGTTTGGCGGTGGAAACAGAAGGCTTTGTATCATAGGCCAAGAAATCAACCCTCGACAACTTAACCTGTGGGGAAAAAAATTTCTAAGCCCCGGGGTCACAACTTCAGCAAAAATCTGAAATTCTCCAATTCACTCAAAACTGGTGCTAAACTGTTGCAAATTCTCCCCTGAAAGGTTTGGCGGTGGAAACAGAAGGCTTTTTATCATAGACCAAGAAATCAGCCCTCGACAACTTAACCTGTGAAAAAAAAAATTTCTAAGCCCCGGGGTCACAACTTCAGCAAAAATCTGAAATTCTCCAATTCACTCAAAGATGGTGCTAAAGTTTTGCAAATACTCCCCTGAAAGGTTTGGCGGTGGAAACAGAAGGCTTTTTATCATAGGACATGAAATTAGCCCTCGACAACTTAACCTGTGAAAAAAAAAAATTCTAAGCCCCGTGGTCACAATTTCAGCCAAAATCTGAAATTCTCCAATTCACTCAAAAATGGTGCTAAACTGTTTTAAATTCTCCCCTGGAAGGTTTGGTGGTGGAAACAGAAGGCTTTTTATCATAGGCCAAGAAATCAACCCTCGACAACTTAACCTGTGGGAAAAAAAATTCTAAGCCCCGGGGTCACAACTTCAGCAAAAATCTGAAATTCTCCAATTCACTCAAAGATGGTTCCAAATTTTGCAAATACTCCCCTGAAAGGTTTGGCGGTGGAAACAGAAGGCTTTTTATCATAGGACATGAAATCAGCCCTCGACAACTTAACCTGCGAAAAAAAAAAATTCTAAGCCCCGGGTTCACAACTTCAGCAAAAATCTGAAATTCTCCAATTCACTCAAAGATGGTGCCAACGTGTTGCAAATACTCTCCTGAAAGGTTTGGCGGTGGAAACAGAAGGCTTTTTATCATAGACCAAGAAATCAGCCCTCGACAACTTAACCTGTGAAAAAAAAAATTTCTAAGCCCCGGGGTCACAACTTCAGCAAAAATCTGAAATTCTCCAATTCACTCAAAACTGGTGCTAAACTGTTGCAAATTCTCCCCTGAAAGGTTTGGCGGTGGAAACAGAAGGCTTTTTATCATAGACCAAGAAATCGGCCCTCGACAACTTAACCTGTGAAAAAAAAAATTTCTAAGACCCGGGGTCACAACTTCAGCAAAAATCTGAAATTCTCCAATTCACTCAAAAATGGTGCTAAACTGTTGCAAATTCTCCCCTGAAAGGTTTGGCGGTGGAAACAGAAGACTTTTTATCATAGGACATGAAATTAGCCCTCGACAACTTAACCTGTGAAAAAAAAAATTTCTAAGCCCCGGGGTCACAATTTCAGCAAAAATCTGAAATTCTCCAATTCACTCAAAAATGGTGCTAAACTGTTGTAAATTCTCCCCTGAAAGGTTTGGCGGTGGAAACAGAAGGCTTTGTATCATAGGCCAAGAAATCAACCCTCGACAACTTAACCTGTGGGAAAAAAAATTTCTAAGCCCCGGGGTCACAACTTCAGCAAAAATCTGAAATTCTCCAATTCACTCAAAACTGGTGCTAAACTGTTGCAAATTCTCCCCTGAAAGGTTTGGCGGTGGAAACAGAAGGCTTTTTATCATAGACCAAGAAATCAACCCTCGACAACTTAACCTGTGAAAAAAAAAATTTCTAAGCCCCGGGGTCACAACTTCAGCAAAAATCTGAAATTCTCCAATTCACTCAAAGATGGTGCCAAAGTTTTGCAAATACTCCCCTGAAAGGTTTGGCGGTGGAAACAGAAGGCTTTTTATCATAGGACATGAAATCAGCCCTCGACAACTTAACCTGTGGGGAAAAAAAATTTCTAAGCCCCGGGGTCACAACTTCAGCAAAAATCTGAAATTCTCCAATTCACTCAAAACTGGTGCTAAACTGTTGCAAATTCTCCCCTGAAAGGTTTGGCGGTGGAAACAGAAGGCTTTTTATCATAGACCAAGAAATCAGCCCTCGACAACTTGACCTGTGAAAAAAAAAATTTCTAAGCCCCGGGGTCACAACTTCAGCAAAAATCTGAAATTCTCCAATTCACTCAAAAATGGTGCTAAACTGTTGCAAATTCTCCCCTGAAAGGTTTGGTGGTGGAAACAGAAGCCTTTTTATCATAGGACATGAAATTAGCCCTCGACAACTTAACCTGTGAAAAAAAAAATTTCTAAGCCCCGGGGTAACAATTTCAGCAAAAATCTGAAATTCTCCAATTCACTCAAAAATGGTGCTAAACTGTTGTAAATTCTCCCCTGAAAGGTTTGGCGGTGGAAACAGAAGGCTTTGTATCATAGGCCAAGAAATCAACCCTCGACAACTTAACCTGTGGGAAAAAAAATTTCTAAGCCCCGGGGTCACAACTTCAGCAAAAATCTGAAATTCTCCAATTCACTCAAAACTGGTGCTAAACTGTTGCAAATTCTCCCCTGAAAGGTTTGGTGGTGGAAACAGAAGGCTTTTTATCATAGACCAAGAAATCAGCCCTCGACAACTTAACCTGTGAAAAAAAAAATTTCTAAGCCCCGGGGTCACAACTTCAGCAAAAATCTGAAATTCTCCAATTCACTCAAAAATGGTGCTAAACTGTTGCAAATTCTCCCCAGAAAGGTTTGGCGGTGGAAACAGAAGGCTTTTTATCATAGGACAAGAAATCAACCCTCGACAACTTAACCTGTGAAAAAAAAAATTTCTAAGCCGCGGGGGTCACAACATCAGTAAAAATCTGAAATTCTCCAATTCACTCAAAGATGGTGCTAAAGTTTTGCAAATACTCCCCTGAAAGGTTTGGCGGTGGAAACAGAAGGCTTTTTATCATAGGACATGAAATTAGCCCTCGACAACTTAACCTGTGGAAAAAAAAATTCTAAGCCCCGGGGTCACAATTTCAGCAAAAATCTGAAATTCTCCAATTCACTCAAAACTGGTGCTAAACTGTTGCAAATTCTCCCCTGAAAGGTTTGGCGGTGGAAACAGAAGGCTTTTTATCATAGACCAAGAAATCAGCCCTCGACAACTTAACCTGTGAAAAAAAAAATTTCTAAGCCCCGGGGTCACAACTTCAGCAAAAATCTGAAATTCTCCAATTCACTCAAAAATGGTGCTAAACTGTTGCAAATTCTCCCCAGAAAGGTTTGGCGGTGGAAACAGAAGGCTTTTTATCATAGGACAAGAAATCAACCCTCGACAACTTAACCTGTGAAAAAAAAAAAATTCTAAGCCCCGGGGGTCACAACTTCAGCAAAAATCTGAAATTCTCCAATTCACTCAAAGATGGTGCTAAACTTTTTTAAATTCTCCCCTGAAAGGTTTGGCGGTGGAAACAGAAGGCTTTTTATCATAGGCCAAGAAATCAACCCTCGACAACTTAACCTGTGGAAAAAAAAAATTCTAAGCCCCGGGGTCACAACTTCAGCAAAAATCTGAAATTCTCCAATTCACTCAAAGATGGTTCCAAATTTTGCAAATACTCCCCTGAAAGGTTTGGCGGTGGAAACAGAAGGCTTTTTATCATAGGACATGAAATCAGCCCTCGACAACTTAACCTGCGAAAAAAAAAAATTCTAAGCCCCGGGTTCACAACTTCAGCAAAAATCTGAAATTCTCCAATTCACTCAAAGATGGTGCCAACGTGTTGCAAATACTCTCCTGAAAGGTTTGGCGGTGGAAACAGAAGGCTTTTTATCATAGGACATGAAATCAGCCTTCGAAGACGTAACGTGTGAAAAAAAAAATTTCTAAGCCCCGGGGTCACAACTTCAGCAAAAATCTGAAATTTTCCAATTCACTCAAAGATGGTGCCAACGTGTTGCAAATTCTTCCCAGAAAGGTTTGGCGGTGGAAACAGAAGGCTTTTTATCATAGGCCAAGAAATCAACCCTCGACAACTTAACCTGTGAAAAAAAAAATTTAAGCCCCGGGGTCACAACTTCAGCAAAAATCTGAAATTCTCCAATTCACTCAAAAATGGTGCTAAACTGTTGCAAATTCTCCCCTGAAAGGTTTGGCGGTGGAAACAGAAGGCTTTTTCTCATAGGCCAAGAAATCAACCCTCGACAACTTAACCTGTGAAAAAAAAAATTTCTAAGCCCCGGGGTCACAACTTCAGCAAAAATCTGAAATTCTCCAATTCACTCAAAGATGGTGCCAAAGTTTTGCAAATACTCCCCTGAAAGGTTTGGCGGTGGAAACAGAAGGCTTTTTATCATAGGACATGAAATCAGCCCTCGACAACTTAACCTGTGAAAAAAAAAATTCTAAGCCCCGGGGTCACAATTTCAGCAAAAATCTGAAATTCTCCAATTCACTCAAAGATGGTGCCAACGTGTTGCAAATACTCCCCTGAAAGGTTTGGCGGTGGATACAGAAGGCTTTTTATCATAGGACATGAAATCAGCCCTCGACAACTTAACCTGTGGGGAAAAAAAATTTCTAAGCCCCGGGGTCACAACTTCATCAAAAACCTGAAATTCTCCAATTCACTCAAAAATGGTGCTAAACTGTTGCAAATTCTCCCCTGAAAGGTTTGGCGGTGGAAACAGAAGGCTTTTTATCATAGGCCAAGAAATCAACCCTCGACAACTTAACCTGTGAAAAAAAAAATTTCTAAGCCCCGGGGGTCACAACTTCAGCAAAAATCTGAAATTCTCCAATTAACTCAAAGATGGTTCTAAAGTTTTTCAAATACTCCCCTGAAAGGTTTGGCGGTGGAAACAGAAGGCTTTTTATCATAGGCCAAGAAATCAACCCTCGACAACTTAACCTGTGAAAAAAAAAAATGCTAAACCCCGGGGTCACAACTTCAGCAAAAATCTGAAATCCTCCAATTCACTCAAAGATGGAGCCAACGTGTTTCAAATACTCCCCTGAAAGGTTTGGCGGTGGAAACAGAAGGCTTTTTATCATAGGCCAAGAAATCAGCCCTCGACAACTTAACCTGTGGAAAAAAAAAATTCTAAGCCCCGGGGTCACAACTTCAGCAAAAATCTGAAATTCTCCAATTCACTCAAAAATGGTGCTAAACTGTTGCAAATTCTCCCCTGAAAGGTTTGGCGGTGGAAACAGAAGGCTTTTTCTCATAGGCCAAGAAATCAACCCTCGACAACTTAACCTGTGAAAAAAAAAATTTCTAAGCCCCGGGGTCACAGCTTCAGAAAAAATCAGAAATTCTCCAATTCACTCAAAGATGGTGCTAAACTTTTTTAAATTCTCCCCTGAAAGGTTTGGCGGTGGAAACAGAAGGCTTTTTATCATAGGCCAAGAAATCAACCCTCGACAACTTAACCTGTGGAAAAAAAAAATTCTAAGCCCCGGGGTCACAACTTCAGCAAAAATCTGAAATTCTCCAATTCACTCAAAGATGGTTCCAAATTTTGCAAATACTCCCCTGAAAGGTTTGGCGGTGGAAACAGAAGGCTTTTTATCATAGGACATGAAATCAGCCCTCGACAACTTAACCTGCGAAAAAAAAAAATTCTAAGCCCCGGGTTCACAACTTCAGCAAAAATCTGAAATTCTCCAATTCACTCAAAGATGGTGCCAACGTGTTGCAAATACTCTCCTGAAAGGTTTGGCGGTGGAAACAGAAGGCTTTTTATCATAGGACATGAAATCAGCCTTCGAAGACGTAACGTGTGAAAAAAAAAATTTCTAAGCCCCGGGGTCACAACTTCAGCAAAAATCTGAAATTTTCCAATTCACTCAAAGATGGTGCCAACGTGTTGCAAATTCTTCCCAGAAAGGTTTGGCGGTGGAAACAGAAGGCTTTTTATCATAGGCCAAGAAATCAACCCTCGACAACTTAACCTGTGAAAAAAAAAATTTAAGCCCCGGGGTCACAACTTCAGCAAAAATCTGAAATTCTCCAATTCACTCAAAAATGGTGCTAAACTGTTGCAAATTCTCCCCTGAAAGGTTTGGCGGTGGAAACAGAAGGCTTTTTCTCATAGGCCAAGAAATCAACCCTCGACAACTTAACCTGTGAAAAAAAAAATTTCTAAGCCCCGGGGTCACAACTTCAGCAAAAATCTGAAATTCTCCAATTCACTCAAAGATGGTGCCAAAGTTTTGCAAATACTCCCCTGAAAGGTTTGGCGGTGGAAACAGAAGGCTTTTTATCATAGGACATGAAATCAGCCCTCGACAACTTAACCTGTGAAAAAAAAAATTCTAAGCCCCGGGGTCACAATTTCAGCAAAAATCTGAAATTCTCCAATTCACTCAAAGATGGTGCCAACGTGTTGCAAATACTCCCCTGAAAGGTTTGGCGGTGGATACAGAAGGCTTTTTATCATAGGACATGAAATCAGCCCTCGACAACTTAACCTGTGGGGAAAAAAAATTTCTAAGCCCCGGGGTCACAACTTCATCAAAAACCTGAAATTCTCCAATTCACTCAAAAATGGTGCTAAACTGTTGCAAATTCTCCCCTGAAAGGTTTGGCGGTGGAAACAGAAGGCTTTTTATCATAGGCCAAGAAATCAACCCTCGACAACTTAACCTGTGAAAAAAAAAATTTCTAAGCCCCGGGGGTCACAACTTCAGCAAAAATCTGAAATTCTCCAATTAACTCAAAGATGGTTCTAAAGTTTTTCAAATACTCCCCTGAAAGGTTTGGCGGTGGAAACAGAAGGCTTTTTATCATAGGCCAAGAAATCAACCCTCGACAACTTAACCTGTGAAAAAAAAAAATGCTAAACCCCGGGGTCACAACTTCAGCAAAAATCTGAAATCCTCCAATTCACTCAAAGATGGAGCCAACGTGTTTCAAATACTCCCCTGAAAGGTTTGGCGGTGGAAACAGAAGGCTTTTTATCATAGGCCAAGAAATCAGCCCTCGACAACTTAACCTGTGGAAAAAAAAAATTCTAAGCCCCGGGGTCACAACTTCAGCAAAAATCTGAAATTCTCCAATTCACTCAAAAATGGTGCTAAACTGTTGCAAATTCTCCCCTGAAAGGTTTGGCGGTGGAAACAGAAGGCTTTTTCTCATAGGCCAAGAAATCAACCCTCGACAACTTAACCTGTGAAAAAAAAAATTTCTAAGCCCCGGGGTCACAGCTTCAGAAAAAATCAGAAATTCTCCAATTCACTCAAAGATGGTGCCAAAGTTTTGCAAATACTCCCCTGAAAGGTTTGGCGGTGGAAACAGAAGGCTTTTTATCATAGGACATGAAATCAGCCTTCGACAACTTAACCTGTGAAAAAAAAAATTTCTAAGCCCCGGGGTCACAACTTCAGCAAAAATGTGAAATTCTCCAATTCACTCAAAGATGGTGCCAAACTTTTGCAAATTCTCCCCTGAAAGGTTTGGCGGTGGAAACAGAAGGCTTTTTATCATAGGCCAAGAAATCAGCCCTCGACAACTTAACCTGTGAAAAAAAAAAAATTCTAAGCCCCGGGGTCACAACTTCAGCAAAAATCTGAAATTCTCCAATTCACTCAAAAATGGTGCTAAACTGTTGCAAATTCTCCCCTGAAAGGTTTGGCGCTGGTAACAGAAGGCTTTTTATCATAGGCCAAGAAATCAGCCCTCGACAGCTTAACCTGTGGGGAAAAAAATTTCTAAGCCCCGGGGTCACAATTTCAGCCAAAATCTGAAATTCTCCAATTCACTCAAAGATGGTGCCAACGTGTTGCAAATACTCCCCTGAAAGGTTTGGCGGTGGAAACAGAAGGCTTTTTATCATAGGACATGAAATCAGCCCTCGACAGCTTAACCTGTGGGGAAAAAAATTTCTAAGCCCCGGGGTCACAATTTCAGCCAAAATCTGAAATTCTCCAATTCACTCAAAAATGGTGCTAAACTGTTGTAAATTCTCCCCTGAAAGGTTTGGCTGTGGAAACAGAAGGCATTTTATCATAGGCCAAGAAATCAACTTTCGACAACTCAACCTGTGAATTTTCTTTTTCTAAGCCCTGGGGTCACAACTTCATCAAAAACCTGAAATTCTCCAATTCACTCAAAAATGGTGCCAAACTGTTGCAAATTCTCCCCTGAATGGTTTGGCGGTGGAAACAGGAGGCTTTTTATCATAGCCCAAGAAATCAGCCCTCGACAACTTAACCTGTGAGGAAAAAAAATTTCTAAGCCCCGGGGTCACAACTTCAGCAGAAATCTGAAATTCTGCAAGTCACTCAAAAATGGTGCCAAACTGTTGCAAATTCTCCCCTGAAAGGTTTGGTAATGGAAACAGAAGGCTTTTTATCATAGGACATGAAATCAGCAGACGACAACTTAACCTGTGGAAAAAAAAATTACTAAGCCCCGGGGTCACAACTTCATCAAAAACCTGAAATTCTCCAATTCACTCAAAAATGGTGCCAAACTGTTGCAAATTGATCCCTGAAAGGTTTGCTGGTGGAAACAGAAGGCTTTTTATCATAGGCCAGGAACTCAGCCCTCGACAACTTAACCTGTGAAAAAAAAAATTTCTAAGCCCCGGGGTCACAACTTCATCAAAAATCTGAAATTCTCCAATTCACTCAAAACTGCTGCCAAACTGTTGCAAATTCTCCCGAGAAAGGTTTGGGGGTGGAAACAGAAGGCTTTTTATCATAGGCCAAGAAATCAGCCCTCGACAACTTAACCTGTTTAAAAAAAAAAATTCTAAGCCCCGGGGTCACAACTTCATCAAAAATCTGAAATTCTCCAATTCACTGAAAACTGCTGCCAAACTGTTGCAAATTCTCCCCAGAAAGGTTTGGCGGTGGAAACAGAAGGCTTTTTATCATAGGCCAAGAAATCAGCCCTCGACAACTCAACCTGTGAATTATTTTTTTCTAAGCCCCGGGGTCACAACTTCATCAAAAACCTGAAATTCTCCAATTCACTCAAAAATGGTGCCAAACTGTTGCAAATTCTCCCCAGAAAGGTTTGGCGGTGGAAACAGAAGGCTTTTTATCATAGGCCAAGAAATCAGCCCTCGACAACTCAACCTGTGAATTATTTTTTTCTAAGCCCCGGGGTCACAACTTCATCAAAAATCTGAAATTCTCCAATTCACTGAAAACTGCTGCCAAACTGTTGCAAATTCTCCCCAGAAAGGTTTGGCGGTGGAAACAGAAGGCTTTTTATCATAGGCCAAGAAATCAGCCCTCGACAACTCAACCTGTGAATTATTTTTTTCTAAGCCCCGGGGTCAAAACTTCAGCAGAAATCTGAAATTTTCCAACTCACTCAAAACTGCTGCCAAACTGTTGCACATTCTCCCCTGAAAGGTTTGGCGGTGGAAACAGAAGGCTTTATATCATACGACATGAAATCACCCCTCAAAGATCTAACATGTGGGGGGGGGATTTCTAAGCCCCGGGGTCACAACTTCATCAAAAATCTGAAATTCTCCAATTCACTCAAAAATGATGCCAAACTGTTGCAAATTCTCCCCTGAAAGGTTTGGTGGTGGAAACAGAAGGCTTTTTATCATAGGCCAGGAAATCAGCCCTCGACAACTTAACCTGTGAAAAAAAAATTTCTAAGCCCCGGGGTCACAACTTAATCAAAAATCTGAAATTCTCCAACTCACTCAAAACTGCTGCCAAACTGTTGCAAATTCTCCCCAGAAAGGTTTGGCGGAGGAAACAGAAGGCTTTTTATCATAGGCCAATAAATCAGCCCTCGACAACTTAACCTGTTTAAAAAAAAAAAATTCTAAGCCCCGGGGTCACAATTTCAGCCAAAATCTGAAATTCTCCAATTCACTCAAAGATGGTGCCAACGTGTTGCAAATACTCCCCTGAAAGGTTTGGCGGTGGAAACAGAAGGCTTTTTATCATAGGACATGAAATCAGCCCTCGACAGCTTAACCTGTGGGGAAAAAAATTTCTAAGCCCCGGGGTCACAATTTCAGCCAAAATCTGAAATTCTCCAATTCACTCAAAAATGGTGCTAAACTGTTGTAAATTCTCCCCTGAAAGGTTTGGCTGTGGAAACAGAAGGCATTTTATCATAGGCCAAGAAATCAACTTTCGACAACTCAACCTGTGAATTTTCTTTTTCTAAGCCCTGGGGTCACAACTTCATCAAAAACCTGAAATTCTCCAATTCACTCAAAAATGGTGCCAAACTGTTGCAAATTCTCCCCTGAATGGTTTGGCGGTGGAAACAGGAGGCTTTTTATCATAGCCCAAGAAATCAGCCCTCGACAACTTAACCTGTGAGGAAAAAAAATTTCTAAGCCCCGGGGTCACAACTTCAGCAGAAATCTGAAATTCTGCAAGTCACTCAAAAATGGTGCCAAACTGTTGCAAATTCTCCCCTGAAAGGTTTGGTAATGGAAACAGAAGGCTTTTTATCATAGGACATGAAATCAGCAGACGACAACTTAACCTGTGGAAAAAAAAATTACTAAGCCCCGGGGTCACAACTTCATCAAAAACCTGAAATTCTCCAATTCACTCAAAAATGGTGCCAAACTGTTGCAAATTGATCCCTGAAAGGTTTGCTGGTGGAAACAGAAGGCTTTTTATCATAGGCCAGGAACTCAGCCCTCGACAACTTAACCTGTGAAAAAAAAAATTTCTAAGCCCCGGGGTCACAACTTCATCAAAAATCTGAAATTCTCCAATTCACTCAAAACTGCTGCCAAACTGTTGCAAATTCTCCCGAGAAAGGTTTGGGGGTGGAAACAGAAGGCTTTTTATCATAGGCCAAGAAATCAGCCCTCGACAACTTAACCTGTTTAAAAAAAAAAATTCTAAGCCCCGGGGTCACAACTTCATCAAAAATCTGAAATTCTCCAATTCACTGAAAACTGCTGCCAAACTGTTGCAAATTCTCCCCAGAAAGGTTTGGCGGTGGAAACAGAAGGCTTTTTATCATAGGCCAAGAAATCAGCCCTCGACAACTCAACCTGTGAATTATTTTTTTCTAAGCCCCGGGGTCACAACTTCATCAAAAACCTGAAATTCTCCAATTCACTCAAAAATGGTGCCAAACTGTTGCAAATTCTCCCCAGAAAGGTTTGGCGGTGGAAACAGAAGGCTTTTTATCATAGGCCAAGAAATCAGCCCTCGACAACTCAACCTGTGAATTATTTTTTTCTAAGCCCCGGGGTCACAACTTCATCAAAAATCTGAAATTCTCCAATTCACTGAAAACTGCTGCCAAACTGTTGCAAATTCTCCCCAGAAAGGTTTGGCGGTGGAAACAGAAGGCTTTTTATCATAGGCCAAGAAATCAGCCCTCGACAACTCAACCTGTGAATTATTTTTTTCTAAGCCCCGGGGTCAAAACTTCAGCAGAAATCTGAAATTTTCCAACTCACTCAAAACTGCTGCCAAACTGTTGCACATTCTCCCCTGAAAGGTTTGGCGGTGGAAACAGAAGGCTTTATATCATACGACATGAAATCACCCCTCAAAGATCTAACATGTGGGGGGGGGATTTCTAAGCCCCGGGGTCACAACTTCATCAAAAATCTGAAATTCTCCAATTCACTCAAAAATGATGCCAAACTGTTGCAAATTCTCCCCTGAAAGGTTTGGTGGTGGAAACAGAAGGCTTTTTATCATAGGCCAGGAAATCAGCCCTCGACAACTTAACCTGTGAAAAAAAAATTTCTAAGCCCCGGGGTCACAACTTAATCAAAAATCTGAAATTCTCCAACTCACTCAAAACTGCTGCCAAACTGTTGCAAATTCTCCCCAGAAAGGTTTGGCGGAGGAAACAGAAGGCTTTTTATCATAGGCCAATAAATCAGCCCTCGACAACTTAACCTGTTTAAAAAAAAAAAATTCTAAGCCCCGGGGTCACAACTTCATCAAAAATCTGAAATTCTCCAATTCACGCAAAAATGGTGCCAGACTGTTGCAAATTCTCCCCTGAATGGTTTGGCGGTGGAAACAGAAGGCTTTTTATCATAGGACATGAAATCAGCCCTCGACAACTTAACCTGTGGGAAAAAAAATTACTAAGCCCCGGGGTCACAACTTCAGCAAAAATCGGAAATTTTCCAATTCACTCAAAAATGGTGCCAAACTGTTGCAAATTGATCCCTGAAAGGTTTGGCGGTGGAAACAGATGGCTTTTTATCATAGGACATGAAATCAGCCCTCGAAGACATAGCCAGTGATAAAAAAAATTTCTCAGCCCCGTGGTCACAACTTCATCAAAAATCTGAAATTCTGAAACTCACTCAAAACTGCTGCCAAACTGTTGCAAATTCTCCCCTGAAAGGTTTGGAGGTGGAAACAGAAGGCTTTTTATCATAGGCCAGGAAATCAGCCCTCGACAACTTAACCTGTGAAAAAAAAAATTTCTAAGCCCCAGGGTCACAACTTCATCAAAAATCTGAAATTCTCCAATTCACTCAAAATTGCTGCCAAACTGTTGCAAATTCTCCCCAGAAAGGTTTGGCGGTGGAAACAGAAGGCTTTTTATCATAGGCCAAGAAATCAGCCCTCGACAACTTAACCTGTTTTAAAAAAAAAATTCTAAGCCCCGGGGTCACAACTTCATCAAAAACCTGAAATTCTCCAATTCACTCAAAAATGATGCCAAACTGTTGCAAATTCTCCCCTGAAAGGTTTGGTGGTGGAAACAGAAGGCTTTTTATCATAGGCCAGGAAATCAGCCCTCGACAACTTAACCTGTGAAAAAAAAAATTTCTAAGCCCCGGGGTCACAACTTCATCAAAAATCTGAAATTCTCCAACTCACTCAAAACTGCTGCCAAACTGTTGCAAATTCTCCCCTGAAAGGTTTGGTGGTGGAAACAGAAGGCTTTTTATCATAGCCCAAGAAATCAGCCCTCGACAACTCAACCTGTGATTTATTTTTTTTTCTAAGCCCCGGGGTCACAACTTCATCAAAAACCTGAAATTCTCCAATTCACTCAAAACTGCTGCCAAACTGTTGCAAATTGATCCCTGAAAGGTTTGGCGGTGGAAACAGAAGGCTTTTTATCATAGGACATGAAATCAGCCCTCGAAGACATAGCCAGTGATAAAAAAAATTTCTCAGCCCCGGGGTCACAACTTCATCAAAAATCTGAAATTCTCCAATTCACTCAAAACTGCTGCCAAACTGTTGCAAATTCTCCCCAGAAAGGTTTGGAGATGGAAACGGAAGGCTTTTTATCATAGGCCAGGAAATCAGCCCTCGACAACTTAACCTGTGAAAAAAAAAATTTCTAAGCCCCGGGGTCACAACTTCATCAAAAATCTGAAATTCTCCAATTCACTCAAAACTGCTGCCAAACTGTTGCAAATTCTCCCCAGAAAGGTTTGGGGGTGGAAACGGAAGGCTTTTTATCATAGGCCAATAAATCAGCCCTCGACAACTCAACCTGTGAATTATTTTTTTCTAAGCCCCGGGGTCACAACTTCTTCAAGAATCTGAAATTCTCCAATTCACTCAAAACTGCTGCCACACTGTTGCAAATTCTCCCCAGAAAGGTTTGGCGGTGGAAACAGAAGGCTTTTTATCATAGGCCAAGAAATCAGCCCTCGACAACTCAACCTGTGATTTTTTTTTTCTAAGCCCTGGGGTCACAACTTCATCAAAAACCTGAAATTCTCCAATTCACTCAAAAATGGTGCCAAACTGTTGCAAATTGATCCCTGAAAGGTTTGGCGGTGGAAACAGATGGCTTTTTATCATAGTACATGAAATCAGCCCTCGAAGACATAGCCAGTGATAAAAAAAATTTCTCAGCCCCGAGGTCACAACTTCATCAAAAATCTGACATTCTGATATTCACTCAAAACTGCTGCCAAACTGTTGCAAATTCTCCCCTGAAAGGTTTGGCGGTGGAAACAGAAGGCTTTTTATCATAGGACATGAAATCAGCCCTCGACAACTTAACCTGTGAAAAAAAAAATTACTAAGCCCCGGGGTCAAAACTTCAGCAGAAATCTGAAATTTTCCAACTCACTCAAAACTGCTGCCAAACTGTTGCACATTCTCCCCTGAAAGGTTTGGCGGTGGAAACAGAAGGCTTTTTATCATACGACATGAAATCAGCCCTCAACAACTCAACCTGTGAATTATTTTTTTCTAAGCCCCGGGGTCACAACTTCATCAAAAATCTAAAATTCTCCAACTCACTCAAAACTGCTGCCAAACTGTTGCAAATTCTCCCCAGAAAGGTTTGGCGGTGGAAACAGAACGCTTTTTATCATAGGCCAATAAATCAGCCCTCGACAACTTAACCTGTTTAAAAAAAAAAATTCTAAGCCCCGGGGTCACAACTTCATCAAAAATCTGAAATTCTCCAATCCACTCAAAAATGGTGCCAAACTGTTGCAAATTCTCCCCTGAAAGGTTTGGTGGTGGAAACAGAAGGCTTTTTATCATAGCCCAAGAAATCAGCCCTCGACAACTCAACCTGTGATTTTTTTTTTTTTCTAAGCCCCGGGGTCACAACTTCATCAAAAACCTGAAATTCTCCAATTCACTCAAAAATGGTGCCAAACTGTTGCAAATTGATCCCTGAAAGGTTTGGCGGTGGAAACAGAAGGCTTTTTATCATAGGACATGAAATCAGCCCTCGAAGACATAGCCAGTGATAAAAAAAATTTCTCAGCCCCGGGGTCACAACTTCATCAAAAATCTGAAATTCTGAAATTCACTCAAAACTGCTGCCAAACTGTTGCAAATTCTCCCCTGAAAGGTTTGGAGGTGGAAACGGAAGGCTTTTTATCATAGGCCAGGAAATCAGCCCTCGACAACTTAACCTGTGAAAAAAAAAATTTCTAAGGCCCGGGGTCACAACTTCATCAAAAATCTGAAATTCTCCAATTCACTCAAAACTGCTGCCAAACTGTTGCAAATTCTCCCCAGAAAGGTTTGGGGGTGGAAACGGAAGGCTTTTTATCATAGGCCAATAAATCAGCCCTCGACAACTCAACCTGTGAATTATTTTTTTCTAAGCACCGGGGTCACAACTTCATCAAAAATCTGAAATTCTCCAATTCACTCAAAACTGCTGCCAAACTGTTGCAAATTCTCCCCAAAAGGTTTGGCGGTGGAAACAGAAGGCTTTTTATCATAGGCCAAGAAATCAGCCCTCGACAACTCAACCTGTGATTTTTTTTTTTTCTAAGCCCCGGGGTCACAACTTCATCAAAAACCTGAAATTCCCCAATTCACTCAAAAATGGTGCCAAACTGTTGCAAATTCTCCCCTGAATGGTTTGGCGGTGGAAACAGAAGGCTTTTTATCATAGGACATGAAATCAGCCCTCGACAACTTAACCTGTGGGAAAAAAAATTTCTAAGCCCCGGGGTCACAACTTCAGCAAAAAACGGAAATTTTCCAATTCACTCAAAAATGGTGCCAAACTGTTGCAAATTGATCCCTGAAAGGTTTGGCAGTAGAAACAGATGGCTTTTTATCATAGGACATGAAATCAGCCCTCGAAGACATAGCCAGTGATAAAAAAAATTTCTAAGCCCCGGGGTCACAACTTCATCAAAAATCTGAAATTCTGAAATTCACTCAAAACTGCTGCCAAACTGTTGCAAATTCTCCCCTGAAAGGTTTGGAGGTGGAAACAGAAGGCTTTTTATCATAGGCCAGGAAATCAGCCCTCGACAACTTAACCTGTGAAAAAAAAAATTTCTAAGCCCCGGGGTCACAACTTCATCAAAAATCTGAAATTCTCCAACTCACTCAAAACTGCTGCCAAACTGTTGCAAATTCTCCCCAGAAAGGTTTGGCGGTGGAAAGAGAACGCTTTTTATCATAGGCCAATAAATCAGCCCTCGACAACTTAACCTGTTTAAAAAAAAAAATTCTAAGCCCCGGCGTCACAACTTCATCAAAAATCTGAAATTCTCCAATTCACTCAAAAATGGTGCCAAACTGTTGCAAATTCTCCCCTGAAAGGTTTGGTGGTGGAAACAGAAGGCTTTTTATCATAGGACATGAAATCAGCCCTCCACAACTCAACCTGTGATTTTTTTTTTTTTTCTAAGCCCCGGGGTCACAACTTCATCAAAAACCTGAAATTCTCCAATTCACTCAAAAATGGTGCCAAACTGTTGCAAATTGATCCCTGAAAGGTTTGGCAGTGGAAACAGAAGGCTTTTTATCATAGGACATGAAATCAGCCCTCGAAGACATAGCCAGTGATAAAAAAAATTTCTCAGCCCCGGGGTCACAACTTCATCAAAAATCTGAAATTCTGAAATTCACTCAAAACTGCTGCCAAACTGTTGCAAATTCTCCCCTGAAAGGTTTGGAGGTGGAAACGGAAGGCTTTTTATCATAGGCCAGGAAATCAGCCCTCGACAACTTAACCTGTGAAAAAAAAATTTCTAAGCCCCGGGGTCACAACTTCATCAAAAACCTGAAATTCTCCAATTCACTCAAAAATGGTGCCAAACTGTTGCAAATTGATCCCTGAAAGGTTTGGCGGTGGAAACAGAAGGCTTTTTATCATAGGACATGAAATCAGCCCTCGAAGACATAGCCAGTGATAAAAAAAATTTCTCAGCCCCGGGGTCACAACTTCATCAAAAATCTGAAATTCTGAAATTCACTCAAAACTGCTGCCAAACTGTTGCAAATTCTCCCCTGAAAGGTTTGGAGGTGGAAACGGAAGGCTTTTTATCATAGGCCAGGAAATCAGCCCTCGACAACTTAACCTGTGAAAAAAAAAATTTCTAAGCCCCGGGGTCACAACTTCATCAAAAATCTGAAATTCTCCAATTCACTCAAAAATGGTGCCAAACTGTTGCAAATTCTCCCCAGAAAGGTTTGGGGGTGGAAACGGAAGGCTTTTTATCATAGGCCAATAAATCAGCCCTCGACAACTCAACCTGTTTAAAAAAAAAAATTCTAAGCCCCGGGGTCACAACTTCATCAAAAATCTGAAATTCTCCAATTCACTAAAAACTGCTGCCAAACTGTTGCAAATTCTCCCCAGAAAGGTTTGGCGGTGGAAACAGAAGGCTTTTTATCATAGGCCAAGAAATCAGCCCTCGACAACTCAACCTGTGAATTGTTTTTTTCTAAGCCCCTGGGTCACAACTTCATCAAAAACCTGAAATTCTCCAATTCACTCAAAAATGATGCCAAACTGTTGCAAATTCTCCCCTGAAAGGTTTGGTGGTGGAAACAGAAGGCTTTTTATCATAGGCCAGGAAATCAGCCCTCGACAACTTAACCTGTGAAAAAAAAAATGTCTAAGCCCCGGGGTCACAACTTCATCAAAAATCTGAAATTCTCCAACTCACTCAAAACTGCTGCCAAACTGTTGCAAATTCTCCCCAGAAAGGTTTGGCGGTGGAAAGAGAACGCTTTTTATCATAGGCCAATAAATCAGCCCTCGACAACTTAACCTGTTTAAAAAAAAAAAATTTAAGCCCCGGGGTCACAACTTCATCAAAAATCTGAAATTCTCCAATTCACTCAAAAATGGTGCCAAACTGTTGCAAATTCTCCCCTGAAAGGTTTGGTGGTGGAAACAGAAGGCTTTTTATCATAGCCCAAGAAATCAGCCCTCGACAACTCAACCTGTGATTTATTTTTTTTTCTAAGCCCCGGGGTCACAACTTCATCAAAAACCTGAAATTCTCCAATTCACTCAAAAATGGTGCCAAACTGTTGCAAATTGATCCCTGAAAGGTTTGGCGGTGGAAACAGAAGGCTTTTTATCATAGGACATGAAATCAGCCCTCGAAGACATAGCCAGTGATAAAAAAAATTTCTCAGCCCCGGGGTCACAACTTCATCAAAAATCTGAAATTCTGAAATTCACTCAAAACTGCTGCCAAACTGTTGCAAATTCTCCCCTGAAAGGTTTGGAGGTGGAAACGGAAGGCTTTTTATCATAGGCCAGGAAATCAGCCCTCGACAACTTAACCTGTGAAAAAAAAAATTTCTAAGCCCCGGGGTCACAACTTCATCAAAAATCTGAAATTCTCCAATTCACTCAAAACTGCTGCCAAACTGTTGCAAATTCTCCCCAGAAAGGTTTGGGGGTGGAAACGGAAGGCTTTTTATCATAGGCCAATAAATCAGCCCTCGACAACTCAACCTGTGAATTATTTTTTTCTAAGCCCCGGGGTCACAACTTCATCAAAAATCTGAAATTCTCCAATTCACTCAAAACTGCTGCCAAACTGTTGCAAATTCTCCCCAAAAGGTTTGGCGGTGGAAACAGAAGGCTTTTTATCATAGGCCAAGAAATCAGCCCTCGACAACTCAACCTGTGATTTTTTTTTTTTCTAAGCCCCGGGGTCACAACTTCATCAAAAACCTGAAATTCCCCAATTCACTCAAAAATGGTGCCAAACTGTTGCAAATTCTCCCCTGAATGGTTTGGCGGTGGAAACAGAAGGCTTTTTATCATAGGACATGAAATCAGCCCTCGACAACTTAACCTGTGGAAAAAAAAATTTCTAAGCCCCGGGGTCACAACTTCAGCAAAAAACGGAAATTTTCCAATTCACTCAAAAATGGTGCCAAACTGTTGCAAATTGATCCCTGAAAGGTTTGGCAGTGGAAACAGATGGCTTTTTATCATAGGACATGAAATCAGCCCTCGAAGACATAGCCAGTGATAAAAAAAATTTCTAAGCCCCGGGGTCACAACTTCATCAAAAATCTGAAATTCTCCAACTCACTCAAAACTGCTGCCAAACTGTTGCAAATTCTCCCCAGAAAGGTTTGGCGGTGGAAAGAGAACGCTTTTTATCATAGGCCAATAAATCAGCCCTCGACAACTTAACCTGTTTAAAAAAAAAAATTCTAAGCCCCGGGGTCACAACTTCATCAAAAATCTGAAATTCTCCAATTCACTCAAAAATGGTGCCAAACTGTTGCAAATTCTCCCCTGAAAGGTTTGGTGGTGGAAACAGAAGGCTTTTTATCATAGCCCAAGAAATCAGCCCTCGACAACTCAACCTGTGATTTTTTTTTTTTTCTAAGCCCCGGGGTCACAACTTCATCAAAAACCTGAAATTCTCCAATTCACTCAAAAATGGTGCCAAACTGTTGCAAATTGATCCCTGAAAGGTTTGGCAGTGGAAACAGAAGGCTTTTTATCATAGGACATGAAATCAGCCCTCGAAGACATAGCCAGTGATAAAAAAAATTTCTCAGCCCCGGGGTCACAACTTCATCAAAAATCTGAAATTCTGAAATTCACTCAAAACTGCTGCCAAACTGTTGCAAATTCTCCCCTGAAAGGTTTGGAGGTGGAAACGGAAGGCTTTTTATCATAGGCCAGGAAATCAGCCCTCGACAACTTAACCTGTGAAAAAAAAAATTTCTAAGGCCCGGGGTCACAACTTCATCAAAAATCTGAAATTCTCCAATTCACTCAAAACTGCTGCCAAACTGTTGCAAATTCTCCCCAGAAAGGTTTGGGGGTGGAAACGGAAGGCTTTTTATCATAGGCCAATAAATCAGCCCTCGACAACTCAACCTGTTTAAAAAAAAAAATTCTAAGCCCCGGGGTCACAACTTCATCAAAAATCTGAAATTCTCCAATTCACTAAAAACTGCTGCCAAACTGTTGCAAATTCTCCCCAGAAAGGTTTGGCGGTGGAAACAGAAGGCTTTTTATCATAGGCCAAGAAATCAGCCCTCGACAACTCAACCTGTGAATTGTTTTTTTCTAAGCCCCGGGGTCACAACTTCATCAAAAACCTGAAATTCTCCAATTCACTCAAAAATGATGCCAAACTGTTGCAAATTCTCCCCTGAAAGGTTTCGTGGTGGAAACAGAAGGCTTTTTATCATAGGCCAGGAAATCAGCCCTCGACAACTTAACCTGTGAAAAAAAAAATTTCTAAGCCCCGGGGTCACAACTTCATCAAAAATCTGAAATTCTCCAATTCACTCAAAACTGCTGCCAAACTGTTGCAAATTCTCCCCAGAAAGGTTTGGCGGTGGAAACAGAAGGCTTTTTATCATAGGCCAATAAATCAGCCCTCGACAACTTAACCTGTTTAAAAAAAAAAATTCTAAGCCCCGGGGTCACAACTTCATCAAAAATCTGAAATTCTCCAATTCACTCAAAACTGCTGCCAAACTGTTGCAAATTCTCCCCAGAAAGGTTTGGCGGTGGAAACAGAAGGCTTTTTATCATAGGCCAAGAAATCAGCCCTCGACAACTCAACATGTGATTTTTTTTTTTCTAAGCCCCGGGGGGTCACAACTTCATCAAAAACCTGAAATTCTCCAATTCACTCAAACATGGTGCCAAACTGTTGCAAATTCTCCCCTGAATGGTTTGGCGGTGGAAACAGAAGGCTTTTTATCATAGGACATGAAATCAGCCCTCGACAACTTAACCTGTGGGGGAAAAAAATTACTAAGCCCCGGGGTCAAAACTTCAGCAGAAATCTGAAATTTTCCAACTCACTCAAAACTGCTGCCAAACTGTTGCACATTCTCCCCTGAAAGGTTTGGCGGTGGAAACAGAAGGCTTTTTATCATATGACATGAAATCAGCCCTCAAAGATCTAACCTGTGGGGGGGGGGATATCTAAGCCCCGGGGTCACAACTTCATCAAAAACCTGAAATTCTCCAATTCACTAAAAACTGCTGCCAAACTGTTGCAAATTCTCCCCAGAAAGGTTTGGCGGTGGAAACAGAAGGCTTTTTATCATAGGCCAATAAATCAGCCCTCGACAACTTAACCTGTTTAAAAAAAAAAATTCTAAGCCCCGGGGTCACAACTTCATCAAAAACCTGAAATTCTCCAATTCATTCAAAAATGGTGCCAAACTGTTGCAAATTCTCCCCTGAATGGTTTGGCGGTGGAAACAGAAGGCTTTTTATCATAGGACATGAAATCAGCCCTCGACAACTTAACCTGTGAAAAAAAAAATTACTAAGCCCCGGGGTCACAACTTCAGCAGAAATCTGAAATTTTCCAATTCACTCAAAATTAATGCGAAACAGTTGCAAATTCTCCCCTGAAAGGTTTGGCGCTGGTAACAGAAGGCTTTTTATCATAGGCCAGGAAATCAGCCCTCGACAACTTAACCTGTGAAAAAAAAAATTTCTCAGCCCCGGGGTCACAACTTCATCAAAAATCTGAAATTCTGAAATTCACTCAAAACTGCTGCCCAACTGTTGCAAATTCTCCCCTGAAAGGTTTGGCGGTGGAAACAGAAGGCTTTTTATCATAGGAGATGAAATCAGCCCTCGACAACCTGTGAAAAAAAATATTACTAAGCCCCGGGGTCACAACTTCAGCAGAAATCTGAAATTTTCCAATTCACTCAAAATTAATGCGAAACAGTTGCAAATTCTCCCCTGAAAGGTTTGGCGGTGGTAACAGAAGGCTTTTTATCATAGGACAAGAAATCAGCCCTCGAAAACTTAACCTGTGAAAAGAAAAATTTCTAAGCCCCGGGGTCACAACTTCATCAAAAACCTGAAATTCTCCAATTCACTCAAAAATGGTGCCAAACTGTTGCAAATTCTCCCCTGAATGGTTTGGCGGTGGAAACAAAATGCTTTTTATCATAGGACATGAAATCAGCCCTCGACGGACTTCCGGGTTGGTGCGATCTGGAAATGGCGGATTCCCTCCGAGCTGCGGAGGGAATCGGCTCAACTGAGGACGGGTCTTGCCACGCCGGCGACGCGGGGACCCTTAAAAACCACAGGCCCTGAAGCCTGCGGACCGAAGACTCGGCGGGTGCCTTACGCGCCCCCCCGATCCACGAAGAGCCTTTTTAAAGGCTGCGGAGAGGATACGGAGGGTGGCGTGGCGCTGAGAGTCGATCGCTACCTCGTTTGAGCGAAGCCGCGAGCCATGACTGGAGAGCGCTGACTTCCTTCCTTGAAATTCGGACTGAAAAGAATAACCCGTGAGTAAGGTGGATTTGGACTTTAAGAATATTATCCTGTGAATTTGAGACGACCGGGGTGTGTGCTAAAAGGAAGTCCGCACCCCCCCCTTGCAGACGATCTAAAGCAACGACTTAAGAACTAAGCTGGAGAGCCTACCCTTTGAGGGGTGAGTTAAAAAAGACATTAACTTCCAAGATTTGGCAAAAAGAAATTTTGAGCTGGATAGTGGAGTTTTGGAAGCTTTCTTTGTGGGGTAAACAACCCTCCCTCCTGGGCCCGGGAGCGTCCTGTTTCTGAGCTTGTGTAAGAGGTGCGGAGTTTGACAGCTGTCAAAGCTGTCAAACGGACAGTTTAGAGCGGAAAAATAGTCATTTAAGATCCCTCTGGACTAAAATGAGTTACAATTGAACTAAAATTGTTGGAAACAAAGTAATAACAATAAGTTAGAGGATTGTTGGAGAAAAGACTAATAAGTAACCAGATTCCCCCTAGGGGGAATTCTGTGAAACTACAATGGCTGTGGATGGAAAGTTACTAGTGGAAATCGAAAGAATGTTTCATTTGGTGGGAATCTTACAAGAGCAGAGTCTGGCTATGAATAAACAACTCATGACCTTGACTTCTGGAACAAGCAGCTCTGCTGAATGTATTGAGGACCTGAATGAGAAAGAACCCACAGCTGAATTGGAAATGATATCAGAAATGAAAGAGACTAAACAAGAAAAAGAGAAAGTAAAGTTGGAAAGTACCAACCAGAAGCTGGCATCTGTGGAATATAAGCAAGAAGATTTTTGGATTATATCTACCACAAACCTGCGAAAGATGCAAAAGACGAAGGAGGAGGTCCCGAGAGTTTATGGAATACAAAAATTTAAAATAAAGAATTATGATTGGGGCCTCCACTCTGACTTTGACTCTGAAGATGCAGACTTTGTGGAAATTTTCCAGCAGCTGTTTCCAAATGTCCTTGTGGGAAGAGAATATGGTCTGATGGTGATAGAACTCTTCCGAGATTTGACGACCGACATAAAGGACTACCAACAAGACCGGCGGAGAGGGACTGAAAGAGACTTGAAATCCTTGGACGTGAGGAACCCAGGCTAAAAACTGCTATTCTGGACATGTATTGGGAAGGGACGAAATCCGGGGATGGGAGGGAGGGAAGAATAGAATTTTAAAGAACGCTCAAGACCTTTGGGTTTAATGAATATGACCGTTAACTAAGACAAAATGGGAAATCAATGGAAGGGAATTTGAGTCCAACTTAGGAAAAATCTATTTTATAAAAGAGGTAATATTAAGATGGTTAAGAGGAGAAATACCAATTTGCTGACACAATTTTGGGAATTGGGATGCATGAGGGGGGGTGGGGGGAAGTCAGGGAACAGGGTTAGGAAAGTAAGATTTTCTGAAATTATACATGTTTTTGTCTTTTGTCTTTTCTGTGTGTATTTTGTCTTTATAAAAAGTGAAAATCCAATAAAAATTTTATAAAAAAAGAAAAATGAAATCAGCCCTCGACAACTTAACCTGTGAAAAAAAAAATACTAAGCCCCGGGGTCACAACTTCAGCAGAAATCTGAAATTTTCCAATTCACTCAAAATTAATGTGAAACAGTTGCAAATTCTCCCCTGAAAGGTTTGGCGGTGGAAACAGAAGGCTTTTTATCATAGCACATGAAATCAGCCCTCGAAGATATAGCCAGTGGGGGAAAAAAAAATTCTAAGCCCTGGGGTCACAACTTCATCAAAAATATGAAATTTTCCAATGCACTCAAAACTGCTGCCAAACTTTTGCAAATTCTCCCCTGAAAAGTTTGGCGGTGGAAACAGAAGGCTTTTTATCATAGGCCAAGAAATCAGCCCTCGAAAACTTAACCTGTGAAAAGAAAAATTTCTAATCCCCGGGGTCACAACTTCATCAAAGATCTGAAATTCTCCAATTCACTCAAAACTGCTTCCAAACTCTTGCAGATTCTCCCCTGAAAGGTTTGGCGGTGGAAATAGAAGGCTTTTTATCATAGGACATGAAGTCAGCCCTCAAAGACATAACCTGTGCAAAAAAAAAGTTTCTAAGCCCCGGTGTCACAACTTCATTAAAAATCTGAATTTCCCCAATTCACTTAAAAATGGTGCCAAACTGTTGCAAATTCTCCCCTGAAAGGTTTGGCGGTGGAAACAGAAGGCTTTTTATCATAGGACATGAAATCAGCCCTTGACAACTTAACCTGTGAAAAACAAAAATTACTAAGCCCCGGGGTCACAACTTCAGCAAAAATCTGAAATTTTCCAATACACTCAAAATTAATGCGAAACTGTTGCAAATTATCCCCTGAAAGGTTGGGTGGTGGAAATAGAAGTCATTTTATGATAGGCCAAAAAATCAGCCTCGACAACTTACCCTGTGGGGGAAAAAAATTTCTAAGCCCAGGGTCACAACTTCAGCAAAAATCTGAAATTCTCCAATTCTCTAAAAAAATGCTTCCAAACCTTTGCAAATTCTCCCCTGAAAGGTCTGGTGGTGGAAACAGAAGGCTTTTTATCATAAGCCAAGAAATCAGCCCTCGACATCTTAACCTGTGGAAAAAAAAATATCTAAGCCCTGGGCTCACAACATCAGCAATAATCTGAAATTCTCCAGTTCACTCAAAAATGCTGCCAAGCTGTTGCATATTCTCCCCTGAAAGGTTTGGTGGTGGAAACAGAAAGCTTTTTATCATTGGACATGATAAGCTGTGGAAAAAAAACTTTTGTAAGCCCAGGGGTCACAACTTCATCAAAGATCTGAAATTCTCCAATTCACTCAAAGATGGTGCCAAAGTGTTGCAAATTCTCCCCTGAAAGGTTTGGCAGTGGAAACAGAAGGCTTTTTATCATTGGACATGAAATCAGCCTTCAAAGACATAACCTGTGAAAAAAAATTCTATGCCCCGGGTTCACAACTTCAGCAAAAATCTGAAATTTTCCAATTCACACAAAAATGCAGCCAAACTGTTGCAAATTATCCCCTGAAAGGTTTGGTGGTGGAAATAGAAGGCTTTTTATGATAGGCCAAAAAATCAGCCTCGACAACTTAACCTGTGGGGAAAAAAATTTCTAAGCCCCGGGGTCACAACTTCATCAAAAATCTGAAATTTTCCAATTCACTCAAAAATGCTGCCAAATTGTTGCAAATTCTCCCCTGTAAGGTTTGGCGGTGGAAACAGAAGGCTTTTTATCATAGGCCAAGAAATCAGCCCTCGACAACTGTCAGGCAACTGCCATCGGAGCTAGAGGCGGAGGGAAGGCTCCAGAGGGATGCCGGAGAGGGTCTCAGTAGGGAGAGAGGCAGCCCATCTACGGGGGAAGGAAATCAGCGTATCACCAGTGGAGAAGGGGGGCAGATGGGGGAATCGGAGAGGAGGCTCCAGGACTCCTCGCCGGAGACCAGCGGAGAGAGTACGGGTACTCCGCTGCCCACACCCTCCCTGCGCAGGAGACTTCCGCGCAGGGAGAGTAGGAGGAGACTTGGCGTCAAACAGCTTTTATGCTGGAAAAGGTTCAAGAAACGGCCACTGACGGATTCTGCCAGCGAAACTTGAGGCTGTCCAGACAGAAAGGGTTCAACCAGGTAACCTAGCCAGGAGTGGCGGCAACTTACGCACGAGCAACCCCTAGAACCATTACACTTTCCTATGAGGAAAAAGCTCATTTTGAATTGCATGAACTGCCAACAAACCAAGGTCAAATTTTATTAAGGTCCTAGTCGCCTAATGATTTCATATTCTCATAGATCCATATTTGTCTCTTCAGAATGTATTACAACTGCCACTAGCTGCAAAAAAAGAGAAAAGAAAAAAAGAATGCACAGGAGAGGGAAAAATGGCTGTTTCTTCTTCACAGTGATTAATACTAATATATATATACACGACACATATTAACGTAATTGTAACAGTGATGCCCTGATTTGGTGATAATGTTATCATTAATTTAATGGCTTTTAAAACCTCAGTTTTATTGTTTGTTTTTCTCATCTCTTTTTATTGATTTTTTAAAATCTTGATTCTGGCTTTTAACGTATTTTTCGTCCTATGGGGCGCACCGGCCCATAGGGCTCACCTAGTTATTTTTTTGGGGGGGATACAGGGGAAAAAATTATTTCCCCCGCAGGCATGGGGCGGGGCTTCCCCCGACCCCAGCCCCCAGAACAGGCTGCTATCCGCAAGCCTAGGGAGCCCGGTGGGAAGTCGTGCCGGGCTCCCAAGGCTTGCGGAGAGCTGCCTGAAGCCTGGAGAGCGAGAGGGGTCGTTGCGCACCGACCCCTCTCGCTCTCCAGGCTTCAGCGAAAGCCTGCATTCGCCCTATAGGACGCACACACATTTCCCCTTCATTTTTGGAGGGGGAAAAGTGCGTCCTATAGGGCGAAAAATACGGTATTTACTGTTTTTTATATACACAGCAAGCATCCTTCCTAACGAAAGTGACTTATCAAAGCAGGGACCAAAATGCTTGCAAGTAGCATCTCCCCAAACTTGAAACTCACCTTTGAAACATACAAAAATTACAGACTATCAATTGTTTGAAACAGCAACCTCCTGCAGTTTTTCTCTCCTTTACCTACTAGGGTTTAATTTGAGCCAACATTGCCTGGAAGCTGAGTTTAACAGTGGGTTTTTCCCCCAGGGTTCAACTCTGAAACAATTATGTGGTGGCAATAGTGTGCCTGTTAGGAGGCTGGCCAAAATATCTTATTTCCAATGGGGTTTTATCTTATAAAAGTTGTCTCCTACTCCAGAATACCTCAGTTCTATGAAACATAATTAGCTAATTTGGAGTGAGATTTTACCCCTACAACTGCAGCATCTTTCACAAAACTGCAATTATCAGTTTCAGAAATACAGGCGTAACTAAGGGTGGCGCTGTGGTCTAAACCACTGAGCCCCTTGGGCCTGCTGATCAGAAGGTCGGCGGTTCGAATCCCCGCGACGGGGTGAGCTCCCGTTGCTCTGCCCCAGCTCCTGCCAACCTAGCAGTTCAAAAGCATGTCAAAAGTGCAAGTAGATAAATAGGTACCACTCCGGCGGGAAGGTGAATGGCATTTCCGTGCACTGCTCTGGTTCGCCAGAAGCAGCTTAGTCCTGCTGGCTACATGACCCGGAAAAACTGTCTGCGAACAAACACAGGCTCCTTCAGCCTGTAAAGCGAAATGAGCACCACAACTTAACTGTCAGGGGTCCTTTACCTTTACCTTTTTTACCATCTAGTATACTTGCAGCAGCATTCTTTGCTTATTAAAAATAATAATTAATTTTAATTATTCTCCGGAGACAAGGTGGCCAAGTCCAGTGGACTACACTCTGCTGCTCATAAAACACTGAGTCCTGTTCCCCCTGAAATGCTGCCTACCCAGTCTTCCATGTTATTCTGAAGCGCCCTTCTCCAGTTTAGTGCCATCCAGATATTTTGTGCTACAAACCCACCCTGCATAATCCCAGATATCATGGGAATTGGGGTTGCTTGTGTGTAAACCTCCAGCTGTTCCAACTGCTTAGGGGTGGTTGCGTCTTTCCCTGGCTGAGCAGCCCTTTTGCGCTGCTGCTCAGTCGCTGGCAGAATCCGTCAGTGGGTGCCTCCTAAATTTCCTCCAGCATAAGAATTCCTTGACGGACAACCTTCTCCTCGCCTCTCTGGGCGGAAGCCTTCTGCGCAGAGTGGGCGTGCCAAGCGGTGGTCCTCCACCCTCCTCACTGACTTCACTGGAAGAGTCTCGGAGCCTCCCCTCCGAAGTGCTCTCTGCCTCTCCCTTCTTCCTGGTGTCACCTGGACTTCTTTCCCCAGAGGATGTTCTCTCTCTTCCTTTACTGGTTCCCTCTCCGGCAGAACCTGGGAGCCTAGCCTCTCCACTCTGCTCCGATGTCAGTTCGCTGACACCAGATAATCTGCTATTCGGGCTAGGTGCGATGGCAGTGGATGCATCTGGAAGGCTGGCAGAGAACATCATAAGAGCATAAAATAAATGGCCCATCTTTTTAATTATTTCTTCTTCTTCAATTTTTTAATTAATTTTCCAAATTTATAACAGAAACAACACAACACACAAAAACAAAACAAAACATATAAAAAGAAAAGAAACAAACAAACAAACATATAAAATTTCTTCCAATCAGAATCCAAATTAATTTCCATTATGAAGTGACTTCCTTGAATCCTTCCTAACTGATTTTCATTAAGTCTCATTTTAGCAATTTTCCAATATTCACTTTCTAATGTAATTAGAAATCCTTTCTTTTCATCATAATCTCAATCCACAGTATTATACAATTCAACATACAGTACTTTAATCCTTAACTAATTTAATACTTGCAGGTATTTCCACTTATATTATATTATAATATTAGCTGGATATTCCTTAAATTTCTTCCAATCTTCTTGATATTTCTCCTCTTTCTGATCGCGGATTCTTCCAGTCAGGTCGGCCAGCTCCAAAAAGTCCAACATCTTCATCTGCCCATCTAGTCCAGCTTCCTCTTCTCAGCATAGCTGTCAACTTACAGATTTGAAAATAAGGGACCAGCAGCCTCAAAAATAAGGGATCAGCACCGGATGCCTGTGGGAAACGCTGCAAGCGAAACACGAACACAAGCGTGGTTTCCAGCAACTGGTATCCGAAAGCACTGTTGCCTCCAACTGTGGAGGCAGACAAGTGTTAAGTTGTGGGTGAACAAATCAGACGACACAGCGATTCTTCAAACAGCTCTTGTTTATTCACAGACCCAGAACAGAACTGAACTGAAGGGTTCAGCCAGCCTGCTTATATAGAGCTCCACTACAATGCAACAGTAACAACTTTCTGTAACTATCCAATCACTGAACGTCACTTTCAATCCCTTATTTGCATATGTGGACCTGAGTGAAAACTATCTACGGTATCCCCCTGCTGGCCCAGGGTGAGAACATCAGTACATAACCAACCACCATGGCTTAGTAGCCATTGATAGCCCTCGTCACAATGAATTTGTCTAATCCTCTTTTAAAGCGGATTCACTGCCTCCTGAACTATGCACTGCACGAATATGTACTTTATCTGTCCTGAACATTCAGTTTCATTGAATGTGCATGAGATCTACTGTGATGAGGGCTCACTTTCAAGCCACAGAAAAGTACTTACCACCAGATCTCTACTCAGAAGAGTGAGCTCAGCAGGCCTCCTCACAAAGCTGATTGGAGGACTTAACTCATGAGCAGTTCTGATGCTCTGTGGGTGTGCACCCTTGGGATATATTTTTTTAATGCACAGGCTACAATCCTAACCTAGCTCCTGCCAACCTAGCAGTTCGAAAGCACATCAAAGTGCAAGTAGATAAATAGGTACCGCTCCAGCGGGAAGGTAAACGGTGTTTCCGTGCGCTGCTCTGGTTTGCCAGAAGCGGCTTAGTCCTGCTGGCCACATGACCCGGAAGCTGTATGCTGGCTCCCTCAGCCAATAAAGCGAGATGAGTGCCGCAACTCCAGAGTCGGCCACGACTGGACCTAATGGTCAGGGGTCCCTTTACCTTGCAATCCTAAACATACTTGCATGGCAGCAGATTACATTGAAATAAATGGGTGCTTTGAGTAATCACTGCCTGCAAGCCATGCAGGTCCTGTTAGGAAAATATCTGGGCACCTAAAATGTATATTTCTGAAGTCAACTGCTGTGCTTGAATATCAGGTAGCTCTTTATCTCTCTGCTTTCATGACTTCCATCGATATGTTCAGCTTATTTGCCTCCCTCCCTGCCCCCACTAGCTGCCACTACATCAGCTGGTAGATTTTGGAGCTGGAAAGCCTGTCCCTAGAGAATAATCTATGCACATTTCACAAGGAGTGAGAGTACTGCTGTGGTATCAAAGCTGAACTTGACTTTTGCCCCACAGAAAATTCTTATCTTTGTGAACTGCCTCATTTCTCCTGTTCTGTCATTGCATAGCTTGCTCTGTTAAACAGACCAGCGTGGACTAAATCAAACTGCATTGCAGTCCAAATATTCAGATGTGTTTTAAATTGTTTTTCTGTGTGTGTGTGTGTGTGTGTGTGTGAAATGGCTCTCAATGACTTAAAGTTTCAAAAGCCCTCAGCCCTAAATGAATGCAGACTTTTAGAGCTGAGTTCTGGAGACTTCCATAATCTCATTATATAAAGGAGCGGGGAACCTTTGTCCCTCCAGATGTTGCTGATTTACAAATTCCACCAGCCCTAGCAAGTCCCATGAGCCCAAGTAAGCTCCACTAAACACACTTTAAAAAGATGCTTTCCTTGCATCATTTAATTTTTCATTTCCCATTGTCACAAGTAGCTCATACTATGCACGTAAAGCACCTATTTATTTCAGGGCCAACCGAAATAACTCCCGAGCGTTGAAGTTTACTCCAACAGCACCAACAACAAAACCTCTTTATTGACAAGCAGCTGCTAAATTAAGGTTAAAATTACCATTGGAAGCACTCCTACTATTAGTGCAGCGTGAGTTCTTGTGAATATTTCAGTGTCTAAATGTCAGAAGGCTTCATCGATCCAACTCCCCAAACATCATCACAAAACTGAAATGTTGCCAAGGTAGCTGAAGTATATCTAACACAGACTGGGCTGGCCGATTCGCAGTAGAGGGGTCCAGTCTGTCTGTTCCCAGAGAGGGTGCCAAACCTGTTTTAATTCTTAGCTATGAGCTGTGTTTAGATTCTAAAAGCGTCTAAAATAACCTTCCAGATTCCACATCCACAAAATAAATAAAGTCCCCTGCCTTTTTTTCTGTTCAAAAGAAAACCATTCTTTAACTGGAGCACAAACAAAGACATTACAGATAGATCAAAAATGTACAGAATAAGCTGCAAGGACCTGATCTTGCTGAAAACTACAGTAAACCAATTTATTTATTTAAAAAGATCAGCAAAGTAACAGCAGGAGGTGTTAATCCACTGGAGGCATTGCCAAGACTGTAAGCTACTGGATACGCTAGGTCAGATCGGTTCACCAATGGAGCTAAATTTAAAGTCTTGGGAATTTAAAAAATAAAAAATAAAAATCAGAAAGAGTGACGTGTCAATTAACCCTTTAAACTGAAAGCAAAATGTGAGCTATTTATTTGTTACAAAGGTGCCTGCAAACTTGACATGAATGCTGGCAGCCTCAACCCCTTGGGAGGAATCCTTTGCAGGCGATCGCAGTGCCTGGAGATAGACAGTCTCAGGTCGTGTAGCCACAACAGTGACCAGAGGAGGAATGACTACTGGGAGGAATGCAGAGAAGGAACACCATGGTGCACCTGTAGCAGCTAAACTGAACATCTTCATCTGCCCCACTTGCAATGAAACATGTCTCTCCCGTATTGGTCTCTCCAGCCACAGCAGGCGCTGCAACCTTCCGACGGGTTGACTTCAGCCCCAAAGGCGCATTCTCAAGACAGACGGATGCCAACAACCTTGTGCCTGTATTGTTCAAGGCACGTTGCCAAAAGCTGGGCTCAAAAACAGTACACTGTGAAAAGTCCCACACGGCTATTTGTATAGGTGCAAGTGTACAAGACCCCAATGAATTGTGAGGGTCGATTCCCCGTTGCTGTAGGCATTCCAGATGGAGTCAGTGCCAAATGCCAGGCATTCGCTAGGTCTGGGACATCAGCCAGCGGAGGCTGAACCAAGCAGCTGTAGTTCATTCTCGTTTGGAATTTACCCATCTTCTAAGAGAATTTTTGACTCTATAGCCTCACCAGGTATGGGGTCGTAACCTGTGTTAAAAAGTAACCAGGCATTCATAACCAAACTGTTTCTCTGCAAATATACAGGGCACTAGGAAATCAGCCCTGAGTGCTCACTGGAAGGACAGATCCTGAAGCTGAGGCTCCAATACTTTGGCCACCTCATGAGAAGAGAAGACTCCCTGGAGAAGACCCTGATGTTGGGAAAGATTGAGGGCACAAGGAGAAAGGGATGGCAGAGGACGAGATGGTTGGACAGTGTTCTTGAAGCTACCAGCATGAGTTTGACCAAACTGAGGGAGGCAGCGGAAGACAGGAGTGCCTGGCGTGCTCTGGTCCATGGGGTCACGAAGAGTCGGACACAACTAAACAACAACAACAGTAAGAAATAGGAAATCCAGGAGTTGTAGGCAAGGTAGCCCCACCAGAACGAGAAAATTAACAGGGTATTGTTTGTGATACAATTTGTATGTGTGAAATGGTGGTACAGAAACTACTTAAATAAAAGCCAGTGCTGCGCAGCCTTAAAACAACTGATGAACTCAGTACACAGCTGGGGAAAAAACCCTTTCTTGCAAGTAATTAACAGATTAATGTTCCTAATCTTTGTGTCTGGCTAGATGTCTGTTTTTTTACACATAGCCCAGTGTAGCTGCTACAGTATTCCTCTTATGAATAAAGTGTTACCTCAATCACGTTATCCTTTACATAGTACTGTCAACACCTGACCAATGCCATCATATGAAATCCCACCTGCCACAGTATGAATTAGGTAACGTGGTAGTCTTGCTTTTGCATGGGCTCCCCTGAAATCTATTATCTTTTCTATAAAATCAAACAGCAAACAAAAATTAAAACCAAAGATTGTAATTTTTTTGGCAAAATCAGTAGTATGGAACTCTACGCCTACTGACTGCTAGACAAAAACAATAAGAACAAACTACTGAGACTTCAGTTACATGCCTTAGGGAATTGCCCTTCAGTAGCTCCTATTTAGCACCAGGTTGGTGACCTAACAGTAATAATTTAATATATTTTTAAAAAGAAATCTTCCCTTTAAGGCAAACTGGGTGATAACAAAGTCAAGAATCCCACTGAACACAAGTGAGTGGCAGCTGGATATGTTCAAATTAACTACATGAAACACTGCAAATGTTTTTGAATGTATCCTGAAACATACAAGTACATGTGGTTAGCAGGCTAAGGAAGGACTAATACAATTCAGTACTTCATCTATTTTCTCTCTCTTCTATTATTTTTTTAATCTTCTTCTAATAATAATAATAATAATTTATTATTTATACCCCGCCCATCTGGCTGGGCTTCCCCAGCCACTCTGGGCGGCTTCCCCCCAAAAATATTAAAATACTCTAATACATCAAACATTAAAAGCTTCCCTAAACAGGGCTGCCTTCAGATGTCTTCTAAAAGTCTGGTAGTTGTTGTTCTCTTTGACATCTGGTGGGAGGGCATTCCACAGGGAGGGTGCCACTACCGAGAGGGCCCTCTGCCTGGTTTCCCTGTAACTTGGCTTCTCGCAGCGAGGGAACCGCCAGAAGGCCCTCGGTGCTGGACCTCGGTGTCCGGGTAGAACGATGGGGGTGGAGACGCTCCTTCAGATATACTGGACCGAGGCCGTTTAGGGCTTTAAAGGTTGTAGAAAAACAAGAAATCCAGTCAGTGTACTTCAGAGAAGATAAGTGGGTATTTATTTTGCTTTTGGAAAGGTAAGAATTTGCTATACAAATACACACACAGCACTAAGTTTCATAGTTGAGTTTTCAAACTAAAAAGTTTACCTATCACTTAACATCACAATAATTGGTTCCCACAATACCCACAGAAACAGGTTAAGTTTACAAGGACAACAGCAAAGGATATATACCAATCCTAGAGTTCGCAGTGCATAATCCCAGGTACAAAACATTGTACCTTAGTGTTTGGAAAATAAATGTTCTTTACAAAAGAAGCACCAGTTTAAGGGGATAAATGAAGAACTGACAACTGTATGTTTTTAAAAGATCATGCAGAAAGGGCCAAAGAGAAGCTATAAAGATTGGCACAATCTTATGCATGGAACTCAGACTTCATTAAGGCTTATTTCCTAGCAACAGTGTTTAGGATTGCAGTCTGCAGCCTGGAATATGTGATACAAATGCCCTGAAGCATGTACACAAGAGTCTTTCCCTCGCCACTGAGTATCTAGCACAGACGTGGGTTACCTCTGGCCCCATCAGGTGCAATAGGGGTCCTAATTTGCTCCTGGCTCCACTGGCTAGAGCTTCCATCCAATCCTTGCTGCAAATTCAGCGCTGAATTCATGACCCATTTTTGGGAAGAATCTTTGCAGCTAAGGTGTAAGATTCCAGCTGCATCTGCAAAGACTCCCTCTCTGCAGCCTCATCTTAAATTAAAACCAGGACTGGGAAAGAAGAGTGTGGCTTTGAGAAGATATACCACGTGGCAGCCTTTTAATTGTTTGACGCTATTTGTTTTTCTCTTCCATTTGATGCCACTTCCCTTTGAAAAGGTTTCTAAACAGCTAAAGTGGGGAAATGATAGACAACCTTGAATGGCATGCGCTAGTTTAGAAATGAGCTCCTGCAATTCTTTACTCGCTTACCTTCGCATCTTTTGAACTCAGTGTGACCTACTTCTGAGTAGACATGTACATGGTTGCAATGGTAACCTCATAGTCCCACCCACACCAGGAACAACAAATTAAAGTACCATAAATACATAGTTATTGAATTACTACACTATGTAGTAGTGATTTTATTAAAACCCACAGATGCTTTAAAGATCATTGGGGTCTTGACTGCCTTTCATATCCGGGTGAAAAAGATGGTGCCTTATGCTTAAATATACAGAATCCAATGCAGTAGTCTTTGTCCACCTAAAGATGTACAGTAGTTCATACATTGGTCCCACTGTACAGAATGAAGTAGGGAAAGTTGGCATTTAGAGGTGAATATCTCACTTAAATTACCGGCAGAGTAATTTCTTGGTGGAAAAACTTAGAAGTTCATTTTTTATTTCAACACATCTAAGAGTAAGGTTAGAATCAAGTGACTTGAGGGAATGCTTCTACGGTTATTTCAAATCCTTCTTGTTCTTTCTCCCAAGCACTTTTGCTATGTAACTTTCCTGTTGTTTTTGTATCTTGAATTCAGATGCTTGTTTCCTGCAAAACAAAACAACAACAAAAACCAGAAAGCACATTGTAAGAACATTTGCCATGCAATTTTCTTTGTGAAAATAGACATCTAAGTACTTGCTGATCTGTGGCACGTGTGAAATATCAGGAAAATAAATGCAACACTATTATGTGTGTGCCGACTCCTGAACAATCCTTTCAATATACAACCAATTGATAAAGAAAAATGGAATGTTGGACTTCCTATGATAATTTCACCGGGTGGTATTCAACGAAATTTATTTCTAGTAGACCCATGTTTATTTATTTATAGTAGACCCATGGATTAATGTTCATTAATTTCAATGAATCTACTCTGAGTAAAACTTAGCTAGATACCACCCATTCTTTGCCAAGGGGTCTTCAAATCAGTTATTGCTTCCACCTACTCCATTAGAAACACATGCCTTATCAAACAGATCACTGGTTTCTATTATCAGCATTTACCACAGCTACAGTACTAAGCAACCACTAGCAGCACGGCAACCCAGAAAGAATGGAACAGTGAAGAAAGCAGGAAAATGGGTATTTTTCAGGGGAGGAAACCAACAAAGTTGGTTTATGAAGTTGGTTTATTTATACAAACCACAATTAAAATTAACCACAGTTCAGACATAATGCTAAACTGCCATTAATTATTTTTTAAAAATGGATGTGAAAGCTTCTACTTTGACTGGATCTTTGTCTTTGAAGAAGCAATGGAGGAAAGCATACACACAAACAAAAAAGGAAGGGATGCCACAAGTACAAAACAAGTTTGAGGATAACTGTAAAAATATCTATTTAGACAGTGATTCCAAAGGAAGGGTGTAAATGTCTCAGTAAGGAGTATTATCTATTTTACACCACACCCCAAGATCTGAGGAAGCATCAGGTGGAGGAAAATTGTGATTAAAAATGAAAAGAAATACTTAGATCCTATAGCCTTTAAATGTATCTGTGGGAAGGAGGGTATTGTTTTGTTTTAATTATTTACTTGTGTTTTATCTTGTATTGTATTCTGTGAACCACCCTGGGATCTCTTGAAGGGCGATATATAAATTTAATAATAATAATAATAATAATAATAATAATAATAATAATAATAATAATAATAGTAATAAAAGGGAAATAGTTAACTCAGTTACCTACGTATTTTCAAAGAATCTAGTAAAAGTGTCTTAGATAAAAATATATACTTACTTTAATGTTTGCTTCTGGTTGTTGATGAAGTTCTGCAGCTCCCTGATCTCATTTTCTTTGTAGTTCAGAACGTCTTCCTGTTTTTGAATATGGGTCTCAATTTCTGTAGGAGGAATTTGGAAATCACTGATTTGTGCTTTTGCTTTCTAAATATCAAAATCAAAGGGCACCAAACAAAGTTATGTACACAGAATTCCCAGCAAAGTCTCAAACTTTATTACCCTGGTTTGGTTATAATCAACCCAAATAGGTAGTGCTATAGGTACTACATGCTCGAGAAACTGAATTCTGTGCCCAGGATAAAAAAAAATAGACATCTTTATTTATTTTCTTACATTTATATCCTGCCTTCCTTCCAGCATGAAACCCAAGGCAGTTTAAGTGCCTGCAGGGTAGTCACCCATCTAGGCACTAACCAGATCCAGACCTACTGAGGGGCCCATGACATTGACAGAATACGCAAGGTGCAGAGAAAGTGGAGGAAAATGCATCTATGCCCCTGAGCGCAGGATGATAGGGAGCTGCTGCCAAACATATCTGTATCTATATCTATACAGTGGTACCTCGGGTTATATACGTTTCAGGTTACATACGCTTCAGGTTACAGACTCCACCAACCCAGAAACAGTACCTCAGGTTAAGAACTTTGCTACAGGATGAGAACAGAAATCGTGCTCCGGCGGCGAAGCAGCAGCGGGAGGCCCCATTAGCTAAAGTGCTGCTTCAGGTTAAGAACAGTTTCAGGTTAAGAACGGACCTCTGGAATGAATTAAGTATGTAACCAGAGGTACTACTCTATCTATCTATCTATCTATCTATCTATCTATAGTGTACCTGTTTTCAAGTGCCTGCTTGCCAACATTTTTAAGTATACATTTTTACTTGAGGAATTAGGCTTTTAGGCATTCCTTTTAAGAAGAAGAAGAAGAGGAGTTTGGATTTGCTATCCCGCTTTATCACTACCCAAAGGCGTCTCAAAGCGGCTCACATTCTCCTTTCCCTTCCTCCCCCACAACAAACACTCTGTGAGGTGAGTGGGGCTGACAGACTTCAGAGAAGTGTGACTAGCCCAAGGTCACCCAGCAGCTGAATGTGGAGGAGCGGAGACGCGAACCCGGTTCCCCAGATTACGAGTCTACCACTCTTAACCACTACACCACACTGGCTAAGTGCCTAAAAGGGTTAATTTCTCAAGTAATCCTCAGTCTGAGACGATAAAATAATCAAGTGAATTTACCAGCGCATTTGCTCAACAGCTTGTCTTTTTGGATCGATTCCTTCCGCACTTTGCTTTTTACCCGAGAAAGTCTACAACAGAAGGAATACCATTTTAGTCACACATGTCAATACCGTTAAATACAGCTGGAATAAGTAGCTCAAATGTTGTTATCTGTCAGATAAGATGATCAGGAGCAAGTCCTACATGCCCCTTATGCACCTTGGAAACATGACATTTGTAATTATGGAACTGACTGATCTGTAGAACAATGCTAGTTAGGCTACAAATTTAAGTGTGTACTTTGCACTGATCCCCTTTAAGCTTCTGTTATGTTGTTGCAGTGACTTGAAAATATCCACATACACCACTTCACAGGATCCAAGCTTTCTCTTTTACACTGAACTCACTCTAAGAGTGTGGATCCATTCCTTGTATAACCAAAACAGAAATAACCATCCACACACAAGAGGCTTGAGGGAGTACCAACATTTACAAAAGTAAATAGATAGATAGCCAGCCCTAAGGGAGGAAACCCCAAACAGTACAATGTGGACTGAATATTCTCATGTTGGTCTGCCATAGTCGAAACAAAATGTAAAAAAATTTCCTTCCAGTAGCATGCACATGAAAGCTCATACCAATAACAAACGTAGTTGGTCTCTAAGGTGCTACTGGAAGGAATTTTTATTTTATTTTATTTTATTTTGAATATTCTCAGTGAGCACAGAATGCTGATGGGTCGGGTGGTCGGAATAAAAAAACGGGAACTGAACGAAACATCATGGTAGAGGACAATGCTCTAGGGCTAGCACGCAGTATGACTGCAATTCTAAGCATGTTTACAAGGGCGTAATTACGAGAAAACATGCTTAGCATTGCAGCAAACAAGCCTCTTAGCTTGGAAAATTCTGGCACGCCCAACAATACTAACCCTACTTCCAGCTCAGTCAGGCTACTGGCTCACGTAGCCTGCTGCTGTATACTCTGGTCTTATCCAGCAGTTGCTAGCACCTGCTTATAATGGAGAATGAAGACTCAGGGAGCAGCTGGTCAGTTGCTAAAACAGGTGCTAGGATACAGATTTCTCGTTCCTTCCAGCCTCTGAACTGCCCGAAGTGGTCAAGAGCATAAAGAGATAGAGCTGCCTTTCTCCAGAGCCGCTACTGTTCCTTTCTTGCACATGCATGGCTGTTCAGAGGTTGGGGGAGAGGCAGCTGCTGGTCCCTTGGGAACTGGCTAGTCAGTGGTCTTCTGGGAGACTGTAACTATCATGTCGCCAACTCCCCTTTTAGACAACAAAACTTGAGCCTGTTCTCTTCACAGAGACTCCCACACCAATCTACAAGCATACGCAGTGTCAAAAGCTTGTTTCTCCCTCTCAAGTTGCTTTGACAGAACATCAATCTCCCCAAGGGCAAATTCCAGCTGTTCGGATTCCATAGCTAGATTACTCTTCGTCTTTGCATGTTCTTCCTCTTCCTTCTGTAAATTAGAATACAGTTGAAAAATCTAAAGTTATTAGATTGCCTAACAGGTAAACCAACATTATAAAAAAGGAAGTATTCAACTGCATCAGTAGGCAAAGAAAATATGCCACAACTCTGGTATAAAGTAAAAGGACCCCGGCTGGTTAAGTCCAGTCAAACTTTGACTATGGGCTGCGGTGCTCATCTCACTTCAGCCGGTGTTTGTCCACAGACAGCTTTCTGGGTTCTGTGACCAGCATGACTAAACCGCTTCTGGTGCAACGGGACACTGTGATGAGTGCCAGAGCACATGGAAACGCTGCAGCACTATCTATTTATCTTCTAGCATTGGTATGTTTTTGAACTGCTAGGCTGGCAGAAGCTGGGACAGAGGAACGGAAGCTCACCCTGTTGTGCCAGTTTGAACCGCTGACCTTCTGATCAGCAAGCCCAAGAGGCTCAGTGGCTTAGTCCCCTCGCTCTCAAATATTCAGATACTAACTTCCGATATTAAAAATCGACATTGTCACAAGACATGAGTCTACATGGGAACTTGCACAAATCTTTGAGAATGTGCAATCTCTACTGCTGCCTTAGTTATGTTTAACAAAAGAAAGAGTAAAAATACCAGAAATAAATTATTAAATGAAGGCCACATACCTGCAGTTTCCTTATAATAGCCTCATATTCCACCTTGCTTACAGAGTTCTCTTTCTGCATTGCTATCTGTTAAAAGAACGTTACATTTTATAGATTAGTTGTTTGTATAAGAGAATTACTATTAGGGGGAAAAATGATGAATGCATATTAGTTATTTTTGCAGTCTGATCCTATGCTGAGTTAGGTGCATCTGTGTCTACTGACTGCAGTGGGCTTAGGCATATCTAGAGATGTGAAAGCATGCAGAAAAAGAAAATTGTGGAAAACCCACCCCACCCTATTTTTCTGTCCCCATTTGGAAGCAACCAAACCAACAACAACAAACAGAAGAAAACGGCGGGGGGGGGGGGCATGGTTTCATTTTGTTGTTGTTTTTCCAAGCCTTCACCTCTCTAGGAATATCTGTATCTACCTAGGCTCACTCTGTTTTATGGCTATTGCATAACAGCTTTTACTCATTTTACAACTAACCACAATTTTATTTACAAAAGTACTTATATGTCAGCCACTCAAGCAGTATCATAATTTTTAATCAACTGCATAGGTTTGTTGGCATAGAAAAGTCTTTAAAAGTGAGGGTGCCTGCCAAATCTCTGCTTGAAGAGTGTTCCACAGAATGGGACCAGCAGCAGTAATTGCCCAACTTCTGATTGAGTTGAGCTCCTGTAGGGGTGTTCTTGGTAGCTGGGCAAGGCTAGGATATAAGGGCTCAGGAAATCCTGGATCCAAGTTGTTCAGGGCTCTGTGTATCAATCCAAAATCCTTAATCTGCTCCAGTAGCATATGGGCAGCCAGTGTAGATGTTTTAACAGCAGTATCACATGCTCCTGGCCATCCAACTGCAGCAGCAGCCTAGTCACAGCAGTCTGCCCTAGCTGGAGCTTCTACACTAGGCCTAAGGGCAGCCTTACATAGAACGCATTGCAGTATTTACCTTGAGGTTCCTACAACAAGCACTACACACATATGACTGTTACAGATAGGTAGCTGTGTTGGTCTGCCATAGTCAAAAATAAAAAAATTCCTTCCAGTAGCACCTTAAAGACCAACTGAGTTAGTTCTTGGTATGAGCTTTCGTGTGCATGCACACTTCTTCAGATACTTATTCGTATCTGAATAATGAAAAACCCTGCAGAATTAGACCAAATGTCCATTTAGCCTTCCGTCCGGTTTCCAACAGCAGCCAGCTATATGGTGCTAGAAAACCCACATGGTCATCCCTGCCCTCCAGCAATAGGTCTTTAAAGGTACACTGCTTTTGAGGCTGGAGGTTCTATCTGGAGATACAAACACACACACACTATGTTTAATTCCCTATGTTCTGCTGGATCAGACTAAAACTCCTATCTAATCCAGAATCCTGTTTTCAGCAGAAAGGGCACGAAATAAACAATCCTCCATTGTTCGCACTCCCAGAAACTGGTATTCAGCAGCCTACCTACGGGACCACCTCTCCTGGTATGCCAAGCAGAGGACCTTAAGGTCCACAAATGACAACATTTTGGAGGTCCCAAGTCACAAGGTGGTTAGATTGGTCTCAACTAGGGCCAGGGCCTTTTCAGCCCTGGCCCCCGACTTGGTGGAACACTCTGTCACAAGAGACTAGGGCCCTGCGGGACTTGACATCTTTCTGCAGGGCCTGCAAGACAGAGCTGTTCCACCTGCCCTTTGGACTCAGTCGGACCCTTATGTTTCCCTCCCCTTATGGTTTTGATCTATGGGCTACTTTTAAAATGAGGCAGCATTTTAAATTGCATTTTAACCTGTATTTTAAATTGGTTTTTTTCCTATTATGTTTTTACTGTGATTTTACTGGAGTTAGCTGTCCTGAGCCCGGCTCTGGCCGGGGTATAAATAAAATTTATTATTATTATTATTAATTACTGCCTTTGAACACATAGTTTTATGAAACTACCATGCTTTACAGTCAATGGCGAGAAGTAGGACGTGAAGCAGTGGCAGTGCTCTTGCTCAGTGTCTAAACTAATAATGATAATAATAATAATATATTATAATATAATAATAATTAATTACTGCCTTTGAACACATAGGGTTTTATGAAACTACCATGTTTTACAGTCAATGCCGAGAAGTAGGACGTGCAGCAGTGTTCTTGCTCGGTGTCTAAACTAATAATAATAACAACAACAGGGATTCGTGTGCGCAGTGTTGGGTAGGCCCAGAGGCGGGTGGGCCTGCAGGGGCTACATCCGCCAGGCTTTTTGCCAACGTTTCCCACAGGCTGCTGCCCAGCTCGGTGGCCGGCGACCGCCGAATGGAACCAGCGCGCCCCTTCCCACAACTCTTTACTGGAGGGAGAAGAGACGGCGCGGCCGCCCCGGGCGCCTCTAGCCCCACCTGTCGCCTCAGCCTCTCCAGCAGAGCCTCCTGCGTCTCGATCAGGTCTCGCAGCTGCTGGAAGGCCACGGACGACGCCATTTTGTTTTTTCCCCCCCTCCTTCACCGGCCGTTGGAAGTGCGCGCGCTTCCCCCCTCCGGCCAATCACGCAGCGGCGCCGAACGTGAATCACGGGAGCTTCGCCCTCGCGAGACTTCTTCGCCCGCCCCTTCCGCCCAGTCGCATCAGAACAAGGGAGGGGCGGGGCCAGAGCTCGGTCTAGAGTCCTATAGGAAGCTGCTGGCGCGCCCGCAAAGCGAGTACCGTAATTCCCCTAATGCAGGCTCCGAGAGAGAAAAAACCGTAATTCCCCTAATGCAGGCTTAGAGATGGATGGAAAAACATACACAAAAAGACACACACAAAGAGTGTGTGTGGTGTAACGGTTTGAGCGTTGGAGTAGGACCTGTGAGACCAGGGTTCAAATCCCCACTCATCCACGAAGCTGCCATCCTGCTGATCATGTATATTCAGCCTTGTTTTTACCTTGTAATCGTTGGGGAAGGTAGGAATCATTAAAAAGTCAGTCAGTTGCCAAGTTGTGTTGCTTCTCCTTTTGCAAATGTTGCAAAAAGCCACCTGGGGGCATCACACTTTGTGATGAAGGGCGGTTAAAAAAACACACACAACCCAAATAAATAACAATGTTTTGTTATAATACAGTGTTGCTTACTGCAACAATTTTCACTTTTGCTTTCCTTGCTGACCTGTAACTATCGAGAACTCCAGTACCAAATTATTCATCTCTTGCACAGCTCCTACCATGGGACAGTCTTCTTCAGATCCTCCTCCATGGTTTTTTTTTACTTTTAAATGGTACTCATAAGGTAAAGCACTATGTTGGCATAGAGATAAACAATGTGTCGTTTCATTTTTTTCGGCACTCTTGTTTGTGACTTTCTGTGGTTACAAAGCAAGTTAAAAAGAAATGTGTCATAGGTTTGTTGTCCTTAATTACCTAACTTGAAACTAAAGGCTCAGTGGGATCACTCTCCAAAAGCTGAGCAAAGCCCCGAAAGGGTGGGGCCTGCTTAATATACATAAAAAGGTAAAGGGACCCCTGACCATTAGGTCCAGTCATGGCCGACTCTGGGGTTGCAGCGCTCATCTTGCTTTATTGACTGAGGCAGCCGGCGTACAGCTTCTGGGTCATGTGGCCAGCATGACTAAGCCACTTCTGGCGAACCAGAGCAGCGCACGGAAACGCCATTTACCTTCCTGCCAGAGTGGTACCTATTTATCTACTTGAACTTTGACATGCTTTCGAACTGCTAGGTTGGCAGGAGCAGGGACCAAGCAACGGGAGCTCACCCCGTCGCGGGGATTTGAACCGCCGACCTTCTGATCGGCAAGTCCTAGGCTCTGTGGTTTAACCCACAGCACCACCCGCATCCCTTAATATACATAGCTGTTATCTATTAAAGCAATACATATGCATAAACCTCCTCCAAAGATACAACACAATACTAATTATACCATGTATGGTCTTTCCATCATTACCTATTCATCACCTATGCAGCCCCCACTGCATGTGATCTCTTTGCATTCCTTTCTACCTGAGGGGGAAAGGAAGAGATGAAGGTACATCTCAGAACTGCAAGGCACGTCTTATTTCATATGTAGATGCTTAGGAATGTGCTTACAACCTTGGGCAGGGGTCAGCAAACTTTTCAGCAGGAGGGCGGTCCACTGTCCCTCAAACCTTGTGGGGGGCCAGACTATATTTTGAAAAAAAATATGAACGAATTCCTATGCCCCACAAATAACCCAGAGGTGCATTTTAAATAAAAGCACACATTCTACTCATGTAAAAACACCAGGCAGGCCCCACAAAAAACCCAGAGATGCATTTTAAATAAAAGGACACATTCTACTCATGTAAAAACACGCTGATTCCCGGACCATCTGCAGGCCAGATTTACAAGGCGATTGGGACGGATCCAGCGCTTACCATGACCTTGGGAGTAAATCTCCTAGCACAAGATACGGCACTGGAAAGAAACAGTAAGCACAAGGCCTCTAGCCTGGCTAGTTAGCTGAGCTTATAGAGCTCTATGTGCATCAGAACAAAGATCAATTTGAAATAAAGATCATTTCATGCATGTAAGTGAGCTTTGATACTCATAATCTTTTATTTCATTTCTTATTTCCATACAACACAGCGGAAGTTGTCATTTTCATGGCTGAACAATGCAATACATTTGTAAATTACTTGTTTTTGGTTTTTTTTATTAAAAAAAACATACTGAAATTTTTGTTTCCGAAACTAATATTGAAATCTTCAAACACTGCAATAGTCCTAGTGAAATTGCTCAAGGGCTGAGGCCAAAAGAACAGAAAACTGTTGACTTCAAATCCACTAATCACTCCAATAAATTTCCTGATTTCTCACTCAGGACTTAAAGGAAAGCATACCTCATTTACTAGTCATCTGGTGTACAATACACACCTACATGGTTTATGAAAAATGAACTGTACAATCAAGATTCAATGAAGTCATATACAGTTACCATATTGCCATATTTACATTCAGAAAAATTAATCTCACCAAAACCACAACAAATAAATACATAAATAAATAAATAGAAGATTGTGCTCAATGTGAAGTTAAAAAAAAACCAGTAAACTTTTCAAATATCATGCACATGAAGTACATTTAATTATAAGGGTAAACCAAGTCTTTAACTGATGCTACAACTGACTACAGATTTACTTGTAGCCTAACAGGGACAAACAGATAATACACTCAGTTAAATTTGTATACAATATAAATCAGGGTGTTAGCTTTCTTTCAGTTTGCCAACCAAGTCATTTCTAAAATGTTATTACCGTATATACACGAGTATAAGCCGAACCGAGTATATGCCGAGGCACCTAATTTTAGTACAAAAAACTGGGAAAACTTATTGACTCGAGTATAAGCTGGTTCTCCACACCACAAACCTGGTGGTGGCGGCAGCGGCGGAGGAAGAACAAGCAGCCCAAAAGGGCTGCTTTCAGCATTAAAAATGTGCTGAAAAAGTCGGCTTATACTCGAGTATATACGGTATTAATAAAGCAGAGGCCTTTTGCAACTCTGGCCAAATTTGGGGGTCATTTGCTACCTAAAAGTATCATTAGCTCCAAAATATCTTAGAAATATTCCCAGGCACACGTTACCTGGGAATCTGTGCAAGCAAGCACAGCTAGGACATAATTGTCCCTGGGTGTTAGGTGAATCACTGACATAAAGGGAAGGGATAAACTATATGCCAAAATGTATGCATATCATTCAACAATCTGGTTTAATTGGAGAACAGTGGAGGCACCACTTTGTCATAAATGACCGCTACAACCCTAAGCTGTACACATCTACTCAGAAGTCCCACTAAGTTCTGACTGAGTTTCAGTGAAGCTTATTTCCAGTAGGATTGCAACCTCAACCACGATGTTGGATAAGCACATGCCAGCAGATGTTTTGGGTTACAACTCTCATCAGCCCCAGTCATCATGGGCAATGATCAGCGATGTGAGTTGTGGACCAAAACTTCTGGAACGCACTAGGCTTATTTATATCCCTTTAGCAAGTAACCAGAATATTCAGAACAGATAAAAGCCCACTCTTAAAAAATGTTATCCTCTTCAAGTACCTTTTAGCTCATGAGCAAACGAAATTATTAAGCAGGAACCTCCTTCCAAATTAACTTTTTGTGTTAATAGGCTGTCTACGTCTTTTAAATTAATTCAAATTCCATTAGTTTCATTTAATCTCTTTTCACAGGCGTTTTAAGTACCAGGACTGAGATCAGATACCTTGACTCCAATAAGAAATAGCTTTCCAGAATAAAGAAAACATGCCTGTATTTAAAAAAGCTTTACAAATTAAGCGGTTTTTATTTAATAATGCCTCTTACGAATTGAAACTGTTATTTCAATAAGGGTATGTTGCAGTGCAGCTGCAATCTGCTACAAATCTGAACATGTATATAGGTGTTTCTATATAGTGCTGTTGGTGAAGGATGTGTAAAATAACTCTATAGAACTGTTAATATAGCTGCTGTGATCAATCGTTAACTCTTCCACCTCCTGTTACATGAAAGATTCCAAGATCCCAGCATATGAAACTCAGCGGAGTGCAATTGTAGCTGTTCCATGGACATACAAAAATCATAGCGCCCCAAATCTGAATGCCCCAAAGTCACCCTGAGGACCAAACCATGAAGCCCAGGTATTTCTGTTTACTACGAGACTGTTTAAAAATAGGGTTACATCCTTGAGGCTGCCTTCACTGCAAGCTCTGTTGAAACAGAGTAGATATCTATCAAAACCAAATCTTGTCCCTTCTCTGCTGAAAGTGTGATAAACAGCAGCTTCAGAGGAACGTGGAAATGACAATGTCAGACGTTCAGGGAGTGACTGATCTGGTTTTGTGGGCGCTATGCTTACGGCAACACCAGTGAGAATGAGGGGGGTATGTTCCCAGGAAACATCTGCAAGGCCCCCGAATGGCAGCAAAGGATCAGATGAAGACAGTTGCCGAATGCAATTAAATTGGCAAGGAATCATTAACACTGAAACACTACTGGGCCTTGGAACCAAATATACTGTATATGTTACAGCAAGTGTTGCCTCTTAGGGCTCAGTTCATTCAGCTCCATGTACATGAGGATGATGATGAGGATACTAAGTATTAAGTCTTTACGTTATGCTTTTCCTCTTCATTTAAAAAGGAAAACAGAACCGAGAAGAAATTCCTCGCAATAGCGCACATGGCCCGTTAGTGCCGCTCCCTTCATGCCTCTGCCCACTGACGACTCCTTTGTAGTCCTATGAGATTGGAGAGCTTTTCGCAGTTCTCAAGTTTCACGGATTCTGCTTTCTGTTTCAGCCGCTCATCTCTGTACAGCTTCGCCAAATTCGATAGCTCAGATTCTAAGAAGAAAGAAAAGAAACAGTCTGGGTAGCAACACTTTTGTCTTAAAAAACGGTGTTGAAGAGCACTGGGAGAAAAAGATACAACTCAAAAGAGGCTCTGCTCAGCGCTCCCTTTGAATATTCTTTTTCTTGAATCCCCCCCTCTAAAAACTAGGTGCGCCTTATGGTCAGGTGCGCCTTATGGAGCGAAAAATACGGTACGACGTAGTGGAATACAGAGAAAAAAGAAACCACTGTGGGCTAGTTCAGCAGGACACAGTAGAGAATTTCCCAATGGTATTGTTTCCATGCTATCAGCCAGCTCTAAACTAACTAGCGTGGAGCTTGAGATCCACTTCTCTCCTTAAGGATGTTAGCCATTTTTGTGCACCTGACTTTGGCATACCACCAATGCTCTTTGACATTGTCAGAGGTCGTTGTCGAGATTTTAAATCAACACACACACACACACACGTGGGGTGCTTAAGAATGAACAAAACACAACCTACTTTGTTGTTTTTCTTTCCTGCAGCTAGTCTGGATATAATCGATATAATCTTTTTCAATCTGTTTTTCAAGCTGTTCAAGCTCTTCGGCGTTATAGTTATGCTCAAAGTTCTTATCAACATAGTAAGGCACCTGTAGATTCTGTGTTTCTCTAACAATCGTGTGCCCAAGATTCCTGAAAAAGTAAGCAAACAATGAAAGCATTTTAACCACTTGAAAAAGAGAAGGAAATACAGTGGTACCTCGCAAGACGAATGCCTCGCAAGACGAAAAACGCGCAAGACGAAAGAGTTTTCCATTTTTTGAGTCGTTCCGCAAGACGAATTTCCCTATGGGCTTGCTTCACAAGACGAAACGTCTTGCGAGTTCTTGCGAGTTTGTTTCCTTTTTCTTAAAGCTGCTAAGCCGTTAATAGCCACTAAGCAGCTAATAGCCGTGCTTCGCAAGACGAAAAAACCGCAAGATGAAGAGACTCGCGGAACGGATTAATTTCGTCTTGCGAGGCACCACTGTACGGTTTTGCCATATTAACATTTGTATTTGAAATTGCCTGTCTTCTAAAAACAGAAATGTTCTCAAAGTAAATTGCATATTCTTTCTCTGTTCCGAGAATATGCAATTTTTGCATATCCTTTCATCTATAGGATCCTGTAATCCCTGCAGTCCTGTCCAGCTATTATAGAATCCACATAGATGCTAATATAATCCAAAAGAATCGCAGCTCTGGTCAGTATTATAACCAACTGGTCAGTATTATCGCAACTGGTCAGTATTATAACCAACTCATTTCTGAAATGTACAGAAGGATCTAAAAAATAAAGCAAACCTGTCAGGATATGACAGTATGTGTGGCATCCGACTAAATTCTCTGAGTGCAAGGATTTCCATTTGTGAAACAGAACATCCAAATCGGCTTCGGGGGATTGGAGAAATCCCCAGAACAGATTTTGGGGACGGGAGAGGGTGGGGAAGTTGTGTTGCACAATTAGAAGCCTGTGTGCTAACAGAATAACTTGGTTGAATACTGCCAATAAGGAAGACTGAGTGATGTACTGTATTTTTCGCTCTATAGGATGCACCCGACCATAGGACGCACCTTGTTATAGAGGGGGAGAACAAGAAAAAAAATTCTCCCCCTCTCTGCTCAGCGCCCCTTCAGCGAAGCGGCAGGAGACACGGAGCCGCTTCTATTTCTCCTCCCACTTCACTGAGGGGCGCTGCGCAGAGAGGGGGGGATTTCTCCCCCCCCCTGTTCTCCCCCTCTAAAGCAAGGTGCGTTCACCCAAAGCCTGCAGAGCACAGCGGGAGTTCCCGCCGCTCTCTGGAGGCTTCAGGCGGCTACCTTGGAAGCCTGGAGAGCGAGAGGGGTCGGTGCGCACTGACCCCTCTCGCTCTCCAGGCTTCAGTGAAGGCAACCTGAAGACTCTGGAGCGCAGTAGGAGTTCCCGCTGCGTTCCGGAGGCTTCGGGTTCCTTTCGACCTGCTCTTTGGGGCTGGCGGGGGGAAGCGCTGCTTTCCCCCACCGCCAGCCTCAAAGATCCCTGAAGCCTTCAGAGCGCAGTGCGAGTTCCCGCTGCGCTCCACAGGCTTCGGGTTCCTTTAGCTGTAGCCGGGAGAGCAAGACTCTCCTGGCTTCAGCGAAAGGAACCTGAAGCCTCTGGAACGCAGCGGGAACTCGCGCTGCGCTCCGAAGGCTTCAGGCAGCTATCCCTGAAGCCTGGAGAGCGAGAGGGGTCGGTGCGCACTGACCCCCCTCGCTCTCTAGGCTTCAGCGAAAGCAATGCGAAGCCTCCGGAGCGTGGAGAGAGCGCTCCCTCTGCGCTTCAGAGGCTTCACATTGCTATCGCTGAAGCCAAGGAGCCTGCATTCACTCCATAGGACGCACACACATTTCCCTTAATTTTTGGAGGAGGGAAAGTGCGTCCTATAGAGCGAAAAATACGGTAAATTATAATGATTCTTCACACTGTTTATTGTTATATGAGCTAAGAATTGTACTGAATGTTGCATGGGCAGGACGCAGCCACCAAACATGAAGTAAAGCTGTATCTTACAGGACTGCAGAGCTGCTGCCGGTGGGAAATCACTTGAAAATAAGGCAGAGGTGTCTTGAAATAGCTAATTGCAAGATTTCTCTGCCCACCTTCGAGCAATTTCCGCATTCCATTTGTGGCCCTGTATGACCGACTCCATCGCGTTTTGCAGACTTCTCCATTCCACTTAAAACTGGGAAGGTGGGTGGGGAGAGAGGGGAAAGATCTGTTTCACAAGCTTGCCTTCTGCTCAAGCAAGACTAGACACAACCACAAATATTTATTAAATTCCACCTTTAATGCTAGTTACTTTGTCTAAAATCTAGCACACAAGCTTTTAAAACAGCCAATAGTTTTCTACATGCCTTAGTCTCTATCTCTTCAAGTAATGTCTAACTCACCAGTTGAGACTGAAGCTTTTTTCTACTGGTTTTATTGAAATTTTATTTAAACTGGGCATGAAAATTATGAAGAAATCAAGCAACTATGAACAGGTTTTAAACTATCCTGGGGTATCAGAATGTTCCAGTTTGCTTCTATTTCAAGTAGTTCTCGACAGTGTGGCTCTCAGGAGTGCATTTAGTATTTATTCAGCTTTCATAAAGTCCTCATTTATAAAAAGGATAACTGATTCTCTGTAAAGTGCTAAAAGGAAATATATGGTTGTTGCATTACAGCTATGACCTATATCTTTATGCTTTCAAGATGGAAATTAATCACCCTGTTTGAAAAGGCTGTGCTTGAATTTATGGCTGTGGGGCTGCCTTTTCCACAGCAAAAAGCTTTAATCAACTTCCCAATTTAACTGGTATTAATAGATAACAGATCACGTTAACCTCTATATTGGACAAGTCAATTCTTCCAGAAGAGCAAAGAAAAACACCAGGACTTACGACTTGAAGAAGAGGCTGTAGGGTGGGTTAGTTGCCATCAGTTGAGTTACTATTGACACAACTATTATAATAAAAACTGGCAGTAACTGGATAAATGCAGAGTATGAATTCTGGAAATGAAAACCATTGTTAGTGAAACATATAAGCAAGGGATTTAAGAAAATCAAAATAATAAGCGTAAAAAGTAGCCTCCAGATAAGGCAGACTAGCTAGCTATTAGTCTTTTAAGCAAAACTGGTTGTGGTTTAAATTAGCCCAAGTAAAGTATTGATGGACACCTATCTATTGATCAAGGCTCTTTAATACAAATAATATGGGAAGGGGAGAGCAGCTTGCTTATTCCTTTGAGGGCTATAAAGAAATAACACATGCTTGCTCCTTTTTTTAATTTGATTTTTATATACACAATGCTGCCTTAAATAGGTCATCACAACAACTACCGCCTAAAACTAGCTTTTTGTCATGTAAATGTTCATTTCTACTTAATGCTGAAGACCTTGATGGCTTTATTAAATTAGTGGTGCAAGGATTCTCCTAAATGTGTTCAATTGTTTTTCTTCAATGTAATTCTCTGTGTTTCCTCCTTCCTGTAAGTAAATCCCTGATGGTCAAGGTGGGTTATATCCAGCAGTATCACTCACCTAACCATTTTCAGTGATTCATTCCCCTTCCTCCTGCAGAACCCACCCCCAAATCTGCTCCAGAGCAAGGAGGAATTTGCAAAATCTCTCCCCCCCAGCTCCTTCTGCAACGAGGTGCTTTTCACGAACAGAGGTCAATATGCCCACTCCCCAAGCTCAATAAATATGCCTTTTGGCTCCATAACCTCTTCCCATTCTAGAGAATCAAAGCTTACCTTGGCCCTTTGTCACTTCACGCCACACAATCCTTGCACATTCCCCCAACTAATATTTCACTCCCCAAACGCCCACAAATAAGGTTAATTTTCAGTTTTATCTTTTCTCCAAAGTGTGCCCCAAGCTATTAAGTGAAATTTACATCTACATAGGAACTGGAGTCTCTGTCTCTCTGTTCCTGGCAAAAGCTGTTCAAATTCTTTGCCAGCAAATGTTCTTGAAGAGCAACTTACAATTAAGAACTGGAACAATTACCGTATTTTTCGCTCCATAAGACGCACCAGACCATAAGACGCACCTAGTTTTTGGAGGAGGAAAACAAGAAAAAATATATTCTAAATCCCAGAAGCCAGAACAGCAAGAGGGATCGCTGTGCAGTGAAAGCAGCAATCCCTCTTGCTGTTCTGGCTTCTGTGATAGCTGCGCAGCCTGTATTCGCTCCATAAGATGCACACACATTTCCCCTTACTTTTTAGGAGGGGAAAAGTGAGTCTTATAGAGCAAAAAATACGGTAAATATCACTTCCTCTTAAATGCTAGGAAATCGTAAGCAACGCCAGATTCTTTCCTAAGGAAAAGAAACAAGTAGAAGTGTTTTGTGGGTGCTCTTAACAGCTTCCTGCTCCCAAGTACCTGTGGTCTAGTTTCTTCCTCCTCTTCTTCCTCTGTCCAAGTCCTATCATGCCTGTTCCGTGGCTGATAACATGGGGGATCCATTGATGAATTTGAAAACATGTGGATATTTCCTGTGGGTTTTTTTAAAAAAACAATGGGCTTTGTTTACTTATTTAATAGTAACGCATGTCCTATTTAAATGGGAGAGAAGGACAGCTTCTTCCCCTTGTCATAAAAATATTAGTTTCAGAGTGAGATAATTTATTACAGTCAAAGACCAGCTCACATAACATAACACAATAAAAACAGCATTCATAAAGATAAAATATACAATCGGAGCAGATTGCAGCAATACCTGATGAGTTAAAATTGAGATATATACATACACCCGTACAACTGAGATTTGGGCTACCATAAAAAAAAAATTGACCCTGAGGCACCCCAAAGGGCAACTTCAGCATTTCCCTAAGTAATTTATTTTATTCTAGAGGATGATCTGTGCCTACAAATCTGTGCGCAGAATCTGGCTACCAGCCAGGTCGTCTTATGATCTTTGCCTAAGAGGAGAGAATTAAGTTTAGACTTGTCTGAAAGACCAGCGAGCCTCTTCAGCAAAGGATCAATGGTGTCTCTACGAATCTCAACATAAAAAGGACAGCTAAAAAATATATGTTCGGGGCTTCCTATTTCCCCTAATGGGCAGGTGCAAAGTCTCCGTGTGTACGGGACCCTTCTATAGGAGCCTTCCAGAACCGGTGAGGGCCAGGCTGAGCTTCTAGCAAGAGTAAAAGCCCTTCTTGCGTTTCTGGATGTGAGGAAATAGAGATATGCTGCTGGAGCGACTACGGATCTCCCGTTTTCTATGATTTTATAATCAGGGACCCTTGTACAGTGGTGCCTCGCAAGATGAAATTAATCCGTTCCTTGAGTCTCTTTGTCTTGCGGTTTTTTCGTCTTGCGAAGCACGGCTATTAGCGGCTTAGCGGCTATTAACGGCTTAGTGGCTATTAACAGCTTAGCGGCTTTAAGAAAAAGGAAACAAACTCGCAAGAACTCGCAAGACGTTTTGTCTTGCGAAGCAAGCCCATAGGGAAATTCGTCTTGCGGAACGACTCAAAAAACGGAAAACTCTTTCGTCTAGCGAGTTTTTCGTCTTGCAAGGCACCACTGTACAGTCCTGTTGTCTCTCTATATCCATGATTCTTTGCCTAACCATGGATCTAGCTTGGCCCAGGCCCATAGTTATGAGGGTTTGGGGAGCAAGGATCAGTTTCTGAAGTATTAGTTTCAATTTCCATAAAAGCTAACAACTGTGGACCCAAGGTTGTGAAAAAGGCTGCTCTAGATAATCCCAGTTTTGGAAATAAACCAGGTATTATGTCATAAAAGTCTGGTTATCTCTGGGTATATACAAATTTCTCAGAGCTGAAGTAAGAATCTATTTATTAAGAACATATGTAGAATCTTCAAGAGTAATATCTGTCTAGGTATTAACCGGACACCTCAAATGACTGCAGTTGCAGAATTTCTGGAATGTCATTGGCAAAGGAGAACAAAAAATGTAGTTACTTGAACTTTTGTTACAGAGCTTTTATTTACCGGCTGCCTGGTGTTTTGTGAAGCATCAGTTAATAATGGTTTTTGTAGCACTCACCTGTTGGGAAGTTGCCTCCAAAAAACATATTAAATATTTCTTCTGGTGTGATGTCTGCTTCAAACTCTCTGTAATAGTTATAATGCTTGGGAAGGTTGGTATAACAAGTCTCCTGTTCATCTCCAAATTGATCATATTGTAATCTCTTTTCAGGGTTGCTCAAAACTGCAAAAGCAGTGCCTATTGCTGCAGGATGGAAGAAGAAAATGTTGCATTCTTGTCACTTATCACAATGTCTGCAATCTAGCCTAATGCCCAACTTGCAAAGGACTGCAATGTGCTAAGTGTTTTAGAAACACTTTAACATATAACTAACTACCTGGGCAAATCCCTTTTCATTAAAGTATAAGGTAAAGGTAAAGTAAAGGGACCCTGACCATTAGGTCCAGTCGCGGACGACTCTGGGGTTGCGGCGCTCATCTCGCTTTATTGGCCGAGGGAGCTTGCATACAGTCATGTGGCCAGCATGACTAAGCCACTTCTGGTGAACCAGAGCAGCGCACGGAAACACCGTTTACCTTCCCGCCGGAGCAGTACCTATTTATCTACTTGCACTTTGACGTGCTTTCGAACTGCTAGATTGTCAGGAGCAGGGACTGAGCAACGGGAGCTCACCCCGTCGCAGGGATTCAAACCACCGACCTTCTGATCGGCAAGTTCTAGGCTCTGTAGTTTAACCCACAGCGCCACCTGCGTCCCATAAAGTATAAGGAGACAGCCTCAAAGCCTCATATAATTGGACTTCCCTTTTCTCTCCTCTCTGAGCACACCCACCCAGTCTGTTTTGCAGAACTGAGGAAACTTCTGCAGCAGTTTGTGGAACCCTTGCTGGGAATCTGAGGTGAGATACCCACGCAGTGGAAATTGCCCCCAGTTCCAGTCGCCACATGGAAGCAGGTAAAAAGGTAAAGGGACCCCTGATCATTAGTTCCAGTCGTGACCGACTCTAGGGTTGTGGCGCTCATCTCGCTTTACTGGCTGAGGGAGCCGGCGTACAGCTTCCGGGTCATGTGGCCAGCATGACTAAGCCACTTCTGGCGAACCAGAGCAGCGCACGGAAACCTTCCCGCCAGAGTGGTACCTATTTATCTACTTGCACTCTGACGTGCTTTCCAACTGCTAGGTCCAAAATAGTTTACTGCTATAGAAGACAAGGCTCAGCAAAACATTCTGGATGTGGATACACTGGCGGAGGAAGAGGGGGGCAGGGGGAGTGCACCGCCCCGGCAGCATGATCCCAGTGGGGTACCATCATGGCTGCTGCCCCCGCCCCCGCTGGGCACTATGCCCCCGCAGGTGGTGTGCCATGCCCCCAAGACGTGTGTGACGCCCCCAGGACGCATGCCAGCCACGCCCCCGCCTGCTCTCTGCCACTGTGTGGATATAAACACAGCTTGCAGGCTTTGGCTCTGGCAGATAAAGACACAGACAAGTACAGTGGTACCTCGAGTTAAGTACTTGATTTGTTCCGGAGGCCCATTCTTAACCTGAAACTGTTCTTAACCTGAAGTACCACTTTAGCTAATGGGGCCCCCTGCTGCTGCCGTGTCCCCAGAGCACAATTTCTGTTCTCATCCTGAAGCAAAGTTCTTAACCCGAGGTACTATTTCTGGGTTAGGAGAGTCTGTAACCTGAAGCGTATGTAACCCGAGGTACCACTGTATAAAGAATTTCTGTTGTTCCAGCAGTTTAAGACGTAACGCACACTCTGAATAATCAAAAGACTAACTCACTTCACAAGCCAGAGTGAAATACAGCACAAGACCTTGGACCTAATGAGTTGGTGTGCCTTAATCATTCATATAAATAGCACTGGGCCATTGCCATAGCAACTGGCTTGGCTGACCCTGCATCGGTTGGCTTATCTCAACCCTTAACCCCTCCCTCCATGTCCAGTTTCTCCAACAACTCTCTGGAGCGAACTTAGGGGGAACAGGAATGGAAGACTAGAAGAGAACATCCACTTCGGCAGTGTAGAATGTCAACCAGAACATACTAGTATGAAACTTATCAGAAAACCCAAACTCACATAGGAGCTGGTGTGCCTTAATTGCTCTCCTGCAGAGTCCTCAGAAATTAGTAAGATGGTATGCATTTTAGAAAATGATCCATTATCTGAGTACTTCTTATATCCCCTTGTTTATTATCTCATTAATTAAAACTGCAAGATCATAACCATGGGATTTGCTACAAGGCTTCAGAAGATTATAGCAAAATACATTTCAATTAATTAGATGGGATTTATATTGAAAGAAAATGTATTGCTTATTATAGGCAGGATCTTAAGTATAACTATCATGTAAAAGAATGGAATATTTCTTTGCAATATTCTTCAATGCAGAAAAAGCATTTGATAGGCTTAAGTAGAAATCCTTGTTGAAATAATATCTGCTTTTACCTTTGGCAATGAATTGATCATATGAATCACCTAAAGCAAGTAGGGTTTGGAACACTTCTCCTTCGGACATATCTATTATATGCAGAGGAACAAATCAAACATGTAATCTATGAGCTTTATGGCTTGCTGTTTCAACAGAACCTTTTGTGCTATATATTAGCAAACTAAAAAAAATGCAACACCGACTAATAGATAACTGTCATTATTAACATAATCCATAATAATAATAATTTATTATGCCGATGATGAAGCTTTATTGTGGTTATCTACAAACCTTTAAATGCGTCTGTTGCTCCTGGTGCACAGTTCTTATCTGGATGAAATTTCAGTGCAAGTTTTCGGTATGCTTTTTTCAATTCTTCGTCTTTGGCATCTCTCCCAACACCTAGAATCTCATAGTAATTCTTACTGTTCTTTATTCTACAAAAGAAGCACAACCCTTTACATACAGATCTTTCCTCATAGCACTTACAGAAAGCTTCTTACTAGATTAAGGTTACCAGACGTCCCCGTTTCCTGGGGACAGTCCTCAGATTTACAGCTTTCTCAGCATTCACATGTATGTAGCGAACAATAACTGTCCCCAGATTCACTGAAAAAATCTGGTGACCTTATACTAGATACCCAAGCATGACTTCAAACACTGTAAAGAAAAAGTAGAAGCAGATGCATGTTTCAGACTTCTGCATCAATGGAGAAGCTATTTCAATAGCCTTTTCTATTGGAATAGTTATACTTTACTATGAATCTGTTTCATTGATGCTGAGTCCACCAGTCTTTATCTGGCATCATAAATAACCAAAGTTAAGTCTGATGTGTATGGAATGTCTTATTTAGATCAGCAGCTGCCTATATGGCACCTGTGGGTACCACAGCATAGCATCCACTGTTACAATTCCTAGCTAAATGATAGCCAGGTGGCAGTTTGGTGGAAGAATGTATACCCACCACTTCATCTAGGAAGAAAGCACATGGGCAAACATTTGATCAACTATCACAACACACTGTTACTGTGATAGTGCATGTATGGCTAATGAGATACAAATGAGTAACAAACTAATTTGTTGTTGGTTTCAAAGTCAGTGATGCAGCCTATAGCACAAACCTAACATCAAAGTAAACAAGCTTAAGTCTCAGTGTATTCAGGGTAGGAAGTGCGGATAGGCTGCAATCCTATGCATAGTTATCTGGGAATAAGACTTACTGAATGGCGGAAAAAACCATTCAGTCTGAATTATAAGAAACTATCCTAATTTGTACCTCCCAGGTTTACATACAGATGGCAATGTATCCTTCAAATTTCACATTTCTTTGAATTTTATGATCAGGTTTTTGGCTCAAAGAAGTACCAAAATGTGCAAAGGAATACATTTAAAAATGCAAATGTATTGGATAAAATACATATTTACATCATTTTTGTATGATGTTGTTTTAAAAAAAAGATTACTGGTTGATGCAAAAATGGGACGGAACAGACTTGTACAGCAAAATATTAGAAAATAGCCTCCTTTAAAAAAAACAAAAAACCTATTAGCAGTTTCTCATATTAAATCTGGCTTCTGTGGATCAGCTAAATTGATTTACCCATTAACTAGATGACAGGCTATGAGCCTAGTATTCTAGGAAGAGGGGTTTTCTATTTACCTTTGTACCCCAAGTAGCTGTTCTTTTGTGTAGGTCATGCTACCTTCCCCAGACGCTGACTGACTCCTGCCACTGTCACAAAGATGTTCCTTTTTTATCCTCTTACAGTCACTACACCCACAGTAATCAAAGTTGTCTCTCATTTCCTCCGATGTACATGCATTTCTTCTGAGCTCGTCAATCAATGCTGCAAAGAAAGACAGTTAATTTTCCTCAAATGCTACTACACAGTAAGTGAAGGTGGATGTTAAAGAATCCCACCCCCATGGCAAATGCAGAATGTGAAAACTTTGCAAAGATGCTTAAGTGTGGCCCCTGTTCCGCAGGAGCTAAAGACCAGAAAAGCATTAAGAATTTACCGAACAGTATAGTTAAATTGCAGTACAATGGTAAACATATCTGCTCAGAAGTTTAAGTCTCCTTGTGTTTAATGGAGTTTGCTCCCAGGCAAGTGCATACAGGCTTGCAGACTAGATTTGGGTTTAGGGTTGGAATTGGGTGGACATTTATTTTTGGGTCTTCCATTCCACATGCAAGAGGACATTAACTCACATAGAACACACAGCATATCGTGCCTCTTTTGTGGGTGGGTTGGAGGGCCCAATTCACATAAAGTGAACTGAAAATCCTGTTGGCTTCTCTGGGGAATAAAGAACAAAAGTTCTGTCTGTGGTGCTTGGCCCATGATGACTCTTTCACATACACAAGTCACCACCATGATGTATTTTATGTCACTGATGTATTTTATATGAGTGTGGTATATAAATAGAAATGAAATAATAATAGTAAGGGTAAAGGTAAAGGTACCCCTGCCCGTACGGGCCAGTCTTGCCAGATTCTAGGGTTGTGCGCTCATCTCACTCTATAGGCCGGGAGCCAGCGCTGTCCGCAGACACTTCCGGGTCACGTGGCCAGCGTGACAAGCTGCATCTGGTGAGCCAGCGCAGCACACGGAACGCCGTTTACCTTTCCGCTGGTAAGCGGTCCCTATTTATCTACTTGCACCTGGAGGTGCTTTCGAACTGCTAGGTTGGCAGGCGCTGGGACCGAACGACGGGAGTGCATCCCGCCGCGGGGATTCGAACCGCCGACCATGCGATCGGCAAGTCCTAGGTGCTGAGGTTTTACCCACAGTGCCACCCGCATCCCTAATAGTAAGTGTAGGACTTCATTATTTAAAGCGGTAAACTAAGGCGGCATGTTTGCAATCTGCACAATGGCATAGGATGTTGACATAGAATGGTAAACAAAAGGGTATGCCACTAAAATCCAGTTTTCACTCCACTAGTTTCTTCCTTTATGCTTTCCATAGTTGGCCTTGAAAACCCCAAACTGAATTTAACTTCAATTCTCACACCCCATCTCTGCATCTCCTCTTCCTGTTGCCCCCTTCGGCCCTATAGTCTACCCTTCACTCCAGACCTCAATGATCCAAGAACCACCAAACAGGGAGCCGCGTTAATCTACTGGGGAAAAGAACAAGGGAAAGTCACCTTAATATAGAATAAAAACAAACTGTAGCGGTGTGATGCAGCAGATACGCATGTTAAGCACACAGACACACACACGGGCAGGAAAAGATACTGCAAGGAGTGGGGAACATTTTGTGTGCCTGGAACATTTTGTGTGCAAAGCTCAAGAAGCACCCAAGCCCCTGTTTTATATACAATTAAGCTTGGCACAGAAATGCCCCCGACCTACTGGACCTCTTCCAGCATTTTCCTCTTCCTCTCTACCAACTAAGGATGGCAATTCATGCATTTGAGGGATGCATCTGGAGAGAGCTTCTGCCACGCAAAAGGAAGCAACCCCTCACGCTGGTCAGCCCTTTTAAAAAAGGCCAGCGGGCTTTCTTTGCGGAGGCGATCTGAGATCCCACGCCCCATATGCCGATCTCCCACCTTAAGGCCGATTCTCAGCCTGAATCTCAGCTTGCCCAGGCTCTGAGGCGATGGCACCACCAGCTTGAAGGGTTCGTTACCTTCAGCCCAGCGCTCCCCAGGGCTCAGCACTGCCATTTTCCAGCTGATGGAGAGGGAGGACCGGGGGGACGACCCCGGAAAGATCACGTGGCGCAGGATCCCCACCGCAGGGGAACCTGGGTGTTGTAGTCCTCGCGTATGAATGGAGGCCTTACACCTCGCTATTCTCCCCATAAACCCGTCCTCCTCGCGAGAAATTTACACCACGGGGATTATTTTTTAAAAAATATTTATATAATGTATCTTACCTTAATATATATATAATGTGTGTGTGTGTGTGTGTATATATATATATATATATATGTGTGTGTGTGTGTGTGTGTGTATAGATATAATGTATTTTAATATATATATAGTACCTTTATATATATAATGTATCTTAACGTATAATGTATCTTAACATATATATAATGTATCTTAACGCGAATTTCTTCTAGGAAATCGCCATTGCAAAGCCTAACTGGCGCTTCGGAGGCTTTTCGCCACAGAGGCTTCCGCGGGCCAGAGCGGCGCACCTCTCGCCGTTCCCTAGAGCGCCGCGACTTCCGATCAAATACCGGAAGCTGAGGCTGTGTGACGCAAAGAGACGAACGGGTTTGGGTTGGCTACGACTCCCGTATATTCCACATAGACGGGCACTGGAGTCATCCAGAGGGCAGAGAAGACCCTCCCGGGCCTACAGCTCGAGTGCTTTCGAATTTTAAAGAAAATAACGGAAAGCAGTCAACCGTTATGACGCTGAGGACCCTGTTCCTCTCGCTTCTCCCCCGACTTCTTTTATTTGCTGCGCAAATCACCTCAAGATCTAACCCGATAATAAACGAAAAGCCTCTATAATGCACCTTCCGTTAGGCTCTCTGAGGGAAACGATGGCGGAGGGAGGGGTTTCCGTTTCCGGTATCCATTGCGGCAGAAGCGAGGCCCCGCGAGAGGAGGAGCGGCCGTGGTTGGTCGCGCAGGCGCAGTGGGGAGGGGGGTAAACGACTCCGTTGGGGGAGGGCGGCAGTGGGCTTCCTGCGCTGTGGTGTTTTTTTCCCCCCTCAGGCGAATAGGGCCGTGAAGGGGAAGAGGGCGCCGCCGTCGCCGTCGTGGTGCTGCTGTTGCTGAAGCGGCGGCAGCCGGAGCAAGGCCTGCTCCCCGCTTTCCTCCCCGTGTGGCGCGGCTCTTAGGCCCGGGAGGACGGACTCCCCCCTCGCCCTCTCCCCCCCTCTCCGCCCTGTGCGGCGGCGGCGGTGGCGGCGGCGGGGAGGAGGAGCAGGTCGGGGGCGGAGGAAGCAGGTGAGTCGTTTGGGCCGTGGGGGGGGAGGGGAGGGCCAGTGGGGGGGCAGTTATTTCACCCTCATTTTTATATTTTGTAGGCCTGAGGTAACTCAGTTAGTAGAGCAGGAGACTCTTAATCTCTAGGTCGTGGGTTCGAGCCCCGCATGGGGCAAAAGGTTCCTGGTTGGTCCCTTCCAACTCTTATGAAGGAGCAGCAGTATTCATCCCTGCCCAGCAGTTATTCAGTCCACTTCTATTTACAGTGGTACCTCAGGTTACTGATGCTTCAGGTTGCGCAATTTCGGGTTGTGCACCACACCAAACCCAGAAGTACCGGAACGGGTTGCTTCCGGGTTTCAGCGCTCGCGCATGTGTAGAACCACTAAATTGCGCTTTGCGCATGCGCAGAAGTGCCGAATTGCGACCCGTGCGCGCGCAGATGCGGCACTACAGGTTGCGAACATGCTTCCCACATGTATCATGTTCGCAGCCAGAGGTTCCACTGTACAGTGGTATCTCGGGATGTGAACGGGATCCGTTCTGGAGCCCAGTTCGCATCCTGAACAGAATGTAAGACGCGACTGTGCGGGTCTCATTTTGCCGCTCCCAGGCGTGCACGTGATGTCATTTTGACCGTCTGCGCAAGCGGTGAAACCCAGAAGTAACGCGCTCTGTTACTTCTGGGTCGCCGCGGAGCGCAACCCGAAAATACTTATCCTGAAGCATATTTATCCCGAGGTATGAGTGTATTCACTTATTTTAGCCAATTCTACACATCCCACCTTGGGGAGGCGGCAAGCAGCGTTTGAAATTCCCCAGGCGCATTTTGCACCTTGCGACCAAGTGAAGGTGCCTGTGGGTGCCAGGATCGCGCCTGGCGTCTTCCCCCGTCTGCAGGTGTGGGGTGCCTGGGGAATACTTGGATCTTGACTGTTTTTACACACTTAGCAACACATCCTGTAGAATACTGTTTGATCTGCACAATGAATTTCAGGAACCAAAAAGTCATATGGAAAATTACGACTTTCAGGCCATCTGGCCTCCAAGTGACAACTAGGCTTCCAATTTTGGCGACTGTAACCCTGGCTTAAGGAGTCATTTGGCATCCAGTCTAAATATCTGATTTCCTAACACTGGTGGCAAAGAACCAATATAGGATCTTGCTGTGAGTTGACAAGGAAATAGCAGCCAAGTGAGGTGACAAATAGTGCCGACTCCTCTTCAGCATGAAGACAGGGGCTAGTTTGACCTTGAATAAGCCCACAGGACAAGTGGTGAAGATGGAAGCAAAAGACAAGAGTGGGAAAGAAGTCTTGGGTGTTAATTGAGAAGCAGGTGACTGCTGTGACTGACACTGACTGCTGTGAAAATTGCAGCATATATGGGTGTTTGCATGAAACTAATAACCAGCTGAAGTTCTAGCAATGGAAAAAGGAGGGACAAGATTGAAAATCAGTTTCAATACTATTGTACGTTAAAAATACATTAAGAAATCTTTTGTTGCCATAAGTGTAGTATGAGATAGTATGTGCAGGCTACAGTGGTTATGAAAGCACTTATGTTCTGAACATTTCATCTAGAATGCCACAAGTTGTTGAGAGATGAGATAGAAACCCCTAAATTAAATTAAATAACTTCTCTAAAGTCCTAACACCATGAATGTGCAGAGTTTATTCACTGCAAACATTTTTTTGAAAAGTTCAGTTGTGCTCTAGAATTTGGCACCCTGCATCACATGGTGCTTAGTGATGGGTATATGTTTGTTTTTGCAAATATATTGGGTGGGAATTAAGATAAACTTGTACTCTGAATCTGGTGATGGACAGGCAGGTAAAAAACTGTGTGGAAAACTGAATGCTGAAGTAGATCTTTGAACCCAGAGGCATGGGTTCCTTTGCCTCCCTGAACCCAAGAAACCTGCTGGATTCAGTGGGTTTTTCTGTGCAGCATTACATCTCTGACAGTGGCCAGCTAGATCACAGAATATGAAGGAAACAGTTTTCTTCATTTAATTTTGCACTCTGTAATTTGTTTTCATGGATTTATGGCACAGCATTATTTAGAAGAGGGTTAGAATAGCAGGGGTGTGGAACCTCTGGCCTGTGGGCCAGTCTTGTCCCACCATTCTCCTTCCACCACACTCCAACGGCCTACTTTGACAGGCAGGTGAGTCACATTCAGTCAGGTGGTGGTCATGCCCTCTTGTGAAAGTTGCCTCACAAGGGTGTGGGGAGGTAAAAATCTGGCACTCTGGGCCAAAAGGTTCTGTACTCCAAAATATATATCATCAATTTCAGCATTGAATCCACTGAGAGGTTTGTTCGCTGGAACACGTTAGCAGGACACTGACAGATCTAGACCAAATGAACTTGAAAGGAAGCCCCACTGTTTTCAGTGGGACTTTTTTCTGAGTATGCATATTTGGGAAAACACTTGATGCTGTTTTTATGAAAAGGTTTATCTACCACTATTCTACCATAGCTATAGTGGCATTCATCTCCTCTGAGTAAAGATATATTGCTAGGACTACTAATAGTTCTGACATATTTTCTGACATATTTTCAAGTCGGCGTACACAGAACTGTAACATTAGTTTTGTGGTAAAATAGTATTTATTTTTAGCTTTGTAGACTAAGCAGTGGTAAAAAGTTAAATGTAATGTTTGCTCGTTACCCTCTGATTTCCTTGTTTTTGAATGCCCATATTCAAAGGGAGGACAGCAGGGATTCCATGCCTTTTAGCATTTATATAGAAAATGAAATTTTGTCAGATATAATGTTTTTTATTTTGGTGTGGGAAGCTGAAATTCCCTGCTTTCTTTCAATTTGATCCCTTTATCAGAAAGATTTAGAACTGTGCAGCACAAGCCAGTGCATGTTTACTTGAAATCAAGTCTCACTGTGTTAAGTGAGGTTTACTCCAGGTAAGTGTATGGAACTGCAGTTTTGTGTATGCTTTCTCAGAAGTCCCACTTAGTAAGTACGTAAAATTGCAGTCTTAAGTCATTTGACTCTATCCAGAGAGTGCTATATTCAGTTGGTGCATGTTCTACAGTACACCAACTCCCTTTCTTAAGTTGCTGCTATTCTACCATCCAATTTGACTAAAAGAACCCATACTCAGTCCTACTGAAATTTGGATATAAAGTTAACAATGCTTCTTTTTATAAGAAGTTGCTGTGGATCAGAGTTCTGACTTTGGTAACAAGGCAAATACAAAAGGTTTGCCCCAATATTTAGGCTGTAATAATAATAAGGAAAACTCCTTATTACCATGCATCTTGCTGGCAGTCTTTTATTTCAAAAGAGCTAAATTCAATAGTTACCCTTAAAACATCCATAGAAAACCACAAACAGGATACAGAGGAGTTGCAAAGGGTTAGGTTTTTTTAAACCCTAACCCTTCACATTCATATTATCTGAACTGCCCTGAGATCTTACGAAGAAGGGTGGCATATAGGTCTAATAAATATTATGAATGTAATAAAAATTGCAGTAAAATGTAACTGCAGTGTGAGGGAATTGGCTGTTTTGGATATACTGTATTTTTTGCTCTATAAGGCTCACTTTTTCCCTCCTAAAAAGTAAGGGGAAATGTGTGTGCGTCTTATGGTGCCAATGCAGGCTGCACAGCTATCCCAGAAGCCAGAACAGCAAGGCGGATTGCTGCTTTCACTGCACAGCGATCCCTCTTGCTGTTCTGGCTTCTGAGATTCAGAATATTTTTTTTCTTGTTTTCCTCCTCCAAAAACTAGGTGCGTCTTGTGGTCTGGTGCGTCTTATAGAGCGAAAAATACAGTATTAGCCCACAGTTGAAGCATGTGAGGTTGGTCCTGTGTTTGTCCTATCAATGAGTAGAAACTCTGAGTAGAAGCTGGTATGAAGAATACTAACTGTGTTCCTAGGAGACCCTGGAAGTTTCTTGGTGAGAAGTTCAGTATTAGTGCATAAATTGCCTGAAATACAGATCAACCACCACCAATGCCAATTTTCCTTGATAACATATATGTTGGCATTTCTAGAGGTGTGTTGTGTGAACTGGGAATGCACCCCAAAATGCATTCCCTAGAACTGTTTGCACATGAAGGGAATTCTCACAAGAAAATTGGTGGATGAAGTGTGCCATTAAGGTAGGAAGTATGAAAATACCATTCTCTAGGACAGTGAATGTGAGACTTTTGCATTTTTCATAGAAAAGGAAGTAAGTGTTATCACATGGCGAGTCCACGAGGTGGTGGAAATAGAAAAGAGGAGTCTATTTGGTTGCTGAAATTCTTAGAAATTTGATCCTGATACCCCAGATGGCATTGTGAAAGCAAAGGGGGGGGAATTATGGGTGGGAAAAATTGGTTTCTTTCCCAAAGACTTAAATCCCCCCCCCCAAAAGAATAACTGGAATTTTGGGGGAATAGTGATAACCCCGTCATCTGCATTTTTTTTTCTTTTGGAATATGTAGTATGAAGATTTTCATAAAATATCTTTGAAACTGATGGATGGCGAGTATTGTTATTGTTTGCTATTATGATATGTATTTTTGTGTTTTTATATTTTATGCTGCCTTTCAGTCTTCAGACAATCTGCATAAAGCATCAGAGATTTATAATTCCTGTGTATACCAAAAACATACACAAAATTCAAATCTGAGATACATTCTGCACCTATAAGATTCTGCTGTCCTTATGAGAGGAGTATATAGGACCTTCATTACTTGTGAATTGCTTCTTGCCTTCTTCTGGTGACTTTTGATCTAGGTTGGATCTAGACACATCAAAAAAGTGATTGAGTTAAACACGTTGTAAATTTCATAATGGAAATACTGTTGACAAAAGACATCAGCGCCATCTGGTTTCACAGTATTATAACGCATATAAAGCGTTTCCTCTTTACCAGTGCACCTGAGTCCTTAGTTTAGAGATACTAAATGCATGTACAGTGGTGCCCCGCAAGACGAATGCCTTGCAAGACGAAAAACTCGCTAGACAAAAGAGTTTTCTTTTTTTTTTGAGTTGTTCCGCAAGACGAATTTCCCTATGGGCTTGCTTCGCAAGTCGAAACGTCTTGCGAGTTCTTGCGAGTTTGTTTCCTTTTTCTTAAAGCCGCTAAGCCGTTAATAGCCGTTAATAGCCGCTAAGCCGCTAATAGCCGTGCTTCGCAAGACGAAAAAACCGCAAGACGAAGAGACTCGCGGAACGGATTAATTTCGTCTTGCGAGGCACCACTGTATACAGTCCATTTGACTTAACCCCTTCCTCGTTGTAGTTTCTTGCTCCCCGGAAACAACTTATCCTTACACACCATGCAAGCGTACCCAATAGTAAGGTACAGTATATAGAGTGGATCTCACTTCTGAGTAAGCATGCATAGGATTGCTCTGTGTATTTCATAAATACACTAAAGGATGCAGTTAAGTTATACACAATGCATTTTGTGTTAAAACAGTAAAATAAGTTTAGGTTTGATAAGAAATTATTGTATAGATTTAGTCCCAAAATTTCCACCCCCACCCACTAAAAAGAGGACCCATTTCCCCCCCATCCCATGGATTTCATATTTTTGTACATTTTACATATTGACCTAGGATTTGAAATTGTCTTCAAGCTCCTGGCCCCATGCATTGCATGCAATTCTCATGTAAGAGGTGCTTTCTGAACGTATATATGGTACACAGTTTATGTTTTACGTTTGCCTATTATAGTTCTTCCCGCCCCCCAATAATTCTGGGAATTGTACTTTCCTTAGAGTGTTGAGAAAATTTAGATCTATAACTGCCTGCAAAGACTATCACCACGATCCAGCTGGATGCATGCAAAAAACAATACATGACCTATTTTTTTATACACATGTACTCTTCATGTCTGCACAGGCAGTTTTGTAATTAGTTATGGTGATTAAATACCTAGTTTTGTAAAACAGTCTTTGGATATGATGAAAGGGAGATAAGGGAAAAAATGCAGTTGAAAATAATCTGATATTGTCTCTAGCAGTTGTTTAAATAAGAATGTCAGCAGTATTTTTGAAACTAGACAGGCACGTTTTAAGTAATCAGTGTGTGAGATATACTTGCCAGTTTTGTGTTTTATGTATGTAACCCTAATGGGTGATATGCAGCAATGTCTGTCTTGTCAGTGGAAAGGACACAATTGGTAGAATGGATTCGCCAGCCCCCATGTGCCCCCCAGATTTGTTCCAGAGTGTCAGGAGATTCCCCTGAGCGTATTAAGATGGGAGGGGGTGCTGAAAAGGGAGGAAAGGAAGGAGAATTTCTGTTGTGCAAGTGGAAGTCCACTTGTAGAACATGGAACAGCGTCCAGTCGGAATCAATTTTATCCAGTGATAGTTTGAACTTGTATTCAGAATTGAACTGACTAGTATACAGCGCTGTGGTAGCTATTGTTAAAACAATAGTAAAACAAGAAACATAATATTATTTTTGGCAGCCAACAAATTTCAGGTCTCTAGATCAAAGGAATTTTTAAAACTGGTATACTTGCTTAAGAATCCCATATGTTTGTTTGTTTGTTTTTAAATAACCATATACTGATAGCAATTAAAGCTTACTTGTACTTTTGCAGCCAGAACAATATTGATGGCCCTTCTCTTGCTTGCTTGTCACCTTAGGAGTAACCATGAACATATGCACAAGTACAAAAATATCTGCAGGAAAAATTATAAGGGTGTATAGTCCTCTCCCCGCAGCCTGCCAGCCTCATAACATTGAATGTTGGCTGAGTGAGGGGGAAATAGAATTGATTGCTGATACAGTGAGACAGATTATATTATTTACTTATCTATACAGTCATACCTTGGGTTACAGACACTTCAGGTTGCGTTTTTTTGGGTTACGGACCGCCAAAACCCAGAAGTACCAGAACAGGTTACTTCCGGGTTTCGGCGCATGTGCCAAAGTGCTAAATCACGCTTTGCGCATGTGCAGAAGCGCCGAATCGCAACCCGTGCATGTGCAGACAAGGGTTGCAAACGCTGCGGGTTGCTAACGTGCATCCTGCACGGATCACGTTCGCAACCCAAGTGTCCACTGTATCTACAAACACACACACACACTGCAGGAAAAATTATAAGGGTCCTCTCCCCCCAGCCTGCCAGCCTCATATCATTGAATGTGAGGGTGAAATAGAATTGATTGTTGATACAGTAAGACAGATTATATTATTGACATATCTACATCTACAAACACACACATACACACACACACACACACACACACATATTTTGATTGGGTAGAAAGAACCATATTATTGTATATGTAGGTCACTTTCTGGTCCACACTGAAAAGCTATTCTTAAATGTCCCCAGAGATGAAAGAGAGGTGCGGGTGTCCACATAAATCATTGAACAATCCAAATAATTTAATGTAGGTGGTCACCTGTGTGTCCACCCAAAACCCAAAGGTGAAAAATGGAGGGGGAAACCCTGCCAACATCCACTGCACCATTTGGTTGCAGGGCCTCAGGGTAGAATAATATTTCTCCAGATAGTTGGAAAACGAAGTAGTGTTGATTCATGAAATGATCTTTCTATTTTCATATTGTTGAAAATGGCATATTTAAACTGTAAGCTGAGAGCCCCAGATTCCCCATCCATATTATAAGTTGCCTTGATAATTTGTTGAAGGTTGGGATATAAATAAAATAAGCAGCCTATTGAAGTTGTGATGGACCAATTTTATTTTTTTAAAAAAGATAAGTGCCACTATTTTAGGATTATTGAAATTCCTGCATTGCAGTGGGTTGAGTTAGGTGACCCTAAGGTTCCCTTCCAAAACAAATTGTCCCTTCCAAAACAAATTGTTTTGGAAGGAGCTCCAAACCTTGTAGGAATTTGTGAGACTTGACTGGATGATGCCCAGAACCCTGTGTTGGCTTGACAGCTGGTGATGGTATTTTCAGACCACAGAGACCACTGAAATTGAGTACATATTGTTTAAGGCCCACCGATCCCCAGTAAGTTCTGACAATGGGACTGTTCTACACCAAACCATTAAAATTTGGGGCAAGCAAAGGTGGTTGGAATATTGAAGAGTGGAGCCTATGTTACTGCTTTGCACATTTGAGTCAAAGCTGCGTTTGGAGGGTGCATCATGACATAGGAAAGCAAACTGTACCTTTCCATGTATTCTCCATGTATTTATTTCATAAATAGCATAGCAACTTAATGAGCATAAATTCAGGTTAGATAACAGGAGAGGTTACAATACAAATCAAATTTAAAATCAATATTGTGTACAGTGGTGCCTCACAAGATGAAAAGAATCCGTTCTGTGATTCTCCTCGTCTAGCGGTTTTTTTGTCTTGCAAAGCAAGCCCATTGACGGATTATCGGATTAGCGCTATTAGCGGCTTTTAGCGGCTTTTAGCGGCTTATCTGCTGATCAGATCAGCTGATAAGCGGCTTAGAGGCTTAGAAAAAGGGGGGGAAAGGAAAAAAACCCAGCAGGAACTCGCAAGACATTGTCGTCTTGCGAAGCAAGCCCATAGGAAATTCGTTTTGCGAAGCACCTCCAAAACGGAAAACTCTTTCGTCTAGCGAGTTTTCCGTCTTGCGAGGCATTCGTCTTGCGGGGCACCACTGTATTATTATTTTTTAAGATGACTAGAATGCCTTCATTTCCCCCCTGAAAAATCTTAAGGCAAATGTATATTCTGGGAAATACCTGGAACCTATCCTGTTGTTCTAAAATGAGATCCTCTACTATACATTACAAGTGAGGGATAGACAGTGTGATGCCCTTCAGATGTTGGACTACAACCAATGCTATTTTTCTAGAAAAAGAGGTGCCAAAACTCACCATAGACACCTCCCTTGTTCTTTCATAATGGCAGTGGCACCCACCTGAGAGGTGCCAGAGCAATGTTCCGGTGAGTTCCAGCTGAAAAAAAAGCCCTGACCACAACTCCCCATCAGCATCAGCTAGCATAGGTAATAGATGGTGGGCGTTATAGCCAAACAACATTGGGAGGGGGCCACATTTGCTATCTTGCTATAGATTCCAGTGTTAGAGGATGGGATAGGAATGCTAGGGGCCATGTGGCTCCTGGAACCTAGGTTGTAGGTGCCAAAATAAAATGTCACGGCACTCCCACCCCCCACCCCCTTCCAGACCAGGCAGCCCTGCGGCAATAAAAAATTACTGCTGGGTGAATTTTTAGTGAATTGGGGTCTGCAGGGTCTTTGCTACTGCTCTACCCTGACAAACATCTTGCTCACTCAGTAGCTCTGCAGCAGCAATTCATTCATTCATTGGCTGCTGGGTGAATCGGAGGTGGGGGTGGATTGTCAGTACACCTTTGAGCCGATGCCAGCGACTGGGCTCAATATCTGGATCTGCCCCGACTGGGCTAGGTGAACTGAAGCACTTCCAGAGACCTTTCACTCCTGGAAAGCAGGTCTAAGTGCACTGGACCCACAACTGTGAGTTGTGAGCACCAAACTCAGCAGAGTATGAACATCACGGAAGAAAGCTGTGAAGCATAACTTCTTTTATTTTCTAATAGCTATTGCAAACTAAAACTAAAGAGCTACTGGCTTGCATGAGTGTTACAGCTCTCACTCAGCCATCTAATCTCTACAGGGATAACACTCAGACTCCACACAGAGTCAGGCAGGAGCGGAAGAAGCAAAGAGCAGTTTCCGCCCCCTCCTTTCTGAAAACATCAGGAGATTCTTGCAATGGGAGGGGGTGAAAATATCCACAGGGGTGTCTGGTCTGCCTGATTCACCTAGCAGTGTGAATTCACCCAGTGAATCAGGGTCTGGAGGGTAGCGTGGCAGCAAAAGCTGCTTTACTCCGCCGAACAGCTGATTCACCTGGTGGCAGCAGCAGCAGCAGCAAAAAACAAAGACGTATGATAGATTCTGTATGTATAGGGTTTAAATGACTGCCTATCAAAATAAATACAGTGGACCCTCCGGGTACGAATTAAATTTGTTTGGGTGGTCTGTCCGCAACCTGAAAAGTCCACAGGCAGAGGCGCCGCTTCAGCGCACATGCGTGAAGTGCGCAGAGCGCTTGTGCGCATGTGTGCTCGGTGAAACCTGGAAGTATACACTTCCGGGTTTGCCGCGTTCGTATCGTAATGAAAGTTACGTATCCAGAGCGGTATGTAATTAGAGGGTCCACTGTAAATGGTCTGGTTAACATGACATACTGAGTTGAACCTTGGCTTAGCAAGATTGCATGAATGGTCTATGCTTTCAGTTGCTTTACTCCTCCCCAGTCCTTTTTCGCCACTGTAGCCAGGTAAGCCAATATTTGAATGTACAGTGGTACCTCTAGTTGCGGACTTAATCTGTTTCGGGGTGCACTTCGCACCCCAAGAAGTCTGCAACTGGAGTGCCTCTTCCGCGCATGTGTGCGGCACGATCGAGCGTTTCTGCGCATGTGTGAAGTGCACAGATCACTTCTGCACATGCACATGTGGCGAACCCGGAAGTAAACACTTCTGGGGTTGCCGCCTTCGTAAGCTGAAAGTCCGTAACAAGAGCAGAACGCAACTAGAGGTACCACTGTAGTATGTTGTCTGAACCAGGACCAGTGATTAATCTGTCTTCTCACTACTCACGTTCTGTAAACAAGGTTGCTTCTGTTTCACTGGTTGGAAAGGGCATTTGAAGGAAGATGGTAGAGCGGGGTAGCAAGAGACAGTTGCGGGAGGCAAACACAGCCATTGACTTGTGAGAGACGAATACGTATTTGCTGTGCTGATACTGGTATAGCATGATATCCAACAACAGGTTCACCGATAGCAATGCCTTTGGTATAATACTACATTCACCTGCAATTACCGTATTTTTCGCTCTATAAGACGCACTAGACCACAAGATGCACCTAGTTTTTGGAAGAGGAAAAGAAGAAAAAAATATTTTGAATCTCAGAAGCCAGAACGGCAAGAGGGATCGCCATGCAGTGAAAGCAGCAATCCCTCTTGCTGTTCTGGCTTCTGGGATAGCTGTGCAGCCTGCATTCGCTCCATAAGGCGCACACACATTTCCCCTTACTTTTTAGGAGGGAAAAAGTGAGTCTTATAGAGCAAAAAATACGGTACTTCCCACACAAATATTGTGTGCACGGAGGACAAGCTTCATTCACAGTAGATGCCCCTTACCTCAGTGAGAAAATTGCCATCTTGGGCCTGAAATGTTGGTGTTCATTTCATCTTCCCTCCTGACAAAGGGATTGTTCCAATTTATTGTTAAGTATTCCTTATGCTATTCACTTAATGAGTTCTCATTTTGAAAACAGTTGCTCCTTTGCCATCCTGCTCCCTGAGCTGCAATTTCCCCATCAGTGGAACAGATGTGTTGGTTACATGCTGGATTTGCAATTTCAGTTATTAAGATTATAAAATGAAAGCCTTTTCCCTGGAAAAACCAGTCCTATAAATTAGCATGCACCAGAACCTACCTTAAATAGTGAGAAAATATGCAAACTTTTGATGTGATTATCATACTTGGAAAAAGATGAGTGCCACTTGGCTTGAATTACACAGATCAAGAACGCAGTTCATCTTACAAATGGGTCTAAATTGCATTAGTATCACAGTTGGCTGCTAAATAGGGCTTATTGGATACATTTGAGCACAAGTAGGTTCCATGTTATTTTTGGCTGGGATCTGACATCTGTCCCAATGCTTACCCCCTGAACTCTTGCTGGTAATGGATCGTGTAGCTCAAAGGAGAAGCAGCCAATCTTATCTCTGAAAGAAGCCACCCAGAACAGTGGATTACATTACAAACATTGGTATTTATTTGTTTGCTATTGTTTACAGATTCAGAAAAACTACTGTGACACAAAGACTGATCTATTTGGCATTATTTTTTCTAGGCACGTTGGTATCTGATGCCAGCAATACTTTTGGTTGCTGCTACAGATATAATTATTGTTTAGGAAAGGGAAAAAGTCTAGCTTTATAAGTCTGTTTTAGGTGCCACTTAGACTTGATATTATTTGAGATGATAGTTAAGGAAGGGTAAAGAAGCCAAAACATAGCATAAACATGGGCCTTGGTCATAACTAGTATGGAATAAAATCATAATAATTCATCTTGAATACAATCCAGTATTTGTTGCTTTGATTTCTGCAGAAACTCCTGAAGATGATTTTTTCTATGAGTTCAGTTGCAATAGATCAGCTTGAGAATTTTACAGTGTTGCTTTTTTTTTTGGTTGAAGTAGTACAAAATGTCAAAAATTAGAAGGAAGGTCACAGTGGAAAATACCAAGACCATATCTGATAGCACATCCAGAAGACCCAGTGTATTTGAAAGACTTGGACCCAGCACTGGAAGTACTGCAGAGGTGAGTTGAAAAGTATTATTTGTATTTAATGTAGCCCCTCCTCTCGTAGAGCAGACATGTTTGGGAATAGTGTTTCACTTCCCCCAGTTGTGGGAGTTTATGAAGGCTTTTTTATTGCAGTCGGATGCCTTGTGGATTATAATGCTGGGGGCATTAGAGCATGGCACATCCGGAGACGAGGCTGGGTGGAATGGACAGAGAGCCATGTTCCGAAGTAACATTGTTGGCTTTCTAAATATGGTTCAGGGAGATGGGAAGGAGCGTTGGGCCCACATGCTCATTTCTCCATGTGCCAACTATGGTGCTGCTGCCCTGATTAAACTACCGTATTTTTCGCCCTATAGGGCGCACCCAGGGTTTTTGGGGGGGGATAAAGAAGAAAATATATATCCCCCCCCCCCCCAGGTGCGGGGCTGGGGCGGGGGAAGCCCGAGCTTCCCCAGCCCCCAGAACAGGCTGCTATCCGCAAGCGTGGCAAGCCCAGCAGCAACTCCCACCGGTCTCCCCAGGCTCGCGGATATCTGCCCGAAGCCCGGGGTGCGCTCCGCTGTGCTCCCCCGGTTTCGGCCTGCAGGCTCCTGTCCGCAAGCCTTGGGAGCCTGGTGTGACTTCCCACCAGGCTCCCAAGGTTTGCGGAGAGCTTCCTGAAGCCTGGAGAGCAAGAGGGGTCAGTGCGCACCAGGCTTCACTCTCCAGGCTTCAGCGAAAGCCTGCATTCACCCCATTGGACGCACACACATTCCCCCTTCATTTTTGGAGGGGAAAAAGTGCGTCCCATAGGGCGAAAAATATGGTAACTTACAGATCCTCATTGCCTCCAAAATGGGCACTGTGGGTTTAATGTTAGGATCAGGGTCTTAAACCAGAATCTACCCCATTTGCAACACTGAAGCTGCCATGTGATGAGAGAGCATGGCCATGTGGAGCTGATGCTTTCCCCAGCTTAATAAATTACGATTTACTAAGCAAGGAATGCTAAATCCAAATTGGCTTTCGCTCTCTTACGATATTTCTTGGGGAGAATATGTGGATAACTTTTGATTTCATGATATGGTATCCATGTGTGGAATAGAGAATACATTTCCCCCAAGCGAGATTGGCTACAGGCTTGTTAAGGTAGTGGTGGTGTTGTCTTTCCCTGTTTAGTGCAGCTTGGCTTCACGGCTGCAACCATTTAGACATTCCTCTTCTGCAGGTTCCCTTGATGTAATGCACCTTGTTTATTCCTGTGGCCTGTAGTCTGAATTATGCAGGGAGTTAACGGTTGAAGGACCCTTCTGTGGGGTGTGGCGAGACGGCAATTTGTTCTCAGTGCCATTTCTCAGATCTGTTGAGTGCTATAATTATTGAGGACCATTTATTTATTTTTGCTTTTTTGTTCAAAACGTACCCATACCCTGTAGGATGTGATGTGTGCATGGATGAATTGTACTTGCTTCTTTTAAAGTAGACGATTGGTCATCAGAAAAAAGACACACACACACGAGAAAGTGTTTACATGCACACTTCACATCTGAGGTAGTACACATTAAATTTATGAGTCACCTATTTAAAAAGCCTGTTATGAGGCCACCTACTATTTAGATGAGATGAGCAGCATACAGCTAAGCGGAGTACAAAATCATGACTAAACTACATACGTCAACAACTTAAGAACAAATGTCTGCAAGTGTGCGTGTGCGCACAGACACATATATAAAAGCAGAAATCCCTATCAGATTAAACAACACCAATAAACAATATTAAAACACTGGCTGATAAAATGAACTAAGGTTGTTAAAAATGCTGAAAACCATTTAAGGGCCTGGAGAAAAGAAATGTCTTCACCTGCATTACGTATCAAGGTAAAGTGCGATTTTGACCCTTAGTTTGGTGAAGAGAGGTGGCGAGGCAGTGTAGTTAATGAAAATGCGTTTTGAAATGTCTTGGGATGATCCAAAGTCTCATACAGGAGCACTATCAGATCTAAGACTATTGATTTTCATCAAGTTACTGTTGGGTGGGAATAATATGTGGAATTATTTGTTTTGTGAATTTTCACACAAACAGTACTTCCAAAATTAGTTTGAAATTCACCCAGTAATGTCTGTCTCTTAGACACAGTGCCGTAACTGGCTGAAGACTGGCAACTGCCTCTATGGGAACACATGTAGATTCGTACATGGCCCTTCACCACGAGGTAAAGGCTTTAGCAGCAGTTACAGAAGGTAAATGAAGAACTCAGCTTTATATTCACATGCTTGCAAAAGCTGTTTTCTTGTAGTTCTTTAAAACTTACAATGCAGCAATGTGGCTTTATTAAAAATACAATTAATTTGGAAGTGTGATTATGCCTTGCCTTTTGAGTGTAACTTCAGATTGATAAAATGTTCTTGTTGCATATTAATTTTTGCTTGAACAATTTTACCTGATGTCAAATGGGAATGGAAAACCTAATAAATGTATGGTTGCATAATGTTACTGCAGCTTCTGATTTGCTCAAATTTTGTATTGTAGCTGCTTAATACAACACTAAAAATCTCAACCTATGACTTCACCACAATCATTATTATTAGCTAGACAGTAAAACGGTTTACTGCACATTCACAATGTAGCATACCTTTGTGCCAAAACTGTGCTTTCATAACTGTGTCTCTACCACCAGAAGGCAGGATTAAAAATACTGCTGTAAGTGAAAATATTGTTTTGATTTGTAACTCCTGAAGAGCTACAGTTGTCTGTGTTTTCACTTTATGTAGCATTTTTTAAAGCTCAAATGCTTAAGATTGAATATCTAGTATATGGAATCAATTTACAATTAAGACTGAATACTGTGCAGTTAAAGATCTTCTGTAGGAGACTTAGGCTATAATCCTATACACAGTTACCTAGGAGTAAGCCCTTTTTAACGCAGTGGAACCTGCAGCTGGGTAGACATGCATAGGATTGCAACGTTAACGATTGCTGAGAAATTATATGTCTCGTGATGCTTTTAGGGATCATTTATTTTTTATTATAAAAGAGACACAGAGAATGAAGGACAGCTGTGATGTGAAGCACAAGGTTATGATTGACATTTATTACTCTCACGCGAGCATGGAATTGCAATGAGGACTTGCTTCCCATTTGTAAATGCTTTTGTTGATTGCAGACTAAAAGATGCTAAGATGTACTCAGCCAGCAAACAATTACTCTGTAGGTATTATAGATTCAGGGCACCAGTGTTGAAAGGAGAATGAAACCAAACAGAAGATTAAAATATTATTTCCTCACCCCACAGTAGATGTCTTCGCGTAAATTCATTTGCTAGTCTTGATTATACATAGTGACCATATATCACTGATATACTCCGTCGCAGCATGCCTTCAGCTTTGTAGCCAATGTGGGACCACCAGGTGAATCCCGAGGCGCCATTAAATATTTTTACAAAGCCATAGGGGGCAAAACTCACCCCGCAAATTAAAAAAACCCAGGAAGATTGTGTGTGCATGCAGTTACACGAGGGAGAGGGGTGGAGCAATGAACAGCAATTGCATGTGCAACCCAAAGAGGCATTTAATTCTTCCTGGTGCTGTTAATCTGAAATGACAGGAGCTCAGAAGAGAAGACAGCCGAGAGGACAGTGGCAATGGAAGAACAAGAAATGAAGGGGGAGGGAAAGAGCCAAGGGAGCAGAGAAGAGCTCGAAAGGAGAGGCAGCTTACAGGAAGGAAGCAGGAGGGATGATGGGAGCAGAGGTTCCTATGTGGCAGCAAGACCAGTAACAGCAGAGAGATGACAGAGAACAGGGAATGGGTGAGAGCTGTGAAATAGGAGGCAGGGAGTGAAAAAGTAGAGTCCTGAAATGGGAGTGACAGGCAGAGAGAGGAAAGAGAATAGGGCTGAGTGGGGTGCTAAATTGTTTAATTAATCCAGGCCACATTTTGTTTTGGTTCTGATTTGGTAACATAAAACTGAATTTTCTTTTAAATATAACAAATGTGTATTTATCAGTGGTTTTTTTAAAAAAGCTGTGTGCGTGTGTGTGCATGCGCGCAAAGTAGCTTTGCCAAATAAAGGGTAAAGGGACCCCTGACCATTAGGTCCAGTTGTGACCGACTCTGGGGTTGTGGCGCTCATCTCGCTTTATTGGCTGAGGGAGCTGGCGTACAGCTTCCGGGTCATGTGGCCAGCATGACTAAGCCGTTTCCGGCGAACCAAAGCAGCACACAGAAACACCGTTTATCTTCCCGCTGGAGCGGTACCTATTTATCTACTTGCACTTAAGGGTGCTTTCGAATTGCTAGGTGGGCAGGAGCAGGGACCGAGCAACGGGAGCTCACCCCGTCGCGGGGATTCGAACCGCCGACCTTCTGATTGGCAAGTCCTAGGCTCTGTGGTTTTAACCCACAGCGCCACCTGCGTCCCTAGCTTTGCCAAATAGTTACTCATAAATTTCATGTTCAAATATGCTTACTAGACTAGGGGAGAGTGAGAGTCTTTGAAATGAGTAAATTTCTGTGCTCTCTATACACTTGCAAGGGGACCTATCCCAAGTGCAGATGTAACACAGATGATCTCTTGATAGCGGTTGAGAGATCAGGAGCAGGGTTGCAGGCTCCCTTCTCCAGAACAAATTCTCCTCCCTCTTGTTCGCCTTCTAGACTGGAAGCATAATATTGTAAAATACTGTGTTTTGTCAAGTTAGAGCAAGGACGTTTGTTCACAGTTGAAATTTCTATAGTGGTGTTCTCTGCAGACATGTAAGGAAAGGGGAATTGCACATAGAGGAGCACAACCATCAATATATTAAAGGAAAGTTGCTGTCCTTCAAACATTGAACAGTTGAACAACTCTGCTTACTAAAAACCACATGTTTTATTAAATCCATTTACCTCTCCATTTACATGGAAGTTCCACTCCTTTCGAGAAAAACTGTTTCCAAGTCAAATAAAATGTACCGTATTTTTTGCTCTATAAGACTCACTTTTTCCCTCCTAAAACGTAAGGGAAGTGTGTGTGCATCTTATGGAGTGAATGCAGGCTACGCAGCTATCACAGAAGCCAGAACAGCAAGAGGGATTGCTGCTTTCACTGCACAGCGATCCCTATTGCTGTTCTGGCATCTGAGATTCGGAATATTTTTTTTCTAGTTTTCCTCCTCCAAAAACTAGGTGCGTCCTGTGGTCTGGTGCGTCTTATAGAGCGAAAATATGGTATTTCTTAGAATCATAGCCAAAGCCAGTATGAACTGGAATAAACCTTAAACCTTTAAAGAAATAATTAAAACTGGATACTTGTTACTTAGAGAGCTTATTTGTGATTTTAGAGTATGTGTGGATGTGTGTGTAGCATTAGGCTGCATGTAGGAAAGTACTAAGGGATGCATATCAATTTCTTGAGGAGGATTGCGCCATGACTAGATTTTCTTTTGGATAAAAGAAATGGTTGGGACTATCGCTGAATGGCATAATGCCTTTTGAAATACCCCCAGTAACTGCAAAGTAGGAGTTTACTGCTTAGCTTACATGTAAAATCTGAAGCAAGTGTGTTCTAGGTGTAAAATACTGTTTCCCTGGGGCTAAAACAATATGCTTTTCAGTAGTGCTATTTTTCTAGAAAAAGAGGAGTCAGAACTCACCATGAATGCCTCCCTTGTTCTCTTATAATGGCAATGACGCCCACCTTGAGAGGTGCTGGAATTGAGTTCCAGTGAGTTCCAGCTGAAAAAAAAGCCCTGCTTCTCAGAACATATAAAATATACAGAAAGCTCTCTGAAAGCACTGAACATTGTCTATGTAGGAGATGGTCAGACTATTTTATAGTGTTTTCAGGTACTGTATATTTCAATATGGGTACAGTCCTCATTTTCATTCCTCCCTCCAAATTTCAAGTTTCATACATGCTCTAAGGCTGGTATAAGGGTTCTATTTGAATGAACAATTACTTCTTAAAGAGAAACGAAAAAATGGAAAAATAAATAAAGAGAAACAAAATAAAAAAGCTCATACCAATAACAAACTTAGTTGGTCTCTAAGGTGCTACTAGAAGGATTTTTTTTATTTTGTTTTGACTATGGCAGACCAACATGGCTACCTACCTGTTCTTAAAGAGAGTAAAGTTTTTATATAAAGAGTAACATACTATTCTCTGGATTGCAGTATGTGGCCTTCTTGAATACTTGCAATTCACACAAAGTACTAAAGTAATCCAACACCTTCTAAAATTACAGATATCTGGAAAAACTTTCATTGCATAGTCGAATTTGACTGGACTTAACCGTCCGGGGTCGTTTACCTTTACCTACATTACTTGAATATTTTTTTTTATAAAGAAGTAGAAATGAATTTCTTTTCATGAATTTTGATTCTCCAGATATGCTTCCTTTATAGCTCAGTTCCTGAGGCTCTTTACTTCTAATTTTGATTTGTTAAAAATTGAATATGGAGAATAGCAAGATTTTTTAGGTATGTGGTTTTTCTGGTTTCATATTTTATATTAGAACTTAAACCATAAAAAGAATCCTTTTGACATAGCATCAGAAGGCACCTGTTACTTATGGATGAAATAAGTATTCGGAGATTGAAATGGAGCTTGTTTCCATAAATATTGTTGGAACATCTAAGGTTCTAGAATTTTCTGCTGAATTAAATCCTTAGCCTCTTCAGATTTAAGACTGTTTGCCTCTGTAGGATTTTAAGCTGAGCTAAATCCAAACAACATTTTGTAGCATATTTTAAGTGCAGTATTCAAAGTAGCTGGCTCTTATACATGGACACAATAATTCTTACTAAGATGGGTGACGGGACTGAGAGAATAAGGGCTTGCCTAAAATCACATGGTAAATTTGTTACCAATGTTAGATTTAATTAGTGACCTCCTTTGTCTACAGTATTACTTGCGGAGTTAGCTAAAAAAATTAAAATGAGAAATACATTCTGATTCACCTTAAAGAATGGGAAGTAATATTTTCTATATCACAACCACCACCCCAGGTTTGCTTCAGAGTATCTGCTCAACAGGAAGCCATAGCCAGCCCTTGGTCTCCCCTGAGTATATGCGTATTACGTGTGTAGTTTTGAACACCTGTTTTTCACATTCACAGTTTACATTTTTAGGTGCGCACTTGAGGTGTCCACCCAAAGAGTAATATACAAAGAGTCTCTTGCAGAGGAAAGAGGAAGCTCTTTGAAACCTGTTTCTAGTTTCCTTACAGTTAAAAGGTAAAGGTAAAGGGACCCCTGACCATTAGGTCCAGTCGTGACCGACTCTGGGGTTGTGGCGCTCATCTCGCTTTATTGGCCGAGGGAGCCAGTGTACAGCTTCCGGGTCATGTGGCCAGCATGACTAAGCCGCTTCTGGAGAATCAGAGCAGCGCACGGAAATGCCGTTTACCTTCCCGCTGGAGCGGTACCTATTTATCTACTTGCACTTTGACGTGCTTTCGAACTGCTAGGTTGGCAGGAGCAGGGACCAAACAATGGGCGCTCACCCCGTCACAGGGATTCGAACCGCTGACCTTCTGATCGGCAAGTCCTAGGCTCTGTGGTTTAACCCACAGCGCCACCCGCGTCCCTTACAGTTAAGACTTCCTAAATAAACTGAATATTTAAGCTCAGGAGAACGGGATGTATTTTCCTCCCTTTCCCCCCAAAATCAACCCATTTCGTCTTTTGAGTGATAATATTTTATTATAAACTTTGGTTAAGATATGATGAACATAAATGCAAGATGCCAAGGGTTTTCCCCTTGAGATTCATCTTCACAAGTTAACAACTTATTCAGTCATGTTTGCTTTATTTTCTTTTATTTTCATAGCTAGATATATTGTCTCAAATTGAGCATGTACTTAGAATGAGCTGGGCTGAGTAGTTAGCACAGGGTGAAGAAATATTGACCCTTGTATTGCTTCAGATTCAAATCAGAACTTTTTTCAACTTTGGGAAACGTAGAACAATCAGCAAAAGCTGATTGTGGTGCCCTGCAGACATTGTTGGACTCCCAGCTCCATTTTCCAGTGACACCTAAATAGTATCATATTCTTCTGTCATGTAGAAGAATAAATGCAGACCAGGATTGTAAGAGCTACTTCAAGCATCCTCAAAGCTTTCACTAGTCCAGTGGAATTTCATGCTTTTCTTCTTATGTCCCAGCCCCACTCCACAGAACTAGATATGGCACATAACTTTATCTGCATTAGGCATGTTCAGATTTTCATAGGAATACTGGGGTAGTGTGCTGTATAACTTCAGTTTTCTGGTAAGATAGTCTTCAGAAAATAACTCAAATTTTAGGGTGCTTGGTTTATAGTTGACTAGCTTTTGTGCCTCCTTTTCGATTGATCTAAAAGGCATTATAGCACCTCTTACAAGTTTAAACTATCTCTTAATGGCTCCTGAATTCATTATTGTATCATCATTGCATTTGGTTGTTGGAAAGCAGTGACTGGATAAAGTTTGGCATATCCTAGTTATGGGAAAATGTCAGATCAGCTAAGAGTATGCAGGAATCATTCTTTTTTTTGTTTGTTGTTTTTAACCTGGAATTTCCTTCATTTTGTTAAGGTTCCAAGTAAGATCAATTATGTTCAGAGTTAACTTTCAGTGGTTTACTTGTATTAAGTTAGATCTGGTGTTCTGTATATATCATGTATTTTGAATTGCCCTGGGGCAGGCTGGGAGATTGTTAGCATCTTATGTATTTTCTGAAAAAATACTATTTAAAACTACAAAAAGGGTTACCAAGATAATGCCCATGGGTGCCAGTGTGCCCACCAGAGCCTCCTATGGCACCTGTGATTGATCTCAGTAAATACACATCCAAAGTCCACAGTGCACGAAAGACAGCTTGCTTCTCCTGCTTAGCTCTTGTTTGCACTGGTTCGACCTCTTAAACATCCTCGCATTTCATTGGATGCTAGGATTGGATACCTAGCCTTCCTCCCGTATGTTCTGAACAGAGGAGAGGTATAACAAGATTTTCTCTGTGAGTGAACGTGGTGGGGGCTGATGGAGGTGCCTTTCCAGCCCATCGATGGGGTGGTTGATGTGGGGGCATGACTGTACCATTTGTGTACTCCTGTCTCTTTTGCTGCTCTTTTAGATGTTGCAGCCGTTTTATGTTATGCCACCCCCCCCTCCCTCAGTGGCCATCTTGTGGCTGGTGGTCACGGCACTTTCTCAAAATTCCAAGTGTGCCCAATGGCCCAAAAAGGTTGGCGACCATAAAAAAGCAAGTTGTTTGCAGTAGAATGGCATTTACATCTCAGCCTAATCAAGCATTTGGTCTCATGAAAGTGAATTGCTAATATACACTGGAAGACATAAGGAAACTTTTAGGCAAACTTTTAATTTTATTTCCCTTAGGTAAGGGACGATTTTCTAGGGCAGGGGACTTCCTTGGATTATGGAAGTTCATACTTTTTGTGCGGTTCCCGAACTACAGTTAAACTTGTTTAAAAGGGTTAGGCAAGCCTTCTTCATACTGGGTAGCTTTAATGGCAATTTATTTAGGGTTGGACGTTATTGTATAGCATATTACATGGCAGGAGCTGAGTGAAGACAGGAAACATGATGGCAAAGCACAACTGTATTATAAAACTGCAGATCTCAAACCTGTAAACTGTATTTTAAAAAAGGATATAGAAGCAATTATATTTTCTGTCTCTATTGTATAGGTCACCCGAAAGGCCTACAGGGGATCTTCGGGAAAGAATGAAGAATAAGCGTCAAGAAATTGAAGCTGAACCACAGAAGCATAATACAGAAGAGCAATCTTCTCCTGTCAGGGTGAGCATGGGATGTTCATATATCTCCTTGCTTTCTTCAGTTGTTTTGGGATGCAAGATTTCCTAATGCGGAACAAAACCGAGCACTGTGTTGCACTTAACCCCAGTTACCTAAGATGTGTTTAGAATTCCCTGGTCAGGATCCATTGATCCTAACAACTAGTTCTGTATTCCCAAGCAGGGTTGTGTTTGTGTTCTCAAACAACAACACCACATCACACTGTCCCTGCCTGGCCCATGCCGAAAACAAACCCCTTTTGACATAGGGCAAAGCAGTTTATGACATAACATGAGATTTTCCTGTTCCTAGGGGAAAGTTCACTGAGCAAGTCCAAGCCATTGGGTGCACCATAGATAGGACTTCTTAAATGTGTTTTTTTTTTTATTATCTTGGCCTTAACTTCTCAATGTAGATTATGGATGGGGCCCACACATACATGAGCGGACATGTGTGCATATAACGGGGATTTTTCCACCTCTCTTCTCCACTGAGCTTGCCTCCTGTGACAACCAATCCTCTCCTGGGGGTTGGAAGTTCACTTGCATAAGAAGCCTGGACCCAGTTTCTGCCAATTTTGTGTGTGCTACATCAGACTTTTCCAAGCATTTCCCCAAACCACAGGACAGTTTTTTTAGCTCCACTGGAGGAAGGTCTGAGAAAGCCTCGCGCAAGGGAACATTTGCACAACAGTGGTGAAAACTCACCTTAAGATTTTCACCTCTGCCCAATTGAAAAAGATTGTATGTTTAATATTATATTAAAACCTAGCCAAAATTGCTTCAGCATATATACAAGTTAAACTCATTAAGGGTTCAGTAGAACACAATCTTCAATTTTCTGTGGTATTTACTACTAGAAGGAAGTCATGGTAGTTTATTTGAGAAAGGTTCCTCTGTGCTAAATTGGATATAAACCAGAACAAAAATCCCTTTTTTTTCTTTGTACAAAAATTGAGAACTGAGATGCAATCTGTACAGACATAGATTTCTGAGGCCTGGAATCTTTACTTCGTGTGACAACATTGGTAGCTGAAAGCTCTAGTTAGAGTGTGCATTGCTTAAGAAATATGAAGCTTCTGTTGCTTTTCAGATTCTCTAAGAAACCAGTCTTCTAATGGCTCCTTAAGGTGTCTTTTTACAGCCTTAATTATTTTAAATGAAATGAGTTCTCCAAAGCGTTAACTTAATCCCCCCAAATATTGGATTGCATCCAGTGAAGTCATCCCATTAAAACACAAGGACTGTACAATGGGACTTCCTCTTCCTGACTCGCCCACTGCAAATTAGCTCCACACTGTTGAGGGAACTCCCGGAACAGATTGTGGGTGGGCACAGGGGGAAGAAGTTCTGTGGCAGAGGTGGAAATCCTTGCAATAGTGGGACAACTTCATTGGACGCTACCCTAAGACTTCAGTGGTTCAGAATGTAAATACTTTTCAGGATCCTAAAATATGGTTGACCAAGGGAAAATAATGTAAAATGCTCCACATCACTGTCAAATGCTCATGAATGTCTAAAATGCTCATGAAGGTCACATTTTCCGAGTCTGATGAGTGACTCTAGGACTCCCAAGTGCTTTTTAGTATGTCCCCTAATTTCCCATCAGATTTTGTCAGACAAAATCATAGTAATTTGCCTGTCAAGACCCCCAAACCCATAACGATAATCAGCTTTTCTTTTTAAAAGAAATGGCTGAAATAAGTAACAACACTTGATTGGATTGTTTATAGAAGTTCTAAATTGAAGCAGTGTGGGGAAATCTTGCATTTTGGATGGAATAACTGGCCGATTCGGAAGGAAAACTTCATTTTCAGGTTCCATGTGTGAGTGGTTTGTTTATATCATTACTTGTATATATTAAAATGCTTGGAAGCTGACTAACCCATGAGGGTATTGAAATTATTAGTTCTCTGACAATTGGTCCAAACATAAACCAAGGCACCCTGGTCAGTAACTAGGCTGAAAAGGGGACATTTTAAAATCTGATTGTCGACCCATGACCATGCATGGCAAATCCTGAGCAGTTTTAGTGTTTATGAATATTGCTTGACATCACAGTACTGATCAGCCAACAAGACAGAGGCAGTATATGATTATATGGCTTTCAGCCTACTCGTTCTCCCTAACCAATCTGCGAAATTTCATAGCCATGCAGAAAGTTGTTGGGGTGTATGTGTGTGTTAGTGGGCAATATTCCCCGCCCCTGATTTCCCCCGTTCAACACCCCAGTTTCTGGCCCTGTCACATTCAGAGCCAAACACTGGATCCTTCCCCCTGGATCCTGAAGACCCAGGCTTTTTAAGGTGGTGACTGTTGTAGAAAGGGCAAAGAGACAAGCCTTTTGCAGATTAAGCCTCCTAGTCCAGTTTGCTGCAGTAATGAATGCAGCATGCTTGAGGGACAGGTAAGGGAATCTCTTACCTGTACCTTCCTGCCAAGGAGCTGAGCACAGTTTTTGCGTTTGGGGAGGTTAAAGATTCAGAAATGCATCTTCTCCTTCCGCTTGGTTGCAGGGGAGTGATTACCACCTCTTGTTTGATATGGAAGAAAGGAATATATCACCCCACCTTGCCTCTTGTTTATACAATTAAAATATACTCTGGAGTATTTTTGTGTCCCTGAAGCCAATGCTTTCCCCCCTGATTAACATTGTGGTCTTTTGCATACTTGCACCAGTCTTATAGGGTAGCTGTTTAAAACTTAGCATTTGCCAGGGAATGATCCATCTATGCTGACGTATTAATTTGTTCTGCTGATGTATCTTGCATTTGTTTTATGAATGTGATCTTACTGCTGATTTCGTGCTGTTCATCACACTGCGGCATTTTTTCAAACGTGGTCTTTGTAAAATAAATTAGCAAGCAAGCATAGGTCTGAAAAGTGAATAGCATTCACCTGGTGAGTGTGTAAATGCAAAATGGAGCCTCCGGTTGTTTTAGAAATTAAGGGTTGGAAATGAAGATACAGCTGTCCTCTTAACTTCCTCGGGCCCTTTCCTGCACAGCTTCTATATGCCCACAAGGGCTTAATGGTGTGGATATAAGATCTCTACATCCAGCACCCTCTTTGCAGGGCTGCCTTAGTGATTCAGCTCACCCCTGCTTTCTACCTATCCAGTAGCTACTCCTCTCTGTTTTCAGGCCTGTATTTTGTCTCCCACCCACACAAGTCCTACTGGAAATTAAGCTCTAACATTTCCAGACATCTGGCTGAGTAACTTGCACCCTTCTAACTAGTGAGCTTTTCTTACAGCTGGTTCAGTAGCTCTGTTTTGAGGACCTGAAATCCCACCACAGGAGATAGCACAGAAATTCCTGAGCTGGTTTCAGGGTGTGTAAGAGGGGAGGGAAGCCCAGTTTACACTAGAGGAGGTCCTTTTGTGGGCTTCCACTTGCACGGCTGATTAGTTGGATCCCACCCATATTTTAATATCCTGATTTGTGAATAAACTGACATTTGAACCAACCAGTTTCCTGAGTTTGGACGCTAAGGAAACTCTTCATTCAGAACCGATATCAACAGCCTTGTTTTATTTCCTAATTGTTCAATCCCCAAGCTTCGTGCCTGCTTTTAGATTTCTAAGCATTATATCTGAACTAAGCCTTTCTCTTTTTTCAGTTCTTGTTGTAGGTATTCCTTGACACACACGGCATACTAGAGGGAAGAGTATGTTCTATAAGTCTGAGTTTTCAACCTATTCTTTTTTTTAATATCTGGAACTTAGAAAAAGCAAACCCTTCTTGAATGTTTTCATAAAAAAGCAATTAGAGTCATGAAGTAGGGGTGTGTGGCAGAAACACCCCAGCCCCCCCGCTAAATGTGCCTGCTTCCAACTATTGTTTTTAAAAATCAACTGACTTACTATTTATTTATTTGAATTTCTATACCACCTTTTATCCAAGGATCACAGGGCAGTTTATAATATAAAAACACAAAAATACATTACGTAGTAAGAAACAAAACAACACACGCCCACAGTTCTAAAGGCCTGTTTTGTTTGAATTTGCCTGTTTTGTTTTCCTCTGTAGAAAGAGTCCTCCAGGGGGAGGCACAGGGGGAAGGAAGATATTAAAATTACCAAGGAGAGAACTCCAGAAAGTGAAGAAGAAAATCCCGACTGGGAGACAAACAGAGACGGTAGGTGCCATGACCTACTACATTCATGGAGCCAAAATAAAAAATGGACTGAGAGAACTGCAAAGGAGTGAACTTGAATTCTTAATAAATCTAACTCCTGAAATAAAATTATTTTTAGTAGCTTTTGAATCCTGAGTAGTTTTTAAATAAGAAAGTAGACTAGACAAGATTGGATACAGGGTATGCAAGAAAAGTGTATTGGTTTGTCTAGTTTTAAAATCTCTCTTTTCAAAATACACTTTAAAATATGTAATGTGGAAGCATTACATAACAGCCCAGATGGAGAGCAAAAAATCACTGTTGAATGGAGAGGGAAATGAATGTAACAATAAGGCTTTCAGAACGATCAGACCATGTATTATATAAAGGCACATTTAATAGTAGTCGAACGGTCCCTTTAGCACAGGAAAAAGCAGTTCTGATGGAGTGGAGAAGCATTGGTGATGGCACATTTTTCTGCCCATCTTTTCCCCTGTCTAAATCTCCTTGTGTTAGACTAAGACAAGTGTTGTTCATAGGATAAAAGTGAGATAAATAACCAGTTATGCTACCCGGAACTCTTTGGGGAAAGCATTATTTAAAAATAGGTAATTTAAAGAATTACCTTTCAGGGTAACATAGTTTAGGCCGCTGACATCACTGAATAATTTCAGTTCTAAAAATCAGCGTCTTCCTGATTCCTAGTAATGTTACGTTGATCACCCTGAACCCTAATATCCTTATCCATTAAATCAGTGTTCCTCAACTTGGTTCCCCGGCTGATGTTGGACTATATCTCCCACCATCGCTAGTTAGCAGGACCAGTAGTCAGGGATGTTGTTGAACAGCCGGGGACCCAAGATTGCATCAAATTATAGTCATCCTATAGTTGACATGTTTTTACTATAGAGAATGTCAAGGATACCATTTCACTGACTTCTTTTGTTTGCTTTAATAAATTAAGATTCTGATAACGGAGACGTTAACTACGATTATGACCACGAGCTTTCTTTGGAAATGAAGCGTCAGAAGATCCAGAGAGAGTTAATGAAGCTTGAAGAAGAAAACATGGAGAAAAGGGAAGAGATAGTGATTAAAAAGGAGGTTTGTATCTCAAAAATAAAACACCACCTAGCCAATAGAAGTTTAAGAATTAAGACTTGAACAAGCCTTCAGGATAATAGTAGTTAGTGACGCATATGTTGCTGATAATGGCATACACTGTGTGCTACGTGCTCTTGAGCTTCCTTTTAGCTCCACAAATAAATGTGGAGTCACAACAATTTGTTTTTATTTACTTCATAAAATTTATAAAACACTTGAATGTAAAGAAAAAAGTCAAAGCAGTTTACAAAAAACAAAATTATCACCAAGTTATAACAATAGTATAAGACATTTGAAAAGCTAGAATAATAGACTAAAAACAGATTAAAGCTCATATCAACTTTCTAAACATCAGGGTAAACATGTCAAAAAAATATTTTTAGCAGGCACCGAATAGGAGCGGGTTTTGTGTGGCACCTGTAATAGTTCTGCCAATCAAAGTGGTTGAGTGAGCCCATACAGGGTAAAGCAGTTTTCGTAAATAAAACCAAGTTGTTCAGGGGTTTATCTACTAATAAGGACCCTGACCATTGGATCCAGTTGTGACCGACTCTGGGGTTGCGGTGCTCATCGCGCTTTATTGGCCAAGGGAGCCGGCATACAGCTTCCGGGTCATGTGGCCAGCATGACTATGCCGCTTCTGGCTAACCAGAGCAGCACACAGAAATGCCGTTTACCTTCCCACCGGAGCGGTACCTATTTATCTACTTGCACTTTGACGTGCTTTTGAACTGCTAGGTGGGCAGGAGAAGGGACCGAGCAACGGGAGCTCACCCCGTTGCAGGGATTCGAACCGCCGACATTCTGATTGGCAAGTCCTAGGCTCTGTGGTTTAACCCACAGCGCCACCCGCGTCCCTTATCTACTAATAGTAACACCTTGAATTGGCCTGGTAGCAAATTAGCAACCAGTGCACCACTCTTTATCCTTTTTGTCATTTCGTACTTCATTTTCATTAAATTGTTTTTAATATTGTGCTTTAATATTGTAACCCACCCTGGGTTCTTAGACTGAAGGGTGGATAATTGATACAAATAATAATTTTGAATGATTTCCGTGATCTCAACCTTCAGCAATACTTTGATAAACGTCTTCACAACATGTGTGTATATCCCAATCAAGTTGTCTTTGTATCTGCATTTACGTAGCCAAAACCACAGCACTTGTGAGCCAGAGAGCAAGAATCAGAGTTGGAGTAACCCTGAGACACAAATACAAAAGAATATTTAAGGGAATGAACTCGAAAGGGGTGGGGGCAGAAAACAATGGCATGTTGTTGAGAGATTGAGGGGGTGTAGGAAACTAGAAGGGACAGGAGTTAGAAGACAGACTTGGAAGACAGAAACAGTTACGTGTACATAAAGAACCACCTCTCTGCCTGGGTATATCACTTCTAGTTCACACTGAGAAGCTGTTTTTAAATGTCCATAGGGATGAAGGCGTGAAACAAGAGGAAGGTAAAGGGTAAAGGGACCCCTGACCATTAGGTCCAGTCGTGACCGACTCTGGGGTTGCAGCGCTCATCTTGCTTTATTGGCCGAGGGAACCGGCGTACAGCTTCTGGGTCATGTGGCCAGCATGACTAAGCCGCTTCTGGCAAACCAGAGCAGTGCATGGAAACACCGTTTACCTTCCCGCCGGAGCGGTACCTATTTATCTACTTGCACTTTGACGTGCTTTTGAACTGCTAGGTGGGCAGGAGAAGGGACCGAGCAACGGGAGCTCACCCCGTCACGGGGATTCGAACCGCTGACCTTCTGATTGGCAAGCCCTAGGCTCTGTGGTTTAACCCACAGCACCACCTGCGTCCCACCCAAGAGGAAGGTATTTGCAGATTAAACCCCGAAGTTTGCTGAACACAGCCTGACTGGAAGAGGAAAGAAAGAAATGGAGCAGAAAATCTGAACAGAAGCATTCCACATTGCGACTTTTTGTTGCTGGACTCGTAGCAATGTAAAGCAAATTGGGGCATTAACAAATTTATTGTTTCCCTTTGTTAAGATTTCTCCAGATGCTATTGGGTCAAAATTATCCTCACCTTCACCCAGAAAATCTAGCAAATCTCCAAAACTGCGATCAAGCCCCAAATCTTCCTCCTCAACTGCTAAGAGGGAGAAAAAGACTTCTGCAGTTTCTTCACCCCTCTTGGACCAACAGAGGTTAGTATATATGCATGTTTGGTAAAAGAAAATGTGTGTTATTCCTTGAGTGGTGATGTGGCCTAAAATTTGTTGAATGGGATGGATAGTGCTGGTTGTTTATCTTAGCCAGAGCTCCCTGAGTATTAGAGGGGGGAAAATGCTTTGCGTTGTTTTCTACAGTCAAGTGGTAGATAATTTTTATGACATGAATAAGTAACATTTATGTTATTTGAAATTTGTGAAGCTTCAAATAACATCTGCAGTAATAAATACCTTGAATTGTTCTAAATGTTGTGGATAGAATGGGATGACCTTTTGCTGACATAACATGCAAGCATAGTTCATTTTCTTTATCCAAAGTTAAGAATTATTCCTCGGTATCTCAGCCATAATTCAGATTGACTGCAAACCAAGCTACAGAACCCTGCTTTGCAGTGTGTTCGCAAAGTGTGGTTTTCATTGTCTGCACCAACCAAAGCATGCCTAAAGCAACTTTGCCACCTCTAACCTTTCCGCTTGCAAGGTGGCAAACAGGTCTCCCTGCAGATTCTCAGTGGGTTGAGATTTCTCTCAGCAGTTTAAATGGTCGTTTCCCTGTTCTTAACCAAGGATCAAGTAACAAAACCAAGTTTCATGTCAGATGTTGTTTAAACAGTTCATGAGAAATAAATTAAAATTATTCGTAAAAATAAAATAATTTCTCTTGGCTTCAAAGGAAAGAAATGTTGGAAATTATAATCAAAACATTAGAGATGACATGGGATAATTATGTAATCTAATGGATTGATGTTTGTGTATCTTAATCTGCTTTATGATCTTTTTGAACAATGATGAAATGTAAATAATCAGCTCTTGGGTTGGGGCAACTATCTAAAATGTTTTCAAATGTTTTCAATGGTTCTAATTTTGGTTCCTGTTTTGTTTTTGTTGGGTTGGTATTGGTTAAATGTTTAGTTGGGGTAGGCGGTTATTTTAATTGAGTATAACCGTAAACTTTATTATTTTTTGTTACCATTATTGGATTCTGTTGATTTACTGGTTTCTGTTATTATTGGTTTCTGTTGGTTTGTTTGATGCTTCTTTAGGATTTACAGTGGTGCCTCGCAAGACGAAATTAATTCGTTCCGCAAGTTTTTTCTTCTTGCGAGTTTTTCGTCTTGCGATGCACGGTTTCCCATAGGAATGCATTGAAAATCAATTAATGCGTTCCTAGGGAAACCGACTTCAGACCAGGTCCGGGGACAGTCTGTCCCCCGACCTCTTCTGAAGGCTGGGGGGGGGGACAAGGGCTTTTCTTCCCACCCCCAGCATTTTAAAAAACCCCGGGACAGCGGAGGGCTTTTCCGCTGTCCGGGGCGATTTAAAAGCCCCTGGGAAGGCAGGCGGGGGGGCAAAGACTTTTGCCCCCCGCCAGCCTTCAGAAGAGGTCCTGGACCTCTTCTGAAGGCTGGCGGGGGCGAAAGTCTTTGCTCCCCCCCGCCTGCCTTCAAAAGCTGTCCGGCCAAGGCTTCGCGGACCTCTCCGCAAGCAGCGGCAGCGCTGCCGCTGCTGGCGGAGAGTTGCCAGCATGCCGAAGCCTGCGCGCGCTGACATCAGCGCGCCCAGGCTTCGCGGACCTCTCCTGCCTTCAAAAGCCGTCCGGGATAGCGGGAAGCGCTTCCCTGCTATCCCGGACTGCTTTTAAAATACTGGCGCTGGGGAGCAAAGCCTTTCGGCCCCCGCCAGCCTTCCTGGACCTCTTCTGAAGGCCAGAGGGGGGGGGAAGGCTTTGCTCCCGACCGCTAGCATTTAAAAGAGGTCCCCGGAGATTTCCCTATGGGCTTTCGTCTTGCAAAGCAAGCCCATAGGGAAATTCGTTTTGTGAAGCGCCTCCTTAACAGAAAACCCTTTCGTCTAGCGGGTTTTCCGTCTTGCGAGGCGTTCGTCTTGCGGGGTACCACTGTATTTTTTTTTAAGTTTGATGTTTTCTTGTGTTTTTATATATTTTGAAAGCTGCCCAGAGTGGCTGAGGAAACCCAGCCAGACGGACGGGATATAATTTTTTTTATTATTATTATCAACTCACATCTGGTATGCTTTCTGGGTTTTTTCTTTAGAATAATACTTTGTTGCTCTGTACAGTCGTACCTCCGCTTACGTATCCCTCTGGATATGTAAACTTCAGGATGCGTTGGCAGCAAACCCAGAGGTATTTTTCCAGGTTTCGCCGTGTGCGCATGTGCAAAAGCGCTTTACGTGCCGCGCGCATGCGCAGAAACGGTCCTCCGGTTGCAGATTCCTTGGGATGCAGCAGGACTTCCGGAACGGATCCCGTTCGCAACCGGAGGTCCCACTGTACTTGAGTCTGTTCCAATTTGAATATGTACCTTCAGTAAAGGAACAATCATTCAATATCAGTTTACATTATTAGGGGACCCAATGACATTTTTGCTCAATTTTTAGCTGCAATACCAGTGCAGCTCTGTGCAATTGTAGCAGCCTCTTGGGGGCCCTGGACAAGCTTTTGTGTGCTCAGATTCACCAGATGGATTAGTCTCAATCACGTGCAGCAAGTTGATGCTGAGAAACAGCTCTTGCTGTAGAGCAACCATCATGCAAAGCTGGTCGCATGAGGCTTCTGCATGGCAACCACATTGTGAGCAGCAGTCCTCCCTTTCAATGGCTACGGCAGATTTGGAGTGAGAATATATTATGGTGGTGGTAATTGCTTTGAAACTTTAGGTAACTTTCCCCCAGCCTTTTGGAGTGCAGCTCTAGTTCAGGTAACATTTTGTGATTCAAGGCACACCGATTAACCCTTCCAACACTTGTTTTCTCAACCTGTTTTAGGAGTTCGAAAACTAACCACAGTAAAAAGAAAGGTCCTCGTACGCCTAGTCCTCCACCGCCAATACAAGAAGACACGGCACAAGGAAAGAAACATAAGGAGAAACACAAAGCGAAAGAGCGGTTAGAAGAGAACCCAAGGGAGGTGAAAGAGAGAGGCCGTGACTTTGAAAGACACAATAAAGAGAAAAAAGAGAAACAAAGGTATTTTTAATGTTTGTGTATAGTTGTTTGTCTAATTTTGCTACATCTGTAATTCGTAGACTACTAAACACTCAAGGGCTTATGTCCAGCTTGCCACCACTTAAGGCTTTTGATTTGTCGTCTGTTTACATTTCCCTGATCACATGATACACTACAAGTTTTGGAACTTACTTGTTGCGATCTGAAAGTGAGCAAACAATACCTGAAATCCAGAAATGGAAGGCAGTCTTCAGCAAGGCCCACCTTAGCTAAGTGATGACCATTTGCAGCACATATGGCATCTCTTCCTGGTTCCCTTCTTTATTTACAGTTGGATGGGAATTGAGCTTCACTTGGCTTGTTCATAGTCTCCCATGGCTGCCAAGCTTCGAGAGAGCAGCAAAAATACCAGACCTCGGTCTCATAAGCTAGGATACACTGTACGGATGACACTAAACCTTGGGTGGTCCACAGGTGGTTGACATAGTGGAACTTGGAGGACCTCAGAGGGAGAACATTTTCAGGAGGTTGCCAGCAGCTACTTAGTGCTGCCATCCCCCAAACTGGATAGCAGCTCCATAGATACCTGCCAGGACTAACAGCTCTCACCAGTTCATTATCGAAGGACTGCAGAAAGCTCTGAGAAGGGTGCAAGTTCATCTCTAGCCAAAGACATGCTGACCAAAGCTGCAAGGAGTCTTCCATGTCGTTGTTGTTGTTGTTGATGATGATGTTGTTGTTTAGTCATTTAGTCGTGTCCGACTCCTTGTGACGCCATGGACCAGAGCACGCCAGGCACTCCTGTCTTCCACTGCCTCCCGCAGTTTGGTCAAACTCATTTTAGTAGCTTCAAGAACACTGTCCAGCCATCTCGTCTTCTGCCATCCCCTTCTCCTTGTGCCCTCCATCTTTCCCAACATCAGGGTCTTTTCCAGGGAGTCTTCTCTTCTCATGAGGTGGCCAAAGTATTGGAGCCTCAGCTTCAGGATCTGCCCTTCCAGTGAGCACTCAGGGCTGATTTCCTTAAGAATGGAGAGGTTTGATCTTCTTGCAGTCCATGGGACTCGCAAGAGTCTCCTCCAGCACCATAATTCAAAAGCATCAATTCTTTGGCGATCAGCCTTCTTTATGGTCCAGCTTTCACTTCCATACATCACTACTGGGAAAACCATAGCTTTAACTATACAGACCTTTGTTGGCAAGGTGATGTCAAGGTGATGTTATTGATACCATGTACCTATTGCTGTTTGTATATTCCTCAGAGATCCCTCAGAAAGTTCTCATAGACAGAGACGTTCGCCTAGTCCAGAAGAACAGTCTGGTAGTAATTCTTCTCCTTCAAGAGAATATTCTCCTACCACAAGGAGAAGGCAAACATCTTGGGCTCCAGCTAAATCCAGCAGCCATAAACATTCCATTTCGCCATCTTGCAGGTAGAATAATTACTTATATCTTATATTGAAATACTGAACTTGTGTAGCCCAAGATAATTACTGAAAATGGGACACTTTTACATCTACTAAACCTGGGACATGTTTACCTTTTACTGACCAAGCCACCAAACAGATTGGAATCCTGGGGCTCAGGCGTTCCACCACTTTTTCACATATTTGATTTAAGTTTCAACCAGGGGATTGTGGGGAAATCCTGTGGCAACTAGGGAGATACATCTCTGCTTGCAGAGTGGTAGCTTTGTATAATAATGTGTGAAGGTGCTTAGGATTGACTCACTCTTGATGATTGATATTAAAATTGATACCTCTACACTGTCTAGAAACCTGAAATCTAGAAAAAAATCAACCCTGGTTAACAGTCTAGAAATAACATATATATGTATCTTCATATGTGGGATGTTAAATGTACAACAAATTGGTGGTTACACACAGTGTGTAGTACATTTGATACTCAAATGGCCCAAAACACCCCAATTTGCAGAAAAGCCTGAAAAAATGATATCTAAAAAGTTTATGCTACAACATGGGGTGTGGAATGTCCTCTGTCCCCCTTCCTACAATAGCTAGTTAGGCTGCTTTCCATTGTTAGCTACAGTATTGGTTGGTGTGATTTGATACACACATGCTCAGTTTTGTTGCCAAAGGTATGCAAGTTTTGGCTCTGTGAACTCCCCAGGTGGTGAAACCATTTAGGATCTATACATAAGTTGTTTAGAGCTCTTGTGAGAAAGAGCCATGGGATTAGTACAGCAATAATACTAGTCAAACGCTTCTAAAAAGGTCAGAAAATGGAGTGTCATCTCTCCCGCTTAGACATTAACTGTACTCCATAAGTGTTATATTAATTCCATTCCAGATAGAAGTCTGCAATTTGTTTCTCATGTAGACTCATTTCTTGACAGAATAAAAAATACAGTGGTACCTCGGTTGTCGAATGTAATCCGTTCTGGAAGACCGTTCGACTTCCGAAACGTTCGACAATGGAGGCTCAATGGACAGTCCTCAGAATCCATTGAGAAAATGGAGAAACACGCCTCGGAAGCTGTTTGACTTCCGAGGCGCGTTCAAAAACGGAAGCAATTACTTCTGGGTTGGCGGTGTTCGAAAGCCGAAACATTCAGCTTCTGAGACGCTCGAAAACCGAGGTTCCACTGCAGTCCCTATCTGGAACATATATCTATACTTAGAGAATGCAAGCTGTCTGAATGCATCAGCTACGATTTTAGCAAGAAGCTAGCAGCTTAAATATACCCTAGGTCTCTGCATTATTGGTCATGTTACTCAGGATCAAAGTAGAACATCACATCTGAAATCATATGGTTACATACTATGGTTGTCTTCGGATCTCACATTGATGTTATTATATATTGCATAAAACGATTGTCAGAAAATTACTTGCCTTTCTGAGTCCACAACATTATTATTTTGGTCACAGTGTAAGCTAATTGCAAATTGATGGGCAGCATTGTTATGAAATTATCTGTAAATATTCTTTCGTGATCAGAGAAAAATATTTTGTAAATTTAGGCTAGTTGTATTGGATTCATTTTCATCACTTGAAAAAGTGTTGTACAGTGGTACCTCGGGTTAAGTACTTAATTCGTTCCGGAGGTCCGTTCTTAACCTGAAACTGTTCTTAACCTGAAGCACCACTTTAGCTAATGGTGCCTCCTGCTTCCACCACACCGCCGGAGCACGATTTCTGTTCTCATCCTGAAGCAAAGTTCTTAACCTAAGGTACTATTTCTGGGTTAGCGAAGTCTGTAACCTGAAGCGTATGTAACCCGAGGTACCACTGTATAAAGCTCAGGGTGTTCATTCCACAGATTTCCCCCCGATTTCTATGTCTGCAGGTCTGCCTCACCACCAACTCAGCACCATTCTCCCGTGTCCTCAAGACATCACTCTTCCTCATCTCAGTCAGGTTCTTCCATTCAGAGACGTTCTCCTTCGCCACGTCACAAAAGAACTCCTTCTCCCTCTTACAAAAGGACCGCTTCCCCACCTGTAGGCCGTTCTTCGTCTCCTTATCCTCACCGAACCGAACCTTCTCAGCAAAAGCAGACCCCTTCGAGGCATCGTTCACCAGTGCGGGAGAGAAGCCGGCATGATCGTGAACGGATTTCACAGTCGCATGATCGTGAACGGATTTCACAGTCACATGATCGACGCCACGAAAGGAGGGATGGTATGAATAGGGATAAGAATAAAAGCAAACTTTTTATTTGTAATCTGTAAGAACAGTTTTTTTTAAGTTACAAGAGGCCAGGCATTATTTCTCCCAAGAGTTGTTAAACTCAAATATCAAATTGCTGGCTGCTGTCTTAACTACAAAAGACATCATTACTAGCATCATCAAGCTTATTGAGAAAAGTTAATGGGGTTGTTGATCTAACTCATGTCCTGGGAGTTAATAATAAACCATTAGTAAATCTTTTAGAATAAAAGAGCTTGCTGAGGAAGAAAACGAATATGCTGCTGCAAAGGGAAGTTACTGTTCATCACCTTTCTAGAATTCTTTGAGGGTGTTAACAACCGTGTGATCAGTGAACATTGTATACCCTGATTTTTCAAAAGCCCTTGCCAACTCTTTTCTCTGTGCAAAAACTGTGGAAATTCAGTAGGAATGCCATAAATGGAAAGCACTTTTTTATTATTGATAACTGGTTAAAGATAGGAGGCTGATGGGTCTAAATTAGTCACATTGGTGAAAGCCTGAGCAGATTCAGAATGACTTCTCTGAAGTGGCACAAGAGTAGAATGGCAGAAGAGAAGCGGGATGAGTACAAAATGATAAAACAAAAACAAAACTTTGTACAAATCAGCAATCTTTGGAAATCATAATGTAAAATTGCTGTGAGCAGAGCTCAGTATGTTGCAGGATTAGGGAGATGGAATGCAATATTCTTTGTTTTTAAGTATGTTTAAAATGTGTTTTGCCACAACAGCCTGATTGATTGCATTAGATTTATATCAAGCTTTGCCTGGAGTATTGAACAAAATGCACATTAGCCCCCTCCAAAAGAGAGGTAGAGAGTTTGTGTGACTTTTCGTTTAAGAAACATAGGTGTCTTAAGGGATTGGATGGATACCACCATGACCCTTTAAAAATGTTACTACTCTGCTCACAGCGTTTCTTGTAGTTTTAATAGATTGCAGTTTAATATTAGGACTGTTTGTGTAATTGACTGTTCAACTGCAGGTGTGCTAAATTCACTTTCAGAGTCGAGAGGAAAAAGGGGAAGAGAGAGAGACACTCGAGAGGAACGTGACTATGACCAAGAACAGAGCGCTCCCAGGGATCACAGAGACGATCGAGAATCGAGGGATGGGCGGGACGGGCGGGACCGAAGGGAAACCAGGGATAACAGAGACCGTAGGGATTTTAGAGAATCTCGAGACACTCGGGACTCACGGGACACAAGGGGCTGTAGCAGAGACAATAAAGAAGGTCGCGATCAGAGAGACCTGCGTTCTGCACGGGACACCCATGACTACAGAGACCGCGAGTGCCGAGACTCCCATAAAAAGGAAGAGCAGTATTTGGAGGAATCACGTAGCTATGGAAGAACCCATGGCAGAGAAGAGAGCTCTCGTTCCGAAACGAGGACAGACTCGAGAAGTGAGAGTAGAAATGAATCTAGAACTTCTGGAAGAAGTAGAGGAAGAGGACCTGAATTATCGGACAAAGGTATAATAAATGAAATGCTGTTTTTTTGTTGCATGATTCAGAGGCAAATTTCATTAAAGTTGAACTGTTTTCCTTCACTAAATCTCCTTTCACCATTAAAATCCTGTCGGCCTTCTGCCCCACTTACAAACTACAGACACTATCCTGTTTAATTTATCTGCAACCTTGTGGGTATTCCAAAGAGTTATGAAATACTAAGGAGCAGATGGGTAATGGGAAGGTAGAAATCCACTTGATTGTTGCCTTTTTAATAAGCATTTGCTTTTATGTGTTAAGAGAGCTAATATTAGACTGTATTTTTCTACATCGCCACTCCGATCCGTTCCACCTCTGCTTCATGAGATTGTCCCAGATTTCTTACCCAGCAGGTAAACTATCAAGTTTAGGGGATACAATTTTAATTCACCAGTGAACCTACTGAGAAAATAACAGTCTGATAGTGAAATTCAACAGGGTTGTCCCACTTGTGCAGCAGACTTCCGCTCATGTAAATAGGATTGTCCTGCCATCTCCTCCCTCCTCTCCTGTCCCGGACTCCAGATCCATTTCAGAGAGTTACAAGACACTTCAGCATATTTAGAGAGTCACAGGAGGCTACAGTGCAAGGAGAGGAAGGGGAAGTGACGCGGCAGCTAAAAAAGCCAATGCAATTCTGGGCTGCATCAATAGGAGTATAGCATCTAGATCAAGGGAAGTAATAGTGCCACTGTATTCTGCTCTGGTCAGACCTCACCTGGAGTACTGTGTCCAGTTCTGGGCACCACAGTTCAAAAGGACACTGACAAACTGGAACGTGTCCAGAGGAGGGCAACCAAAATGGTCAAAGGCCTGGAAACGATGCCTTATGAGGAATGGCTAAGGGAGCTGGGCATGTTTAGCCTGGAGAAGAGGAGGTTAAGGGGTGATATGATAGCCATGTTCAAATATATAAAAGGATGTCATATAGAGGAGGGAGAAAGGTTGTTTTCTGCTGCTCCAGAGAAGCGGACACGGAGCAATGGATCCAAACTACAAGAAAGAAGATTCCACCTAAACATTAGGAAGAACTTCCTGACAGTAAGAGCTGTTCGACAGTGGAATTTGCTGCCAAGGAGTGTGGTGGAGTCTCCTTTTTTGGAGGTCTTTAAGCCGAGGCTTGACAACCATATGTCAGGAGTGCTCTGATGGTGTTTCCTGCTTGGCAGGGGGTTGGACTCGATGGCCCTTGTGGTCTCTTCCAACTCTATGATTCTATGATTCTAAGTAACTGCTGAGTCCGCCGGCACAACACTGGCTCTCACCGTACATGTATTTTTAAGTTAAAACTAATTATAAACATTTTTAGATTATGAAAAAAGGTTTTCGTGATTCTGTAACCTTTCAGCACGGCAGCAGGCCACCTCCCTGTGCTTTTCTACATGTCTGTTTTCATTAGGTAGTCGAGGAGCAAGGGGATCTCAGGTCGACAGCCACAACACCAGCAGCAGCTACCACGACAGCTGGGAATCTCGGAGCAGTTATCCCGACAGGGATCGCTACGAAAACCGTGAGCACACGAGGGATTCTTCCTTTGAAAGAAGGCATGGGGAAAGGGACAAGCGTGACAACAGAGAGAGAGGTAGGCGCTGTTTATACTTGTATCAGCAAGTAGCTGAAGCAGAACAGTTTCCTAAGGACAGTTATGCAGGGGGGAGAGTGATTGTTAACAATTGAATAAAGAGGGAAATGGGCTCCCTGTATTAAAGAAAGGCAGGTAGAAAGTGTCTCCCCAGGGTGAGAGACTGGGAGAAGAAGTAGGCTCCCAGGTGGAAGAATCTATCACCTCTGTATGTGGATAAATGACAGGGTATACAGTGATACCTCAGATTACATACGCTTCAGGTTACATACGCTTCAGGTTACAGACTCCACTAACCCAGAAATAGCGCTTCAGGTTAAGAACTTTGCTTCAGGATGAGAACAGAAATTGGGCTCCAGTGGCGCGGCAGCAGCAGGAGGCCCCATTAGCTAAAGTGGTGCTTCAGGTTAAGAACAGTTTCGGACCTCCGGAACGAATTAAGTACTTAACCTGAGGTACCATTGTACATGATAGAAATATACGGAAAGGCCTTACAAGTATTTTTTTTTCTCTTTTCTCTTGCTTTTTTATATTTTGGCTTTTAAAATATTTTTATTCTATAGTTTGATTTTTATTGTATTTTATCTTGAAAATTGTTAATAAAACATTTTTTTGGGGGGGGGGGAGGAAGGAAATGGACTGACTGTGGTCCTGCTACTTCAGCAGACATATTAGTTGTTAACTAGTTTGGTAACTTGGGCCAATATTAGAAGCCCAAAGTATTAGAAGCACCACCATTTGGCTGATCAGTGGTGCCTGCAAATCCCATGGCAGATGTAGGGCAGATGTAGGGCACTTTTGGCTTCGCCAAAGCTCCCTTATGTGTCCAGTGGGGAGGCCTGCCAAACTAATGGGCTGGAGCTTCCCTTCTGCAGGAATACACAAATAATTAGCTGGATGTTGAAGTCTGTCTGTTTATGCAGGGAAACGAAACCTGTTTTATCATTTCAGATCCGAGACCAAGCTCGCCAGTACGACACCAGGGAAGGAACGATGACGTCGAACGTGATGAAAGATTAGAAGAGCGAAGGGGAGATAGGGGTGAAGACCGAAGAGATGAAAGACAGAGGGAGAGGGAGAGAGAACGCGAACGCGAGCGAGAAAGGGAGCGCGAGAGAGAAGCTGAACGTGAACGTGCCCGTGAGCGAGAACGCGAGAGAGAAAGGGAGAATAAAGACAGGGAACGGGACAGGGATCACGACAGAGAAAGGGAGAGGGAGAGGGAAAGAGAGAGGGAGCGAGAACGGGAGCGAGAAAGGGAAAGGGAACGAGAGCGTGAACGAGAGAGAGGGCGTGAAAGAGAGAAGGAAAGGGAGCGCCAGAGAGAGTGGGAGGACAAGGAGAGAGGAAGAGAAGAACGCAGAGACAAAAGAGAAGACATCCGGGAAGAAAGGGCCACACGAGATAGTCGCGAAGAGAGGAAGTCAAAGTAAGTTTGGTTTTTAAAAGAAAATGAACTGATATTTAGAATGGCCAGTTTGGCAGCATCAGACGGCAAAAGGACTAAATGCCTCTATGGTTAGGCCTGCAAAAGGATAATTGATTGGGGATACATTGAAGGTTCATATGCCATATGGTCAAAAAAAATTTTTTAAAGGAAGACTAGTGGACACTTTACTGATCCCTTGTAAAATTTTGATCTCATAGAATGATATAGTTGGAAGGGACCCCCATAGGTCATGTAGTGCAATTCGCTGCTATTTGTTACAGTTCTGTTTGTTTTTATGGTGAAAGATGAGAGATTTCTTAGAAGTGCATAAGTGTATTTTTTTTTGCCTGATATAGAAAACGTCACAGAAATGAAAGTAGCCCCAGCCCTCGTAAATCACCTAAGCGCCGACGTGAGCACTCACCTGATAGCGATGCCTATAACAGTGGAGAAGATCAGAGTAAGTAAAAGCATGCAGTCCCCATGCTAGATGCAGATTAGAAGTAACTGCTTTCATTTCACAAGCTCAGATAGCAAAGGATGACTTAAAAGTATATGCCTTTGTATGTCTGTATGTATTTTATTTCTGAGTTGTATGTGCAAGGCTATCATTCTTGCAGAGATTTGCTTTCTTAAGTGAAGCATTTATCTTGCATTTTGCATTTCAAAGTCCGTCCTATTTCTGATACTTACCTTCCCCTGCCCATTTTAGAGGCACTTTACCATGATCATAAAGATGTGAAAATGCCAGAACATTTGCAGATTAGCTAAAAACATGAGTGGAACTTGAAAAAACAATGAAGGCTGAGTTAATTAACAGTGGCGACTAACATGTCAGTCTGCAACTTCTCCTTGACTGTTGGCTGTGCGAGCACAAAACTCCAAAAATTAGAATTTAATCTAATTTACCATGTTTATTTTACTTGTATTTAGTAAACAGAGCTAATAATTTTGAAACTGCCACTTTCCTCATGCTGTAATTGCAATTCTTATCCATTCATTGCGAATTAGATTCTGAAAAAGAAAATGTTATAGTTTAAAATGTTAGAAACATTTTCACCAAAAGTACATCACTGATGTTAAATGTGCAGTCTGGCCAAAGATATTCTAGAGTATCCTTCTTTACTTTCAGGTGGTGTTTATAGGATAAGGAAACAGTTTATATGTATTGATGGCAGTTTTCTTATGAGCATCTTTCATGTCAAATGTGTTTGTGGGGTTTTTTTTTTAAAAAAAATGGACATTTAAAAACGTAACCGGCAACGGGCGTACAAGGAAGTCAGTCGCTTAATGTTGGATATGTGCAGGCCACTTAGTTGTGACCTAAGCGAGACAATCAGATGTTAAGGGCCTGTTCAGAAAAGAAGTGTCATGACGTATTTTTCATCTTTCACAGACGAAAAACGCAGATTACTGAGTCAGGTTGTACGGCCTCAGGAATCGCGCTCACTTAGCCCTACGCACCTTTCAGAAGACAAGCAGAGCCGGTGGAAAGACAGCGACCGAAAGCCGGAGAGAAAGGACAGCTCCAGACACTATGAGGAAAGTGATTTCAAGGAGCGGAGTTCTTCTTCTGGGGACAAACAGCGAGAGCAGCGGGAGACCAACGAAAGTTCAAGGAGCCGGGTGCAAGAAAACATAAGCAACCGGGCTTCTGAAGAGCGAGAGGCTGCTGACCATGCACACGAAGATAAGAAAAAAGTTAAAATACAGAAGAAGGCCACGAAGAAGAAGAAAGAAGATGACGTTGCGCTGGAGCGCTTTGTTAGCGAGCCGGCTCCAGAGAAAGCCCAGGTCTTTTCTCCCAAGAAAGCGCAGAAAAAGAAGAGCACTGAAAAGAAGCGCAAAAGATCAAAAGGAGATTCGGAGGCTTCTGATGAGGACAGCGGCCCACACCAGAAAAAGAAAAAAGGCCCAAGGACACCACCGGTAACCACCAGAGAGGAGCTGGTGGAAGCAGTGCCTGAGAAACCTGTGGTCATAGAAGCCGCGCCCAAGAGAGAGGACACAACGTTTAGCGACTGGTCGGATGAGGACGTTCCAGAGCGTGGGGAAAGTATTCTGGAGAGGAGTTCGGAGGAGCCCCACAGAACTAGCCATCGCGCGAGGACTGAAGCCGTGGAGGCCCCTCACCATAAACCCACGGAAGAGAAGAGAAGCAGCAGTCTTTGTAGCAATCGGAGCCGTACCTCCAGTCGACTTCGCTCGCCCTCCAATGATTCTGCACATCGTAGCGGAGATGACCAGGCTGGCCTTAAGAAGATCCTGCATAGCAGCGCCGGCGACAGAGAGAGAGAGAGGAGGTGTCTAGAAATTGCCGAAGAGCGCAAGTCAAGAATTGATCAACTAAAACGAGGGGTTCCCAGCCGCAGCACCTCTTCAGGTAGTTCCACTTGTGTTGCTCTGCTTGCGCAAGCTGCCTCTTCTCGCTTTCCTCAGATTCTCATAATACCTCAGACCTTTGCTAAGCATCAGCCAACACCAGGGAGAGGCTGCAATGGGGAGAGGATCAGGAAAGTTGCTGGCTTCCACTTACCCAAGTGTTGTATAAAACAATTCCTCTTGTGAGCCAGTGTGGTGTAGTGGTTAAGAACGGTAGACTCATAATCTGGGGAACCGGGTTCGCGTCTCCGCTCCTCCACATGCAGCTGCTGGGTGACCTTGGGCTAGTCACACTTCTCTGAAGTCTCTCAGCCCCACTCACCTCACAGAGTGTTTGTTGTGGGGGAGGAAGAGAAAGGAGAATGTTAGCCGCTTTGAGACACCTTTGGGTAGTGATAAAGCGGGATATCAAATCCAAACTCTTCTTCTTCTTCTTCTTCTTCATTGACGGTTGGTTGTTGGTTTATGATTTTCCTGATGCTACGCCCTCTTTAAATTTTGAAACTGATTTGTAGACTTCGTTATTGTCTTCATTAATAGCGTGATTTTGGACTCAAGTAGCCCCCATGGCGGCTTTCAGTTAAAAATGGCATCATAAAACAATAAACAAACCATCATGCCTTTTCTAACCATGGAACATCTTTAGATGTTCAATGGCAACTGCTTAGATCCTTAGTAGCATCACCTTTGCCTGTATTCTAAGGCGGTCCTATCACAAATATACAGTGGTGCCCCGCTAGACGAATGCCTCGCAAGACGGAAAACTCGCTAGACGAAAGAGTTTTCCGCTTTGGAGGTGCTTCGCAAAACGAATCTCCTATGGGCTTGCTTCGCAAGACGATAATGTCTTGCGAGTTCTTGCGGGTTTTTTCCCCTCCCCCCTTTTTTCTAAGCCGCTAAGCCGCTTATCAGCTGATCCGATAAGCCGCTAATAGCGCTAATCCGCTAATCCGTCAATGGGCTTGCTTCGCAAGACGAAAAAACCGCTAGACGAAGAGAATCACAGAACGGATTCTTTTCGTCTTGTGAGGCACCACTGTATTCTGCCCTTGCTGGTTGGGGATAAACATTTCATTTTGACAAAATGTGGGAAGGTGTAAAGCTGCATCTTCAGAGCAGAAGCATCCAAACCTTCTGCTTTCCAGGAATCCTTCCCAGATTGACTCATTTGCTGAGGGAGTTTTTCCTGTCTGCCAAAGAAACCTAGAGAATTGTAAGGGTGGAGGTCTGGGCACATAGGATCATACCCTAGCTTGTAAAGCAGCACTTAAACCACAGTTTCCTAGTGTGGACATCAAGGGAAACCATGTTCTAACAAAGCAGAATATCACCTTCAAAGGGGAAAAGCAAGAAGCGACCTGGCGAAACATGGCTTATTTTCAGCCAAGCTCTGTTAGGTGTGTAGTCCACGTACAACATAGTCATGCATCTGCTTAACACTTTTATCCAGATCGACAGGATTCAAGGAGCCACAGTTCCAGGCGAAGTTCTCCTGAATCGGATCGCCAAGGTCATTCCAGATCTGGGTCCTTTGACAGCAGGGAAAGGGTGCAGGAGAGAGACAGGCATGAGCACGATCGTGAACGGGACCGACGAGAGGCGAGGCAGAGAGACTGGGACCGAGATACAGCCAAAGACTGGCTAAGGAACAGAGAGCGGGACAGAATTCGCGAACGAGAAAGACAGCGGGAAAAGCGAAGGGATACAGATCGTGAGAAGGAGAGGCTACTCCTGGAGAACCCTGAGAGAGATCGAGGTGCCAATATTTCCTCTCAAGCAGAGTTATCCAAGCACAGTGAAACAAAACCGGGCAAGGAGCATCCAGAATTTGAGGTGATCTATTTGGACTCTACCTCCCTCGAGAAGGAAAGGCTAGATAAAGACTTGGGACCTTTGCAAGGATTCGAAGATGGGGTTGAAGCTGAGAAAGTGGAACATTTAGAAGGTGATGTATTATCGGTCTGTTTTTGCTGTCCAAATACCCAAATGAATCTTCTTGTTGGAGAATTGAGTGTTTCATCGTCTTCTTGTTTGAGGTTTCCGATCTTGGGTCCTCTTCACAACACCACCTCAGCAGTGTAGCCAGAGCCCTGAACAGTGTAGATGCCTCTAGAAGAGAGTGTTTGACTCTTCTTCCATGACCTCCAATGCAAATTATTCTCATATTCTCTCTCTCTCTCTCTCTCTCTCTCTCTCTCTCTCTCTCTCACACACACACACACACACACACACACACACACACACAGTTGCTCTAATAGGGTTGGGGAGGGACATGGACATTATCTTCATCCTCTGTGCCCTGCCTCTTGGAGCCAATTGCACTGAAGAGTTTATGCCAAGGGAAAGAGACAGGAGGAAAAGGTTGCAACATATTTCTCCCCAAACACTGTTTCCCTGCTAACAAGAACAGTAGGAGATCCTAATCTCATCTCCTGCAGCATGTTCAGTTGGCGCTTAAAATGACAACAAAAGTGTGTATTTAGTATGGAAAGTTTCTTGTTAAAACCCTTAACCAAATGGGTTTTAAAAAGTCTTCCCAAATATAATATGCAGCTCACATTTGGTTTGGATCCAAAAACGGCTGTCTGCTCACACCGAGGGGTGAACTCTGGCTTTTGCCCTTTGTGCTTCAGCCTCCCACATCCCATGCCATTTCAAAGAGGGGCCCAAGACTCTGGAGCATTTTGGGGGGGGGAGACAGGCAACTTTAGTGGGATCACTCTTCTATAAATTGAACTGGACTCTGACATTAGGATCCAAGCCATGGAAGGCCTGCATTTCATTGATGTTGGTATTAGTGAACTTGAAAGTTAAAACAGATATGTTTTGGCACTGTTCTTCTGTAGGCGGGGATGATGAAGTCAAAATAGATGATATGCAGTCAATGGGATCCGGTGCCGGAGAATATGAGCCAATTAGTGATGATGAACTGGATGAAATTTTGGCTGGTGATGCTGAAAAGAGGGAGGATCAACAGGACGAGGAGAAGATGCCAGGTGATATTATTATTATTATTATTATTATTATTATTATTATTATTATTATTATTATTTTATTTATACCCCGCACATCTGGCTGGGTTTCCCCAGCCACTCTGGGCGGCTTCCAACAGAACACTAAAATACAATAACCTATTACACATTAAAAGCTTCCCTAAACAGGGCTGCCTTCAGATGTCTCCTAAAAGTCTGGTAGTTGTTGTTCTCTTTGACATCTGGTGGGAGGGCGTTCCACAGGGCAGGTGCCACTACCGAGAAGGCCCTCTGCCTGGTTCCCTGTAACTTGGCTTCTCACAGTGAGGGAACCGCCAGAAGGCCCTCGGTGCTGGACCTCAGTGTCCGGGCAGAATGATGGGGGTGGAGACACTCCTTCAGGTATACTGGACTGAGGCCGTTTAGGGCTTTAAAGGTCAACACCAACACTTTGAATTGTGCTCGGAAACGTACTGCGAGCCAGTGTAGGTCTTTCAAGACCAGTGTTATATGGTGAGTTTTAGCAGTCCTTTTTATGTCAGGCCTGTGTGAATTGAAATAAATTCAACCCCTTTTGTTTTATGTCTACACAGCTTCTATGTAAAGATAATCTGTACTCTGCAGCCTGCCTAATTTGTACACATTAAATGAATTGCCTTCATTTTGTGATTTTGCTTAATTCCACTTCTGTTAGTCATGGGAAAGGGGGGAGAAATTTTCCTATTCTCTTAAGTTTTGTATCCCATCTAAATAACAGAATAACATACCAGTTTCTGGTTTGTAAACAGTGCTTAAAGTACAGCTTCCTGGTCCAGATCATGGGAAACCATAGTTTTAAGAAGTCATGACTTCAGCACCAAAGCTGGGAACATGATGGGAGGGGAAAGGAAAGGAGCCGTTGTGGCGTAGAGGTTAGAGTATTGGACTAGGACCTTGAAGAGCAAGGTTTGAATCCCCACTCAGCCATGAAGCTCCCTGGGTGACTTTGATCCAGTGACCATCTCCTACCTCATAGGGTGGTTGCGAGGATCAAACGTGGAGGAGATCCATATACACCACCTTGAGATCCTTGGAAGGTAAAGCTGGTGTATAAATGTAATGAATAAATATGGATGCAGGACTTGTTCCCAGTCTAATAAACCATCACTGGTTGCGATGTCTTGGCACATCCCACTTGAGCCAGTCACTGCCTCGCCTCCTAATCTGCATCACAGGGTTGCTGTAGAGATGATGAGGGGTAAAACTCTGTATGCTACCTTGAGCTCCTTGGAGAAAAGATGGGATATAAATGCAACCAATAAGAAAATAAGAAATAAGCTTAATAGCCAAGTGACTTGGAAAGAGTTTAAAATGTGCTATGATATTTTTTTTAAAACCCCAAACTTTACTGTTTAACTTCTGTCCAATTATTAAGAGATTCCTCTCTTCTCCTCCTCCATCCCCCTTTGCTAGAGAGTAGCTGGCAACTGTCACCATATTTTTCGCTCCATAAGACGCACCTAGTGTTTAGAGGACGAAAGTGGGAAAGCCCTGTTTTTTGGGGGAGCAGCTCACAGTTGTGCAGCTTCTTTTGCAAAGGGGAAAAGCCCCATTTTTTGAGGATCAGCTCAAAGTTGTTGAGCTTCCTTTGCAAAGGGGAAAAAATCCTGTTTTTACGGGGTTCAATTCACAGTTCTGCAGCTTCTTTAGGAAAGGAAAGGGAGCTGTTTCTACAGTTTCCAGACAGATCAGCCAGTCACATGTTGCTGGGGAAACAGACAGCCTCTGCCTGCAGAACATTCAGCAATGGAGGCCTGGACAAGGGGCCGGGGCTGGAAAGGGAGCCAGCGATAGACCACACATTCGCTACATAAGACGCACAGACATTCCCGCTTCCTTTTTAGGAGGAAAAAAGTGCATCTTATGGAGCGAAAAATACGGTAGTTTAATCAGAAATAGATGTCCTGTGAATTCCAGATTTCTAGCCATTTAAGGGACTGTGGTATCCATTGTATGGTAATAAGTGAGAGACCATAATTTTTTTCAGCACTGCCTTATATGTCCTGTTGAGCGGAGGAATAACTTCTTTTTTGTGTGTGTTTTCAGATCCTGTGGATGTAATAGATGTAGACTGGTCTAGTCTAATGCCAAAGCAGCCCAAAGAGCCGCGAGAGCCCGGAGCTGCTCTTCTGAAATTCACTCCCGGTGCTGTTATGTTGAGAGTCGGCATTTCCAAACAACTCGCCGGCCCCTCGCTCTTCACCAAAATTAAAGAAACATGCCAGAGAACAATAGAGAAGCCTAAAGGTAATAATTGGCTTGCCGGATCTGTCCAAATGAAGCTAGAAAAACATCCAAGGATTTTGTTAGTTTTGTATACGTAAAGGTATACCATTAGGTCCAGTCGTGACCGACTCTGGGGTTGCAGCGCTCATCTCGCTTTATTGGCCGAAGGAGCCGGTGTACAGCTTCTGGGTCATGTGGCCAGCATGACTAAGCCGCTTCTGGCGAACCAGAGCAGCACACGGAAACGCCGTTTACCTTCCCGCCAGAGCGGTACCTATTTATCTACTTGCACTTTGACGTGCTTTCGAACTGCTAGGTTGGCAGGAGCAGGGACCAAGCAACTGGAGCTCACCCCGTTGCGGGGATTCGAACCACCGACCTTCTGATTGGCAAGTCTGATTGCGACCTTCTGATTGGCTCTGTGGTTTAACCCACAGCACCACCCGCGTCCAGTTGGCCTGATTAAGAAGGAAAGGCCCTGCTATGTGGCAAATGGTAACATGCTTATTGAAAACCATGCTACTTCTGTTTCAAATGGCTCCCAGTGGACCCAGTTGAGTTTGAGGGTTGTGAAAGGCACTTTCCCAATAGGCAAATTAAGCACATAACCCACAGTGCCACCCGCATCCTTAGTTTTGTATGGGCTGTATCAAATCCGCGTCCTTAGTTTTGTATAGGCTGTATCAAATCAGCCGTTTGAAATGTCCATTCAAGTAGCAACATGCCCAATAAGTATGACGTGCGTAAGGGGATTTGTGTATGTGTTGCTGCTCCGTTGAAATATTGAAATGTTGCACACAAACCATCCAAGATCCTTGAAAGTGATATGGAAGGTAATATTTACTCTCACTATAAAGTATCCCCAAGTGCAACACTTTAATTTTCTGCATAGGAGTGAAAAGCCACCGTTCACTTAGCTGAGGGGGAAATAAAGGATCAGAGAAACTCTTGGGATGTGGGCCACTCATAAGTTACCATAGTCTCCTGATGACCCTAGTAATCAAATTTGGTGCTCCATCATTCACTTTAGTTACACACACTCTTCTCTTGACATAGTACAGCTGTATATTGGTGTCTTATCCATCATTTTACCAACGTTTTCTTAATATTATATTCTTTATGTTGCTTTTCTGTAGATGCCGAGAACTTATTTGAGCATGAATTTGGGGCCCTGAACATGGCTGCCCTGCTGCGAAAGGAAGAGCGATCTGGCCTGTTGTGTAATCTTGGTCCCTGTTGCAAGGCCCTGTGCTTTAGGAGAGACTCCGCAATCCGCAAGCAGCTAGTCAAAAATGAAAAGGCAAGTGCACCTAACAGGCCACCGCATCACAAACACATTTTAAACACTCAGTAATTGCAAAGCGACTTGATCTTTTAACTTTGAGACTTGTTTCTATGGAATCATCTTTATATGCATCTAAACCAACCTGACGTACCCTTCCCTTGTTTCGTAAGCCACCTAAGTTAGGTTTCTTCTGCAAATGGGTTTGGTACTTGTCCAGATACCATTTTTTTTCCTTTTAAAAAGTGGCAGAAATTTACCGTATTTTTTGCTCTATAAGACTCACTTTTTCCCTCCTAAAAAGTAGGGGGAAATGTGTGTGCGCAGCTGTCCCAGAAGCCAGAACAGCAAGAGGGATCGCTGCTTTCACTGCGCAGCGATCCCTCTTGCTGTTCTGGCTTCTGGGATTCAGAATTTTTTTTTTCTTGTTTTCCTCCTCCAAAAACTGGGTGCGTCTTATGGTCTGTTGTGTCTTGTAGAGCGAAAAATATGGTAATTGATGGCTGAACACTAGAGGCTTTTAAGACCTGATGACTTCTCACTTTTGTGGCTGTTTTAAGATGCTCTTCTCCCCTGAAATAATTCTAGATGCCTGCGGAAATTATCATTTTCCAGACATACTGCTAAATGTTTTTCCGATAAACCAGGCACTGTTCATTAGCACTAGTTGTGTAGCATCTTTAAGTTCATAGAGTGACAGTGTCTGAACCCACCAAGCAGCTGTGACTAACTTGGCAATTGTTCTCCATTCAAACAGGGCACAACCAAACAAACCTACACAAATCCTCCAGTAGTAGACAACGAGTTACTGCGCTTGAGTCTACGGTTGTTTAAACGCAAGACTGTTCGCCAAGTTTCTGGACAAGAAAAGACAGAGGACACTAAGCTTCCACAACCTTATATCCCAGAAATCTGCATGTCCTGAGCTGGTCGGTGTCTCTGGCCTTTTCACTGTTTGATAATAGTTGATGTTTCCATCTTTATTCCTGTGAAGAAGTATGTTTGTGCTAGAAGAGGAAAACACTTTCCATACGTACAGTGTGCATTACGAGATGGGATAACAAAGAAGGTTGTTTGTACAACAGTTCAAAGACCTTTCTGTTTGGTTCACTGCATGTTTTTAGTACATCTAACAACAGATCTTATTTAAGAACTCACTTGTATTTAAGTGTTTGAAGATGTCCATTTTTGGAGACTTGTTTTGTCACCTGCTATTAAATTTTTAAGAAAAAACATGAGATTTTTAAAAAAGGCTTGTGTATAAAGTTTCTTCTGCAAGATTTTCTTATCAATGAGGTTTTTTACATTTAGTGCAAAGCTGTGCCTCGTTTAGTCTGTAGCATTCATGTCAAAAATACAACCACATAAAGTCTTGTTTTCTCAGTGTGTGAACATTGTACTGTTACCTTCATTTTTGGGCTAGCATAATTTAGCTTCAGCAACACAGAAGCTAATAATGTGGTAGCTCTTTTTACAGATGAATGCATTGCTTTTATAACCATTGCTTCCGTCTTCCTAAGTGGAAACACTTCCCCAACCAAAGGTAAATTGTTTGCTTGACTAATAGGAGAAACACCTGTTCCAGGGAACAAGGGTTGAGTAAGAAATAACCCCTTGCTTCAGAATACTCAAAGTACAATGTAGATTAACCTGAGAATAACAATTCCCATACAGTGGTGCCCCGCAAGACGAATGCCTCGCAAGACATTCTAAGCCACTAAGCTGCTTATCAGCTGATCCGATAAGCTGATAAGCCGCTAATAGCGCTAATCCGCTAATCCGTCAATGGGCTTGCTTCGCAAGACGAAAAAACCGCAAGACGAAGAGAATCACAGAACGGATTCTTTTCGTCTTGCGAGGCACCACTGTATAATGAAATTAGTTTATATACTAAAAATATAGAAATACATCTCCGCAAAACAGTCTAAAAGGGAGAACCCTTTTCTACTGAAGTGAATGGAAACATTCAGAATGATTAAATGGGATCAAGGGTGCAGTATAAATGTAACCTCCCTTGTGGGGTTTAAGTTAAATCGCATGGAGTTGTTGCTTATGACTACGTCTCCCTATTTTGCTGGCTGAAGTGCTGATGTTTTAGGTTTTAGCAGTACATACCAACATTACCAACATGGGGATGCGGGTGGCGCTGTGGGTTAAACCACAGAGCCTAGGACTTGCTGATCAGAAGGTCGGCGGTTCGAATCCCCGCGACGGGGTGAGCTCCCATTTCTTGGTCCCTGCTTCTGCCAACCTAGCAGTTCGAAAGCACGTCAGAGTGCAAGTAGATAAATAGGTACCACTCCGGCGGGAAGGTAAACGGCATTTCTGTGCGCTGCTCTGGTTCGCCAGAAGCGGCTTAGTCATGCTGGCCACGTGACCCGGAAAAACTGACTGTGGACAAACACCAGCTCCCTCGGCCTATAAAGCGAGATGAGTGCCGCAACCCCAGAGTCAGCCACGACTGGACCTAATGGTCAGGGGTCCCTTTACCTTTCTTTACCAACATTATATGATTGCCAGACAATGGATGGAACCAATTTTGTGACAAAAAGGGGATTGTGCCAAAAACGGCATAGTGTATGTAATGCAAGTGAGCTTCAGGGAACAAAGCCCATAAACCTCTTCATCTTACACCTGCATATTCTCAGAGTTGTCTTTTGATGTAATATAAAAACTGCCTTGCTGCACAAGATGAGGATCAAAGAATTGTACACTTGGAAGAGACCTTGAGGGTCATCGAGTCCCAACCCTCTGCAATGCAGGAATCTCAGCTAAAGCATCTGTGGTGGATAACCATCCAATCTCTGCTTAAAAACCACCAGCTTCCAAGGGAATCTATTCCACTACAGGTATTGAACAGCTCTTACCATCTAACCCAGTGTTCTGTTTCCAGTAGTGGCTGGCCAGAAGACTGGATGTTTCCAAAGAGAACATAGCGGTGATTCATTCTTGGTCACATGCCTCCACGTGAAGATTAGATTTAGCTATCTTCTATGACTGTGCTATGAATAGCAATATACATGCTATTAACGCAGTTCCAGATTGGCATCTTCTAACGTTTTTCCTTGGAGAATGGGAGTTTGGAACCTGACAGTTTGTCTTCTGGTTGATTTATAAAGCCATGTGGAGAAGTTAACAAGTACTAGGCATGCTATTAGTATTGCAATAAAAGACAGGATAAGTACATGGGTCAGAGTTTAATTTTCACTGAAATGAGAATACCAAGCAACTTGAATTAGGCTGCCCTATGGGCCAGGTAAGTTAGCTGATACTATACTGTGCGGCGCCAAATTGAATACAGGGGGTTTCACATGTTTTTAATAACATGATCAGTTATTACTTTGACTCCAGTAAGCGCTTCAGAGCAAGTTGGTTTAATTAAACTCTGAGGAAGCAAGAATCCATATGTTCCTCTGTCCCGAAGCTCAAAAGTGAAAGAATACTTTATACCAAGGTCATAAGCCCAGTCGTCTGAACCTCCTGGAGCTAAATCTGTGGAAAGAAGCCAGAAAAACTTATTATTCATGTCCTGTTCACAAAGATACTAAAATCTTTACGTTCTTACTGTAGCATTTTAGGTACTTACAGATTGTTTGTGCGCCAGGACCTGCAACATAGCGGTTTCTATGTTTACTTTTAATGGTATTGGCTACGTTGCTTGCCAAAAGTTGCTAAAAAAGGAAGGAAAAACGTTAATTAGCCTAAGAAAAAAACGTTAATTGCACTAATTTATGTAGATTTATGTTTAAGCTGCAGACATAGTTAAGACACTTAAACAAGCAGATATACAGCGATGTGGCTAAGCCAAGGATTCGAAAGCATTCACACAGTTGTAACACAAGAAAAAATATCTGACCCTTCTTTAGTGCACAGTTTGAAAATAAAGTAAAATAGGAGAAGCAAACTTAGGAAAATAATGCTCTAGGAAAACTTACATAGAAATCTCAGTTCTATGTTACGTCATAATCATGCTGTTCTATTCCTGAACCATTTATTGGCCATTATATATGCAGTAATATAAAAGGCTACATTCTTTACTCTTTAAAATATGTACTAGTCCAGTGTTTCCCAACCGGTGTTCCGCGGCACACTAGTGTGCCGCGAGACGTTGGCTGGTGTGCCGTGGGAGGGAGGCGGGCGAGTCGGGCAGCGAGAGGCGGGGCAGCGGCGGCGAGGATCCGCGTCGAGCCGGGGACGGCTCCGCGGTGGTGGTGCCGAGGTTTCTCTCTCCATTCTCCCCTCACACACACACACAGGAAATAACACAGGATCAGCTGACAGGACCCGGCCAATGGGGCGGCGGTGGGGCAGCGCGCGCAAAAGGGAGGAGCGCGAGACAGCGGACGAGGAGGAGGCCGGCATGTCCGGGCAGCAGCAGCAACAACAGCAGCAGCAACTCCCGGCGACGACTCCTCAAGTCCCGGGCAACCCTACTCCCTCACCGGCCTCGGCCGCCCTCCTGCTCCACCCGCCGCTGCCTCCCCCGCCGCCACCGGCCACCTCGGCCCCGCCGCCGCCCCCTCCTCCGCCCGCTATCGCCGCCACCACAACAGCCGCCTCAGCTGCCGCCGCCGGCCACCTCGGCCCCGCCGCCGCCCCCTCCTCCGCCCGCTATCGCCGCCACCACCACAACAGCCGCCGCCTCCCCCGCCGCCGCCGGCCACCTCGGCCCCGCCGCCGCCCCCTCCTCCGCCCGCTATCGCCGCCACCACCACAACAGCCGCCTCCGCCGCCGGCCACCTCGGCCCCGCCGCCGCCCCCTCCTCCGCCCGCTATCGCCGCCACCACCACAACAGCCGCCGCCACCTCAGCTGCCGCCGTCCCTCAGTCCCTTGCTTTGCTGCCTCCTCCCCCCCCACCCCCAAAGCTTGGAGGTTCCCCGGCAAGGGGGAGGGGAAAAAATTGAAACTTTCACTTTCGTGCGTCCCTCCCGGCGTGACGCTGCGCGCTGACGTCACGGGGCTGTAATGGTGGTGTGCCTCGAGATTTTTTTCATCAAACAAGTGTGCCTTTGCCCAAAAAAGGTTGGGAAACACTGTACTAGTCTTCCAAGAATTGGTGCACTCTGTTCTTGTGAGCATCTATCCACCCATCATCTCAATCAGTGCCTGCTTATATTGAGAAGGAAATAATGTTTTGGAAAACAAAACCTTAAAGCATAACAAGAAATTTATGTACACTTTCTTTTAGCTAAAAGGAAAAGAAACCTGACTAAATCAAAAGCCAGTACTGTTCAGTGCCGCCAGGTCTGAAGAAAACAAAACAACATTAAATGTATTTGTTGTAAAAAAACCAACACTTCCAGAATCCAGGATGAAGTCTCCTTAATTATACAGAGAAACACTCTTAGGCACGACATATACAAAAGCAATCTATATTTGCTTTATGTCAGTAAAGCCGTGTTAGCTAAGCAAGCAGATTTTAGCGATAGCGCTCTCTGCAAATCCTTGGAAGAACCTCTATATTACCATAAGGGCAGAGGCCAGCTGTAGTTAATTCTGCAAGATGTTTTTATAAGCAAGTTCAAGTTCCGTGCATTTGTAGCCTGGTGATCCAATCCGCTTACCTTTCCAGAAAGCTTTTTATTTCCTCCTTTGGATTCTGAAGTGATCCACAACAAAATAAATACTGACAAAAGCATTCAATCCAAATATTTGCTGCTGGGTCCCCTAATTCCTTTTCATCCCATGGGTTGAGAAACTTCATGGTGGAAAGGCAAACCAGCTCTCAGACTTCATTTGCTATAATTCTAGTTTTGCTAATCTGTGCAATTAAATGTTCCTGACCACTTCAATACTGAATATTAGGTATATTATTTTATTCATGTTTCCATAAATTAATTCTACTTGAATGTGGGGAAGTAGTTATTCTAGACAGGGTAGCCAATGGTTGTCAGTCAGATGTTGGACTATATCGCCTAGATCAGGGTTTCTGAAACTTAGGTCTCCTGTTGTTTTTGGACTACAACTCCCATCATCCCTAGCTAGCAGGACCAGTGGTTAGGGATGATGGGAGTTGTAGTCCCAAAACAGCTGGAGACCCAAGTTTAGAAACACTGGCCTAGATTATCTCTCCTATCCATACTACATTCATTGCAGAGCGTGGCTTAAAGCAGGGGCCAGCAAACTTTCAGCAGGGGGCTATCCCACTATCCCGCAGAACTTGTGGGGGGCCGGACTATATTTGGGGGGGGGGAATGAACAAACTCCTATGCTCCACAAATAACCCAGAGATGCATTTTTAATAAAAGGACACATTCTACTCATGTAAAAACATGCTGATTCCCGGACTGCCCACGGGCCAGATTTAGAAGGCAATTGGGCTGGATCCGGCCCCTGGGCCTTAGTTTGCCTACCCCTGGCTTAAAGCTTCAATATTTAAACCTATTTACACCCGCAAGAACAGTCGGGCGTTCTAGTCTTCCATGAATTAAGCTTTTTCCAAAATACTGTTTACCCTGAATATTTTGTGCTTCACAAACGTGGTTCTGAGTCTTAAGTATCACAAATAACGCACAGCACAGAATGGTCAGAGTCTCTCAGGTCCCTTAGTAAGAGTCAACAACTGGAATACAGTGGTACCTCAGGTTAAGTACTTAATTTGTTCTGGAGGTCCGTTCTTAACCTGAAACTGTTCTTAACCTGAAGCACCACTTTAGCTAATGGGCCCTCCGGCTGCTGCCGTGCCGCCAGAGCACGATTTCTGTTCTCATCCTGAAGCAAAGTTCTTAACCCGAGGTACTATTTCTGGGTTAGCAGAGTCTGAAGCGTATGTAACCTGAAGTGTATGTAACCCGAGGTAAGGTAAAGGTAAAGTTACCCCTGCCCGTACGGGCCAGTTTTGACAGACTCTAGGGTTGTGCGCTCATCTCACTCTAGAGGCCGGGAGCCAGCGCTGTCCGCAGACACTTCCGGGTCACGTGGCCAGCGTGACGAAGCTGCTCTAGCGAACCGGCACCAGAGCAGTGCACGGAAACGCCATTTACCTTCCCGCCAGAGTGGTATCTATTTATCTACTTGCACTTTATGTGCTTTCGAACTGCTAGGTTGGCAAGAGCAGGGACCGAGCAACGGGAGCTCACTCCATCATGGGGATTCGAACCGCCGACCTTCTGATCAGCAAGTCCTAGGCTTTGTGGTTTAACCCACAGCGCCACCCGCGTCCCTGACGGGTCTCTAGGGCTACATAAAACATGAATATTAGGCTTCTTACCATCTCATCATGATCTTTAGTTTTGTTTCTTGTGTAAGAATATGGAAACAGAACCATCTGGGAGTAAGAGTGCATTGTGATATATGCCTTAATATGATTCTTGTGCTTCCTGAGAAAATTAGCCACAGCTTTTACTTCTGGTTCAGACTCAGGATAAGGTCCACAGTATGTCTCATCGCAGGCATCATCAGACGCACCTATGCCTTTAATAAAACAAAAGCAGCTGATTTAAGACGATTTCCTTTAAAATGTATGAATCCAATGAGTAACCAAATAAGGGGCATTATTAATTCTGTATTTGTGCTATAAAATCAAAAACTGAATTAAATATTGAAACATTACTGGATTCATACATTGCTACTGCAGTATTATTCAATTATTTGTTTAGTAATGGGATATATGACCATAATATGTGAAAGGTCCAATCCTATATGTGACTTCTTTTTCAGGAACACTGGAATGCAGAGATTTCAAGCTGCCATTAGTCTATAAAAATCCTCTTGATATTTCTACCTGTATAGTACTGGTGGCTGTTTCATACATAACATTTTATATATTCCTGTAGTATAAATAGATGGGAAATCTTGCTTAGCCAATTTATGGGAATGCAAGTTTTAAGCAGAAAGGCAACTACTAATCCCGAATCTCATAGACCTGGGAGAACTCACAGGACCCAGTATATTTAATAACAATTTGAACATTGTGAGTAAGGTGAAGATCTGCTGAGCTGCTTATCCAAATACAGGCAAATGTGAGACCACAAGAATCTCCTGGATCAGGGCAACAGCAAATCTAGTCCATCGTTCTGTTCTCATAGAAGCCCAGAAGCTGAACGCAACATCCATCTCCCCTCTGATGGTTTCTTGCAACTGGTATTCAGAAGCACATTGGCTCCAACAGTGGAACCTAACCATCACGGTTTGTAGCCAGTGACAACCCTATCCGCCATGAATTTGAACAATCCTCTTTCAAAGTCATTCAAGCTGATGGCCATCACTGCCTGCAGTGAGAGCAAGTTCCGTAGTTTATGTGCGGCATCAAGAAGTTCTCTCTTTTGACTGTCCCAAATCCTCCAACCAAATCTAGTTTTAATGGTACGAGAGAGGGAGAAAAAAACTTTTCTTGATCCACTTCCCCCATAATTGGAAAGACATACTTTCCTAATAGACTTGAGGTTTGGCCATCAAGGCCATGAGAACTTCAGTCAACACCCTGGGAGATAAGGATAGGTGGAAAGAGAGGTCCAAACTTGTACAGATATGGGCTGTATAAAGGTAAAGGGACCCCTGACCATTAGGTCAAGTTGTGACCAACTCTGGGGTTGCGGCGCTCATCTCGCTTTATTGGCCGAGGGAGCCGGCATACAGCTTCTGGGTCAGGTGGCCAGCATGACTAAGCTGCTTCTGGCGAACCAGAGCAGCGTACGGAAACGCCGTTTACCTTCCTGCCAGAGTGGTACCTATTTATCTACTTGCACTTTGACGTGCTTTTGAACTGCTAGGTTGGCAAGAGCAGGGACCGAGCAACGGGAGCTCACCCTGTTGTGGGGATCCGAACTGCTGACCTTCTGATCGGCAAGTTCTAGGCTCTGTGGTTTAACCCACAGCGCCACCCGCGTCCCTATGGGCTGTATACATCTGCCAAATACACCGAGGCAAGGAAATCTTCCTCATTCATGACCTCCAGAGTAATCCTTAACATTTCATTCTTGATTTCTTCTTGGTCACAAAGCTATTTAGATACTTCCAGCTCAGAAAGTTCTCTAGTAGTATGCTTTTTAGGACAATAAAGGAGAAATGTATAGGTGCCAGACTGGAACTATGATGGAATCCGGATTACTAATGGCTTGTCTGATTAAACTTGCACATCCACGAAACTTTATTTCACCTGTACAACCTGGTAAGATCTGTGCCCATTAGAGTACACAACTTCACAACTCTTGAAAGGGTAAGCTTTAGAGAAGTGAAGTTACAGGGAAGCAGACAGAGGGTCTTCTCGGTAGACCTGCCTGCCCTGTGGAATGCCCTCCCATCAGATGTCAAATAGATAAACAACTACATGACATCTGAAGGGAGGGAAGTTTTTTAATATTTGAAGTTTTATTGTGTTTTTAATATTTTGTTGGGAGCCACCCAGAGTGGCTGGGGCAACCCAGTCAAATGAACGGCATATAAATAATAACATTATTATTATAGAGCTAGACCAGGGCTGTAAAACTTCAAAGAGAATGTGATCTACTATTAGCAAGACAAAGGAGATGGTGTTGGAGGAAGAGAGGGGAACTAGCCCCGTTGTATATGGGTGTGTGTGTGTGGAGAGAGTCTCTTCCTTCAAATTCCTGGGAGTTTACCTTAGTGAAGACCTCACTTGGAAAAACAATATAACTCAGGTGGTTAGGAAGGCCCAACAGAGACTCCATTTTCTCAGGGTCTTGCGAAAGAACAATGTTAAACAACAATTGATGACCTCCTTCTACCGGTCCACAATAGAAAGTGTCCTCTCATATTGTATCACAGTGTGATATGTTGGCTTGACAGCCACGGACAGAAAGTCTTTACAGAGGGTGGTGAACACAGCACATGATATCATGGGCTGTCTCCTGAGCCCGCTAGATGACATCACAAGGGATCGTTGCCTCAGGAGAGCGAGAAAAATTCTCAGGGACGATTCACACCCCGGCCAGCACCTCTTTAATCTTCTACCCTCGGGCAGGAGATAGAGAAGCATAAACAGTTGTACCAACAGGCTAAAAACCATTTTCTATCTGTGGGCTGTTAGGCTGCTGAACGGAAAATAATATAGCGCAACTGACTTTCGGGGTTGGTGTGTTGTGCGACAAGCACACAGATTGCAGTGAGATTGAGTGTTTGGGGGGGGAGGGAAGCTCAGTTAATTTCATTGTACACAGGTTGTACATTGACAAGGTATTATTATTATTATTATTATTATTATTATTATTATTACCACCACTATTAAAAAACTGGCAGTGTGGACCTTTTTTCTTGAGGAGCCAAAGTTGTTGAGCTTTTTTGGGGGAGCTAAAGCTTTTTTTGGGGGGCAGCCCACAGTCGGCCAGGGCCAGCCCTGAGCTAGACCATCAATATAGAATTCACATGCCATGCAGGGATTAAACATAGCAACGTTTTCCCAATCTGGTTTTAAACTCCCCTCAGCCCCAGCTGGCCTGTGCTTGATGGGAGATGTAGTCCACCAATATACTGTAGGAAACACCAATATACTGAAGATTCAGTGAAATACGAGACACATCTACTCAGAGGTATGTCACACTGAGTTCAGCAGGATTTAATCCCAGGTAGGTGGAGAGGATAGTTGGTTTAAGGACAAGATACATATTCAGAAAAGGTGCATTTTTAAAAAATACACAAATTCATCTTACCACACCAGCCTGCATCAAAATTTCTGTTCAGGTCTGTACCAGTGCATCTGTTGTCGCCATGAAGGGAACGGCTTTTTCTCCACATTCGATTCTGTATACAAATGCACCCCATTAAAAAAAGGATTCAAAAGCATTTTAAGGCTGATGCCATCTGTCTTTAATGTATATTATTAAACCAATCACAGCATCTGGAAAGGGGATCAGGTCTGAGTCTGTTTATCTTGATCTGCTTTAATTTAACTCCCTAGAAGGTAAAATGCCCTCATAAATCCCGTTGCAGATGTGAGATGAATAAATGGATTATTATGATGGATAATATCCACCCTTCTTGCTCAAATCTTGCTTTTGGACGCAGACAGGAGTGACCTTTGGACACTATAACCAGGGCTACAATCTTGTTTCCAATCTGAGTATGCTTCTTAGAAAGAGCTCTGTGTTGATAACTATTTTTCCAACTAGGAAAGGTCACCAACTAGATAAGCAAAGGGAGATAAGTGGGAAAATAATCCAACGTCTTAATGACAAGAAAAGGAAACGTCTCGTTAAGAAGAAGAATGCTATTGAATTCTGCAGGGAGACACTAAGGAGATGCTCACTTTGTGTGGTAACAATTAAACTTGTTTCCTCTTTTCCCCTTGGCGTGGAAGGAAATCTGGATAGAAAATGTTTGTCCTCAAATGGAGGGTTGAATGCCTTTCCAACTAAAAGATCTCCTGCTGTCTTGTGCATATGCTGTTCTCTACACACAGCTACAAGAAGAAGAACATAAAATTATTCAGTATGGCTGATCTTGGAGAATGCCAAAGATGAAAACAGATGGGAATCCTTCTAGATGAGACAGACATTATTATTTTATAACCAGGAGGAGGGAAAAGAGGTTGCCAACCAACTGGACCTTTCCAGTCCAAAATACTTTGGACTTCAGAAGACGTCAGTCAATATTCCTATAGAAATTATACGCAGAAGATTGGGTTATCAGTGGGTTGTAGCCAATGGTAGTCATACTCTGAATAGATTCATTGAGATTAACAAACATGACTAATTCAAGTCCATTAATTTCAATGGGTCTGCTCTGTTGGATACAACTCAATGCTTAAGCAAAAGGAACAAGAAAAAGGTGGGTGGGTAACATCACTCATGCCCAACATTTCAGATGGCTATGAATGGTTCCCATCTTAAAAAGCAGAGACATCATCTTGCCAACAAAAGTCCGTATAGTTAAAGCTATGGTTTTCCCAGTAGTGATGTATGGAAGTGAGAGCTGGACCATAAAGAAGGCTGATCGCCAAAGAATCAATGCTTTTGAATTATGGTGCTGGAGGAGACTCTTGAGAGTCTCATGGACTGCTAGAAGATCAAACCTCTCCATTCTGAAGGAAATCAGCCCTGAGTGCTCCCTGGAAGGACAGATCGTGAAGCTGAGGCTCCAATACTTTGGCCATCTCATGAGAAGAGAAGACTCCCTGGAAAAGACCCTGATGCTGGGAAAGATCGAGGGCACAAGAAGAAGGGGACAACAGAGGACGAGATGGTTGGACAGTGTTCTCGAAGCTACCAGCATGACTTTGACCAAACTGAGGGAGGCAGTGGAAGACAGGAATGCCTGGTGTGCTCTGGTCCATAGGGTCACGAAGAGTCAGACACGACTAAACAACAACATGAATGGTTCTGTGAAGTCAAAACACCCTCAACGCTATGGGTTGTCACCATCAGGTTTAAAGCTCGGTAGTTTAGAAAAAAGAAAGAAAAGCCAATCTAATCCTAATTATGTATACATGATATTATATGAAACCAGGGTACATTTTATATTCTATATTTTTCAAATAAAAGGTTAGTTTACCCAACAATGAGGAAGAAAGCATTCTTAAGAGCGTGCATTTCATTTTGCGTTAAGATTGTGAACTTATCCCACCCCCCCACTGGATGTTTTCAGGTGGAAGGACTAGGAAGAGCTAGCCATTTCATGGTCTTCTTGAGCTTTGCAATGATCCAAACCAAACCCCACAATTCTTCTATAAAACGTGTACTTACAGTAGTCCATGTGTACTCATAACCGTCCACATTCATTACTGGCATGACATAGAAATCAACGTGCCGCAGAAGTCTTGCCATGGCCTGATCTCGCTGTAGAAACTGAGTCGCCTACAGAGAACGAAAGAACGGGATTTGATGGGAAGTGTCGAATGACGACAAAACCTCCACCCTCTCAAGCTCTCTAAGTCAGGGGGCAGCAAACTTTTTCAGCAGGGGGCCGGTCCACTGTCCCTCAGACCTTGTGGGGGGCCGGACTATATTTTTTTTTGGGGGGGAGGAATGAATTCCTATGCCCCACAAATAACCCAGAGATGCATTTTAAATAAAAGGACACATTCTACTCATGTAAAAACACGCTGATTCCCGGACCGTCCACAGGCTGGATTGAGAAGGTGATTGAGCCGGATCTGGCCCCTGGGACTTAGTTTGCCTACCCACGCTCTAAGTGATTGTGCATGTTTTAGCCAGCCCTGCTCAAAAATGAACTGCTTATTCCTCTCCTATCATGTCCTTCCCACTCCAAGCATGGGCATTAGAATCTTACATCATTTGGCAATTGACAGGGCCATAGTGTCTGTCAGGGCTTGAGCCAGCTTTAGAAACAAACAAACAAACACAACACAACACAACACAACAACACAACACAACACAACACAACACAACACAACATCATCCCCTCAGGTCTGGGACTTTGAGCAATGCTGGATGGCTGTGAGCTATCAATGAAATTTCTCTCTGATATAAGAATTAGAGACCCCAGGTGTCTATTTTTTATTATTTTAATAAGGTTTCCACATTTCACTTTAATTGTATTTAACCTTTAAGAATGTATTAGGCTTGATTTTTGTGTGTTCTGCATTTGCCAATACGCTGCATTCCATCTCTCCTTATCTACCCCTGAAAGTGGTACAAATGCAGCCAAGTTCAAATAAACGATCCTTGAAGCTATCGGAGACCCAGGAAGAGGATTTTATTATTCTCTTCCTTTTCACTGAAGGCTCGGTTGCCAGGGTAACGCCAGACATCCGAGACCTAAAATGGTCAAATGGCCTGGACACATCGGGGCCACTCCAAGGTGACTATGGGGATGAAGATACCAGTATGGAGCCAAGCGTGTTTTACTTCTCATGACCTTTCATGACACATGTGAAAATATTTTAGGACTATTTGTGCGTTGTGTTTGAATTACTACCGTATTTTTCGCCCTATAGGACGCACTTTTTCCCCTCCAAAAATGAAGGGGAAATGTGTGTGTGTCCTATGGGGCGAATGCAGGCTTTCGCTGAAGCCTGGAGAGCGAGAGGGGTCGGTGTGCACCGACCCCTGTCGCTCTCCAGGCTTCAGGAAGCTATCCATTCCCGCGGGCTCGCAAGGCTTGCGGGCAGCAGCCTGCAGCCCAAAAGCTCGTGGGACAGCGGGGAGGCGCAACACACCTTCCCGCTGTTCCCCGACCTGGTTTGGAGGCTGGCGCTGGGGAGAAGTGCGTTTCTCCCCAGCGCCAGCCCCACAAGTTTGGGGGACAGCAGGGAGGCGGAGCGCCGCCATCCCGCTGTTCCCCGACCTGGTTTGGATTCCCCGACCTAGTTTGGGGGGGAAATAAAGGAGGGGAAAATTCCTTTATTTCCCCCCCAAAAAAACTAGGTACGTCCTATGGGCCGGAGCGCCCTATGGGACGAAAAATACGGTATATAAGCTTTTCTTCTGAAGCGCCTTGGGGCAGGCCTTCTCAACTGGCACGTTGAGTTGAGTGAGCTCTGTCCTACTGCAATAGCTATATAATAAACACTGGGTCCCTATAGCCAGATGCTAGACTTGAAAATAGTTTCCTTGGTTCTGTGGTTTATTCAAAGGGTGTTGTTCCTCACCTGGGTAATGAACAAGGTGGTGTAGAGGCGAATTCTTATCACCTCACAATGAGGCTATATTATAGGAGCATTGTGGGAAATTAAAATGGTGGGTACTTCCCAGAGCACAATTGCTGCTACCAGATAAGCCCACCAAGGGGGGCACTTGCAGACCCTATATGTGTCCCTATTTTCCAGGGACAGTCCTGAATTTACAGAAGCCATTCCGGGTTTACAAAAGCTGTCCCAATTTTAAATTTGATCCTGGAACATCCTGCTTTTCCTTAGGATGCCCCTGTTTTCATAGCAGAAATGTTGGAGGGTGTGGAGTTATGCAACCCCTGAGCCAAGGAGATGTGTAACTATACAACCTTTAGAAGACATCTGAAGACAGTCCTGGAAGTATTTTTTAAATGTTTAATGTTTTTATATCTGTTGGAAGCAGCCCAGAGTGGCTGGGGCAACCCTGCCAGATGGACAGGGTATAAAGGATTTATTATTATTATTATTTGGGATGTCCCTATTTTTAAGGGACGCGGGTGGTGCTGTGGGTTAAACCACAGAGCCTAGGACTTGCCGATTAGAAGGTTGGCGGTTCGAATCCCCGCGACGGGGTGAGCTCCCGTTGCTCGGTCCCTGCTCCTGCCAACCTAGCAGTTCGAAAGCACGTCAAAGTGCAAGTAGATAAATAGGTACCACTCTGTTGGGAAGGTAAACAGCATTTCCGTGTGCTACTCTGGTTCGCCAGAAGTGGCTTAGTCATGCTGGCCACATGACCCGGAAGCTGTACGCTGGCTCCCTCGGTTAATAAAGTGAGATGAGTACCGCAACCCCAGAGTCTGTCACGACTGGACCTAATGGTGAGGGTCCCTTTTACCCTATTTTTATCAGAGAAATGTTAGAAGGCATGCACTTGACTGAGAGACCATAGGGGAGGCAGAAAGTCCCTGACAAAGGCTTTGGGCTTGACCACTTAAACCTCATCAATAACTTAATCAAGTGTTTTAAGTACAGTGGTACCTCGGGTTACACACACTTCATGTTACACACTCCGCTAACCCAGAAATAGTGCTTCAGGTTAAGAACTTTGCTTCAGGATGAGAACAGAAAGCACATAGCAGCAGCGGGAGGCCCCATTAGCTAAAGTGGTGCTTCAGGTTAAGAACAGTTTCAGGTTAAGAACAGACCTGTGGAACGAATTAAGTACTTAACCTGAGGTACCACTGTACAGTGGTGCCTCGCAAGACGAAAAGAATCCGTTCTGTGATTCTCTTTGTCTAGCGGTTTTTTCGTCTTGCGAAGCAAGCCCATTGACAGATTAGCGGATTAGCACTATTAGCAGTTTATCGGCTTATCGGATCAGCTGATAAGCGACTTAGCGGCTTAGAAAAAGGGGGGGAGGAAAAAAACCCCGCAGGAACTCACAAGACATTTTCATCTTGCGAAGCAAGCCCATAGGAGATTCGTTTTGCGAAGCACCTCCAAAACGGAAAACTCTTTCGTCTAGCAAGTTTTCCGTCTTGCGAGGCATTCGTCTTGCGGGGCACCACTGTAAGTGGAATTTCATTTGCCAGCATCCTTCCTATTCTACCCTTGTCCCTGCCCTCCCCTCCCCTCCATTTATTTTATACTGTAAGCTCTTTGGAAGTAGGGCCAGGGAAGTTCTGAGGCGGGGGCGGGGGGGGAGTGGACCGCCCCGGGTCCCATTCCAAAGGGGGGAGGGACAAAATACCGACCCCCGATCGGCGGCACCTCTCGGGGCACGTGCCGCCTGCCACGCACCCCCTGGGGGCGGCGCGCCACGCTCCCAGAACCTGTGCCACGCCTCCTGGGACGAGCGCCGCTCCGGGTACAGGGTCAGGTTGCTCCTCCTCTCAGCAGCACCCCTTTGTATTTTACTTATGACATTCTGTTGTTTTTTTATAAGATATTTATTAAGATTTTTTTTAAGATATTACAATACAAAATGAAAAAGAAAATCAAAATGATTAAAAACCACTCCATTTTTCTATTACTTATTTTCCTTAGCTTGTTTCCCGGACCTCCTCATACCTCCCTTTTTTGTATTCCAGTTCAATTTGTTGGCTCAGCAAATCCTTACCCTCTTTGTTTATCCTAATCTTTGGTCTTAGAATAGTAACATTAGATTTTTCCCTATTAACAACCCATTTTTCATATTCCCTTAAAACATTGCAGCTGGAAACCACTTAATTTCTATCCAACATCATTCTAACATTCATTAATTTTACAATATTTCTGTAGATAGTCTTTAAATTTCTTCCAATCTTCTTCCACCGACTCTTCTCCCTGTTCTCGGATTCTGCCAGTCATTTCTGCCAGTTCCATATAGTCCATCAGCTTCATCTGCCATTCTTCCAGAGTGGGTAAATCTTGTGTCTTCCAATACTTTGCAATGAGTATTCTTGCTGCTGTTGTAGCATACATGAAAAAAGTTCTATCCTTCTTTGGCACCAATTGGCCGACTATGCCCAGGAGAAAGGCCTATGACATTCTGTATGGGACCCTATACACGAATGGGTGCTCCAAGTACGTCTAAATAAAATATGTTTTGGGGAAATAAGCCATGTACTTACGTGTCCTATGAACCAGAGGCAAAAGGCAGGAGAAACCCATTCCCTGGCATGGATGCCACAATCGATCCAAATGGCATTCTTTGAAGCTCTGTCTCTGTTAGAAAGCTAGTAAGAGAATAGAAACAGAAAGTTCAGTTGTATAGGGTTTTCTAGATGGTACCAAGTTTCCTGGTCATATCCTTTTCCTGAATAATTTTCTAAATATAAAAATAAAATAAAATAAATTGTCCAGTCGCACCTTAGAGACCAACTAAGTTTGTTCTGGGTATAAGCTTTCGTGTGCATGCACACTTCTTCAGATACTTCAGAGTTTATACCCAGAACAAATGTAGTTGGTCTCTAAGGTGCTACTGGACAATTTATTTTATTTTATATATATATATTTCGACTGCGTCAGACCAACACGGCTAGCTACCTGAATCTAGAATTTTCTAAAGAAATCCCTGGGAAACGTCATCCATAAAAGCCACACCACCCGCTGGTTATCATTTCACAACAACTAGCATAGTTTGGAATCTCCACGCTATAAAAATAAAGTAAAACGATGCATAACAACAGTGTGAAAAATCTGTATTGTCCACCGATTTTAAGACAAAATACTTGCGTGTGAGACGTTTGTAGCGCAATTCTATGAATCCCCACTATTGAGTTCAATGAGACTTATTTCCCAGTCAGCGTTCTCTTATGATTGCAGCCTAGATCACTGTTCAGTTATAGTTAAAGAACATCTGCCACCCCATATCATAAGCATATTAAATCCCTCTATTTGAACTAATTGAACGTTATTTCAAACGACTGGGATAACTCTGTCGGTAGAGCATGAGACTCCTAATTTCAAGGTTGCGGGTTCGAGTCCCACGTTGGGCAAAAGATTACTGCGTGACGGGGGTTGGACTAGATGACCCTTGTGATCCCTCTACAGTTCTAGGATTCAAAGCACATTTGTCAAGGTGAAAAGTGTTCTATATCCCCCCCGCCTCAAGTCTCTGTTTATAAAATGTTACTATAATACAATCCTCTCAACCTTTTCTCAAAGTGCTTTCCTATACTCTACAGACTTTTCCTACCTCAGTGGAGAAAGTAGTTCTGTCTGAATATTTGATATTACTACCACAGTGGTACCTTGGGTTACAGACGCTTCAGGTTACAAACTCCGCTAACCCAGAAATATTACCTTGGGTTAAGAACTTTGCTTCAGGATGAGAACAGAAATTGTGCGGCAGCAGTAGGCCCCATTAGTTGTGGTACCTCAGGTTAAGAACAGTTTCAGGTTAAGAACAGACCTCCAGAATGAATTAAGTTCTTAACCCGAGGTACCACTGTACTACAAAATGATACTCAACCTTCACCATCAGGTCCCAGGGCAAATTCCATCAATTTAAAATTCAGCATTGAAGGCAGACAGGACAAATTACACTCACCGGAATACGGCGAATCCTGAAAACACATTTCTCAGGTGCTGCCCTGGTCCCTGAATCTTGTTCTTGTTACCTCCTCCTTCCTTCACCCAACTCCATTTACAAAAGCCAGTCAGACCGGGAATTCAACCTTACTACACTGATGATGGGACACGGGTGGCACTGTGGGTTAAACCACAGAGCCTAGGACTTGCCGATCAGAAGGTCGGCCGTTCGAATCCCTGCGACGGGGTGAGCTCCCGTTGCTCGGTCCCTGCTCCTGCCAACCTAGCAGTTCGAAAGCACGAAGTGCAAGTAGATAAATAGGTACCGCTCTGGCGGGAAGGTAGACGACGTTTCTGTGCACTGCTCTGGTTCGCCAGAAACGGCTTAGTCATGCTGGCCACATGACCTGGAAGCTGTACGCCGGCTCCCTCGGCCAGTAAAGCGAGATGAGCACGCAACCCCAGAGTTGGTCACGACTGGACCTAATGGACCCTTTACCCTTTACCTTTACACTGATGATGGGACAGGATGGGGGCATAAGGCTAGCGCAGGCCAGGACACATGGCACAAACAGCTCTGTCTAGTCCCTGCTCTTCAGTATCTGCCACCCAAGGCAGCTGCCTCACTCGGCCTCATGGTAGATAAATTCCACAAGCCTGACTCCAGAGATTCTTCTAACTCTCTCAGGGTTCAAAAGGGAATTCACGCAAGGCGTCCGGTACGAGTAGGGAGCTCTTGACAAACTGTACCTTCAAAATATAGAGTGGCCGTTTCTCATAAGAATCCCCAATGTGTATTTTTTGGAGGATATCCGAATGTCGTGCAGCTATTTCTGTCATCCAGGAGTATATCTAAAATGGAATAAGTAGATTTTTTTAAAAAAAATCAACATCGATGCCTATTTTAAATATGAAAGTAAAGCATATCCCATTTGCTTTCTCATACCTAGAACTGGCCATTTCTTGAGACCAGGCTAGGTGCAATATTTTAAGGTTTAAGTTTCTGTTAAGTGTCTGAGCCCACCAGACTGTTTGAGATAGGACAGAATAATAACAAGCAACAATAAGAATGCCTTTGCTGTGTGAGAAAAATTAACAATGAGTTCGAAGAGTCAGTGTGGCATAATGGTTAGAGTGTTGGACTAGGACTTGGAAGAGCAGGGTTCAAATCCCCACTCAGCCATGAAGTTCACAGGGTGACCCAGTCTCCATCTCTTAAGATAACCTCTAGGTTAGGTGAGGACGAAATGGGGAGACGGAGAACCACCTTGATCCTTGGGAGATAAAGATGGTATATAAATGCAAACAAATAAATGCATTGAATTATATAAATGATGTAGACCATATTGTTGAAATATGGTACCTTTTAATAAAATACTTTCCAGATAACCCTGAAGAATGGCAACCATGAAAATCACAGACTGGACTTTGGCAAACTTAAATAGACTGGTCCATCCTAGAAGTGTGTGGTTGAGGAGAGAGGATAAGTTGGAATTCCCTGTTTAGGGAAGCTTTTAATGTCTGAAGGGCTATTATATTTTAATATTTTGTTGGAAGCTGCCCAGAGTGGCTGAGGAAACCCAGCCAGATGGGCGGGGTATAAATAATTTTATTATTGTTGTTGTTAAGTTGTGGGTGAACATATCAGACGACACAGCGATTCTTCAAACAGCTCTTGTTTATTCACAGGCCAGAACAGAACTGAACTGAAGGGTTCAGCCAGCCTGCTTATATAGAGCTCCAGAACAACGTAATTGTAACAACTTTCTGTAGCTATCCAATCACTGAACGTCACTTTCGATCCCTTATTTGCATATGTGGACCTGAACTATCTACAGTATCCCCCTGCTGGCCCAGGGTGAGAACTTCAGTACATAACAATTATTATTATTATTATTATTATTATTATTATTATTATTATTATTACTTTTTCCTTTTTCTGAAATGTTTGTTATATGTATATCAGAAATCAACAGAACTATATTTATAATAAAGAAGAGAAACAACGAGAATGCCTTACTTCTTTTAGAGAGTGATATTGTTCATAATACGATAAAGAGCTCCGCGGGGAGACGGTGTCGTTGACAGTTTGTGTCTCAACCATTTTTTGAACGTCTTCCAGCAAAACTCTGAACAAGAATGAGAGAGTGTACCGTTTAACAAAATGGTTAGATTCTCGTTTGTTTCGTGCATGAATAGCAGGAAATAAGAGTCTCATACTTGTATGGAACGGTCGATTGGTTAAGCGCCGCTTTCACATCGCCGACATCGGACATATTGACGTAGAAATGCACCTCTTTGCTCTTCATAATGTTCCTGGGGGAATCTGGCTGCCACAGCACAATCTATTCACGTTTACAAAAACATTTAAACAAAATTGAAATAAACGATGGATTAATTAAAAGGAATCACAATGGCAAATGGTAACAGGTAGAAAAACTCTTGTGTTTCTGAAAGTGTTTCCCCAGGCTGTCTAAGAACAAGACAGTGGTACCTTGGTTCTCAAACTTAATCTGTTCCAGAAGTCCGTTCCAAAACCAAAGCGTTCCAAAACCGAGGCATGCTTTCCCATAGAAAGTAATGCAAAATGGATTAATCCGTTCCAGACTTTTAAAAACAACCCCTAAAACAGCAATTTAACATGAATTTTACTATCTAGCGAGACCATTGATCCATAAAATGAAAGCAATAAACAATGTACTGCAGTGATCCAATCAATCAGTAGCTGAACTGGGTTCCACACAGTCACAAAAACAAAACGTAATGTACAAAACTAGTTCAAATATATGTTGGAAGTGTAAAGAAAAGGAGGGGACATTTTATCATATGTGGTGGGATTGCAATGCAATCAATTTTTTTTGAATTAAACAATGAATTGAAGAAAATGTTCCATCTAACATTTGTAAAAAAATGTGAAGAATTTTTGTTAGGGATTGTGGGAAAAGACCTGCCAAAAATGCTGAAAAATATATTCATGTATGCAACAACGGCTGCAAGAGTTTTAATGGCACAAGGTTGGAAGAACGAAGAAATCCCAACTAAAGAATCATGGCAAGAGAAATTGACAGATTAAGCAGAACTGGCAAAATTGACACATAAGCTATGGGACAAGGACAACTGTGACTTCAAAGATGAATGGGAACCCTTTACAAAGTATTTGATGATGCAACAAAGTGAATTGGACTCCTTGGCAGGTTTTGAATAAACACTCACAAACTCTTTACTGACAATAATCAGTTAGACAATTTGAGGATTTATACAATTTTGTACCATGCAGAGAACTGTATTCAGAGAAACCAAAGACTGGAACTGAGGGGAGTCGGGGGGGGGGGTCCTTAATGGGAGGGTGGGGGGGAGGGAGGAAAATGGGGAAAATTAAGGATGTGATATTTTTGGATAATATGTTTTGTTTAAATCTTTAATAAAAAGCTATTTTTAAAAAACGGAACTCCCCCCCAAAACCCCTCAAAAACAGCTGGCTGAGCTTGAGATATATATAATGGCAACAAATACTGTTTAATTGAATGAGGTAAAAAGGTCAGATAAAAGACCCCTGGATGGTTAAGTCCAGTCAAAGGCGACTATGGGGTTGCGGCGCTCATCTCGCTTTCAGGCCAAGGGAGCCGACATTTGTCCACAGACAGTTTTCCGGGTTATGTGGCCAGCATGACTAAACCGATTCTGGTGCAACGGAACACCGTGACGCAAGCCAGAGTGCATGGAAACACTGTTTACCTTCCCGCCGCAGCGGTACCTAGCGTATTTTTCTGTGTATAAGACAATGCTTTTTGCTAAAAAAAGTTAGGCAAAAATTGGGTGTCGTCTTATATACAGATAGTGAATGTAGAGGAGGGGAGATGTGCGATGAATGGCAGCAGCAAGCAGGAGATTGGCAGCTGTGATTGGGCGGGTGATTGGCGGCTGCAGCAAGGCCTGCTGGCGACTGGCTGTGGCTTCAGCAGTTGGGCAGGCGATTGGCGGCTGCGGCAAGTGGGCAGGTGCGCTGTTGGTGGAGGCGAACAGGCAGACAATTGGTGGCTGCGGTGAGGTGTGCGATCGGCAGTGGCTGTGGCAAGTGATTGGCAGTGGTGGGCAGGTGGGTGAGTGATTGGCAGAAGTGACTTCCCCCATCCCCCCAAAAGCTAAACAACTTAATTTCTTAACTCTGAGTTTAAAAAAATAGGGGGCGTCTTATACACGGGAAAATACGGTATTTATCAACTCGCGCTGGCGTAATTTCAAACTGCTAGGTTGGCAGGAGCTGGGAGCTCATCCCGTCGCAGGGATTTGAACTGCCGACCTTCTGACTGGCACATCAATAGTAAATATACGGACAGCCCTGAAGCATGCAGGGAAGATTGTGTCAGCATGATGATTGTGTCAGCATGTGAATACCATGCCTCTATCACGACAATTGCATGGAATGGAGAATGCAGGCTCTCCGTGAAGCAATATTGTGCAACTCCTGGTTTAAGGTGTCCTTTGTATTCAGGCCCAGTGGTGAAAAGAATTGCGTTCTTTGAAATAAAAATTGAAACAGGATGAATCACACACTCCCTGACCACTTTGATCTGTGGAAGTCTCTTTTGCAAGAGCAGAACAGGAATGTTGGATAACACCACCCATTAATTGCAATGGCTTCCCCCCAGAAGCAGTTACCTTAAAAGTAGTGGTCAAATTCTGAAGGAACTCAACATGTCTGTCCGAATGTGGAAGAGCCCACAAAACCTGATCACTGGAAGAGAGAGAGGGGGAAAGGGGATTACAGTCATACCTCTTGTTACGTCCGCTTCATATTACGTCCTTTCAGGATACATCCCGCGGCGATCCGGAAGTACTGGAAAGGGTTACTTCCGGGTTTCACCGCTTGCGCAAACGCGCAAAATGACGGCACAGGCATGTGCAGAAGCGGCAAATCGCGACCCGCACACATGCAGACGCGGGTTGCGACCTGCTCATGTTGTGAACGGGGCTCTGGAACAGATCCCGTTCGCAACCAGAGGTACCACTGTATTGGTAGTAGAGAAGCACTGAAGACATGCAAAGGAACTACCAGACCCCTAATATGAGTAGAACTCAAAAAAAGTGTGCCAGGGATGCTTTTTTGAGTTCTTAAACCACCCAGCGCATTTTCAAGAAGCCTCACAATCCACAGGCACTGGTGATGGCTGTCAGGCGGGTGGGCCCAAGCACTGACGCTAGCCAGGTAGGGGCAAGAAGGGCACAACAAAAGCTGGGTTCTTAAAACATGCCTGTTTGATATGCTATCTTTTTAGCGACTATGGGGTTGCGGCGCTCATTTCGCTTTCAGGCTGAGGGAGCCGGCGTTTGTCCACAGACAGCTTTCTGGCTCATGTGGCCAGCAGGACTAAACCGCTTCTGGCACAATGGAACACCGTGATGGAAACCAGAGTGCACGGAAATGCCATTTACCTTCCCGCCGCAGTGGTACCTATTTATCTACTTGCACTGGTGTTTTTAACACCCTAAACCAGGCATAGGCAAACTCGGCCCTCTAGATGTTTTGGGACTACAATTCCCATCAACCTTAGCTAACAGGACCAGTGGTCAGGGATGATGGGAGTTGTAGTCCCAAAACATCTGGAGGGCCAAGTTTGCCTAAACACATAAGATCTTTAAAACTGGTGTGTGTGTGTGTGTGTGTGTGATATTGTTATTGCTTGTTACATATTTTTGTGGTTTTATATTGTAAACTGCCCTGTGATCTTGGGATGAAGGGTAGTATAGAAACTTAATAAATAACAATAATAATTAGTACAGACCCTCCAAGTGTCCCTATTTTTAAGCAACAGTCCTGGATTTACAGAAGCTGTTCTGGTTTCTGATTTGATCCCAGAACATCCTACTTTTCCTTAAAGGTAAAGGTAAATGGACCCCTGACCATTAGGTCCAGTCGTGGCCGACTCTGGGGTTGCGGCGCTCATCTCGCTTTATTGGCCGAGGGAGCCGGCATACAGCTTCCGGGTCATGTGGCCAGCATGACTAAGCTGCTTCTGGCGAACCAGAGCAGCACACGGAAACGCTGTTTACCTTCCCGCTGGAGCGGTCTCTAATTATCTACTTGCACTTTGATGTGCTTTTGAACTGCTAGGTTGGCAGGAGGAGGGACCAAGCAACGGGAGCTCACCCTGTCACGGGGATTCAAACCGCCGACCTTCTGATTAGCAAGTCCTAGGCTCTGTGGTTTAACCCACAGCGCCACCCGCGTCCCTTTTCCTTAGGCTGTCCCTATTTTCATAGCAGAAATGTTGGAGAGTATGGAGTTATGCGATCCCTGAGCCTAGGGGATAAGTAACTAAACTACCTTCAGAAGACATCTGAAGCCAGCCCTGTATAGTTTTATTATGTTTTTATATAAGCTGGAAGCCTGAGTGGCTGGGGCAATCCACTCAGATGGGGCAGGGTATAAATAATAAAATTATTGTTATTATTATGGAATAGGATGTCCCTATTATCATTGGAGAAATGTTGGAGGGTATGTTAGCATGGCTGTTTTAATTGGGATTGAAGGGGGCCATTAGAAACCAAAAATGTTAGACCTTTTCTTTGTTCCTTTATCTTGGAGCATCAGAAATCGCTTCAAAGAGTCAATCAGACAGCAGTAAAATTATTTATTTTTGCCATGACCGAAAAAGGTACAGACAAGGTAAAGTTCATTGCCTGCCCGCCCTCTCTGAGCTTTTGCAGAATAATACCACCTGATTTCTGGGAAATCGTAATTTTAGCAACTTCCTATGTCCTTATATGGGCTTGACCTTATATGGGCTTGGTTGCCCCCTTCTTCCTGCACCAGCCTCTCCACGCCATGAACCTCGACACGTGTTCAAATGTAAAACATGTGATTTATACTGATAGCAATAAAATGGGGCTTTGTCTCCTACATAACCTTCCTTGTCTTCAGCCTTTCCCCCGTCTGGGGCCAGAATAACACATATTCAACCTTGCTCTTATCTTTCACCGCCTAAGCGTAGACATTTCAAAGAGAGACCCATTTGCAATGTAACATTTAAGCAAGAAAAGGCCTTGTTCTTCTGGCTGGCGAAAAACCTTTGGAAAAACTTTGCCTTAAACAGGTTTTCTTTTGGGGGGGGGAATCATATAGAGAACAATATTCTAACGGCCCCCTTCAGGATATCAACCCAAGCTAAAAGGCCTGCCTGCTTCTACACACAGTGGCGTAGCGTGGGTTGTCAGCACCCGGGGCAAGGCAAGTAATTTGCGCCCCCTAACCCGTGGATTTTAGCAGGGGGCAGAAAGCTGCGAGTGCGCCCCCCCCCGATGTTGCGCCCATGGCGGCCAGCCCCCCTGCACCCCCCACGCTACGCCACTGTCTACACAGCCAAGGTGCTTTATCCCCATTGACTTCGATAGGATTTAACAAACTTGCGCAGTGCTCTTGAGGTGATGGGAAAGTTGTGCTTGTGGCCTTCGCATGTGGGAATGAGCTATTCACAGGTCAAGCTGCCCGTCTGATGCTGCAGTCCTGAAGTGAGTCGCTTACACCTGTGAGCTGGACCATTCTAAAACTGCTTGGAGGAGGTTTAATTTTAATTTTAAAACTCCTGTACTCTCTGTTCCTCATTTAGTACACAGTGAGTAACTCTGCCAATATTGCTCTTGGGCAATCATTGCAAAACACAGCCCGACACAGGAAGAGCAGGCCCAAAGCCCAAAACTAAAAATGCTTATTAGAAACCAGGGTGGATAAAAAACAATGATTATAAATAAATAAATAAATAAATCAGATTACTATTATTTTTATTTAAATTGGATTCTTAAAAAATAAAATGCTTTTGGAGCAAAAATCTTTCTAAAGATAGTTTTCTATTTAGGTTACATTTTAGTCCGTCAGGAAATAAGGATTTGTTTTAAGTTTTTCATGTGTGCTAAAGTCAGTTTGTTTGTTTTATTGTTTAACCACATCAGTTAACGAACATGGATACACATGATATAATGTTATTGTCTTAGTTAAATAAATTGTTTAAATTGTTATTAAGGAAATGATTGTTTTCCTCCTTCCAATAAAGTACAGCAGAAAAGTTGTCCAAATATAAACAGTTAACTTATTAAACCTCACAATAATTCCATAATTATTGGTCTATGTATTTCTAATAGTATAACCAAATCAGTAATTTTTTATATAACTGTAAAAACTACTCTGAAAATGTATTATTCCAAAAATGAAACCTTCAGCTGGTTATAAATATTAAGATTATACCAGCAAGAAGGAGTCTTTGTAAGTAAGTAAGTAAGTAAGTAAGTAAGTAAGTAAGTAAGTAAAGTCTTACTGACTAGCGATTTAAATTGTGATTTAAATCAAATCCACCCTGCTAGAAACCCGGACCAATTGGACTAAGGACCTGTCCTTACGTTGGGTAAATGCGGATTGTGCCTCTTCCGATTCCACACCATGTTCATACGGAGATTCGCTCCGCTTTGAAAATCCGAATAAGAAAGCTACATCAACTACATACAGTATAAGGTAGGTAAAGGTAAGGTAAAGGACCCCTGGACGGTTAAGTCCAGTCAAAGGCAACAATGGGGTTGCAGCGCTCATCTCGCTTTCAGGTCAAGGGAGCCGACGTTTGTCCACAGACAGCTTTCCGGGTCATGTGGCCAGCAGGACTAAACTACTTCTGGTGCAACGGAACACTGTGATGGAAGCCAGAGTGCATGGAAATGCCGTTTACCTTCCCGCTGCAGTGGTACCTATTCATCTACTTGTACTGGCGTGCTTTTGAACTGCTAGGTTGGCAGAAGCTGGGACAGAGCAACAGGAGCTCACCCCTTTGTGGGGATTCGAACCTCTGACCTTCCGATTGGCAAGCCCACAGATTTAGGGAGGCAAAAGTGTGGAGCAGCAGTAGTTGGAGGAGGAGGCCACATGGAGAAGAGGAAATTAAAGGAGGCAGAAGGGGTTCACAACCACATTAAGCCAAAGTATGGACCGAGCCAGATTAAACTGTGTCCCACTAGCAGAAGCCTGAACAAGGACTCCCGCTGGCTCAATGGGGCCTCCCCCTCCTTCTTGCCCCCCACTGCTCCCCACATACTCAGGGGGTGAGGTGGGAGACCCCCCCAGAACAGAACATGGGGGGGAGGTGAAATACTTGCTCAGACTGAAGGACTGCAATAGCGCTACACTGGAGTCCTCCGAGATTGACTTACCTGGGAGTAACTCACATCGAAGTGGGATTTACTTGCAAGTAAACATGCCCAGCATTGCACTGTAAACCTATGAGACTGTGATTTTAGTGTCTGTGCATTATATGATCCTTCTCGTGCTGTACGATCTTGGGGAAGAGGCATACTTGCCTTGTGGAAGAAGTTTGTCTGCCTTTTATGGGGAGAATATATCCTATGCCCTTTTAAAAAGTGTACTTTTGGAGGGGAGGCTATTGGGTGGTAATTTTTATTTTGATTATGTGTTTTGATTTTATTCTGTGAACTGCCCTAAGACCCCCAAGCATTGGGCTATATATATTCAATAATAATAATATACCGTATATATTCAATAATGATGATGATGATGATGTTCAGTTTTCCTCAAAGTCTAGTGAAATGTAATGTTTGAGTTTATCAAAGTCCATGAAATTTTCCACGGAGTGTCAAAACATTATCTTAAACTTGTACATTGGAAAGAGCTGAAGATTTGTATGATTTAATCTTTCCTGGCATTTTTTTTAATGTTTCTCTTTTTATGTTTCTCTCTTTTATGTTTTGGCTCTCAAATCAATATATCTGTCTTTGCTTCTGAAAAGCATAACACTTAGACAAAATAAACTCTAACACAAATGACTCATTGTTCTCACAGAAATGGGTTCTGTTTACAAATGGGAGTCATTATTTTAAGATTTTGGTAAAATGAAAATAATGTTTCCTTATTTTAGGACACAATCCCATGCCCACTTACTTGGAAGTAAGTTCCATTGATCTCAATGGGACTTGCTTTGAGTATAGGTCTTGGGTTTAGCTATTAGTCTCAGTGTGCAACATTACAGTATACAAGTCCATTTGTAATTTGACCGTGCCAAATACTTCATGTAATGAGTAACAGCTAAGAATTTATGTTTCCAAAAGAGACGTTTTGCTACATTCTACACTGGTCTATATATCTTGGTTAAAAAGTAATAAGCATATTTGGATATCTGTCTCATGTTAGGTTCAACCATTGGACAACATGCTTCTATTCTATGTGGAGTTTTCCCATCTCTCTTATTAGAAAACAAATACTTACCTTTGAAGAGCAGCAACATTCTTCTTTTGGCCAAAGGTGGATATTATACAAATTAAAAGGAAAAACTTCAGAGCCGCCATTTGCAAAGAAACCGAGCGAGACAGTGGAGGGGTTCAGAACATGCGTTGTTGATTTTCTAAAGTCTCTGTTGAAAGAATGGTTAAAATTTAATGTTATCGCTCTTAGTAATCTTCACTGCTCCCATCCCCTGTGTGACTGAGTCAGAGTGGATTCCTTTACAATGACAATTTTCAAAATGTAAAGTCTGTGTGAGGGTCTAAGCAGTTGCCAAGGGGATTCCCAATTCTCATTTAACTCCCCAACCAGTTGAGGTGTTATGCTCTGTTGATTTGGCCTGGAATCAAACATTTATTTTAAATGTTTACGCGCAATCTTTCAGGCCTCCATGGTGGGTGACAATAAGTAAAAATTAATATATAGGAATGTATACAGTAATATCCAATCACAGTTTACTCAAGACATGTTGGAGGGTATGATTACTTAAAATATACCCAGTTAGCCCCAAGGATCTAAGTTAGCCTTGTCCATTAATTTCAATGGGTCTACTCTGAGCATGACACACCCTCCAACATTTCTCCAGTGAAAATAGGGGTGTCCTATTTAATAATGGGACGCAGGTGGCGCGATGGGTTAAACCACAGAGCCTAGGGCTTGCCGATCAGAAGGTCGGCGGTTCAAATCCCCACAACGGGGTGAGCGCCCGTTGCTCTGTCCCAGCTCCTGCCAACCTAGCAGTTCGAAAGCATGTAAAAGTGCAAGTAGATAAATAGGTACCACTCCAGCGGGAGGGTAAACGGCGTTTCCATGCGCTGCTCTGGTTCACCAGAAGTGGCTTAGTCATGCTGGCCACATGACCTGGAAGCTGTACGCCAGCTCCCTTGGCCAATAAAGCGAGATGAGCGCCGCAACCCCAGAGTCGTCTGTGACTGGACCTAATGGTCAGGGGTCCCTTTACCTTTTTATTTAATAATGACGATAATTTTACTATTTATACCCTGACCATCTGATTGAGTTGCTCCAGCCACTCTGGGTGGGTCCCAACATGTGTAAAAACATAATAACACATTCAGCAGTTAAAAACCTTCCCTATAACAGGGTTGCTTTCAGATGTCTCCGAAAGGTTTTATAGTGACTTATCTCCTTGGCTCAGGGGTTGCATAATTCCATACCCCCTTAGTGGGGTTTTTTGTGATGGAAAACCAATTAACATTGATATTGACTCATAAAGCGTTTTACAAAATGCACAGCACATCATAGTACAGACCAGGACTCACAGATTTGCCCGGCTTTAAGAAGGAGGCAGCAGGGCTCAAGCATCCTATCAGAGGCCTGGCACCTCCTTCCCAAATTTGGGGAGTTTCTGCCCAGTTTAGGGAGAGAGTGCAATGCCCACATCCCATCATCTGCCCCCCCCCAATCGCCCTCACATGGTAGCACCTCTGGCCCCAACTGTTCCCCTACAAAAATATTCACCGCACGCCACTGCACATTTAAAGCAGTTTGCCCCACAAAGAAATTCTGGGAACTGTGGTTTACCCCTTTCAGAACTACGATTCCCCCCACCCCGGTAACAAACTCCCAACAGCTAGCACTCAACTCCTCTAACTCATAAGCTTGTTTTGGTAGTAGAACTTCCCCTGCCTTTTCCTCCACAGTGCCTCTGTGTGGCAGCAAAAGTTAGCATAACGGAAAAGGACGGCAGAGTCCTGATCTTCACTCTGTGAGGATCAGAGCATGGCAAGAGGCAAACAGCAGCAGCACCAACCAAGCTCAGTTGTCATGCCCAGAGGGTTTCACCCATAATGCTTTCATGGGGTGCTTCTAGACCAGTGTTTCCCAACCGGTGTTCCGCGGCACACTAGTGTGCCGCGAGACGTTGCCTGGTGTGCCGTGGGAGGGAGGCGGGCGAGTCGGGCGGCAAGAGGCGGGGCGGCGGCGGCGAGGAGAGGCCGCCCAGCGCGGGGCTCTCGCCGTCTGCCTGCCTGGCTGCCTGCGTGGCGCTGACGTCACGGGGCTGTAACGTGCCCCACATAGGCACACGCGGGGCGGCGAGCGAGCTCCCTCCCACATCCCATCGCCGCTCGCTTCAGCCGGCCTACTGGGCTGTCGCAGGCGGAAGGCCTGCGCATGCGCGAGGTTTTCGCGCCTTCGGGATTCCCTTCACGCCTTCCTCCTCCCGGGTCCTTGAGAGCGCGGGAAGCGGCAGCGCGAGACCGGCGTTGAGCCTGGTAGGTATTGCGCTTGCCAAGGCAGTCATTTGGGAAATGAAAACTTGCAAAGCAAGCAACCAGTTCAATCTGAAGTACGTGTATGCTTAATATCTTGTATCTGAAACCTGTTCTGCCCCCTCCCCCACACTTGGTGCCATTTTCATCTACACATGCAGCAGAGTAAGTTGACCCAGAATAGTACCAATTCAGATGGCAGATGGGAGATGGGAGAATGACAGTGCTGAATGCTTTCCCATGTAGAACAGTCCCTGCAAATAAAAACCTAGCATATTTGGAAGAGGGATGCTAGCCTAACCATTACCTTCTATGCTGTTACTATTTTTTATTTTTTTTTTACATAAGTAAAAAGTGACCTTTCCCCATCTGGCATGGTGGTGTGCCTCGAGATTTTTTTCATGAAACAAGTGTGCCTTTGTCCAAAAAAGGTTGGGAAACACTGTTCTAGACAACCTGTTTGGTAAAGGATGTACTAAACGAAAATCTGCCCTTATTCCTTTATGGGGGACACAAGAGCCCTTATAGAGTCCTTTGTAGGTTCTCCATTGGTCGGAGAAAAGAACAGAGGCCAACCAGAGAATATGGAGAAGCAAAGCAGCTAGTAAGCCTGATCTTTATTGAACTGTTGCAACAGGGTGCTCCCCTCACACGCAGGAAGGGAGGAGGACCCAGAACCTAGGTGTGCCCGCCTTTATATAGACATTTTAAATTGCCCGCCTTGGAGTCCAAGACCACCCCCCCAGAAATATCATACCTACATCACAGAAAGGGCGGTCTACAGCAGAAATCTGAGTGGTTGTTTACCTCCTGTCTGGCAGGTTACCTGTTAATGCTTACTTGATTGGATACCCTGGGGAGCCTGGCCAGTCTTTTGTAATGATAAATACTTACTTCCTGAGCCAGGTCAGCCTACTCATACACAGACATACCCTTAAGACAGGATTTGTGAAGAAAAAGACAATGGGGAGGCTTTTCCATTTTCCTTTGACTTTGCAGAAAAAACATTTGGTCAGTTTGGGAGCCAAAAATGGCTTCATGTCTGTTTTCCTGTGCTGCTTCAGACATGTGGTTTGTTTATTTATTTATTTATGTATGTGTTTGCTTGGTACATTTATGAACATTTATTATATAGACAAGACCTTAGTTTTTTTATTTCAAGGTAAAAGGTAAAGGACCCCTGGACAGTTAAGTCCAGTCAAAGGCGACTCTGGGGTTGCAGTGCTCATCTCGTTTTTAGGCCAAGGGAGCTGGCGTTTGTCCACAGGCAGCTTTCCAGGTCATGTGGCCAGCAGGACCAAACTGCTTCTGGTGCAACGAAAAACCGTGACAGAAACCAGAGCAGCGCACAGAAACGCTGTTTACTTTCCCGCCGCAGCGGTACCTATTTATCTACTTGCACTGGTGTGCTTTCAAACTGCTAGGTTGACAGGAGCTGGGACAGAGCAACGAGAGCTCACTCCGTCGAGTGGATTCGAACCGCCAACCTTCCAATTGGCAAGTCCAAGAGGCTCAGTGGTTTAGACCACAGCGCCACCCGCGTCCCATTAGACAACCTGTTTATTTCACATTCATCATGATTTGTTTGGAGACTAGATGACGACGAATTAAATTTATATGCCACCCTTCATCCAAAGAGGGGGTTATGGGTGCCAGGGGAGGGGTTGTACCTCTGATGGGAGACAGACGCATCCTTCTGGGGCAGTTTGTCCACCCTATCAATGGGGCCAAGAAGGGGGGCTTGTAGTCTGGGCAGCCCAACACCTCCATACACGCTGCCCTGGCTTGCACCTCAGAGAGGTCATTTCAGTGCTGCAAAAACAATGTGGGAAGCAGCCAGGGCCGCCTTTAGCATATGTGGCGCCGGGGTGCAAAAAACTGCCCAGCACCCCCAATTTGGGGGGGGGGGCAGGCCAAAGTTGTTGAGCTATTTTAGGGGGGCAGCTCAGAGTTGTTGAGCAGCAAGACTACTCATCGCGAAGTATTGGAAGACACAGGAGCTACCCACACTGGAAGAATGGCAGATGAAAGTGATAGACTACATGGAACTGGCAGAAATGACTGGCAGAATTCGTGACCAGGGAGAAGAGTCGGTGGAGGAAGACTGGAAGAAATTTAAAGACTACTTGCAGAAGCACTGTAAAATTAAGGAATGTTAAAACGATGTCTGAAGGAAAATAAGTGGTATTGGTAAAAAGATTTCTAAGAAAATGTAAATAGGGATCGATAACTGGAAAATTGATATTTATAATAGGTTAATATCTTGAGTGAGGATAAATGCTAAAGGGTAAGGACTTGCTGAATTTAATATCTGAACTGGAATACAAAGTGGGAGGTGTGAGGAGGTCAAGAAACTAGTGAATGAAGTATAAGATATGAAAATACTAATCTATTTTCTGTTGGTTTTTTTTTTTTTTTTGGTTTTTCTTTCCTTTCCTTTTTTCCTTCCCTTCTTTTGTTAACTGTTTTCTATTGTGTATTTTTTATGTGTTTTGTTTTTGTATTTTTTCATTTTTGTAGTTTTTCTTATGTTTAAATTTTGAAACTTTTTATTGTTTGTGAAACTCTAATAAACATTTTTTTTTAAAAAAAAGGCACACAACTCTCTCCCATGCCGCTGTACGTGGAGGAAGGAGCAAATCCCACAGAGGCTTTAGAGAGAAGCTGTGCGCCTCATGTGACGAATCCCAGGCACACAGGAGGGGAGAGCCAGCCGGCTGCCTCAGTACCGGCACAGATAAGCCTGTGGCGCTCCGATGAGCTCTGCTCTGCTGCGGCTGTCGCCTGGCCTGGCTCTTCAATCCCCAGACTCCAAATCTCGGCCCCGGACTCTCAGCCTGGCGCCCCTGAGAGCCCAGTGCCCGGGTGCCCCGCACCCTTAGCGCCTATGGGTAAGCCAGCCCTGGAGGCAGCAATGACAAGTTACCTCTCTGCAGCCACAGCAGGCGCTGCGATTCTCCAGCAGTTTGACTGCAACCTCTGGAGGTGTACTCCATTGTCTCTCGAGACAGACGGACGCCAACAACAACAACATCCGCAGATCACAGGGCAGTTTCACAACATCTAAGTACAAAATGAGAGCACAGAGTGTAGAATAAAAACAAGAAGGAAATCAAAAGGAAACCAATAACCCATCACTCTCACAAACACATTTAAAAGGACTTGTGAGTGGGCTATTTAATGAGCACTCATTCTGATATGTTTGTGGGAAGGTGAATTGACATCACATCAAAGCAAGCATTATCCCACACTTTCCGGTGCATTTTCCTGGGTTTGCTGTGCAAGACTTCCTGATCAACTATAACTGCACTACCTGAATTTGCCAGTACAGTATATGAACAAATTGCACCTGGAAGCTACCATAACATGCTTGACAAGTCCTTAGAGCACAAATTACTAAGATCTGCAGCAGGCTCGTCCTCCATATTGCCTGGATTCAAGGTTTTTGGTTTAATGGCTTTCAGCAAACTGGTACCTCACTTATACAAGTTGTACCAGCAATTCCATTATGGGATGGTAGCCTGAGGGCCTTATGATGATGTGTTTAAAGTAGAATCTTGGGTTTAAAAAATAAATAAACCAGCAGAATGTATTCATTTTCATTTTTCCTGCATGTGTCTTTGCTGCCTTTGTGTATTCCTTGTATGCATTCCAGAAAGAAAGAAAGAAAGAAAGAAAGAAAGAAAGAAAGAAAGAAAGAAAGAAAGAAAAAGATATATTTTTTGATAGCACAGAATAATATAAATATGCTACTGCATTACTAAAAATCATAAAAAATTTAAAAGATTTGATAGAGATAATATTCCATTGTATACTAACTAAATGTGACCTTTGGATGAAGTGCGGTATATAAAAACATAAATAATAATAATAAAGATCATATAACTAGTGGAGAGATTTTATAATTCATTTAAAATACTGTCATAAAAGAATAAATATATTGCACCTGTATATAATTATTAATCTCTACTTTCCTTAAATGATAGCAATATCAACAACACTAATCACATATCAAAGCAATAATATGTGATCCATATAATACACTCCTTCTAATGAGTATAGATTAAAATCTTGCCTTTTGTAATTTTAGTAAATGATAAACAGACTCCATTTTTCTACAGAATGGAGTCTAGTTATCAAGTTCAGTTGCTTTTATCTTTCCTCCTCCCTCCTCCCCAAACTGCTGTTGCTCTTACAGTTTCAGCAATACAAGAGGAAAGGTTCCAGTAGTATTCTTCCCGATTATTCATTAATCTTATATGTGTGGTTTGCACTTGCATTCTTAATTTTTTTTAAAAAAAAAACACCTGGATTTGGGGGACAATCTGTGGGGTCCTTGAGGAAGGTGAAGGGGAACCTTCTTTAACGTCTTTAGCGTATTTGCGGTCTCACCAGCTTGTAAAAACTTGCTTCTCAACTAAAACAGTAGCAAATGTTCTTTGAGGCCTTGCAAAGAAGTTAATTCTTAATTTCTCTGCAACTTTTATTAATAGACCCCTAGTTAAAAGAGCTGTGGTTAAAGAGATGGACTTTGATCTGAGTATGTGGCAAAGCCTGAATTGTAAGTGCTGAATCTAACCATTTCCTTGCTGACACTGGCCAAAAGTCCTGAATTCAATGACTGTACACTGGAATGAGCAACTTTCTCTGCCAACAGTTTAGCATTCTGCCTCTCTTTGTTCTTATTCTAATAATTCTGCTACGCATTCCTCACCATAAGGGGAGAATTGATGATCACAACTTTTCTGTCTCCAGTGTCCTCCAAAGGCCACTCACAATGGCATTCACCTTACTCTTTCCTTGCTAATCACTTGTTTCTTTTTAAAATTAAACGAATGGGTACTGAGAGATATACTCTTCACACAAAAAGATGGTGACCAAGCTATTTCACCAAGAACTATGGCACGAGAAAAGCCCACCAGGGTATCTTTTCAACCACCTGAGGAAATCAGTGTAGTGCTGTGGACACAAGCCTTTCTGTGAGAGGATTTCAATGTTGTTGTTTAGTCGTGTCCGACGCTTCGTGACCCCATGGACCAGAGCACGCCAGGCACTCCTGTCTTCCACTGCCTCCCGCAGTTTGGTCAAACTCATGCTGGTAGCTTCAAGAACACTGTCCAACCATCTCGTCTTCTGTTGTCCCCTTCTCCTTGTGCCCTCCATCTTTCCCAGCATCAGGGTCTTTTCCAGGCAGTCTTCTCTTCTCATGAGGTGGCCAAAGTATTGGAGCCTCAGCTTCAGCATCTGTCCTTCCAGTGAGCACTCAGGGCTGATTTCCTTTAGAATGGATAGGTTTGATCTTCTTGCAGTCCATGGGACTCTCAAGAGTCTCCTCCAGCACCAGAATTCAAAAGGATCAATTCTTCAGCAATCAGCCTTCTTTATGGTCCAGCTCTCACTTCCATACATCACTACTGGGAAAACCATAGCTTTAACTACCATATTTTTCGCCCTATAGGACGCACTTTTTCCCCTCCAAAAATGAAGGGGAAATGTGTGTGCGTCCTATGGGGCGAATGCAGGCTTTCGCTGAAGCCTGGAAAGCGAGAGGGGTCGGTGCGCACTGACCCCTCTCACTCTCCAGGCTTCAGGAGAGCCGCAGCGCCAGCCCCACAAGGTCGGGGGACAGCGGGGAGGCGGAATGCCGCCATCCCACTGTCTCCCGATGTGGTTTGGAGGCTGACGGCGGGGAGACACGTGCTTCTCCCCGCCGCCAGCCCCGCAAGCTCCGGGGACAGCTGGGAGGCGCAGCGCGTCTTCCCACCGTCCCTGGACCTGGTCTGCAGGCGGGCGGCGGGGAGAAGAGCGCTTCTCCCCGCTGCCTGCCCCACAAGCTCCGGGGACAGCTGGGAGGCGCAGCGCGTCTTCCTGCTGTCCCCGGACCTGGTCTGCAGGCGGGCGGCGGAGAGAAGAGCGCTTCTCCCCGCTGCCGGCCCCACAAGCGCCTGGGGGGGAAATAATTTTTTTTTCTTTATTTCCCCCCCAAAAAACTTGGTGCGTCCTATTTGCCAGTGCGTCCTATGGGGCGAAAAATTCGGTATATGGACCTTTGTTGGCAAGGTGATGTCTCTGCTTTTTAAGATGCTGTCTAGATTTGTCAACGCTTTTCTCCCAAGAAGCAGGCGTCTTTTAATTTCGTAGCTGCTGTCACCATCTGCAGTGATCATGGAGCTCGTCCTGTACTTTTTAGAACATTGTCCTATCCCATTCAGATAATTAGAGTGGATTGCGTGGTTACATGGCAGCAACAACAGTGCCTTTTCTGAGCATCACCAGCATGGAGCAGAAGGTACCACGGGAGTGGACTATGTAAACATTTCCGGTAGAAATGATCAGGCTACTCCAGCTGCCATACATATGAAACACATCAGAATTCATGTCAGGTGAAACCTTGTTGGTGCTGCTGCCCCATGACAGGGCCTTTTCCGTGGCAGCTCCCCATTTGTGGAACACCCTCCATGCTGAAGTGTTCCTGTCTCTCTTATTATTGACTTTGAGGCAGAATATATATTAGTGTTTGCCACCTTTTGGCAGAAGGTGCAGCGTGGAAACCAGGAAGTACAGCGTGAACCAACTCCTCTTTTACAAAAATGAGATTTTGTTATACACTTATATGAAATTTGGCTGTCAACTGAAATACATTTCCTTATTTACCCAGACTGCCTTCTCTGAAATAGGCCTTATAGCATGACAAGCCTGGGCTTGTCTAACCTGTTTCTGGTCTCGGGTGGGACAAAGAGGTAAGACAGAGTGCAACTGTTTAGAGATGGATTAGAGAGAGCTTCCAATATCTGCAGCAGAAGTATATTTATGGTATGTGTCGTCCTTTTAAACCATTTGTACATTAAAATTGGCACTGTTGTTCCTTCTTTGTCATTGTTCTTGTAATGGTAGTAGGCACTCTGAAAAAACATGATGTTTCCTTGTGGTTATTAAATATGTACCTGTCACCTGTTGTCCAGTCATTTGGCAGTGACCTAATAATAATAATAATAATACAGTGATACCTCGGGTTAAGAACTTAATTCGTTCTGGAGGTCCGTTCTTAACCTGAAACTGTTCTTATCCTGAGATACCACTTTAGCTAATGGGGCCTCCCGCTGCCGCCGCACGATTTCTGTTCTCATCCTGAAACAAAGTTATTACCCGAGGTACTATTTCTGGGTTAGCGGAAGCTTCTGTAACCCGAGGTACCGCTGTAATAGTAATACCCCACCGATCTGGCTGGGTTTCCCCAATCACTGTGGGTGGCTTACAACACATAAAAAAATGGAAAAATATTAGACATAAAAATTTTCTGATACAGGGTTGCCTTCAGATGTCTTCTAAAAGTCTGATAGTTGTTTATTTCCTTTTACATCTGATGGGAGGGTGTTCCACAGGGCGGGCGCCACTACCGAGAAGGCCCTCTCACAGACCAACTCACAGTTGCATTACAGCTGAGGTGCAATCATTGTTCTCTCTAGATGCTCCATCCTCACTGTGTTTCTGAGGGCAGGATGTTACATGCAAATACAATGATGGGACCAAACATGGCATCCCTGTGGGGTCATTCCACGCCAAATCACCTGGTGCCATGAAAAATGAGTGAAACAGGAGGTTTTTTTCTAAACCGACACAGAAATTGCATTAGCCTAAATCGCGCAAAAATCAAAACTTTCAAAAAATTGTCCTGTGCCCAATTTTGGACCAAAAAATCTTAAAATATTAATTTGAGGTTATCTCATATATATTTTTTGAAGAAAATTTGAGTCGTGAGAGCACGGTCAAGTATTAAAATCAGGTGATTTGGCGTGGAATGACCCTGTGTTCCTTTGTACAGTGGTCCCTCGGGATACATATGCTTCAGGTTACATACACTTCAGGTTACAGACTCTGCTCACCCAGAAATATTACCTCGGGTTAAGAACTTTGCTTCAGGATGAGAACAGAAATCGTACTCCAGCGGCGCAGCAGCAGCAGAAGGCCCCATTAACTAAAGTGGTGCTTCAGGTTAAGAACAGTTTCAGGTTAAGTACGGACCTCCGGAACGAATTAAGTACTTAACCTGAGGTACTACTGTAATGTGAAGGAACACTGACCCTGTGAATACTTCCAAGTCCTAGATATCCACAGTCTAATGGGCTGGTGAAAAATGGTGCCCAGAATGTTCTAGAACACAGAGTATTCAAACACAGAGCCAGCCTTGGCTGCGCTAAATTACAGGACTCTTTCCTTCTGAACTGTTGTTTGGGAGAAAGCGAAGAACGATATTTGTTTAGTCCGAAACGTACAGTGGTGCCTCACAAGACGAAAAGAATTGGTTCCGCGAGTCTTTTCATCTTGCGATGTTTTGCGTCTTGCGAAGCACGGTCCATCGCAACTGCACCTCTTCAAGAGGCTTCAAGAGGCTTTAAAAAAAAAGCGCAAGACGTTTTCATCTTGCGAAGCAAGCTCATAGGGAAATTCGTCTAGCGAAGCAACGCGAAACCGAAAAAAACTTTCGTCTAGCGAGTTTTTCGTCTTGCGAGGCATTCGTCTTGCGGGGCACCACTGTACAAAAAAATTAATTGGTTGTATTATTTCATATCCAGGTATGCCCCGAGTCTTCTTTATTAGGCCAGCCTAACTAAGCTTTCGTAAGATTAAATTTTGTATTGTGTAAACACTTTATCTTTGAAAACCAACAGGAACTTTCCACATCATCTAATAGCAGAAAGTACTCGTTTCTCCCCTAAATTTAAGTAACAACCTTTCATCTCACCCTTCCACTATTGCTGCTTCCCCTCCACAGAATCACAGATCCACCATTTCCTTTAAAAACAGTCTTAAACAGATTTTGCATTGTGCACCTATTCAGCACCTCCCCTCCAACAGACATCTTATTTCTTTCTTTTTTTCCAGGAGGGCTGTTTATTGCCCTAGATTACCTCGATTACTTCACAATCCCATGATAAATGGCTCAAGGAAGTGGGGTGGGTGGGGTTTGCCACAGTTGGGCAAAGATATTGGAGTGTGTACTGGCACTGCACATGCAAATTCAGTGTTGTTGTTGTTGTTTTAAAAAAAGACAAAACCAAAACTCCACTAGCAACAAAACAAGGAATCCAGAGTCATACTCTTGAAAGGAGGAAGAAAGCAGCTTTTCACTGGGCGTATATATGATGTGGAGCACATTTGCTTAAGAAAGACTCATAAGAGACAACCCAAGCAGAAATGAATTGTGAAGAACAGCAAGGGGCAGGTAATTGCAGATGTGCTCCCATCTCTAATGCAATATCCCGGCTTTTAAAAATCTTCAGATTTGAAAACAACTACTACAGTCAAGCCGATAATATACAGTGGTGCCTCGCAAGACGAAATTAATCCGTTCCGCGAGTCTCTTCGTCTAGCGGTTTTTTCGTCTTGCGAAGCAACCCTATTAGCAGCTTAGCGGATTAGCGCTATTAGCGGTTTAGCAGCTTAGAAAAGGGGGGGAGCGGGGGGAAATCGGAACACTCGCAAGATGTTTTCGTCTTGCAAAGCAAGCCCATAGGGAAAATCGTCTTGCGAAGCAGCTCAAAAACGGAAAACCCTTTCGTCTAGTGGGTTTTCCGTCTTGTGAGGCATTCGTCTTGCGGGGCACCACTGTATGCCTTTTTTGATTCACAGCTAGTGGGCGATATCCAACCAAGTCCTATGGAGAGAAGACCCATTGAAATTGGCAAACTTAAGTCACTTTGGTCCAATGATTTTCAATGGGTCTACTCTGAGTTATGCTGGATATCATCATATGTTTATTTTCTATTCTACATCCTATTCTTTCTTGAACAATTATATCATTAATGAAACTGCTTGATCTCATTCATAACCTTAGTGTCTCAGTGCAGACTGAGATTTGGCTGTGGAGATGTAGAAATTAAAGTAATTCACACAGTGTAATACTACTGGGTTATAGGGGAAAGGGTGGGTGGTCCAATTTGGGGAAGGGGTACTAGAGAAAAATATGGAAGAAAACAGTGTGGGCTGGCTTGTTTTCTCGCCGTCTACCCACCTATTAAAACAATGTTAACTGAGATGTTTTCGTTTTTGTGGTTTCCAACAAAATGTCACGTTTGGATCCTGGCTGGCTCAGTTGAATTTTTCTGCAAACTATCATCTAGCCAGTCGGTTGTGCAATAACTCCATTCTATTAATGTTTATCCAACGAAGCTGTGAAAACTGTCATTCTGGAAATTGGGGTAGGGATGAGTTTTATCCGTGTAATGTCCTGCTCAATAGAGACTGATGTGTGAGCTTTCAATACCATAAATTTATTTCACAATCAGCAGCCAATCGCTGCGGTTACAGATTGACAGGCAATCTTTGGTATGTTGGCTAAAGTCCTCACAGAGATTATAAATATGCCTGGAGCCAGACTTCCTCCTTCTTTGCTTCTGCCTAGGAATGGGAAGCAGCTCTGAAGGCCCGGCTCACTTCAAGGTAAATTGACGGCTTCAAATTAACATATAGACCTGCATGAAATTTATTCCTTGGAAATGTTTAAGTATGGCTTAAGGCCAGGAATAAGGAAATCTGTCAATTTTTTTCTCTCTCTTTATCATTTTTTTCTAGTCTTAGGTTTGATTCTCTGCATTTCTACATTGGTTTGCATTTTTTTAAAAAAATCCTCATGCAAGTTCACCATTTTATTGCAATTTTCTTCCAAATACACATTTGTACACAATTCTGCCTAGTACACACATTTTTTTTGCAGCAGTTTTGCCTGAAACAATGGGTTTTGAATTCCCCCCCCCACCAATGTGCATTTTTATGCACACTTTATCGTAGTACATGTGATTTTGCACACATTACTCAGCTGAAGAACTGCGCAGCAAAATTCAGAGAAGTGCAAATTCCAATTGATGGTTTAGGTTTGCGCACTCTTTTTAAAGCGTGAATTAGGTGGATTTTCCTTTCAACCCAAACTGAATCAACTTTCTCCCCCATCTCTACATGAGGCAAAGGTGATGGAAGTGTATTTTGTAGCTATTAAAAGAGGATAAGGAAACCACGAGACCAGAGAACAAACATTGAAAACTCTTTTTAGCACTGTGGAAGGTAAATAGGGAATCAAAACAGACCACAGATGTTGCATGGAGTTCACGGAACATGGGACATTCGCTTAAAATAAAGTAAATCTCTTCAAACAAGATAACAAATCAACCCTGCTTCACATTGATTCTAATACAGTGGTACCTCGGGTTACATACGCTTCAGGTTACAGACTCTGCTAACCCAGAAATAGTGCTTCAGGTTAAGAACTTTGCTTCAGGATGAGAACAGAAATCGTGCTCTGGCAGCAGGAAGCCCCATTAGCTAAAGTGGTGCTTCAGGATAAGAACAGTTTCAGGTTAAGAATGGACCTCCAGAACGAATTAAGTACTTAACCTGAGGTACTGCTGTATTTATTTTATTTACTCTGCAGCCTCTCAATTGCACCTGGGGCAGATGGGGCAGGGATTCATGTTAAGGGGGAGCACTGGAGGAAGGGAGCGTTTACTCCTTTCCCCACATACAATGGTCCCAATAAAAATCTACCCACAACCACCTCAAAGCAGGGATTGGGAAAAGAGAGGATGGATGGCGGCTAACAGATTGAGGTTGAATCCTGACAAGACAGAAGTACTCTTTTTGGGGGACAGGGGGTGGGCAGGTGTGGAGGACTCCCTGGTCCTGAATGGGGTAACTGTGCCCCTGAAGGACCAGGTGCGCAGCCTGGGAGTCATTTTGGACTGACAGCTGTCCATGGAGGCGCAGGTTAATTCTCTGTCCAGGGCAGCTGTTTACTAGCTCCATTTGGTACGCAGGCTGAGACCCTACCTGCCCGCGGACTGTCTCACCAGAGTGGTGCATGCTCTGGTTATCTCCCGCTTGGACTACTGCAATGCGCTCTACGTGGGGCTACCTTTGAAGGTGACCTGGAAACTACAACTAATCCAGAATGTGGCAGCTAGACTGGTGACTGGGAGTGGCTGCTGAGACCACATAACACTGGTCCTGAAAGACCTACATTGGCTCCCAGTATGTTTCTGAGCACAATGCAAAGTCTTGGTGCTGACCTTTAAAGCCCCAAACAGCCTTGGCCTAGTACAGTGGTACCTTGGGTTAAGTACTTAATTCTTTCCGGAGGTCCGTTCTTAACCTGAAACTGTTCTTAACCTGAAGCACCACTTTAGCTAATGGGGCCTCCCGCTGCTGCTGCGCCGCCGGAGCACGATTTCTGTTCTCATGCTGAAGCAAAGTTCTTAACCTGAGGTACTATTTCTGGGTTAGTGGAGTCTGTAACCTGAAGTGTGTGTAACCTGAAGCGTATGTAACCTGAGGTACCACTGTATACCTGAAGGAGCATCTCTACCCCCATCGTTCAGCCCAGACACTGAGGTCCAGCTCCAAGGGCCTTCTGGCAGTTCCCTCACTGTGAGAAGTGAGGTTACAGGGACCTAGCAGAGGGCCTTCTCGGTAGTGGCGCCCACCCTATGGAACGCCCTCCCATCAGTTGTCAAGGAAATAAACAACTATCTGACTTTTAGAAGACATCTGAAGGCAACCTTGTTTAGGGAAGTTTTTAATGTTGGATGTTTTATCATGTTTTTAATATTCTGTTGGGAGCCACCCAGAGTGGCTGGGGAAACCCAGCCAGATGGGCAGGGTATAAACAATAAATTATTATTATAAAAGAGAGAGAGCCCAATTAACAACAGGATGTGATTTGGATTCTCAGTGTTGTTATTCCACTCTCAGCTTTAAAAAAAGTACAGCAGTGATTTGGATCTGCTAAACTGTGCACATCTCAAAGCACCCCTAGTGATGGCAGGTAAAGAAAGCATTCATTGCTGAACTCTTGTAGTCTCCCCTGAGGTCCGGCTTGCCACACATACCGTTTTCTGGCCTCCACCTTCTTACACTGAACTCAGGACTCCTGGGCACATTGCCCAGTACTGAAATAAGTACTGGGCTGTAGCCCTGTGCAACAACATGTGTTACTTGTGTACTGTTCCATTTTGTTTGTCTCAAGTCAAGCTCCTCGCTCTTTGAGTAGTTCATCTGGTGCTGCTAACAGCAGCAAAAAGGAAAATGGAAAAAAGCAGCATAAAACAGTCAGGTCAGCAGAGTTGAAACTGCATCTAAAAATAAGTAGATGTAGAAAGGACAGTTAAGTAGGTGCCTGGCAAACTTCTTTGGGAAAAGCAACCCACAACTGGCGCGCTACCACTGAAAAGGCACTCCCTCTCCGATAGCTACCATCCTCATTTCAGAAGTTGAGGGCACCCATAGGAGGCACCCCCTTGATAATCTTTATGTATAAGCAGGTACCTTTATGTATAAGCAGGCACCCAAAATATTGCAAAAAGCCCCCCCATCAGTATCCACATCCTCCAATAACCACATACCTGCAATATTGCTTATATAATGTGTTATGTACTGAGTTGAATAGGATCCAAAATGCAGCAGTCTGATTGGTCCTAGAACAATAGGATTCAGAATGCAGCAGTCTGATTGGTCCTAGAACAATAGGATCCAGAATGCAGCAGTCTGATTGGTCCACAGGAGCCACCCAATCCAGCTCCAGGTAGAAATGAATCCGCAACCTGATTGGCCTACAGGAGAATCCCGGAAATAGCCAATCACGTGGGGCCCATTGTGTAAATAATTTATATAAAGCAGACATTCTGGGGGAACTCCCATTCCTCCTCACCACCATGAGCTAAATAAAGAGCATGAAATCCACTCTCGACTCCGAGTATATTTCATAATGGATTCAAACAGTTCATCCAAAGCTGGGTCGATGTGGCTGTCATTCTATGGCTCTCCACTATTTGGGGATCCTCGATGGAACCATGAATTCCTTTAGCAATGTTACAGCTAGTATCGTTTGATCAGCAAAGCCTACACCTGTTTGCAAGATCTTTCTGGCAGCCTCTCCTCACCTGGAAGTGAATGCCTGTTTCCCCTCGTCCGGCTTCAATTTCTGCCAGGCGGGAGATTTCTTGGAAGAGCAACGAAATGGCAAACCAACACAGACACCCCGTTCCCCTCCTACTGCAAAGTCCTGTTCCCCCTCCCACAGGTACACCTGGAATGTGGCTTGGAATGTGGCTATAATGTGCCCACCTGCCTTGATCACACCCAGCGCATTAGCATAGCAGCACCAGGTTCAAGCCAGAACACAAACTCTTCCTGCATTCCACTCTCTGATTGCCTCCAGATGTGATGGTCTACAACTTCCCTCACCATGGTCGGTACTAAGGTATGATGGGAGTTGTAGTCCGCAGCTGGAGGACCTATCCCTGGTTAGCTATCCCTGGTTCAGTCTCTTAACAGTCCTCTTCTTTTATTTCCAGCAAAAGGCAGATGGGAACCATGCCAGACCACCGATATATCCTGAGCAGAAGGATTTTGATATGATCTATAGAATTGAAGATGCGCCACCCTGGTATCTCTGCATCCTGCTGGGATTTCAGGTAAAGGTGTAATCAAGCTCCACCTGTGACGTGCTTTGAGGTGTGGAGCCAAAGAAATTCAACTGTTCCTCATGACATTTGTTTATTCGCCCATTCCAAATAAGTCTCACGCTGCTTGTTTCTGAAGCCACTTTATCAAGGTCTCTAGTTGTTAAGTATTCAGATTTTGTTATATGATATAGTAGCCTCATTAGCAATACTATTGTTGTAAAAGTACAGGGAGTAAAAGTTACTAGGGGCACACATAAGGTGCCTATAACTTTCCATTCATTGTTTATGTTGATTAAATAATTGGCCTTGTTGATTTACAGTGTTGATTTCTATGGAATTGTTTGCTTTGATCTTCCCTTTTGACTCCCCCTCTGTACTTTATTTAAAATGCATTTTAATCACTTAAATTCTGTGCAGAGTTAACTAAGACGCTGTGCCACCCCCCACCCAGTTAAATTCTAAATAGTGTCCTATAATCCTAGCTACTGGTTTAGTGATAAATTGGGTGCATACTCACACTTCAGCTATATACACAAACAAGGTGGCAAGTTGGATCCCCATATGGGACAGTTGAATATTCCTACAACTTGGACTAGATGATCATCGCATAGCTGTCAACGTTTACCTTTTTTAAAGGGAAATTTCCTTATTCCAAATAGGATTCCTCGCAAGGAAAGGGAAAAGTTGACAGCTATGTCATCGGGGTTCCTTCCAACTCTACAGTTCTATGCATCTATGATTCTATGAATTGCAGGTGTGTTTTTCATGATATCAGGAACTGAACGGGACTGTAGGGGAGGTATTTGGACATTTTGGGTCCTTCCAGGTGTGTTTAAAAAGATGTTCGCACTTCTGCAAACCCTTGGGGTGTCTTTGAGTGTGTGGACACCTCCCTATTATTTGTCAGTGGCTCCATTCTGGCTTCAGTCCTATCGCTTGACACCTTTTGCTATTAAAAGGAGCGATCTGGATATCTCACAATTAGTATTTTTTTTTAGATAACATTTTATTAATTTTCCCAAAAATAACAAAAGACCCACAAAAATTGAAACAACAGCAATACAAATTTAAAGCAAAACAAAACAAATATATAAATTCAAATCCTAAATCTTAACTCAGTTGACTTCCCTCCACTCCCCCTCATGGTTCCATTATATTAGCTTATTCATGCACTTCCGTAAAGCCTTATATTCTTAACAATCCAATTTTAAAACCTTATTCATCTTAATACAAGTGACTTTTAAAAGTTCTACTAATGTAAAAATCCGTATGCAACCCTTAAAAAGTATGCCTTAAACATCCCCCCCTTTTTTAAAAAAGACAATGTCCTCTTCTTTCTTGGGTTTCAAATTAACTAATATGTCCTGCATAGTTCATTAATTAATTTCCCCCAATCTTATCTTCTTTGGCAGTGGCTTCTTCCTTCTATAGGGATGGGCTGATCTTGCAGGGACAAAGTCTTTTGCTCTCTAAGTCCATCAGGTCCTATACAATCTCAGCACCATAACTTCAGGATTTTTTTAACAACAATCATTTCCCACATTCTCTCCAAATCTTTATATGTCTTTCCCCAGGCTTTTCTAATATTAAAAAAGCATGGGAAAAGACGCATAAAGATTTGGAAAAAGCCTGGGAAAAGACGGTTGGTATTTTTTAGGCATGCATGACCTATATCTGTTAATAATGCTATGCTCAATCAACAGCCCAAAAGAGAAAACACACATGGCAGAATACATGTGCACTAAGACATCAGTCTGGAGGGACACTTCTGTGATTGATTGATTGATTGATTGATCGACCAAATTTGTATACCGCCCTATACCCGTAGAAAACACAAAATGCACAATAAAAACAAGAACAACTCTATAACCTCAATCCCACAGCACATTTAAAAGGACATAGAATGTTAATCAGCCAAAGGCCTGTTCTTGTTTTTTCTAATACTTGCATTTTCTAATACTGTCGTTTTATGTTGTAAATCACCCTCAGATCTACGGGTATAGGGCGGTATACAAATTTGATCAGTCAGTCAGTCAGTCAGTCAGTCAGTCACATAAGGTCCCTCCAGACTGGTGCCTTAAAGAAAAACATTTTCTCCTGGTGCCTAAGGGAGGGCACCCGGCGAGTCTCCCTGGGGAGGGCATTCCACAAATGGGGGGCCACTGCAGAAAAGGCCCTGTTCTCGTGTTGCCAACCTCTGGACCTCTCGAGGAGGAAGGGCCTCAGAGGATGAAATCTCAGGGGTAGGTTTATATTGGGTAGGATTATACGGAAGTATTGTGGTCCTGAGCTGCGGTTTAAATTTTGGGAATGTGTCTAATCAGGTGCTCTTTTGACCTAGCCTCTTTCCCATTTCCCCCCTCCAGCATTACTTGACATGTTTCAGTGGCACCATCGCAGTTCCCTTCCTACTGGCAGAATCCCTGTGCGTAGGGAAGGACCAATACACCATCAGCCAACTCATTGGTACCATCTTCAGCTGCGTGGGGATCACGACTCTTATCCAAAGCACTGTGGGAATTAGGTATGTTTTGCTCAGCTCCCCACCTCCCTACCCGTCAGCGAACTTAAGGAAGTTTTGGGTGGCTGATGGTGGCAAGTCACTCTCTCTTTCTTTTTGGCAATCTAGGCTGCCTCTGTTTCAAGCCAGCGCCTTAGCGTTCCTGGTTCCCGCCAAATCTATTCTGGCCTTGGAGAAATGGAAATGTCCTCCAGAAGGTAATTCAAACTCGTTTCATCCTGAAGGTTGTGAGGGGATAGAACAGGAATAATAAAAGTCAATCCTTTATTAGGCATAGCAAACCGCACATTATCAAACAAACGCCATATACAAATTGTGCAAAATACAAATTCAGCATAACAAGGTTTGTCCCAGTCAGATCTTTAACTCCAGAGAAAATCAATTTGCATAAATAATACAATATAACACTACCGCATCACCGATTAATTAAGAACCACTAAATCTCTTTATAATGGCCCAGTGTTTCTACATGGACAGCACTCAAAAATTCAGCCACTATTAAAGTAGTTTGATCGTTCCTGTCCGAGAGCAGGTCCTGAACCGTTGGTGGCATAGAATTAAGCCTGTTAAGTTGTGAGGCCTCTAATAATTGTCTTCTGGCATAATTGCCAAAATCACAAGAAAATATAATATGCTCCAAAGTATCAGGTTCCTGTTTACTACATTTGCAGAGATGCTCTGCTTCTGGGAGAGCTAAATATCTTCCTCTTGCTATCATCGAGGGAAACGTATTAAATCTGGCTAACATAAACAGCCTGCACAATTCATGATTCTTCAGATTTGCCATGTATCCCTTTTGAAAACCTCTACACAAAGGGAGATTTAAATACAGAGGAGAGCAAGTGAACAGGAATAATTTGAGGGCCTCCCCATGCTTCCAAGATGGTAACATAATGCGTAGTCAATCTGTGAATCTGTCAATTTTTATTTCTCTTCATTACGCCTATTCTGATTGTTATATTTAGTTTTTAATATTTGTACTATGTTGTTAGCTGCTTTGGGTTAGTTTTTGTTTTTAAAAAGTGACTAAAATGCAATAAATACTAAAATCCTCACTTTTCCAAGCTTAAATTCAGTGTCCACATCAGTTTGTAACTCTTTCTAAAAGAGCTGAAAATTCACCAGCATTTCACTCCATATTTCTGCTAATAGAGAGAGAGCTTGCAACCATATCTCATGCGGCAATTATTATAGCAGTGAATGTGCAGGGATAGAGTGGGAGGATGGATAAGTGTTCGGTGCTCCGTGTAAAAAAATATTATGTTTCTGGCACCGGGAAACAACAAGAAGCACAAACGTGGAAGGGGAAGTGCTTGGATTCCATATAACAAACGTGTAACAACTGTGCGCTTATTGTGTTTATTGCTGACCATGTGGAAATTGCCTCAGAAGGGTTGAGTAACACAGCATAAGTCTTTGCTGCAGTTGGCTGACAAGCTTCATTTGCTAACTAATTCTCTCTCTGTCTCTATTAAACAGGTTGCTTTGTTCTACTGGCCTTGTGCTTATATTTATCTGTTGACCTTTCTTGCCTCATTATGCAGGGGAGATCTATGGCAACTGGACGTTACCTTTAAACACGTCCCACATTTGGCAGCCGAGGATGAGAGAAGTAAGTTGAACAGCAGCCTTTTCCAGGAAGGGGCCTCTAAAGTAACACAGATCCTGGGATTTCATTGCCGGGGAGTTATTTGGAAGTAATGCATATTAAACAAAAACGGAAGCATATGAATCGAGAAGGCTAATTTGACCCATCAAACCCCCTCTCCCTTAAACGCACAAACAAAACACACTGCAATCAGTTGAATGCAACCCACCAGCCACGCTCTGGGCTCGCCAATGTGTCACACCGCCAACGAAAACACATAAATGAATAGGTGAACAACCCCCTCCCCTCACGTACACTATGCAGAAGAATGAAAGATCATTACCCCCCCACCTCAGAATGCCTAACCCAGACTTCCTCAGCCTCAGCCCTCCAGATGTTTTGGGACTACAACTCCCATGATCCCTAGCTAGCAGGACCAATGGTCAGGGATGATGGGAATTGTAGTCTCAAAACATCTGGAGGGCTGAAAACATCTGGACAAGGCACAGAGACAGGTAGTCCTGAGATCAGGGAGAAGAGTCCGTGAAAGAAGACTGGAAGAAATTTAAAGGCTGTTTACAGAAATATTGTAAAATTAATGAATGTTAGAAGGATGTTGGAAAGAAACTAAGTGGTTTCCAGCTGTAATGCTTTAAGAGTTATGGAAAAAAAAGGGTTCTACAAATGGGTAAAAGTTTAATGGTAAGGATTTGCTGAACTAACAAATTGAACTGGAATACAAAGAAGGGAGGTATGAGGAGGTCAGGGGAAATAAGTGTAAGGAAGTTATGTTATGGAAAATTAATGTGTTTTTAACTATTTTTATTTTGTATGTTTCTTTTTATTTTTCACTTTTTTGTTATACTTTAAAAACTCTTAATAAATATCTTCTTTAAAAAAAAAAGAGGAAGCCTGGCCTAACCAGTAAAGAGGACTCTCTGAATTGAAAACGGAGACGTAACATTGACCTTTGTTGTTGTTGTTTTCAAATTGTTTTATTAATTTTTCAAATTTATAGCAAACATAAACAACATAAAAGAAAAAAAACATTACAATATAAAAAACAAACAAACAAACATTTATCCTACCTGTTATAATCATTCTTTTATAACCATTATTAAATGACTTCTTCAAATTCCTCAAGCTGTATTTCCATGTAGCTCATTGTAGCAGTTTTCCAATACTAATTTCCAATAAAATTAACTTAATCAGTTAACATCTTTCTTACATGGACCTTTGTTATCCATGGAAATCTTTCATTAAAAACGAATTGAACCAAAACGGGCAGGGATATATTTTTGCAGGAAAGCTAAGTTGTTATCAGCGGAGTCCTGTTTGCCTTGGCAAGCTTAGTTTTCATAAGTGAAAGGAGTCAAGAAAAAGTGGTTTCGGAATCTGCCCCCTGCTGCACCACCATCTTTGTCTTATTCGTGATCTAGCCAAGATGTAGCCATGAGCCCTAGCCAGCATGAACAATTATATTGTATAGTAAGAGGCTTAACCTGCAACGTCTGTAGGTCACCATTTAGTATACTCCTGTTCTAGATGTTTTAAGCGGTATAAAACATTCTGAAATGTTTTATACAGTGGGACCTCGGGTTGCGAATGTGATCCGTGCAGGAGGCACGTTCGCAACCTGCACTGTTCGCAACCCGCAGCTCCACATCTGCGAACACGCGGGTTGCGATTCGGTGCTTCTGTACATGAGCAAAGTGCAATTTAGTGCTTCTGCGCATGCGCGAGTGCCGAAACCCGGAAGTAACCCGTTCCGATACTTCTGGATTTGGCGTGGTGCGCAACCCGAAATCACATAACCTGAAGCGTCTGTAACCCAAGGTACCACTGTATTCTGTTGGAAGCTGCCCAGAGCTGCTGGGGCAACCCAGCCAGATGGGTGGGGTATAAATAATAAACTACTTCTTCTTCTTCTTCTTCTTCTTCTTCTTCTTCTTCTTCTTATTATTATTATTATTATTATTATTATTATTACTGAAATACAATTAATAAGGTAAAGGTAAAGGGACCCCTGACCATTAGGTCCAGTCATGACCGACTCCGGGGTTGCGGCGCTCATTTCGCTTTACTGGCCGAGGGAGCTGGCGTACAGCTTCTGGGTCATGTACCGCTCTGGCGGGAAGGTAAACGGCGTTTCCGTGTGCTGCTCTGGTTCAACAGAAGTGGCTCAGTCATGCTGGCCACATGACGAGGAAGAACTGTCTGCGGACAAACGCTGGCTCCCTCGGCCAGTACAGCGAGATGAGCGCTGCATCCCACAATCACCTTTGACTGGACTTAACTGTCAGGGGTGCCTTTACCTTTACCTTTACTAGCTCACTAGTGTGAATGAGGAAGGATAATATTTAATCAATATGGATAATATTTAATCAATATATCCTCTCCTACTGTCCACAACATCTCACATTTCTTGTTGCCAATACTAGTATCTGTTAAGTTGTGGGTGAACATATCAGACGACACCGCGATTCTTCAAACAGCTCTTGTTTATTCACAGACCCAGAACAGAACTGAACTGAAGGGTTCAGCCAGCCTGCTTATATAGAGCTCCACTAGAACGCAACAGTAACCATTTTCTGTAACTATCCAATCACTGAACGTCACTTTCGATCCCTTATTTGCATATGTGGACCTGAACTATCTACAGTATCCCCCTGCTGGCCCAGGGTGAGAACTTCAGTACATAACAGTATCTGTGGTTGTGTCCACGTTGTGTCTCTTTTCTCCCACAGATCCAAGGAGCCATCATCGTTTCCAGCCTGGTTGAGGTGGTCATTGGTCTGGTCGGCCTCCCTGGGGCCATGCTAAACTACATTGGGCCCCTCACTGTCACCCCCACCGTCTCCTTAATTGGGCTGTCCGTGTTCCAAGCTGCCGGCGACAGAGCGGGGTCGCACTGGGGCATTGCAGCACTGTAAGCACCACTTTTTCAGTACAGCAGAATTTCAAATTGACGCAAGAGTAGAGTTGCAGAACTACAGCGGTACCTGGGTTTACGAACGCAATCCATTCCCGAAGTCCGTTCTTAAACCAAAGTATTCTTAAAACAAGGCGTCCTTTCCCATAGCAGCGGGGGACTCAATTTACAAATGGAACACACTCAACGGGAAGCAGAACATGTTCTGCTTCCAAGGCAAAGTTCACAAACCAAAACACCTACTTCCAGGTTTGCAGCGTTCTTAATCCAAGTTGTTCATAAACTAAGCTGTTCTTAAACCAAGGTAGCACTGTACTGCATAATCTCAAAAGCAACAAACTGCAGATGCACAAACTAGCCAGTTGCCGAAAGACTTCCTCATCAAGGTGTTCGACTTCCAAGCCAATTCCCTTGTGTGTGATTATGCGTCTAATTTTGGAGCATTTCCTACTTGATCCTCAGTTTTTTATGAAATGTGTAAAGTGCTCACTGATATGTTAGTTGTAATGATGTCGTTCGAAAGGGAGCGATAAAGGAAAAGGTCACAGAACAGTATAGGATTTTCTACCTACTGCTTTGACAATTATCGAGATTCAGGTTTAAATTCCAAAATGTGTTTCTCTGGTATGTCAGCTTTGACCCGATAATATCTCAATTAAATCCTGATATATATTCCACTGTGACATAAAATCTTTGTAAAATCAGAAAATAAAAACAGATCTTAAATATACTGGGTACAATCCAGAGCAAACTAGGTACAGTGGTACCTCAGGTTAAGTACTTCATTCGTTCCGGAGGTCCGTTCTTAACCTGAAACTGTTCTTAACCTGAAGCACCACTTTAGCTAATGGAGCCTCCTGCTGCCACCGCACCGCTGGAGCACAATTTCTGCTCTCATCCTGAAGCAAAGTTCTTAACCTGAAGCACTATTTCTGGGTTAGCGGAGTCTGTAACCTGAAGCGTATGTAACCTGAAGCGTATGTAACCCGAGGTACCACTGTACTCGTGAGATTATTAGACATGAATTATTACTGCCATGTGGCCTCGAGTATCTCAGGGTTGTGGGTCTAGATTCAGGTAGGTAGCCGTGTTGGTCTGACGCAGTCGAAATATATAAAAAAAATTGTCCAGTAGCACCTTAGAGACCAACTAAGTTTGTTCTTGGTAGAAGCTTTCGTGTGCATGCACACTTTGAAGAAACACTGAAACAGAAGGTTTGTGGGTGTTTGTTGTTGTTTAGTCGTTTAGTCGTGTCCAAGTCTTCAGGACCCCATGGACCAGAGCATGCCAGGCACTCCTGTCTTCCACTGCCTCCCGCAGTTTGGTCAGATTCATGTTTGTAGCTTCAAGAACACTGTCCAACCATCTCATCCTCTGTCGTCCCCTTCTTGTGCCCTCCATCTTTCCCAACATCAGGGTCTTTTCCAGGGAGTCTTCTCTTCTCATGAGGTGGCCAAAGTATTGGGGCCTCAGCTTCACGATCTGTCCTTCCAGTGAGCGCTCAGGGCTGATTTCCTTCAGAATGGAGAAGTTTGATCCTCTTGCAGTCCATGGGACTCTCAAGAGTCTCCTCCAGCACCATAATTCAAAAGCATCAATTCTTCGGCGATCAGCCTTCTTTATGGTCCAGTTCTCACTTCCATACATCATTACTGGGAAAACCATAGCTTTAACTATACGGACCTTTGTTGGCAAGGTGATGTCTCTGCTTTTTAAGATGCTGTCTAGGTTTGTCATTGCTTTTCTCCCAAGAAGCAGGCGTCTTTTAATTTCGTGACTGCTGTCACCGTCTGCAGTGATCATGGAGCCCAAGAAAGTAAAATCTCTCACTGCCTCCATTTCTTCCCCTTCTATTTGCCAGGAGGTGATGGGCCCAGTGGGTGTTAGTGTCAGATTAAAATCAGAGGGACATTAGGGATTCTACTGCACTCATTTTTCAACTTGTGGAGAAAGAACGAATCAAATCTGCAAAGGAACAGAACAGCTGCAGAGTTGTAATTCCTAAGCACAAATCACTTTATAAGGCCAAATCCTGCTCCAGTGCTGTTAAATTTCTCCATCCAGAACAGATTCGAGGCCAGTTCATGTGACTTGCCACTGCCAGCAATGTCAATTTTTGTTTTTGAAAATGTAGAAGTCAAAATTGCACGGAAAACATTACGTTCTTGACGAGTGAATCCTTAACAGTAGCAAAAGATGTACAATTTGAAGTTATGTGAATTGGTTCTAATGTTTCTGTTCCCTGATTGCTCTTGATCTCCGCTTTTCACGATGCCTTTTTCTCTTTTGAACAGGTCGATTTTCTTAATCATTTTGTTTGCTCAGTACCTACGAAACGTGTCTTTTCTCCTCCCTGGTTACAAATGGGGACAAGGCTGCACTGTGTTTCGAATTCAGATCTTCAAGATGTTCCCGGTAAGAAAGGTCAATAGGGAAAACTTGCCATGGTCACAGTCTGGTCAGATTTTGATGATTTCACTCCATTATCCAAGGGCTTGTTCTATTTAGTTATTACATTTTAATTCCAAAAAACAACCTCAGGGTAGTATATAAGGTTCACTTACCTGAATTCTGGGTGGGAGGCTGTTGCGGCCTGGCTCAGCCCGCCCCCTGCCCCCGGAACACGGAGGAGTTCTTTCCCGGCTTGTGGGACTTCCCGCCAAAATTCTTTATTTGAATCGGCTAATCAGGGTCTTGGTGGGCAGACTGGAGTGAGCAAGTCTTCACTCTGGTCCATCACTGGAAGGTTTAAGGTTTAAACTGACTGTGCCTTTTAATTCCAAAAACAACATACCAAATGTCCTCTATTTTCCAGGACACGCCCTCATTTTCATAGGCATGTAAAATGAGAGTCGCCATAGCGATCCATAGCTAAAAGCAGAAGTCTACAAATGTGTCCTCTTTTTTTTTTCTCTCTTCAAAATATGGCTTCCCTCCCACTATTTCATTCCCGCCCTGTGGGGAAGTTTTAAGCTCAGAGTAAATGACTGGTTCAAGGGAACTCAACAGAGTATAATAATAAAAATAACTTATTATTTCTAACCCACCCATCTGGCTGGGTTTCCCCAGCCACTCTGGGCGGCTCCCAACAGAACATGAAAAACACAATAAAGGCTCAAACATTAAAAACTTCCCTAAAGAGGGCTGCCTTCAGATGTCTTCTAAAAGTCAGATATCTGTTTATTTCCTTGAGATCTGATGGGAAGGCGTTCCACAGGGCGGCCCCACTACCGAGAAGGCCCTCTGCCTGGTTCCCTGTAATTTCAATTCTCACAGTGAGGGAACCGCCAGAAGGCCCTCAGAGCTGGACCTCAGTGTCCGGGCAGAACGGTGGAAGTGGAGACGCTCCTTCAGGTATACTGGGCCGAGTATCAATGAAAATCACCTGGCGAGAATGAAATATCCCTTCGCCAGTAAAGAGGGAGAGAGAAGGAGTGGCAGAAAGAGAGAAGGATGGGGAAAGAGGGGAAGGTTTGGTTCTCCTCAGTGCCTCACTGGCTTAAGCTGTCCGCTGTCAACATCCCTCCAAGGAAATCCGCTATATCCCACCCCTACCATATCCTAGATCAAAGATGTGGGGAACCTCCTGTCTGCAGGCCAGATTTGGCCTGACACAGGTGTCAGCTTGTCCCAAGAGGCTGTTTCTGTCGGAACCTGCGTTCGATCGAGCTCCTCCAAAATCGCCCTCCGACGATAATTAACAACCTGAGCCTCTAATAAGGCTCCAAGCACGTTCCCATTCCGCAGAGTTTCAAAGCAGCAGAAGTGACGAGAAATATGAGCTACATGCTAAGAGTTTTATTACTAAGCTACACAGACAGAAAAGAAATACATCATCTCTCTGTGAGAGCAGAGAGCAACTGAAAAACAAAGGAACAGGAAACCAGTAAACATCACATCCGTCTCCTGTCTTCCGTGAGACTTCCAGCAGTATGGAATCTCTGGAATGTAAACAGAGTCCTGTGACTCCAAGCACTGCACAGTGGCAACACACAGAAACCAACAGTTTCCACCCCACACCTAACACCAGAAGGCCAAATTGTCCATTTGGAGCTGGAAAAAAGGGACAGGGTTTAACTCTTCCGTTTCCTACCACTTTCCCCATCTGTTTCCCCAGTCATGGGGGTCCCGGGCGCAGGCTTATCTTGCAAATGCATAGAACATGTAGCTAAACCCTTAGCAAGACACAGATGTGAAACTAGGAAGGGAACTTCTCTCTCTGTTTCTATTGAGAGCTTACTTTGGCTCGAGGGCGAAGAAAAACGGAACGTTTCCATTTTCATGCAATAAAAAGAAATGAAAGGGTTGACATGCGGCGAATGCTGTGAGTGAGGAATTAATTGTGTTGATGGTCACAGTGTCGCTCGGAATGACTTGCACAACCCCGTTCCTCACAGCAATTGCAGTGGTGCTGAAAAAGCTGTCTCAGGGAAGAATCTAATATTCCCAGTGACAAAACGTAGCAGGATGGATGCTAGGAAAATGCAATTTCAAGAGAAGCAATGTTTGGATTCCGTGCTATGGATGAGGGTAAAAATTGAAGCACGTTTGCAAGCACGCACGTCATATTGAAAGGACCCTAACCTGTAGGTTGTATAATGCAACAGCCTCTCTGGAGTCTTGTCATCTTGGATACCAGAAATAATTTCAAAATGGAACGAGCAAAGACTTTTATTTAATTTACAGATTGCCTCCCCTGAGGCACCCCAGCGTGATTTACAACAGTTACATACATAAAAATAGTTTAAACCATGGGTCAGCAAACTTCTTCAGCAGGGGGCCAGTCCACTGTCCCTCAGACATTGTGGGGGGTGGACTATATTTTGAAAAATAACAATGAACGAATTCCTGTGCCCCACAAATAACCCAGAGATGCATTTGAAATAAAAGGACACATCCTACTCATGTAAAAACATGCTGATTCCCGGACCGTCCGCGGGCATGATTGAGAAGGTGATTGGGCCGGATCCGGCCCCCGGGCCTTAGTTTGCTTACCCATGGTTTAAACAATCACATATGTTAAAAGACGAGAGAGAGATTTTAAAACAACCACCGCACATAAATAAAATTATGTAAATTCATTACAGCTACTAGCTGGGAAAGGTATATGCAGTGACTGCTAGCAAAGCAGAAAGGTTATGATCCTGCAGTACTCAGGCTGCAATCCTGTCCAATTTCCCAGAAGTAAGTCTCATTGAACTTGGCAAGATTTACGTCTGAGTAAATGTTCACAGGATTCGCTCTAAGGCTGTAGGAGTGAGGCAAGTTAGGGCAGTGAAAAGCAGTGGGTACCATTGCCATATCTGTTTCCTCTTCAGATCATTCTGGCCATCTTGGTGGTCTGGCTGCTGTGTTACATTCTGACAGTGACAGATGTATTTCCTCGTGATGTAGATGCCTATGGATTCAAGGCCAGAACAGACGCTAGAGGAGAAATAATATCCATTGCACCGTGGTTCCGTCTCCCTTACCCTTGTAAGTAACGATGGATCTTCCCTTCCGACTCTTGCTTCTCCATCTCCCCATCCTCCATCTTCACAACAACCCTTCACAACAAGATCTGTGGGCTCAAAATCACCCAGTAAGCTTCAGAGCTGAGTAGGGATTTACTGGTAAATGTAAAGGTAAAAGGCAAAGGACCCCTGGATGGTTAAAAGGTAAAGGTAAAGGTACCCCTGACCGTTAGGTCCAGTTGTGGACAACTCTGGGGTTGTGTGCTCATCTCGCTCTATAGGCCGAGGGAGCCGAGGTACAGCTATGTGGCCAGCATGACCAAGCCGCTTCTGGCGAACCAGAGCAGCACACGGAAACGCCGTTTACCTTCCCTCCAGAGCAGTACCTATTTATCTACTTGCACTGGCGTGCTTTCGAACTGCTAGGTTGACAGGAGCAGGGACCGAGCAACTGGAGCTCACTCCACTGTGGGGATTCGAACCGCCAACCTTCTGATTGCCAAGCCCAAGAGGCTCAGTGGTTTAGACCACAGCGCCACCTGCATGCCAAATGTATGATGTGCAGGACCTTGTTAGAACTCCCCCCATAGCCACAGCCCTCAGGATAGTCCATGGCTGCATCTATAGGGGAAGCGCCCAAAATTTCATGAGTCTGTACTACTCACACATACTCACTAAGTGCTAGCTATTATTATTATTATTATTATTATTATTATTATTATTATTATTATTATTATATTTATTTATTTAGAGTTTATATACTACCTTATACCCAGAGGTCTTAGGGCGGTTCAAAGAAAAGACCACAACATATATAATCAGAATAAAAACAACAACCCAATAACAGCCTCGCAGAAAAGAGCCACATTTTAAAAAGGTACAGTGGTACCTCTGGTTACATACTTAATTCGTTCCGGAGGTCCGTTCTTAACCTGAAACTGTTCTTAACCTGAAGCACCACTTTAGCTAATGGGGCCTCCTGCTGCCGCTGTCCCGCCGGAGCACGATTTCTGTTCTCATCCTGAAGCAAAGTTCTTAACCTGAGGTACTATTTCTGGGTTAGTGGAGTCTGTAACCTGAAACGTATGTAACCTGAAGCGTATGTAACCTGAGGTACCACTGTATAGGATGTCCCTAGCTAGGTTTTGGGAAGGAGGCAGGAGGATTCTAGGACCCTGTCAGAGCCCTCACACGTCCTTCCCAAAGGTTGGTAAACAGCAGGGGGAAGGTTGCTAGGGTGGGCTTGGTCAAATGTTGCTGAGGGCCGTCAAAAATGTCCTCAAGGGCCTGGTATAAAGGATTGTCTGGGTTAATCTGTGAGAGAGTTGATGTGGTATGGATGAAGAATAAAGAGTTCAGGTTATACCAAGGGCCTTCTTGGTAGTGGCACCTGCCCTGTGGAACGCCCTCCCATCAGATGTCAAGGAGATAAAGAACTTTTAGAAGACACCTGAAGGTAGCCCTGTATGGGGAAGTTTTGAATGTTTGGTGTTTTATTATGCTTTTATATTTGTTGGAAGCTGCCCGGAGTGGCTGGGGCTAATAATAAAATTTATTGTGATTATTGCTGCTGTTATTATTCAGTTTTGAAGTGAAGGCAACATTCTGCTCCAGCTAACAGCTGCTCCCCTTTGCTTGCTCTAGGCCAGTGGGGTATCCCCACAGTGACAGCCGCCGCCGTGCTGGGCATGTTCAGCGCTACCTTGTGTGGGATCGTCGAGTCTATTGGCGATTATTATGCTTGTGCTAGGCTTGCAGGTGCTCCACCTCCACCTGTGCATGCCATTAACAGGTAGGAGAGATGCAGTTCCCTTGCACTGCATGGATATTTGACGCATCGCCTCAGGGAATGGTAGTTCAGTAGCCGGGGCACTAGGTCAGAGATGGGGAGCCTGTGGTCTTCTTGGACTCCCACCTTTCATGGATTAAAATACAGTGGTGCCCCGCAAGACGAATGCCTCGCAAGACGGAAAACCCGCTAGACGAAAGGGTTTTCCGTTTTTGAGCTGCTTCGCAAGACGAATTTCCCTATGGGCTTGCTTCGCAAGACGAAAACGTCTTGCGAGTGATCCGATTTCCTCCCGCTTCCCCCCCCTTTTTCTAAGCCGCTAATAGCCTTTTAGCCGCTAAGCCGCTAAGCCTTTAATAGCCGCTAAACCGCTAATAGCGCTAAGCCGCTAAGCCGCTAATAGGGTTGCTTCGCAAGACAAAAAAACCGCTAGACGAAGAGACTCGCGGAACGGATTATTTTCGTCTTGCGAGGCACCACTGTAATCTAAACTGCAGGGGTCCTTCCTGCATTGTCTCTGTGTGGGAAGCTGGCCTATCCTATCAAATATACTTGATTCCATTGAAATTTCCAGACGTTGTTCCCACATCAATGATGGACCTGTTGAAACAAATTGAAAGGGATGAGGAACCTGTCTCGCACCAAGCGCATGCCGCTCAACAGTCCCGATTTAAGCGGGTGTGGCGATCACACAGGGTCCCCGGACGTTTCACTGTCTATTGATCCCTGTGCCACCACTTTATTTCTCGCTGCCACCATTCAGGCCCTACCTGGTACAATACTGAGTCCAGTCAGGGTTAAATTGGAACATAAACTCCTGTTTATTTATTGCAGTTTAACAAGCGTGTGGGTTCATAAACAGTATCAGTCAGTTACATTCATGGGGTGCCTAAAGATAAATGTAAAGGGACCCCTCACCATTAGGTCCAGTCGTGACCGACTCTGGGGTTGCGGCGTTCATCTCGCTTTATTGGCTGAGGGAGCCGGTGTACAGCTTCCAGGTCATGTGGCCAGCATGACTAAGCCGCTTCTGGTGAACCAGAGCAGTGCACGGAAATGCTGTTTACCTTCCCACTGGAACAGTACCTATTTATCTACTTGCACTTTGATGTGCTTTCAAACTGCTAGATTGGCAGGAGCAGGGAGTGAGCAACGGGAGCTCACCCTGTCACGGGGATTCGAACCGCCGACCTTCTGATCGGCAAGTCCTAGGCTCTGTGGTTTAACCCACAGTGCCACCCGCGTCCCATGGGGTGCCTATCCAGACCTATAACTTCCGCTATCTGCTCTCACTCGCTAAACCACCTCTCAGATATTTACTTGTCTTCCTAGTTCCTAACCGTTCCTGACTCAGCTTATTTCGCTACACTAACTCAACCTACCCACAGACTCTATCCCAATTCACTCCCACTCCAAACAACCACCCAACTCCCAACGAACTTCCGCCAAGCTCCTCCCAGAGCTGGTTTTATAGTCCCTCTGACTCCACCCCCCTGGGTCTTGATTGGGTAACCTGTTTAACTATTTCACCTCCAGCACTCTCATATGTTAACGTCACAGCGGGGACATCCTGGAATTACAGAAGCCAATCCCAGATCCCAAAACGTCCCATTTTTGGGGTCTGGCGTTCTGGCACAAGTGAACTAGCAGAGTGCCGGAATGAAAGCCCCTTGCTTTTGGGTCTTGTCCTGCTGCGCATGTGCGAGAGCTCGGGACCAAATATGGTGCGTCCTGATTTGCGTCCCCAGGATGTTGGAGGGTGTGCAAGTGAGACCATTGGTTCAATCAGCTCAGGATTGTCTGCTCGAACAACAGCTGTACAGAATTCAAACAAGAGCCCTTCCGGATTCTGCCTGAAACGCTAGCCCACTCTCTTAGATAAGGTGATTGATTTATTGCTCAGATTGGCGTCCGGCCCGCTTCGGCTGTGCACCCCCTCGGCCAGGCCTCGGACTTCAAAGGCCACATTCCGATGCTCTGAGCAAACGCAGAGTTAAGCAGCAGCGGTTAGAGAAAGCTGTAAGCTTAAGTGCTTTCTTCAGTGTGCTAAATAAAGTCCACGCAGGATCTTAGCAGCTAAAAGCAGTTTTATTTACAGCAGACTATCCATTGTCGAACAGCATCGTGAAAACACGTCCACTCTCCTCAAAAGCGAAAGTAGAGAGAACAAAGACTTGAGAGACTCGGAAATGACGTAGAGTCTCCCCCCTCCCAACAGTAGGCAGGGCGTACACTCTGAGCTGTTTAACCCTGTAAGCTCAGGTTCTCTTCACACCCCCTCTCGTCCTGCGCTACTGTGGGGAAAGTATGTACAGAACTTACCCCCAACTCCAAACCACCACAAAACTCCCCATGACGCTGGAAGCTTAAAGGTTTGGTAAAGCCATCGGCCAAGTTATTGTGACTGGCACAATACTTCAACCGGATCAAACCTGACTGAACACTCTGACACACATTTTGGAAACGTATGTCCAGATGCTTGGTTCTGGCCTTAAATTGCGCAGATTCAGCCAATTTCAAACAAGGTTGATTGTCTTCCCAAACCGTGATGGGCAAGCTACAATCCCCAAAGATCTCTTGCACCAAGCATCTATAGAACTCTAGTTCCCGGCACAAATCTGACAGTGCACTGAATTCAGCCTCAGTAGAAGACAGCGCAATGAGACTTTGCTTCCGGGACTTCCACCCAATTAGTGACTTCCCAAACTTTACCACCAACCCAGACACAGACTTGCGGTCCTGCAAATTCGCCCAGTCACTGTCCGCATAGCATGTGAGCTTTGCCTCACCTTCAGCTGGCAGCTTAAGACAGAAGTCTTTGGTATGCTGCAGGTAGCGCAGTACCCGCTTGATACCGTGCCAAGCACTCACACTGGGCTTTGATGCTTCCCTACTTAGCAGGTTGGTAGCAAAGGCAATGTCTGGTCTGCTCCATTGGGACAGATACAACAGACTACCTAGAGCTGACTGGAAGAGCTCAGCATTCTCGAACTCGGCACTTTCTGCTTGCTGGCTCTCTTTCACGAAGTTCGTCTCCATGGGTGTCCGAACTCCTGCACAATCGGACATTCTGAACTTCTCAAGCAACTGCTCAATCTTGCCTTTCTGACTGAGCAAGAAGCTACCATCCTCAGTTCTTGCTATCTGGACACCTAGGTAGATCTTTACTGCACCCAGGTTCTTGAGCTGAAACTGTTTCCCAAGCTCTTTGGCAAACTTCTGCACCTGTTTGTCTGCCTTTCCAATGTGGATGATGTCATCAACATAAAACAAAACCAGTTCCTGTGAGTCTCCTGATCCTCTAAGGAACAGGCAACTGTCAGCAAGACCCTTCCTGAAACCTAGCTTCTCCAAAGCTTCATTCAGGCACAAGTTCCAATTCCTGGCCGACTGCTTCAGGCCGTAAATTGACTTGTGAAGTTTCCACACAGTACCTTGCTCATTGCTCTCAAACCCTGGAGGAGGAAGCATGTACAGATCCTCCTGGAGGTCTGAGTTCAAGTAAGCAACGTCCACATCAAAGTGATGCACCAGCAACCCTCTTTGTGCAGCAATGGCCAAGAGCAAACGTAGAGATTCACTCCTACAGGTGGGAGCATAAACTTCCGTATAATGCAACCCCCTGCGCTGCGTGAATCCTCTCGCCACTAATCTGGCCTTATACTGCGGTTCTCCTGTCGCTGTGGGCTTAAGACGGTAAACCCAGCGGCTACCCACGGCCTTTTTGCCCACCGGCAACTTCGTGAGGGAGAACACACCTAGCGACTCCATTGAGTTCATTTCCTTCTGCATCGCCTCATGCCATTTTCTGGCTTCTTCCTGAGGCAGTTTCTGAACATCCTCAAAACTCTCGGGTTCACACTGTGCCATTCCGACCCACACGCTAGTGACAGCAAACCTATCAGGAGGTTTCCCCTTGGTCGTCCGAGCTGATCGACGCAGCACTACTTCAGGAACCCCCTCTGACCCACTAGGGCCAGCCAGAACGTCCTTGGCATCAGAGAGCTCCCCCTCTGACTTACTGCGCCTTCTGGACTTCTCAGCCGAACCTGTGGGGGAAGATGGAGCACTGCGTTGCTCAATCTTCACAGTCTTGGGAGAAGTTCTCCCCTCTGCCTGCACTGGGTCTGGACTCTGAGCCTTTCGAATGGGACATCATAAAAGTCCTGGAGCTCAGCCATCTCCTCCCCCAGTGCTCCCATTGGGGCTTTGAAGTACTCACGCGTACCAGCCAGCTTCAGAGGATAGGCCTCCGGCGTCCCTTTGCAGCACACAGCTTGCAGCACACAGCTTGCAGTCAGCCTCCCTGCGTTCTCCCAGGCAGAGCCTCAAAGCAGGACGTTTTCCTCCGGCAGCAAAAAACAGCAGCTTCTCAACACACAGCACTTCAAAGCTTTCTCTAATTGCAGTAACTGACGCCCATAACCTCTTAGATAAGGTGATTGATTTATTGCTCAGATTGGCGTCCGGCCCGCTTCGGCTGTGCACCCCCTCGGCCAGGCCTCGGACTTCAAAGGCCACATTCCGATGCTCTGAGCAAACGCAGAGTTAAGCAGCAGCGGTTAGAGAAAGCTGTAAGCTTAAGTGCTTTCTTCAGTGTGCTAAATAAAGTCCACGCAGGATCTTAGCAGCTAAAAGCAGTTTTATTTACAGCAGACTATCCATTGTCGAACAGCATCGTGAAAACACGTCCACTCTCCTCAAAAGCGAAAGCAGAGAGAACAAAGACTTGAGAGACTCGGAAATGACGTAGAGTCTCCCCCCTCCCAACAGTAGGCAGGGCGTACACTCTGAGCTGTTTAACCCTGTAAGCTCAGGTTCTCTTCACACACTCTGCTGTGATCCTGTCTCCAAGCATGAGGAATGGTCATAGACTTGGGAGTTTGGTGGGGAAAGGAGGGTGTTTGCTCCTATTCCTGTTGGCGAGATTGCTTTTTTGGGGTACCTCTGTCAGAGTATCTGGAATATGGGATGCAGCAGAGCAGGGCAATTGGTTCGGGATATAATCCAACACATAATCTTGCAATGCTGAAGGAATGGGTTTCCCAAACCCCAAACTGACTGTGCAGGCAGTTTGAAACTGCACCAAAATCCCTATTTTTCCTTAGCTAAAATGCTTTAACTTGAGCTCTTGAGCCAAAAACCCAGCTGTATAAACAAGTGTTCAGAGCCCTCTCCTTTCTCAGTTTGTGACGGCAAGGAAGACCTTGACTGTACCAGTAGAACAGGGAAGACACATCTTATATCCTGACCACAAAGGCGCACAGACCTACTCTGGGAACAGCGCCAGAGGGTGTTCTTGGAGATGGTGACCTCTTGCTCCAAGATAAGAGTAGGAACAGGAAGAACCTTTTATGGTCAGAAGTATAGGAAGGAATATCCTTTTATGGTCAGAAGTACAGGAAGGAATACCTTTTATGGTTAAGAGTGCCGGAGCAGGAACATCTGTGATGTCAACCTGCGTGTACAAACTGATGTGGCTGGATTCCTGGGGAAGGGGGAGAGGGTACCTGGAGGATATATATACTGCATGTAATCTCTCATTTCTTTGGACTTGCTGTGGACACACCACGCAGGTGCCTTTCTGCTGTTCCAGAGAGCAGAAATAAATAACTCTTTCTCTGAACCAACCCTCGGTGTCATTTGACTTCCTTCCTCCTGTCCGGGAGCAACGCAGACCGAATCGGTGAACTCCAATAAGGCTACGATGCCACTGCATGGTCTAAATTTTACGTTGCTGATGGTGATGCTTTTCATCATAGCTTGGGATCGCTTTGTGATCGTTTAATACTGTAATTCACCACGGAAGCCCTTGAAGACTGGGCATTTGTTGGGTGGCGGGCAGGAAAATAAATGATAAAAAAGGAAAGTAGTACTGCATTTGATTTTTATTTCTTTTTTGCAGCTCCCTCCTGCAAAAATAAAATAAAATAAACTGTTGGAGGTAGGCATGCGGAAAACCTAACGCAATAATTGGAGTTATTTTCTTTTTCTCTTCCCTTCTCAGGGGCATTTTTACAGAGGGAATCTCTTGTATCATTGCTGGTTTGCTGGGCACTGGCAATGGTTCTACTTCCTCGAGCCCCAACATCGGCGTCTTGGGCATCACCAAGGTACCACCCTGCGATGTTTGATGGCGCTTTCTGTTTCTTGCTGGATTTCTGCCAGTCACGGTTCCTGGGGCTATGCTGGGAGGAGAGTCGGGAACATCTGCTGGAGCTGAACGCAGCAGCTGCTTGCTTCTCTCCTCCGCTCCAGAAGCAGCACGAAGCTCCCAGTTTCTGGCAACTGGGCAAGATCAGCAGCAGGTTTTGGATCTTCCAGTCCCATCCTAGTTTGGGCTTCTGGTTACTTTGATTTCATGTACGTGAAGGCCTCCCATGGAATCCTGGGATTATTCCAATGGGTGCAGAGTTAGGAAGACGAGGAAGCTCCCATTGACTAGGTCAGACTGTTGGTCCATCTAAGGTTGGCAGAGGTCCTTAACATCTTTATAAACTGTATAAACTAAGTCAGGGGGCAGAGAAGCTGTGGCTTTTCAGAGGCCACTGAACTATAGCTCCCTTCATCTCTTGCCAAGTTACCCCTGCGGTAAGGACAGAACATCAGGAAGCATTCATCAGAACTTTTATATGTGAATGAATGGGCTCTCCTACAGAGATCGTTTTTTGCACCAGTGGTTCTACAGGTGTAGCTCTGGTGCCAAGATTGTCCATTGAAAGTGAAATATACTCGGAGTTGAGAGTGGATTTCATGCTCTTTATTCAGCTTATAGTGGTGAGGAGGAATGGAAGTTCCCCCAGAATGTCTGCTTTATATACATTATTTACACAATGGGCCCCACGTGATTGGCTAATTCCGGGATTCTCCTGTAGGCCAATCAGGTTGCGGATTCACTTCCACCTGGAGCTGGATTGGGTGGCTCCTGTGGACCAATCAGACTGCTGCATTCTGAATCCTATTGTTCTAGGACCAATCAGACTGCTGCATTTTGGATCCTATTCAACTCAGTACATAACAGAAAGATTTGCCCTACCTGTACAATCCCTGGCGTCTCCGGTGTCAGTTGCAGGAGATGAAAGGAGAGGCGAGACTCCCATTTTCTTCCCGAGACCCGGGAGTGCTTCTGTTTGCTGGAGCAGAGAGTGCTGGGCTGGAGGCCTGGCTGAGAGGTAGCCTCTAGATGCTGTTGGGTTCCAGCTGCCATCATCTGCAGCCAACATGCTCGATTGTCAGGGATGATGGGAGCTGAAGTCCTGCAATATCTGGAGGGCACCATGCCAACTTTCCTCCATATGACCTGTTATAAGTCAGCTTCACATGCAGAATTTAAAGGCACATAGCTTAGGTGGCTGAATTCAAGGGGAGTTACTTCCAGGTAAGGGTGCATCAGAAGGTCGGCAGTTCGAATCCCCACGACGGGGTGAGCTCCCGTTGCTTGGTCCCTGCTCCTGCCCACCTAGCCGTTCAAAAGCACAAAGTGCAAGTAGATAAATAGGTACCACTCTGGCAGGAAGGTAAACAGTGTTTCTGTGTGCTACTCTGGTTCGCCAGAAGCAGCTTAATCATGCTGGCCACATGACCCGGAAGCTGTACGCCGGCTCCCTCGGCCAAGATGAGCACAACCCCAGAGTCATCCGTGACTGGACCTAATGGTCAGGGGTCCCTTTAGCTTTACTTCCAGGTAAGTGTGCACAGGATTGTAGCTTAAAATCTCACTTTGCTCATGAAAACATGGGACTAATGATCTCTTATGACAGTTAGAAACCCGACTGAAAGGGCAAAGCCTATAGTCGTCAGGTACTATACCAAAGAATTGCAAATTCTCTTGTCCTGGAGACATTAATAGTCTAGCTAACAGTACAATGGGACGCGGGTGGCGCTGTGGGTAAAACCTCAGCACCTAGGACTTGCCGATCGCATGGTCGGCGGTTCGAATCCCCACGGCGGGGTGCCCTCCCGTCGTTCGGTCCCAGCGCCTGCCAACCTAGCAGTTCGAAAGCACCTCCGGGTGCAAGTAGATAAATAGGGACCGCTGACCAGCGGGAAGGTAAACGGCATTCCGTGTGCTGCGCTGGCTCGCCAGATGCAGCTTCGTCACGCTGGCCACATGACCCGGAAGTGTCTGCGGACAGCGCTGGCTCCCGGCCTATAGAGTGAGATGAGCGCACAACCCTAGAGTCTGGCAAGACTGGCCCGAACGGGCAAGGGTACCTAACAGTACAACACTAATACAGTGGTGCCTCGCAAGACGAAATTAATTCGTTCTGCGAGTTTTTTCGTCTAGCGAATTTTTCGTCTTGCGAAGCACTAAATCCCATAGGAATGCATTGAAATTCAATTAATGCGTTCCTATGGTCAAAAAAAGTCCAAACAAAGCCAAATTTGGTACAACAAGAGTTTATTAAGTGCTCTTTAAAGTCACACATACTGTAAAGAGCATTTCAAAAATTGAAGGAACAATAAACTAAGTTTCAAAACATGACAGGAAAACTTTTTTAAAAAACAACAACAACATGGCCCAATGGTCACAGAAAATCATAAAAATTCAAAAAAACCCACACAAGCTCCCAGATTCTTGCAAACCCCTCCTCAACTGTTCCCCCAGCCACCCACCACGCAGAAATTCAAATCCAGATTATTTTTTTAAAAAACAGCAGAGTGGCCCAATGGTCACAGAAAATCATAAAAATGCAGAAAAAAAAACCCACAAGCTTCCAGATTCTTGCAAACCCCTCCCCAACACCAAGTCCTTGAATTCCAAACACCCCAACCCAAAATCCAAACCCCCCCAAATAGTTTAAAAAGTTTAAAAGAAGTTTTGGAAAAGCTTCAAAAATCACCAAAAACCTCAAAAAAGGCTACCACACCGCGTTCTATGAGTTGCTCCTCGAAGTCAAGTCGCAACTGTATTAACGGTGTTAAGGAAAAGGAAACAAACTTGCAAGACGTTTTCGTTTTTCGTCTTGCGAAGCAAGCCCATAGGGAAATTTGTCTTGCGAAGCAGCTCCAAAAATGGAAAACCCTTTCGTCTAGCGGGTTTTCCGTCTTGCGAGGCATTCGTCTTGTGGGGCACCACTGTAAATAGATGCAACAGCACCCCCTTCTCCCTGCAGCAATATGGGAAGCAGACATGGAGATGAATAATAATATTGTGAAGGACGAACATTTGATTAACTGGCTGTCACTCGTGTTTTTGCTCTTCCTATACAGGTAGGCAGTAGGAGAGTGGTACAGTACGGTGCTGGAATCATGCTCATTTTGGGAACCATTGGCAAATTTACAGCTTTGTTTGCCTCCCTCCCTGACCCAATCCTTGGAGGGATGTTCTGCACGTTGTTTGGTAAGTTACCTTTATTCTGCTGTGCAAAATGCAGTAAGCAGGCTATTATTATTTCTTATAAATATAGCAAGAAAACCTATAGAATATAGTCACTTACTTGTAGTAGTGCGGCAATGATTCTTCAACTTTGTTGGACTGGTCATATTGTTCGGATGCCTGATTATCCTCTTCCAAAGCAACCACTTTATTCCCAATTTAAGAATGGAAAGCGAAATACCGGTGGACAACAAAAGAGGTTTAAAAAGGTACTCTCAAGGCAAATCTTTTTTAAAAATGTAGTATAAGCATAACTGGAAAACACTGGCCTGTGAGCACTCCAGTTGGAGAACAACCTTTACCAAAGGTGTCATGGACTTTGAAGATGCTCGAACTCAGGACTTATGGACTCACTGTTAAGGCCATATTCATGGAAGATAATCTCACTCAGCTATAAGCGATTCCCGAGGAAGAAGAAGTCATGTGGAAATAGCTATGTGTTTTTAGTCATGACCAGGATCTTAATGGCAGTTGTTGTTTGTTGTTTAGTTGTTTAGTCATGTCCGACTCTTCGTGACCCCATGGACCAGAGCACGCCAGGAACTCCTGTCTTCCACTGCCTCCCGCACTTTGGTCAAACTCATGCTGGTAGCTTCGAAAACACTGTCCCACCATCTCGTCCTCTGTCGTCCCCTTCTCCTTGTGCCCTCCATCTCTCCCAACATCAGGGTCTTTTCCAGGGAGTCTTCTCTTCTCATGAGGTGGCCAAAGTATTAGAGCCTCAGCTTCAGGATCTGTCCTTCCAGTGAGCACTCAGGGCTGATTTCCTTCAGAATGGAGAGGTTTGATCTTCTTGCAGTCCATGGGACTCACAAGAGTCTCCTCCAGCACCAGAATTCAAAAGCATCAATTCAAGCAGAGCCAAAAGCACAATTTAAACCACAGCTGAACCTGAACAAAGTAAAAGCTTGCAATGGTTTGATTCCCTGCCAGCATTTCAGATATTAGGTCTGACATTGCCCTATTTTTCCTCCTCTTTTTCCAGAATACACATTTATCTGAATGAAAGTTTTAGAGGTGGCCACATGAGGACTATTAAATTAAAGTGAAGAGTGAAGTGTGTTTTGCAAAGTTTTGACAAAGAGCAAAGCTGTAGCAGTTTAAAAACAACTCAGAGACTTCCCAAGCTAAAAACACAAAAGCAAAAGTATCAGGAAAGCATCTATATATTAAAGGAGATTTGTCAATATTATTTCTCCCGCTTTAATATTCTCTCTCAGAACACACAGACACAAAAATGTTTCCAAATCTGACATAGCTGTATTTTATTTTGCCAGCTACCTGGAGGCAGAGCAACAGTCTCCTTAAGGAAAGCAAAACTGTCCGCTCCGTTTAAGTAAAGCAGTACTAAAAATTTAAGGATGACCATAAAACACTTATTTGGGGCAATCTCATTCTCACATTACTCTTTCCCGGTGTGTTTATTTTCTGCAAAATGCTAGGCACACCTTAGCCCCTTAAAGTGTCCATATTGCGGGGATTTCTCAGTTAACTCTGCATGATTTGCTGATGCTTCTAGGATTAAAAGGGGGTTTAATATAAGGGTGTTTCCAGACAACCTATTTATTGAGCATTCAACCTGATATGCTTGAAGATGGATTAGACAACACTGGCTATTTAATGAACGTTCATCTTGATATGTTGCAGGGAGGTTAGGTGATTGTTGCATCAAAACAGTGTTTTGCTACATTTTCCAGTGTATTTTCCCGTCACTTCCCTTACAGCAAAAAACTGGGTTTGTTGTGCAAGACTCTCCCCCCCCCCATCAAATATAAATGTGTACATTTGATTTACTAGTACGTGATTGAATCCAACTCAGAACTAGCAACAGAGTTTGGAAGCACCCTTAGAGAGGACTCGAAGAAGTGATATGAATGTTCTGTGATACATAAAAATATCCGAAGTTGAAAGGTTGAATTGTAGGGTGACCTGCATCAAGTGTGAGAACTAAGGAAATTTGCACACACAGTTAAAGCTACACACACACTAAACTGTTAAAGAACAAAACACATTCCTCCCCTCAAAGAATTCTGAGTGCTGTAGTTTGTGAGTGACAATTCTCAGCAACCTTTAACAAACTACAGTGCCCAGAATCCTTTGGGGTGGGTGGGGAGGGGGCTGTACTTTAAAGGTGTAGTGAAGGGGTAGGCAACCTAAGGCCCAGGGGCTGGATGCGACCCAAATGCCTTCTCAATTTGGCTCGCGGATGGTTCGGGAACCAGCGTGCTTTTACATTAGTAGAATGTGTGCTTTTATTTAAAATGCATTTCTGGGTTATTTGTGGGACCTGCCTGGTGTTTTTACATGAGTAGAATGGGTGGTTTTATTTAAAATGCATCTCTGGGTTATTTGTGGGGCAATTCGTTCATTCCCCCCCCCCAAATAAATAGTCTGGCCCACCACATGGTCTGAGGGACGGTGGACCGGCCCATGGCTGAAAAAGATGCTGACCCCTGGTATAGTGTGTATGCAGTCTTAGTTTGTGTAATTTAGCCAGGGTGAAGGGCACTAAAGACTCCCTTGAGCACTGAAAATATAAATAATCTTGTACTTTCTTGAAATTTCATTGTGTAAACCCACATAACATGGTCTGCGCCCCCCCCCCAATCCTGAACTAGTGACGTTGTGTTTGGGGCTACAGGGGTGTTTGTTTCCACCAGGGATCCAAAACCCTGGATACCATGGGCAAAGCCAAGATTTTGGTTTTGGGGGAGTGGACACCCACCTGCCAAACGTCCACATTTTTGCAGGGGTTTTTGATGCTTTTGTAAGAAAAAGCTCAACAATTTTGAAATGTCTCAGCAACAGTTGCTTTAAATTACTTTCTTTTGACCCAAAGTGCTCAGAAAAATCTGTCAAAATCTTCCTAGTTTCTACTTTTAGTTAAGGATTGATTGATTAATTTACCCCCCCCCCTGACTGCACCCATACCAGACACTATAGATGGCACCCACTGCCTGTCAAAATACAGTTTCTCTACCCTTTAGAGTGGGACGCAGGTGGAGCTGTGGGTTAAACCACAGAGCCTAGGACTTGCCGATCAGAAGGTCGGCGGTTCGAATCCCCGCGACAGGGTGAGCTCCCGTTGCTCGGTCCCTGTTCCTGCCAACCTAGCAGTTCGAAAGCACATCAAAGTGCAAGTAGATAAATAGGTACCGCTCCGGCGGGAAGGTAAACGGTGTTTCCATGCGCTGCTCTGGTTCGCTAGAAGTGGCTTAGTCATGCTGGCCACATGACCCGGAAGCTGTACTGACCCTCGGCCAGTAAAGCGAGATGAGCGCCGCAACCCCAGAGTCATCCGCGACTGGACCTAATGGTGAGGGGTCCCTTTACCTTTACCTTACCCTTTAGAGTTAGAAGATTCACTTGGGGCTGTTGCAATGTGTGTGATCCCAGAAAAACAGTTTACAGACAAGGATTGTTCTGAAGCAGCACTGACTGGGGAAGTCCGTTGCCTTTTCTGCAACGTCATCCTTAAGAAGTCTACCGCGCATGTATTATAAAGCCGAGTTTTTCCTCTTCCCCATTTTCAGGCATGATCACAGCCGTGGGACTCTCCAACCTGCAGTTTGTCGACATGAACTCCTCCCGCAACCTTTTCGTCCTGGGCTTCGCAATGTTTTTTGGGCTCACCGTCCCAAACTACTTGGATTCGCGCCCAAATGCTATCAACACAGGTACAGTCATACCTCAGGTTGAAGTAGCTTCAGATTAAGCATTTTCGAGTTGCGCTCCGCGGTGACCTGGAAGTAACGGAGCACGTAACTTCCGGGTTTTGCTGCTCGCACATGCGCAGATCCTCAAAACGACATCATGCGCATGCGCGGAAGCGGCGAATCGCCGCATGCGAAGATGCACGGACGCAGGTTGCATTCGCATCCAAGGTACCACTGTATTGAAAAGTCGCTGGAAAGTCTTTGCCTAATCAGAGGCATACAGAACTTCAGGACTGGACTGGTCCTACAATTAAGAGAGAGAGAGAGAGAGAGAGAGAGAGAGAGAGAGAAGACGCCTTCCTCTGAACAGCAGCGAACTTGGTTGTCAATCTGTCTCCTGCCAGTCTGGTCAGCTTCTGTATGGGCCGGCCTGGCTTCTAACTAAAGACACACATAGATCTTTCAGGCATCTTGTGGCTCCACATTGTGACTACAATTGTTTGTGGCAGTTCTAGGATTCTATGATGTGCATGGTACATCATCATCATCATCATCATCATCATATTTTATTTATATCCCGCCCTGCCCAGCCAAAGCCTCAGAGCAGCTAACAACAGTAAAGTAATGCATCAGTCTAAAATCATTTCATTCTAAAATCAGTTCAAATCAAATTGATGGCAACCATTGGGCTAGAGTTCTGTGAGGATTGCCAAAGGAATGGGTCAGGCTGTGCCCTGGCCAAAGGCCTGGTGGAACAGCTCTGTCTTGCAGGCCCTGCGGAAAGTTGTCAAGTCCCACAGGGCCCTAGTCTCTTGTGACGGAGCGTTCCACCAGATCAGAGCCACAGCCGAAAAAGCCCTGGCTCTGGTCAAGGCCAGCCTAACCTCCCTGTGGCCCGGGACCTCCAAGATGTTTTTGTTTGAAGACCATAAGGTCTTCTGTGAGACATACCAGGAGAGGTGGTCCCGTAGGTATGAGGGTCCTAGGCCGTATAGGGCTTTAAAGGTTAAAACCAGCACCTTAAACCTGATCCTGTACTCCACCGGAAACCAGTGCAGCTGGTATAGCACTGGGTGAATGTGATCCCGCAGCGAGGACCCCGTAAGGAGTATCGCCGCTGCATTCTGCATCCGCTGGAGTCTCTGGGTCAGTCTCAAGGGCAGCCCCACGTAGAGTGAGTTACAATAATCCAGTCTGGAGGTGACCGTCGCGTGGATCACAGTGGCTAGGTCAGGGCGAGAGAGGTAAGGAGCCAACTGCTTAGCTTGGAGGAGATGAAAAAATGCCGCCTTTGTTATAGCTGCAATCTGCGCCTCCATGGAAAGGGAGGTGTTGAAGATTACACCCAAACTCTTAACGGACGGTGCTGGTACTAATTCCGCCCCCGCGAGATGGGAGTTGCCCCCCCCAATCCCATATCGTCCTGACCCAGGTCATTCAGCCTTTGTCCCGATGACAGCCACACACACCCAGTGTCTGCTAGCCGGGGGCAAGGACCACAGTTCCCTTAAGCTCAGAAGGTCCCAGCTTCAATTCTCACATATCCAAGTAGGCTGGGAAAGGCTTCACTTCCAAAACCTTGGAGAGCAGCTTCTAGTCAGAGTGGACAATGCTGAGCTCGATATACCAATGGTCTGGCTCCACATCAGGCAGCTTCAGACACATGTTCCTAATTTGATGGGCATTTTTTGAAATAGGAATGGCTTTTGAAATTGAATTCAGTGCTAATGACCTAGAACAGGCTTCTTCAACCTCGGCCCTCCAGATGTTTTGAGACTACATTTCCCATCATCCCTGGCCCCTGGTCCTGCTAGCTAGGGATTATGGGAGTTGTAGGCCAAAAACATCTGGAGAACCGAGTTTGAGGAAGCCTGACCTAGAAGAATGGAGTGGCGACGTGTTATGTACTGATGGAACCAGCTTTACTTTTTCTGTCTAGCCTGATGGCTAAAAAAGAAAGGAATGAGGTGTCAAAAGCTAGTCACCAGGCCATGATTTTTCAGTCATCAAGGATGTTTGGGGGCAAAGGGCAGGTCAGAGAGAAAGGAAAGGAAACTGTGTAACAAGATAACTACCGTATTTTTTGCTCCGTAAGACTCACTTTTTCACTCCTAAAAAGTAAGGGGAAATGTGTGTGCGTCTTATGGAGCGAATGCAGGCTGCGCAGCTATCCCAGAAGCCAGAACAGCAAGTTTTCACTGCACAGCGATCCCTCTTGCTGTTCTGGCTTCTGAGATTCAGAATATTTTTTTTCTTGTTTTCCTCCTCCAAAAACTAGGTGCGTCTTGTGGTCTAGTGCGTCTTATAGAGCGAAAAATACGGTATGCAGTACACTGCATGTGTGAATGGAGCGATGGGTAGATTTGGTGGGAAAGAGAGGCAGAAAGACTCCACTTCTTTAGATTGCCTAAATCTACCAAATCAAAAAATGGGCTTTCTGGGACCTTTATCTTTGGCTAATGCCAGGGTGGTGTAGTGGTTAAGAGCGGTAGTCACGTAATCTGGGAAACCGGGTTCGTGTCTCCGCTCCTCCACATGCAGCTGCTGGGTGACCTTGGGCCAGTCACACTTCTTTGAAGTCTCTCAGCCCCACTCACCTCACAGGGTGTTTGTTGTGGGGGAGGAAGGGAAAGGAGAATGTTAGCCGCTTTGAGACTCCTTAAAGGGAGTGAAAGAAGAAGAAGAAGAAGAGTTTGGATTTGATATCCCGCCTTTCACTCCCCTTCAGGAGTCTCAAAGCGGCTAACATTCTCCTTTCCCTTCCTCCCCCACAACAAACACTCTGTGAGGTGAGTGGGGCTGAGAGACTTCACAGAAGTGTGACTAGCCCAAGGTCACCCAGCAGCTGCATGTGGAGGAGCGGAGACGCGAAGCCGGTTCACCAGATTACGAGTCTACCGCTCTTAACCACTACACCACACTGGCGGGATATCAAATCCAAACTCTTCTTCTTCTTCTTCTAATGCGGGCAAAGAACTTGGGGTCTGGGTATGTGTTGATGGTGAGGGCAAAGGATGGTAGAAAAGGCCTCTTCCTTCAACTGGTTTGATTGATGTGCCACCTTCCTTTGTAGGAAAACGAGTTAGCATAGAAAATAGGGTTCTGAACTCCATGGAAAGGCTGGGTTGGGGAAGGAGAAAATGACATACAAAAGCATACATACCACCGTTTCAACTGTAAACGGATTGTTTTTAATTTACTAAATTTAACATTTTCATGCTCAATCCATCTGCAGTTTTCAGTTCAAGCTCCAAAAGCAGTTTTGAATTTGTGATACGACAGGCATGTTGTCAATCTTATTTCTAGGTATTGCTGAAGTGGACCAAATATTAACAGTGCTCTTAACCACAGAAATGTTTGTTGGAGGTGGCATCGCATTCATACTGGACAATACCATTCCAGGTACAGTAGTTTCATTTCCTTGCAGTATTTTCAGAGTGTTTGTTGTGGGGGAGGAAGGGAAAGGAGAATGTTAGCCGCTTTGAGACTCCTTTGGGTAGTGATACAGCGGGATATCAAATCCAAACTCCTCTTCTTCTCAAGCTGCTTGCATTTCATGTCTTGAGTGTACAGAATCTTAGGAACCCAAGCTGGGTCCAGACCAATCTAGTTCACATGTCTGCACTGCACAGAACCAAGAGATTACACAGATGTAGAACGGAAGCCAGCAACTTCTATCATGTATCAGTGTTGGCACTATTCTAGACTGCATATCATATACTTAAGTGGTGGAACTGCAGTACATCTGGAGTTAGGAGCTGGGGCAGTATTAACAGCAGGGGTATCAAATGACAGGAGGTGGGCTGGATCAGGCCCGGCAAGCTGCGAGAACTGGTCTGCCAGCTCCATTTTATTTCCTATTCTCTGTGTGCTGTGGCACCAAGCACTGAGGCTGAGAAATAAAAACCCCTCTTACATGCTCTTTAAAGATCTAAAGAGCAGGCAGAGGACTTCATCTCCAGATCTCAGGACTGAGATGAGATGAAGAGTAAAGTGCAGCATTTCACCCCCACAGTTAATCCACAGCAGTTAACCCACAGAGCCTAGGACTTGCCAATCAGAAGGTTGACAGTTCGAATCCCCGCGACGGGGTGAGCTCCCGTTGCTCAGTCCCTGCTCCTGCCAACCTAGCAGTTCGAAAGCACGTCAAAGTGCAAGTAGATACAGTGGTGCCTCGCAAGACGAAAAGAAAGGAAAAAGAAAGGAAAAAAAACCAGCAGGAACTCGCAAGACATTGTCGTCTTGCGAAGCAAGCCCATAGGAAATTCGTTTTGCAAAGCACCTCCAAAACGGAAAACTCTTTCGTCTAGCGAGTTTTCAGTCTTGCGAGGCATTCGTCTTGCGGGGCACCACTGTAAATAGGTACCCCTCTGGCGGGAAGGTAAACGGCGTTTCCGTGCATTGCTCTGGTTTGCCAGAAGCGGCTTAGTGATGCTGGCCACATGACCCGGAAGCTGTACGCTGGCTCCCTCGGCCAATAAAGCGAGATGAGCAGCACAATCCCAAAGTCGGCCACGACTGGACCTAATGGTCAGGGGTCCCTTTACCCTTTACCTCACTAACAGTGGTGGAGTGTGGAAACGTTGACTCGTCATCGACTGCTGTGGGCTTGAGAGCGCACTTGCATATGCGGTGATTGTGGAGGCTCAGGCACACACACATGTGTCTACACTTAAATGCAGCAAGAATTTATTTAGTAGAATCCTGATCACACACTGACCATTTTCTGAATTTGGAGTGTTACGCATTTGCTGGAGGGTTGTTTGTGTGAACAATCCATATTGCAGATGGTAAGAATTGTGTGCTTTCTACCAAGTTTGAATTAACCATTTGCAAAACGGAGCGTTTAACGATTAAACCATTTTAAGGGACTGGTCAGAGGCTGCAGTTTCTTTTAACTACTGTCTGTCGCCGTTTGGCCAAGACTGCTGCAGCTGCCATTGAGGAAAAATAGTTTTTAAGTTGAGAAATCTGAGGTTTAATCTGCGGTTGTAAACTTGCTTTATTTTGTTAAGAGATTATATGGTTCTCCTCTTTGTTTTGAACACCCTCTCTCCCCCCCCCCCATCTATACTCCTTCCCAGGGACTCTACAGGAACGTGGTCTAGTACAGTGGAAGGCTGGGGCACATGCAAACAGCGGCACGTCTGCAAAACTGAAGAGTTACGATTTCCCATTTGGAATGGGTGTGGTTAGAAGGATCCAGTGGTTAAAATATGTGCCAATTTGTCCAGTCTTCATGGGTTTTCACTGCGGAACAAAGAGGGATTCCAGCACACCAGAACAGACAGCAAACACGGCAGAGATTACAGTCATATGTACAAAAGTTTGAAGAGACTCCCAAAAGGTATGGATGTTTGGACAATCTCAGATACTAGGGTATTTAAATCATATCCCATGCCTCAAGCAAATCACACCAGCAGAGGAGATTTTCCTCTGCCAACGTGTTGAGTTAAAGAGAAAGCAGTTAACATTCAGCCTGGCGAACAGTTTAGCAATCTGTAAATCAGAAAGACACCTTTGTTCATGGGCAGAATTCTGCCACCCCCTTTCAGTTCTGTTTATCCCGTATGTGCTTGGAAGAAAAAGATGTATTGGTGCTATGTTATGTTTTTGGGAGGCCATTAGCAGAATTGTGTGTATCGTCCTGTCGAAATAAGTAAATTCCAGTCAAAATGATTCAGTCAAGTATAATTGCTTTAAACGTACTTTGATTTTTACAGCTGGCCTAGTGTTGTGATCAAAATTAAGGAATTTGGGACTTTTTTTGGGCAAGAAATGATGCATCAGGTGGGAGGTATTGTTTACATACACAAATATGAGGACTGCTTGGATTCCTCAAGAAACCAGTTCTGTTTCCAGTACACTTCTAAGTAAAGTGTTGTGGACACTTAAAAGTAAATAATTATTATAATGACCTTGCTGTAAAAAAATATGCTAGCTAATAACACCAAACCGTGAACCAAATTACTATGAAAGGTATTAAGTCATTATTAAGCATTTTTCTGAAATCTCCTCCTCTGAAACCTCCTCACTGTTCCCCAGCTCAGGTTATGATTGCTCTGAAACTGTAATATAATAATAATAATACCTTTATTGTCAATGTACAACCTGTGTACAATGAAATACAGGGCGTAAGTAGCACTCTCTACAATTTATCTCTGACAGTTAAAAATCACTGTTATCCTGCATCTGGTAATGTATGGTGCCAAAGACTTAAGATAGCTTCGATTTGCATGTAACCAGGTGCAAGACTACAGTTACTGTCAGTACCTAGGAAGTAAAGAAAGCTAATTCCACAGCAACAGGCTTAAAGTTGTTGGCATTTAGCGAAATTACATGCCAAGGAGTAATCTTAAAAAAGGGCAACATTAATTCAGGCCCATGTCTCCCCTAAATTGCTTCACTTTACAAATAACAGCACACATCCTTTACATCTTTTCCTTATGCCAAGTCTATTACCGTCTCTCTCCATCAAGGCCTGCACACAAGTTCTGAAAAAGATGAACACTCAGGAAATAAAAAAAACAAGAAGTCGTTTCTACTATTATTTATTTTTTTAAATATTTTTGAAAAAATATAATTTTTTTACAATATTTTCAACTTAAACACTATTCACACTGAACACGTATGGCAGCTTAAGCTACCCAAATATGAAGTTTAAGAAGCCAAAACTGTTCTAGTTGTATTAAAAAAAAATTGTGCTGCAGACTACTGTGTAGTGGATGATTAAACAAAGCAAGGGAAAAGCACCACTCAAATCACTAATGCTATAAAGTTTTACAGGTAAAACCAACTCTTTTGAGGTTGTAAAATTTTATACAGGCAGTGCCATGTTTCTGGACTTCTGGAAGAAATTGTGACGCACAACCTCGCATCACTTTAAATATAAATGTATTAGTGGGACAAACATTCCAACATGATAACTTGCTGTAATACAATCTCATCTGCCAGTCATTTTTGTTTCTCCTCCACCAGATCTGGTAGCCAAGATAATGGACTTTGTACAGGTCTGTAAAAGCAGTTCGTGTATAATACATTATCCACGCCCTTCTCAAAAAAGAAGAGCAGGATGTGAAATTTTGCTTCATCATGGGAAGAGTTAGTAGCAGTTCTGAAATAATCCAGCTAATCTGCATAATCAGATAAACCTTGCTTTTATTTTCATGTTAAGGCATTATCAGGTGCATATCGACACCAACTCTTGCTTTAGCTAAAACAGACCACTCTTTGTCACGAATCCTTCTAAAAAGTAGAATTCCAAGAGTTTCTCAGAAACTTGGTACATTTCTCAACTTGACTGGTGCTTCCAACCTCACTGTCTCATTCACAAAAAGAGCCTGGGTCCAATTGTTAAGTGTTATTTCATTTTTTTCTCCATTCCATTAACCTCTGACAGCAGTTGACTTAATAACAGTCTCAGCACTTTTATTAAGCATGCAAGACTAACAAAACTTTGGCAATGCGTAAGTGTAACACAGTGACAAGAAGAGAGAGCGTTTTAACAATTAAATCTTCTAATACTGGCTTCACAGTGTGGAAATTGTGCTACATCCACCAAAAGAGGGCCCAGTCTACTCATATATTTAGTACTTCACCCCAGGAACAAACTCCTTTGCATTTGGATTCAGATTACTCTTGACCTGGAGGGGGGAAAAAGAGACATTATAGATTGAGTTTATAGGGCAAAATGTGTCTATGACGCATTTGCACAAGGTTCAACAAAAGTTCTTAACAGCCAAGAGCTGCAAGCTGCAATCATAGAAAAGTGTTCTAAAGAACAAGGTAGTCTTATCATAGAAACAAAGAAGTTGCCTTATACGGGGGTCAGACTAGTTGCTCATATATCCCAGTACAGTGGTACCTCGGGTTACATACGCTTCAGGTTACAGACTCCGCTAACTCAGAAATAGTACCTTGGGTTAAGAACTTTGCTTCAGGATGAGAACAGAAATCGTGCTCCGGCGGTGGTGGCAGCAGCAGGAGGCCCCATTAACTAAAGTGGTGATTCAGGTTAAGAACAGTTTCAGGTTAAGAACGGACCTCCGGAACGAATTAAGTACTTAACCCGAGGTACCACTGTACTGTCTGCTCTGACGGCCAGTGACTCTCCAGCAGTAGTGTCCAAACTTTTTTCAAAGAGGGCCATATTTGATGAAGTGAACATGCATGAGGGGCAACCAAAGTTGTTGAGTTTTTCTTAAGATTTTACCCCAGGAAATAAACTGCCACAGAGGCTGGGATAAACCAAACAGCAGGCTGAATTAGGCCCCTGAAACGGACTTTGGATGTGCCTGCATCGCCAGGAGTCTCTGCCATCATGCACTAATCCTTTTAGCTGGAGATTACAGAGTCTTGTTGGCATCCATGTGTCTCAAGAGACAATGGAGTGTGCCTCCGGGGCTGAAGTCAAACCAGGGTGTTAGCAGCGCCAAAGTGACCACTTCGCGGTGCAAACCTGGGCAGTGTGTCCTGAGCTGCCCAGATGACAAGCCTCACGAATGTGGGCCAAAGGAAAGCAGCTTAGCAGCAGGAATTGCAGGAAGGAGGCATACAAGGCTCCATCCAACTGTCTTAGGGACTCCACTCTGGATTTGGGTCTCGTTTACTCCTTAGCCCTTTCTTCTCCCGAAAACATCCTGCGAGGCAGCTGGAGGTTGAGCATCCGAGTTTTCCTTCTCCTGGATGGGCTACCTTTCCAGGTTGTCAAGCTCCACCTGCCCCTCACTTCCCTCTACAGCTCATGCAGAAAACATCTTATTGACTGTTGGACCCACTCTTAGTCTCATCCGCTCAATCTGCCGGACCCTGTCTTCACATGCAGAGGAAGTCCCAAACTCACCAAGACTGAGTTGGTATGTTTTGCATGCAAAGCATGTTCTCTGCTACTGAGCTAAAGCCCCTGGCACAAACATTAATTTTTAAATGTTTAAGATTAAGAAACTGTTGTAAAAACCATAGAGGAAACCCCACTGTTGGTTTTTATGGAAGCCGCCCAGAGTGGCTGGGGACACCCAGCCAGATGGGCGGGGTATAAATAAATTATTATTATTATTATTATTATTATTATTATTATTATTATTATTATTATTGGGCTTGAAGGATCCTTGGATGTTTACCAATTATTTTTATTGATTTCCCACAGTTTTGAACAAATTGTCACCACATTAATACAGATCCTTGGATGTTTAGCCCCCTCCATGATATATAGAGTATTTAGGAAATTCCCTTCTTAAGAGTACACCGTAATACATTTCATAGAATCATAGAATTTGGTACAAGCCTATTAGCTTCTATCAAAAAACCATGCCTATGGATCCACAGCCGTGTCACAAAAGAAGTCAAAGAGCCTAACTCACAGGCTCACCTAATTAGATAATGGATTAAAACAGAGCAGCCTGGATGTCTTAGCCACTGTTCCCAATTCTAAACTTAACAGTGAATCCTTAACCATCAACAGCAAAAACATTAATGTGGCAATTTAGATGTTATTTTGTGGTTACTTTTAAGTAGTTCTGGTTTTAACTTAACACACCAGAGTTCCTGAATACTACATTCTTGTTTATTATTGTACCTGAGGCTTCACTATGACTTTTTTTGTCACTGCACTTTTAACACGAGGTTCCTATCAATGAAAAAAATAGCAAAGATTCACATGTTTCTGCAAGTTTATCCGTCCAAAAACAACTGCTTTGATAACTTCTGCTGAATTCGAGTGCAGAGTATGTACTAAGGCAGGAAACTCCCAAATTGTGAGCCAGCTCACACAAATGTGCTTTATTAAGTAAGGACTCCGGTGAGGTTGTCAAAATTACCTGCCTCTCAGAGAAGATTGATAGGCAGGGGAAAAAATATATAGGGCAGCAATTCACACAAATGTTGCAGGGGACCTACCCCTGTGGGAAGGCAATTTTTCAGTCTAGGCATTGTGGTTCAGGAAGGAAACTTCAATGGAACTGACTTCTGAGCAGATATGTTTAGATGACCACAAGTAGCTGAACTTTGGTCCCAATGAAATCAATGGTGCCAAAACTAACTTTGGATCTACTCCAATATTCAGCCAATTCCCCTCATTTTAGTCATTATCTATGCTCAAGGTGTTTTTGGAACAGACTTGGAAAGTGTGAGGAAAGGAAAATACGTTACATTGGCTAGTTCGATGCTTTTAGTCTACTAAAATTGGAGGCACACTTCGTTCATCGATCCCAAAGTATTGCCTTTTTAAATTCAGAAGATTGCACTGAGCCTCCCAGCATTTGGGATATGTGTTATTACAATTTGTGCGCTACCAAAAGACTTGATCATATGGCAGGTGATAGACAGACACTGAGGCCACCTCCAGCTTGAGCCACCAGACATGCAAGCCACATTGTCACAGAATCCAAAAGCCAAATGAGAGCTGCTCCGGAGGTCTGCAAGCACACATTCCCTCTCTTAACCACCTAGCCCCAGACTATTTTTCCTAGACTCTTAACACATGCTTTCCTTATTTCTCTCCATTCTTTCCACTGCAAAGACATTAAGCAGGAGGGAGAGGGGAGAAGGAGAACAAGACAGAAGAGGAGGTTCTGTTATGAAGTGTCTTGATTTCCTTCTTTTTCAGCTCCTCTTTGAAATAAATACCTGACAAGGATTGTAGGCAGCCTTGGTACAAATAAACTCAATGTTTAAAACCAGGCACTTACCACCAGATCTTCCAGTGACGAACTGTCACTGATAACAAGATCATTGAGCTGGTCCTGAATTTGATCCATCGTTTGCGGGAGATCTCTGGCTGGAATAAACCACTCATGTTCTTCCTCCTCTTCCAGCATTTCTTGGAAGCAACGTTCTATAAATTCTTCTTCCCACAACTCCTCTTCGATCTGTATTTAAAACATAGGAGAGAAACTTTACCATTACCACAGCCATCAATCTTAAGGCTTCTTCACAGAGATCACACATAGAAAATGCTACAGCACTGCTCAACCAACTACTTCACAGTATTTTCATTTTGGAAAACAAAGGTTGTTTTGTTTTGTTTTGTTTTGTTTTACAATTCAGCTGGTTCTAGAAAGAGTTATATTTCCCAGTAAGTAGCCTTAACTTGGCAAGTTTGTGCAATAATTTAGTTGCACAGTAGTTTATTTCCCTTAGTTCCCATCCCACATGAGCTGACAACACATCCTATGTAAAACAAGGCAGGCTAACTTTAAACACAGCTACTAAGAGAATGGGAAGTAAGACATAAATGAAAAATGGCCGGGGGGGGGGGGGAGTCTGTGAGGCCATCAGAACACGCCTCACTTCTTTCCTAACACTAATATGAGTTTGTTTGAAATTGCCTTTTTGCTTTACTTCTTATTCTTGTAATATAGCAACGCACAGCATTTAACCTAATAATAATAATAATAATTTATTTATTATTTATACCCCGCCCATCTGGCTGGGTTTCCCCAGCCACTCTGGGCGGCTTCCAACAGAACACTAAAATACAATAACCTATTAAACATTAAAAGCTTCCCTAAACAGCGCTGCCTTCAGGTGTCTTCTAAAAGTTTGGTAGTTATTTTTCTCTTTGACTTCTGGTGGGAGGGCGTTCCACAGGGCGGGCGCCACTACCGAGAAGGCCCTCTGCCTGGTTCCCTGTAACTTGGCTTCTCGTAGTGAGGGAACCGCCAGAAGGCCCTCGGCTCTGGATCTCAGTGTCCGGGCGGAACGATGGAGGTGGAGACACTCCTTCAGGTATACTGGACCGAGGCCGTTTAGGGCTTTAAAGGTCAGCACCAACACTTTGAATTGTGCTCGGAAACGTACTGGGAGACAGTGTAGGTCTTTCAAGACCGATGTAATATGGTCTCGGCGGCCGCTCCCAGTCATCAGTCTAGCTGCCGCATTCTGGATTAGTTATAGTTTCCGGGTCACCTTCAAAGGTAACCCCACATAGATAATCACTGATACTATTTGACAGTGGAATAAGAGGGTTAGAAATGGCTAGTAAGTTAAAAATTACACATGGCAAGGAATTCTTCAATCTCAGAAGGCCTTGCTAACTTGTGTATTTATTTAGCAACCAGGGGCAAAACAAGGCTTTATTTCATCTGGGTCAAAGCCTCCATTTGCCCCCGCCATGTGCACTTGTGTACATGTACACACACACACACACATGCTGGGAGCCTCAATGGCACTTCTCTGGAAAATTCATCTGGTGCAAAAAACCTGGCTAGCCCCCCTCCCCCAATAGCTACAGCACTGAGCATTCCTCTCTATTTAAGTATCTAATTTAAGCAGAGAGCAGAGATTAAGCAACCAGAGTACCAAGCTGTGTTTCAGAATGAGAGACAAGACTATCAAGGAAAGAACTGGAGGAAAATATAGGCAAATGAGATACATGTTGAGAGAACAACAATTCTTTAAAAAGGCTGTATCTGCAGAAAAGAGGCAAGAGTCCTTCTGAAATTTCTAATAAAATATGATACCCAAAAAACAAAACAAAAAAACACTACTTCTTTACAGATATGGAAGGGGTGACATTATCTGCTAACCCACCTGCCTGTTGAACTCCTCTTCGTTTTCCATCCACATGTACTCAGCAAATGGATTATCATCTTCATGAGAGTGACCATTCATGATCACATCTTCATTGATAATGCTTGGACTAGTACTCCTGCGACTTGGGTCTTTCATGGTTGTGCCTTTGAGCTTAAGCCTGAAAGGGAGAAAAAACACACCACGGTCTTAAAGACGCTCAGTCAAATCCATAACTGCACTTACTTGAAAGTTCCCTTTTGATTTCAGTGAAACGTGATCCAGTGTCTGCAATGCCGGGAGAGACACATAGTTTGGGAAGACGTGTTCCTGCATTTTCTTCCTTGAGCAGTGGAGATGGAATATCTATGGACAAGTATCTAACACTATATGTGACTATGCATGTATCAAAATTCTCCTATTGGCCCTTTTAGGGTGGAAACAAACACAAAGAATAAAACCTGTATTTTGCACGGACTGTGAAAAATTAATGCAATTATGGTCCAAGTTAGACAATATGCAAGGCAGCACTGACTTGTTTGACCCTGACAATCTGACTGAGAAATAGTGGAGAGCAGTTCTGATAATTTTTGGCAGGAAGATTAACGGATAGCAAAGGGTCCTTCATCTTCCTCAAAGCCTTCCCTGCAGAGTCTGGCAAGGTTGTATTTTGTCATCTCTACACACTCCTCTCTCTCGCTCTCTGTGTGTGTCCAATAGGCAATATTCAATCAGGTTTGAACAAGATGCTATTTGGATGCAAGGAAGCTGACTGGTAATTGAAAAATGGGAGCAAGGCAACAATATCTGGCATATTTTCTGACTGGGAGAGGGGAGAGAAGATGCAGACAACTTTAGCCTTGCCAGTCTCTGCTTTGTAGTAGATGCAGATTACAATGTTAAGCTAATGTATCTTTCATCAGCTCCCATATTGAAAGACGTCTCAAATCCTTTCCATCTAATGAGTACCTTGCTGTCTTCATTCACATGTTGGAACCCTGAGGTGAAACAGCTCTTTATGGGGTTTCCCTTGAGAATTATGGTATATTCAGAAATTTAATTTGGTGCAAAACATGGTAGAACTTGATCTCTCAACAGTGTTACATTCATGGCTGTGGGGTGCTGGAAATGTTTGAACCTGAGATTTTCTGATGTTCCAAGTTTAATGCTTTACCTTTATTTACTAAGCAAAACTAAACAGCTGTGCCATGTTAAGTTTTCACACGCTGCACAACACTCAAACCAACAGCCAGAAAAAAACCCTGAATATATGACTGGCAAAAAGATTCACTTAAGTGTACTTAAAAGTGGCTTTAAATGTTACACTGCCTCAAATGCAAAGCATTACTGGGGGGCGGGGGGGAATAAAATAGTACAAATATGTTAATATGTGTAAAATCAGTAGCACACATCCCCTTCTGCCATTTAAATTTGTAGGGAAAAGTTAAGGCACTGGGTATTTTTAGAACACTAATTCTAGTATGCCTAAAGCACTGTGTGTATGGTATGCCACTCTTGTTCACTTGCTCCTCCCCAGTCTTTCTGCTGTTGCACTAAGTCATGCTTTGGCTTAGCATGTCGTCCAAACCGAGGCTAATGCTTTAGCTCCTTCCTGACTAACCGTGAGCTCTAACCAAGGTTTGTCATATGGTTGATGAGCTGCGGTTTGTCCAAGAGTGCTAAACCATGATCTCATGAACAGGAAGCAGCAAAGCTACTGCAGTCTCTTCTCCTAGAGACGACGCACTTGTGAGAAGTCATGGTTTGACGCAGCATGCCATACAATCCTGGCCAAAGTCTGTACAGTGGTACCTCGGGTTAAGTACTTAATTCGTTCCGGAGGTCTGTTCTTAACCTGAAACTGTTCTTAACCTGAAGCACCACTTTAGCTAATGGGGCCTCCCGCTGCTGCTGCGCTGCTGGAGCACGATTTCTGTTCTCATCCTGAAGCAAAGTTCTTAACATGAAGCACTATTTCTGGGTTAGCGGAGTGTGTAACCTGAAGCGGATGTAACCTGAAGCGGATGTAACCCGAGGTACCACTGTAAAACCACTTTCACTATGTATTAGTTCCAGTTGAGATGGAGATAAATCTTATCTAGTACTGGTAGGAGCACCATTCTCTTTTGCTAAAGAATGGTTCTACCTGCAAAAACTTGGCAGGCAACCTAATTGCACTTTGTCCTTCTCACTACGACCAATACAACTTTGAAAGCTGTTCAGTTTGGGAGGGGGGTACTGTTTCTTGTTATGTTACCAAGTTAAGATATAAAATATATTTTAATATTTTTTAACATAGTTAAACATAGTCTACCACATACCAATAGTCCACTAATGTGTGCTCTGGAATGTCACTACTTTCTGCACCCAAAGCAAGATGCTTGGGCTTTGAACCACAAAAGCCCTAAATTGTGTGGACCTAACAAATCTCAGAAGCATGTTCGTTCCTTTACTCCTTTCTTTAACACCAAAGTGTTCCTTCTTGACTCGACCATCATGTAACTAGACTGATCAATAAGAGGCAGGCAAGAGGGATATTCAGTGTGGTTATCATAGTTGCTGAATGTCCTTCACCTTAGCAGTCTATCAAATTTGGACTCTGAACATCAAAGCATTGCAAGGCTTTCCTGTTTGGGGTGGCTTCAAGGGCTGGTAAGCAGCAGTATTAGAAACAGAAATATGAAAGCTAGGAGCTAAATGGCACCTTAAACCTAGGTTATGGGTGCAACAATGGAATGTCTAGGCACACTTTTTATAACAAGATGATGAAGCTGGAAATGAATGAACTGCAGCTACAATCTTGTGTTCATTTTTCACATGGTCTAGTCCGCATCTGAAGACAGCAAAAAACAAAGCCGTGCTTCCCCTGCCCGCCACCCTAATATTCTTAAGAGGGTCCCTTCTACAGTCTTCAGAGTGGCTGGAAGTGGGGAGGCAGAAAAAGGCCCTCCTTTCCTTCCACTCTGCAGAAAAACCCTACACCCACTTTCCTTCACATAAATATATATTTTTGGCACCACAGTTAACACATATTAAAGGCCTATACAACTGATGGCAGAGACACCCATCTGGAGTGTCCAGTCCTTCAATGATCCCACTCCAAAATTTGTTTTGGTTTTAAGCATCACTGTGAGAGTCTGGGGTAGATAACACTTTAACAAACACCACTTAAACCAGCGTAACTAACTGGCTAGTATATTACAAATTAAAAGCACATCATACATTAAAAGTACATTAAACAAGGCAATTAAAGCCTAAGCAAAACATGCTGGGTTTAAAAAGAAAAAATAAAGTTTTCAGGTCCCCTATCCATGCACATTCTACTTGGGAGGAAGCGCCATTCAACTTGGTTGACATTTACTTCCGAGTAACAGTGGCAATTTTAATCTGAAATCGTAGGCCAGGGGTCGGCAACGTTTTTGTGGCTTGGGCTGGTTCTCGGTCCCTTGGACGCTGCGGTGGGCCAGAGTGTGTGTGTGTGTGTGTGCGTGCGCAAGCACAAATGCTATTTCCGGCGCTCCTTCCAGCGCAGAGGAGGCGTGCGCAGCTTCCCATTGGCTGCAGTAGCTTCCTGCAGCCAATGGGAAACCGGCCAGCATCACGGAAGGCGGTCCCTGCTCTGCTCTGCGCTGGTTTAGTGTGGCGCACAGGAGCAGACTGAGTGGGCGGTGAGGGTCCATGGGCTGGTTAAACGACCCCCATGGGCCGGTTGTGGCCCATGGGCCTTAGGTTGTCGGTCCCTGTCTTAGGCGCATTACTGTACCCAGAGCGCAGAAACCATTTATGAAATTCCCTGTCGCAAAACGCACCTAGAACAATGGGAGTCTAGAACGCTGGTAAGCAGGCCTGGGAAAGTTTTGATTCCTATATATTTTTTCTGTCTATCCCTCTTCTGTATTATTTGAAGCCTTAACACACTGGAAGCGACGGAAATGTTTTTCAACCACCACTCAGAACACAGGGAGGACCAAGTTCTTATTGGAAACATCCATTGTATATTGTTCTGCCAATCTAATAAGGAAGGCCCACTTGTTGAAGCGATGAATTCTGCATTTAAAAATAAACCACTATTTAATATAGGAAATCTAACAATCTCTGACGGGTACAAGTTCTCCACCCCTGATTTAACTGACGTTTGGCCACCTGATAACGGAACAGCTCTTTCTGTACACTGAAGGCTTTTTGATGCTGACTTCCTCTGTCTGACAATCCTTCCTTCCAGAGTCCCAACCATCCAGAGCAGATTTTTAGAAACTACAAGGGGCTGCATATATCAAAGGGAGAGCTGGCAGAAGTGCTCCTCCCACTCATCTCCCACCAGCAGACGCATCTTCTGAGCAGAACTCTGTACAAGGGATGCTCATGCTAGAGGATGGGCATGGAATCAAAGTTACTTAAGTACCAACACTGCGAGAAATACCAGTTATTTTTCTTTCTCTTTTGAGAAGCATGGTCAGGTTTCAAGGTTAGCTCTGCAATACTTAGTGAAGCATTTATTGTCGGACTATACATCACAATAAAGCCCCATGGTATTTGGAGGGTTTATTTCACAGCTGACCAAACATTTCAGAGACTACTTATTAATAGCAAAGCTGATTTAATTATTGTCACTTGCAATTTAAAAGTCTTCTTTACTATAAGTACCATATCTGCTGACTATGTAAACAAGAACACGTTATATTGATGCAACCTTCTGCTACTGCTACAGACTCAAAGATAGGGCCAGAACACTTAAAAGGTTTTTAAAATGTATCTTGCAAGATATTCCAGGCTCTGCTTAAAACATCTCTGATTATTACATTCAAACAAAAAATAATTATTGTTCTGTGTCCACTTTTGATTTCAAAATGTACACCATTTCTATGATTTAGCTTGGGAAACTAGACTGCAAGTCACCTTAGAAATGTCATCATGTTCCTCTCTCCATTTGCAACAATCAAGGGGAGCTGTGTTTAAGTACAGACTTCCCTCTGGCAGCTCTATGTCTCTTCCTACTAAATCCTGCAATTCATAGGATCCTGATGTCAAATGAGATTGTGACGTCACAAACCTCACCTGAGAGAGATGATGTATGTGGGCAAATACCAAACAGTTATATAACTTAGCTCTAAAAGAACCGCTTCTCCATCTACCCTGTGATATTATGTACTGAAACCAATGATATATAATTTGATTCATGGATAAGATAGCTGCAAGGGTAGGCAAGGTCAGTGTATCTTTAATGTTTATTATAATTTTATCCATGTCTTCTGCAGAAGAGTTCAGATCAGCTTCCATGTGGCTCTCAGGCACTGCTGATGGCCAGGTATGGTTGACTAAGTAGAGAAACTGCATCAAATGCCTTATTTAAATGTGCAGAAGACACAATTTTTAGTAGGTATAGCTTTTCTCACACCTGCCCAACCTCTCTCTTCCCCATACTGGAGAGTGTCTTCATCGTATATGGAAATTCTAGATCACTGGCTTCCAAACTGTGCTTAGAGGAATCTTGAAGCTCCTCAGAAACTTACCAGAGGTTTCTGATCAGTAATTGTCAACAAGCTTCATTGAAAAGCAAGCTTGTCTACCATTTCCGAATCTTCTACAAAGCACAATGCAGAGGAATATGGGATGTACTATAGAACAGCATCCTGATTTAACATAGGGCAGGAGGCTGTCCCTGTATGAAACATTAAGTTTCATACCAACAATCCTCCACAATGCTTTGGGGTTCCATGGCAGTTTTGTGGGAGTTCCTCATCTGATGAGACAATGTGGAAAAAGTGTTTCTTGGAAGCAAATAGTTTGGAAATATGGCTCTAGATAAAAATGCAAATTAGAGTAAGATTTTATATATATATATATATAAACTAATTTGCCTCTTCAAACAGTGAAATATTCTGTACAGAATGAGGGAAAAATAAATGGCCACTGAATTTTGAATCTGCAGCCCAAGTATCAATGTACTGTTTTGCAAGCCTGAATGGTACACAAACTATTTCTACCAAAAAACCCACACACACACCAAAAAAACAAACAAACCCCATTTCTGAAAAAGCCAGGATATAGCAATCTGTTTAAAAGGGCATTAGGAACACTGACAGTCTGCAACATCAGAAAAACTAAGTAAAGGATTGTTGTGACCTGTCTTTCCTCCCACTGTCCTCTCTAAAGGTAATATGTAGGTAAGAAATATGATGCCTATACCTGCCAGCTTAACTGTACCTTTCTGGATTCTTGTTTTTCTCTTAGTTAACAAAGAATAAATGTTACTGAGTGAAACTCATCTAATTTACTAATTTTGCTTCAAACACGAAGACTTTAGAGATGGTGCCTAGCAGAATAACCAAAGCACACTTATGTCATCCCATACCATCTTACTTCAGTATCTGATTAGAGAATTCAGAGAGAAAATGAGGCAGAGGAACAGTGGACAGCAGTATATTTCTAGGAATCCCAGCAAGAAAGGCATCAAAACAGCAGCCCTCCTCTACTGTTTGTCACCATGCAACCAGGATGCAGATGCATGCAGGATGCAGATGCATGCAGTATGCAGGCTGAGGCTCCTTTTAGTTATCATGGCAAAAATCTGCAGGCAGACAAATTCATGGAGGAGAATAGGTGTTTAAAGTATCTGACTAGGAGTGGGAAGATCCAGGATCATATCTCCACTTGGCCATGAAACCCACTGGGTGGCATTTGGTCAATCACAACCTCTCCTACCCTCAGTGTTGTTGAGAGGAGGAAAATGAATAGGAAAGCCATGTACACCATCCTGAGGCCTTTAGAGGAAAGACAGGATGTAAGTTTATTAAATACACATCCCCCGAACCCTGTGCTCATCACCATAACTTGCTGCATCAAATGTCATTTTTATTTGCTTAGCAGATGTATATCCCATCTTTCTTCCAGTATGGAACCCAAGGGGTATGAATGCACTAACTAGACCCTGAACTGCTCACCTTCAACACGGTGGCAGCTGCATATGCCCACAATATAACCTGCATATGAAAAGTTAAATGTGTGTGCTGTGTGACAGCAGTGCTGCCTTCCACCACTCGTGAATCTAATTATCAGCTTCACTTATGTGAGCCCCATTTGTTTCAATAGGTAAAGGTAAAGGGACCCCTGACCATTAGGTCCAGTCGCGAACGACTCTGGGGTTGCAGCGCTCGTTTGCTTTATTGGCCGAGGGAGCCGGGGTACAGCTTCCGGGTCATGTGGCCAGCATGACTAAGCCGCTTCTGGCAAACCAGAGCAGTGCACGGAAACACTGTTTACCTTCCCGCTGGAGCGGTACCTATTTATCTACTTGCACTTTGACATGCTTTAGAACTGCTTGGTTGGCAGGAGCTGAGCAACGGGAGCTCACCCTGTTGCGGGGATTCGAACCGCCGACCTTCTGATCGGCAAGCCCTAGGCTCTGTGGTTTAACCCACAGCACCACCCGTATCCCTATTTGTGTCAATACATCTATTCAAATAATACAGACACTTTGATGGAGCCAATGCAGTGTTTCTCAAACCAGGGTTCTCAATTGTTGTTGGACGACAACTCCCTGCTAGCTAGGGGACAATGGGAGTTGTCGTCCAACAACATCTGGGGACCCAAGATGTTTGAGAAACGCTGGGCTAGGGCCCAGGAGTTCAAAATCCCTGTGAATGCCAGAGCTACCTCACAGGCTTGTTGATAAAAGTGGGGATGGTGAGAACCTGAGATCCTTGGATGGAAAGGAGGGATGTAAACATGGTAAAGGTAAAGGGATCCCTGACCATTAAGTCCAGTCGTGGCCGACTCTGGGGTTGCGGCACACATCTCGCTTTATTGGCCGAGGGAGCCGGCGTACAGCTTCTGGGTCATGTGGCCAGTATGACTAAGCCACTTCTGGCAAACCAGAGCAGTGCATGGAAACGCCGTTTACCTTCCCGCCAGAGTGGTACCTATTTATCTACTTGCACTTTGACGTGCTTTCGAACTGCTAGGTTGGCAGGAGCAGGGACCGAGCAACGGGAGCTCACCCCGTCGTGGGGATTCGAACCACCGACCTTCTGATCGTAAGCCCTAGGCTCTGTGGTTTAACCCACAGCGCCGTGTCCCTTAAAACATGGTAAACAAACAAATATATACAACAGCCCTCTATATCGTGTTCCTGACCACCACTGCTGCTTTCCTTTCTGCATAGGAAAACAACAAGACCGAGCATGACACTCTTAATCTCAGGGTTGTTGGTTCAAGCCCAACGTTGGGCAAAACGTTGCATTGCAGAGGGTTGGACTAGATGACCCCTAGGGTCCCTATATGAACGAAAAGCTCCCCCCCAAACCCCCCCCCACTTCAGTCCTCCCTTGCCTTGGCCAAGATGCTAAGCCAAAGCAAAGAGAAGCCCCGACCCACATGGCACAGCAGGCTGGAGGAGCAGGTCTCTAACTAGGCCTTTGCTAAGCCCCGCCCCTCATCGCTTAGGCCCCGCCCCTACCCTCTTTGTTCGCGCAGGCCCCGCCCCCCGAGAGCTGGGGGGGGGAAGCATTCGAAGTACACCAGACGCGGAAAGCCGTGGCACGTATCCCATCATGCACCACGCCCCTAACAGACAGGTACGCTGCCCCGGGTACCCGGATGAAGGGGGGGGAAACACACACCCTCCAACCCCCCAACGGGCGCCATTAGGCCGCTCTCCGACCACCCCCCCTCGCTTCTCCTTCTACCGCTTCAGAGGGCTTCGTCGTCGTCCTGCCCCCCCCAAAGGTTTCCCTCACGCGGGGTGTGGGCGGCAAAGGGAGACCGACGTCCACGGCGCCGCCTCAGGGCGCTAGGCCCCGGCCCCACTTCCGCTGCAGCCGCACCTTTCGAAGAACTGGGTCAGCCGCTCCTCGCCGCTCTCTACTCGGCTGCCTCGCTTCTCCTTCGCCGCCCCCTTCCCTTTGGAAACACAACAACCGCCCCCCCCTTCCCTCGCCAACCTATCTCTCCGCAGGCCGGATGTGAGGTCACTTCCGCCGTCTTGCGGCCGTCTCTATGGTCTCCGCTCGGCGACCGACCGAGCCGGGCTTCCTCTCTGAAAATATACGCAGGCCGCAGTCACCACAGAGCTACGAAACAGGGGAAGACTCTCTGGGCTGTGCCGGAAGTAGTGCCGCAGCGGGACTCTCTTTTTACTTTTCCTACCTCTATGGTCGCCATTTTTCCAAGAGGGAGGAAAAAAGACGCTGTGAATATAAGGGAAATATAGGTAGGTGTGCAGCTGCTGAAAAATAAATCGGGAAGTGTTCGGACAGTGAAGTGGAAGGTTGTGGACTCTCCTTCCGTGGAGGTTTTTCAGCAGAGGTTGGATGGCCATCCGTCATGATCATGAAGTGCTGGTTGATGACCCTTTCGAGTCCTTTCCAACTTGACAAGTCTATGGTTTGATTTTACACATGCCAGCCTGAATTAGGACTAGGGATCTCTCTGCAACTTCTGCGCAGCTTTTAAGATACTGATAATTTTAGGCCAGCAAAGGTCCGTATAGTTAAAGCTATGGTTTTCCCAGTAGTGATGTATGGAAGTGAGAGCTGGACCATAAAGAAGGCTGATCGCCGAAGAATTGATGCTTTTGAATTATGGTGCTGGAGGGGCCCATGGACTGCAAGATCAAACCTATCCATTCTGAAGGAAATCAGCCCAGAGTGCTCACTGGAAGGACAGATCCTGAAGCTGAGGCTCCAATACTTTGGCCACCTCATGAGAAGACTCCCTGGAAAAGACCCTGATGTTGGGAAAGATTGAGGGCACAAGGAGAAGGGGACGACGGAGGATGAGATGGTTGGACAGTGTTCTCGAAACTACCAGCATGAGTTTGACCAAACTGCGGGAGGCAGTGGAAGACAGGAGTGCCTGGCGTGCTCTGGTCCATGGGGTCACGAAGAGTCGGACACAACTAAACGACTAAACAACAAATTTTAGGCATCCTGTTTAAAATCACATTCAACAGATCCTCCAGTGCCTGGTAAAAGAGTGCAATTTAGCACAGCACAGGTGGCTGGGTTGTTGCCAGTAGCAATGTTCATTCTCAGCAGTAGCATCTCTGCATGCATCTGAGCTTTGTGTAGAAATGCCAAGACACGTCATCAGTTTTTACAGCCCCGTTTACCAACACACCAGTCCCCCACATCCAAAAAGAAAGTTACACTGCCTTCTCTATCATTTTCCCAGGCGGGTGAGAAGTCGTGTTGGTTTTGCTGCAGCAAAAAAACCTCTCTTGCTGCCGCTTAAAGACTAGCAAAAGTTTTGTGGCATAAGCTCTCATGAACTAAAACCCTGCTTCATCAGATGCATGTTGAAATCTCAGTTGGGATGCACTGCAGAAAAAATTCATCATAGAATTGTAGAGTTGGAAGGGATCCAGAGGGTCATCTAGTCCAACCCCCTGAAATGCAGGAATCTTTTGCCCATTGTGGGGCTTGAACTCATGAGCTGGGATTAAGTTTTGTGCTCTACCATCAGACCTGCCAACTGACAGTGGGCTGCAGTGTCACAAAAGCTTATACCATAAAGCTTATAGTTAGTCTTAAAAGGTGCCACAAGTCCTTAGGTGTGTATGCAGCTCTTGGAACATGTTTCTTGAAAACACCTTAAATATTAGAGGCAAAGTGTAAATGGTGGTAACCCTGGGTTTGTGATTCACCAGGGATGAGTCAATATCTCCCTCAAAACAGCCCCAGGCAAACCTTGGCAGATGTCTATCCTCCAGCATACTGATATATGCCCGAAAAACCAAGCGGCACATTATGAGATGAAGCAGAACCACTGTTCAGCAAATACAGCTATACTGTTATTTTTTTTTCTGTTCTGACTTGAGCTGGATTTTCCATTAAAGCAACTAACTACACCTGTCTATGCCAGTTCTCATTAGATCCTCATGGTTTTACAAGTTTCCAATATTTACTGCCACAAAGAAAGTTGGTAGTTCTTTAGAAAAATACATCCCACTCCATCAAAAATCAGTACAGTGGTACCTCGGGTTACACACACTTCAGGTTACATATGCTTCAGGTTACAGACTCCGCTAACCCAGAAATAGTATCTTGGGTTAACAACTTTGCTTCAGGATGAGAACAGAAATTGTGCTCCAGCGGCGCGGGCAGCAACGGGAGGCCCCATTGGCTAAAGTGGTGCTTCAGGTTAAGAAAAGTTTCAGGTTAAGAACGGACCTCTGGAATGAATTAAGTACTTAACCCGAGGTACCACTGTAATAGTATCATCAGTGGGTTTGGTTGGAGTGTTTGGCTTGTGATCAATCCACTTTTGTGCAACGTTCATGTCAAAAAGTCCTGTATCAAGGGGAAATTCCATCACATCCCCTCTAGCACAGTGGACCTGTATTTAAATGTTCACTTAATTTTGTTGTGTATGTCCAGTGATGTTGACAGCTGAAGGTGAGCTGGCTATCTTCACTCAACCACAGAACAAGCTGACAATCTTCTTGGATCTCAGAGATGATCAGCCTGTGATGAGAGTACATACCAAGTTTTTGTGATAGACCAGCTTTAGGAGAACAGGCAAAGAAGAGTTATCAATGACTCAGCTTTGCCACGAGTTCCAAAAATTTCCCTTTCCCAATCCTCTCTATCACCACCTCACTCTCTTTTGGCTAAAGACCACCCACATGGTGGTGATGGCACTCGCCCTAACTTCCATACTGTTGCTGCCCCATATTTTCACCTAGCTCTTCAACTTAAGTCTCTTGTGTTTCTCTTCCTTTGGCCATCTTCCTCCTCTGCTTGCTGCCTCCTACCACTCACATTCTACTAGAATTTCCTTTTACTTGGGCTGTTTCCTTCAAACTTTTTCCAGAACATCAGCTTTCTTCACCCCTCACCTCAGTCTCCACAGTTCTGTCTGCTTCCTGCCCTACCTTTAGCTATGGCTAAACAAGACTAATCAGAGCTAGGGGGTCTATAATTATATATTTATATATTAGAGGGAATATCAACACCTGGTTTTCATAATGCTTCCATATTCTGTAAATAATGGCACTAACCTTAGAAGTTATTCAGAATTGTGTGAAGTCAACTACTGGCAGATTTCAACTATGCAGATACCTACACATTCCATGTTTTCTGGAAAATGGCTTAGTTATTCTATGCATGAAGTTTGCAAAACAATGTTTTAGCATTGGTATTGAAGAGATCCTTCCATTCCATGCACACAAATTATTACAGTCATGATTTTTTTTTTATTGACAAATACTGGGGAGTTTATTGCCCTTGTGAATAAACGTTTCACATACTAGCTCCAGAGCTAAACATACAAATTCAGCTGATTACACTAAACAAGCTCTTTTGGAATGTGTGCTGTTGAACTCTAGCCTAAGTACAGTAAAGACCAGCTATACCACATGCTGTTCAGACAATTAACACAAACTATAAATTATGGAAACTTCATGGAAATGGAGGTCATGCTGTGAGGTTTAAAATCAGAACCTTTAATGCCATTGTAGCTGATTGGTTGACCTTTAGTGGAAAAGCTGAGCGGGCAAATAGCATGACAGATGATCTGGTTGTCTGTATTAAAAAAAACTGGCTATAGAGAGTCACATATACACACACAAAAACCTCATGGCTGGTTTGGTTTATTGGTTTGACATTATAACAACCTGAATTGACATATATGTAAGCTGTTAAAATCATTAATAGAACTACATGAAAACAGATTATACACGCAAGCTCCCAATCACAGCCACACGAAGGTACATCAAGAGCACAGTTCTAAGATAAAACCAAATGTGAAGAGGTAAACTTGTTACTTTGAAGCAAGTCCCACCAATTTCAGTGACACCTTAGTAACTGGTCTAGGATCAGAATTGAAATACAAACATAAAAGTAACCATTTGCAATTTATGGTTCAAATGCTGCTTTTGCTTATACTTGAGATGTATGAAAAGTACTAAATTCAAGTTGCAAGCAAGAAAAATAATACTGGTCAGAAGAATAAGAATTTACTTTCTGCGCAAGCAGAAGAAACACAGCATTTTAAAAGCTGACTATCCGTTTTTCTATTCGCTACCAAACACACCTAGACTAAAATAAAGCATTTCCACTTTTCAAAAAGTCACAAAAAATTAGTAAAGATTCTCAAAAGTGAAATGAAATCATGAAAGTCAGCTGGACATAGACTGGAATGTTCCAGAGGAGGGAAAAAAGCTAACTGCTTTTATTGAACTGAACAGAACCAACGTTTAAAGGGATGTTCTTTGAAGCCTGAAAATATTAATGCTGATGAAATCCTTTCTTAACTCTTCAGAATGCTGTACATTTCCTTGGTAGCTTCAAGCATCAATCAGCACAAAAAGCTGTATTGTCATTCCCATTTTTTAAAAAAAAGATCGTTTTGACAATGCAGATTTTCCTGTAACACTAAACACACTAACAGAATTATACTTCTATTTTATTCCACTAAAATCTAAGTAGTATAGCGTTTCCCCAGTTTTACTGTATTGAAATTAACGTTGAAAATAAAACAATTTTTTCCTTAAATTGGCAAACCTCTTTTTTGCATTTAAGTCTCTTTTTCCTGTTTCTTGTTTTCAGCCTTCTCCATGTGTTTCTGTAACAAACAAGGGAGGATTGGATTGTAATTTGTTTCTGTTGCCTGGATTTTGTTGCAATGGCATCATGAGCAACATTCCATAATTTTTTCAAATTTAAGCTTGCTGCATCTCATGGCATAATCCAGTCTCTATACTTTGATTACAATGGGATGTCCAAGTTCCAATTTGGGCTGGATTGCATATGACATGGCGTATGCATGAGCTTCTGAACTAGGTGGCGTAGAATAACTTGAGATTAAATTTGCCACTTAAAATAAACCAGAGCCTTAACAAAGAGCTACTTATCCTCAGATTTTAATTAAGCTTCTTCCAATAGCTGAATGAAATTGAGAAATTCTACCTTACCTTCAACTTCTGATAATGTGCAAGGCTGCTGCAGTGGACCTTTTTTGCAGCATCTTCATTGGTGTAGAACAAGGAACACAACTTGCAGTAAAATCCAGTTCGGGGCACCACAAAGCTCACACCTAGATAGAAACATACACATAATTGCAAATCTGATCCAGAACAGAAGGGCCAGAAAGAGAGTCCCGAAGTTCCCTCTGTACTGAATAGGTGATCTGTAAATCAGTAGTCTTATACTGGCTACACATGCATCCTTGCCTTTAAAATGCTCTTAAATAAAATGGTTTGGTTCACACCTCACAGAACTGTTATTTAATGTGATATAAATGGAATACGACTGAGTCTGACAGTCTCAGAACATACACTTCCTTCTCTTCCAACGCAATCAGGAGAGTTTGGAAGAAGTTTTTTGTTTGAACTGACAAACTGTGGTTAACATTGACTAGGGTTTACATGAAGCTAGTCACTTTGAAAACAAAAATAACCATAGTAAGTTAGTTTTATATTTATGTAATTAGCATGGTGCCCAATACCTGTAGATCTCAGGATGATTCACAACATAAAACCACAACTTATTTACATTCAATGAACTGCAGTTAAGCAAAACTTCTGAACTTCTAGCTGTGTGTGTGCTTTAAGGCTGACTGCAGTTTAATTAAAAGGTAAAGGTAAGGGACCCCTGACAGTTAAGTCCAATTGTGAACGACTCTGGGGCTGTGGCACTTATCTTGCTTTACAGGCCAAGGGAGCCAACATTTGTCCAGTTTTTTTGGGGTCATGTGGCCAGCATGACTAAGTCGCTTCTGGCAAAACCAGAGCAGTGCACTGAAACGCCGTTTACCTTCCTGTTGGAGCAGTACCTATTTATCTACTTGTACTTTGACGTGCTTTCGAACTGCTAGGTGAGCAGGAGCAGGGACCGAGCAACGGGAGCTCACCCCATCGTGGGGATTCAAACCGCCAACCTTCCGATCTACAAGCCCTAGGCTCTGTGGTTTAGACCACAGCGCCACCCGCGTCTCTTCAGTTTAATTACATCATACTAAACTATGGCTTGGCATGATGTGCACATATGTTGTATTCTATTTAGTGATTTAACAGTTTGTGCCCATAAGGTTTTGATGATTGAGCCTGAACTGACTGGCAAATTGTAAGCTAATACCTCTTTAGCAAAGGAAGTCTCTTTCTTGTGGTCCATTTACAACACATGTTACATTAATAATAATAATAATAATAATAATAATAATAATAATAATAATAATAATAATTTTTATTTATATCCCGCCCTCCCCAGCCGAAGCCGGGCTCAGGGCGGCTAACAACACTAAAATAGTGCAACATTATAAAAACAACATTAGAGGAGGATGAAGCATTCTTACCAACAGGAACACTTGGCTGATACGGTCCGATCCTATTTTCATCTGGAGTGGCCTGCCCTTCTGTGTTTTCTTTTTTATCTTGTTCTTCTGACACTGTGCTGTCTGTCACCTCGGATGATTCTGACTTCAAATTCTCATTTTTAGCACCATTTTCCAGTGCCTCATTTTCTTGCTGCCCTTCTTCTGTGTTTACAGTCTGAGTTTCTGTTATGCTGCCCTCAGTTTTTACAGCAGGTGTAATACCAGATTTACGCTTTTGGTGATCTAAATCTTCTTCATCACCAACTTCATCTAGAGTCACAAAGCCTTCCATGCTCCTTGGAAATCCACCTACATGTCGCTATTGAGACAATTTATTTTCATTTATTACATTAGATATGGCTTTTCTCAAATCAAGCTATCTCATTTAAAATACACACTGAAGTCCAATAGGGTAATTCCACCACATGCAAACACCCATTTTTATTTCCCTCTCTAGGAAGTGCTCCTCAAAGGAAATGACTTTTGGAGTGGTGGGATACAAAAGACTATACCAATGGCCACAGTTTGCCCCCAGCCACAGTGCAAAACTGGGTCAGGGCTCAGTATCTCCCCACTTTGCAAGCAACAGGAATGGGCAAGGAGCACAAGAAGGAACCATGTAGGCAACAAACTCCCACAAGGAAAATGTTCCTGTGGCGAAGGTTAGCACTAGGAATCTGGCACTTTCCTTGAACAAATACTACTTATTTATTTGCTTGCACTGGTGAAAGAGTTCTCTCCAGATCCCTAGGGCAGGGTTGCCTCCCTCCTAAACTTGTGACTTGCAAAGTTTAGGTTTGTAATTCATTTAAGTACCTTGCAGATGCGCAGCTTGTCACTACATATCTTTGTTTCATGGTCAGAGATGACGCAAGCTAGGGACTTGCACATGGTCACTGTGAAAAGTGAGGTTACAGGGAACCAGGCAGAGGGCCTTCTCGGTAGTGGCGCCCGCCCTGTGGAATGCCCTCCCATCAGACATCAAAGAGATAACCATTACCTTCTATGCTGTTACTATTTTTGTATTTTTTTTTACATAAGTAAAAAGTGACCTTTCCCCATCTGGCATGGTGGTGTGCCTCGAGATTTTTTTCATGAAACAAGTGTGCCTTTGCCCAAAAAAGGTTGGGAAACACTGATCTATACCACCCAAAACAGCTATGGGGTGTATACACACAGACTACACAAGAACCTTCCTTTCTGAAACCCTTATTAAGATACCATGTTATAAGGAGCACCTTTTCTCGAAAAGCGGAAAGTTTTTTGTGGCAAGAAATAATCTCATGGTGAAGAAGCATAAACTTCTTCCAAGTGATAGTTTTCTCTTTACCTTTTTGAGTTTCTTTGCCGTTGATGCAGCTGTAGCATTTTCTTCAGGTTTTGCAGTAGCATCATCACCAGCTGCCTCCTTTTGTTCAGAAGACACATCACCCAAGTTGGCGACATCCGTATCATCTGCAGCTGAGCTTCCACTCTCTAGTAATGCTGCTGCTTCCTCCTCGTCCACTAATAGTTCATCTTCAGATTCAAGGAGTAAACTTGGTTCCTCCTGGTCTGCCTGATCATTGTCCTTTGTATCTGCCTCATCTCTCTTCTCTTCTTTATCTTCAGTGCTATTGCCTTCCATTTTGTCATTATCTTCAGTCTTACATTTTTTCTCACTTTCAGAATCTTTGCTATCTGGAGAAAGACCTCTTTTTCTATAAAAAAGAAAGGGGAAAATCTTGCTTACCCATTTCCTTTTCGTATTTTTAAATAAACTCAAGCTACCAGAAAGATTATTACCTTGGTTTATCTTTCTTCAGCAGATCTACTCCTTTGTTGGGAATCTGTAATAATAATAATAATAATAATAATAATAATAATAATAATAATGATGTCAGTTGGTTAGAGCGTGGTGCTGATAATGACAAGGGTTGCAGATTTGATCCCTGTAAGGGACAGCTGCATATTCCTGGGTTGCAAGGAGTTGGACTAGATCAGGCATCCCCAAACTTGGCCCTCCAGATGTTTTGAGACTACAACTCCTATCATCCCTAGCTAACAGGACCAGTGGTCAGGGATGATGGGAACTGTAGTCCCAAAACATCGGGGGGGGGGGCAAGTTTGGGGATGCCTGGACTAGATGATCCTCAGGGTCCCCTCCAACTCTATGATTCTATGATAAAGGTCTTTGTGGATTTCTGTATTAGGAGCTGCGCACAGCTATTCCAAGTGAAAATGGTTCCAGTCTTCAAGGCATATGAAAACACAGCTGAAGTAAGAACTGCCACAAACTGCAAGACTTCAGTTATTTTCTTATATGCACCATGGCATTCAGGATGGGGCTTATCCCTATTCTTATTAACTATAAGCGGTAACCATGTGGATGCCAGATGTACAGGGTGTGGAATTATGTCTCCCTGTCTATAAGCTACAGGAACAGGAAAAATTGCATTTCGTATGAGCAGAACTTGCGAGAAGTTGTATAATCACCATTACCAAGAACATTCAGCACAACGGTTGAAATTCATATAAAACATAAAATTTAAAAAAAAGCATTTTTCCAAATGTATCACCACTGGCTCTGGCTTGAATCAGTCTTGGATTCTTCAGCTATCTCCAGATCCCTAGGCAAGTGGCAGCAACACTAGTCAGAGGCTTTTACACTAACTATTAAGGGAACATTAAACACTTTGGTTGTTTTCAACCAAGTCCTACTCAGAGTAGAAAATGTCAATGTCTCCCGATTGTTCAGTCGGGGCAAGCATTTCCATTTGTTACGTGGAATGACTGCCCCCTTCTCTGCAGACCAGATCTGGGGGGGGGGAGAGTGGGGCTGGGGCCCTTTGTGCTGGCTTCCACTAGCACACCAAGTTATTTGAAAATGGGCCACTTAAATTAATGAAGCTCAGTTAGTCAGTGTCCATTCAATGGGTCTACTCTGCATAGGAGTATGCAGTGTGGAGTATCACATTTCTTATTACAACATTACTTACTGAACAAATACTCAAAATGAAAACTTACTCCAGCACATGGTACCCACCCTTAGTACTAGTTTCTTGTATTTTTCAGACAAATCTACTTTCACACATCTTCCCTGGAACCAAAGGGCTTTGTTGGAGCAGTGCTCCATCATTGCTTCAGCATCTTCTCTGGTCTCCATTTCTATGAATGCCTATGGACGAGAGTAAAGAGATTTCAGGGTCCAATATCTCAATAGGATTCTCCTACAAAGTTAAACCTAGGTAAATCACTAAAATTACAGAAACCCCGCTGGTGGAAGGATAAAGTTGATGAGCTTGCTTTTTGCCTCAAACTCTTGGAAGAGGGGTGGCCAAATGCTTTCTACTCTATCAGCCAATGGAACTCGCAATGGAACTCACAATATAGTGGTGTCATATACCAAAATGAGGCTATAAAGATGAGATGTGGAGAAACAAGTAGACATGTGTTGGCCCAGCTTCCATTTTCCACCCCCAATGTTGCCTGATGCCCTTGGTTCTTTCGCCTGGTCTATTCACACATAGGTATGAAACATCTTTTACAAGAATCTACTCAACATCTATTTGTGGGGAGCACACGCCCATCTCTCCATGGAAGAGATGTTGTAAGCCTTAGTTTCAGTGTTTCATGTAAGCACCTATTTTTCTTCTATGACGTTACCAAAATGCTTAAGAATGCTTTACTAAACAACATTTTACTAAATATACCTAAGGACTGGTTTCTAGTTATGCAAGCATTGTATAAATTACCTGACTCTTCATTCTCATCAGTATGTAATTCTTTATTTTTCCATAGGGCTCAGCCAGTTTAAGTACAGCATTGTCAGAATATCCTGAATGCGGCAGATTGCTGAGATGGATCACACGACCAAGTTCTTGTTTCGGAGGCTCAAATTTTTGGTTAGGCTTCCCTTCTGGTTTCTAAGAAGTTGAGAGAATATTTCAGTAATCCATATATATATATATATATATATATATATATATATATATATATATATATATAAAATTAGACCTTAGTTTAATGTCAGAAACTAAAGCACAGAATGCAGATTGTACGTTACAAGTGGAAATGCAAAACTGACTTTACCTTTATTCTTTTATATTTCTGTGATAAATGGACTCTCACGGGTTTGCCGAACACTAAGGCTGGGGCTGCTGAATAATACTCTACTGCAGCTTGTGCATCTTCAGTAGTAGACATTTCAATGAATGCCTGAAATTGTAGAAGATAAATAAATTTTGGTGTCCCTCTGGAAGAGGAACTATGTCTAAGAATGAAATATGAGCAAAAATGAAATACAAAAATACTGTAGCCTTTAAGCTGTCAATAAGTACTGTACGTTTTCTATAGCATTTCTAAAGCAGGGTTAAGTGTTGCAAATCCAATCAGCATCCACTTAATAATACTGTTATTTGCAAGCCACTCTAGGATCCTTTCTGGATAAAGAATGGGATATGAATTCTTTAAATAATGTTGAAACATCTGATTTTACACCAGGAATAGGCAACTGGATGTTGAAAACTACTTTAAAACAGTTTCAGTCTTGCATATTAAAGTTTCTTCTTGCAACTATTCAGACTAGAAAATTACTTTGACATCACAAACCCTTGGCTCCCAAGTACAAGAGAGAGTTTGGGGTCATACACTTCCCTCTCCTGGTTAAAATTCCGATTGTGCACAGAGGCACCGTAATTGCTGCAGTTCAAGAAATTGCTTGTCAAATTAGAATAGAGCAACATTTGGAAGTATTTTTCCCCCAAGTAATGTCATGCTGTAACACCCTTCTACATGATTTTAACACTTACTTCATTAATTTTGTTCAAGATTAGGTGATTTGTAATTATTCCAAATGGTTCAACAAGTTGCAGTAGCTGATATCTCAGGTTTTTCCCTCTCTGAAAATCCATGATGTGCACAACTCTGCTTGTTTCCTGTTAATGGCAAGTAGTAGCATTCAATAAATTAAATTGTTAAGCTAAGTAAATGTTAAAATAACCATCCCATTTTGGAACATGATCTCTTCTGGCTGATTTTGTGATGAACCAGTCAATGCCAATATTTAAAAACAGAATACTATTGCCTTTCATCTCAAATTAGTCTGAAGAGTATGAAGTAATGGGCGGGGGACCTAATTAGCTGGAAAGGAAACGGTCTCAGAAAGCTTGCAGATGTTGGCCTTAACTGTAAAAAAATGTTGGCATGGATGCCTTCAATAGAGACTTGAGAAAAACCATCACTGAGATCTTGAATATGCAAAAGGGTCTCAAAGTCAGTTAATGTGTATCATGTTCTCAGCTGTTTGGGCTGCATTACATTAAGCTGCAGGTAAACACAGGCTGCAGGCTCACATGGTAGAATCCTTTTCCAAACTCTCTTGCTCACCATACTAGTTTTTAAAAGTGATTTTTAGTGGAAGAACAATGATGACAACATCCCACTGATATAAGAATCAGAGACTCAGGGTGTATATTTTAACCAAGTTTCAAATAGTAATTGCCTTGAACCTATTAGAAAGATGTAATGCTTCACTGAGTAGTTTTATGTATAGGTAAAGGGACCCCTGACCGTTAAGTCCAGTCGCGGATGACTCTGGGGTTGCGGCGCTCATCTTGCTTTACTGGCCGAGGGAGCTGGCGTACAGCTTCCGGGTCATGTGGCCAGCATGACTAAGCCGCTTCTGGCGAACCAGAGCAGTGCACGGAAACACCGTTTACCTTCCTGCCGGAGCGGTACCTATTTATCTACTTGTACTTCGTGCTTTCGAACTGCTAGGTTGGCAGGAGCAGGAACCAAGCAACAGGAGCTCGCCCTGTTGCGGGGATTCAAACCACCGACCTTCTGATCTGCAAGCCCTAGGCTCTGTGGTTTAACCCACAGCGCCACCTGCACCCATTTTATGTATAGTTCCAGTGTTGCTATACCTTACAATCCCTGTGCTCTCTAAGCCATAATCAAGAAATCCTATCTAACCCTGAAAGTGGCACAAATGGTCACTATGGATGTTGTTCCAAGCTTGTTTTGGTTAACATTGGCAAACCCAATCTCTCCTTGAGGTTTCCTGAGAGGCTCAGAGAAAAAAAGGGGCAAAAGAGTGAGATAGAGGATGTAAACAAGATCTTAACACAGGCTTGGTTACTAGAGCAATGTGTGACATCCGTAACCTAACATAGTCAAATGACCTAGGCACTTGTGGGCATCCTAAGGTAAAAGCAATAGTGGGGACGGGGGAAAGAGCTGAAAGCAGGAAGAAGCCATACGTGTCTACTATCCAATGACTTGTGACCTTTCTTGACGCATGTAAAGGGGATGTTTTGTGCCTAAGAATGTTTTATGACTGTGTGCTGTGTTTGAACTACTATATAGAAGCTTTTGTTCTGAAGTGCCTCGGGGCAGACCTTTTAACCGTGTGTTAAATTGAGCTCTGTCCTAATGCAATAGCTGTAATAAAGCTGGGAGTCTCCTGGATGCTGGACTTGAAATTACCGTATTTTTCGCTCTATAGGACGCACCTTTCCCCCTCCAAAAATGAAGGGGAAATGTGTGTGCGTCCTATGGAGCGAATGCAGGCTTTCGCTGAAGCCTGGAGAGCGAGAGGGGTCGGTGCGCACCGACCCCTCTCGCTCTCCATGCTTCAGGAAGCTATCCGCAAGCCTTCGGAGCCCGGCGGGAGTTCCTGCCGGGCTCTGAAGGCTTGCGGATAGCAGCCTACAGCCCAGGGAATGCAGTGCCAACTCCCACTGCGCTCCCCGGGCTTCAGGCAGCTATCCGCAAACCTTCGGAGCGCTCCCTCAGCCCGCAAGCTCCGGGAGCGGCGGCCAGGCTGTGGAACCTTGCCTCCGCTCCCAGCCCTGTTCTGGGGGCTGGGGTGGGGGGAAGCTCGGGCTTCCCCCGCCCCAGCCCCACGGCTAAAAACGAAGCTGCACGCAGCCTCTCCCGGCTGGAGAGGTTGTGCGTGGCTAAAGAGGAAGCCAAGACAGCCAGCAGGATGGATCCCACTGGCTGTCTTGGCTTCTTTGCTCTTTGGGGCCGGGGAGGGGATAATTCCCCCCCTTTATTTCCCCCCCTAAAAAGTAGGTGCGCCCTATGGAGCGAAAAATACAGTAGTTTCCTTGGTTCTGTAGTTAATTTAAAAGGTGGTCCCTCACCTGGGTAACAAACAGAGGTGGTATAGAAGTGAATTCTTTCCACACTGAAGCCTGGGCACAGCTGACTACTTAAGTGAGAAGTAGACCCTCATTAACAATATTTATTGTCTAAAACAACCACAGACACAGTGGAAATATCTGTCTTTATAGAGCAGTTCCTATGTCAATACTAACCACTCTGCCTTTCTGCAGGTGCCTTGGTCCTTGCATACCTCCATTTCCAGACCCTTAAAATAAACACAATGGGGGAGAGAAAAGGGGAACAGGAATGGGGTGGGGAGGAACAAAAACAATGATTATAATTCACAAGATTGTTGGCACTGTGACATATCACAACATCAAATTCTTTCATATATGTTGTAATCTTGCGTAGAGTAAGTAACAAAATGTGGCCGAGTTCAGTAGGGCACTGAATCCAATCAGAGGCAAGATCCAGAACTGACCCATCCTTTGTGGGGAATTTTGACAGCTGGGTTCCCCAATCTGTCAGTCACCAGACTCATATGACAACAGGTGATTCAAAATGCAAGCTGCAGGAGCAGACTTATCTCTGATTTTAGCACTGTGGTGCTCAGCACTAAGATTGGAGGTAAGCCTCTCACTGCTCTTTGACAGTTTGCTTTATAGTACTGTTATGGATTTCTTGAGATTCCCAATTTCTGACTTCTGATGTCCTAAGCACACCCAGCCCCCAATGAGGAAACATTATTGGAAATTTTATTCTTTATTGGCAAAGCACTTGACTAAATCAGCTCCTATGGTGCAAGAATTACATGCACCATTCCTACTAAATAGCTAATTCTTCAAACTTTTGCTGATCTAGACAGTTGGAGCAACAGTGCTAGCATGCCTCCATCAGCACATTAAAAACGCCTCTCTTCTGAGGCAGTGGGTGCAAGCAACCATCAACTTCTTCTGTGTGGCAGCTCCAGTTGCTCCTGTCGCTTTATGTCCCTTGTTGTCCTGTTGGGATATTTCCGTTCCACCTTAAAAGGGAGCAGGCTTTGAGAGTCACAGAGTCTGCGCATGTCCTGTTCACAGGATGTTTATGCTTGCTGTTTCCTTTCGATTTCAGTTGGCCAGAGACGCTGACACAGAACGGTCATGTTTTCCTTTGTTCTGTTCAACGCTAAATAAAGTCTGTAAATATGCTTTTCTGCTCTTCTGCGGTGCAAGCTTTCTGGCTGTGTTTCTGCTGATAAACAATGTGCACAAGCCTGGAATGTGGCAATCTATTTCTAAGGCTTCGTGTCGCTAACTGCTGGATCTGCCTGTCTACGGGAGATCGATGGACATCCGGCAGCCGGCTTGGGGCCATGATGGACAATATCTCCCTGGCAGTTTCCCACTGGGAGACAGTGGGAGAGGAGATGGAGGAGATTCTAATGGCCCAAGTCTCTCTGGTCTGTCTCTTCAATCGATGCGCTATTCTGCAACTCAGGATGCGCCTGCGCAACATCCTGTTGGGAATCTGCACACGTGCAGCTACACACACAGAGTCAATTAGGGTTTGGCGGACAGCCAAGGCAATGTGAAGGAGTAAGTCTGCCTGGTGATACAGAGGCATGGAGACAGCTCCACGATTGGTCAAGCTCTCTCACGGGAATAATGATTAATGGCCTACTAACTGGAAGGTGTGTTAGTATGAGTTCGAGTGCAGGAGTTGTGAGTCATGTATGAGAGAAAGCTAGCTAAAGATCCGTGTTCTGTTCTGTTCCTGTAAATAGTCCACTGTATATAATAAACACCTAACTACAAGTTCCTGGTTCCTGCTTCGTCTATCCTGTCTGCAGCCAAGTTGCCAATTGCTTTTGTGAATTCTGCATTTACTCTGCTAGGTCTGGCTAAGGTCCTGCAACTAGTCAGAAAGTTGTGAAACACCAATAGGTTTTGTCAATAGTCCCCACCTTCTCTTCCCCCATCTCTGACTGCCCAGCCTTGTCCTCTTTCCTCTGCTTCAAGGGTGGCATAGAACCACGCAAATCACTGGCGCCTTCCTCAGATCCTCCTCCTGCCCCCATGCCCGTCGTTTGGACTCTTGCTTATCCCTGACACTTGGATCTTAAGACATTTGCACAGCACAATTCCCTACTGACCAGCAAAGCATACTATATATAGCCAGGAGCTACAAGTTTAAGAGTCCACTTCAAGATGCATTTCATAACATTACCTCTTGCTGGTGGCCCTCCCAGATGAAATGGTGGCGGTGGTGGCCCCAGAATTCCCGGGGCAGGATTTGTTGACTGCAACATAAACGGATCACCCCTGGAAGTTCACACACACAAAAATGAATCCACATTAACCTTCAAATAAAATAAAATATTTACATAATCTTCCATCTAGTTTTGAATACAAATGCAAAGATGTCAGACTAAAAGTCAAAAGGAGGCGAGCTGGAGTCCCACCACATCACAGTTTACTTTTATGTGCAGACAGTCATGGGTATTTACTCTGCAGGCCTCTTCACACAAATTTCAGATAAGCTTGTAGCCAATACATTTACACATCACTTCTGACAGCGATATTCCTGCATGCAGTTTGTGTGGAAACGTTCTAACAGGCGATATTAAAAACATTCCACTAGACTGAATACTGTTCCGTGAGGATTACTGGCATTACTAGAGAAGCTGCAGAAAAGGATGTGATATGGACTGGGAGTAACATTTTGAATATCTGACAATTTTAACTCTTCTGATTACTAAAAAGTGATCCAGTGCCTTTCAGCGGGGCAATGAAATCGAGCCATTCACAATTATGCTTGGTCTAGCAGCATCTATTTTTGACAGGATGTGTCCTGGCTAATTAACTCTAGGGTGAATGACATTACAGCCGGTAATTAGACCTGTGAGAAGACGTGCGTGTTGCAACTCTCTCCCCCTAAAAGCCACCTCTGCTGATTCATGAGTGTCTAACCTTGGAGTGTACTGTAAATGTCAAGGGAGGATTTCATGGGGCTTTCCCACAGATTTTCCTGAGGAGTGTGTTTGTGGAGAAAACCACATACATGGCTGCTGCTGCTCAGATGGAAAATGCTGCAATGTATTCAAATTTTGCAAGGTGCTGGCATTATTATGCCATGTAGATGCAGACTTTAAGGCGGAAGTGGGGAAACCAAACCTCCAATGGGTCTACCATGAGTAAAATGTAGTTGAATCCCACCTAAGTGGCTTTGGGTGGAATTCAATGTAGAATATTGTTTTGCCAGCGCAAGCATTTCAGCTTACAGTGGTGCCTCGCAAGACGGAAAACTCGCTAGACGAAAGAGTTTTCCGTTTTGGAGGTGCGTCGCAAAACGAATCTCCTATGGGCTTGCTTCGCAAGACGACAATGTCTTGCGAGTTCCTGCTGGTTCCCCCTTTTTCCAAGCCGCTAAGCCGCTTATCAGCTGATCCGATCAGCAGATAAGCCACTAAAAGCCGCTAAAAGCGCTAATCCGCTAATCCTTCAATGGGCTTCCTTCGCAAGACGAAAAAACCGCTAGACGAAGAGAAGCACAGAACGGATTCTTTTCGTCTTGCGAGGCACCACTGTACTTGAGGGAATGATATCCCCCTTCCATTCCATGTGTGCTGTTCTGGAAATATACTCCCCACTGTACTGCTCAGGTTCAAGCTAAGTAGATCATTTTCTAATCACCTAGCACTGAACCTCAGTACTATACTAGGAAACTACTCAACTAGCTCCAGAGCTCATCTGTATCATGGTATTGAGAGAAGCTGTAAACTTGTTTCCTTCTACTTGGTAGTTTTTACTTACATTCCAGGTCCAGAATCACTTTCAGGGTTCCATTCAGGATAGCTTTAAAGGAAAACAAAGTCTGTAAGATCATTGTCTGCAACTCATATTGTGGCTGGAGAGATACTATGCATATATTTTCCACCTTAGCACATTAATTTTTTTAAAAAAATGTATTCAGAGAATAAAAAACCTCAGCATTATTAACCTTAGATAGATTATACCCAATTGTGTCCCTTTGCTGATTAAAGGTTCCTGTATAGCAGCTTTCATGAACAGAAAGAGTAAGAAAATTTCAGATTATTCCTTCTTTATCCTCTCAAATTTGCTCCAGAGGGCTTGGGAATAATTTTGCTGATGGAACAGAGGCTACTGGAAAGGGGGAATTTGTGAACCTTGCAACCCCTCCTTCCATTCGTGGAAGTCTCCACTGGCTCAAAGAGGCTCCTGTCACTAGAAAGGAACGGTTAAAATATATCTGAAAGTTATATATATAAAACATATCTGAACTGATGAAACCTATCAGGTAATGTGAAACCAAATGGCCACTACAATCCACCTTTAGCTTCCAGAATCCAATGCATACATACCTGGAAGTGAGTTCTGTGGATATTGCAATAATGTAAGCTATTCTGAACACTGTATACCATTTGAACCTGAATTGTACATTTGCTTACATCAATACCACATCTCAACGCACCCTGAGATTGTATGACAGAATACTCAAATTCACTTTTAGTCTGGTGAAAACTGATGAGGAGACTTGGGAGATTTATAAAATGAACTATTATCCATGAGAGAAATATATTAAGAGTATGGAGAGAAATTATTCCCACATACTCAACATGTTAAAACTTTGGGTCATGCAATTACAACCGATTTGCAGCAGGTTTCACGTCAATGTATTTTCCCCTTAACATTAATCTATAACACTGATTGCCATGGAATATTTTCATAGTTGCCAATATAGATGGCTTTAAAGAAGAGTGGTTTAACAAGGTATGGAGCGAGATCCAATTTTGCACCAGCAGTTGGGACATGACCTCCTTGTCTCCCATCTGCAGTTCCCCAACTCTCCACAGCAGATTTCAGAGGCACATGGGAAAGGAAGGATATGGGAAGTCCGTTGTGTAAGCAGGCTGTCATACCTGGCTATCACCTGTAAAATGTTTATAAGTCTGGTGAAGAGCCCCAAGTCCATAACCAACTATCCACATTTCTTTGTGGTATTAATATGGACCTCACCCCCAAATAGTTAGTTATGTAGATGTCAGTCAGATGTGAAGGTTGGGGCTTTTTATGCAGCTACTGTATTGCTTTGCCAAAAATGTCAGTATAATATCCTACAAAAGATAAATGGCTTCATGGAATGTTTCAAACAAATTTAAAATAGTACGCCAAGTGTCAGCTTGAAGATGTGATCTATTCTTGTTTGTTGCTGGAACAGTTTGAATAAGCTAATTGTTTTCAAACTTTGTATATTGTAACTTTGAAGTTTCCTGAAACAAATATACATTGCAATTACAATGAAAAAGGGAAGTTTAAAATCATTTAGATCCATACATTTCCAGGAGAAGTTGACAACGTCGACTGTGTGTTGCTCCATTGATATGCTGGTTCCACTCCTGCAGCAAAAGTACAAAGTCAAAATTATCGACAACAAAGTTATTTTAAAACTTACTTCAAACACCTAGAGAATCATTTGCAAGTCAACCAAATTCTCACGTGTAAGTGAATGAATGCCTTTATCTTAGAAGACTTGTATCATGATCAAAAGGGTACCAAAAGTGTCATCCAAACAATGACAAACAGAACTGCAGTGTATTCTGGAAAAAGTGTAAACCTGAGCATTAAATCAGCCATCTAACTATGCAATCCTATCCATGTATTCTCTGAAGTAAGAGTTCAGTGGTGCTTATGCCCAGGTAAGTGCACAAGAGAGCCTAACTTTTATGTCCCTCTTTTTGACATTCAAACATCAGATTAGTTTGTATCCAACTGTAGCTTTGTGCCAGTGGGAAACACGTTAGGCAGCCAATTCACATCGTATGTGCTGCAACTCTCTGCATAGTATCAGATACTGTTACAGAGGGTCCCCACCTCTTTAAGGGCAGATTTTCAGGAGACAATGGCAGCTGTAGTGGGTGAATGGGAAATACTGAATGAAACTCATTGTGTGTAAACTGAAGTTATTCCCCACTTGTGCAAAGCCACTATTGGATGGAACCTACTGCTTATGAGTTTTGCATTCTAATGATTACAAAAAGTTGGAAAAGGAGCTATCAGGATATAAAATAGAAGAACCCACATTCTGGCCATCCTTAACAGACTTTGATGCAGCATACCTGAAGGTACATTTAGAAGTTGTTAAAACATGTTTTCAATGCAAGTCTAAAAGAAGGCTGCCTTTTGTTGGTGTAAAATGCTTCTGCAAAAGTACATTTCCACTAAGATAAATAAAGGTAAAGGTACCCCTGACCGTTAGGTCCAGTCACAAACGACTTTGGGGTTGTGAGCTCATCTCACTCCATAGGCTGAGGGAGCCGGCGTTTGTCCACAGACAGCTTCTGGGCCACGTGGCCAGCATGACTAAGCTGCTTCTGGCGAACCAGACCAGCGCACGGAAATGCCGGTTACCTTCTCGCCTATTTATCTACTTGCGCTTGATGTGCTTTCGAACTGCTAGGTGGGCCGGAGCTGGGACCGAACAACGGGAGCTCACCCCGTAGTGGGGATTCGAACCGCTGACCTTCCGATCAGCAAGCCCTAGGCTCAGTTATTTATAGACCACAGTGCGACCAGCGTTCCTACTAAGATAAATAGTTTGCTGCATTTCCAGGCTGGGGAGAAACAACCGAATACTGTGGCTGCTGCACAGAAAAATACTTTTAGGAGAAGAAGGAATAGAGATGCAGCAAGAGGGCACATTCCTTTCATTATTTTCAAGACTCTGCTAATAAGATAGCATGCCTTATTTTGTGTTGTATCATTCAGAAGACCAGCTTGTGATGAAAAGGAGAAAGAATCACATATACTAATCATGCTTTAACATTACCCAGTTCCTTAACTATCTTTTAATCCCCGTTTAACATTAAAGACTAACACAGTTAGCTATAGGTAAGTGACCAGGAATGATATTACCGTATTTATGCGAATGCAACGCACCACTGAATGTAATTTGCACCTAAATTTTCAAAAACCTTGAAACCAAAAAAGTATTTGCTGGCAAATGCAAATGTGGCTTCAAATCTAATGCACAGCACACCCTAATTTTCGCGATTTAATTGGCAAAAAAAATGTGAGTATTGCATTTGAGTAAATATGGTAACTATCTAGATACGTCTATGGCAGGGGTCACCAACTTGAGAAGTGGCATAAAGTACAATACCGGCCCCTGCAAACCATAGGCCTTGTTTTTTAAGGCATTTGCAATCTATGGCAGATTCATGAAAAGCTACGTGCTACAGATTCATGGGTACAATTTCTCATATTCAATGTTGTTGCTTTTGCGATCATAAGGCATTTAATATATACACTTTAAAATACAGAAGGCCTACTACATCTTATAATTTTACACACAATTTACGGTGAAAGGACGTCAACACTTGGTTCCCATATAAAACAGGATACCCCGCCCAGCTGCATCAACGCCAGCATTCAACAGACTGCCAGACATTTGTGTCTGATTACCAAGCAGAGGATCCTGAGTAAATGGGAGTTTTCCTGGTTCTTTCTCCAATTTGATAAAGCACTCCTGACTAACCCCACTACAGATTATATTAGCAGTGATATTTGATTAACAGAGGTAAGGAATAATTAACTGTTACTTCCCACCTCTCCCTCCCCCCAAAAAAGATAAAACATTCTTCAACAGCCACAGCCTTTTCCCACTAATGCATAAGTACCGTATTTTCCGCTCTATAAGACGCACCAGACCACAAGACGCACCTAGTTTTTGGAGGAGGAAAACAAGAAAAAAAATATTCTGAACCTCAGAAGCCAGAACAGCAAGAGGGATCGCTGCGCAGTGAAAGCAGCAATCCCTCTTGCTGTTCTGGCTTCTGGGATAGCTGCGCAGCCTTCATAAGACGCACACACATTTCCCCTTACTTTTTAGGAGGGAAAAAGTGAGTCTTATAGAGCAAAAAATACGGTAGTTCATCTGTTTGAAACAGTTGAAGCTTTTCTTGCTCTAATTTAAATACCCCAAACTCTACACATAATTTTTCCCAGACAAACCAAACTGTTGAGTGTCAAAACCTATTCATTCCAGATTCCCAAATCCTGCTTACTAAATTATTATTTATTATTATTATTAATAATTTTGTATACCATCGTCATCCGAAGATCGCAGGGTGGTTCACAGCATAAAAATACACAATAAAACCACAGAATACCTAATAAAAAGCTTTCTTCAAATAAAAGTTGTTTCAATACTGCACTGTTCAGGACTTAGAAACTCAAAGATTTAAATCCCAAGCCTGAAACACTAGAGCTTTTGTGTGTGTGTGTGTGTGTGTGTGTGTGTGTGGCTAACATCTGAAATTACAGCAAGATGTTTCTTCTAGTCAGAACAAGTGTAAACAAGAAGTTGTCTGCTGAAGTGTGCAACTAGACATGACTGGTGACATCCATCTAAATCATACTTTGAAATCAATGGCCCAGAGCCCAACGATTTCAGTAAGTCTACTCTGAGTATGACTAACACTGGATATCACTTAATAGACAGACAACTGGACACACACACACACACACACACCAGACACAAAGGGGTGTGTGGGTGTGCATGCTTATCTTATGAATGGGGAAGGGGAGCCCTGATGAAAACTGTCCACAATGACGAGATGGCACTTCAGCAAATAAAGTGCTGGGTGGGAGGATAATTAATTCCCCTCTTCCAGCTATCATATGTAATCTGGCCCCATGGCAGGCATGCCTGGAAGCTTGGCTATGCGTTTTTAGCTAGATCAGTCTCAAATGGATTTACTGTATTGTCAGTGGGTTGTTTTTTTAAGATGACAAATACAGTACTTAAAAAACCTGATTCATGGCATGCATGTATTAGGAAATTTCCCATAATTTCACATGCTGATTGCATAAGTGCTTCCATTTACAAAGTTAACTTTAAACTTCCAGAAAAGAGACAACAACAACAAATTAAATTTGTATACTGCCCTATACCCACAGGTATATAGCGGGTCTAACATAACCTATGTTAGAAGATTTCCCCCTTAAAATGTGTCCCTCTCCTCAGCAGAACTGCTTGCACAAAGGAACAAAATTGGCAATGTAGCTCTTAATTTTAACAATACAAAGGTGTTTTAACATGCATTTTGTCTTTCAATGAGATACAAATTTTATAACGTAAGTTTTCTTCAGTTGAGAACAAATTGTACTGCATATTGATTTCTGTCTCCTCAACTTTTAGCAACATCTTTCCATTAAGGTTTTTGTTTTTTAATCAGTCCTATAAAAGCTTTAACTGCTTTAAACATTTAACAATTAGCTGAATTCTGCATGTAGAGTTCAGAATGTATAACCTTTGAATCAATCAGTGAATATACACTGTAATGAAATTATAGACTTTAATATGCTGAAGAGAAATAGATGTTTTGAGGAAAAGAGCTTTTGTCCAGAAGAGTAGGTTTAAGTGCACAATGGAACATCACAAAAATGCCATTTTAAGATATTTTCTGTTCCTAGGGTTTTAAATAACTGCATCCTTTAAACTTCTGTAGATCTCAGATTCACCTCAGTGTAACCCATAAAGACTTCAAATTAGGTATTGTTGGTAAGAAAAAAAATGTGAATTTTGATATGTAGATAATCAAACAGTAAATAAGATGAGAAAATACATTTCATTTTTTCACTATTGCTAAAACAGATTTGTTTCATAAAGGTATTTTCTGAGAATAAAATTAGTGACAACCCAATGAAACCAACTTAAGAACACAATGTGCATGCTTACCTGGAATTCTACGCATCATGCTTTAAAAAATAAAAGCAAGGACAGTATCCAATTGACAAATAGATGACTAGTTTGTAAAACAGAAAATCTGAATTCAGCTACACTAGGACACTTGCTATTTTGTTCAAGAACCTAATTACGAAGAATGAAGTTGGATCAAAATTTTAATAAGGAACTAATCTTATAAGTAGAGAATGCCAACAAGAGCATGATATAGCACAGCAGCAGACTGATGTTTCTGAGATTTTAAAAAGGGATAGATGCAGTATGTAATAATAAAAAGTGACTCTGAAGTGTTTAAGAAGGTTGTGAAAGGGGAGGAAAAAAATGAGAAGTCTCAGACACAGTATGAAAACAGTTTTTAAAGTGACTTTTAAAAAGAATGAACTCATTTAAAAATGTGAGCTGCAATCCTATAATTCTTTTCAAGGACTCTACATTAGGCTTTCTGGCTGGCCATGGACAAGAGGGGAAAAAGCAGAGTTGTGCAAGGACATATCTTAACTACAAATCAATCAGCAATCAAGACAGATGGGAAGGAATGCTGAATCTAGCCTCTTGAATAACTGCAAACCAAAACGAAAAACCTCTGCACCAAATTAAGTTAAGAGACTATGCAGATGCAAAATATAAAATAGACTAGATGATAACTGCCCTGCAGTTAAGCCATATGGGTGAAGCAAATATTAATGTAAAGCCCTGGTTTAATGTGTTTGCTAATGACGCCCTGAAAATAAACCATGTATCAAACTCTTTTGAGTCCTTTGTGCGAGTCATCAGAACATAGAAACTGAGGCAAAGAAACAAGCAACAGGGACTACAAAGTAAAGAAAAATAAGCATCTGATGCTTAACTCACCTTATTGGAATGAACAGGCAAATCACAGATAGAGCACAGATGGGGATAGACCTTCGGTAAGAGTCCATGGAAGTCTTCAACATTGCTATCTGGAGGAGCACCTCTCTTTTTCTCAAAGAGAGATCTCTCAGGGCCGCGACCCATCCTCTCATACTCACTGTCAAATTTACGATACTTATGCGAGGGTTCACCATAATAAGAGTCATCCCTATACCTTTCTCCATCTCTTAAACTGTCATCTTCATAATCCATTCTGTCATAAACAGACTCTTGAGAACGACTTCCATGATCATAGTCAACCACTCGGTTGAGACTAGAACCACGATCATCAAAGCTATCTCTTCTAAAATGCCTTTTCTCTTCCCAATCATCCCTAGGAACTCTGTATGGTGGATCCCGTGCAGCTGATCTGCCATCTCTACCATAACTCAGTGAAGGGCCTTCTTCAGCTCTCCTCCTTTTAAGTTGCAGAAGTATTTGAGGCAAGTTTTCAGGAGTGATCTTGTCCTCAGGGTAACGACTCAGTTCATCTAAGTCTCTAGCAGACAGACCAAAGCTGGCCAGAATGTTAGTGGCCTGCTCGGCATCTCCGCGGTGCTGAGTAGGCAGAGAGAGTGGGCCTCTACTTCCAATGTTAAATATAGACTGTAAGGCATGGGAAGATGTACTAGCAGAAGACAGTGCACTATGAGATCCTTGTTGATTCAATGAAGAACTCATTCCAAGATTCATTAAGCTAGCAAGGCGTGCAGTACCCTGGTTCATCCTTCCAAGAGATGCTGGCACACTTAAAGACTGAGTAGCAGCAGCAAGAAGGCCTATTCCTGCAGACAGGTCACGTCCATGACCTTGGGAATCCCTACTTAGAGATGACTGGTGGAACGACTTGGACATTGCTGAACTATAGATTGTCTATTATGGATCAAACGTTAGAGATGTCTGAAAAGAAAGCTCACACTAGAAAGCTAGGTAAACTTCACTTCAAAAAGGTAACGCCAAGAAAAGGGATCAATAATGACTGTAGATCTTCTTCAAGCTGAGAACACCAGACAAGTCTGTAGAAAAACAAGCAGTTTTAGTCATAAATCCCTTTATGAAGATGCAGTTTTAAAATGTATGCATCATGTTGATCTAAAACCAATTTAAGATCTTACATGGCTTTTATTATGTAACGTCAACAGACCGAAGATGCAACCCAGAACCCTATTATACATAGCCCTCAGGTGAAAATCTAGCTTTCCCCCCCAGATAAGCACCAATTGTTGCCAATCAATGTGCACTTTTGTTTTGATGAGAAATTGTTTTCAAGCACTGGTTGTACAGAACCGTCTGTTTTCAAGCCCCCTATTGAATAGCAGGGTGCATACATCTTATGTTACTGCTCTGGATTCCAGGAAAAAGACAATACACCAGTCATGGAACCAAGAAATGTAACTCAAATTGTCGAACATTAAGCCTATAGAGGAAATGATAGCAGGAACTTAGGAGTGGCTGATATCTGGACATGTGTCTAATGAAAGAGTTACTAAGTGAGACCAAATAATTTACACTCAGTAGAACTGAATTAGTACTATAAGATTTGTGAAGGAAAACAGGTTTAAAGTTTGGTAGAAGCACACAAGACCTCTCATTCAAGTAATAGTTTATATGTTGTTAGTACCACATATGAACTGTACCTGCATATTTTTAACATTAAATTGTGAACATGGCATATTAGTCTGCGCTAAGATTTCAAGCCAACCAAGACCAGACCTCATTAATACTTGAATTGGGAAGCTACAATTTTGTTTAAAGAAGAGAAATGCTATGGCACTATTCCAATCAAGCAAGTTGTTCAACTGTTATCTTTCAGATGAGACTTGACTGTAAGCTATAGCCACAGGTGGTAGTAAGTTTCCCATGGCATGACTATTCTTTTAACAAGCCCTTTTTTATTCTTGCACTGCTTATCTAGGTCTTCCTATGCCAACAGTGAACATTAAGAAGCCCACGTGTCTCTCTACAAAGTCATCTTAAAAGAAGAGAAGAGCTCATGAGATTTTTCTAAAGTACCCAAGAGTGAAAGTTTTATAAACTTCCACAGAAAACTGAGGCCTCAAGTTACTCAGGCACTTCCAAAAATCCCACTAACTGCAGTCTTATAATACTCAGTATTCTACCTACAGAGGAATAGTTTAGGGATGGGCAGAAGACTAATGAATGTTTTCCATGGTCAGTTCTCCAATTAGCAGGGAAAGATGAAAAAAACCCTTCAGGCAAGTTTTAATGAAATGTTCATTTTCTTAGAATTACCTATTATGTTTCAGTTATAAGTGAAAATGTTTTACTAAAGATCTGATTAACTTTGATAGTGTTAAGACGCTAAACCATATAGATGGATATTTATATTGCCTGAAAACCTGTATTACATGCACACTTTTATCACCTGCGAAGAGATAGCACAGGGGCTATTTTAACACACAGCTCTCAAACACTGTGATGCAAATGGTTACTTCTCATTAACTGATTACCCGTTGTGTCACTATTATAGTAATGAGAATTTTCACTGTAACATCCAGTTACATTTTGTCAAATTGAGTACCATGTGGGTGGGGAACAATTGAAAAGCATTGATGCAAGTGTAGAAGGATGGTCCAGATATTGCAAGTGCAGAGCAGATGTCAACAGAAGTAGAAGAGAGAGCAAATGTCAAGTGAAAAGAACACCATCCATACCAGTGGCAAAACAGAAAGAATTTCTGAGCAAAATGGTATTCTAACAAGTGTGCATGAGGTGCTGGCAATCTCATGCTCAGCAGCAGCATCACACACAGTTTGAACAAGAACTTTCGTTGATCACAAGAAAAAGTTTTTCAGGCTTGTAAACAACCACTCACTCCCAGACTAGTTGGTGCCAGCCACAGTAGATGAATTAAAAAGATCACTACCAAGCCCAGTTAGTGTTCTGTACATATGTGGATTATATAGCCAGCACCTTCCCTTGCAGAAGCAAAGCAACTGCTTGTCTTTCAGATTCTGTTACCTGCGATGACAGAGGTCAGTTGGAATATTTGTAATTTAATAGCTCACCACCTAACTTCCCAGAATCCTGCTTGATCTGAGACTTAAGTCATCAGCAAAGGTTAGTAAATAACTATGGGTTGTAGGCAACTAACCTCTACTCAGAGTAGAACTATTGAAATTTATGAACCCAAGTTAGTCATGGCCATTAATCTCATTGGGTCATTTACTCTGAGTATATATTAGTTGACTACAACCCTATTAATTTAATGTATAGAGCTGTCTGTAGTTAACAAACTGGCTAGAATCAAAGAAAGGGGCCTAAATCATGATTTTTTAAAATCCACACATTTCATCTTTGTAGATGTGCATGGGTCAACTACAGTTATACTGTGACGTAGGAAGGCTCTGCAGACACATAGGTGCCCTAGTACTGCAAGATTTATTAAAACAGAACCTTGAATTAGAAACAGATGCTGGGACAATGCACTACAAGGCCTGACTTGCATTAAGCCCTGGAGGGTGCAGTGGACCTGCAAAGCCCTACTACCAAAGGCTCTTTTTGATAAAATGTAAACAGGCTCGTTTGGAAGAAAGGTGAGAGTAACCATAGAAGCCTGATATTCAAGCTCAGTCATAAAGGAAAGGGATGTCAACCTTTAGATTCAAAGACATGAAATAAACAAACTTATTTTAAAACAGTGCAAGTCTGAGCCAAAAAGCACTTTTTCAGGTGTTTCAGCAGGCTGGATTTTCTATGTGTTCCTCTTTCTGTGGTGTGGATGACTACCTCTTTGAAATTATTTCAAGGTAGAAACACTGCCAATTGTGTGTTTTTCTTTGATTTTTACTTTTGCAACCCCAGAACAGTTCCTTAAAGGCCTAAAATAAGAACATTATACGGATTCTGAGAAGTATTTTCAAGTCCACATATAAATGGGCAGACTTATTTGCAAGGCTGGTTATGTTCCTTACAAAATTCAGAACTCTACACCCCTGATTTGAGTTAGCTGTTGAAGGTTTTGGACAGTATCAGACCCAGGAGCATCTGAAGAGTACCTCCTGACAGAGTTGGGCTGGACAGCAGATGGTTTCACTGCACAGCCTGGTTTCCACACAAGGAGCGACTGCTCAGGCTTATTATGAAAGCGATGTTAACCTACAAAGAAAAAGAAGATATGAGAGAAACAAGCCTTAAAAACAGAACACTAAAAAGAGGTAGTGCATTGACAGAAATTGAGTTGGGGAAGAGGGAATAGGGACAATAGGGACAATACCCCGATAGAAATAGGGCCAATATTACTTCTCTGTAGTTCAGCTAACAGTGCAATCCTAACCATATCTTCTCAGAAGTTTGACTGAATTCAGTGGGGCTTGCTCCCAGGTAAGAAGAGTTGGAATACAGCCTAACTGTATTTTGAAACACATTAATGATTAAGGAATATGAACTAGAAAGAAATTAGGAAGATATCTTTAGCATTCTTACGGGTATTTCTTCTAGTACTCTAAAAACAGGAAGGAATGATAAGACTATCAATGGATACTAGTCATACTGGCTTACGTACTTCAGTATCAGAGCAATCTCTCTGAATGCCAGGTGCTAGAGATCACAATGGGAGAGGACAATTGCACTCATGTCCTGGTTATGGGCTTCCCACAGGCACCTGGTTAGTCCCTGTGATAACAGAATGGTGGACTAGATGGGCCTCTGTCAAACCCAACAAACTCCCTTGAGAAAGGAGCTGCTAAGCTTATGCCAGGATGTGATTTTCTCCACTTTTTCAAGTTTAGAATCTGATTCAACTTCCACAACGCAGTTTCACCATCTCATATGAACAGAAATCTTGAAGTAGTAGTAGTACTTGAATCCCCAACGAATTTGAATACAGCTGCTGTTAAGGGGAAGCACTACAGGGTAAACTGCAAAAAATACTTGTCTTACAAGAGATGCAAGCTTTTATTGGAGAGTCTGTCAAAAACAAGTAATTAGAATTGTGATGAATCTACATGGCTCAGAGCATGCTGGGATGTGAATTCAGGCAGAGAAAGAGGCAAACACAAATAGGAGGCCAAATTCTCTCCCACATTGAATGAAAGTAGTCAACTGTCAGTATTTAGGTACTCTTTTAGTCAAGTGTCACGACGGAACCTCACGCCATTTAAGGTTGCGAAGCAGATCTGCAAGGGATGCAGAGAAACAAGATCTTCATGTGGTGATTCAGTCCCTCTATTAGAGAGATCTCTAAAAATATGTTTGAGAACATAAAATACACCATTGCCATCATCTAGCAAAGGATCTTGGAATAACATCACTAAATAGTTTTTAAGAACCTGAAAAACAGATGCATCACATAAGTGGGGCATTGCTAGTAGCTGCTAGAATAGAACTGGCTGAAAACTGGAAAGTGACAACTTCATAGGAGCAAAATGTACATAATAATATGAGAGAATTTAATTACAGGAAAGTTTACATCTCAATGGAGTATGAGAGACAAAGATACATTCTATATGGCATCATTTTATGTCTTATGCAAAAAGAAAAGAAAAAAGAGAGGAAATGCTCTTCAGAATACAGACTAACTTAATTTTGTCAGCCTTATATATTTTATCAAATCTTGCGTACTACCATAGGAGCCTATTTTTTAATTGTGCCCATTTTAAAATGGGAATTATCAGTTGAGGTTGTATCTTCTATATGTGATATGTCTCTGTGAAAAAGAAACTGCATTTCACATGCAAACACCTGATGTTACAGCCATATTTTTTAACCATCACCATCTGTGAGTTGCAAATAATTTTATGTGAATGTTTGTAAGTTAAACATAATCAAGAACATTCAGTTCTTTCTTCATCTTTGGCACAGCCCTTTCAAAGGTGGTTCAGATCACCTTAAAAAAGAAACCAATAAAAACCAGCAGTAAAATAGTAAATATAAAAAACCAGCAATTAAATTCTGCTTAAAAGCCCAGCCCATAATCAGTTAAAATGAGATGCAAACAACCAGCTCTTTAGCATCCATTTAAAAACAATTGAGGTAGTAAAGTTCACTTCCTGCAGGAGCAAGTTCCATAATGAAGTAGTCAATAATGGTTAATATTCAGAATATCTATTTAACAGAACTAAGAAAGCCTTGTGCAGAGCAATTATTGGCTTTTAGGCTGGAACCCTAGGGACAGCCTAAATACAAACTATTTAAAAAATTAGCTATAGTAGAATAAGTGTGTAGATATTATATAGTTATAGTGCAGTCTACTGTGTGTCCATTTCTACATTAAGCCCATGTATATATTTACCAAGAATTATGCAAGGCTAGAAAGCAAGGGATTCTATTTGTGGTTAAATTAAAGACTTTATTTACTTCACAGATACCTCAGTCCCTTTAACAGAAAACTAAGGTAGCGATGAGTCTTAGCAAAAGTGGAGCCAGAATACGCTCACTGTGAAACAAGAGGGAGAAATCACCATGCTCTGGTGAACTGCAACATATGCAGAAAGGCAACCGAAAAGAGACCTAAGAAGGGGCACCCCTCCCCTTGTAACTCAATTGGGACCTCCACAAGGCACAATATGCTTTGAGTGCCAGCTGGAAAACAAAAACACAAAACTGGTTGGGAGTTGAGGGGAGAAAGAATGGTTTGCTTGGAGTATCCCTGAGCAGGCATATTCCTCTCAGGGTTTCAGGATACACAGTAACATTCAGTGTATGCTCAAGAATTATTGGTATTCATTTGGCTCAATGAAAAAACAGATAAAGTAGTGCAGCCTCCTGATGAGGAAAATAAACAGATTTCCTAAGAAAATGACCCAATCATTCACTCGTATGCCCTCAAGCTCTCCACCCCCAATCAAAATGCTTGTTTCCAAGCCAGTGCAAGACCCTAGCTCTCTGTAACCCCCAAATGTAATCTTGATCCTTCCACTTCTTTGACCCAATTCCTAATATGTGCTTTGGTTTATTCAAGCCTGTGGAGTATGGTTAACCAAATAATGTCTCAAACCCAGCACCCTTGATAACCAAAAAACACAGATGTGAAAAGATGAAATCTGAAAAATTCCGAAAAAATGGCCTCTCCCCGCAAAAACAAAGGAAAAGTTGGACATTTGGAGTAAAGCTGAGGCTTGTTGAGAAAAAAAAAACTTTAGATTTTTCAGAACAGAGTAACTTCTGATGAATCCTAAAGGAATGTCATTTGAGAACGTCAAGCGATAGTACTGCAGAATCATGGTTTCAAGAATCTGCACAAGAAAAGAAACACTGAAAGTGACAAAAAAAAAAACCCTCAACGTAGCTGCAAGACAAACCTCAAACTGGCGCCAAATAGACTGAGTTGGAAAAATACTTTTTAGACCGTCTATTGAAATTTCAGATCCAGAATTCAGAGAATGCTTTGCTGAAATAGAATTATTATGCTTGGGGGGAAAATATTGTCAAATCACATATATCATTGTGGTATTCTATTTTTATGCTGCACATCATTTTGTTATACATCCTCTGAAAGTTTAGTTGAGAAATATTTAAATAAGTAACAGGCACTTTTTGACCTTCAATTAGCACCAGTGTAAGATTTGCCTCAGAGTTGCAAGTGGCCTTGAGTTTTATACACTGTACTGCCACTGCTTTCCTTAAAAAATACGTAAGAGATAGGAGGAGCATCAGAGTTTTATTTCATCAAAGTGATACAATAGTAACATCCAGGTATAAAAGGCCAGGGGAGCAGTATGTACTCAGCATACAATAAAAACTACATAATGAAGCTGCCCACACTTCTGTGAGAAGGGAATTCCACAGTTTAGGGGCTCCAACAGCGAAGGCCCTCTCTTGGACTGCTATGCACCCCAGACCTGGGCGGTAGAACTCCCAAGAAGGCCATCTGAGGTGTTAAAAGAGGGATGGACGCAGTCAGATATTTGGGGTCTAAATTATTTAGGGGGCTTTAAGCACAAATGTGAGCACCGTGAATTGGACCTGGAAGCAAATTGTCAAAAAATGTGACTATTTTAAAACTGGAGTTAGATGAATTCCAAACAAAACCTCAACCAGTAAAATTCAAGACAAATCAAGGCCAATATTAATAGCATTACTTTACTTTGGTATCTTTTGGTATGGAGTTTTTAGTGACATACTTATTGCATTTTGTATTGGCACAAGAAAGATCTGCAATTTAGATGGAAATGAACCCATGAACCAAAAGTGCTGGAGACAGTAAGCATATACTTAAGATACACACACCATAAACCAAGGCATATTTATTCAGTGGTACTATTATTTTATTATTATATTTATTTATATTGTGCTTTTCCCCAGACTGGGACTCAAACTTTTCCATTCAATGGGATTTACCAGGACATTTAAAATATTATTGAAATCAACATTTGATAAGTGAGATGATACCACATTAGATTTTTCCTCCCATCCCAACATGTTCATATCACATTATAAGTAGGCCTACAAGCTAGAAACAAAGTTTGATTCACCATAAAGGATCTAGGAGATTAAACTATTATATTTAATTTCTAAGAATGAAACACATTTTATTTTTAGATGCTATATCTTCAAGAGCATCAACTAGAAAAGCCATTCCTCCTGTGTGAGGAAAGGGAGAATGCAAATGACAAAGACAACACTAAGCATCAATTTTTAGAAACATGTCTATTAAAATGGTTAATATGTTGCCTGATTTAACCAGGGAACTTTTTTTAGCTGATTAATATTTAACCAATTCATCACTGCAACCAAAGATGTGGGGTGGAAAATAGCACCGCTGGAAATTTTTCATAAAATTTAACACAATGAGAACACACCCTAGAAGTCAAATTTGGTTACTGTAATGGATGCAATACTAGTCAACTCAAAAACAAAGATGTAGAACTTTTTCAGGCCAAATCTATATTTATGCTCACAGCTCTTCAGGGTTTGGAATGTTAATTTTCAGTGCTGCATTTAAAAATATATATAAATGTATGACAAGTGAACACTTTTATATTGTTATATCTTAATTTTCATTAGTGGTGCTTTCAAATATTTATACAGAATGTAAATTTAACAAGATTAACAGACGTTTTAGTTTACTATATGTAACTCAGACCTCTTATCAAGTATGGGCAACAGGGGGGAAAAATCCCAAAAGTCACACATCTCTGGTTGCAGTCCAAACAGATACAGTGGTACCCCGCAAGACGAACGCCTCGCAAGACGGAAAACCCGCTAGACGAAAGGGTTTTCCGTTTTGGAGGCGCTTCGCAAAACGAATTTCCCTATGGGCTTCCTTCGCAAGACGAAAGCCCATAGGGAAATCTCCGGGACAGCGGGGAAGCGCAGCGCGTCTTCCCCACTGTCCTCAGACCTCCTCCGAAGGCTGGCAGTGGGGCAGAAAGACCTCCTCCCACCGCCAGCCTTCGGAGCATCCTTCCGAAGGCTGGCGGCGGGAGGAGGTCTTTCCGCCCCACCGCCAGCCTTCGGAAGGCCGCTCCGAAGGCTGGCGGTGGGGCGGAAAGACCTCCTCCCGCCGCCAGCCTTCGGAAGCCTGCTCCAAAGCCTGGGGGTGGGGCGGAAAGACCTCCTCCCGTCGCCAGGCTTCGAAAGGATGCTCCGAAGGCTGGCGGCGGGAGGAGGGCTCTCTGCCCCACTGCCAGCCTTTGGAAGGCTGCTCTGAAGGCTGGCGGTGGGGCGGAAAGACCTCCTCCCGCCGCCAGCCTTCGGAAGCCTGCTCCAAAGCCTGGCGGTGGGGCGGAAAGACCTCCTCCCGCCGCCAGGCTTCGGAAGGATGCTCCGAAGGCTGGCGGCGGGAGGAGGTCTCTCCGCCCCACCGCCAGCCTTCAGAAGGCTGTCCTGAAGACTTGCGGTGGGAGGAGGGTTTTCCTTCCCACCGCGAACATTCAGAATGCTGTTCTGAATGTTGGCGGTGGGGAGGAAAAACCCTCCTCCCACCGCAAGCCCCGGGAACAGAGGAGAAGCGCTGCGCCCCTTCCCCTCTGTTCCCGTACCTGTCCTGAAGGCTTGCGGTGGGGAGAAAAGCCCTTCTCCGCACCGCCAGCTTGGCAAGCGGTTTCCATAGGAACGCATTAATTGATTTTCAATGCATTCCTATGGGAAACCGTGCTTCGCAAGACGAAAAACTCGCAAGAAGAAAAAACTTGCGGAACGAATTAATTTCGTCTTGCAAGGCACCACTGTATTACAGATTGCTAGGAGAGTAATCAATCAACTCAAAATAGCCAAGCAGCTTTACATAAGCATGTTTTTCACAAAGATTCTGACCACAACATAATAATTTGCATGTATGAATGGTTGCCATTTTGATTTTAACAGTTTTCACGGGACATGTTGAGTATGCAAATGTATTTATAGATTTTTAAAATCTGGAGGAGGGCTGCAAATATAGCTGACCAAGATTAATTCTCAACCAGATGGTGAATGTGTGACCAAACATCTGCTGTTTTTCTGGGCAATGGAAGAAACTAGAATGAAGAGAAAGGTTCTAGCTTGGGAAGCTAGCATGTGACAAAGTAGGATGTATACAATATTTTTTTAAAAAATGGTAGCGGGATGCATTATTTCACCTTGTAAGCTCCCACCTGCAGTCTTCAGTGTTTTGGTGCAGAAATAACTTGGCTATCTCAAGGTCAATTAAAATGCATTTTACTAGGACTATTGTAAAACGTATACTATGCTACACTGGAGGACGGTGACTCAGTAAACACTGGCTCCTTTGTGAGCGGACTTAAGTTTGCTTGATAAAAACCCAGTTTACCATGCGTACTGCATGACAAAGAATTAATGGTACTCCTTGTTGCGAAGATGTGACAGCTTACAATTATTCAAATATTCCTCAGGCGTTAATATAGCTGAAAGCAGCAACTTCAAAATAATATCCGGGTCCTTTAATGATTACTTAGTTAAATATGTTAAGTTAAATTAACTGAAAACAGCTTGCAGATACTTAATTGGCTTAGGATTTTATAATAATAATAATTTTTTATTTATACCCCGCCCTCCCCAGCCAAGGCCTTATGTTAAGGGATGAATTAATATGTTTAATTTCATAATGTGAAGATCTAAGGATGTTAATGTTTAAGTTAAATTTTAGAAGAACAGCGATTTGGAAAACCGTTAAAAGGATATGCAATGAAATTCAACCAAGGGGAAGCGGGGAAGTCACTTAACCATGTTAATAAGTATAATTTTCAATAAGGCTATAATTTATGTTTGTTTGTCTTGTGTGTTTGTTTATAAAGTTGTGAAAACCAATAATATTTTTTTGGTAAAAAACAGCAACAAAATATCCGGGTCCTTTGTGGATGGCGTTGGTAAGGGGACCCAGCAAAGAAACACTAAGTGCGACCTTTACCTTTAACCAGTTCGCAGCAGCAGCAGCAGCAACTAAGCTGAAGACACCATTTTTACGAGCTGCGAAATAGCTAGATTAGAAAGAGATACGAGAACTATCCATAAGGCAAAGGAGAGAACAAAAAGGCTGCCAGAGGCGGAAACCAACGGATAAAAAAGGCATTTTCCGCCCAAGACCCGCGCATGCGCAACATTCCCGTCTCCGACTAGGCCCCATGGTTTGTCTCGCGCCCGCGCATGCGCACGACCACTCCTCAGGCCTCGGCGCCATGGCCTCCCCGGCCCGGCCCGAACACGCGCGGATTATTCTCTTCAGGTTATAGTATAACGCGCCCTTTCCCCACCCTCCGCCCGTCTTTCCAACGGTTCAGTTGGAACGGCGAGAGAAAAAACGCCACTTTCTCGGCCTGACCGGAATAGGCACAGGCCGCTCACACCTCTCCTACCTCAGAAAGAAAGCGAGCCTCTCACGCATTTGCGGTCGTCACCACGAACGTAATGTGAGGGAAAGGGACCCCGCGTCCTTCAGAAAATAAAAAAAGACCCTCCACGAACGAAGCTGCGTAAGCGTCGCCCCCACAACGCTTGTATTACACCGCTAATCCGCCTAGCGCATGCGCCGCCCGGTCCGCGGATAGCGACTGTTGTGCGCATGCGCTCCCCAAGCGCGAGAAGCTACGCACTTTAAACTGCTCCGCCCTCCGCGCCTATCGCGAGATGATAAAAGGTTCCCCCCCCCCGTTTCCCGCAGTCTCATTTCCTCGTTCCTGAAAGGGTAGGGGGATCACGTGGGGCTGATCACGTGTTGCCTTTTGTCTCCGCGGTTCAGGTTTCTCGGTTCATTCGCATTCAGAATAAGGCTTTGTGACACTTTGGCTGGTGCTAATATTACATTTCCTTAAATTATCAAGAGGGTGTCCTTTAACCCGACCTTTATATGTGCTTAAGCGGAAATGAAGACCTTCTGTTTTCAGTCTTCCCCAGGATTGCAGCTTTAAACAGGAATATGAAAGGATATTGTTGTTGTTTAATTATTATTATTATTGATAATTAAATTATTGTATTAATAATTTCAATTCTAGACCACACTTCGTCTGATGATTACAAGGCGGTTTACAATATAAAAGCACAAAAATACATACCATCGTAACAAGCAAACTAACCCACCACCCCCCAGATTAAAAGGCCATAGGTTGTTTAAGGCTTGGGAAAATCAGAGAAAGAGAATTGTAGAGTTGGAAGGGACAACAAGGGTCATCTAGTCCAACCCCCTGCAATGCGGGAATCTTTCTGCCCAATGGACCCTGAGATTAAGAATCTAGTGCAGGGGCCAGCAACCTTTTTCAGCCGTGGGCCGGTCCACCATGTGTACCACCACCGGACTGTATTTTGAAAAAAAATAATGAATGAATTCCTATGCCCCACAAATAGCTCAGAGATGCATTTTAAATGAAAGCACACATTCTACTCATGTAAAAACACGCTGATTCCCAGACTATCTGCGGGCCGGATTGAGAAGACCATTGGGCCAGATCCGGCCCCCGAGCCTTAGGTTGCCTACCCCTGGTCTAGTGCTCTACTGACTGAGCTATCTCATCTACAGTAATTATTATTATTTTTTGAAGTGCAATTTTTTTTGCCTGGTACCTAAAGGTATGTGATGGAGGCACCAGGCAAGCCTCCCTAAGAAGAGCATTGCACAATATTTACCGGGATTGATTCCCGCACAGGCCAGCAGAACTTTTCCAGAGCGCACGTGGTTAAGTTTATTACGTTCGCAGTGCTACGTAGGATTAAAGTAACAGCGATGTCTTTCGAACACAGGATTGGAGGAAAAGACTTCCTCTCCCCGGGGTAGTTCGCCTGGCGCCTTCATTATACACCTTTAGGCGCCAGGCAAAACCATTCCTTTTTAGGGATGTTTTTAATGTTTGGTGATTTATTGTATTTTTAATATTTTGCTGGAAGCCGCCCAGAGTGGCTGACGAAACCTAGTCAGATGGGCGGGGTATAAATAATAATAATAACAATAATAAGGCCTTTGGGTGACCGGATTGACAGCTGACATCCTATACCCTTTTAAAATGTGGCTCTTTTTTGGGGGGGGTGTTATTGGGTCATTGTTCTTATTTTGATTTCCCCTCATTTTTTTTATTGATTTTCCAAAAAAAATTTAAACAAACAAAACATAAATCTCAACATTGTTCTTATTCTGATTTAATAATAATAATAATAATAATAATAATAATAATAATAATAATTTATTATTTATACCCTGCCCATCTGGCTGGGCTTCCCCAGCCACTCTGGGCGGCTTCCAAAAAAAAATATTAAAATACTGTAATACATCAAACATTAAAAGCTTCCCTAAATTTAATTTAATAAATAAAATAAATTCCCTAATTTAATATTTTGTAATCTTTTCTGTGAACCACCCTGAGATCTCTGAGTATAGGGTGGTATATAAATTCAAAAAACGAAACAAAATAAGGATGATGGAGCTGTAGTCTCGCAACAGTTTGAGGAAACACGGCACGGTCCTCTCTAATCTTTCTTATATCTGTGTCAGCTCCCCCCCCCCCACCGAGGGGCGGAGCCCGCCACTCTCCCTCCCGCCCCCTTAGCGACGAAGGCGAGGGGAAGGTGGGTGACGCGGCCGCTCCTGATTGGCGGAGCGTGTTGCCTTAAGTTTTCCCTGGTACTCGCGGAACGGTGGGGAAGCGGTTGATCTTGGAACTCCGCAAGCAGGCAGCTGGGCGCTCGCGCATCGCAGCATCTCTCCCCGGACGCACTGCGCAGCATTCTAGTCCTCAGTGAGGTCTTGTTCCCAAACTGCGCTGCAGGTAGGAGCTCGCAGTCTGCTGCGGGCTGGGCAGGGGCTAAGGCGCTCCGGTAATAATGGAGGGACCTTTTCGGGAGTCCCTCTGCCTGCTTAGAAAGCCAGCATTTCGGAATGGGGGGTGAAGAGTAGCCTAGGACCCTTCTCCTAAAATTAAGGTTTTCTCTTGTTTCCACATAATAACGGCGAAGTTTTCAATATTTTTACTATGAGGCCTGTTGCCCTGTTAAAATCAGGCACAAGTTAGACCAAGGCATGTAAAGCTGATGGGATAGCTCAGTGGGCAGAGCGTGAGATCTCAGGATGTCGTGGGTTCGTGCCCCTTGTTCGGCAAAATAATAATACTAATAATAATTAATAATTCGTTATTTATACCAAGCCCATCTGGCTGGTTTTCCCCAGCCACTTTGGGCGGCTTCCAACAAAAGATTAAAAATACGTTAAAACATCAGTCATTAATAATAATAATAATTTATTATTTATACGCCGCCCATCTGGCTGGGTTTCCCCAGCCACTCTGGGCGGCTTCCAACAAAACACTAAAATACAATAACCTATTAAACATTAAAAACTTCCCTAAGCAGGGCTGCCTTCAGATGTCTCATAAAAGTCAGATAGTTGTTATATAATAATAATAATAATAATAATAATAATAATAATAATAATAATAATAATAAAATAATATTATATACCTCACCCATCTGGCTGGGTTTCTCCAGCCACTCAGGGCGGCTTTCAACAAAATAATAAAATTACAATAAAACATCAAACATTAAAAACTTCCCTAAACAGGGCTGCCTTTAAAAGTCAGAGAGTTGTTTATTTCCTCAACATCTGATGGGAGGGCGTTCCACAGGGCAGGCGCCACCACCGAGAAGACCCTCTCCCTGTAACCTCACTTCTCGCAGGGAGGGAACCGCCAGAAGGCCCTCGGAGCTGGACCTCAGTGTCTGGGTTGAACGATGGGGGTGGAGATGTTCCTTCAGATCTACTGGCAAAAGGTTTTGTGTATTGCAGGGGGTTGGGCTAGATGACCGTTGGGTCCCTTCCTTCCTTCCAACGCTCCAGATTCTCGTGGGGATTTGATGGTAATAAGGAGAGGATTGGGTGGCTGGTGTAGAAGCATCCTTGTGCCTTTTACCTCTCTGTAGCATCTCTATTGGGAAGGAAGCGGGGGGGGGGGAGTAGGTGGTGGATAAATAAGGGTTTTGCCTAGCATGCTTGTCTTTTTTAAAAGGAGCCCATTCTCTTTATTTTCTGCATAGTGATTGCAGCAGGCCCGTGACATGACTGGTTGGGCGTTTGACTGGTCAAATGGCGGTCTAGTACTTTTAAAAGCACAAAATGGCGCGTGGACTGAGAAGATACTATTCAATTAGTCTGGAATTTATTAATTTTTTTAGTAGCATTTATACATTTATACCACACACTGAGAGGATACTATTCAATTAGTCTGGAATTTATTTATTTTTTAGTAGCATTTATACCACACACTTTAGCCAGAAAAATTCAGCGAGCAACTTGCTGATCTGATCTAAAAAATAACATCCACGCTTAGGTTAATTACCAAAAAAGCAACCTTTTTTGTGTGAAATAGTGACATGAACTTTACAGTACAGTGGTACCTCTAGTTATGAACTTAATTCTTTCTAGAGGTCCATTCTTAACCTGAAACTGTTCTTAACGAGAGGCGTGCTTTCACTAATTTTTATGTACCTTGCTTGTGGTTGCTTGTATTTTTCTTAACTTGTAGACTCACAGTGTGTTTTCGGCCCTTTATTTCATGCTTCCTGCATCTAAAATTAACAGGCAGCTGGTGCTTTGTGTGTGTGTGTGTGTGTGTGTACACATTACTATAGTCATTAAAACTTGCCTCCGTAATTGATTTTTCTTATTCTGCCCATGCAGTAGCATTCTTGTGAACATGTGATACAGTTCTGGCATGTCACTAATTTTTGAAACACATTGCTTTTTAATGATACAGATATATAGAGTAACTTGCAACAGAATTTCAAGAAACCACACAATTATTATTATTAATTAAATTCCTATACCGCCCTTCATCCGAGGATCAAGGGGTGGTTTATAGTATAAAAGCACAAAAATACATAACATAGTAAGAAGTGAAAAGAATAACCCTACATACACAGTTTAAAAGGCTATAGATTGTTTAATATGGCATCATAGATGCAAAATACAGAATGCCAAAATGGTACCGGCATAAATATCAACATTTAGATTCTGTTTGCAAAAGAGCACTGTACAGGATTCACAAGGCCTAGCAGAATAAATGAGCTTAGTTGCCTCAAGTTGGAGGCCGTTAATGGAGGCAAGTGGAAAAGTTTTGCTTGGGTAGCTCTCCAAATGTTTTATTTTTTAAAAAAAAAAATTTTTTATTGAATGATTTTATGTTACAAAAAAACAATACAGCCATACTACTACTAAATATAATTAAGAAATAAAAATTACATACATCAATATTTAGTTTGTTATTTGTTATTTAACATCTTATTGTGCTGTACTTTTGTACTGTTTTATTGTTGTTAGCCGCCCTGAGCCCGGCTTCGGCTGGGGAGGGCGGGATATAAATAAAATTTATTATTATTATTATTATTATTTCCTCCCAACCATTCCATACAAAAACACACATATGTGCAGACACCACACACCCACACCCACACACAAAATGATAATAATGAAAGTAAATATTTCCCCCCTTTTATCTTCCAAAATCTTTTCTTCAACTTTGACTTCCTGTCAAGTCCCTTTGCATATATTTTATATTAGTCGAATGTACACAAAACAAGAAACCTTTCTATATAAATTTTCCAATACATTCTGAAAACATAATCCTTAATTGTTGTCCACCTCGAATGCTAGCACGGAGTCAAAACTATTATTGTATTTTTGAACATCTCTTCTATAACCTCCCATTTTCCCGCAAAGTTTTGCTTTGAGTTTCCTCTGAGTTTACTAGTCAGTTGAGCCATCTCCACCAATACCTGTAATTTGGTTTGCCAATTCGTTATTTTTGGAGCCTCCATCCCTTGGCCACAATTATACGAGCTGCGGTTGCAAACAAGAATACCTCTCTTAGATTTTTGGGGGATCTCTTTATCTAAAACACTTAATAGAAATGCCTCCGTTTTTTTTAGTAAAAGTTATCCTCAGCTCTCCAGATGTTTTAGACTAGAACTTCCATCATCACCAGCCAGCATGGCTGGGGGTAAAGGATGACGGGAGTTGCAGTCCAACGACATCTAGAGGACACCAGGTTGGGGGAAGGCTGATCTAGAAATTAGTGGGTGCTCTTGTGTGGGTGCGCCTAGTCCTGGGGGCGGGGAACCTCCTTGTGAAGGTAGACCTCCTCTCTCCATCGGGTCCGCAAAACTCTCTAGGTCACCGGCGCTGCCTTGCATCCTGTTTTGGCCTGTCTGGAATGCGTCCTTGAATTCTGATAATACTTGTTTGGATGGCTACAGAGCAGTGTGTGACTCTGTCCCTAGAATCTAACCTACTCTACAAAGTCAAACTTATGTGTTTGGCTTGTTACCCACAAGCATGTGGCCTTCAGAAGATTACCCGGAAAGGAATGTGGACTGAAAAAAATTATCTGCCCTTACGCATCTCCTTCTCAGGTCATCTTGAGGGGTGGAGTGATTCAAGCCCTCTTTGAGCAGTGTTTGAATTAGCCAGCCACGTTTTGTACCTGGCTACTGACCACTTGTGGGACACGGGTGGCGCTGTGGGTTAAACCACAGAGCCTAGGGCTTGCCGATCGGAAGGTCGGCGGTTTGAATCCCCGCGATGGGGTGATCTCCCGTTGCTCAGTCCCTGCTCCTGCCAACCTAGCAGTTCGAAATCCCATCAAAGTTCAAGTAAATAAATAGGTACTGCTCCGGTGGGAAGGTAAACGGCGTTTCCATGCGCTGCCTTGGTTCGCCAGAAGCGGCTTAGTCATGCTGGCCACATGACCCAGAAGCTGTATGCTCCCTTGGCCAATAAAGCGAGATGAGCACCGCAACCCCAGGGTCGTCCGTGACTGGACCTAATGGTCAGGGGTCCCTTTACCTTTACCTTACTGGCCACTTGCGACCAAGTGAAGATGCCCGGGTGTCAGGATGGTGCCTGACGTTCTCCACCATCTGAAGGTGCATACCTGGGGATCCTTTGATCTGGAGTGTTTTCAAACACTAATACTCCATCCTGTAGGATTCTATCAGTTATATTTTATCCTCACAATCAGAATGAATTTCAGGAACCAAAATGCCATTTCTGTGCAGCCTGAGCAAAAGCAGCCGATGATGTTATAGTTAATTGTTGTCGCTTGTCTTTGCTTTACAGTTGCGCTCACAGTTGTGAAGAATGTCCATACGTTATGAATGGTCCGTGTCACCATTAAGAAGAAGAGGGAAGAGTAGGCCAGTACAGTCATACCTCGGGTTACAGATGCTTCGGGTTTGCACGTTTTCAGGTTGCGCACCACACCGAACCCAGAAGTACCGGAACAGGTTACTTCCAGGTTTCGGTGCTCGCGCATGCGCAGAAGCACTAAATTGCGCTTTGCGCATGCGCAGAAGCGCTGAATGACAACCGGCGTGCGTGCATATGTGACGCTGTGGGTTGCGAACATGCCTCCCGCACGGATCACATTCGCAACCCGAGCGTCCACTGTATATACAGTGTTACCTCAGGTTAAGTACTTAATTCGTTCCGGAGGTCCGTTCTTAACCTGAAACTGTTCTTAACCTGAAGCACCACTTTAGCTAATGCCGCCTCCTGCTGCCGCCGCGCTGCCAGAGCCCGATTTCTGTTCTTATCCTGAAGCAAAGTTCTTAACCTGAAGCACTATTTCTAGGTTAGCGGAGTGTGTAACCTGAAGCGTATGTAACCTGAAGCGTATGTAACCTGAGGTACCACTGTATTTGGATGGCCCCTGGATGACTTTTCTTATTTAAGTTCTCATAGCTCTTGAGATAGATTGTCATCTGGACTAGCCAGATGTTTAACTGAAAATCCATCACAGTCAGTCCATCATTTGAAAAATAAGACTTTAGAGCTGTCTTGCGCCAAAATGGCAACTAGACCTTCCATTTTGGCCACCGTAACCTTGGATTAAGGAGCCATTTGGCGCCTCGCTTATATATCTGAATTTCTAATACTGCTCTTAAGTCCCCTCTTAAGTCTGCTGTAAGAAAGCTTTGCCCACCATGCCACAAACCCCAGGCCATGAAGGAGAAGTCCAAACTGGAGCTTCTTCCTGTGCCACCATTGCCCCAGATCTGGAAGGGGCAGTGCTGGGGTGGGAAGGAGTGGCAGTGTGGGCGTTTGCCACGTGACGTGGGTCTTCTGACATTTACTTGGGAAGATCTGCACCAGGAGCAGGCTGAGGTTGCCTTTTGACACAGCTCTGAAAACCCAACTTGGGCAGTATTTGCATAGGCAAAACACCCACTTCGTTTTGAACAGAATATGTTTGCGATGCCACAATTATAGTGTCATGCCAGCCTGATGCCATTATGCCACCCACTTTCCTTACTGCCGTAGCACTTACTTAAAAATCATTTGGTTTAATATCCCTTCCAGTGTGTTTCTCCCGTTCGTTTGGCTCTCGTTCCCTTGTTTATAGCCCTTTATATTTCTCCCTCGGTTGTTAGTAAGCTACTTAGCATTCCCAGAAGTGTTATGGTTTTTCTAAGGGAGCATTAAAAAATGCATTTGGGGACCGATTTCAATTTCCTCACCCCTTTGCGTACAGGAGGCTCTGTGTCTTGTAGTTAGTTGAAAACTGGGACGCTTTCCAGAAACTTTGGAATCATTTAGTAAATAATCTCTTTTAAAACATTAACAGCAGCATGAATTAAGGAGGACTCTGTGAAGTCATATTTAACTTGCGTTTTCTATACACTTGAAAAGCCAATAGTTTTTGTTAGTAAGTTTACTGATTTACGTTTAAAATGCTACCTCAAACCAGTGGCGTAGCGTGGGTTGTCAGCACCCGGGGCAAGGCAAGTAATTTGCGCCCCCTAACCCGTGGATTTGCGCCCCCTAACCCTAACCCCCAGATGTTGCGCCCGGTGCGGCCGGCCCCCCTGCACCCCCCACGCTATGCCACTGCCTCCAACAACTTACACTGTTTTAGGCTGCAGTCTCCACAGAGGCATGGTAAATGAAAAATGGAACTTATTGTACATCAAGATGACTTTTGGGCTTACGATATAATTTGGGGGAAAGTGTGTTGAAGTTGTAGATGCTGTAGAAATGGGACAAAGTTCTTGTAGGTACTGTTATGTTTGGTCTAGTTCAGGGGTCGGCAGCCAGGGCTCTGGAGCCGCATGTGGCTCTTTTACACTTTTGCCGCGGCTCCGGGGCGGATACCGGCGAGGGGAGGAGGCGCATTGTGCGCCCTGACACTCCCCACTGTGGCGGGCGCTGTACTGGCTGTGACGTCGCATGGGGCGGTGCGTGCGTTAGTCACGCACCGTCCCGATGTCACCTTCCCGCCCGCCCGCTACATTGTATGGGGCATGTACGCTGGTCACTGTTTTGAAGGGGAGTGAAGAACACACACACACAAAAATGTAACTTGTTAATTTAACGTTTATTTCTATGAGGAGGAGTAATTCTGAGGGGTCAAACAAAGAAATAATAAAGAAAGTGACAAAAAAGTTATTTTTATAATGATGAGTTTTGCGGCTCCCAGTTTTTTTTCCTTCGGAAACGGGTCCAAGTGGCTCTTTTTGTTGCAGACCCCTGGTCTAGTTCATTTGTGGGTTTGGGCATTAATCTTATCTAGTGCAGTATTGGTGGAGGGGATTATGATTCAATGTGGAAATATGAGTTTTCTGTGTCTCCTGAAATGGTGGTTTTCAAACTTTTTCCTAGCCTCAACGAAACCTTTCTACAGTGCTGCTCTAATGAGGAACCCCTGAATATAGAGTCACAGAGGAGAGAGGTATATATATATATGTGTGTGTGTGTGTTTTATTTGAAGGTGGTGATGAAGATTGTTGTTATTATTATTTATTTCATTTCTATACTAGTTTAAAAAGATAAAGGTAAAGGACCCCTGACCGTTAGGTCCAGTCGTGGACGACTCTGTGGTTGTGGCGCTCATCTCGCTTTACTGGCCGAGGGAGCCGACATTTGTCCGCAGACAGTTTTTCCAGGTCATGTGGCCAGCATGACTAAACCGCTTCTGGCGTCCAGTCGTGGACGACTCTGTGGTTGTGGCACTCATCTCGTTTTACTGGCCGAGGGAGCCGACATTTGTCCGCAGACAGTTTTTCCAGGTCATGTGGCCAGCATGACTAAGCCGCTTCTGGCGAAACCAGAACAGCGCATGGAAATGCCGTTTAGCTTCCTGCCAGAGTGGTTCCTATTTATCTACTTGCACTTGACGTGCTTTCGAACTGCTAGGTTGGCAGGAGCAGGGACCGAGGAACGGGAGCTCACCCTGTCACGGGGATTCGAACCGCCGACCTTCCGATCGGCAAGCCCACGGCTCAGTGGTTTAACCCACAGTGCCACCCGCGTCCCTTCCCTATACCACTTTACTTTGAAAGAAAAAAGTGGTTTCTGCTTCATCTACTGCCCTCATCTCTTGCTTTTTAAAATTCTTAATAAATCTTCACACAATTTGGCTCTTGGGATCTGTTGTGTGCTTATTCCAAACTAGGATTCTGGTAATATCCCATGTGCCTGCCCTGCATAGGTACCTTATCAGCTACGTAGACTAGCTGGCTGTCGTCCACTCCGAGGATGATCGTAGCCAAAGCTTTCTCATCCTTTTCAAGCTGGGCCTCTGCTAGTGCCAGCTTTTCATCGTCGTCCTCATCCTCCTCAGGGGGCTGTGGTGGCTCTTCCACCACTTTCCACAGGCCCTCACGCTTGAGGAAGTGTTGCATGCGGACCGACCAGGTGCTGTAGTTCGTGGCCGTCAGCTTCTCCAGCAACACGCCAGTTCTGGACTGCTCCATCCCTGCAGCTCACCTCCAGCACCCACGGCTAGATAACTGCCACCTGTACTCTTGCGCAGCGGAAGCGTGCTGGGCCCATAACCCTGTCGCGCATTCCACGCGGCGTTTTCAACGAAACACTAAGAGTTCCAGGTTTTTCAGTGCAGTCCTTTTTTAATGTGAGCTATATACAGGCATTTACAAAAGAAACAGTCCATACAGAGTACTTACAAACGAATACTCTCCACCACAGCACCACTACACTACAGCACAACCACCACACCCCCTGTTAAACAGGCTTTCCTTTTTAAAACAGGTGATAGCCAATTACACTAATCACACTCCTGCTGAGTCACTCTGACCCAGCAGAGTATTGCATCATCCTGTTGAAGCCTGCAGACTTATCCAGTATCCTGCGAATCCCAACAAAAAGCGGGGGATTCCATAGGGGAAGGAGCAGCCTGTGCAGAACGCCTAGGTGAGGAAGGTAGCTGGATGCTAGTCCTGTTGTTCCTGATCAGTCAAGACGGATTTGGCTGAGAAGAGCAGGGTGCTTTGGTTCAAAAGAAAAGCATGGCCTCCCAGAATTCACCCCACTTGGGGGTCATAGGGGTTAATAGGGGGCGTGGGCAACATCACTAGATCGCTTGGGTCACAACCAGCCTACCTTATAAGACAGTTGTGCAAGCGATGCCATAAAGAAGCTCTGTTATTCTCTCCCCTTTACTGGGCTGCGGGTGATGCCTCTGTCATCTTCCAGCTACGGTAGCAGAGGCACAGGAGTAGGGGGGCAGTGGTATTACAACTTAGCCCTCAAATTTTCCAACCACGGGACAGCAGGGCACATAGTTCCTGGATCTGCAAATGCTAGAAGTGTACCAGTGCTTACAATTCCAGGTACAGTGGTACCTCGGGTTAAGTACTTAATTCGTTCCAGAGGTCCGTTCTTAACCTGAAACTGTTCTTAACCTGAAGCACCACTTTAGCTAATGGGGCCTCCTGCTGCCGTCACACTGCTGGAGCACGATTTCTGTTCTCATCCTGAAGCAAAGTTCTTAACCTGAAGCACTATTTCTGGGTTAGTGGAGTCTGTAACCTGAAGTGTATGTAACCTGAAGCGTGTGTAACCCGAGATACCACTCCCTGTGGCCCGGGACCTCCAAGATGTTTTTGTCTGAAGACCGTAAGGTCCTCCGTGGGACACACCAGGAGAGGCGGTCCCGTAGGTACGAGGGTCCTAGGCTGTATAGGGATTTAAAGGTTAAAACCAGGTGACAGCCCCTTTAAAAGAAGGAGCACCTGAAACCTGTCTGTTCAGAGTCACAAATATGATTGGAACCACACCTCCTGGCAAATTCCAGTGCAAGTTTCCTTTCTAGGCAGGGTGACCTGTTTGGGTTTTGACACGCTGTTGTTTGCTTCCGCGGTCTGGTCCCGCAGACCTGCCCTACCAGTGATAATAGCTGAAATCATTTCGGTGGGCTGTAATTTGTAGCTTCCCTGCTGCTGTCTCCATGCACGCTGAAAGCATGGGAGAGCGGTGAATAGCAGCTAGTGATAGAGCACAATCATTATACCATCAAAGTCAGTGCGTGGGTGGGGAGACCATGTATGCTTTTATCATCCAGAGAGAAAACGCATTCCGGGGGGAAAAGCCTCTTAAACTCTCCCACGTATTATTATATATCTGCCCAGACATACAAGAAGAAACAAAATGCCTTCAACTACTCATGGGTCGACATAGGTTGTGCCCTATGCATTACAGAATGTACACCTATATCGTAAACTAAACCATTTCGTTCAATGCACATTTGTAGCTTTAATTTCCGTGTGATTCAGTTATGTTTCAAGAATGCTTAGTGGCACTCTTACATTCTTCGGAGTATTGCTGGCTTGTAAAATGGTACAATGCTGTGAAGGTCACAAGGTGAAATGGTGAGGAATCTTTTTTTATATATAATTTTTTATTAGTTTTTTTAAGGTATCATTTTCAACAGTAATTAAACATACTTTTACATCTTATTCAAATTTTTGACTTCCATCAATCCTGTCTGAAAATTTTCCAATCTAATCTCTCAGTATGCATTTCTTATCTTCCCTATTACATTTTAAACTCACAACCAATATCTCTATCTTTTTCTGCTTTGTAACACTTCGTATATTTCTCCTTACAAAACTTGTTGTAGTCCTACTAGCGTAATTTGTTGATTACAGTTGCTCTTCAAATAATTCATATACTTCTTCCAGTCTTCTGTGAATCTCTGGTCTCGCAGGTTTCGAATCCTTCCTGTCATTTTGTCCAATTCTGCATAGTCCATTAATTTTGTCTGCCATTCTTCTTTCGTCGGAATTTCTTCTTGTTTCCATTTCTGGGCTAACAATACTCGAAATGGTGAGGAATCTTAATTCATCTACTGTCTTAATTTCAGGTTGCAATGTCTCGTACCATCGGCGTTCCACGATCCAGTGTCCTTAAGCTCAGTTTGCTGGCTTTGCTGCTATTTGTAACGAGTTTCCCTTCGTGCTTAAACGACAGAGTTGCAGTGAGTATCTTTCATAACTGAATCTTGAGAAAGTACAGGGAAAGTTAACTAATCAGAATTCATTTGTGCCGGCAAGGTGGGTTTACCCATTTGTATTCCTTTGGGGTTTTAACTCTCTGTCTCTGTCTGTTTGTCTAGCACAGGAGAAAATCCTGTGTTTTCAATGCAAATATTTAATCAGCTATTTAACTGAGTGCTTAAAAGGCATTTATTCTAGCTGGCTGTATACAGTCCTAAGATGGGCGGGGTATAAATAATAATTTATTTATTCATTTATTTATTTCCAAAGGAATTTGCTCTCACAGAAAAAGTTGGTGATTCGAAGGAAGAGGACAGTCAAGAGGGAGTGGTGGAGGAAAACGATTTTGATTCTGAAGACTTGGAAGTATTCTACCCGACGAATCAATGGCAAACTGTCCGGCCAGGTAATTTAAAGTTGGCAAAGATTTTTATTTTTTTATGTAATTTTTGCTACTCAAGAGAAACTGCAATGAAACGGGTAGCAGATGCATTCTACTACACCCTGTACCAAAAAATGCCAATAATTTTTCAGTTTAATCCCAATTCTGTCAGGAATAGCCTATTTTGGATTCTCGTTATTCATAGAGAATATCTTTCCTCCCCAAAATCAACAGCATAATTGCATATAAATTTACTCACATATATCTACTTAAACAGCCCAGTGACAGAGGGAAATGGTTAAACTAAATATGAAATAATTTAGTGAATGTTCAGAAGGGCACTGTTATCTAAAATATTGTTGTTGTTTGCTCTCCTGTCTCTGAGCAGGGAGAGCCTTCAGGGAATCGGTGGATTTCTTGGGTTAGATTAATTTGGAGTACAGGTCACTGGAGGGATGTGGGTGGCGTTGTGGTATAAACCACTGAGCCTCTTGGGCTTGCCGATTGGAAGGTTGGTGGTTCGAATCCCTGCGACGGGGTGATCTCCCGATGCTCTGTCCCAGCTCCTGCTAACCTAGCAGTTCAAAAGCACGCCAGTGCAAGCAGATAAATAGGTACCGCTGCGGCGGGAAGGTAAACAGCATTTCCATGCGCTCTGGTTTCCTTCACAGTGTCCCGTTGCACCAAAAGCGGTTTAGTCCTGCTGGCCACATGACCCGGAAAGCTGTCTGTGGACAAACGCCGGCTCCCTTGGCCTGAAGCGAGATGAGTGCTGCAACTCCAGAGTTGCCTTTGACTGGACTTAACTGTCCAGGGGTCCTTTACCTTTACTTTTACCTTACATGTCACTGGAGGCAGACATTGCCTTCTGTGAAGTAACGTTTATTTACATGCATACATAGGCCAGACATAAGATGGAAGGCTTGCAGCATTAACTCTCCCCCATCAGGTTTCTAACGGGACCACCAAAAACATCACTTTGGATTCTGCACAGAGAGCAAGTCAGGCCTTTGTTTCTTTTTCAGATCCACATGCAAACACATGCCTGCCTCGCCTCACTTTCCAGAAGGTTCTCCAGCTAATTAGTTCCTATGGCAGCACACAGTCCCAAGCTTACATAACAAAGCAGATACAGTGGTACCTCGGGTTAAGTACTTAATTCGTTCCGGAGGTCTGTACTTAACCTGAAACTGTTCTTAACCTGAAGCACCACTTTAGCTAATGGGGCCTCCTGCTGCCGCTGCAGCACGATTTCTGTTCTCATCCTGAAGCAAAGTTCTTAACCTGAAGCACTATTTCTGGGTTAGCGGAGTCTGTAACCTGAAGCGTATGTAACCTGAAGCGTATGTAACCCGAGGTACCACTGTACTTATCAGACCTGGCTGGGTCTAGTTCAGGGGTCAGCAAACTTATTGCGCCTCGGGCCGGTGTCTCCAGCGCCGATCGCGTGGCGGACCAGAGAGCAGGGGAGCGCGCGTCCATACTCGTGCGCACACACTATTTCCGGCGCACTTCCAGGTGGGAGGAGCACCGGAAATAGCTTGTGCGCTTGTGCATGGGCCTCCTACGACCCGGATGTGCACCGGAAACAATGCATGCGCACAAGCTATTTCCAGTGCTCCTCAGAAGTGGGCAGCTGCGCCGCGCCAGTAAAAGCGGGCGGTGGCGGCAGGCGGCGGGGGTCTCCGTGGGCCGGATAAATGAGTCCCTCAGGACTTATCCGGCCTGCGGGCCTTAGTCTGGGGACGCCTGGTCTAGTTGCTTAGCAATGAAACTGGATTGACCATTTAAGAAGTCCTCCCACCCCTCAAAAAAAATAAAAAATAAAAAAGGCTCAAAGGAGAGGTTGTCATTGAAATTCTACTCAATATTGATCCAGAGTAGATTCCAATGTATAGTCAGCAGAGTAACAATTTAAACACATTGCGGAGTCCCCCCCCCCCCCCAAAAAAAGACCAGAGGCATTTCATCCACAGAGCTTTACTGCTGAAGACAAATGAGCATAATGGTCACAAATCCAAAACATTCAGGATTGACATTGTGCTTAAGAAATCCAGTTGCAGCAGACTTAACTTAAACGTACAAACTTATAATGGGATGCGGATGGCGCTGTGGGTTAAACCACAGAGCCCAGGACTTGCAGATCAAAAGGTCGGCGGTTCGAATCTCCGCGACGGGGTGAGCTCCCGTTGCTCGGTCCCTGCTCCTGCCCACCTAGCAGTTTGAAAGCACGTCAAAGTGCAAGTAGATAAATAGGTACCGCTCCAGCAGGAAGGTAAACGGCATTTCCGTGCACTGTTCTGGTTCCCCAGAAGCGGCTTAGTCATGCTGGCCACATGACCCGGAAGCTGTACGCTGGCTCCCTCGGTCAATAAAGCGAGATGAGCGCCGCAACCCCAGAGTCGGCCACGACTGGACCTAATGGTCAGGGGTCCCTTTACCTTACAAACTTATAATAAGTTTAGATCTTAACGCTATGTACGGAGCATCACACCAGAACGAAAAGAGATAGAAAGAAAGTGAAACCCAGGATTCCTTCTGGCCTCACTATTACAGTCAACATGACCTGGACAGAAAGAGATAAGAGAAGCCGTTTAAACCAGCTGTACTCAGCTTCTTTGAAGGAATAACCCAAACATCAGTAACCTTCTGCTTGTTTCCCTCACACAGAGAAGCTTTCAGAATCCTCCTTAATTAAGTAGATGTGACCCCATGTTTCACTGACTTTGACTTCAGTCATGTTTCATGATTTCTAATTCGCTGCCTTTTGCTGTATAATTTTGGTAGAAAATGTTGGTCTTGAAATGAAACACTGAGAAGAAGAAATGTGTGCTAATTTATATATCTATATTATTATTTGCAGGTCAGGCTGTTCCTGCTGGCTTACATGTGCAATTAAATCTTCAGACAGGAGAAAAATTAGCCAAGCTTCCAGATAATGAAAATAAGAAAAGTGACATGAAAGACCCTCAAAAAAGTAAAGGGTAAGGTAGCTTCAGGCAACTCGTCTTTTTCTAAGCAGAAAGCAAATGAACTTCTGTTTTCCCTGTCGTCCTTTGAGGACGGTTTGGGATTTCCATAGAGTCAGGTGGGCAACCTGTGACACATTGTGGTTTGTGGGGCCTCCAGCCTTGTTTTTCGCAGTTCCCTGATGCTTCCCAGAGCTGCTCCATTCTTCCATTCTGTCAGTGGACAGGATCGTTGGTGTGTGAGTCCCAACTCTGGGTTCCTTTCTCTCCCATCTAAGTCTTCCTGCATCTTCACAACAGCAGCAGCAGTCTAGCCCTCTCTTGGTGAAATCCCGTGACAGGAGTAATAATAATAATAATAATAATAATAATAATAATAATAATAATTTATTATTTATACCCTGCCCATTTGGCTGGGCTTCCCCAGCCACTATGGGCGGCTTCCAAAAAAATATTAAAATACTGTATTACATCAAACATTAAAAGCTTCCCTAAACAGGGCTGCCTTCAGATGTCTTCTAGAAGTCTGGTAGTTGTTGTTCTGTTTGACATCTGGTGGGAGGGCGTTCCACAGGGCAGATGCCACTACCGAGAAGGCCCTCTGCCTAGTTCCCTGTAACTTGGCTTCTCGCAATGAGGGAACCGCCAGAAGGCCCTCGGTGCTGGACCTCAGTGTTCGGGTGGAACGATGGCGGTGGAGACGCTCCTTCAGATATACTGGACCGAGGCCGTTTAGGGCTTTAAAGGTCAGCACCAACACGTTGAATTGTGCTCGGAAACGTACTGGGAGCCAATGTAGGTCTCTCAGGACTGGTGTTATGTGGTCTTGGCGGCCACTCCCAATCACCAGTCTGGCTGCCGTGTACTGGATTAGTTGTAGTTTCCGGGTCACCTTCAAAGGTAGCCCCACGTAGAGCGTATTGCAGTAGTCCAAGCGGGAGATAACTAGAGCATGCACCACTCTGGCGAGGCACTCTGGGAATGGGAGATTGGCAGATAGCTGAGATGAGCCTGTTGACGACTCTTAACGACTGTAGTAGGTCTTACAGGAAAAGGCAAGGGGTGAGAAGGTGATAAATGGCTTAGTCATGTATAATGAGATAAGAATCCAATGTCTTTGTTCAGACCAGGTCTCTCCATGGTTTTAAGTTTGGTAATGAGTTGCAATTCAGCAGCTTCTCTTTCCAGTCTATTCCTTGCCTTTTCCTGTAAGACCTACTACAGTCGTTAAGAGTCGTCAACAGGCTCATCTCAGCTATCTGCCAATCTCCCATTCCCACCATCCTTCTGAGTAATACCCCTCCCCACCTTCTCACTATATAGAAGGGTCTGGCAACTTCTGTTTCAGTGTATCTGAAGAAGTGTGCATGCACACGAAAGCTCATACCAAGAACTAACTTAGTTGGTCTTTAAGGTGCTACTGGAAGGAATTTTTTTATTTAGACTTTCACATGTTCTGGCAGCCACACGGGGTGTCTCACGCTCAACTTCATCTGCTTAGCAGATGTTTTAGGTGTGTCTCAAAGGATGGGCTTCAAGGCTCGTTTCAAGTTCATTATGGCAATATATCAAAATGGATAAGGGGCCAATTTTAGGCAACTCTTCCTCTGCACCTAAGCTCTCCCCTCCAGTTCACCACAGAGTATCCCTCCGCCCTCGGAAGCAACTTTTGAAGAGAGTGGAGGGGGAACCACCGAAAATGGCCCCCCTCTCCATTCTGCTGGGGGATACCTTCTATCGGTGGAGGGACAGCACTCGGATGCCATCCCATGTGATAGGAGCAGGAGGTTCGCTAGGAGCTGGATGTTGTCTCAAATGGAGTTTTTGAATTGCGGGAAATTGAATCAGCTCCTCGCAAGCCAGACCCATAGATAGGAGATCTAGTACAGTGGATGCTTGGGTTGCGAACAGGATCCGTGCTGGATGCACGTTCGCACCCTGCAGCATCTGCAACCTGCAGCAGTGCGACTGTGTACCCGCGCGACTCGGCACATCTGTGCATGCGCAATGCGCAATTTAGTGCTTCTGCGCATGCGCGACCGCCGAAACCCGGAAGTAACCCGTTGTGGTACATCCGGGTTTCGGTGGTCCGCAACCTGAAAAAACGCAACCTGAAGCGTCTGTAACCTGAGGTAGTAAAGGTAAAGGGACCCCTGACCATTAGGTCCAGTCGTGGCCGACTCTGGGGTTGCGGCACTCATCTCGCTTTATTGGCCGAGGGAGCCGGCGTACAGCTTCCGGGTCATGTGGCCAGCATGACTAAGCCTCTTCTGGTGAACCAGAACAGCGCACGGAAACGCCGTTTGCCTTCCCGCCGGAGCGGTACCTGTTTATCTACATGCACTTTGACGTGCTTTCGAACTGCTAGGTTGGCAGGAGCAAGGACTGAGCAACGGGAGCTCACCCCATCGCGGGGATTCGAACCGCCGACCTTCTGATCGGCAAGTCCTGGGCTCTGTGGTTTAACCCACAGCGCCACCCACATCCTGCAACCCGAGGTATGACTGTACAATTTGTTAAGAAACTTTACAAACAGAGGCATTAGGACATAAACTAGGAAAATAAGTCAATACTGTGGATTTTGCTACAGGATGTTGAGAACGCCTGTCCTTTGTTGGGTAGCCAGTTCTCATGAGCCGGTGGGAGCTGTGGTGGCATTCAGGCTTGGCAAATATCGTGGGACTGATCAGTAGAGAAGAGACAACATTGTCAACTTCATATAAACAACTGGCAGAAGAGAGAGATTTCAAGAACTGCAGGGGGAAATCTGAAGATAGAATTAGCAATTCATCAGCCCTCAGCCCTTTCCTCTTGAAAACTCACTCTTTTAAATCTTGCTCTTTCTAAGTTTCAGCCGAAACGGTTGACTGTCAGCAGGCCTCGCCTTTTGAAGTGATCTCTCCCTTCCTCCAAGGGAAATATGAGATATGTGCATCTATACATCTGACAAAGGGAAATTTATTACAGAAGAGCTTGGGCTCATTGATATTACAAACAAGCCAGATGGTGGTGTTCGTGTGTCGCCTTAGTCTTAATCGTATAATTACCACGAGGGAAGTCGGGTTTGCTTGTGATAATCTAGGATGACAAACAGGCTTCTCTCCTGCCCTCCTCCCTTCTGCTTTGAAGATGTGCTTATTTTGGGATGCATTTGAGAATTTGTGCATACGACTTCTAGATTGATATGTCTTTGGGTTGGGATCTGAATAGGGGGAAGCGCTATCCTTTATTTGAGAAGCTGTTTCTCGAGGGAAATTGCCTTTACAGTTCTGAAATTAGCAATGTATCAGGACACATGCATAGTTCAGAAATATCAGTCCTCCTTGTTGTAGCATCTCTCCGGGATCACAGTGGGAGCCTATTTCCAGTCGCTGGGGATTGGGTCTGGCTCCTGCAGCTTGCAGAATGGCTTCTCTGCCACTGAACTACCTTATTTTTCCGTATACAGTGGTACCCCGCAAGACGAACGCCTCGCAAGACGGAAAACCCGCTAGACGAAAGGGTTTTCCGTTTTGGAGGCGCTTCGCAAAACGAATTTACCTATGGGCTTGCTTCGCAAGACGACAGCCCATAGGGAAATCTCCGGGACAGCGGGGAAGCGCATCGCGTCTTCCCCACTGTCCTCGGACCTCCTCCCGCCGCCTGGCATCGGAACGAAGCTCCGATGCCGGGCGGGGGGGGAACGCCTCCTCCCGCCGCCCGGCATCGGAACGAATCTCCAATGCCGGGCGGGGGGGGGGGAACGCCTCCTCCCGCCGCCCGGCATCGGAACGAATCTCCTATGCCGGGCGGGGGGGGGGAACGCCTCCTCCCGCCGCCCGGCATCGGAATGAAGCTCCGATGCCGGGCGGCGGGGCGGGGAACGCCTTCTCCCGCCGCCCGGCATCGGAACGAAGCTCCGATGCCGGGCGGGGGGGGCGGGGACACCTTCTCCCGCCGCCCAGCTTCGGATGGCTTTCCTGAAGACTTGGGGTGGGAGGAGGGTTTTCCTTCCCACCGCCAACATTCAGAATGCTGTTCTGAATGTTGGCGGTGGGGAGGAAAAACCCTCCTCCCACGCAAGCCCCGGGAACAGAGGGAAAGCGCTGCGCGCCTTCCCCTCTGTTCCCGTACCTGTCCTGAAGGCTTGCGGTGTGGAGAAAAGCCCTTCTCCGCACCGCCAGCCTGGCAAGCGTTTTCCCTAGGAACGCATTAATTGATTTTCAATGCATTCCTATGGGAAACCGTGCTTCGCAAGACGAAAAACTCGCAAGAAGAAAAAACTTGCGGAACGAATTAATTTCGTCTTGCGAGGCACCACTGTATAACATGCCATCTCTTTTTTCGGACTCAAAATTGAAAAAATGGGGGGAAATTGCCCAGAGTTGTTGAGCAGTTTTTGGGGGAGATTGCCCAGAGTTGCTGAGCTGTTTTTTTGGAGGGATTGCCCACAATTGCAGAGCGTTTTTCTGGGGATGATTGCCGGGACTCGTTGTGATTTTTTGCGGGGGGTTACCGAAAATTGGGACGTGGGTGGCGCTGTGGGTTAAACCACAGAGCCTAGGACTTGCCGATCAGAAGGTCGGCGGTTCAAATCCCCGCGACGGGGTGAGTTCCTGTTGCTCGGTCCCTGCTCCTGCCAACCTAGCAGTTCGAAAGCACGTCAAAGTGCAAGTAGATAAATAGGTACTGCTCCGGCGGGAAGGTAAACGGCGTTTCCGTGTGCTGCTCTGGTTCGCCAGAAGCGGCTTAGTCATGCTGGCCACATGACCCGGAAGCTGTACGCCGGCTGCCTCGACCAGTAAAGCGAGATGAGCGCTGCAGCCCAGAGTTGGTCACAACTGGACCTAATGGTCAGGGGTCCCTTTACCTTTACCAAAAATCGCTCACCCACAGGACCACCACAGACTATCGCATGGACATCGATGAAGCCACCAATTGTCTGCAGGTTCGCCGAAAGCAAGCGCCAATCACCCGCCCAATTGCCAGTAGCCATCGGACCTTGCCACACCCACCAATCACCCGCAAAAAAGCCGCTGGCAATCTCCTGCTCGCGGCAGCCACCAATTGCCCGTCCCACCTCTCCACCATCCCTGTGTAGGGTATGGGTGTCTGAGCAGGGGATGTGGAATTCTGTGCTGGGAGGGGTTCTGATTGCCTGCTGCATGCTTAGACATGGGGGCAAGGCTTAGAAGCATCCGGGATACGGATAGCAGCCTACCCCTTGTACTTATGGATTTCTTCCTTTTTTAAAAAATCATAATTTTTCATTTCATTTCTATACCGATTTATATTTTTAAGGGTGTGTGTGGAAATTCTCAACCTACATGAAAACATCCAATAAAACAACCCAGAATGAAACATTACAGCGGTAAAGCTAAAGGGACCCCTGACCATTAGGTCCAGTTGTGGCCGACTCTGGGGTTGTGGCGCTCATGTTGCTTTATTGGTCGAGGGAGCTGGCGTACAGCTTCCGGGTCATGTGGCCAGCAGGACTAAGCCGATTCTGGCGAACTAGAGCAGTTCACGGAAACGCCGTTTACCTTCCCGCCGGAGCGGTACCTGTTTATCTATTTGCACTTTGACGTGCTTGTGAACTGCCCGGTGGGCAGAAGCAGGGACTGAGCAACGGGAGCTCACCCCGTCGCGGGGATTCGAACCGCCAACCTTCTGATCAGCAAGCCCTAGGCTCTGTGGTTTAACCCACAGCGCCACCTGCGTCCCGGTATTATATTACACTGGTACCTCGGGTTAAGAACTTAATTTGTTCCGGAGGTTCGTTCTTAACCTGAAACTGTTCTTAACCTGAAGCACCACTTTAGCTAATGGGGCCTCCTGCTGCCGCCGCCCGTTTTCTGTTCTCATCCTGAAGCAAAGTTCTTAACCCGAGGTACTATTTCTGGGTTAGCGGAGTCTGTAACCTGAAGCGTCTGTAACCTGAAGCGTCTGTAACCCAAGGCAGCACTGTCCAGAAGAAAGTAAAATATAAATCACAGAATTGTAGCATTGGAATAACCCACGAGGGTCATGTAGTCCAACCCTGTAAAATGCAGCAATCTTTTGACCCCGTGTGGGGCTCGAACGCACGACCCTGAGATCAAGGGTCTCACGCTCTGCCGACTGAGCTGTCCCAGGAAGAGTGTGCCTTCAACATAATGGACAGGAAATGGAAATATTATCTTAGAGTCAAAATGAAAGATTGCAGAGGGAACTGCAGGAGGAACGGCAGACTTGACTGGCAGATCTGCGTGGTCTGCTTGATGCAAATTTCCTTGGACACTCCCTTACTTTGATTATTTGTTTTAGAAGCTCCCCCCCCCCCCTTTTTGAAGAGTGTGTTCACTGGAACAAAATTTACAAAATAGTGACCCTCCCACCAGATGTCAAAGAGAACAACAACTACCAAGCTTTTAGAAGACATCTGAAGGCAGCCCTGATTCGGGAAGCTTTTAATGTTTGATGTATTATAGTATTTTAATATTCTTTTGGAAGCCGCCCAGAGTGGCTGGGGAAGCCCAGCCAGATGGGCGGGGTATAAATAATAAATTATTATTATTATTATTATTATTTTGTTTTCTAAGATGGACTGGAATGTTTGCTTCCTTATACATGCAAAGCATACACTCAATTATTATTTTTTAATATCTATTTTATTCAGGACTTTCTTGTTTTACAGAAGTGTAGTGCCTCGTATTTTTTTTTCATCTAACATTTTTACAAATCCGTTTCATTTGTTGAGGCATTAGGGGGAGAAGAAAAGAAAAAAGAAAAAAGAAAGGGGGTGGAGAGAGGGAAGATGGATGGGGTGGGGTCGGGTGGCGGTGTTTCTATTATGTTTAATGTATGTAGAGTTTGGTGTCAGCGTTGCTTGTGTTGTTCACTTGTGTTCCTTTGGTGGTGAGAGAGGTTGGGGTTGGCCTAGGGTGTGATGGTTTGCTTGTGATTGGCTGTGGTGGTCTTTGTTTTCGTGTGTGGGTGAGGGTGGGTGGGTGTTTTGGATACACTCAATTTTTTTTTAAAAACCCTCTTCTTCAGTTTTATATTTCTTTTTGTAGGTTTATATGTCTCCTCCCCCCCCCCAAATTGTTTATCTGTTACATTTGAAAATGAGCTTGTTTATGTCAGAGTTTAATATTAAGACTTCCATGACTGTGAACATCTGGCTTTTGCCTTGGGGAGGTGACTAACCTATTTTATTTGTTCCCAGACAAGAGCTTTAGGGAGATGCAATTAGAACTTAGAAACGTTTTAGTGTGTTATCAATTTATGCACTTGGATTGCCAAATTCCAGCTTTTATTATTATTATTATTATTATTATTATTATTATTATTATTATTAACCCAGTAGTAAATGAACGCAAGATCGAACATGGGCTGTCTGTCCTGTGCTAAATAAAGTAATAAACAAGGCCAGGATTTGGGTCGCCCATCAAATATTTGTTTCTTCCTCACTGCGGATCAGTTGTTCATCTGTGTGACGCATGTTTTTGTTTTCTGCAAGGCTGGGGCACATAGATATCGACCCGAGTTCATTCACAACGCAAGAACTCAAGAAGGCTTTGTCTAAAATGAAGAAAAGCATGAAGACAGATGATACACTGGCTCAAAAGGTAGTATCTGAGAAAATGCGACATAGCGTTGAAACATAGCACTGAAAGCATAGCTATTATGTTCTTAGCTCAAAAGGGGGAAAATAGATGAGGGAAGCCTATACTCTGAGGCAAACTCAACTCAAAGCAGAGTTGCTATGGAATTTCGGAGTCGAAAAATCTGCCGCAAATACGGGGCTTCCACTTGAAATTTCATACGAGATTTGTCAAACTATGCTGCCTGGCAAGAAATGGGAAATTCAAGCTTCTAGCATAGAATCCTTTTGTTTCAGCAGACTCCTGAAAATTTCTGCTTTCGTTTTACAGCTGTCTCTCTTTTTTAATTTATTTAATCATTTTTTCGATACAAACAACAACCGCAAAAGACACATACAACAAAAACCATAATAACAACAATAACACAATTTGACAATTCAGATTTGAATACACTGATATACCTATGACTACACCTTTTTTAACAATATTTTCCCACCTCTCTCTCCTCCCCCTACTTCCCACCACTATCCGCCTTATCACTTGAATATTCCTTCCAGATTTCTTCATATTTATCCATTCTTATTTTGCGTCGACATGCAGTTTGTTTGTATGTAGCTAATCTGTCCATATTATCAATCCATGTGCTCAATGGAATCTTTTTGCAGCTCTTCCAATTCATCAAAACAAGTTTTTTTACTTCTAATATAAACACCGTACATCCATATTTTTTTTGACCCCTTGAAATCTTCCACGTTTCTGGAATATAATTCAGAATTCAATTCAACCCCCCTAAATAACAATTTCTTTTTATTACTCTTGCTATAAATATCCTCACTTCGCACCAAAATGATCTTCTCATCGGGCAGTTAATCATCATATGTACTAAGTTTGCATTTTTACTTCCACATCTCCAGCAGTTGTCTTCACTTGTTATTTTCTTCTGGTATAGTTTTATAGTTTTGCTGGAGTCCAGTGGACTCTGAATATTATTTTATGTTGAATAAGTCTTAGTCTTACATCCATAGAGGCTATTTCTGTTTTTATACTTGACTCCCATATATCATTTGTTACCTGTACCCCTAACGCTTCCCTCCATTTTTGTCTATCCTATTCTAAATCATATTTCTTCCTGTTGAGTGGTGTTGTTGTTTAGTTGTTTAGTCGTGTCCGACTCTTCGTGACCCCATGGACCAGAGCACGCCAGGTACTTCTGTCTTCCACTGCCTCCCGCAGTTTGGTCAAACTCATGCTGGTAGCTTCGAGAACACTTTCCAACCATCTCGTCCTCTATCGTCCCCTTCTCCTTGTGCCCTCCATCTTTCCCAACATCAGGGTCTTTTCCAGGGAGTCTTCTCTTCTCATGAGGTGGCCAAAGTATTGGAGCCTCAGCTTCAGGATCTGTACTTCCAGTGAGCACTCAGGGCTGATTTCCTTAAGAATCAATGGGTTTGATCTTCTTGCAGTCCATGGGACTCTCAAGAGTCTCCTCCAGCACCATAATTCAAAAGCATCAATTCTTTGGTGATCAGCCTTCTTTATGGTCCAGTTCTCACTTCCATACATCACTACTGGGAAAACCATAGCTTTTACTATACGGACCTATGTTGGCAAGGTGATGTCTCTACTGTTGAGTAGGGTTTTATATAGTGCAAGTGTAGAGTTTTTTGTTTTGGTTGCAGAGATTAAATCTTGTAGCAGCATGGGTGTTTTACAGCTTTCTCTCTTTTCTAGCGAGGTGTGGTATGGAGGGAAGCAAATGGCCCTCTCACGTTAATTAACAAATCCGGCTTCCGCATTTAGATGCATTACCTGGCTCTGGTTTTGTGAAAATCTGTGGTGGAATTGAGGAAATATTGGGCTTCAGTAACCCAATACCCTGTGGGTTCAGCCTGGATGGCCAATAAAATCCAGACTCAAACAGGACGTTTCACAACCTCAGCCAGCAAGTAGTTGAGGGATGGCAGACCAAATATGAAGAAGCGGAAGCATTTATATTCTTATATACTGTCCATAGGCGACAGTGCTTTCTTCTACTAGCTTATATGGATTTAATCACATGGCATAGCAACTATCTTATCTTTCCTTCCTTCCCTTGTCCTTGACGGTTGTAGGAATAGCTCACGCGTACATGATCGTTTGGGACATGGGTGGTGCTGTGGGTTAAACCACAGAGCCTAGGACTTGCTGATCAGTAGGCCGGCGGTTCAAATCCCTGTGACGGGGTGAGCTCCCGTCGCTCGGTCTCTGCTCCTTCCAACCTAGCAGTTCGAAAGCACACCAGTGCAAGTAGATAAATAGGTACCGCTCCGGCGGGAAGGTAAACGGCGTTTCCATGCGCTGCTCTGGTTCGCCAGAAGTGGCTTAGTCATGCTGGCCACATGACCCGGAAGCTGTACGCCGGCTCCCTCCGCCAATAAAGTGAGATGAGTGCCGCAACCCCAGAGTTCGCCACGACTGGACCTAATGGTCAGGGGTCCCTTTACCCTTACATGTTCGTTCAGCCCTTCTCCCTAACACTTTGATGGTAACTGGAAGCAGTGTGTACAAAACTGAATAAGTTAAAGAGGATTTAGGGGGAAAAAGAAAAGAAACTTGGGCAGCAAACCGCAACAGGAAATGCTCTGCTTTCTCCCGGGAGCTTTCCGTTTCCCTCATCAAAGCTTCAGTTTCCCTGCCAAGGTGCTGGTGGGACTCTGGCGCAGATGTTTAACTGATATCAATCACGGCCAGTCCATCATTTGAAAAAATAAGACTTTGCCCCAAAACGGCAACACCCTGAGACCTCCGGTTAAAGGGCAGTATACAGTAAATAAATAAACTAAATAAATAAACTAGATATTCTGTTCTGGTGACTGTAACCTTGGTTTAAAGAGCCATTTGGCATCTAGCTTGTGTATCGTGAGTTTCTAACGCTGCACTTGAGGCAAATCATAAGAGTGGTCTTAAGAGAGACAGTGATGACATTGTTTTACTTGGTCGAATATCCTAACCTTTCTAGTAATTATCCATGAATTGCCAGAAAACCAGTCCTGAGTGATGGAATACTCCAGTTTGCATGGCAAGAGGTGCTGGTTTTTTTCATCATTTTGATAGGCTGCCTCCAGTTCAACCTATTGTTGTTGTTTAGTCGTTTAGTCGTGTCCGACTCTTCGTGACCCCATGGACCAGAGCACGCCAGGCACTCCTGTCTTCCACTGCCTCCCGCAGTTTGGTCAAACTCATGCTGGTAGCTTCGAGAACACTGTCCCACCATCTCGTCCTCTGTTGTCCCCTTCTCCTTGTGCCCTCCATCTTTCCCAGCATCAGGGTCTTTTCTAGGGAGTCTTCTCTTCTCATGAGGTGGCCAAAGTATTGGAGTCTCAGCTTCAGGATCTGTCCTTCCAGTGAGCACTCAGGGCTGATTTCCTTCAGAATGGAGAGGTTTGATCTTCTTGCAGTCCATGGGACTCTCAAGAGTCTCCTCCAGCACCATAATTCAAAAGCATCCATTCTTCGGCGATCAGCCTTCTTTATGGTCCAGCTCTCACTTCCATACATCACTACTGGGAAAACCATAGCTTTAACTATACGGACCTTTGTTGGCAAGGTGATGTCTCTGCTTTTTAAGATGCTGTCTAGGTTTGTCAGCCTATTAGACTTCATAAACTGAGGGAGGTACTTAACAACCTACAGCAGAAGTGGTTATCCTCTGGTCCTCCAGATGTTGTTGAGACTCCTTTTTTCATATTTTTTTTATTAGCTCTGAAACATTTAACCAATTCAATTTCAATACAATATTCCCTTAAGGTTCCCATTCTTACTTCCATGATGTTTCTATTCAAATCTGCTGCCATGAATGTAATATTTCTCTAAAACATAAATCCTACATTACATTCCTTTATCAATCTCATTCCTTTGCTTATATTTCAAGTCCTGCCTGCGATTTCATTTTACTATAATATTTTCCTCAGATAATCCAAAAAGGGTCTCCATTCTTTTCTTCTTCTTTGTCTCTTATTTTTGCCATCTCCACATTGTCCAATAATTTCAAAATCCATCCCTCTTTTGATGGAACTTCTTTCCATTTCTGTGCATACAGAATTCTGGCTGCGGTAGGAGCAAACCTAAATAGCTTAACCAATTTTGGGGGGACCCCTGTGCCTATTATTCCCAAAAGAAATGCTTTAGGCTTTTTTGGGGAATGACTTCTTCCTCACCATCTTCTTCAATTCATTATGTATCATTTCCCGAAAGTCCACCACACATGGAAAAAGATGTTGAGACTCCTCACTCGCAACTGCTCCAGCCAGCATGGTCAGTGGCCATGGAAGACGGGCGTTTTAGTTCAGCAGTGTCTAGGAATGCCAAAAATCCCCACCCACCCCCAGCCTTAGGGAATGGAGTCTAATTTTTTCAGTTCCCTTGCTACAAAACATTAGCAAAATGAGCCACGGCTGCCAATTAAGAGTTGGTTCCTTAGGAATTCATTATCATTTTTCAATGCTTTGGGGCCTGGCTGTGACGTCAAAAGGTACTGTAGGCTCATGGAAGGTGTTTTTTTTGCTCTTTAAGTGGGGCTCTTGAACCTTATATTTTTTTTCATTTTAGGAAGAGGCTCTTAAATCAGCAAAAATTCGGAAGCTATAATGCAGCCCCTCCACCTTGGCCCATTAATACTCATTAATATGAAGCTCAATTATTCCCTGAATGCTTAGGGTTAAAGATGACGTTACTGGAAATTGTCAGTTAAAATGTATTGGGAATAGTCTCCAGCCCCTTGTGTGTGAAAGTTTGGAGGAAGTCCCAGCCGGCTTTTAGGGAAAAGACATCTTGTCGTGTTTGATTTCCAGGAGCTGTGTGTGAGGGACGAGATTTCACAGGAGAGCACCTAATTTCCCTTTCTGATGTCAGTTGGGTAACCTAATCTGTTAAGCATTTTTAATTAACTATCTTGTAAGAGCTGCAAATAGAATCTAAAGAAAACATAATTAGTAAATAATGAGGAGTGTTGCTTTCTGTTTGCAAATCACAGTTCTTGTCTTTTCACTGCATTCTGGCAGCTGCTTGACTTTGAACTTGGAGAAAGTCATTTTCCTTCTCTTGAGGCTCCAGTCCTAAAACTACCGTAATTCATATGTTTAATATCACCTGTTGCAGGTGCTGCTGAATGTTTAAGTCGCGGTCTACTCGTATGTGAGCAGTGCGACAGATGAGGCTTGTGCAATACTGCAGCTCAGCTCCTGTGAGCAAGGTGTAGACCATAGGTCTGAGCGCAGCTTTGGAGAGAGTAATGGGAAGCAGTGGGAGGTCAGAAGAATTAATGCAACCTGCCTCCCCACAGCTGCTTTTAAGTTTAAAACAACCATAAGATCCAGTCAGGGATGTGGGTGGCACTGTGGGTTAAACCACAGAGCCTAGGACTTGCTGATCAGAAGGTCGGCGGTTCGAATCCCTGTGACGGGGTGAGCTCCCGTTGCTCGGTCCCTGCTCCTGCCAACCTAGCAGTTTGAAAGCACGTCAAAGTGCAAGTAGATAAATAGGTACCACTCCGGCGGGGAAGGTAAACGGCGTTTCTGTGCGCTGCTCTGGTTCGCCAGAAGCGGCTTAGTCATGCGGGCCACATGACCCGGAAGCTGTATGCCGGCTCTCTTGGCCAATAGAGCGAGATGAGCGCCGCAACCCCAGAGTCGGTCACGACTGGACCTAATGGTCAGGGGTCCCTTTACCTTTACCTAAGATCCAGTCACATATCTTCCATCTTGTTTTGTCCCTTAGATTATCTAGTTGCATCTTCAGCATGCATAGAATTATACATGTTTTTTGCTGAGTTAACAGAGGTTACTCATATATACCTAAACACAAACAAAATAATTAACTTTGGCGGTGTTTTAATTTTGGTGTGTGCTATTTCGATTTGTTTTCCCCTTGATTCCAAGGCTCATCAGGAAGATGTCAGGAGAAGGTTCCGTCCCATTGAAAAACTTAAGGAAGAGTTCAGAGAGCTCAACCTGCAGCTAGAAACAGACTTTGAAATTATGTTTAAATTAATCAACAAATTCAACAGTTCCACTTCGACGCTGGAGGAGAAAATAACAGCACTTCATGATCTCGAATACTACGTTCATCAGGTAAGAAGATTTTTTAAAAGAAACATTGGCAGCTGGTGTGCAATGTACCGGGAATGTGGAATCGTAAAAATAGATTTCTTGCAGTACCAGATGTTGCAGAATTGTGGCTCCCAGCTTCTTCACACAAGGCATTTTACCTAGACAGATGAACACAGTTGTAAGCGTTTGGGTGTAAACACTGTTGTGTGTGAAATTGTGTAAGTGGATTGTAAACATTTGGAACGCGACATTTTTAGATGCCAAGTCTTCATTGAACGCAACAATGAAGAGTCTTTAATTTGTGCCAGGGCGTGCCAAAATTCATTGTTGTAATTTATTTGTTTTTGAGTGCCAGGGCTTATCACCTGGGACGCATAAAGTAATGTGGAAAGTGAAGTTGCCACTGGATTCTCCTAGGCTCGACGAGACGCTTTTGGCTTACGTGGTACACAGCTTTTAGGCTGCTCTGAGCTTTGGCATCCACCCTTTTATAAATTAATCATGGGTTCCTTGTTTGCCCAAAAGGAAAGTGTTCCAGAGCAGTGTTCATTTAGGACTTCAGTCCTAAGTGCGCTTAGTCAAAAGCAAATTGCACTAAAATCTACGGGCCTTAAATCTAGGTAAACATGTATGAGTTAATGCTGGTGCTGCTGCAAGAATTTCCCCGAGAGCAGAATGCAAAGTGAATTTTCGCTGGTGTACCTTAGGCAGAATATATGAGGAATTTGAAAAGGGAAACCAAAAGAGGGTTCTGTTGATTCTTGTACCCTAGCCTAGGCCATAGGTAAAGGCAAAGGGACCCCTGACCATTAGGTCCAGTCGTGGCCGACTCTGGAGTTGCGGTGCTCATCTCGCTTTATTGGCCGAGGGAGCCGGCGTACAGCTTCCGGGTCATGTGGCCAGCATGACTAAGCCGCTTCTGGGGAACCAGAGCAGCGCACGGAAGCGCCGTTTACCTTCCCACCAGAGCGGTACCTATTTATCTACTTGCACTTTGACGTGCTTTCGAACTGCTAGGTTGGCAGGAGCAGGGACCGAGCAACGGGAGCTCACCCTGTTGCGGGGATTCGAACCGCCGACCTTCTGATTGGCAAGTCCTAGGCTCTGTGGTTTAACCCACAGCGCCACCTGCTTCCCATGCCTAGGCCATAACCTAGCTTAAATTTCCCTTGTGCATTCATTCCTCTTGTAGGTTTTGTAGACTGCTAGCCTACCATCGGCCTTTCCTATGCTGAACTGACCCAAGTTCTCGGCCCATGATAAATTCTCAACTCCAGCTATCATTTTAGTTCTGTTCCTTTGCACTTTGTATAGCTGGAATGCAACCTTGAACCTGAGCAATCTGGACCCAGTGGTTCATATATGGCCTCTCCTGTGCTGTGTGAGAAAAGTACCGCTCCCTCCCTGTTCTTCTTAGACAGGCCTGCCGGAATTTGTCATGGCTAAAATGCCCAGCCTTAGTTAGCGTGTCACATTGTCGGCTCAGTCATCTTACGATCAATATCTCAAGTCCTCTTTCCACCTCATTTGTTCTGGTTGATGAGTTTCTAGTCAATAATACAAATGCTTATTGCCAGTCCCCAAGTATTTCTGACTCTCTAACCCTGCCTGTTAAATTAAAATAGAAAACATTTTGTATTGGTAAGAGACATCGAACTCAGGCTCCCGACTATGGTCTCCTAGAGAAATAATTTTTCATCTTTGTTTGATAGCGTTGTTCCTTTCAGTAAGAGGAAGCTTTCAGTAAGCTAACCATGTTTTGGTTTTCAGTGATTCCTTCTGTATTTGATGGTTGTAACAGGATTGGGTCCGGAGTTCCTTTGAGTGGAACTCTGCTCACAGGAAACTTCTACTGGAGTTTATGGTAGCGTAAAGGTGGGGTTTTTTGTTGCTCCCTGCTCCCCCCACAGCTTCTAGTTGAGAGACCTTCTAGAAGTGTGGGGGATTGCAGGGGGAATGGGCAAAAATCACCTCCCACCCTTTCCCTAGTGCTAGATGTTGCTGGGTATTGATTCTTTCAGTAAATGAAAGGAGTTATTCTGCAAAACAACACTCTGGATCCCTTTGTATCTTGTATTATTGTATCTTCAGAATTCGAACATGATGTTCCTGTAGCGAGACGGCATCATACGATTCAAGGCAAGAGGTTTTTGCTTTGCCTTTAATCTTTTTTAAGTCAATGGAACAGGTTTTGATCATGATTGTTGTACTTTGTGTGTAAATTCTGAATAGAAAAATCAACACCCACCCTTACGTGTAAATGCACAAATCGTTGCTTGAATGTGGAACAACTTATTTTATAGGTGGACAATGCAAAAGATTTGCTTTCCATTGGTGGTCTCCAGCTTTTGATTAATGGACTGAACAGCACGGAGCCGTTGGTGAAGGAATATGCGTCCTTCGTCCTGGGAGCTGCACTGTCCAGGTGAGTAATTGTGTGGATACAATAATAATAATAACAATAAATTTTATTTATACCCCGCCCTCCCCAGCCAAGGCTGGGTTCAGGGCGGCTAACAAGCAATAAAAAAAACAAGTTGAATGAATACAACAGGATTAAAATACAACATTAAAACATTAAAATGCAGCCTCATCACAGGAGGAAAAGGGGGGGAAAAAGAGGGAGAGGGAATCAAACTGGCTCCAAGCCAAAGGCCAGGCGGAACAACTCTGTCTTACAGGCCCTGCAGAAAGAAATCAGATCCTGCAGGGCCCTGGTCTCATGAGACAGAGCGTTCCACCGGGCCGGAGCCAGAGTTGAAAAGGCCCTGGGCTCTGGTTGAAGCCAATCTAACTTCCTTAGGGCCTGGGACCACTAGGGTGTTGCTATTTATGGACCTTAAGGTCCTCCGTGGGGCATACCGGGAGAGGCGGTCCCGTAGGTACGAGGGTCCTAGGCCGTGAAGGGCTTTAAAGGTCAAAACCAGCACCTTAAACCTGGCCCTGTAACCCACCGGGAGCCAGTGCAGCTGGAAAAGCACTGGGTGAATATGCTCCCATGGCAGAGACCCCGTGAGGAACCTCACTGCAGCATTCTGTACCCGCTGGAGTTTCTGGGACAGCTTCAAGGGCAGCCCAGTGTACAGCGACTTACAGTAGTCAAGCCTGGAGGTGACCATCGCATGGATCACTGTGGCCAGGTCGGGGCGGGAAAGGTAAGGGACCAACTCCTTGATGCAGTTGAGAAAGAATGTGGCAGGCTAGATTAACCTTAAGAAATGGCCTGTAATAGTCTCCCTCATTAGACAGGGTGGGCACAGATTCGGCCGCCGTGCTGTGTGGTCAACTGCTTGGTGCTCCTCAATGTCAGAATTAGTAATTTCAGAAAAGATTAAAGATGCCCTGTGGTTACTGGGCAACTGCGCAAGGCTACTTACTGGTCTTAAAATTGACCAAACAGGTGCCCTGTGGCTTCAGTGTGACTTAGCAGAAAGGAGTGACCTCATTCAGTTGCTCAGGTAGAGCTTTCCAGGATGCCAGGTATATTTCACAGCAAAGAAACAAGATGCTGGAGCAGAGACTATGGTAATCACTTGGTGATTCATTTTAAAAATGAAAATAAAAATAAATGTCTTGCTGAAAGGATTCAAGGCCCTTCAGAAAGCTAACGCCGAATGATAACGTATGCTGTACCAACGTAGAGAAGCGTTGCTTGAATAAGATTTCCAGAGAGGGCAAAGTCCTGTTGCAGGTCATATATGCACCTTTCGGGTTTTTCCTTCTTGAAGCGAAGTACTGAACCACTTCAGCTTTAGAATGTCTCGCGTCCACTAAGATTTTAATTTGCCATAGGACTCCTTTAGTTTATGCTGATGTAGCATGGATAGTAGAACGTGTTCCAGTTTGGTCTCCCCCCCCCCTCTTTTATTGAAGAAGAACAGTGTGTGTGTGTTTGAATGATTTTATTTTTCGTTTTACAATAATCACACAAATACACATATACTAAAATACAACTAATTGATTCTACTTCCCTCCTCCCCCTCAGTGGTTTCTTATACTTTCACCTTTACTACTGCAGATCCCAATTAATTCTGTTTATTGATTACTCCTTAGACTACACACATACACACACACACACACACACACACACACACATATCACTGCTCGATTCATATTAATCCTGCTGATGAATTAAGTTGTTTGCAATAGTTTTTCAAATAGTCTATAATGTTTTTCTTCTTCTTTTTCTTCTTGGTTTCTCATTCTTCCAGTAAAGGTAAAGGGACTCCTGACCATTAGGTCCAGTCGTGACCGACTCTGGGGTTGCGGCGCTCATCTTGCCTTATTGGTCAAGGGAGCCGGCGTACAGCTTCCGGGTCATGTGGCCAGCATGACTAAGCCGCTTCTGGTGAACCAGAGCAGCGCACGGAAACGCCGTTAACCTTCCCGCCAGAGGGGTACCTATTTATCTACTTGCACTTTGACGCGCTTTTGAACTGCTAGGTTGGCAGGAGCAGGGACCGAGCAACGGGAGCTCACCCCGTTGCGGGGATTCGAACCGCCGACCTTCTGATTGGCAAGTCCTAGGCTCTGTGGTTTAACCCACAGCGCCACCCGCGTCCCTTTCTTCCAGTAAGTTCCGCCATTTCCATCTGTTTTGTCTGCCAGTCCTCCTTGGTAGGAACAGTTTCTCATTTCCATCTCTGAGCACAGAACGGGATATTTTAATGCCGTCATCATTACAGAGTGGAGGGGATATATGAATTGAAAACGTCTAGTAAACCAGATAAGTAGCTGGGTTCCTATCAAGGCTATTTGGCAAGCCAACATGGCAGTGATGTGGGATTGAGGATTGGCGTGATCGCTCTGTGGTATTATGGCAGTGGACAAAGCTGTATTGTAACTTTTGAATAAATGTGTTTAGATGGATGGATGGATGAATAACAAACGTGCCCACTAATACCAATTGGTGGGAATAGATTGCTGTTGCTCCACACTGTAGTGGCACGTAAGCCATGGGTCAAAGTGGTTGTGAGTGTTGTTGACCTTCTACCTGAGTCCTTTAGGATCTGTTATTTATTAGCCACCGATAAGCTCCCACTTACTAAATATCATCAGTACTTGTGTGACTTCCGGTGGCATTACATGTCTGAGAGGCTACCTTGCATTCTATTGCAAGGTAATGCCGTCAAAGGCAATATTAAGACACTTCCTGTCCATTTTATTCTTAAATTTCATTTGAAGCTTTTTGTTCCAGAATCCTCTGCTTTCGGCCTGGGACTTCATTAGCGCTTTTTATGGAATAAGGAAAATTTCCCGTGCTGCTGAAATTCTTTCGGCTACCAAACAACCTTCACACCTGCCAGAAATGCTTTTTTTTTTTAAAAAAAATCAATAGAGAAATTAAGTACTGGGCAGTGGAAAGAAACGCAAGCCTTATTGATTTACAGCGTACTCTTATGCATAAATCTACTTGGAAATAAGTCCTGCTGAGTTCGGTGGGACTTATTACCAGGTAATTGCATGTATAGGGTTGCAGCCTTTGTGAACTGCCTAGAAAATGGCTGAAATTCATGTCATGTACCCAAAGTAATGGCAAATGTAAGCCACATTGTGGGCTCTTCAGTGTAGAGGACTGAATCCATGAAACTGTTTTCTGCTCCATTATTCAATCCATGCGAATTCATGGTTCTGGCCAGGGCAGGCCCAATACATTTTGGAACCTGGTGTTGACCCCAAAATGGTGTTCCCCCCTCTCTGCTAGGGAAGATCTACAGCAGGAACAAGGGTGGAGGGGAGAGAAGAAAGACTGACATTGGGATCTGCTGCCCCTGTGGATCTTAATGTTGTTTAGTCGTTTAGTCGTGTCCGACTCTTCATGACCCCATGGACCAGAGCATGCCAGGCACTCCTGTCTTCCAGTGCCTCCCTCAGTTTGGTCAAACTCATGCTGGTAGCTTCGAGAACACTGTCCAACCATCTTGTCCTCTGTCGTCCCCTTCTCCTTGTGACCTCCATCTTTCTCAACATCAGGGTCTTTTCCAGGGAGTATTGGAGCCTCAGCTTCAGGATCTGTCCTTCCAGTGAGCACTCAATACTGATTTCCTTCAGAATGGAGAGGTTTGATCTTCTAGCAGTCCATGGGACTCTCAAGAGTCTCCTCCAGCACCATAATTTAAAAGCATCAATTCTTCGGCAATCAGCCTTCTTTATGGTCCAGTGGATCTTAATAATAATAATAATAATAATAATAATAATAATAATAATAATAAATGTTATTTATACCCCGCCCTCCCCAGCCAAGACCGCGCACAGTGTGGCTAACAACCAATAATAAAAAGTTGATTAAAATACAATTTAAAAAACAAGATTAAAATACAACATTAAAACATTAGCATGCAGCCTCTTCACAGGAGGAGAAAGGAAAAAGAAAGAGGGGGAGGGAATCAAACTGATTCTAGGCCAAAGGCCAGGATCTTGCCGCCTGAGGCAATTGCCTCACCTTGCCTCAAGGTTGGGCCGGTCCCGGTTCTTGCTGTGTGGTTCAAGCACTGTTTTCCCCGCAGCATCGATATTTGTCCGTTTTCCCTTTGCCTCCCTCATAACGTGTTTGATTTGTAGCAACAGTAAGAAGCCTCTGTAGAAGCCAAATAAGTCCAAATAATATTGACGTGGTTGTGTTTTTTAAAAAACTAGTGAAGGTTCTCTATCACTGCATGGATTTTTCTTTGAATGCCTGAATCCAGATTTCTAGAGGCTGTGTGTATTATTAAAACCGTGTTGCGCTTAGTGTGTGGTTATCATGAAAGAAAAAAGCAGACAACCGGTGCCCTAAACGAGCGAATAAAAGCTGGTTATTATGCCGTTCTTGGAGGAGGAAGTTTGGGATGTGTCATGTGGCTTTGTTGTTCAAGACGCAGCACGTTGGCCGCGGTGGGAAAAGCCACCCCTAGAGTAATCAGCTGAATGGCAGCAGCAGAGGTGACAACAGCAGAAGAACAAAGAAAATAACTTGGCTGTGCTTGAAACCGGTTTCTCTCTTTCGCGGCACTTCAAAACGACCTTGACAGATTAGAGAACTGGGCAAAAACAAACAAGATGTATTTTAACAGGGAGAAATGTAAAGTATTGCACTTGGGCAAAAAAAATGAGAGGCACAAATACAAGATGGGTGACACCTGGCTTGAGAGCAGTACATGTGAAAAGGATCTAGGAGTCTTGGTTGACCACAAACTTGACATGAGCCAACAGTGTGACGCGGCAGCTAAAAAAGCCAATGCAATTCTGGGCTGCATCAATAGGAGTATAGCATCTAGATCAAGGGAAGTAATAGTGCCACTGTATTCTGCTCTGGTCAGACCTCACCTGGAGTACTGTGTCCAGTTCTGGGCACCACAATTCAAGAAGGACACTGACAAACTGGAACGTGTCCAGAGGAGGGCAACCAAAATGGTCAAAGGCCTGGAAACGATGCCTTATGAGGAACGGCTAAGGGAGCTGGGCATGTTTAGCCTGGAGAAGAGGAGGTTAAGGGGTGATATGATAGCCATGTTCAAATATATAAAAGGATGTCACATAGAGGAGGGAGAAAGGTTGTTTTCTGCTGCTCCAGAGAAGCGGACACGGAGCAATGGATCCAAACTACAAGAAAGAAGATTCCACCTAAACATTAGGAAGAACTTCCTGACAGTAAGAGCTGTTCGACAGTGGAATTTGCTGCCAAGGAGTGTGGTGGAGTCTCCTACTTTGGAGGTCTTTAAGCAGAGGCTTGACAACCATATGTCAGGAGTGCTCTGATGGTGTTTCCTGCTTGGCAGGGGGTTGGACTCGATGGCCCTTGTGGTCTCTTCCAACTCTATGATTCTATGATTCTATGGTGGCGTCTTGCCTTGAAAGCAAATTTGCCGATGAACTTTCATTGCTCCATCTAGACCAGCATTGTGTTTTCAGTGGTGGACGGGGTCTCTCCCAAGGCCTTGGAGTCCAGGGGTCAGCAAACTTTTTCAGCAGGTGGCCAGGTCCACTGTTCCTCAAACCTTGTGGGGGGCCAGACTATATTTTGAAAAAAAAAAATATGAACGAATTGTCATATGTCAGGAGTGCTCTGATGGTGTTTCCTGCTTGGCAGGGGGTTGGACTCGATGGCCCTTGTGGTCTCTTCCAACTCTATAATTCTATGAATTCCTATGTCCCACAAATAACCCAGAGATGCATTTTAAATAAAAGCACACATTCTGCTCATGTAAAAACACCAGGCAGGCCCCACAAATAACCCAGAGGTGCATTTTAAATAAAAGCGCACATTCTACTCATGTAAAAACATACTGATTCCCGGACCATCCGTGAGCCGGATTTAGAAGGCCATTGGGCCAGATCCAGCCCCCGGGCCTTAGTTTGCCTACCCATGCCTTGGACCAACACAGGCCTTTGCTGGCTCTGCAATGTTTTTAACTGGAGAAAAGATTTAAAATGGTCCCTTCTGCATGCTCTGCTCTTGAGCCGTGCCCCGTTGCCCGCCACACTTGTCTTGTGTCTTGTCAATGATTGTCTCGTTGGTTTCCAGGTACAGCCTCAACTGTTTCGATCACAGGAATTAGATCTGTGGTTTAAAGCCCGCAGACTATCCGAATCTTGAATCCCCTGGCTGGAATTGCCCCTTATTATTCGGGATATAAAGGGACGTGGGTGGCGCTGTGGGTAAACCACAGAGCCTAGGACTTGCCGATCAGAAGGTCGGCGGTTCGAATCCCCGCGACGGGGTGAGCTCCCTGCTCCTGCCAACCTAGCAGTTCAAAAGCACGTCAGAGTGCAAGTAGACAAATAGGTACTGATCCGGCGGGAAGGTAAACGGCGTTTCCGTGCGCTGCTCTGGTTCACCAGAAGCGGCTTAGTCATGCTGGCCACATGACCCGGAAGCTGTACGCCGGCTCCCTTGGCCAATAAAGCGAGATGAGCGCCGCAACCCCAGAGTCAGCCACGACTGGACCTAATGGTCAGGGGTCCCTTTACCTTTACCTATTCGGGATCTATAGCAAGAAGTTGCTTCCTTCATCTTCCTGGCTCTGCCATGAATTTGCAGGAGAATAAGAGCCTCGCTGTGACTCATCTATGTGGGAGTGAGCCTTTTTATGCACCTTAAAATTTAAAGAAAAGGTACTGGTTGTTTTCTTTAGCTATCCATAGCGTATTCCAATTCATTTAGCCACTTAACAAGTTCTTATTTTTCATTACCATTTCTAGAGGAGTAGCTGTTTTCCGAAGCAAAAGCAGCAAGGAGCTTTGTGGCACCTTAAAGGTTTAACCAATTTATTATGGTATATGGGACGTTGGAGGCTGTACCTCCGGTGGGGAACACGTTGCCATTTGTCCACCTTTGGTCCCCAACCTGCCCTCTGCTCTCACTTATGGGTCCTTGAAGCTGTCAGTGTGTAGCAATGGCCACACCCCAGGAAACGGCTTTGACTGGCCGGCTAAACCAGGTGAGGGTAGCCAATGGGTCTCAAACTCTCAGTGAGTTAGGGGCTTCCCCCGCTTGCGAAGACAGGCTCTGGTGGATTGAGCAGAAGAGAGCACTAGTCAAGAAGGCGGTTTCTGCACATGCTGTTGTGAGGAGAACCTACAGGGTTAAACAGCTCAGTGTATGCGGCCTGCCTTCTGTGGGGCGGAGAGATCCTGCAACACATCCGGGATCTGCATTTCTTTGTACAGAACTGTAAATTAAAGGGAAGTGAGGGGCAGGTGGGGCTTGTCAAGCTGGAAAGGGAGCCTGTCACGGTCCGGTCTACGGGCAATTGAAGTCCTGGCTGAGGACGTTGGGACCGGCGGCAAGATGGCAGGGTGGGAGCAGGAACGAGAGTCCAGAAGCCAGGGGTCCGAGGGTCAGGAAGCAGGGAGTCACGAAGTCAAGGGTCCGAGGGTCGAGAAGCAAGGAGTCACGAAGTTAAGGGTCCGAGGGTCGAGAAGCAAGGAGTCACAAAGTCAAGGGTCCAAGGGTTGAGAAACAAGGAGTCACAAAGTCAAGGGTCTGACGGTCAAGCAGCAAAGAGTCATGAAGCCCAAGGCAGGAAGCGTGTTGCTGTGGCAAAGAGCCGAAGGGAAATGCTGACCTTATATCCCTTCCCGGCTCTAGCCACCAGCTGCAGTGAGTTACCAAGCGGCCTCACCTGTACAGCCGTGCCTTGCCTCTCCAGAATAAACTTAGGAAGGCCCCAGTCCTGCGAAGCCCTACTGGTCAAAGCGCCCGGCTCCTGCACGCGCTCCTGACAGAGCCCATCTAGGAGAAGGAAAACTCTGACCCTTAACCTCCGCTGCCTTCAGCGATATCTTCAGGAGAGGAAAGGCTAAAGAGTAAACCCTTCACAAGTCTGGAGTGGAGTCCCTAAGTCCCTTCCATCCGACAAGTCCTGCAGCCAAGTTGGTGCCAAATGTCTTGGTCTGCTTTCCTTTGGCCACATCAGTGAGGCTGGGGGGGGGGGTCTTGTCATCTGGACAGCCCAAGACCTCCATACACACTGCCAGTGCTTTTTTTCTGGGGGTGACGCATGGGTACGCATACCCCTAAACATTTTGTGAATCTAACGGGATAAGAAACTGTTTGTTTTTTTAAAAATTAGTTTCTTCTCTAGCATGGTGAATTGTTAATTCCGTTGCTACTCCCGATGGCGGCTTCATTTCCTTTCCCGGCGTTTCCTGAGTCTCAGAGGGAAGCGGGCGTTTAATGTGTGAAGCAGTGTGGAATGTGTATGTGTGGTGTTTTGCTGATGAAAGTTTTGTCTCATTGAGAGGCAGCATTTCAATATGAGTAATGCATGTTCTTCGTACTTTTGTCCATTTACTGTATTTATTTTCCCCAATTTGAACTATAAAATGGTGATTTTCTTGAGTCCAACTGAGAGTACCCCTAAACATTTTTTGCGTCCTGGGGAGACCGCTTCGGTGGTGCTAAGGCACTTAGCTTGGTCTGGCCTGGTTTCTCTTCTCTTCTTACGCCCTCCCATTTGAGGCTGGCATGGAGTCATGTTTTAATGGGTGTCTTGTGAACCTTGGCCTTTTTCTCAGATAGTTCTGGCACCTCTCAGGTGTGCGCCATTGCCATTCTAAGAGAAAGGTAAAAGGTAAAAATCCCTGTCATGGGGATTCAAACCGCCAACCTTCCGATTGGCAAGCCCAAGAGGCTCAGTGGTTTAGACCACAGTGCCACCCGCGTTCCTATTCTAAGAGAACAAGGGAGGCATTCATGGTGAGTTCCGGCACCTCTTTTGCTAGAAAAATAGCACTGTATATACCGTATTTTTTGCTCTATAAGACTCACTTTCTCACTCCTAAAAAGTAAGGGGAAATGTGTGTGCGTCTTATGGAGCGAATGCAGGCTGCGCAGCTATCCCAGAAGCCAGAACAGCAAGAGGGATCACTGCTTTCACTGCGTAGCGATCCCTCTTGCTGTTCTGGCTTCTGAGATTCAGAATATTTTTTTTCTTGTTTTCCTCCTCCAAAAACTAGGTGCATCTTGTGGTCTGGTGCGTCTTATAGAGCGAAAAATACGGTACTGTGTAGGGGGGAAGGATTGTCCAAAAAGTGGGTTTCCCCTAAAAAGGATTGCTTCTAATATGCATTCCCTTCGGGCAAAGGCTTCCCTTCCCTCTTAGGAAACGCCGACTCCCCTGCGCACATCGACCGACTTCTCTGCGGTACAACTTTTAATTTGGCGCGGATCAGGAGGAGGCAGCAGGATCCAACGCGAAAAATAGTGGGGGCTCCTGGCTTCCTTGACCATTTTTCATAGCCGCTGCCACGTAAATAACAGCCTCCCCTCACCGATGCACTGAAGTGTAAAAACCATGGCAACAGTTGCCGGGGACAGGCCTCCGTACCAGGAGAGAGCCATGCTTGGCGGAGAACAAAAGGAACTACTTTACAAACAGGCCGCATCACACCTTGCTGGGGGGGGGGGCGTGGAGAAGGGAGAAGGATCAAACCCCATGCTGTGCTCAGCTGGCCGTCCTGCTATACTCATAAGAGACATAACCCTCCTCCGCCCCTCTACATTCGATCAAACACACTCATTATTATCCCATTCACAAAACGATTCCGAGGCCGGAAAACGTCGGCGGTATTTCATTTCTAAAGCCCATTTGTAAAACTCGGGTGGAAATAAATGCAGGCTGGAGGGTTTCTGGGAAGGAGGTGCAATGACTCAAAATGCGTGTTGAGATGGGGAGGAAGACCTGAGGTGAATGGCAGAGTAGGCCGCAGCCGTGCCGTTGTTGAGTTAGGGTGGCGGGTTTGCTGCAGCGGTAGGAGGGGGCACCTAAAAGCGTTTGATGCTGAAGCCAGCTGGGGTGGGGAATTCTTCTAATCTAGTGTTTCTCAAACTACAGTCTCCAGCTCTGGTTTGCGTGGCGAGTCCCCCCCCCCCAGTGGAAATAATGACACATGACACATTTATTAAGGTTAATGGGCTAGATAAGGCCACAACTTTATTGGTTACAGGTGATGAGCAGTATTGGCTTAGGCATTGGTCCTAACCTATTACAGTAGTACCTCGGGTTACATACACTTCAGGTTACAGACGCTTCAGGTTACAGACTCCGCTAACCCTGAAATAATACCTCGGGTTAAGAACTTTGCTTCAGGATGAGAACAGAAATTGTGCTCCGGCAGCGTGGCGGCAGCGGGAGGCCCTATTAGCTAAAGCGGTGCTTCAGGTTAAGAACAGTTTCAGGTTAAGAATGGACCTCGGAACGAATTAAGTACTTAACCCGAGGTACCACTGTATATCCGACTTCAGTCCATCCTCTTGAAGTCTGGAAAGGGTTAACCACCAGTAGGGGGAGTCCTGCCGATTCACATCAACTAGGAATTCCCCTGGGGTCATCGATAGGGGGCGTGCCTTAGGCTTCACCTCCCTAGGCTTCAGACAGGGCCACGCCCCCCAGAATCCTTTATCGGACTACCCTTCAATACGCGGGGCAGGTGATGGCGCTACCTCCCCTCTTCCATCTACAGAACAATACCAATGCCTAACCGTCAATACCAAGAAAACTGTGATGATTTGCTACAAGGTAGGCGAAAGTCAAGTGGCTGGTGCCAGTTTGTCAAGTGGAAAAATTCCTACCAGACCCCTCAACGGCGACCAACCAAGGTCCATAGCAAGGTCAAAAAACAAAAACCTTACAGGGTGGGAGGGTGGGAAAAGCTGGCAGGCGGCAAAAAAGGAGATCCCCGGCCACGTCCTGCTTTAAATAAGGCAGGCCACACCCCCCAGAGCCAGCCGATTGGCTGGCCAGGAGGTGACGCGGCCGGGAATCCCCAATCGTGCAGGGCTGGGTTCCAGCCGCCACAAGCATGGTGGGGCCATGAAGCCCACAACTCCATCTCCTCCGAAGGGCGGAAGTGGCTTTGGACTACAACTCTCATCATCCCTCACTGGCAGGACCAGTAGTGAGGGATGATGGGGATTGTAGTGCCACTTGCAGTATTCGGTGCATGTTTCCAACTTTTTAATAGACAACAGAGCAGGAGCGGGGAACCCTCTGCTGTGCTGGACCAGCTCTTAAGAAAAATCGGCTTAAATTGATCAAATACAAATAGCAACACCAGTAATCATAATTCCCTGCCCCCCGCATACCTTCAACAGTTAAGTGCTAGCAGGGCTGCCTTTGGGGGGTAAAGGGGGGTGCACATGTACCAGGCCCCAAGCTAGCAGGGACTCCAGACACTTAGCTTTCTTTAAAAAATAAGTCAGTCAGACACTCCTAAAGAAAGTTAGAAAACAAAACACAGAGGCAGCTTTAAGGTGTTGGCTCAGCAGGCAGCCCCATTGCTAAGGATGCTTAATCACGGTTGCTTAGCAGTCAGAGGGAGGAGTGTTGACCACCCGCAACTGGGACTTAGAAGGGTGTCCTCCCAAAGCAGCAAATAATAAAAAATAAATCCTATATTTAAAATTCCTATTTGACTGTGCTTTTACACAAGGATTATTTTTTGTTTCTCGAGGTTGGCAGAGTGTTGTGTGTGTATATATATCTATACTGTGCGAAGTATATTTGTATATTTTCCACCTAGGAGTGCAAGGTTATGTACGTGATCTCCCCCTTTTATATTTGCAGAAACCCTGTGAAGTACGCTAGGGTTAAGTGAATATATAAGTACATGAGCAGCAGATCTTGTTGATAGATTGATTTGGGGTGAGGGGATGGAGGGGCCTGATTCCCAGACAGTATACTGGGGACCAGGAAATCCTGTTTGCATTTTTGAGTGCTAGTAGGACAATGTGTTAAAAACACAATACAAAACATCATTAAAAATCATGGTTGTTGAGTCAGGGTTGCAAGTACATTGTGCGAAGGATAGAATTGAGCTGGGGTGTGTTTTGTCTGATTGTGCGAAGGAGACTTAAATATTCTTACAGCTGAGAGCATTTATACGGATCAAGTGTTTTGTGGATAAAAGACCATATGTATAACATCACTGGCAAGAGGTTATAGGGAGGGGAGCAAATTCAGCACCGTTTTTGGACATGATGTCATCTCCCCTAAACCTATTCCAATTTAACAGTTAAATAGCAGTATCTGTCGGTCTAATCCAACAGACAGCGGCGCTCATATCCCTTTACTGGCTGAGGGAGCAGGCGTACAGCTTCCAGGTCATGTGGCCAGCATGACTAAGCCGCTTCTGGCGAACCAGAGCAGCGTACGGAAACGCCGTTTACCTTCCCGCCAGAGCGGTACCTATTTATCTACTTGCACTTTGACGTGCTTTCGAACTGCTAGGTTGGCAGGAGCAGGGACCGAGCAACGGGAGCTCACCCCGTCGCGGGGATTCGAACTGCCAACCTTCTGATCGGCAAGTCCTAGGCTCTGTGGTTTAACCCACAGCACCACCCACGTCCAGTTGGCCTGATTAAGAAGGAAAGTCCCTGCTATGTGGCAAATGGTAACATGCTTATTGAAAACCATGCTACTTCTGTTTCAAATGGCTCCCAGTGGACCCAGTTGAGTCTGAGGCTTGTGAAAGGCACTTTCCCAATAGGCAAATTAAGCACATAACATGGGGGTGATAGTAGCTGCTAGTCATGCTCTGAGTAGACCCACTGAAATCCATTGCACAAGAAACTTCAGCCTGTTGATTTCAATGGATCTACTCCGATCATGTGGGACGCGGGTGGCGCTGTGGCCAATAAAGTGAGATGAGCGCCGCAACCCCAGAGTCGGCCACGACTGGACCTAACAGGGGTCCCTTTACCTTTACTCTGATCATGACCAACATTGACTATCACTCATCGTTTATCATTTGTCTATTAATGCTGCATTCAGAACAGAGGAACTGCTTTGGAAGAGTCCTGGATCTTCTAGAGATGGGTAGTTTTGCATGATCTGAAGGCTCACACTCCTTCTGGCTGCAGTCTGCAGGCCTGAGACTGCATTTAGCTCCATGGAATAAAGGCGAAGTCTGAAAGTCGTATGATAGGGAAAAATTGCAGTGCCAACTGATCTCCAGAGAATTCAGCCCATTTTTTCCTCTCTCAGTCCTCTAGGGAAACGGCATATGACTGGGTGCACCTTGACTTTTGTGGAGGAAGCACCTATTCTCTCCGAGCTGAAAGACTGATCCGAGAATAAGATTATGCAGCCCCGGATAATAAGTGTTTAAATAAATCGTCAAGCTAATCGAAACAGAAGAGCCAAGGAGAGGTGGAAAATGAGCTTGAATTAAAAATATTAAGGAACAGATGTGACATTTAAGTGAGCAGATTAATGGAATAATCTGTAAAAATGAAACTCTGGGGTAGGGGGAGAGTGCTGGGAGAGATTTCCTTGCTGAAGCAGCAATCTGTGGCAGAGTGTTTTATGAACAAGTTGCTGTGACGCTTAAAGCCTCATCCCAAATACCTCATGTGCCCCTTACGGCCTCCATCTCATTTCCACTGGTTCAAGTTACACTAGTCATATTTCACTTCCAATTGCATTGCTCGATTATACAGTGGTTTTCCAACATCCATCTGCCGCTTACGGTCCTGAAATGTTTCTCGCGTATTAAGCTCATGCGGTAGCTGGCACTTCTTGCTTACATTAAAAGGCTTGTTTCCTTCCCGCTGCCATTTTTTCAGATGCCTCTTTCTGCCAAAGCCTTTCGCCTCGATAAGAACTGGAAATGTTCATTGCAGTTCACTGCAAGCTCAAAGGTGCATAACCGTTATTTCATATTCAGCGAGGTTCTTATGCCTTTGCTGGCAATGGAAGTTTACATAAAGCCTACAAGAAACACTACTAAAAGCAGGGGTCAGCAACCTTTTTCAGCCATGGGCCAGTCCAGCGTCCCTCAGACCTTGTGGGGGGCCGGACTATATTTTGAAAAAAAATAAAAATGAACGAATTCCTATGCCCCACAAATAACCCAGAGATGCATTTGAAATAAAAGGACACATTCTACTCATGTAAAACCATGCTGATTCCTGGACCGTCCATGTGCCGGATTGAGAAGGTGATTGGGCCGCATCCGGCCCACAGACCTTAGGTTGCCTGTTGTGATTGTTTACTCGTTTAGTCGTGTCCGACTCTTCGTGACCCCATGGACCAGAGCACGCCAGGCACTCCTGTCTTCCAGTGTCTCCCGCAGTTTGGTCAGACTGCTTCGAGAACACTGTCCAACCATCTCGTCCTCTGTCGTCCCCTTCTCCTTGTGCCCTCCATCTTTCTCAACATCAGGGTCTTTCCCAGGGAGTCTTCTCTTCTCATGAGGTGGCCAAAGTATCGGAGCTTCAGCTTCAGGATCTGTCCTTCCGGTGAGCACTCAGGGCTGATTTCCTTCAGAATGGATCGGTTTGATGTTCTTGCAGTCCATGGGACTCTCAAGAGTCTCCTCCAGCACCATAATTCAAAAGCATCAATTCTTCTGTGATCAGCCTTCTTTATGGTCCAGCTCTCACTTCCATACATCACTACTGGGAAAACCATAGCTTTAACTATACGGAACTTTGTTGGCAAGGTGATGTCTCTGATTTTTAAGATGCGGTCTAGGTTTGTCATAGCTTTTCTCCCAAGAAGCAGGTGTCTTTTAATTTCGTGACTGCTGTCACCATCTGCAGTGATCGTGGAGCCCAAGAAAGTAAAATCTCTCACTGCCTCCATTTCTTCCCCTTCTATTTGCCAGGAGGTGATGGGACCAGTGGCCATGATCTTCGTTTTGCCTATCCCTGACTAAAAGGAAGGAGGACTCTCCATTCTCCTTATCAATTGAGAACGTCACCTATCATGAATTCTTGATTTCTCTCCCTTCCTTGATCCTTCTCTTTCTGTCACATGATATCGCTTTTCCGTTTCCAGCATTACAAAAAGACTTCCCTTCTTTCTTACTGAGACCTCAGCAAAGACACTGGTCTAGGGCCTGGTCGTTTCTCAATCTAACTGCAATCTTGTCCGGTTCTTTTGTTGACTTGCCTTCATCCATTCATGCCCACCCTCCTCCCTCATCCCTTTTTGTCATGGCCCTGAGGTCGGGCTCCCCATCTTCAAGGAATGAGACTGGGAATCTCTCCGAGGGGATTTCGCTGGGAGCCAGCCCCAGATGGCCCTGCTGAAGGACACCTGCACACCACCAGCCAATGCGCCAGTAACTCTCTGACCCAAGGAACCACTGTCTTCCTCCCCGCCATTTTGTTAGAGGTGGCGACTGCTAAAGCAGTCTGAGCCTCCTCTCAAGGAAGACGGAGCCAGCTGCTGAAAAAAGAGGTCACAGATTATCCCACATGTATCACTTCAAGAATTATGCCTGGTCTCCCTTTTCTTCATATGTAAGGGGGAAAGAACCTAAAGCTCTCCCACCGGCCTCACAAAGCTGTCTGTGGAGAAACCCTACATGGACTGCCAATGTTTCAAGGCAATGTGAAATGTTGTCATGGGCTTGCTGCTACGCTCTTTTTCTTTGTTGTGACTGTATTGTATAATAATTTATTTTTAAAAAGCCGTTTAAATGGTTGTGATGGACAGAATCATGGCTTCCTTCCAAAGAATCCTGGGAAACTGTAGTTTGTTAAGGTCTCCTAGCAGCTCTCAGCACCCTTTACAAACTACAGTTCCCAAGATTCTTTGGCAGGAAGCCGCGATTCTTGAAGTGATAGGAGAGTGCCTCAAATGTGTGGGTTTGACCAGATTTGCAAGGTCTCGTTTAAGGCTCGGTCCCAAATGCCTCTGAAACAACATTTCGGTTCTGCCCTTAGAGCAGGCCTGGCCAGACTTGGCCCTCCAGCTGTTTGGGGACTACAGTTCCCATCATCCCTGACCACTGGCCCTGTTAGCTAGGAATGATGGGAGTTGTAGTCCCAAAACAGCTGGAGGGCCAGGTTTGGCCATGCCTGCCTTAGAGTCTCCAGCCTTAAGCTCTCCATGGAGCCTAGCATCACCTCACCCTGTTTGCCCAAACCCGAACCCCCAAGCAGCCAAGGCCGTTGCTCAGAGCAGAACCTTTTTGAGGCAGCGTGGCATAGTGGTTAGAGTGTCAACCTGGGACTTTGGTGATGAAGGTTCAGATCCCTCCATGAAGGTCCCTGCGTGACCTTGGACCAGTCACTGACTCTCAGCGCCTGACCTACCTCACAGGGTTGTCGTGGGGATTAAATGAGGAGAGGGGGAAAGTGGGCATAAATGCAACAAACAAACGGGGTTCTTGCATGATCTGACTTCCAGCAAAAGCAAATTGGATATTGAGTGTAGCACCTCTTATTTTGACATTTAAAATAACCTAGCAAAGTCTCCTTTTCCCCCCAATTAATTTTGATTGTGTTTCAAATATTTTTTAACAATTCAACTTCAAATTCAATACAAATTTAAAAGAATTTTTATAAGCTGACTTCCCGCCTCCTTCCCTGGGGGTTTCCATTCCCGCCCTTTCCTGCTGCATTATACAGCATACTTTCTATCTGTTGCATTTTCCCTTCATCACAATTCATTGTTCCTTTATTTTCGGCTTATTTCAGTTCATTACCTATTTCCCACCCACAGTTATTATTTCAAATGAAATAATACGGACCTGGGTGGCGTTGTGGTCTAAACCACTGAGCCTCTTGGGCTTGCCAATCAGAAGGTCAGCGGTTCGAAACCCCACGGCGGGGTGAGCTCCCGTTACTCAGTCCCTGCTCCTGCCAACCTAGCAATTCGAAAGCACACCAGTGCGAGTAGATAAATAGGTACTGCTGTGACAGGAAGGTAAGTGGCGTTTCTATGCGCTCGTTTCCGTCACGGTGTCCCGTTGCGCCAGAAGCAGTTTAGTCCTGCTGGCCACATGACCCGGAAAGCTGTCTGTGGACAAACGCCGGCTCCCTCGGCCTGAAAGCGAGATGAGCGCCGCAACCCCATAGTCCCCTTTGACTGGACTTCACTGTCCAGGGGTCCTTTACCTTTTTTGTACCTTACCTATTATTTCGAATGTATTAACCTCGTAAAGTCTTGATGCTCCACTTTGAGTGTTCCCGTGTGAACGGGGGAGGTGGTTTTGTATTCCCGGCGCACAAGATTTCGCAGAAGTTCCATGTGGCGGCATTGCGAGCTCACATGCTCAGGACTTGGGAGTTTCCAAATGGATACGCCCTTTGTCCCGTGCAACGATTTGGATGGGAAAAGGGGAGGAGGAAGCCTCAAGATTGTCGTGCTCCTCCTCTAGCCACTTGCAGATGTTACACATCCTCCCTTGTAACTATGGAGGTGTAAACCAGGGGCACCCTTTTGGTCTTTAGCCATTCTGACCAGGAGGGAAACATAAGAACGTCTTTCTTGCGCTGTGATGCTAATATGACCAAATTGTCTGATGAAATCCTATTAAGGCAAGACGATCCCTTCGCTATTGAGCATGCAACAGCTGGCAAGTAACTTCGTTGTTTTCGTTTGGTGGGGTTCCTGTTTATTTCTGCAGACGTGCATATTACACACAGGTAAATACCGTATTTTCTGCTCTATAAGACGCACCAGACCACAAGACGCACCTAGTGTTTGGAGGAGGAAAACAAGAAAAAAAAATCTGAATCTCAGAAGTCAGAACAGCAGTGAAAGCAGCGATCCCTTTTGCTGTTCTGGCTTCTGGGATAGCTGCGCAGCCTGCATTCGCTCCATAAGACGCACACACATTTCCCCTTACTTTTTAGGAGGGAAAAAGTGAGTCCTATAGAGCAAAATATACGGTATATACTCCGTGTGAGAAATGAACTAGAGCTGCTTGCATTTTCAGTCAGCAGGTGGCGCCTTGTGAGGCAAAATAAAAATGGACGCTTTAGAATGACAGCAATAGGACTCAAGGGCTTCATTTAAAACCTTGCAGTATCTTTACCTGCCCTGCAATTGTCTTTTGTAGAAGTTGGATTGCAGCAAAATTTACAGGACACCGAAGTATCTCTGAGCCTAATGAGTTCCATTTCTCTTCCCAGCAACCCCAAAATACAAGTCGCTGCGATTGAGGGAGGCGCTTTGCAAAAACTGCTGGTGATTTTGGCCACAGATCAGCCCCTGGCTGTGAAGAAAAAGGTAAGGGGAGAGCAATATGTGCTTGGCTGTCTTTCAGGAGCAGCTTGGATAATTGCATTTTGGACGAGAACGCCTGTAGACCTCTGTAGGTGGACGTACGTAGACCTAAGGCTAGGTTGTGTTTTGGCTGTGCAAACAGATCAGGCCAATGTACCGAACAAGAGTCACCCCTCAAATTAAAAATGGTTGCATCCCTTCACTGGACAGCTAAGTTTAGCTCCTTAGGCTGCAATCTTCCTCCTGCAGTAGCCAGACCTAATCATTTCCAGACTTGATAATCTCACTTAATTTGAGAGGGCCAGTTATCTGACGTGCTTTTGCACAGCTATAGTATCAGACCACTTAGAGAAGCATCTGTGCCAGTGGTTCCCAGTATATGTTAGATTGAAAATGACACTATGGAGGGAAAATACTATATTATATATATTTTTGTGCTGAATTAGTTCAGTGTTGGGTGCTTGTAGAAGATGGGTTTTGCAGGACTATTTGCAACCTTATCAGGATTGCAAATTTACTCAGGAAGTTGGTTATCCTCTGCCGCCTTTTGTATGTCACGTGTATAGGTCCGAGCACATTTTTCTCCTTGTGGGATCTGAAAAAAATGTCCTTCCTATTCCTCCGTGAACCAAATTCTCAGTCAGCTACAATCTAAAGCATGCCCCAGAGCTCCAATGCTGTATTTTGAAATAAAATTAGCTTTGAGAGAGCAGGAAACAGTGAGATGGGAGTATGTGTGGCCTAGAGATATATTAGAGATATATTATATTAACACGTTCCCCCTTCCACACACTTTTTGTTGGCTTCTCCTCTGTCCTCTAATCTTAATAGGATCCCAAGATAAGGAAAAGCAAGTATATCTAGGCTCCACCTCCTACTGGCAAAACTGGGCACCTGATTATTTCAAATTAATTTTTCACGGCAATCAAGGCTGCGGGTTTGATCCTGGTATGGGAACAGCTGCATATTCCTGCACTTGCAGGGGATTGGACTAGAGGAGGAGAAGAAGAGTTTGGATTTGATATCCCGCTTTATCCCAACCCAAAGGAGTCTCAAAGCGGCTGACATTCTCCTTTCCCTTCCTCCCCCACAACAAACACTCTGTGAGGTGAGTGGGGCTGAGAGACTTCAAAGAAGTGTGACCAGCCCAAGGTCACCCAGCAGCTGCGTGTGGAGGAGCAGAGACGCGAACCCAGTTCACCAGATTACAAGTCCACCACTCTTAGCCACTACACCACACTGGCCCCCGAGGTCTCTTCCAACTCTACAATTGGGTGAAAGTCCAACATTTCATAAGAATGTAGGAAGGGCATGCTGCCTCTGTTAACTGGAGTCAATGTATAGCCATCATGTGCAAGGGTCTTTATGTACAGTGGTACCTCAGGTTAAGTACTTAATTCGTTCCAGAGGTCCGTTCTTAACCTGAAACTGTTCTTAACCTGAAGCACCACTTTAGCTAATGGGGCCTCCTCCTGCCACCACGCCACCAGAGCACAATTTCTGTTCTCATCCTGAAGTAAAGTTCTTAACCTGAGGTACTATTTCTGGGTTCGCGGAGTCTGTAACCTGAAGCGTATGTAACCTGAAGTGTATGTAACCCAAGGTACCACTGTATTTCAGTTGTCTTTAGTTCTTACGTTGTGCTAATTGAATTTATTTTCTGCTGCAATACTACTACTACTACTAACAACAACAACAACAACAACAACAACAACAACAACAACAACAATAATAATTTGAGCATGGCTATTCTCTGGGAATTATAAAGGAAGCACAATTGCATGCTCTTTCCTGGGTTACATTGCCATTTGCTAGGATTGGCTTTTTGTGATTGCGACCGCAGCACTGAGGCTCTTTGAAAGGGAAGGTGCTCTCATTGCGTGGTCTGCTTTCTAGGGCGCTGCGGGGCAGATTGCCCTGTACGATACAGACTTTCAGAAAGGAAACTTAACTCAGCCCACTGGCAGGCTTGAATTTCGGAGGCTAACGAACATCGGAGTAGACATTCAGGGGATGAGATAATTGCTTCATGCAGCTCAGTAATCCGCCTACAGCAGTGACCAATATCGGATGCTTTTGCAAGGGGCAAGGCCTGATAAAGCCCCCAGCTAAATGTTCAGGACTGATGGGCCCGAGAGGGTCGGTGCTTTGCTGCTTCTTCAGCGATCAATTTATTCCCTGGTGCATGAGATCCAGTTACCCTTATCTTATCTTATAAGAGTGACAGTTGTTGTTGCCAGCCACAAATGTTCCCCCATAAACCTCCGAGCCTCTGCGTTTAATTCAGAGACCCTTTTGCAACAGCAGAGTAAATAGGTAGCGCCTTGTATTAATTCGTGAGGCTCTACTGTATTCAGGGCTGCACTGCCAAGAATGTTACAAAGGCTGCCCTGGCATAGGTCTCCCTTCTCCCCGTGTTTAGAACCCCCAGTTTCTCTGGATGTGTGCTTGCCACAGGGAAACAAAAAAAGGTACAAGAGACTGATGGATAGGTTCATGTAACAGTGAAATGCTTCCCGGGGGAGATTCCCTCACTAGATGCAGACCCTTATATAAAGCTGAAATATATTTACGGCATGTTCCTGAAAGCTGCACTGAGTGTATTGTTAATCTGACAAAGTGTTCTAACCGTCTCCTGGAGGGAAGGAAGGCAGAGAGTGGAGAACGTCCTCGTTCAGTCCACCAAAGTTACGTTCTTGTAGTATATTGTCGGGTTTTTTGTTTTGTTTTTAATGTTCTCAGGTGTTTAGCAGCATCCACATACAGTGGTGCCTCGCAAGACAAAAAGAATTCGTTCCGCCAGTCTTTTCGTCTTGCGAAGCATGGTTCGTTGCAACTGCGCCTCTTCAAGCGGCTTTTAAAAAAAAGTGCAAGACGTTTTCGTCTTGCGAAGCAAGCCCATAGGGAAATTCGTCTAGCGAAGCAACGCAAAACCGAAAAACCCTTTCGTCTAGCGAGTTTTCCGTCTTGCGAGGTATTCGTCTTGCGGGGCACCACTGTAGTAGAGGGGTGTGTGTTTGTGTTTGGAATTATTTCTTCCTCCTCCTCCTCCTCCTCCTCCTCCTCCTCCTCCTCTTCTTCTTCTTCTTCTTCTTCTTCTTCTTCTTCTTCTTCTTCCTCCTCCTCCTCCTCCTCCTCCTCCTCTTCTTCTTCTTCTTCTTCTTCTTCTTCTTCTTCTTCTTCTTCTTCTTCTTCTTCTTCTCCAACTCCTCCTCCTCCACCACCACCTCCATTTTACTGCACTAGAGGGCTTGTTATGCAAATTGCTTCGAGAACCAATGTGCTACAGCGGTTGGAGTGTCAGACCTCTGGAGACCATGATCACAAATCCCCACTCAGCCATGAAACTCACTGGGTGGCTTTGGGCCAGTCACTGCCTCTCAGGCTAATCTGCCTCACGTGGTTCTTGTGGGGATTAAACGAAGAAGCGAAGAACCTTTTATGGCGATCACACAGGGTCCCCAGAAGTTTAACGGTCTATTGATCCCTATGCCTCCACTGTGCTTGCTTCCCTGCTGCCACCAACCCGTTACTCTCGGGTAAAACACTGAGTCCAGACAGTCGTTAAAAGTGAACCATATAAACAAGTTTATTTTATAAGCCTTAACAAGTTTATGGTTTCTCAGATAATAATCCTGTCATTTTCTTAACTTTAGTTTCTTTGCCGGCCTATACCTTCCTAATACCTTCTGACTGATTATCTCAACTGTTTGACTGACTCCTCTTAACAGATTCTCTCCCTCTCACATCAGACTAGCCCAACCCACAGACTTATCCTCTCTGTCTCTTCTCTAACTCCAGACTGACTTCTTAACAACTCTAACTCTAACTCCTAACTCCTCCCCTTGGGTTCCCATTGGTTAGTCATTTTACAATTAGTTAACCCTTTCCTTATGAACCCAGTATGATGTCACACACCTAGGAGGGTGAAGGCCACACCATGTAATGCCACCTTGAGCTCCTTAAAGAAAAGGGCGGGATAGAAATGCAACAAACACACAGATCAAGATAAATATTCACACCATGCTCACTGCTGACTGGCTTTACCAAGTTGCAAAGTACAGTGGTACCTCGGGTTACAGACGCTTCAGGTTACAGACTCCGCTAACCCAGAAATAGTACCTTGGGTTAAGAACTTTGCTTCAGGATGAGAACAGAAATTGTGTGGCAGTGGCCGCGGGAGGCTCCATTAGCTAAAGTGGTGCTTCAGGTTAAGAACAGTTTCAGGTTAAGAACGGACCTCCAGAACGAATTAAATTCTTAACCCGAGGTACCACTGTACTTGCTCAACACCTCTTGTGATGGTTTGACCCCTGAGAGCCAGTGTGGTGTACTGGTTAAGAGCGGTAGACTTGTAATCTGGTGAACCGGGTTCGATTCCCCGCTCCTCCACATGCAGCTGCTGGGTGACCTTGGGCCAGTCACGCTTCTCTGAAGTCTCTCAGCCCCACTCACCTCACAGAGTGTTTGTTGTGGGGGAGGAAGGGAAAGGAGATTGTTAGCCGCTTTGAGACTCATGGGATAAAGCAGGATATCAAATCCAAACTACTACTACTACTACTATTCTTCTTCTTCTTCTTCTTCTTCTTCTTCTTCTTCTTCTTCTTCTTCTTCTTCTTCTTCTTCTTCTTCTTTACAGCCCCCTAAAGAAGCTACATAGGAAGGCTCATTAATAAGCCATAGCTCACATCCTACTGCAAGCTTGCCTTGGAGACAGGCTGCTGTAAAAGGATTGGCTCTAATCCTTGCTGGGTCCTGAGGAGGTATGGGCATTTTAACCCCAAGGACTTCAGGCCAGCCCAATTAACCTATCCAGGTGTCTCAAGCCCCTTGGCATGCGCTAAGATCCTGCAGAGTATTTCTGTGTCAATGCTTTGGACCGTCTCCATTGCAGGCAAGCAGCCCTGGTAAGGAGGGATCCCCTGATTGCCTGTGACTGTGTCCTTCCTCACCCCAACACGCACACGCAAACACACACAGCAGCTGGAGAAAATAGCAAGGGGTGATTGACACGTGACTTTGTGGGAAAACAGCTCTGAGGAATTGTAAAAGGAAGAGGGGAATCGCTAGTAAGGGCCACAAGAGAGGGCGAGACGTGTCCGGGAAGGGAGGACGTTGCAAGATGTCTAGCTAGGGAGTCAGATTCGTAGGTCTTCCGTGAGGTATACGTCCTCCAGCAAAACCTAATAATAATAAAAGGGCTGCTAGCGACTGTGTGTAGTCTGCAAAGCGGCGCTCCTTTTTATGAGGCAGCAGTTTGAGTGAGGAACTGGCAGACCTCACGCTTACCTGTCCACCCTCCACACAGAATTTCTTCCTATCCCTGCTCTGAACAAAAGGAAGATTGGATCAGCACTCGTCGGGACTGTGCCTTGCATTAGCATTTAACCCAGGGTGCGGTGCGTAAAGGTAAAGGGCCCCCTGACCATTAGGTCCAGTTGTGACCGACTCTGGGGTTGCGGCGCTCATCTCGCTTTATTGGCCAAGGGAGCCGGTGTACAGCTTCCGGGTCATGTGGCCAGCATGACTAAGCCACTTCTGGCGAACCAGAGCAGTGCACGGAAACGCCGTTTACCTTCCCGCTGGAGTGGTACCTATTTATCTACATGCACTTTGATGTGCTTTTGAACTGCTGGGTTGGCAGGAGCAGGGACCGAGCAACGGGAGCTCACCCCGTCGCAGGGATTCGAACCGCCAACCTTCTGATCAGCAAGTCCTAGGCTCTGTGGTTTAACCCACAGCGCCATCCGCATCCCTTAACACCCCTCAAAATTCCAGTACAGCGAGAACATGATTGAGATTTACTTCCCACTGATTTGCGGTGCAGTGGGAATTGAAACATCACAGCCTGGCTTTGCTGCAGCCTAGATAAAGAAGAGGAGGAGGAGGAAGAAGAAGAAGCACCCGCTAAATTGCTGGAGAGAAAGTAATAGAGGAAGAAGCTGAACTGGAGGGGACAGGACGCTGCATGCTCATTTCTTCCTAGAAAGAGCACGGGAAGACGTTTAACATTGGCTGTCGAGGGCAAGCCGGGAGCTCTGATTTTCTGGGACTCTAACCAGAGGGCACCATCTTCCACGTTTTATAATACATGCAGAAGAGCCAAAGGAGTTCCACAGTCCTGCGGTTTCCATCCGAAATGTCACCCTGAAATTGTGTCTAAATAAAATTCTATCCAGAGAGCTTTATTGGGATCTCTCCTATGGCTGCTAATAGAAACATGTGGAAAGGCTCTGTGTCTCTCCACCCAGACCCAGCCTCATGATACGCAGCTCAGAACGCCTAAAGTTTCCCTGCTCTTCCATCTGATCAAAGTCCCTTCCTTCCACTTGGCTTCTTCTAGCTTTTAAAAGTGCCCCCCTTCTATGTAGCTTCATAAAAAGGGGAAGAGGCAGAACTTGTCTTCTACTACTACAACTACTACTAGTAGCACAGTGGTACCTCGGGTTACAGATGCTTCAGGTTACATACGCTTCAGGTTACAGACTCTGCTAACCCAGAAATAGTATCTCGGGTTAAGAACTTTGCTTCAGGATGAGAACAGAAATTGCGCGGCGACAGCGGAAGGCCACGTTAGCTAAAGTGGTGTCTCAGGTTAAGAACAGTTTCAGGTTAGGAGAAGCAGGGCTAAGATGTGGAGATATGCTTCAGAGATCCAGACCGTGGGGAACTCCGATAAATTAATAAATACAATTTGGACTATAATTATTTTATTTTATTTTATTGTAGTTTTTTATTTTCATTGAAGTACAGTGGTACCTCGCAAGACGAATGCCTCGCAAGACGAAAAACTCGCAAGACGAAAGAGTTTTTCCTTTTTTGAGTTGCTTCGCAAGACGAATTTCCCTATGGGCTTGCTTCGCAAGACGAAAACGTCTTGCGAGTTTGTTTCCTTTTTCTTAAAACCGTTAATACCATTAAAACCCTGCTTCGCAAGACGAAAAAACCGCAAGACGAAAAAACTCGCAGAACGAATTAATTTCGTCTTGCGAGGCACCACTGTATTATGATTGGATATTCAATTGGATGTTTTTTTATTGGAAAATCAAGAAAAAATATTTTTTTAAAAAAAGAACAATTCAGGTTAAGAACGGACCTCCAGAACGAATTAAGTTCTTAACCCGAGGTACCACTGTAGTAGTAATAATAATAACAACAATTTATTGAAAGATTTTTATAGTAAGAGAAAAGGAAGGAAAGAAGAAAACCTAGCATTGGTGATGGAGAAGAGATAGCTGTGCGAGGGAAGAGAGCCTGTTTTCTACTCGGTCTGCGTAGGTGGGGGTCTGTGAAAGTCTGCAACATATTGTGAAGCCAGTAGGGAGTGCCAGGTGCCTGGGCATTTTCAGAAACCAAAAAGTATTGTTATTTATAAATGACTGTTATTATAATCTTTGAGGCTGTGTCCCGGAGCGAAAACCTCTTTAGTGGGTTCCTTCAGACTCTGGCTCTACGAATTCCCCAAAGCGAAACCGTGATGAAAATACAGTGGTACCTCAGGTTACATACACTTCAGGTTACAGACTCCGCTAACCCAGAAATATTACCTCGGGTTAAGAACAGGATGAGAACAGAAATCGTGCTCCAGCAGCGTGGTGGCAGCGGGAGGCCCCATTAGCTAAAGTGGTGCTTCAGGTTAAGAACAGTTTCAGGTTAAGAACAGACCTCTGGAATGAATTAAGTACTTAACCCGAGGTACCACTGTATAGACAAATTGTTTATTAGGGGCAAAGGAGGTGTCGGGGGGCACGTGTCGGAGGAGTTGTGCGGGAAAGCTTTTGGTAGAGCAGAAGCGTCGCCAACGCCCTTGTTGTGTGTCAGGGAACTGCCATCGCAGTCAGGAGTGGAGGAAGGGCTCCCGAGCGATGCCGGAGAAGGTCCCAGCAGGAAAGGAGGGGACTCAGTGACCGGGGAAGGAAATCAGCGTTACACCAGGGAGAAAGGTGGGCGGAGGCAGGCTTCGGAGGGATGGCTCCAGGACTCTTCGCCAGAGACCAGCGGGGAGAGCATTGGTCCTCCACTGCCCACACCCACCCTGTGCAGAAGACTTCCGCGTAGGGAGGCTAGGCGGAGACTATCCGTCAAGGAACTTTTATGTTGGAAGAAGTTCAGGAAACGCCCACTGACGGATTCTGCCAGTGACTGAGACAGACGCAGAATCAGGACTGTCCAGCCAGGGAAAGGTTTTTCCAGGCAACCTCACCGAGAGTGGCGGCAACTTACGCACGAGCAACCCCTAATTCCCATTACATTGTGTTTTGTTCCCAGGCTCTCTTTGCTTTGTCGTCCATGTTGCGGCAGTTCCCCTACGCTCAGCAGCAGTTCCTCAAGCTCGGAGGCCTTCAAGTGCTTCGGTATCTCTGCACAGAGAAAGGGACGGAGATGTTGCACATCCGCATTGTGACGCTTCTCTATGACTTAGTCGTGGAAAAGGTAAGCGGAGCTGTTGTGCGGCACAAATTACCGGTAGTAATAATAATAATAATAACTTTTATTTGTACCCCGCCCTCCCCAGCCAAGGCCGGGCTCAGAGCGGCTAACAACAGTAAAATAATACAGCATTCTAAAACCATTTCATTATAAAATCAGTTCAAATCAAATCAAATAATAAAAAGAAGTCGAATGAATACAACTTAAAAACAATAGTAAAATACAACAATAAAATATTGAAACAATAAAATATTAAAATGCAGCCTCATCACAGGAGGAAAAAGAAAAAAGAAAGAGGGGGAGGGAATCAAATTGGCTCCAAGCCAAAGGCCAGGCGGAACAACTCTGTCTTACAGGTCCTGCGGAAAGAAATCAGATCCTGCAGGGCCCTGGTCTCATGAGGCAGAGCGTTCCACCAGGCCGGAGCCAGTGTTGAGAAGGCCCTGGCTCTGGTTGAAGCTAATCTAACTTCCTTAGGGCCCGGGACCACTAGGGTGTTGCTATTTATGGACCTTGAGGCTCTCCGTGGGGCATACCGGGAGAGGCGGTCCCCGGGTATTTATTTATACCCCGCCCATCTGGCTGGGTTTCCCCAGCCACTCTGGGCGGCTTCCAACAGAACACTAAAATACAATAATAGTGAGGACGAGTCAGGTGTCCCTGGAAGGAGAAATTCATCCAAACCCTCCTTTTAGCGGGGGTGGGGTGGGGGAGGAAGAGAGAGAGAGAATGAGAGTTGTATTTTCATCACTACAGGAGTAGAATAACTGGAACGGTGGAGTTGAATAAGTGTGACCTCCTTCCATTGACAGGTGGCTGTTCACCTGTCAGTCACTGACACCACGACAGCATCAGGTGGCAACTTGCTAGAGTCTCCCCAGCTCTCATCCATTTTAAAAATGATTCACCTAACGTCCCTTACAGGAATCCTGCAAGTTAGGGCATTATCACTGTCCCCCTGCGAGAAGGTGGCTGGCTTCCCGCTGCCACCTGGCTAATTCGTCCAAAGACAGACATTCAGACTAAGTCTTCCAGAATCGCAGCTCCAAATCTGTTTGCTCAAACCTCGTGTGTTTCCTCTGGAAAAGGCAATTATCTTGCTCTGTATCGATGACTCATCATTGCCCAGAATCTCTTTACAGGGAAAACTTTGCAAAAGCCGTGGACGATTGCTTTTGGCATGCCGCGATGCAGCAAATTACAAATTAGAAGCCATCCTCTGAATGCATTATTCTGTTTATTGAATACTTCCTTTTTCTACAGCTCAGTAGTGTGACACAAAAGGGGGACGCGGGTGGCACTGTGGGTTAAACCACAGAGCCTAGGACTTGCTGATCAGAAGGTTAGCGGTTCGAATCCCTGTGACAGGGTGAGCTCCCGTTGCTTGGTCCCTGCTCCTGCCCACCTAGCAGTTTGAAAGCACGTCAAAGTGCAAGTAGATAAATAGGTACTGCTCCGGTGGGAAGGTAAACGGCATTTCCATGCGCTGGTCTGGTTCGCCAGAAGCGGCTTAGTCATGCTGGCCACATGACCCGGAAGCTGTACGCCGGCTCCCTCAGCCAATAAAGCGAGATGAGCGCCACAACCCCAGAGTCGGTCACGACTGGACCTAATGGTCTGGGGTCCCTTTACCTTTACCTAGTGTGACATTTTTGTAGATAGGTTTGTTTAGTGGACAGATGGGGGAACCCTGTGGCCCTCCACATATGAGGTTCGACTCCCCAACCTTCATCGCCCTCGGCCAGCATGGTGCAAAGGTCAGAACGATGGGAGATCAACTGTAGAGCAATGACTTATGGAGGACAGAAGGTTCTCTACTCCTAATTTAGTGCATGGCTGATATCACCTGCTGGAAGTTTCATCCAGTTCCTCAGCTTATGATGGAAGGAGATGAAAACTGCATCTCAAGGTACAGTTGAACCTGCCTATGTTGTTTAACCCATTGCAGATGAGGTTGGGCACGACCTACTTCCTCAAAAGCCATTGGCTTGGCTTAATAATAATAATAATAATAATAATAATAATAATAATAATACTTCAGGTTCAATGTGCTTCAGGTTGAGTGCTTTTGGTTGTGCTCCATGGCAACCCGGAAGTAACGGAGCACGTTACTTTCGGGTTGCGCCGCTCGCACATGCGCAGATGATGTCACGCGCATGCGTGGAAGTGGCAAAACGCAACCCGCGCACGCACAGACACGCCGTCGCATCTTACGTTCTATTCAGGATGCGAACAGGGCTCCGGAATGGATCCTGCTCGCATCCTGAGGTACCACTGTAATAATAATTTTATTTATACCCCGCCCATCTGTCTCGGTTTCCCCAGCCACTCTGGTGAGCTCCCAACAGAGGACTAAAAACACAACAAAACACCAAACATTAAAAGCTTCCCTAAACAGGGCTGCCTTCAGATGTCTTCTAAAAGCCAGATAGTTGTTTATTTCCTTGACATCTGGTGGGAGGGTGTTCCGCAGGGCAGGTGTCACCACCAAGAAGGCCCCGACACCCACCTGCCCCTTGTCCCCCCAAAACAGTACTTCTGTCTTGTCAGGATTCAACCTCAATCTGTTAGCTGCCATCCATCCTCCCACCTCCTCCAGGACCTTCACCGCCTTCACTGGTTCTGATTTGATAGAGAGGTAGAGCTTCGTTCATGATATAGCAAGTAGGAAAAGGCCAGGAGGGTGGGGTTGGGTGGCAGAGTTTGCAAGTCTTGCAAAGGGCATCTGAGTGAGTCCGCTTTCGCCACACCTTGAGTCTCTCGGGCCTGAATGGCCACCGGGCTTTGCAGAATGCATTGCTGCTGTTCTGCTTGTCCTTTTGGCTTATGCACCCATTTCATCATCTAGCACCCTGTTTTCTGCAGCTGCTGCAAACACGACTGTGGCATTCTGCCTGCGTTGGGCTATTCCCAACGTGCAGGTTACAGCGAGGCACCTCAGGAAGTCTTTAGCGCAGCCCAAGATGCGGGGGAGCATGGCATGTTCCCAGGGCGCATTCCCCTATAATTTGGCTGATTTGACTCTGTTTCGATGGGTTGAGAAGAGCAATCTTCCTTAATGATAATATAGTAGCTAGGAGATCCTTGCGATTAAGATCTAATTAATGAAGCACATATATAGCAATTACCACAGGAGGCTACCAAGTAAAAAATAAAAGCAGCGCAGGAATGCTTAAAAAAAAATACAGCACCCCAACTCCCTGAGTTTTGTGGCTCGCAGCACCGTGCTGTAAGCAGCCCTTTTACTGCACGTGGCTGGCCGGCTGGCCGTGCCAATCCGTGAGTCTTGCCTCTGGAGCTCAGTTTCTTGGCGGCGTCCACATTGATTATTCCTGTGGAAGAAGAAGAGCAATTTCCCCATTGACTACCACTGCGGTAGCCCTCATCTAGCAGGGGGAACTCGATAATTGTACAGCATAATGGGTTTTTTGGGGGGTTGGGGGGGAGCTCCCTGTGTGGGAAAAGCCTGTTTCCTACTTTTTCTTCACACCTACCGTATTTTTCGCTCTATAAGGCGCACCTGACCATAAGGCGCACCTACTTGGGGGGGGGGAATTCAAGGGGGGGGAAATGCGGCTCTTGGGGGCTTTTGCGGGAGGTGGGGGAAGTGAGAGAGCCTCACTCCCTTCCCCCATCTCCCACAAAAGCCAGGGATAGCCGCGCGAAGCCTCCCCAGGGCAGCGGGATGAAGGCTCCCCGCTGCCCTGCGGAGGCTTCGTGGGCTACCCCAGAGCTGCTCAAACCAAAGAGCAGGTTGGGGAGCAACGGAAAGGCTTGTGGGGCTGGCGGTGGGGAAAGCAGAGCTTCCCTCCCCACCAGCCACGGGGAACCGGAAAGCTGTGTGCAGCCTTTCCACTGCTCCCCGAGCTAGTGGGGCTGGCAAGGGAAGCACGGGTCCCCCCTCCCAGCCCCAGGGACCACACATTCGCTCCATAAGACGCACAGACATTTCCCCTTAGGTTTTAAGAGGAAAAAAGTGTGTCTCATGGAGCGAAAAATACGGTACCTCCTGCCGCTTCCTCGTGGAAGCAACAGAAGGATGAAATAGATCGGACTAGGGACTCGGCTACACTAGCAAAGAAAAAGCGCTTTATATGCGTTGTATATGCATTATAGCACTGTGACACCAGATGGCGCTGTGGAGTTTTTGCCAGCCCAATTTCTCATGCACAGTTCACAACGCGTTTAACTGAAACGCTTCTTTGATGTGTCTAGATCCAGCCCGGGTTGCGGCCAGCTTCTGGTCTGGTTGATTTCAATCCTTAGAGGAGCTTTTCCTTTCCTTTCCTTTAAGGGCTACAGGAGACTAGGCATCCACATCGTGGATGTTTGCAAATTGGATTTCAAAAAAGCAAAAGGCCCGGTGATAAAACCGCTAGCACATTTGCAAGGCGAAGCAGCGTCCAAGGTGGTTGAAATAAATAAGAGAACTTGACGGTGACTGTTTTGTTGAAGAATGGAAGCCTTTTTCGGACTGTTTAAAGAAATGTTATATAAATATGATGAATTCACGAGCAGGATTTGAAATAGGAGCAACAGAAGAAATGAGTGAATACAGCATTGTGCAGAAGGAGGGTGGGAAGAGAAATTAAAACACCACATAAAATGGAGTGGGAAGTTGGAAAAAGATGAATTTTATGTACAGTGGTACCTCGGGTTACATACGCTTCAGGTTACAGACTCATTCAGGTGTCCTACATGCCAGGAAATTAAATTCCTGCAGATCTATTGTCTAAGGTTGTTAACAGAGAACAACTTAAGGTTTATGTACAGAAGTTGAAATTGGGTTGAACCACAGGGACTACAGGTTACATGGAAAGGGGGAGGATGTTAGGATATAGTTCCATTCCACCTTAAAAGGGTCAGGCATGATTGTTGTGTATCACATGCCTGTTTACTCCCAGCACTGTCTGCTGGGAACTTCCGTTGTGTGTAGCGTTTGTATTCTGGCTGTTTTCCTGGACACGGAGGCAAGCAGTCATGTTTTTCCTTTGTTCTGATCTACGTTGAATAGAGCTGTAAATATGCTCTCCTGTCAGCATCTTTCATTGTGGAGACTCTGCTGAAAGGGTGTGCAAGGGTCTTGGAATGTCTCTGAGGCTCGTGTCGCTAATTGACTGATGCTGTTCTACGGGAGACCAGTGATCGTCTGGAGATGACTGGGGGGGCCTGCCTGATGCCTCCGTCTCCCTGGCAGTATCCCAACAGACTCCGCTAACCCAGAAATAGTACCTTGGGTTAAGAACTTTGCTTCAGGATGAGAACAGAAATTGCGCGGCGGCAGCGGGAGGCCCCATTAGCTAAAGTGGTGCTTCAGGTTAAGAACAGTTTTGGGTTAAGAACGGACCTCCGGAACGAATTACTGCATTTTTCGCTCTATAACACGCACCCGACCATAACAGGCACGTAGTTTTTAGAGGAGGAAAATCCGTAGGCATGCCACCCGTAGGCATTCCCTCCATCACACGCACAGACATTTCCCCTTACTTTCTAGGAGGAAAAAAGTGAGTGTTATGGTGCAAAAAATGTGGTAAGTACGTAACCAGAGGTACCACTGTATTGAAGTCTATATGTTAAGCTTTTGAAAAATTAACAAAAAGTTATTACCAAAATAAAATAAATGAAAGTGCAGAATAATAATTTTAAGGAACTTTATCGCAGCTGTCGCTCAAGGACTCGCCGGATGACGACGACCAGTTCCGGGAGAGAGCCCAGCAGTACAGCCAAGTGATCTTGCTCCCAGCCATTGTCGAACAAGGCTGGTGCGGGATAATTCCTAACCTCCTGAGGATGCCAGAGCACGATGCCAGGGAGAAGGTTTTGAAGACCGTGCATGTGCTGCTAGCTTCCTGCAGGGACAGCTACAAAGCAGATCACAGCCTCAGCCATACACTGAGCCTCCTTCGCCAAGAATACGAAGTGCTGGCGGCGGACGAACAAAAGGAAGGGGAAGACGACGGCTATTTTAAGGAAGTCCTCAGCTCTATAAATAGCCTGGCCCAGCAGCTGAAATGAAGACTTTACCCTCGCCTTGCTGAGACGTTCACTGGTAAATTTGGGGGCGTTGCGCAGAATAAACCACTGAACAAACCTTTTGGCTTTGTGCAGTCCCTTAGGTGGCGAGTAAGCCCATGCGCTCCTTACAGAGCGAAGACTAGCTTTGTATTTGCAGTTGATGGTGTGTTTTATTTCTGGAAATCGCCATAAGAAGCAGGTTTAAGGTGTCCCTGCAGTCGTCACCTGCGAAAAGAAGAGTCTCGCATCTCAAAACAACTCTCTGAAGGGGAAATGGTCTTTACAAAGGAGTTCAGCCAGCGCATGGAGTCTGCTGCCTTAGTCACGTCAATAGAAATATTTTTAGAATGTGAGTATTAAGAGGGCGAGTGTATCCTACTGTTTTTCTTATTTGGAAAGGCAACTTCCTGTGAAAAAAGATTTTACTCAAAATGTTCAAGATGCTTTCTTTAACTGTTGTCTTTTTCCTGTGTATTTTCGAAGCCAGTTCCAACTTTCTGGTTTTTGTCCGTAGTTCCGTTGTTAAAAAACATTCTTCGGTTAGTCCAACGTTTGATTTTGATCTTCCAGCTGGAACCTGAGAGTAAAGGGGACTGAACGGTGGATTGTGTAGAAAGGTTTTACTCCCCAAAAACTCATCTAGCTCGAACTATTTTTCAAACTATGTTCTGCAGGCTCCTCCTTGGCTGTTTGTCAGGCAGTTCCTCAGGTGAGAAGATCGGTAATAATAATAATAATAATAATAATAATAATAATAATAATAATAATAATAATAATAATTTATTATTTGTATCCCGCCCATCTGACTCTGGATGGCTTCCAACAAAGATTAAAAATACATTAAAATGTCACACATTAAAAACTTCCCTGAATAGGGCTGCCTTCAGATGTCTTCTAAATGTCAGGTAGTTGTTTATCTTTTTGACATCTGGTGGGAGGGTGTTCCACAGGGTGGGTGCCACTACCGAGAAGGCCCTCCTCCTGGTTCCCTGTAGCTTTGCTTCTTGCAATGAGGGAACCGCCAGAAGGCCCTTGGAGCCGGACCTCAGCGTCCAGGCAGAACGATGGGGGTGGAGACGCTCCTTCAGGTCTATGGGGCCAAGGCCATTTAGGGCTTTAACGGTCGGCACCAAAACTTTGAATTGTGCTCTGAAACGTACTGGGAACCAATGTAGATCTTTCAAGACCGGTGTTATGTGGTCTCACCAGCCACTCCCAGTCATCAGTCTAGCTGCCGCATTCTGAATTAGTTGTAGTTTCCGGGTCACCTTCAAAGGTAGCCCCACGTAGAGCGCGTTGCAGTAGTCCAAGCGGGAGATAACTAGAGCAGTGTTTTTCAACCTTTTTTCAGCAAAGGCACACTTGTTTCATGAAAAAAAATCACGAGGCACACCACCATTAGAAAATGTTAAAAAATTTAACTCTGTGCCTATATTGACTATATATAAAGTAATTCTCTTGAATAGGAATCAAATAAACACAAAGAAAGTATTTTATAATTACTTTATTATGAAATAGTAAGTAAACAGAAATGTGAAAAATTATAAAATACTTTATTTTTAAATCTTTCGAATTTTTCAATTTTTCCCACGGCACACCAGGCAACATCTCGCGGCACACTAGTGTGCCGCGGAACAGTGGTTGAAAAACACTGAACTAGAGCATGCAGCGCTCTGGCGAGACAGTCCGCAGGCAGATAGGGTCTCAGCCTGCGTACCAGCCTGCCCCCTGTCCCCCAAAAACAGTACTTCTGTCTTGTCAGGATTCAACCTCAATCCATTAGCCACCATCCATCCTCCAACCGCCTGGATCTCACTCAGAACAAGATGGGAACTGTCTTCAAGTTTTCTCACAGGCCGTTGCCAGGCAACAGCTCCTTCCAAGTTCCTCCCCTCCAAGTAAGAGGAGTAGGGCTGAGCAGCTGGAACTGTGATGGAAGCAGTTTCTAGACAGCACTGCCAAAATATTAGTTGTAGTTTCCGGGTCACCTTCAAAGGTAGCCCCAAGTAGAGCATGTTGCAGTAGTCCAAGCGGGAGATAACTAGAGCATGCACCACTCTGGTGAGACAGTCCGCGGGCAGGTAGGGTCTCAGCCTGCGTACCAGATGGAGCTGGTAGACAGCTGCCCTGGATACAGAATTGACCTGCGCCTCCATGGACAGCTGTGACTCCAAAATGGCTCCCAGGCTGCGCACCTGGTCCTTCAGGGGCGCAGTTACCCCATTCAGAACCAGGGAGTCCTCCACCCCCGCCCGCCTCCTGTCCCCCCAAAACAGTACTTCTGTCTTATCAGGATTCAACCTCAGTCACCATCCATCCTCCAACCGCCTCCAGGCACTCACACAGGACCTTCACCGCCTTCACTGGTTCTGATTTGAAAGAGAGGTAGAGCTGGGTATCATCTTCATATTGATGGACACCCAGTCCAGACCCCCTGATGATCTCTCCCTGCGGCTTCATGTTAAAAAGCATGGGGGAGAGGACAGAACCCTGAGGCACCCCACAAGTGAGAGCCCAGGGATCTGAACACTTATCCCCCACCACACAGTAAAAGCAGATGAGTTGCTCTTAAAGACATCTTGTCCATTATTGAACTTTCCCTGCAATGTGCAGCTGCAGGTTGGGGTGGCTTTTTAAGATGCGCTCTGTCAATTCTTCTTAATTAAATTTCTATACTGCCCTTCTTTCAAGGATCACAGGGCAGTTTGCAACATAAAAACACAAAAACACACAACATGGTAACAAATGAAAACAACACCCCCTGCAACACAGTTTATAAGGCCACCTGTTGTTTAGTTAGCCCAAAGGAGAAGAGGAACGTTTTTGCATGGAGCCTAAAGATACGTAACGAAGGTGCCAGGCGAGTCTCCCTAGGGAGAGCATTTCCCAAACAGGGAGCCACCACAGAGAAGGCCTGTTCTCATGTTGCCACCCTCCGGACCTTTCGTGGAGGAAGCACACAAAGAAGGGCTTCAAATGATGATTGCAGAGTCTGGGTAGGTTCATATGGGGAGAGGCAATGTAGTCCTGAGCCATTTTTGGCTTTGCAGTCATACCTTGGTTGTCAAACACCTTGGAACTTAAGACGTTTTGGCTCCCAAACGATTGAAACCCAGAAGTGACTGTTCTGGTTTTCGAACGTTCTTTTGGAAGCCGAACGTCCGGCGGGGCTTCTGCGGCTTCCGATTGGCTGCAGGAGCTGTGCCTTGGTTTTCGAACGTTTTGGAAGCCGAACGGATTCTGTTCGACTTCCGAGGTACCACTGTATTACTGTTATTTTGCCATTATGAAGGTTCTACCTGCGTTCTTCAACTCGACCAATTCTGCCCTGGTGGTGTAGTGGTTAAGAGCGGTAGTCTCGTAACCTGGGGAACCGGGTTCGCGTCTCCGCTCCTCCACATGCAGCTGCTGGGTGACCTTGGGCCAGTCACACTTCTCTGAAGTCTCTCAGCCCCACTCACCTCACAGAGTGTTTGTTGTGGGGGAGGAAGGGAAAGGAGAATGTTAGCCGCTTTGAGACTCCTTCGGGTAGTGATAAAGCGGGATATCAAATCCAAACTCTTCTTCTTCTCACCTGTGAGTCTACTCCTTTCCTCAATAACTCAAAGCATTCAAATCCCCAAAGGGTTCAAATCACCCAGTGAACTTCATAGCTGAGTGGGGATTTGAACCCAGGTCTCCCAGGTCCTAGTCTGACATTTGAACCACTTCACCACACTGGCTCTGCCCAGTAGGTATACATATCAGTGCATGATCCTATTTCTGGCATTACAGACAGCTCCACAGAGGGTTAGTGTCGGACTTAGTCCGTATCTTTTGGTGAACAAATGCTTCCAAAATCCAAATGTCTCTGATTTAACAGGGCTGTGGGCCGAAGTACCCGTCTGCTAATTTGTAAAAAGTAACTAATCCTGGAAGTAGCTTAAGCAATAAGGCCAGGACACATGGCGGAGAAGGTATGTCTCAAAAACTGCCCATTTAAAAATCTTTCCACTGTCTACTGAGGTTCGTTGATCTCCCCCTTGCCTAATTAGGCAGTCAGCACAAGCCAAACTCTAAAAAAATATGGATTGTCTGTGTACATTTCCTCAAACTGTGCAGCTGTGGTGGGCTCTGGGTGACCTTTCGACGAGCATAGATCTTCGGAAGGTGAGATCTGTGAGTCCCACTTCAAACATTGAGCGGGGGTTGAGAAACCCAAATGTCTTAAAATTCTGCAAGCTATACATTTCAAGAAGTGCATTCATTAGCTCTCAGGGCCATTTGATGTGCAGACAGGTATTTTTAGGCTGCGATCCTATGCACGCTTTTGTTATTTGAAATCAGTGGGGTTTGCTTCCAAGGATTGCACTGGTAGAGCTATACAGTGGTACCTTGGCTGTCGAACTTAATCTGTTCCGGTGAAGCACGTAAACGTAAGCAGGTACTCGCTTGGCGTTAATAAGGATCAGGCAGACGCAGCAATGGAGAATGAGAAGGTGAAGTTTATTGCCAGGCAATAAGGACCCAGTTTGGAATCTCTTCCAAAAGGAACAGGGACCCCGATTGACAGAAATCCAGAGGTCTTTATACCTGAGCAGATCACAGCAAATCATAGATCATGAGACAACCATGAGGCAGTCACGATATTGCCAACAAAAATTAGCCAATTAGCAAGCTTCTTGCCATGCTTCCAGCTCCTGGTCAAGCACGGAGTTCTAGTTCTACTTTCCGCTGCTTGCAGTGACGCTCTGTCTAACCTCTCCACTAGTTATGACAGGACAGGGAGTATTGGAGATTTTGTGGTTTAGCTCTTGCTGTTCCAGTGGACTAATTTAGCCTGTATCTGAGGGGATTTTGTACCAGTATCTCTGATTCACGTCTTCCCCTTGTCCAGGGTACACAGATGTTTGTAGGGGAAAGGTCGGCTCCTAATTTTGCTGTTTCAAGCAGTTTGCAGTTAGCTAAGGCACATCTTCCCTTTGATTCAAAATGGATTATAAAATACTGTAAGCCCTGATTATGTGTGAGCATATATGAATATATTGATTACTGATAACAGATTATATGAATTGCATAAGGGTAGCCCATCTTCCATGCCTCACCGGGAGTTCATTTGACACCCAAAACTGTCGCGGCTTCCAATTGGCTGCAGGAGCCTCCTGCACTCAAGTAGAAGCCACATCGGATATTCGGCTTCTGGAAAACGTTCACAAACCAGAACGCTTACTTCTGGGTTTGCAGTGTTCAGGAGCCGATTTATTCTACAATTAAGCCCTTCAAGAACCAAGGTACCATTGCATGTTAGTTGCATTTTTCATTGCTGACTTCCTGGTACATCTTTTTCCTACTCAGTTGGCCTGCTTTCAAAATGCACATTTGCCTCTTCACTATTTTAGCATGGGACGTGGGTGGCGCTGTGGGTTAAACCACAGAGCCTAGGACTTGCCGATCAGAAGGTCAGCGGTTCGAATCCCCACGACGGAGTGAGCTCCCGTTGCTCGGTCCCTGCTCCTGCCAACCTAGCAGTTGGAAAGCACGTCAAAGTGCAAGTAGATAAATAGGTACTGCTCCGGCAGGAAGGTAAACAGCGTTTCCGTGCACTGCTCTTGTTCGCCAGAAGCGGCTTAGTGATGCTGGCCACATGACCCGGAAGCTGTACGCCGGCTCCCTCAGCCAATAAAGCAAGATGAGCGCCGCAACCCCAGAGTCGGCCATGACTGGACCTAATGGTCAGGGGTCCCTTTACCTTTACCTTTATTTTAGCATGTGCCCCACATGCACATGTTCAATAATGCATGAAAAATATCCAGCCCCTCGAAAAGGAGGTATGATTTGTGCTGGGCTGCAAAGCCCAATGTACAGGCTGCAACTACTACCGAAATAAATTTATGCCAGTTGGAGGTGAAGTGGACAGCCTCCTTCTAAAAGTGAATGGATAGCACTTGGCTTTTTATCGATCGGGTTATTTTAAGGCTTAACAGCTAATAGCCCTTTCCTTTTTAGGCTCGGAAATATTTGTTACTTTTTGCAGATTCCACACATTTGCTTCTTGCTATTTAAGTAGCAGAAGTAATTATACACATTGATTTTCTTTCCAGTGGCATTTGGGTTGTTTATCTTTAATGGAGGGGGGAGGGGGGGAGATGAAGGGATTTTACAGGAAATGTTCCCTAGAGAACAGTATGTGATTATTAGAAGCAGTAAAACATTGGAGCTTCAGAATATGTCAGACTTTTGGCAAGCAGACACAGGGTGCCACTTACAAGAAAAGGCCACGCTCGTTGTTTCCAACAGTTCCTGCCTCGTAGAGGATGTGGATAACCGGTGGCCTTTCAGATGATGCTAAGGACATAAGAACCTAACACAAGAGGATAGAAGAAGTTCTCTTCCTCCTCTTGTGTTAGGTAAAGGACCCCTGACCATTAGGTCCAGTCGTGACCGACTCTGGGATTGCGGTGCTCATCTCGCTTTATTGGCCCAGGGATCCGGCGTACAGCTTCCGGGTCATGTGGCCAGCATGACTAAGCCACTTCTGGCGAACCAGAGCAGCGTACGGAAACGCCGTTTACCTTCCTGCCAGAGCAGTACCTATTTATCTACTTGCACTTTGACGTGTTTTCGAACTGCTAGGTTGGCAGGAGCAGGGACTGAGCAAAGGGAGCTCACCCCGTCGCGGGGATCGAACCACCGACCTTCTGATCGGCAAGTCCTAGGCTCTGTGGTGTAACCCACAGCACCACCCGCGTCCCCTTTTTGTGTTGCACACTTCTGATTCAGTTGTCACTTGAGTTGTTGTTTTTTTAAATGTGCAAGAGTATTGCAGGACTCCCAATTTACCCAGAGCAGTTGGGTTTGAAAGGCAAGGAATATGGTCAATTCGTATTTCCCACGCTAAGCCCAGTGGAGGAAAGTCTGGCTAAAACTGTAATAAGTAAATAAACTCCAACTATGTCTCTCTAAAGTAGGTGAGACTGCTAGTAAGGTGAAGGCTTACTGGGAAATGATATGTAATGAAATGAAAAGGGTGTTTAAAGTAACTTCCATAACAAAAACAATCAAGAAGCTTTTCTTGTGGGAATTATAGGGACAGAACTACCTAAAATGTATAGAAACTTATTCATGTACAGCGGCAAGAATGTTACTTGCCCAAAAATGGAAAGAAGAAGGAGTCCCAGCAAAGGAAGAATGGATACAAAAACTTATGGAATATGCAGAAATGGCGAAACTTTCCGGAAGAATAAGGAAATCAAGATAACAAACTTTTTATAAAGGAATGGAAATGGTTTACTGAATATTTGCAGATAAAATTGTCAAAACATTGGCATGATTCTTGTAATAACCTGCAGTTTCATAAGAGCATATATTTAAAGAAGATGAATAAATGAACAAATTAAGTTAATTTGTTTATGCAGAAGATATTAAAAATAAATTTAAGGAACCGCAGAAAGTGGGGGGACGAAGTCAAGTTTTGAAATGTCAAAATGATTGTAAAATAAGTGAAATGTATAAATCTGAAAAGTATAATTATTATTTTTTTAAAAGATATTGCTATCATCTTTCCACCTTGTATACTTGGATGGAAAATGCATGGAGGATAAAGACTATCAGAGGGCAACTAGCCATGATGGAATTTCTAGGCTTAAAAATCTTTTGTTAATTCCTGTTCTGTACTTAAACCTTTTGAGGTATGGGTTTTTTTTTGTTCTTTCTTTCTTTCTTTCTTTCTTTCTTTCTTTCTTTCTTTCTTTCGTTACTTCTGGAAATAGTGATGATCTAGAGAAGAATTGGGATGTGGGTGGCGCTGTGGGTTACACCACAGAGCCTAGGACTTGCCGATCAGAAGGTCGGCGGTTCGAATCCCCGTGACAGGGTGAGCTCCCGTTGCTCGGTCCCTGCTCCTGCCCACCTAGCAGTTCGAAAGCACATCAAAGTGTAAGTAGATAAATAGGTACTGCTCCGGTGGAAAGGTAAACGGCGTTTCCGTGCGCTGCTCTGGTTCGCCGGAAATGGCTTAGTCATGCTGGCCACATGACCCGGAAGCTGTACGCCTGTTCCCTCGGCCAATAAAGTGAGATGAGTGCCGCAACCCCAGAGTCGGCCACGACTGGACCTAATGGTCAGGGGTCCCTTTACCTTTTTAGAGAAGAATGGGCTTTTTATGTTTTGGCAATCAAGTGGCCCTGCCACATACCTTGTCAGAATTTGCTAGATAACCCATCACTTTCTGTCATTGGTTAAAGATCATCACGCTTTCTGGTCCTGCTAAGAGGTGCAGCAAGTTCTCTGCACTTCTCGTACACGTGGAGCTGTGGAGAAGGAGCCATATCATTAAAACCCATATAAGCTGCCAGTTTTTATGCAGCTGTGTCTTGACCATCTCCGCAGCAGCAACAGTGAGGGACAGGGGCTGCAGCGCTTCGCTTTCAGCTTACATTTGCCTTTTTATTTTACTTGCAGTTCAATGTATAAGCTATTAAAAAGCCCTGTGATGACATTCTCTGTATCTGACAGCTATACAGCAATGCTTGTGAAAAATTAAGGAAGTGGGACTGTGCTGAAGAGGGATATTCCCCAACGTGGCGCCGTTCCTCCAGCAGAGATCTCAGATTTGGAACCTGTCACACGTTTCACATTATTGTCAGGCTCGCAGAAGCCAGAATCCCTGCGGATTCTGCTGGATTTGCACCATATATCTGAAGGCTGAGCGCTGAGGCAAAAAGCAATGCTGCAGAGTGAAATTAACCACTGAAATGGATGGCGATAATAAAAATAATAATTGCTACCAATGCCTGAAGTTTGGGAAGGACGTTGGGCAACATCTTATTCTGGATGCATCCAATTGGGCATTGTGTCTGATGTTGCTGGACTAAAGAAGGGCTCTCTAAAGAAGGTCTTTCCTCCCACCCCCCACCCCCAGGTTCAAAGGCTGTGTAGCTAGTTTAGGATCTGGCAAGCCTAGCCTCAGAAAATAGCCCCAGGAGAGACCACCGTAGAGGTCAATGAGGATGTTAGCTTAACGAATTTTTGAAGCAAAGTAGAATTAAAGAACCTTTTAATGAGGGTGAAAGAGGAGAGCGCAAAATATGGTCTGGAGCTCAACATCAAAAAAACCTAAGATCATGGCCACTGGGCCCATCACTTCCTGGCAAATAGAAGGGGAAGAAATGGAGGCAGTGAGAAATTTTACTTTATTGGGCTCCATGATCACTGCAGATGGTGACAGCAGTCACAAAATTAATAGACGCCTGCTTCTTGGGAGAAAAACGATGACAAACCTAGACAGCATCTTAAAAAGCAGAGACATCACCTTGCCAACAAAGGTCCGTATAGTTAAAGCTATGGTTTTCCCAGTAGTGATGCATGGAAGTGAGAGCTGGACCATAAAGAAGGCTGATCGCCGAAGAATTGATGCTTTTGAATTATGGAGGAGACTCTTGAGAGTCCCATGGACTGCAAGAAGATCAAACCTCTCCATTCTGAAGAAGATCAGCCCTGAGTGCTCACTGGAAGGACAGATCCTGAAGCTGAGGCTCCAATACTTTGGCCACCTCATGAGAAGAGAAGACTCCCTGGAAAAGACCCTGATGTTGGGAAAGATGGAGGGCACAAGGAGAAGGGGACGACAGAGGACGAGATGGTTGGACAGTGTTCTCAAAGCTACCAGCCTGAGTTTGACCAAACTGTGGGAGGCAGTGGAAGACAGGAGTGCCTGGCGTGCTCTGGTCCACGGGGTCACGAAGAGTCGGACACGACGAAACGACTAAACGACAACAACAGCTAAAGAAAAAGTGAGGAGGGGACTGGCCCCTCTCAACTTTCATGTGCCGAGGCTGGATTTATATTATCCAGTTGCCAGCTCCCCCAAAGAAGAACACGGACATTACAGGTGTACCATGACAGAAATGTCCGTACAATTGTAAGTCACACACAGAGACACCTCAAGAAATCAAGAGCAAGCACACCACCACTGAGGTAAATATGGTGCCTAAAATAAATACATACTTAATGTGACAGGGATACTAGTTCCCCACTGTGCACATGGCGGAAAAACACATTTCCTGTCAGATAATGTCAATCACATTTTTAGGCGAATACCAAACTTCTGCTGGATTCTTTACGAAGAGTTACCTGAAATGGAAATGGCAGGATTCAAATGCCCGTGTGTTTTTTAAATCTGTATATTATTTTTCTGGGAGGTGATCTCTGATCCTAAACCTTCGCTGCTGTGTTGTGAAAAATCCTTTGGGAATAAACCCTGAGGAAAAACCAGTACCCACTGCCTTGTAGGACATCTTTAGGAGAAGAAAAGGCTAAGAAAACCCTACACATATTGGAGTAGAGGCCCTCTGGCAGTTGGATGGTGCCTTTTCCGTCTCCTTCCAGCCTCAGCCAAGCTGGTGCCAAACATATTGTTCTGCTTTCCTTTGAATCACATCAACGAGGCCGGGGGTGTGTGTGTGTGTGTCTTGTCATCTGGGCAACCCAGGAACTCCGTGCGCACTGCCCAGCCTTGGACCCTGGAGAGGTCACTTTGGTGCTGCTAGCACAGCAAAAACAACATGGGAGGCAGCAGTTATGAGTTACCAGCCTCTGCAGCCACAGCAGGCGCTGTGATTCTTCAGCAGTTTGACTTCACCCCCGGAGGCCCACTCCATTGTCTCTAGGGATGTGGGTGGCGCTGTGGTCTAAACCACTGAGTCTCTTGGGCTTGCTGATCCGAAGGCCGGCGGTTCAGATCCACGTGACGGGGTGAGCTCCTGTTGCTCTGTCCCAGCTCCTGTCAACCTAACAGTTCAAAAGCACACCAGTGCAAGTAGATGAATAGGTACCGCTGTGGTGGGAAGGTAAATGGCATTTCCGTGCACTCTGACTTCTGCCATGGTGTTCTGTTGTGCCAGAAGCAGTTTAGTCCTGCTGGCCACATGACCCGGAAAGCTGTCTGTGGAAAAACGCCGGCTCCCTCGGCCTGAAAGTGAGATGAGTGCCGCAATCCCATGGTTGCCTTTGACTGGATTTAACTGTCCAGGGGGTCCTTTACCTTTCACATTTTTACCATTGTCTCTCAAGACAGACAGATGCCCACAACAACAGTTATTTTGCTGTGTCTTTTTGAGACACTTCTTTTTATAAAGTGACTAATGTGTCATAAAGGGACGCAGGTGGTGCTGTGGGTTAAACCACAGAGCCTAGGACTTCCCAGTGAGAAGGTCGGCTGTTTGAATCCCCGCAACGGGGTGAGCTCTCGTTGCTCGATCCCTGCTCCTGCCAACCTAGCAGTTCGAAAGCATGTCAAAGTGCAAGTAGATAAATAGGTACTGCTCCGGTGAGAAGGTAAACGGCGTTTCCGTGCGCTGCTCTGGTTCGCCAGAAGCGGCTTAGTCATGCTGGCCACATGACCCAGAAGCTGTACGCCTGCTCCCTTGGCCAATAAAGCGAGATGAGCGTCGCAACCCCAGAGTCGGTCACGACTGGACCTAATGGTCAGGGGTCCCTTTACCTTTAACACGTCATAAATCATAGCAATAATGCATCATAAACAGGACTGCCGTGGGTTTTAGTGCTTTGTCGAGAAGGCTATTCGTATGCTGCTTCTGCCGAGATGAAGGGAGAGGACTCCGCCAGTGAAAACAAAGCAACGGGCTTCTGGTTTCATTTAGTCAAGTCTCCCTTGTTAAGGAAAGGCCAGGAGGGCTTGGAGCAAAATATTACAGTGAATAAGGACAAGGGCCAGCTTAACTTGGTTCCTCTGCTGAGACAGGAAACGTTTGTCTGAGCAGGTGCTGGAGACCTCTGAAGGACCTCTGGAAAGGCAGCCACGTTGCCCATTCAGTCCCTTTCCTCTTTCATATAAAGGTGGGGAAAAGAGAGAGAAGGAAACGAGGACATTATTTTATGCCACGGAATGAATGAAGCAGAAGGGGAAGACCTCCAGGGACATTCCTCTCCCTGTCCACTCACATCTCTTCTTGAAGAGAGATAAGGTGTTCAAAGAACAGTTAAGCTGAATGCTGGGGATTTTGGTTGGAGTGCCATTCCTCCCTGGGATCTGCCTTTGCCATGCAAAGTTGGCTTCGGGCAAAAATAGCTTGATTAAGCAGCGACAAACAGCCAAGGCATCCTTTGCCCCTGGGCTGCCAGCCACCGATGGCCCTAATGAACACTCACAGACGCTCTGGAAGTCTGTTAAGTGTGTTAGCTACGACAGAGCGGAGAATAAGAAGAAAAACCTGATGGCAGGCTGCAAACATATCGCCTCTTCACCACACGAGGAAATGCTGTGTTTTCTTTTGTTTTTAATACAGTGGGATCTGCGAGGGAGACTCTATACACAGGCATTGTTTTGTACGCAGCTGCGACGGTCAGCTGTGTATCCCAAAAGAGGCTTTGTGCTAACTCTGGCAGCACATTATGTCCGAAGAAGCAGAAACAACTCATTTCCCCTCCTGAACCTTGCACACTGCACTGCCCTGTTTTGTGCAAATGTCGAGGTTGCTTTTGGCACCGGGTGATTTTGCAGTGGCATAATCTCACAAGCGCGGTGGCCACTTCCAGATTATGGGATGCCACAAGCAAAAGAGAGCAAGCAGAAACAGGTACCCGTAGAGAACGGCCCCTTTTAAAAACAGAAATAAACTTAGAGGACATTCTGAAGTACTGTAGGGTCTGTGACTAGCAGCCCTGAACCAAATGTACTGTCTGCAAGGAGGGGCAAGCTGATTCTCTCATTGCATGCAGACGAGGCTAAAAATTGGACAGGAATGGTAAGGGGCTTGCAGATTTGGGATTGGGGGCGGCACCAAAGACTCAGTGTGGTCCTCTGAGGCAAAGGTAGCTGCTGGCAGGCTTTTGCGTTGTGTGGTCGTCTAACTCTGATTCTGACCATTGCGGTTCTCCTATGACCCAGATGACCCTGTTTCTGTTATCCATCAGAAACAGAGGTACAGTTTCAGCTTACATACGCTTCAGGTTACATACACTTCAGGTTACAGACTCCGCTAACCCAGAAATAGTGCTTCAGGTTAAGAACTTTGCTTTAGGATGAGAACAGAAATCGTGCTCCAGCGGTGCGGTGGCAGCAGGAGGCCCCATTAGCTAAAGTGGTGCTTCGGGTTAAGAACAGTTTCAGGTTAAGAACAGACTTCCAGAACAAATTAAGTATTTAACCCGAGGTACCACTGTATTTCCTTATGTGTCTTGTCTGAGGGAGGGTGGCAGCGAAATAATGAACCTCTTCAGTGTTCCCCTCCCAGTTGTGAAATACTATTTTCAAGGAGGCTGCTGCCAAAATTGTCAGCCCCAGGCATTTGGATCTTGATTTGGTTTAATTTATGGCCTATTTTCTTATAGTATAGTGGAGGAGGGTATTTTTCCTTGCTGGTGAGGAACACTTGCAGTATGCATTATACCTGGCTTTATGGTTTCTGTCTGTTTCACGACATCTTTCCATTTTAACTTACTGTTAAGTCACTTTGGTGGGACGCGGGTGGCGCTGTGGGTTAAACCACAGAGCCTAGGACTTGCCAATCAGAAGGCTGGAGGTTCGAATCCCTGTGACGGGGTGAGCTCCCGTTGCTCGGTCCCTTCTCCTGCCAACCTAGCAGTTCAAAAGGATGTCGAAGTGCAAGTAGATAAATAGGTACCACTCCAGTGGGAAGGTAAACGGCGTTACTGTGCGCTGCTCTGGTTCTCCAGAAGCGGCTTAGTCATGCTGGCCACATGACCTGGAAGCTGTATGCCGGCTCCCTCGGCCAATAAAGTGAGATGAGCGCCAAAACCCCAGAGTCGGCCACGACTGGATGGACCTAATGGTCAGGGGTCCCTTTACCTTCACTACCTCCGGTTACAGACGCTTCAAGTTGCGTTTTTTCAGGTTGCGGACCGCTGAATCCCAGAAATACTGCAACGGGTTACCTCCGGGTTTCGGCGGTTGTGCATGCGAAATGAGCACCACAACCCCAGAGTCGGCCATGACTGGACCTAATGGTCAGGGGTCCCTTTACCTTTAAGTCACTTTGAGGCTTTCGTTATAAAAAGTGATGTGCAAATTTACAAATAAGAAGTAGCAGAACACAGCTAGACTTTGGGAAACTGACTGCCCTGGGAGACAGCAAGACTTATTGCAAAGTATTGGAAGACACAAGATCTACCCACTCTGGAAGAATGGCAGATGAAGGTGATAGACTATATGGAACTGGCGGAAATGACGGGCAGAATCCGAGACCAGGGAGAAGAGTCGGTGGAGGAAGATTGGAAGAAATTTAAAGACTATTTACAGAAACATTGTAAAATTAATGAATGTTAGAATGATGTTGGAATGAATCTAGGTGATTTTAGCAAAAATGTATCAAGGATTTAAGGAAAATAGACTGTTAATTGGTGAAAAGAGGGAAAGTAAACTTATAGCAAGATCAAGATAAATTTTCAGGATAAAAATTTTGAAGAGAGGGAAAGGATTTGCTGAAATGGATAATTGACTTAGAATACAAAAAAGGGAGGTGTGAGGAGGTCAGGGAAACAAGCAAATGAAAGATAAGTTATGGGAAGTCTCGATTTGTTTTTTTCCTTTTTTCCTTTGTTTTTAATTGTTTTTAATTTTCTGTTTTTTATTGTGATGTATTGGTTTTGTTATTTTTATTGTTTAAATTGGTGTTTTCTCTTTTGTCTTTTTGTAAACTTAAAACTTTAATAAATACTATTTAAAAGAGAGAGAGAGAGAGAGAGACAGCAAGACTTACTTAGAATCGTAGGAGAGTTGGAAGAGACCCCAAGGGTCATCTAGTCCAACCCCTCGCAACGCAGCAATATCTCTGGGTAAGCATGTATAGGATTGTGCTGTAAATGTAGCATGTGGGCTCTGAGCCTCATGATAGTGCTTCATAGTCTCTTGAGTCGATTTTAAGCAGCAGGTCGCTACCCTTCCCTCAAACTCTCACAGAAAACATGAAAGTGGGCAAGCTACTCTCATTTTGCACCTCTCCTAAACTGGACGCCACAGTGACACAGACATAGAAATGCAGTTGTGTGCACTGTATCAACACAAGTAGGGCTTTTCCCTCTGTAACTGGGGAGAGAGATGGGGGAACGATTTAGAAAAGCAGCAGGAAACCAAAGACAGAACGTTGTATGAATAACTACCTGTATTTTTCGCCTTATAAGACGCACCAGACCACAAGACGCACCTAGTTTTTGGAGGAAGAAAACAAGAAAAAAAATATTCTGAATCTCAGAAGCCAGAACAACAAGAGGGATCGCTGTGCAGTGAAAGCGGCGATCCCTCTTGCTGTTCTGGCTTCTGGGATAGCTCCGCAGCCTGCATTCGCTCCATAAGACGCACACACATTTCCCCTTACTTTTTAGGAGGGAAAAAGTGAGTCTTATAGAGCAAAAAATACAGTATATACTCACAGGCATTCAAGGCTGCCAATGGGACAGTATTGTACAGAACAAACAGGACAATATTTTCAAGGAGGCCAGGACCAGCTCAGTGCTGAAATCGTCCAGTGCAGGAAAAATGCTTACAAAAGTGGTTGAAAAGGTCTAAGCACTCTCTGAATGGCTATTGTGTTGCGGGATGGTCACTGAGAGGTGGGTGTGCTTTATCGCCTAATGTACACTTATAGGGTTGCTTCCAGCCAAAGTGCCATACACCCTTCACCTCTAAAGGACATTTGAAGCACATTCCTTCCCTCAAAACATTCTGAGCACTGTTAATTAGAGTACAAAAATGATCAGGCGAAATTGAGCATGATGGACCTAGATGGAGCCTAGGTGGACCAATGACCTGACTCGGAACAAGGCAGCTTTCTAATGCTCCTGTCCTAAGGATCCATGCCCAGGAATGGGGAATCTGTGGCACTCCAGATTGCGTTGGAGTCCAGCCAGTGGCGTAGCGTGGGTTGCCAGCACCCGAGTCCATGCATAGGTATGTGGTGTTTGGGAGGGAGGGAAAAGGGACGAAGTACACATACGCATTCAACTGCCTAATGGCATCTGCGCCACCCAGCAGATTGTAGCTGGGGAGTCATTCCCTTGTCTGGAGAAGGCACCTCCTGGTTCACGTGGATCAGTTTTCAACTGAGCCCTGTGTTGGAAGTGTGCAGCAGTACTGAGGCAGCGGTAGGCGTTGAAATTTCATGCCCCTAACCATTTTGTAAGGGACGCGGGTGGCGCTGTGGGTAAAACCTCAGTGCCTAGGACTTGCTGATCGTATGGTCGGCGGTTCGAATCCCCGCGGCGGGGTGAGCTCCCGTCGTTCGGTCCCAGCTCCGGCCCACCTAGCAGTTCGAAAGCACCCTTAAGTGCAAGTAGATAAATAGGTACCGCTTTATAGCGGGAAGGTAAAGGGCGTTTCCGTGTGCTGCGCAGGTGCCGGCTCGCCAGAGCAGCTTCGTCACGCTGGCCACGTGACCCGGAAGTGTCTCTGGACAGCGCTGGCCACCGGTTTCTTAAGCGAGATGGGCGCGCAACCCCAGAGTCGGACATGACTGGCCCGTACGGGCAGGGGTACCTTTACCTTTACCTTAACCATTTTGTGCCTGGGGCAACTTCCCCTGTGCCCCCAATGCTAAGCCACTGAGTCAAACTTCCATCAGCCCCAGCCAGTATGGTCAAAGGTCATGAATTATGTGAGTTATAATGGAGCAACATTTGGGGGACCACAGTTTCCCCATCCTAGGAAACTCAGGTGAATGCATGAATCCTCTAGGGTTGTGGGGGAGATGAGTTAGGATGAATCTATAACTCACTTGTCTTCATTATTCGTCACACAGGTACATCCAGGATTTCCCAAACTTACCCATTTCCTGTTTGTTTGAGACATTTATGTACTGCCTCTCAGTAAAAATTCTGGGATGGCCTACAACAAACGGATAGAAATAAATAAATATAAAGAAAGAACAATAAATATAAAAACAAACAGCAATTGAGAAGGGGTCGTAAAATTCAGCAGAATGGGTTTTATTTATTTCCTTCCATTTATGAACCCTGTCCTATGGAACATTTCAAAGTGCCACCACAATAAAAGCACCAGCAATATAAAACACACACAATTTCATATATAAAAAAACCAATTGAAACAATTTCGTGTACCAGAACAATTTCATATCCAATACAGATGCAGAATGGGATAAAAAATACCCACTTAAAAGGCTGGTTGAAAAAGGAAGGTTTTCAATAGGCGACAAAAAGGCAACAGAGATAGTTCCTGTCTGATATGTCACAGGACAGTAAGAGCTGTTCGACAGTGGAATTTGCTGCCAAGGAGTGTGGTGGAGTCTCCTTCTTTGGAGGTCTTTAAGCAGAGGCTTGACAACCATATGTCAGGAGTGCTCTGATGGTGTTTCCTGCTTGGCAGGGGGTTGGACTCGATGGCCCTTGTGGTCTCTTCCAACTCTATGATTCTAGGAGGGAGTTCCAAAGGGGAGACCCTGCTACACTAAATGCATATTCTCACACTGTATGGAACAGACCTTCTGAAGGCAATGGTATCTACAGGAGAGATACCAACCCTGCAGAGCATAGTAATTTATTGGGCATATAAGAGGCAACACAATCTTTTAGGTATCCTATGTTGGGAAACTGTGTATGTACAGCTACTCACACAGAGTTGATTAAGGTTAGGCAGACAGCCAGAAGGCAATCTGAAGGAGTAAGTCTGCCTGGTGATAACAGAGACATGGAGACTGCTCCCTGATTGGCCAAGCTCTCTCAAGGGAGTGATAATTAATGGCCTACTAACTGTTAGTTCAGGAGTTCACTGTTCGTGTTCAGAGTTCTGTGTCAGTGTAGGAGTTGTGAGTCGTGTCAGAGAGAGCTAGCAAAAGATCCATGTTCTGTTCCTGTAAATAGTCCACTGTATATAATAAACACCTAACTACAAGTTCCTGGTTCCTGCTTCGTCTATCCTGTCTGCAGCCAAGTCGCCAATTGCTTCCATGGATTCTGCGTGTACTCTGCTAGGTCTGGCTAAGGTCCTGCAACTAGTCAGAAAGTTGTGAAACACCAAATAGGTTTTGCCTATATCCTACACCCAAGCTATGTAGGACTTAGCATGCCAACACCAGCACCTTGAGCTTAACCTCCCAGCAGATTGGTAGCCAGTAAAATTCTTGCAGCAGCAGCAGAATATGATGATGGTCTGCCCCGTTAGGGGCGGCCTGTCTTGTTTTGCTGCCTAAGGTGAAACAGAACTGCCCACAACTGCCCAAGTCCCCTCCTCTCCAGGGTTTTCCCCAAGCAATCTGAGATGGCTTCTTTGTGCCTGTCTTGGCTCCGTCCACTTCATCTCTCACCTGGTTCTGGGAGACCAGGCAGGAGCTAGTTGCAGCTGGAAGAGGAGATGTCCATGTGTCTTCATCAGCCTGACTCTTCTCTGCCTCTGTGCTGGTCCTATGGGTTACCCGAGAGGCGAGGTCCAAGTCCGGTCCGTGGTCAAAGGTGCAACGTGGAGGCAGTCTGTAGTAGCTGAAGCTGGGTGCAGGGCAGGGAGTTGGACTCAGAGGCTGAACCTGAGGAATCCCAGCCTGCACAGGAGTCCCCGCCTCCAGAACCAACTGAGCCACGGCTGGGGCATGAGCCCGAAGGGTCCTCAGCTGTGCTGGGTCCTCAGGTGCAGGCATCAGCTGAGTCTGCTCTGGCTCCTGAGGTGATGGAGGACCCATTACCTGCAGGTGCTTCACTCTCAGCCCCGTCAGGGGAAGCTGAGGTTGCCTCTGGGTCCGGTAACCCTCCAGCCTCTCCTGAGCTGCAGAGGCTCAGAGCAGAGAGGCAGAAGGAACTAAGTTCCCGCAGGAGGAGTGCTCGCCTCCAGGCCAGGAGAGGCGAGTCACCTGTGGATTGGGGCCGCCCTATGCCTCGGGGCAGATAAAAGCCAGCCAGCCCCAGTCCCAAGTTGCGGGAGCAACATTGTTGGTAGCCTGTTCCTGCCTGCACCCTGTCCTGCTCTTCTGCCTGAGCTCCTGACCTCACCGGACTCCCTGCCCTGCACCCAGCTTCAGCTTTGACGGACTGCCTCCATATTGCTCCTTCAGCCTCGGCCTGGACTCGGACCTCGCCTCTCGGTTGACCCACGGGACCAGCACAAGCTTGTAAAAGGCACTTGCTTAGATGCAGGACAGTGGGGTCTGTGAGTGTTTGCAGAAACTAGCCTGCTGTACAAAGGTAACTGTTATGTACTGAAGTTCTCACCCTGGGCCAGCAGGGGGATACTGTAGATAGTTTTCACTCAGGTCCACATATGCAAATAAGGGATTGAAAGTGACGTTCAGTGATTGGATAGTGACAGAAAGTTGTTACTGTTGCTTTTGCAGTTGAGCTCTATATAGGCAGGTTGGCTGAACCCTTCAGCCCAGTTCTGTTCTGGGCCTGTGAATAAACAAGAGCTGTTTGAAGTATCGCTGTGTCGTCTGATATGTTCACCCACAACTTAACAGTAACATTAGCAGGTGTTGATTCACCCACTTTTGTCTCTGGTTCGGCCCATCACAGGCTGAAAAAGGTTCATCACCCCGGTGGTAGAAGGTGGCCTTTACTGCCCTTCCTTCATTTCCCGCTATTCTGGAAAAGTTATTGATGTCTGGACCTCCCTCAATCTGCCTATGTGCTCCTGAATTGTCCAGAAGTCAGCAGCCAGCTGCTCCCATCTAATCCCCCACCCAAGCTGCGAACTGGGTTCAGTTTCTTTCCACACTCAGGTCCAATTACAGAGAGCAGCACCATCAGCCCAAGCCCAATGGCTTGAATTAGCCTGGCGCCGGTCACAGGAGAGACCCGCATCCCTTTCCAACAGAGCAGCCAGCCAGCTTTTCCCCCAGTTGCCAATAGCGCAGTTCTTCCGCTACTTCTAACTTTAGGGTTTCTCCTCCCTCGCGAAAACCCCAAAATAAGGCGAACTCGTAAAAGAGCTGAAAAGCCCAGCCTTTCCCTTCCCACTCCCTGTTTACTCAGCTCCATCAGATGTAGAGCTCATGATCTCGTTAAGCAGATTGATATTTACAGCCCACAGAAAGCTCATTTGAAAAATCACAGCGATCGAGTCGTGAGCTTACATGGGGAAATGTATTGGGGAAGCTGGGGCATGATTGATTATGCAAGCAGTATTCCGAGTGGAAAAGGGTTATCTCGGTAACATCATCTCGCTTGCTAATGTTCCCTGGCTCACAGACCCTGGGAGCCCACTGGGGAAGTGTTCCAGCTAAAACTGGGTCACGACTGTCATTTATGAAGACCACCAAGTACAGACCGATTGCAGCTCCCTCTCTTGCCCGGTGCATGTAAGCTTAAATATTTCAGATTCATTTTCTTCTTGGCAATGTGGTGCCTTTATGCTTTCACAGTGCTGTGCACCGAGTTCATAAGGGCCGGGGTGTGCTCAATAGACATTTGAATATTCCCTTTTTGATAGAACAGGCATGTTTTTAGGCACCAGCACACAATAGACGTGGGTCCACATAGGTTTCCCATGAATATTCAGATTTTTATTTTGTTCCTGCCATTTTTGAAAGACTGTACTAAAAGCAAGCAAAACAAAGGAGGTCAGGAGGCATTAAAAATATTATTCACCTGGGATTATGGGCACCCGGTTGTCTTTTAGAGAACGATTCTCCACAACATGGAAGATGAAGTTTTCAATAACTTGACATTTTGCTCCTTTCACCTGATTATCTCTTTTGTTCTCCAAAGCATTACTCCAAAGCCTATTTGTGAAAAACACATTGGGGATATGAAGAAATGGAGAAAGTTGCGTGGCGAGTTCCCGCCTCCCCCCTCAGAAATAAAGACACGAGACACAAGAATTCGAGGGTCAAATTAGGCCACAACTTTATTGATTACAGGAATTGAGCGGTATTGGCTTAGGCATTGGTCCTAACAATTAACCGGCTTTAGCCCACTGGATGGAAGACCAGTGAGGGTTAACCACCAGTAGGGGGAGTCCTGCTGAGGCACATCAACTAGGAGCTCCCCCCAGAGTTACCGCTCGGGGGTGTGCCCTGGGCCCACACCTCTATAGGCCTAAGACAAGGCCACACCCCCCGGAATCCTTTACCGGACTACCCTTTATTTTGGGGGAAGGTGATGGCGCTTCCTCCCCCCCCCCTTATCTGCATAACAAAAGATCCATACCCCTACCAATGCCTAACTGCCAATACCGGGGGGTTGTGACGGATTGCTACAAGGCGAAAGCCAAGTGGCTGGTGCCAATCTGCCAAATGGAAAAATTCCTACCAGGCCCCTTGACGGCGACCGACCAAAGTCCATATCATCGTCATAGAGCCTATCCTAACGGGTGGGAGGGAAGGGAAAAACCTGGCTAGCTGCTGCGCGGGAAAGAGGGAGACCCTCGGCCGTGCCAGACCTAAATGTGCGAGGCCACGCCCCCAGGGTGACGCGCCCATGGATTCCCTAGCATCACGGGGGCTGGAGCGTGGGGGTGTGTGTGTGTGTGTGAAGCCCGCAACCCCACCTCCTCACTAGCTCTGAAGGGGCTTTGCTCTGCCAACATCACCATTAATCCCTTCCCCAAAAACACACACGGGCACAGGGGGAAAGTTCCTGTTCACATCTTAAAACGCAGGGAGACTAAGGTCTGTTCCTTGTGCAGAAATGCCGCGAACCTCAAGTAATTCAAGCCCATATTCTAAACAAAGTAGTTACTTGGCCCATTTTGCAAACAAATCTCTTGATCTCAAAGCAAGCTCCAGGATGCGCTTCAAACATCTTGTAGAAAATTCTTCTGTTTCATGCACTTCCCCTCAAACTAGCTACCATTTGATTAGAAAACCGAATCCACGATTAAGCTGAGGTGTGAACAACAGGATAGCAAAAATGGATTCTATGCGCCCTAATGGTTGCTAATTACTGATGAATTGGAAGAACAGAGATACAATTCCCCTTAATAAATGGCTTGACAACATCGGCAACATATGAATAGACAGTTTACAGACACAGACTTCCTTGGATAAATACAATGAAATTTAGAATGAGTGTGTGCAGAATATATTAGGTTAGTGACAATTATATGTGCATTAGAATAATAAGAATATACACATCTGTTTATAAATGTATGAGAATGTAACAGTATATTTTTCTTTTTTCATTCTCATTTACTTTTTTCATTCTGTATTTTTGTAAATGAAATTATCTTGATCAAATATTACCGTATTTTTCGCTCTATAAGACGCACCAGACCACAAGACGCACCTAGTTTTTGGAGGAGGAAAACAAGAAAAAAATATTCTGAATCTCAGAAGCCAGAACAGCAAGAGGGATCGCTGCGCAGTGAAAGCAGCAATCCCTCTTGCTGTTCTGGCTTCTGGGATAGCTGCGCAGCCTGCATTCGCTCCATAAGACGCACACACATTTCCCCTTACTTTTTAGGAGGGAAAAAGTGAGTCTTATAGAGCAAAAAATACGGTAATAATAAAAATGAAAACCTGAGATGTGTCCTTTTCAAGCAGCCATTGCACATGCAGACGGCAGCACCAGTGAATTCGAGTTCGGAGCAGGGAAACAAACCAGGTACAGCGGTACCTCGGGTTAAGAACTTAATTCGTTCTGGAGGTCTGTTCTTAACCTGAAACTGTTCTTAACCTGAAGCACCACTTTAGCTAATGGGGCTCCTGCTGCCACCAGAGCACGATTTCTGTTCTCATCCTGAAGCAAAGTTCTTAACCAGAGGTACTATTTCTGGGTTAGCGTAGTCTGTAACCTGAAGCGTATGTAACCCGAGGTACCACTGTAATGGGAATTCGGTAAAGACAACCCTACCCTCTCTCTGGTGTAAAGGTAAAGGGACCCCTGACCATTAGGTCCAGTCGCGGCCAACTCTGGGGTTGCGGTGCTCATCTCGCTTTACTGGCCGACGGAGCTGGCATACAGCTTCTGGGTCATGTGGCCAGCATGACTAAGCTGCTTCTGGCGAACCAGGGCAGCGCACGGAAATGCCGTTTAGCTTACAGCAGCATAAAAAAAAACCTATTTGAAATGCCCCTGGTCCTCAGAATTTACTCCAATCCACACGCCTCACCAGCCCTGTTATTGCTGTTATTGCTGCCAAGGAGTGTGGTGGAGTCTCCTTCTTTGGAGGTCTTTAAGCAGAGGCTTGACAACCATATGTCAGGAGTGCTGTGATGGAGTTTCCTGCTTGGCAGGGGGTTGGACTCGATGGCCCTTGTGGTCTCTTCCAACTCTATGATTCTATGATTCTATGACTGGAAAGTGACCTTGAACACTGATAATGCTTCTTGGCTGCTTGGAGGATAGAGAGGGCTGTGTGTAGAAGCTAACCTACCGCACAGAGGTAAAATGGACACTTACTGCGTATCATGTGCCCTCTGGAAGGCAGCCCAGAAGGGGAACACAGCCCTCAGCCTCAAAAAGATTCTACATCCTGTCCAACTGGCTGGTCGCAATCTACTGGTCGATTGCAGGATGTCCCTGGTCGATCCAGGGACTAATGGGTAGATCACTGGCAGTTTTTTTAGAGTGGGAGTAGATCGCAGTCTCTTGGAAGTTGGACGTGCCTGCTGTATTAGAACTTTGCATGACACATTTCTTGGAAAGAATCCAAAATATTGATGCACTCATTTTTATTTTGGGGGGCCGGTTCCATAATTGTTAAATTTAGCAAACAGTGTTTGCAATGAGTCAATGTGAGTCAATTTCAGTGCAAACATTCACCTTAACCTAGTCTTTTGCTCATGTGTTTAGAGATGAAGAGGTACATATTTCACAAATCTGTCATACTAAAATGTACCTAACTCTAAAAATAAAAATAAAAATCACACAAACACATTTTGGAGGCAAGCTTCAGATCTTGTTTGCTAGTCCAGCAGTCCTTGCAGTGCAGGGAGCTAGAAACCCTGTACAGTGGTACCTCGGTTTTCAAACGTCTTCGTTGATGAACATTTCGGTTTTCAAACACCGTGAACCCAGAAGTAAATGCTTCAGTTTTCAAACATGCCTTGGAAGATGAACACGCCATGCGGTTTCCATATCGAGTTTTCTGTATTGAGGCTTCCATATCGAGTTCTTGGTTTTCGAATGTTTCAGAACTCGAAAGGTCTTCCGGAAAGGATTACGTTCGAAAGCCGAGGTACCACGACTTATAGGGTCTCTCCTTTAGACAGCCATGTGTATGACTTCATTGGTGAAGCATGTCAGAATTCCCTACTCTCCACTCCATACCCATGTGCACCTCACACTCTCCCCAGATCTGCTGGGTGGGGTATAAATAATAAAATTGTTGCTGCTACTGTGGTTGTTATTGAATACGACATCCCTATTTTCATCGGGAAAATGTTGAAGGGTATGCAAACTACTTTGGAAAATATATAGTAGAGGTATCTGGCTTGTATGATGTCTGCTGTGCAGTTGTACATTGGATCCTGAATGCCTTGTGAATCAAATGTTTTGGCTCCCAAACGCCGCAAAGCTGGATGTGAGTGCTCCGGTTTGCGAACGTTCTTTGGAAGCCGAATGTCCGACGCTGCTTCCGATTGGCTGCAGGAAGCTCCAGACAATTGGAAGCCGCGCCTTGGTTGTCGAATGTTTTCGAAAGTCAAACGGACTTCCGGAATGGATTCCGTTTGACAACTATGGTACAACCGTACTGCTTTTTTTTTTGCTGGAACTGCTTTAGTAAAAGGCGGTTTAAAAAAATGCTGTTGTTGTTTAGTTGTGTCCGACTCTTCGTGACCCCCTGGACCAGAGCACGCCAGGCACTCCTGTCTTCCACTGCCAACCACAGTTTGGTCAAACTCATGCTGGTAGCTTTGAGAACACTGTCCAACCATCTTGTCCTCTGTCGTCCCCTTCTCCTTGTGCCCTCCATCTTTCCCAACATCAGGGTCTTTTCCAGGGAGTCTTCTCTTCTCATGAGATGGCCAAAGTATTGGAGCCTCAGCTTCAGGATCTGTCCTTCCAGTGAGCACTCAGGGCTGATTTCCTTCAGAATGGATCGGTTTGATCTTCTTGCAGTCCATGGGACTCTCAAGAGTCTCCTCCAGCACCAGAATTCAAAAGCATCAATTCTCCAGCGATCAGCCTTCTTTATGGTCCAACTCTCACTTGTATGGTCCAGCTCTCACTTATATGCCTTTTGTCTCAAACCCCATGGTCAAAGACAACAGGCATATAAGTTAAAAAAAAGCACAAGAAGTAAAAACTTCTGGCTGTATTGCTTTTTTTTTGCTGGAACTGCTTTAAGTGAAAGTTAGTTAAAAACAAACGAACAAGTAAAAACGTCTGACTGTATAAATGGAAAGGGTGAAAGAGGAAAGTGTTGATTAAGAATCAGGGCCACTTTCCCAAAGAAGATGTTGCTGACATCTCCCAAATAGGCTGGTGCTACAACATGGCTTTGTGGGGTATGTGCTTTTTTGCAAGAGGAATTGCACATGGCCCTGGGCTCATGCATACAGACTGCTTCAAATACGGCTTCTGCTTTCCCCAGCACTAGCAAGGAGGCAGTTAAAGCACTCAGCTGCCGCCATCTCCTCCTTTATTCCAAGAACCCTGCAACCTGCATTCGTGGTCCTCAGGGCACCCTCTGGGGATAGCATTCCTCAGTTCAGTCGCTCTCTGTTGCTGCTGGGAATTTGCCTGTTTTGAGCCTTACATTTCTAACTCACTGCACATTGCTGTCTGCAGTAATTTAATGTTGTAATGTGGCTTTAAGGCTTTCTGAGGGGTCTCCACCAACGGGTGTGTGTGTGTGTGTGTGCGAAAACCCACCTCTCCAAAGCCTGGGGCCTGATCCCAACTTTACTTCAGCCTGAGAAAGGGACAAATTAGATGTGACGGCAGGAGACCTGTGCATTGGAACTGGGTTGTGAGATGCCAATTCCCTCGAAAGAAGGAGGATGGGGGGGGGGTTAGAGTAAAGCATGGGGTGGGATGGGCACAACCCTTTATGGTCCAGCTCTCACTTCCATACATCACTACTGGGAAAACCTTAGCTTTAACTATACGGACCTTTGTCGGCAAGGTGATGTTTCGTGACTACTGTCACCATCTGCAGTGATCATGGAGCCCAAGAAAGTAAAATCTCTCACTGCCTCCATCTCTTTTCTTTCTATTTGCCAGGAGGTGATGGGCCCAGTGGCCATGATCTTCGTTTTTTTGATGTTGAGCTTCAGACCATATTTTGCACTCTCCTCTTTCACCCTCATCCTTTTACATTGCCTAGGTTTAATTCTGATAAGAGGAAGTAGCTTCTTTGTAGACATCTTTCCAACTTCATATATGACTGAGGTGTCGCCTAACGCTTAACTCGGAGCCTACAGTTGTGTGTATACTACCTCCAAATTATAAACAGAATGAACCAAAAATATTACTTTATCTTTTTTTTAACTGTGATAAAGATGTGTTAACCGGTTTGGGATGCCTAGCCAATTGCCACCAACCCTGTGTGTCTCTGCGTCACCTGCTGGCTTGCCCCTGCCCCTGAAATTTCTTCAGCAACAACTCTGCAAACTTTACCTATTTTCTACTGTAAGTATTCAAGCAGATTCTTTTCCTAGAAGATTCAAGATGGGGGGTCAGCAACTGCTGACACCAGGGACTCAGCTATATAGCTGCAAATACAAGGTTTTAAGTTTGTTTTAAGTGCACTATACACATTTGACACTAGATGGCGATGGTGAGCTTATGGCAAATTCAATATATTTTCCAAAACTTTTTTTTAAAAAGCATTTTCATAGCGGTTTTTTTAACGTGTGTCTAGATTTCACCCTGGAGTCAGGTAAGCATTCAGGAATGATATAGGCCAAGGCACTAGATTTGGCAACAGCTGGGCTGCCGGGGTTGTCAGAAGGAGGCATACAAGGTGTTGCAGGAAACCCATCATTCAGTTTGTACAAACACGACACACACACACACACGACATACACAATGTTTCTGTTATAAATTCATAGTAAATCAACCATACATCGGATTTACACCGGTCCACTTTTATTTTGCTCCATGAAGGAAGGACTATCAAAGGGGGACGGTTTGATACAGGACGGCCATAATCTCTTGTGTACCAACATATACTGAGAAGCCCTACCCAGTTGGAATGACAACCTTGATGGTCCCAGACAGAAGACCATCAAGGTCACAAAGGACTTGCATATGGGAGTGGATTCAACACGGACTGCAACAAAGGACAATGATCAGATTTTCCCTCTGGGGGCAGGAAACTGCCAACTCCCCTTTGTCCTCTGGAAATGACTCATGGGGAGGGGGAAAGGAGGAACCAGCCAGGTGACAAGATACTCAGGTTACCATCACAACTCCTCCCTCAACCCCTCCTTTTTGTGATGTGTCAGTGATGTAGTCATGACGTAGTTGTGATGTAGTTCTAGGGGTGTAGCTTGGGGGATTAGTAACTAATAAAAGTTGGGGTCTTCTTTTCTTCTGGGCTTCCATCTTGTTTCACCTGGTGGCAGGTGGGAGTCCTGCCGTGACAGTCTTCAATAAAGACCAAGCCTACTGGCTGCTGTTTTGCTCTGGTATTCCTGGCTGGTGTCCTTGTTTTTTTGTCCAAGGGAGCCCTCGGATTTCTCCATTAACAAAGGTGCCATCAAACCATCTTAGAAACTCCATTAGGGATTTGTGTTGGGTTTACTCCTTAGCTGGTGAATGAACAACTGGACTGAGTTCAGCAGGACTTCACGGGTTGCATGGATAGATCGAGGGCCACGTGTGGCCCCTGGGCTGCCCACATGCAATGTCAAACCTGACGCACACCGGCCATTTTACCACAGTGTTTACCTGGAAATGAGTCGCACTGACTGATACAGGAGTTACGCTCTGGCATTTATCTTTAGGATTGCAACTATCAAAAATACAAGCCAGCAGCCAACAGGTCATGCCACACTAATTTCATGCCCATTAGTATTTTACTGGAACGCTGAAATCCCATTCGTGAAATACAGCCCTTCGTGGGATCATAAAAATTCATATTCCAAGTAAGAGTAAGTAAATCAGCTCACTGACAAGCCATACTAGGACAAGAGGACAGCACAACGGAGCCCATTATGTTAAATCCATTTAGCAGCTGCGAGGGTAGCGCCATCAGGCAAAGGGTTATGGGAATGGGGGGGGGGGAGAGATGCATAAACCAAAGTTAGAAGGGAATATACAACAGATGAGCTTGGAGAGAGGAAGCCTTAATTCATCTAGGGGTAGCTGACAAGAACAGATGGGGGTCTGACGGGAACTCTACATTCCGCAAGAGGGATGTGCTTTTCCCTCTTAAAAACGTATCAATTCTAGCTAGCTGACAATTCGGGGAAATATGGCAAGAGGGGCGGCTTCAGTGGGGGCAGACTTGGCTCTGCCTCTGAACTGGAAGGCACTCTGAAGAAATGAAAGAACATTTGAAGAGCAATAAATAGGATACTCCACTTCCAGAGCTCTGCTCCATGCTTGTCAATCATTTCCAAGTTCTTTTATTTTCTCCAGCCTCTGAAAAACTGAATGACCCACAGTTCCTAAATTCACTTGAGGGAAGTGCGGTCCGATCCCAGGAATTTAGGAACAGCTAACTTACAGAATGGGATGCGGGTGGCGCTGTGGGTTAAACCACAGAGCCTAGGACTTGCCGATCAGAAGGTCAGTGGTTCAAATCCCCGCGACGGGGTGAGCTCCCGTTGCTCGGTCTCAGCTCCTGCCAACCTAGCAGTTCGAAAGCACACCAGTGCAAGTAGATAAATAGGTACCACTTGAGCGTGAAGGTAAATTGCTTTTCCGAGCACTGTTCTGGTTTGCCAGAAGCAGCTTATTCATGCTGGCCACATGACCCGGAAGCTGTACACCGGCTCCCTCGGCCAGTAAAGCAAGATGAGCGCCACAACCCCAGAGTCGGCCACAACTGGACCTAATAGTCAGGGGTCCCTTTACCTTTTTAACTTACAGAATACAGTTACTATTTGTGTCAAAACACCACCTTTTTCCCCGGCTGGCTGTAACTATTTTTTTCCTTTGCTGACTCTGCTGTTGCTGTTTTTGTTCCGTTTTAGTATCTGGGTTGAATGTGACGTTTTAACAACATTACTGTTGTATTTGTGCTTTATATATGACATTTGTCTTACGAGCTGCTTTGGGATGGATATCAACTTTGTTCCCTCATTCTATCTACTTTAGTACATAGTTATTTAGATTCTACAAGGAGCCTCTGATGTAGAGAACAGAAAAGGCTGTCTTATACAAAGTCATACCATCAGTCCAACTAATTTTGTTTGCTCTAGCCAGCCAAGTGTTGGCTCTCCAGGATTCCAGAAATTAGCCTTTGCCAGACTGCAAGAAGATCCAACCTATCCATTCTTAAGGAAATCAGCCCTGAGTGCTCACTGGAAGGACAGATCCTGAAGCTGAGGCTCCAATCATAGCTGTCAACTTACAGATTTGAAAATAAGGGACCAGCAGCCTCAAAAATGAGGGGTCAGCAGCCAAAATAAGGGACTTCCTGGGCACAAGTATGTTCAACTTCTGAGCCCCTCCGAGACAAAGGCAGAAAGCCCAGCCAGCAGCCAAACGAAGCCTCAAGCGGTGGTTCCCACAGCGCAGCAACCCAGCAAAGGGGATGCAGCAAGGAAAACCACTGACACCTCTCCGCTGGGAAGCGCTGAGCAAGGGCGAGTCCCCAGGCAACGCGGCCGATTTGATTGGCACAAGGCATGCAAGCTCCACCCCCAATCATTCTTAGACTCCTTATTGGGTGAGCAACGCAGCCAATCAACACAGTTGGAGCCTCCCTCCTCCCTGGCCGGCAGGGAGGGAGGGAGAGGAGCTGCTTCCTTTGAAACCCGGGAAATTTAAGGGACATCATCAATCTGGGACAGCAGTGGGAAACGGCACTGGGATAAGGGAGTTTCCTGCCAAATAAGGGATGGTTGACAGCTATGGCTCCAATACTTTGGCCACCTCATGAGAAGAGTAGACTCCCTGGAAAAGACCCTGGTGTTGGGAAAGATGGGGGGCACAAGGAGAAGGGGACGACAGAGGACGAGATGGTGGGACAGTGTTCTCAAAGCTACCAGCATGAGTTTGACCAAACTGCAGGAGGCAGTGGAAGACAGGAGTGCCTGGTGTGCTCTGGTCCATGGGGTCACGAAGAGTTGGACATGACTAAACAACAACAACAACAACAGATCTACCTGGATAATGAACCTGGGACCTTCTGCAGTCACAACAAGCCCTTTGCCAGGCTATGAGATGGCCTCCATCCTCAAAGTACACACAATGAGAAATATTTGAATCCACACATATTTTTTAACTGTGTATACTGCATATTCAGCAGAAAGCCTCTAAGCAGTTTACAAAGAACCATCTGAAATATATATATATATGCCATATTCAGATGAGCAATGGCCACCTGCGGGAAGAGGAACCCATTTAGGTTTGAGATGGTGTGTGAATTTTAACTCTTAGCAATCCAAAATGTTATTCTCTTACTAAAGGGTTGTGATGTTAAGAAGACGCAACACATAACTAGGATCAATATGCGAGTGGCAGAACCTATTGAATGAAAATCTGCTGATCCTATCAGGGAAAAGTGGAAAAAGGTAAAGACTCCTGGATGGTTGTCCAGTCAAAGGCAACTATGGGGTTGCGGTGCTCATTTCGCTTTCAGGCCAAGGGAGCTGGCGTTTCTCCACAGACAGCTTTCCAGGTCATGTGGCCAGCAGGACTAAACCACTTCTGGTGCAATGGAATACCATGATGGAAACCAGAGTGCATGGAAATTCTGTTTACCTTCCCGTCGCAGAGGTACCTATTTATCTACTTGCACTGGTGTGCTTTCGAACTGCTAGGTTGGCAGAGCAATGGGAGCCCACCCCGTCGTAGGGATTCGAACCGCCGACCTTCTGATCGGCAAGCCCCAAAGGCTCAGCGGTTTAGACCACAGTGCCACCCACATCCCTATCAGGGGAAAGTGGAAAAAAGGTGATCCTAATCTGGATGGTTGATGCATACAAAGAATCTGTTCATTGGTCTAGCTCTCAGGATCCCACACCCTTATTGGCTACCAGATGTAGGTAAATGCAGACACCCATGATTTCATGGCTCAGTTTGCCACAAGCCCTAGGGAAGAAAGCAAATCTAGAACCACATGTGCTGCTACTAACTTTTTGTAGAAAAGGAAAGGAATGGAGCACCCCAATGATTTTTTATGGGTGGGGTGGACTAGGGTGGGGAAAGCAGAAAACTGTAGTATTGGATAGGTGCTTATTTTCCTAATCTCTATCATTACATTGTTGTTCCTATGTTCTTTTCCTAGCGCTCACTTTTCTTCACATGGAACACTTAGAAATAAAAAGAACATTCTGAACACTGATGTACTGTATTGCCAAGAGGGAAATTGCATGGCCATTTATGCAGCTGCATAACTGCATTTCATCCAGGGTCCTGTGGCCGTAAAACGTGCTGTGCTCTTTGTCCCCCTTTCCTTTCCCCTCTTGCAAGCCTGGGTAGTTCTCGCTGTCTTGCACGCCTTTGCAAAACGGTGGCTGCGCTTTTCCTCCCCTCTTGTTGCCTCCCGATTTTTACTACATCGTTGACTCTGAAGCCCCCCAAGGCACATCATCCACAGCTAACTCACACTCTCCGGCTGGCTTGAAGAATGGAGTGGTTTAGACATGCGTTTCAAGAGGGAGGGTAAACTGGCTTTGCAGAAAGTAGCAGAGGAACATGCTAGATCAGCTCCCATAAGCATAAATTTGGCAACATTTGAGATTAATTGAAATATGGTGAATTGGGTTCATTTTAAGACCTAAATCCTGATTTGGCACGTGCAAATTTCAAAGCAGTTGAAGACACGTTGCAGCGATGGGCATACATGCTTAATAACACAGCAAATGTTGCATACTGTGGACAGAACAAGTCGCATGCCCCAGGATGATGTATTTGATGGTGTGTTGTTTTATTTACTTTTTATCTATTTATTAGATGTGGATGCTTCAAGGACATTTTGATAATGTAATGATCCAACCAACCAACCAACCAACCAACCAACCAACCAACCAAGTACTAAGTTTTCTGCTTCTCACTTACAATTCTTAGGTTTTTATGTACCGTATTTTTCGCTCTATAACACGCACCCGACCATAACATGCACGTAGTTTTTAGAGGAGGAAAATCCATAGGCATGCCACCCATAGGCATTTCCTCCATAACACGCACAGACAGTTCCCCTTACTTTCTAGAAGGAAAAAAGTGAGTGTTATGGTGCAAAAAATACGGTAACTTCTTTGAATGGTTGGTCTTAAGGAACACACCCCTCCCCATAAAATATAACAACTGACCTCTATCAGGGACAAGCTCCCCTATCCTTGTCATTAAGCACTGAAACAGCAGGATTTGTGCTGCATGGGAAAAACAAGATATAAATTCTCACTCTTTTCAATCCCACTGCTCATGCAAAGGGCTTTGCTGTCTCATCTGTCAAGGGCAGCTGGAGTGGAATCAGAACTGATTTGGATGGCTCCATGCTTTTGGCACCACCAAAACTTGTCGTCTATCTTCATATATGCATTGAACAGGTAGAGAAGCTAAAGGTGAACGCTTATCCAACTCCAGAGAGAATATATTTTTCTTTGAGAAGTGGTATTCATGGCTTCAGAAAGTTTTCCTGTAGAGATTTCTAGGTGTAGACATGAACTGTAACTGTCCTGGATGAGAGGCAGATTACAGAAAATCTAAGATGTCTGAAGCTGCAGAAGGAGAAACTGAAGATAGGCAGGCTTACCTGAATACTACCGTATTTTTGGCTCCATAAGACGCACCATTTTTAGAGGAGGAAAACAAGAAAAAAATATTCTGAACAAAACAGTGGATGTATGATTTTTGTGGTTCATGCTATGGCCACAGACATGTGATTTGATGGTGAGTTTGGGGTAGCCCAATGCAAAAATTCTGAGAATCCATGTGGATCCGTGCTTTGTAACCACGTTTTTGCACCACTGCGGCCCCACGAAACAGTGGATGTGTGATTTTTTTGGTGCAGGCTGTAGCCATGGACATGCTATGTGATCTGATGGTGAATTTGGCGTGACCCAGTGCAAAAATCCTGAGGATCCATGTGCTTTTACCTCCCTCCTCCCAGGCAGCCTCCTTTATCGCTAGTGTTCCTTATCTCCCTCCTGATTGCTTGCCGATCAGCTGCTCAGCAGCTTTGTTTCAACACCCCCTTACCTATTGTTTGGCTTAGCGTCTTTTCCTTAGCTGGAACAGTTTTTTGCTCCTCCTTTTCTTATTTCTCTCCTCATTGCTTGTTTTAGTATTCCTGTCTCCTCTCCTTACAAGTTCGCTGTCTTTACCTCTCCCCCTCCCCTGGCAGCCTCCTTTACCCGCAGCCTTATCTCCCTCCCAATCGCTTGCCGATCAGCTGCTTCGTTTCCACACCCCCTTCCCACTTTCTTTTTTTTAAAAAAAGGTACGATCTGCTTTTCGCTCCTGGGCAATACAGTTCCAGGGACCACGCATTCGCTCCATAAGATGCACAGACATTTCCCCTTACTTTTTAGGAGGAAAAAAGTGCGTCTTATGGGAAAATACGGTATATATCTGGTTTATTTGGTACCCTCCAGCATCTTTTGTCCCATGGTCTTAAGGTTTCCTAACAAGCTCCACAGGGCTTGGGGTACCTTTCTCATTAAAAGCTGGTTTTGTTTAATAAAGATTTTACAAACTCACCTACTTGGTCCACTGCAGTCCAAGTTATTGACATAAGACACTGTTCAAAGCTCCTGAACAGGGCAAGGAAGCTGTTCAATACCAGAACTTGTTTGACCAAGTTTTGGTAGGCTCTGACCTTCATTGTTAGCCTTTGGGGTATTTTGTTCAACACAGCTTAGCTGTAGTTAGTGTCTAGAAAAATGTCAAATTATGAAGGTCAGCTGAAAACCCACAGACTGCTTATGCACAGAACCTAATTTTATATTCCAAACCAGAGATTAAGAAGAAAAGGTGTGCTTTGTTTATAGCACAGTCAAGCTTTGTGAGCTGGACAGATCATGTGGCAGTTGTGATAAATGAGGAATAAATTCACACGAAGGTTACAGTGAGAGCACATGAAGGCTAGGAAAGTTACCTCTAGGAGGGTCAGGTAGGCAACACTTCCAGGAGAGGAAATATGAAATGAATTCACCTCCAAGAAAATGTGACCAAAAACAAAAGCAGGGCAAGACATCTCTTGGAGATAGTATTAAAAAAAGCAGTGTTTTGGATGTAATGTAGGAATTTTAAACAACACAATCCATATGAAAAGGTTTATCTGCTAGGAGTTTACTTAAGTTATTATTTCCTCTGTCTTTCCGAACAGCATACAAGTGCAGTATTTTTGTTGCAATATTATTGGTGGTATATATAGTTTCTATCCCACTGTTTCCAGATTATTTCAACCCTGCTTTTTGTTTGTTGTGGTTATTGCTGACCTGAGATACTTCCCCTTATAGATGTACCTCTGTACAAACAATAACGCTTCATTTCAAAACCACATTTTACATTAAACTGGAATAAGTGGTAAACAGAGTCCTATTTCAAACTTGTAACTTTAATGGGCTCCATTCAATCCGAATGTCTCATCATACAGTGACCTTCCCCAATCATTGGGAAAGTTAATTACCAGCCTCTAAGAAGATTCTAGTGCCCTATCTGCCTGGAGGGGATGACACACTAAAATATATCTTGCCTTCATTTTAACCTCTCTGGGTGACTAGAAGGCTCTCTCGGACACCCAGCCGGTTCTTTTCACGTGTATAATAGAGCATGCAATTTTGATTCACTGGTTTTGCATCAGAATCCTCTAATAAACACTGTGGCTTTGCAACTTCTTGCTATCTCAATATCTTCCTATCTAACTATGGGGGCAATACAACTACTGGGACACATTTGGTATTAAAATTTCTCTTATTTACTATGTATCTTAATTGTGTATGTTTGGTTTAAAGACTTATCAGTGGCATTTGCATCTCAGAGCAAGCCATAAGTGAAGGCACTTACCATGAAGCCAGAGTTGCGGTTGCTGCTCCCGCTAGCACTAGGGTTGGAGTAAAGTGAGAGCCACCCGTGCATTCATGGTAAACCCTCAACTATGATTAAACTGGGGTGTGTGAACTGAGTAGTTGCAAAGAGTCAAACAAAAGCACGAGCAGATAATCTTTGGAACAAGTGCTTCAATAACATGCCAAGAATTCAGCTGATTTAACTCTTGAGTACCCCCCCCCCAAGCACACGGTATGAGTCACAATAAGAGCATAGTAATTTTGCCCATGGTGCAATGAAACTATAGCAGACCCTCCATTATGTACATTTTAACTAAAGTGAACAAGTGATTCATGTGTTAGTCACCAATGACTAGCCCTTTAAATTGCCACTAATTAGTTGCATAGCCCAGCCACTTCATTATGGAATTAGGAGTGTTTTATGAACTGCAAAGAAAGCTCTGACCCTTACAACTGGTTTTTATACTGGACTTTATTGGAAAAGGTATAAAAACAGAAATCCATAAAAATTTTAAAGAGCAAAATTATACCATGAGGCTCCCAGTATGACAAACAATGCCTGAATCGCAGTCTGAATGCAATGCTATTTGCTAGGTTTTTAAAAAGCCCAGGGCAGGATGCATAGCAATTATGAGAACAACACAATGATAGATTTGCATTTGAATGCTGAGGGAAACATGCAACATTTACAACAGTGGCTGGAACAAGCCACTTATTAGAGTCCCCTCCAGCAAAGTACATCAGTTATGTGTAAGTAAGGCTTAACGTTTTCACCATCTTAAGAAAAAGTATTAAAAGTTTTCCTTGTGATGCACTTCGCGTTACACACTAAGTAACTTTCGCTCCCCTATGGGCTCCGCTGGAAGTCTTCACAAGATGCACACGCTGAAAGCTAACCTTCAACCCAGCAATTCAGAACAAATGAATCAAAGTGTTCCGTTTCATATAAAGGAGTCAAAACCTGCTTAAATTAGAAAAGAATGCTATAGTATATTACTTTTTCAAAATCATTTTCTATGGTTGTCTTAGTGTTTTAAGCAGCAACTAGCGTTTTCCATTTTATCAATTATTTCAACATACCAAACTTATGCTCTCTATCCACCCAAAGCATAATATAATTTTGATAAAAGTACAGGTTCCATTCTACTTCCAAGTTGAGAAGGCTCACATTTCTTCTAAAGGAATTACATGATCCAGCTATGTGAAGGATTAATGTTACAGTAAATTCAACTTTGGTTATAGAATAGATTTAAAAGCAGGATTTATTATTTTAAAAAGCTAGGGGGGAAATGCCACAGAATTCTAAACAGCATTTTCATACTAAAATTAACCATGTTCTCAGATTTAAAGATGTATTTTCATGCTTCATATATCTTGCTTACCTCCTTTTAGTCTAAGTGATTTTATCAAAAAATATTGTGTAAATGAATTCTAACATAATCCATAGAATATTTGGGGGGAGGGGGAATCTGATAGTAGGAATGAAATCCAGAAATACTACTCCCTCTGTTTAAATGCTCTCCATTGCCTTGAATTCGCTGAGCGCTTGCACTGGGTTGACGTGCTTTTTCTGGGAGGCGCGCTTGATTTTGGTCTGTGTTTCGTCCTGTTTCTCTCGCTTGACGAGTGGTTTCTTCTCTGGGGCTTTCATTTTCCAGGACACGGCTGGCAGGTTCAGAGAAGCCATCCCTTGAGACTTCTGGTATTTTGTGGACGCCACGTAGGAGGCCTTCACTGTTTGCACCACAGCATTCATCAGGTTCTTGGCAGCTTGAATCAGCGACATGGCACTGTCCACCTAAAAGCAGGTCAGCAAGAAAGTCCCTTTAGTTTCAGATAGTGCTCATTGTGCAGCATTTTAGGAAAGGCAGAACGGAAGATGCTTCAAATAACCATTTATATTGCCTCTTTACATTCGTTAGATTCCTTTACCATAGAGGTTTCCTGTTGAAACTTAGCATAGTGCTTGCTTTAGAAGAATTGGAGAAGGAGAATAAAGAAGGAAAGTGGGGACATGGGTGACGCTGTGGGTTAAACCACAGAGCCTAGGACTTGCCAATCAGAAGGTCGGCGGTTTGAATCCCTGCGACGGGGTGAGCTCCCGTTGCTCGGTCCCTGCTCCTGCCAACCTAGCAGTTCGAAAGCACGTCAAAGTGCAAGTAGATAAATAGGAACCGCTCTGGCGGGAAGGTAAACAGTGTTTCCATGCGCTGCTCTGGTTTGCCAGAAGCGGCTTAGTCATGCTGGCCACATGACCCGGAAGCTGTACGCCGGCTCCCTCGGCCAATAAAGCGAGATGAGCACCGCAACCCCAGAGTCGGTCACGACTGGACCTAATGGTCAGGGGTCCATTTACCTTTAAAGAAGGAAAGCAGTGGGCAGGACTCAAAGAGCTTCTTTAGCTGCACTCAAAGCAAAAATGTCAGAATCTGAACCCTGCATCCAATCAGACTACTTTTGGAAGTCCCCTTAATTTTCAAAAGAGGTTTTCTACATGGCATTGGGTGGGTGGAGGTGGAGACAAGGGCTGCTGTCCAAGGAATGCAAGTCCAAAGCTCTTGAATAATATGAACTCAATCACTGCATACAGCCAGCCAAGATTCCCAAGTCATCTGACGGCTGGATACACAATCATGAAACACAGATCCTCATCACTTTCAAAACAGAAGCACTCGCCCTGATTGCTGGCATGGCATGAAGTATTAAAAGTCTTCATGCTAAATTGAAGTAACTACAGTATTCTGCTTTTGCCTGCGTAGGTTTAAGGAATTCTTCCTTACACGCCAAGCTTCTGGGTGAAAACCTTGTGTTTTCATATGCAGGTAAACAAAGGAAGAGGAACTTATATATTTTTAAAAAAATTATCAACACATACATGCCTTAGCGCTGCAGACATAATCTTGGACTATCCAAGGAGTCTTCAGTGCTTCACTAAAAAAACCTGGAGTGTTTCTTTTAACAGGACCGTTGGGCAAAAGTACAGTACTTAATAGTCAAATGGTGATTGGAGAAAATTTAGTTAAATGAGCTTATTTAAATAAGCCCTCAGTTTAGCAATTACTTAAGAGAAAAAAGCAGTTAGGAAGGGATTTCCAAAGGTATGGCAGTGTTTTGGCTTGTTGCAGCAAAAATAGTCATTGGCATTTCAAAAAAATAACATTTGTCAGGACGCAAGCTTCTGTAGACGAGAAGCATTTCTCTACAATGGTGGCTGTGTGAGAAGAGCAGGAGGGTGTGGCTGGCTCAGTATAAATGATGCTCATGTTAACAGGTCAGCTGAAAACTTGTCTCATGTGGTAACTGCTACCTGCTCTGAGCCCATCGGCTATAAATCAAAATTTTTAGCAGCAACAGAGGAGGGCAAGATCTCGTTCCACTCCACCTCTCTGGAAATTGTTTTGTTGACATATCAGTGAACCTGGAGCTATTGTTCCACAGGGCTTCTTCTCTGTTCTGTCTCTACTTATACTGTATGGTCTAGACTAGAGGTTTTCAACTTTTGATTCCACAGCTCCCTTGACCATTCTTTCTGTGGCATCCCTGTGGGGCTCAGGAGTCCAGTTATGTCACCCCTTGCCTGCAGAGCTGGCAGCCTCCCACTCTTTTTCAAACACCCTCCCTTGTGCAGTGTTTCCTCTGCCTCCTCCCCCCTCTCCTTGGGAGTCCTCCTGGCAGCCGCTGCTGCCGCCCCTGGTCTTGCTGCTGCTGCCCCCTGCCCCAAAGAGAGCTGCTTCCTCACACTAGTACTTGCCTGTTCGTTCCCAACAGCAAGGGCTGGTGGACTGGCTGGCTGAACTCCCTGGCCTGCTTACTCTTGAGGCTGCCTCAGCTCCTGGCAACCAGCACCCCCTGGCCAGCCCCAGAGGCACCATTCTCCTAGTGAGCTTGTAGCCAGGGCTGCTGCAACCAACAGCTGTGCAAGCTCTTGGGGGGCAGAGACATAAGAGAGCATCAGAGAAGGGAGGGAAGGAAAGAAGGACAGAGGCCAGTGTTGCCCGCAGCACCCCAGACCATCATTCAAGGCACCCTAGGGTGCCAAGGCCCACTGGTTGAAAACCACTGGTCTAGACTGTGAAGGTTATTCCGCTGCTGCTAGCAGCTGTCTATGTATTTTGAGACAGGGCTTTCAATTGGAGGGCTCCATGCCTATCCAAATGAGGAACATGCAGAATGAGATGGACAGTAAGGAAAATTTAACTAAGCCAGGTGAAGGGGGGAAAAACAACCTGTGGAGAATTTTTGAAATATGAAACCACACCAATGAAGGATAAGCCAGCTCTTGCATGTGTCAATTTGGATTGTGATATCTACTCTACTAAGTCAACATATTTTAACAAACTGATAAAATATGGAATCGTAAGCACACAATTGCACTGCACAATTTCTGCCAGCATTCTGTTGTGTCCCATCACTTTGTGTCAATAGCTGGTGTGTCCACTGTGCAGCGCTGCATAGTGACCACTATCTGCTTGCATTGAAATGTATCATATTAACATCGGTGAAGGATCACATCACTGCACTGTCAAAAAGAACATGCAGATTGACAGAAGGTGGCAACAGGTAGGGTGGCACAGATTGTTTGAATTCAGAATTTAAAGACTCCATGAGGGAAGCTTCAAAAAGATTAACTGCTTGGCATATTTTGAGGGACCTTTGACTGATTTAGGCCTCTTAATCAACAGATCAAGACTGCCTTTTCATTTTTATGATTTCTACAGCAGCACACATAATGTCGACATTTACAAAGAGAATCTGGGCTAGGATCCATTGCAGCCATTTCTCAGATTCTGCATATCAGTGGAGAATAACCATTCCTGTATGTCCTGCATTTAACAAAATCCTTCTGACCAAGAACTGCATAAACAATATAAACAATAAAAATTATTTTTTTTAAAAAAAGAACTGCATAAACAAGTGATATGGGATTCCTGACTCCTTTGACCGATTTTAACTTTTATTTTTTATTTCCCAGATTCCAAAATGTTGTATTTATACATCACAAACAAACACTTAATGGGAAGGCAAGTGCTGTAACAAACTAGGCCATTGTTCAACTGGCTGATGGGGAAAGGGATACCTACACGGTGTATGCACTTTTCTTTTTCAGTGTGTATTAAACTACATTCTACTGAGTCTAGCTTGGAGACAGACAATTATTTATGGCAGAAGACCATGTAAGTCACACAGGCATTTTATAGTCTCAGTAAAACCCCAGGGAACATGTTAGCGGGCTGTCGGGGTAACAGCTACGTCTTTCTCCCATGCCGAGAGCCCTGCCAAAGAGTGCCCTCAGATGCAGAATACCACAGCAATACATGTTGTGTTTTCTGCAGTGCTCATCCACTATTCCCCTGGTTGTGACAGATCTGCTAGGAGCCTATTGCTACACCAAATGTACTCTGCGTGAAGGTGCTGCTGCCAACACTACTATATGTTTCTGCTTTAGTTTGCCATTATTCTCAAAGGCGGAATTCGCTTGTTTTCTTCTTCTTCTTCAAGCAAGATTTAGGATCTGAACCTTTCATTTCTCCCATATCTTATAGTGTGAATTCCCTTCTGCGAAAGTAATTGTCTAAACACAACGTGTAGCTAAGAACAAGCCTTTTGATGATCAGAAAAAAGAAGTTGAGGGTGTACTAGTTTTGTGGAGCAATAAGAACCATGTTCCGACCACCACTAAGGTATGTCTATCACAATCACTGTTTAATGCATAATTTTTTTATGGATAAATGGGGAACCTTGATACAGTGGGATAGCATTCTTGTGCTGGAAAAACTTACTACTTAAATGTAAACCCTTGAAGATGTCAGCATAGTACCGGACAGGGGAACTGCACTGCTGTAGGGGAGCATGAAGTCTTACATTTGGGTACAAACATTTGTACTTCAGTGCATGCACACAACCACAAATGCACCCGCCCAATGAAATTTTTTTCAAAACTGCTCCAGTTTTGCCGAGTGAAGGGGGAAGTGGAAGAGACGACAGTGCGTATAGCAAAAGTGTGAGAAAATGCTGATAGTGATTTAGCACCATCAATATACAAAGTGCTTTACAGCATAATACAGGAGTAGGCAACCTAAGGCCCAGGGGCCGGAAGCGGCCCAATCGCCTTCTCAATCTGGCCCGCGGACGGTCCGGGAATCAGCATGTTTTACATCAGTGGAATGTGTGCTTTTATTTAAAATGCATCTCTGGGTTATTTGTGGGGCACAGGAATTTGTTCATTTTCCCCCTTCAAAATATAGTCTGGCCCACCACATGGTCTGAGGGACGGTGGACCGGCCCCCAGCTGAAAAAGTTTGCTGACCCCTGGCGTAATATAAACCTATGGGGAGGTGAGGAGAGGAGAAAAAGACTGTCACTACTGCCTGAAGAAGTTTCCAATGCTGGCAATGAGATAAAAGGGGAAGGTAAGATGGGATGAAAATGATGTGCACACAGCTAGGCTGGGGACCAAAGGGTTAAAACTACTAAAGGTTTCCAAGGGGAAGAGAGCGAGCATTGCTTGGTTATTCTGCTAGGAAGTTCCAGGGGCAGCAAAAGAAATAAGTGGGGGAGCCTGAAAGCAGAAGTCCCAAGCGGCTGACTGGTAGACTGGGAGGAGAACAAGGCACAAGTATAAACAATAGAATGGGACAGGTTTGTGGAGAGGTTTAAAGACAAGCAGTTTGATGTAAAAAGTGATGAGAAGCAGACATGATGGCAGAAAATAATGACTTGGAACTGGTAATTTGGAAAGAAGTAAAAGGATTAGATCTAGATTCTAAGATGCTTTCAGAAAATAAACCATTATTCAGAATGTAGCTGTGGAATGGTCTCAGCTCTGGATAGCTGCAGAACGAAGTTTAGATGTAGCCTGTATCTTACAGAAATGAAAGTAAATTTACTCTCTGAATGAAAAGGCATAGCACAACTGTGAAAAATTGCACTCTAGCATGGCCTCTGACTTACCAGAAATATCTAAGTACATAAGGATAATCAGAAACAATTGTAATGAGTTTTTGAGCAAAACCAAGATGCTCCAGGAATCTTTCCAAAAGGAGATTTATATATTCAGAGATCAGAAACAAAATGAAGACACACAAAGTTTGTTCAGAATCCTAAAAAATTAACATAAACGAGGTTTGTTGTAGAAGGAAGTCAAAACCGAAGTGTTCAGAAATTTACATACCCCAGACACAACGAGTTCCCCTCCCAGGTTTTGAACTTCTGCCTTCACTTTGCTGCAGATGTTTAGCTGGTGGCAGTATAAAGCAATACGTTGCAGATAGGCTAGCAAATCCTGCTTGCAAGCAGAATCTGGGCACTGAGGAAAGAAATAAAATTGGAATTTAGTTCTGAGACATTAAAATTGATCAGTGTATCACATATCAATAGCGTTTCCAGTCCCCCAATGAACATACAGGCTACCCTAAATATCTAAGTTAGGCAAAAAGCTGATGTTGTAGAATACCTCTTGCACAAAGACTGATAATATCAATGGCCACCAGGTCAGTCATCACCTTGTAAAAAAGATTTGGCAAAATGCCTGTCTATATACGCTGATTGACCTATAAACAGTAATAATACAGGTATATGGATTTCACGGTATGCCCTAATTGAGGCTTCTCTCTTTTAAATGTATTCTGCTTTTGTTTTAAAACAAAAAACAAAAGGTGGCAGCATACATGGTTTAATGGTAGAAAAACTTTGAAGTAGTTTATAGTTCCTCTCATTTTATCACAAGTCTGTGAAGAATTTATCCTGTGAGCTTCATGGCTGAGCAGGAATTGAACTCAGGTTTCCAGCCTCAGCCCATTACGCCAAGCACCAAGAATTTTCCCACACAGTATAAATATCACCCATGGATCCCATAGCCTAATATGTAACAAAAGATTTTTGCTTCTAATTTTAAATAAATAGTGTATCTATTTAGTGAATACACATTTAGGCTTTCTACACTGCATAGTGGAAAATAGAAAGTGAATGACTGAGAATTAAATGTTTCATTATTATCACGTATATTGTTCACTTCGTTTGCAAAAGTAGATACTTTGAATAATTGCTTGTTGAGAGCAATTGCACGAGCTATTCATTGCCTTTCAATCTATAATGGAAACATCCTGAACTTGCACCTGTAAGGCATTAAAATGCTTAAAATTGTGCTAGTTTGCACAGGAGGTCAGATTTTCCTGCTTTAACTAATCTGGCTGCAAAATATATGTCTTCACTTTTGAGAATTCCAAAATATACATACTGTGAAGCGAATAAAAAAAAAAGGCAGAATGAATTAAGGTAACAATGAGATGCAATACTGTATGAATGAAGTTCTCATAATGCGTGAAAATTCATCTAAATGGTGAGAAAAAGTTCTTTGTAACTGCAAATGGAAAAAGCTATTATTGCTTTCAGTCCTACAGTTTGAGATAGATGCAAGTTCCAAAATACTGACATCTCTGCTGGTGGCATGCAAGACAAGGGCAATGTAGTAATTCCACTGCATTCTAGAAGCGCATATGGTTAAGTGCTGTGTGACTGCTTGCCTTCAGGCTCCTTATCTTCCATAAGGTCAGACCGTGCCAAGCCAGAGCAATTTGCAGAACTTCACAATGAACGTGTGTCTCAAATATGAAATTGTACAACTGGAGGTATAAAGCAAGTGTTCAGAGAGTAATTATTCAAAAACAAAGTTGAAAGATTACAACTTAACCTGCATTTACTAATGCTGGTAACACACAGTGAGGCAGTTCTTTCGAGATTGGTTTTTTTTTTGTTTTTTTTTTTTGGTAAGGTGTCCAAGCATCCACAATGATTGAGTAGTTGCAGAGCAATGTATGGAAAAACAAAACAAAAACCAGCAGTGGAAAGTAACAGCTTTCTTTTGGGAACTCTACGCTCAATGACAATTTTTGAAGTGAACACCAAGCTTCTCCAAAACTCAGGGAAAATGAGTGATCCAGCTACAAATAAAAAAGCTGAAGTGGTGGAGAACAAAGAATCAATAATTTGAGTCAGAAGACACCATAAAACAAGCTGCTAGCTCCAGGACTCTTGTACCTGTGAACCTAAAACCCCTCTTTAAATTAAACTAAAAGCTTGTGAAAAATCAGTTCCAACTCACATGATCAGCAATTGTCCGTCCTAACTTGTCCATTCTTGACCCAGCTTCTGCAATTTTCTTTGCTGCACTAATCACATCAGATGTATTTTTCAATGGCCCTTTCCCTCTGCAAAAAAGAGAGCACAGCAGTTGTCTATTAGAATCAAGAACACAAATCAAGGACATTTTTGTTTCTCAATTCTCTCCAGCTGTACAGGAATGGCTACAACTAGGCTGCACTAATGTGGCACTGAAGCACACTGTAAAAGATTGCTTCATATTATTAATGTATGTTTCAGATATAAAAAGGTAAAACTTGTGAACCAGGTTCTTCACATAGTTCTGTATCAATGCTACATATTGGAAGGAACCAAAGAATTGTGCAGGTAGTTCTGAGTATCTGAGGAGACTGCGTTGGCATTTCTTGGACACAGACCCCGCCACTTTCACAAAAAGAGGATCTTTTACAGGTTGGTGGGATCATATGTATCTATGCGTATATATACAATCCTATCTAAATCTCTGCAAACAAACAAAAACAAACAAACAAGGGAGGCCCAAACTCTTGGACACTCCTATACTCTTTGGAAAACAGTCATTAACCTATAATAAAAATAAACCAAAAGTCAACTAATTTCAAGCATCAGATCATTACATTATTGCAATATGCAAAGCAAAACAAAACACCCTTCTCTGCTTAATATTTAAGTACTATGAAACCTTATTTATTGTCCTCTATTTTAAAATAAATATCATTATGGCCCAGTTTTTCAGAATACAGATCACAAATTGAACACAATTTCTATGCAGTTTCCTGGAATCTCCATGTATGCATCACAGATAATCAATGTAGGAAGTTACATTTTAATCTTCACAAAATGTGGGATTTCCAAAATAATGTTGAAATTATGTTCAGCAATGCATGTGCTGGAGAGAGCTTTAGTTATTCAGACATTTATTATTTATTTCTACAACTTCTACAGCACCCTACAGCAGAAGATCTCTGGATAGCTTGCCAGAATCAAAGAGAATAAAATGAAACATAGCCAATGAAAACCAGAAAGACTACATTAAAACAGAGTAGAGACTTTGCAGCACTAAAATTCTAAAGAGGACAGAGGGGGAAAAATCCACACAGCTAAGGCAGTATCAAACCCACATTATAGTTTAAAAGGCCAGGGACAATAAAAAGGTATCCAGCTGCTACTGAAAGGACAAATAACGGAAAGGCCCTCTCGAAACCACATGGCATTCCCCAGTTGTAGAGGACACTTAGAGAAGGGCCATGGATAATAATTTCAAAGTGTAGGGAAAAGGTAATCTTCCAGATACTGAGGTCTCAAGCCAAGAAGGTTTTTAAAGGTCAAAACCAGTTCTTTGAATTGGGCACGAAATGAGGAACATGAGTCAGGGGAGATGGAAAGGTACAAGCATATTATAATCATAATACCCAGTTCCAGTGTGTATTATTGTACCTATATTCTGTACCTGTTTTTAAAAGCAGCCCCACACACATCACAGTGCAAGGACTTCTGCCCAAGCAACAGAACCATCTCTAAATCTACCCATGCTCCCAACTATCTGCTCTGAAGTGTGTGGTTTTTTTTGGGGGGGGGACCCAAAACAAATTGGCACAGGCACACAGGAAAAGGAAGTGTTGGTGCACAAGGTGAAATGCTTGCACTAATAGCACTTCACTGTAGTAATACAAATGACCCAGACTTGGATCATTGAAGCCAGTCTCTCTCTGCCCCCATAGAGAGCTCTAGCCTAAGATGGTAAAAAGTGTCTCATGACACACCTCTAGATACAAAGACAGGTGAGTGCCCTCAAGTGATGAACCTGGTCCATTAGGAGGGAGTGCAACTTCCTCAAGGACAGGGTGAACCACAACTGATCTGGGCAGATGAACAATGCACTAGCAGAACCTCAGTCTTGTCTGGACTGAGCTTCAGCCTTTTGGCTCTCATCCCATTACCATTGCCAGGCACTGATAAAGCACTTCCATAATCTACGTTTTATCCCTCCCTCCCTGGATGATCTTATTCAGTGGCTTTGTGTAGATGCTAAACAGCATGGGGGATGAGATGGAGCCCTATGAGACAAGGGGCCATGAAACTGAGCAGAAATCCCCCAGGCACCACCTCCCGGAAGTGGTAACTTAGGCACGAATAGAACCACAGCAGAAAAGTACTATGCACTTGGACAGGATCTTGAGAGGATCCCATGGTTGATGTTAACAAAAGCTGCTGGGAGATCCAGGAGAATCAGTCCTCTCTCTCTCTCTACTAATCACCACCCTGCAGGCTGACAAAGGCAGTTTCAGTACCAAAGCAAGGGCTGAAGCCAGATTGAAAACAGACAATACTAGTCGGGTCAGTCAATAGCATTTAGGAACTAATGTAAATCTAACAGAGCCTTGTTGGACAAAGGATATGAAATAAAGTTGCCCCCAAAATGCTTATTTAGATGGCATGTCAATAAGGAATCCTTACCTGGTAAAATCTGTCATTTCCATCATAATCATGCACATCTGTTTTGCCAGAACAATGATATCATTACCACTATCATCCCATTTGGACACTTCAGCATCCAATTTACTCTTTTCTTCCTGGAAGCTGGCAACTTGTTCAGCGATTTTTGCTTTTTGCTCCTGAGGGAGTTGAGCCATGATAGCCTGGAAAGAAGAATGGTTTCGCATATAATTACTTCCATTCATTGGCAAGGTGGCTTTTCAGGTTATTTTCACTAGCCAACTAATTCATAGGGGCAGAATCAAATTATATCTGAAAGGATGAGAGGGACATTTATTTCCATCTTGATCCACATCTTGCACCTATATGAATTATCTACCATTAGTAGTACAGACTATTGGGAAAGAAAGTCACTGATAAAAGGCTGATTTCTGAAGTCCTGCTGAGAGGAAATTGCTGGCATCCTGAGGGTGCCTTCTTTCTTTTTTCCTCCTTTTCTCTTTGTAGAGTACAATAGCCTTTACAGCAAGGTGGTTCACACCATTATAGAATCACTGCTGTAGAGTTCACCTACCTTCAGGTAGATAGCTAGAAATTAAATTTATGTTTATTGTCAAGAACAACCACTTGAATATTGTTCAAGAGTGCTCAGAAGGCAAAGCTTTGAAGCAAGAACACATCCTACGTAATTACCAGATCATGATGTTCCAAATTAATCTAGGATTGGATTTTGGGAGTTTTTACACACACTGTCTACAGACAAAATTGTAGGGCTATTTCACCAAGCGAAAGCAAATTATAACAGAGCTAGACCACTGTTGGGCTGTATGAAACAACAGGATAACCCAGGGTGCCTGGCTTGAAAAGGCATGTTTATTCACAAACAAGTAGCCCACCTGCAGTTTCAAGTAGTGTACTGGCATGTCCTCTTTGGAGCAGTGCCACTTAAATTTAAGCATCTCCTTTAATTATTGTGGTAGTGTTCTGTGCAAACACACTGCATGCACGTATACACAGAAAACTTAGAAATTACCAATGGCGCTTGGCGAGAATTACCTCTGGTCTGCTACAATTTTGTAAGGAAGACAGTTGCCAAGTTTGACGTTTAGCATAAAATATACATATGAAGGGCTATTTGGTTGCAACACAGAAGCTAATCCAATTATTGAAGTATTACATTCAATTTTGGTATCCATCATTTAAAAGAAATCTGAAGAGGAACTGGAGAGAGTTCAGAATAAATAGTTTGGAAGCCATGCAATCTTAGGAAAAGTAAAGGAATGTGAAATCTTAAAAGGTTGAGGTGGCATAATATAAGGAGAAAATAAATGCTGTAATAAAGACGAGGGAGAGAGCTGAGACCAAATATAATGGTCTCAAGTGGCAGCACTTTATATGCTGGCAGCAGAACAAAATAGTCCTAAGTGGTACATTCTAATTAGTGAAGAGTCACTGTAGTGCAGTGGTTAAATGTTGGACTTGGGAGATATAGGTTCAAATCCCCTCTCTGCCAAATATCTTACTGGAGTGGCCTTGATTAAGTCACCATTTCTCAGCCTTGGCTAACCTACAGGGTTGCCATGAGGATAAAGTGTGTGTGTGTGTGTGTGTGTGTGTGTGTGTGTGTGTGGAGAACCAAGTATTCCACCTTGCAGGAAAGGCAGGATGTAAATATACCCTAGAAACAAAGAAATAAACTTATCCTTGGCTATTAAAGGGAATTCTAATGCAGGTATCAGATTAGATGTTCTTGTCTATTAGGTCTGTGGTTCTATTACAAAATGTGGGGCAGAAGGAAAGGTAAAACAGGAAAAGAAATGCCATTTATCAGATTACATAATGATTGACAAACAGCTAAGACTCATGGGTTTGAAGATAGGTTTATGAACTCACTGGGATAGCTGAAAGGATAGGGCCAGAAGAGTTCATGATCTTTGGGTAAAATTATCTTAAGGCTAGGGATTAACTAGTGTGGCAGGAGGAAAGTACATGCATCAGAGGGGAGAAGCAACTAAGGATGAGGATAGCAGAGGGAGTGATATGAGGGGGTGGAGCTGGACAGTTGAACAGGGCACTTGGATATGTCATGTTCTGATCCAATATGGACTGCCCCACTGGCAACCTTTTCTTTCCGTTTTGATTCTACTTCCTTCCCCAAAGCAGAAAAGAAGGAAGATGGAGAAAGAGGGACGTTAAGACAATGTTATTGGGTAGACAATAAAAAGGTAATACACTTCTAACCCTTGAAACACAATTTCCCCCCCTAAAATGCAGAAGCAGAGAGGAATGCTAGCCTCTTGATTAAAGTATGGTCAAATGTTCTGCATATGTTCAGCGAGATTTGGAACAGTTTGCCTTACTCTTGCACTTTGGCCTGCAATAAGTTGGTCATCTTCAGTCTGAACACTTGTTCGGCTTCTAACATCAAAGTCTTCTGTCTCAAAGTCTGAATCATCCAGTTCTTCAGGAGTCTGGGAAAACAACAATACAAAAAGTCAAGAGCAATTCAGTGAACTAACATCTCTGGGGTTATTCCCTCTGGAATGCATCTAATTTAAAAGCTTTAAAACTAAACATGAATGAATTTTCACATTTTGTGGTTTACAGATAAGCAGTTAGAAACGGCACCACCACATGTGCTAAATGTACGGCTTATGACATTTAAAGCATCCTGTAGATAATTTGATGGGGAGATTGAATATAAATGTTTTAAATAAATATTTTAAAAACTGTGGACAACTGATTTGGGATGCACATGTTAAACTGCAGAGCATTGTGCCCACCAGCTTCATTAACTGATGCTCCAAGATTAAGCCTCCTTCACATTTTTTGTTGAAGACAACTAAAATAGGATTCACAACACTTATAAGAAACTCCAAAGCTAGGCTTTGGGAAGGAGGTGTGAGACTCTGAAAGGGTCCTAGAATTCTCCCTTCCCAAAGCCCAGTTAGCATTTTCCCAGCTTTGGGAAGGAAGCAGGAGGGGTTCTAAGACTCTGCCAGCATTCTCGTACCTCCTTCCCAAAGCCAGGTGCCTCCTTACTCACCTTTGGGAAGGCAGTGTGAGGGCTGGGGGCACGTACTGTGGCCTTGTACAGGGTGCCATAGTACCCAAATTTGTCACTGGTGTGTGTGTCTAAAAACTGGAATACTTGCAGCAGGGGAGCAAATAGGTATGAAGCAAGCTCTAACAAAAGAATCTACAGCTGCTGAGACAAGGTGCAATATTTCAATTTTCAGGTTTGGCTCATGTTATTTTTTCTCTCTAGTACTGATACAACTTTTGGGGAAAGTATATATTCTATTTGAATTACAGGAACATAGAATGGAAAAAAGAAGTTGGGGAAGTATTACATGAAGCAACCCTCATAATCTCATCTGGGAATGCATGCCAATCTCTGCCTTGGAATACAAGTGATGCCAATGTGGTAATGTCACAGCAGGTCATTGTAATTTTAAAGCCCCTGTAATCTAGATCCCTATTTTAATACACATAACATGAGGAAATGAAGATCTGCCATCAGTTGTCCTGTAGTTTAATATTTGTTAGATAAAAAAGGTTTCTCCACCTAGCTTTTACATTCTCAGTACGTATTGGCTTAATTCAAGGTATACACAAATGCTTAATATTATCATGGTTTATATTTAAATGTTGACAATTAATGAACGGTATTTGTTAAAACTTCCAGTATTTGTGATTCATTCTTACACTTGCTTTGAAAGCTTTCTACCATCTTTCCAATTTGCATTTTAGATTGAAATGTGAAGCTTTCAATAAAAGAGCTTTTCAACATAGGCCCAAGAAGACGAGACACACTTTTAACTTAATAGTCTACTGATTCATTAGAGTTTGAGTTTCTGCATTTGGTAAAATTGAAGTAGCAAACAGGCTGTCTTTTGAATTTGCTTCCTGAAGCACTAGATGTAATCTTAACGTTATAGGGTTTTCTTAGATTTATTCCCCCTGCTGTGACCTAAGAGCCTATCAAAACCTGCTTTTTTTATCTTAGCCTTGACAGTTCTATTTTGTGTCGTCAATCCTACAGCTATTTATCTGACTCTTAAAAGTTTCAAAGCAGCTGCAGTAAATTAAGAGTGTTAAATACATGTACAGAATCACAGAACAAGATAAAAACTTAAAATATCTTTCAGTTAAATAATTAAAAACTTTTTGGAGGAAGAATGAAAATAGGTAGGTGGTCGTACTACTCCTAAGGAGATATTTCTAGCACAAAGATACTTGATATGAACACAAATCACATATATGTCTAAAGCAGGAGTGAAGAACCTTCAGCACCCCCGCTCCCCCAAATTTGGGCCAACTGACATTAGAGAGCCAACAATTAGGTAATGCAGTCTAAGAAATGTTAGGTTTCCACACCACTGTGCCCCTCTAATCGGAGGCACCAGCATCAATTGTCCTGTAAGAAGCATCCCAATGAATTTATGTTCTGATATTGTCTTATTGTGATTGCTGCATACTGATGCAAGTTGTTTCTGAATTCGTAAAAAGCAAAGTATATGTTATGATAAAAGGAATACCGTATTTTTTGCTCTATAAGACTCACTTTTTCCCTCCTAAAAAGTAAGGCGAAATGTGTGTGCGTCTTATGGAGAGTATGCAGGCTACACAGCTATCCCAGAAGCCAGAACAGCAAGAGGGATCACTGCTTTCGCTGCACAGCGATCCCTCTTGTTGTTCTGGCTTCTGAGATTCAGAATATTTTTTTCTTGTTTTCCTCCTCCAAAAACTAGGTGCGTCTTGTGGTCTGGTGCATCTTATAGAGCGAAAAATACGGTAGGTTGCCATATTCTGTACCAGTTGTAGCTTTCGAATGCTTGCCAAATGACAGCTATACATAAAGCATACTGTAGTAGCCAGTTATGAAAGCATTAATGAACTAAAAACAGTTCAGCCAACAAATGTGCGACGTTAACTGTGACTTGACTTTATTTGTCTCTGATATGTCTTTTAACTGTCATAATGACCTATGACCTATCACGGTTAAAACATTTGAGAAGTGATCACCATTGTTTACATAATATATAAACAAGATCCCATACCAATTTGCAGGTAATGGGTGGAATTAGGGGTACAAGCAGTATTTAAGATTAAATCTGTGTCATGTGTTTTTAGTTGAACAGCATTTCTTGTTTCATTTTGTATTTTAATTGTTATATATGCCTTGAGAGCTGCCCAGAGGGGTTATGCTGTGAAGCAGCTGTTTAAATTTAGAATGTGTGTATATTTTATACAGACACTCTTAGTGCTATTGTACTGCCTTATTGTTTAATAAAAATGCGTTTGAGAAAACCAGTGAATGCTATTTTAAGGAAATAAAGGCTGACTCACTCTGATCATCAGCACTGCTTTTCTGATGTCACGAATTCCGTCGTATACCAATCGAGAAGCATCGATGAATTCATTTTCATCCATTGGTTGAGCAGGGTCAGAACTCAGAGCTTCTACAGCAGCTTCTACTTGTTCAGTAAAACGTGGCATAACTAAAGAACACAGGGGGGAAAAACATTCCGCTTACCAGAATACAATAAAATTTGTGGCTCTTAGCACGCAGATTCTGCAGTAACACAGTACTGAAATGCAGTTTTTTAATCCACAAACATTACTGGTACAACTGTTCTTTCATTGAAATGTTACAAATCACACACATTCAGATTTCCCAATTGTATCCCTACAAAGGGCAAACAATACACACAGGACAGACACTTAAGAAAGGTGGGGATGTGACTACATTCATGCTAGTTTTGTACATTAATTGTATTGTGAATTTGAAACGTGTACATATGAAAAGGTTTTGCCACGAGACATGATGATGGTGATGTTGACCACTCAGAAAACCTGAGCTGCTGGGTGGTATACAAATGCCATTAATAAACAGGTCGGTGCGTTCACCAGAAGGTTGGTGGTTTGCTTCCACCTGTCCTGTCCAGAGCTGGCTCTGGAAAGGATTCCTGCATTGCAATAGGTTGGTCTAGATGACCCTGGCGATCACTTTCCAACTCTACAATTCCATGGCTGCTAATAAAAGTTATTTTGTTGGGCCATATAAAGAATACTAATTTGTTAAGATGCCGTTAGTGTGACAAAAAGACGAGTAAGAAAATGGAGTCTGCCAGTGCAACGGCAGATAAAATAACGTATATTCAATTTTGCATTTCTTGCCCTGAGTCCTGGCTAGACATGCTCTCTGCTTTGCTGGTCAATTTCCACCTGGCCTGGGGGTGTGGGGTCCAGACCAAAGTAGTTGCTGAAGGTACCGGGGACCTTCTTGCTGTCAGTCCAGAAAAGTATGCTGCTCAGGATGCTTAGAGACTATCAGGGTGGGGGTGTTCTGGGGCTGCTGTTGGGGCCAAGATTTAATTTTGGGGATCCACTGTATCTTCATGATTATGCTTTTGTATTTTGTTGTTAGACCTTATAATTAATTATATAATTTAATCGAGTATTTCTTAAGAAAACGTTGTCATCAAGTTATTATTCTCCACGTTGTGAGCTCCCCTTCAGCATAGTTTACTATGGAAATGCAGCATACAAATACATGATGTTGATGATGATGATAACTAAGGGAATTTTAAGTGGCCACAGTGATCTGCAATGAAGCATTAAAAACGCTGACCCCAAATGTACTGTGCGTTACCAAGATCATCATTGCAGAAGAGGAATGCAGGATAGTGATACAGGAACTTGGTGTTGGAGCAAAATGGAACTACAGTGGTACCTCTGGTTACAGACAGGATCCATTCCGGAGCTCCGGTCGGATCCCGAGGTTTTCGCAACCAGAGGTGCCTGTTCTGTGCATGCACAGTGCGCATGCGTGCACGGCGAAACCCGAAAAAATACTTCCAGGTTTGCCGTGTGTGTAACCCGAAGGATACGTATCCAGAGGTGCACGCAACTAGAGGTACCACTGTAATCAGTCTGCCAGAAGGATTCTGGCTTATCTGTCATCAGCACCACCAGAGACGTTTGATGGTAGAATCACTGCCACATTCAGTTCATTGGCAAAACTATTAAGATGCGCTTCAGTAGCTCAAACTCAATCCAACTCAGTAAATGGGGCACAAACTTTGGGCTCTATTCAAGAGGCCTCCAGCCCTCTTGGGTTGTATAACAGGTGGAAAGGCACAGCATTTCGTACAGTGGGGCAGCCGGTATCCTGCTCTTTTCTTGCTTCCATTTCCAGGGCAAGCACAGCCACACCAGAGCCAGATTTGACTGCAGTAGTGGCACAAAGAGTTAATCTGGCACCAGATTTTACGATTTACACAATTAACCTGTGAAGTCACATTTGTAGATGAATTGAATTCTCCTTTCATATGCTAGAAGGAAAACTCCATTGATTACAACCTTTAAGAAAATCTTTCAAACAATTAAAAACTAGCACATTTAGCCTAAATAAAAAAAAATGAAGTTAAATTCTGCAACATCCTATGCACTATACTGCGGCTCTGCACAAAGATGCATTGGCAAATTATTTTAAGCTCAAGCTACTAACTAGCACAAACACAGCACTGTTTATAGTGCTCTAGGACTGACTATAGTAGTCATATGGCACTAAGAAATCCCTCTGAATGATGATATTGATTTTATGATTAATTCATTTTAATTCAAGGTCAAAATGAAGTAATTGTCTGCTGTGGTTTTACACATGGACAGAATGGTCATAAAAAAATCCTTCTGGTTTGCATTTTACAGTTCAACAGAGTATCAAACTTACTTCCAGACCAGAAATGTATTGAGTGTGTACGTTAAAATTAATGACATTTTAAATTTACCAATTACAGTCCCACTTAGCTCTCATCTGTGACTTTACATTTTTTTCTTTCAAGAGAGCAAACTTGTTCCATTAGGACATGAATTTTGGTACTGCAAGCCAGTAATTTCTCAGTGATTATATCCCAGGGATGAGATGTTGACTTGGACTGGTGGAACTTGTAGTTCAACAACATCTGAAGACTCTCAGGTCTCCATGACAGCTATTATCATCTGTACTTAGCATGGGGCTCACAGAACTAGCACTGAGGTTTAAACAGTTAATAAATTTGCTGTACCTACCGACACAAAGTTGTAAGCAGAAAGCACTGAACAGGGTAAGTATCTGAAATTAAAAGCCTGATGAGGTAGTTTATCTTACCTGTGTTTGACAGCAGCTTTGTTGCCTCCAGAACCTTTTCTGTATACACTCCAGGTTCATAATTATCCATTTCAGAAGTGACAACATGAATTACTCTAGCTGCACGACCACGAATTGCACCAGCAGTGCGATCTAAGCCATCAACATCTTTTTCTTGGAGAGCAATGACACATTTGTTTACATCTTCCAGAATATGATTCTCTGGTAGTAAAATAGAACAGAATAGAATTCAAAATTAACATTCTGCCCTAGGTTGGTGTATAACAGTATCAGTGCGGAGGGTGAAGGGGATTGGTCAAGACTGTGAAAAATCCAAGTCTTTTGTAGTTACGTGATGAGTACAAAATGAAGCAATTAAGAAAAAATCCCCTATACCCCCATTTCATGACTGAAGGAAATTGTAATCATTCACCAGTTCAAAGTCTATTTTATTTGCAATATGGGCATGGAATAAGTCACGTTCCAATCATAGAATCATAGAATCATAGAATCATAGAGTTGGAAGAGACCACAAGGGCCATCGAGTCCAACCCCCTGCCAAGCAGGAAACACCATCAGAGCACTCCTGACATATGGTTGTCAAGCCTCTGCTTAAAGACCTCCAAAGTAGGAGACTCCACCACACTCCTTGGCAGCAAATTCCACTGTCGAACAGCTCTTACTGTCAGGAAGTTCTTCCTAATGTTTAGGTGGAATCTTCTTTCTTGTAGTTTGGATCCATTGCTCCGTGTACGCTTGTCTGGAGCAGCAGAAAACAACCTTTCTCCCTCCTCTATGTGACATCCTTTTATATATTTGAACATGGCTATCATATCACCCCTTAACCTCCTCTTCTCCAGGCTAAACATGCCCAGCTCCCTTAGCCGTTCCTCATAAGGCATCGTTTCCAGGCCTTTGACCATTTTGGTTGCCCTCCTCTGGACACGTTCCAGTTTGTCAGTGTCCTTCTTGAATTGTGGTGCCCAGAACTGGACACAGTACTCCAGGTGAGGTCTGACCAGAGCAGAATACAGTGGCACTATTACTTCCCTTGATCTAGATGCTATGCTCCTATCCAATCAACATTCTAAAACAGGGGTGGGAATCTTTAATTCCTTCCCCCATCCTGTTGAGAACCTCATTCCCTCAGTGATAGTCTGCTGGGGGCAGCAGATCATTTGCAGAGGGCTCCCCTGTCTCTTTCCCTCAGGTTATCCCATTCTGCTCTCCTTCCTGCTCTCTTCCCTCTAGGTTCCCCACACCTGCAGAAAACCAAGCCACGGGCCACAGGTTCCACCACCCCTCTTCTAAAAAGTTTTATAGATCAAATCGGACAACAAAGTGAGAGCTGCAGACAAAATCAAATACCCAAGAACATTCTTAATGATTTGATGGGGAGAGAATGCTTTTCACTTTTCTACATCTACTTCTTCAGGAAACAAAAGATCTTTCTGAAGCCCAAGAAAGATGAAGATGCTCAAGTTCTTATTGGCAATAATTTGTCCATGTTCCTCAGGCAGCTCTGACAATTTCACGCTTTATGGTACTCAATTTTCCAGATACTTCTGGCACTGAAGGTATTAAATGTTTGCACTGAAGCGGTATGCTCCTTTATGGAAAAGTGAGACATGTACTACAAGAAAGATTTTTCTTCATGCTTTTGACATTCACCCCTCATTCCAAGTCCTCAAACGTGTTCCTATTCTTGACATTAAGCCATTCTGAAATAGTCTAATGTTAATCAGAAGTATACAAAGCGGTAGCCAGGCCACCACAGGTAGCCTTTGCAAACAGCTTGTTTCAAGTTTCCACTGTCTTTTAAATGGCACCATTGGAGAGCAACTTTATGCAGCCATTAAGCTATGTAACAAACATTATTCAGCAAAGAGCAAACGAGTGAATGCAGAATGAAAATTAAAAAGCTGGAGATGCAGAACAGTTAGGATAGGGGATTCTTAGCACAGTATAAAATCCAGACACTGAATCCAGTGAAAGTGGATGTGCAGCACCAGGTTCCAACCTCCTCAGCTTCACTCTGTCATTGGCTAAAGTGTCTGTCCCTTCCACCCCAGCCAATGCTTTTAGGAAAGATCTTTATAGAGTGCTGTTAACAAAAGAAAGAAAGAAAGAAAGAAAGAAAGAAAGAAAGAAAGAAAGAAAGAAACTAATTATTAACGGAAGGGGAGGAAAGGCCTTCTGGCGGTTCCCTCATTGCGAGAAGTGAGGTTACAGGGAACCAGACAGAGGGCCTTCTTGGTAGTGGCGCCCGCCCTGTGGAACGCCCTCCCTTCAGATGTGAAGGAAATAAGCAGCTACCTTATCTTTAAAAGACATCTGAAGGCAGCCCTGTTTAGGGAAGTTTTTAATATTTAATGCTGTATTGTTTTTAACACTTGATTGGAAGCCGCCCAGAGTGGCTGGGGAAACTCAGCCAGATGGGCAGGGTATAAATAATAAATTATTATTTATTATTATTATTATTATTATTATTATTATTATTATTATTATTATTATTAATATTATTATCCTCCACAGCCCCAGAGAAGGCTGCAGTTGTAGGCATGTTAGCTTGGCAGTACAGTGGTACCTTGGGTTACATTGCTTCAGGTTATAGACTCTGATTAACCCAGAAATAGTAGCTCGGGTTAAGAACTTTGCTTCAGGATGAGAACAGAAATCGTGCTCCGGCGGCACGGCAGCAGCAGGAAGCCCCATTAGCTAAAGTGGTGCTTCAGGTTAAGAACAGTTTCAGGTTAAGGACGGACCTCCGGAACGAATTACGTACTTAACCCGAGGTTCCACTGTAGTAAGATAATAAATAGTAACTACTGCTGAAGTCTGCAGTAAGGCTGGGTTGCAAGTTGCGTGTGTGGCAGAGCACAGTGGGAAATGTGGCAAATGGCTCCAAACTCACACAGCATACATTTTCAACACCTCATTGTCTACAGCAGCTCCATACAAGGAAGGAGTGAGGCAGCCCAGTGGTATATTTTGCACTTCCACTACCAGCCTGAGATCCAGAGAAGTAGCAACAGCAGCAGTGAGGGCTTTTGTGTTTTTGCATATGCTCGCAGTACTTTCTAAAATTTGGATTGAGGAAATGCAGGGCTTTTAAGAAAACTTCATCTCATGGAGGTGAGGTTTACAGGAAAAGAAATGTCTGTTAATGAGTGTTCCACTACAGTCCCGTTAACCTGTTAGTAATTTTGGACATCTGCTTTAGTGCAAGCCTGACATTCTAACACAACATGGCTATAGCTGAAGACAAGAGCTCTTCTAGTGACCTGGTATACTTCTTTATTTACATAAATCTATGCTGAACACCAACCGTAAATGGCTGGTGATTACTATCTCTAAAGTGCCTGAGGTAGTCAGACATTTTATTTTAAAAATACACAAAACCTAGCTGCAAGCCGTGTGATTAATAAAGTATTCAAAATGCTGCCTGAAAGGAAATAACATGCAAATTAAAGTTGGCATACATTGTATCTTCTATTTATTTATCCAAACAATTATGCCAGCAAATAAGTCAAGCAGCCTAAATAGACTAGTCTCCCAGCAATCTACAATAATTTATACAATAAACTTCGCTCTTTTGTACAAAACTGTTATCATTCAACAGCAACAAACCATAATGATTGTCACCTTATTGTATTGTGTGCACGTAATGCAAACAGGAATTTCCAGAACAGTAGAAAATGTTTATTGGATAACAGATGTTAAGGAAGTACTGTTCCATGTACACCACAAATATGGGGGAGATGTATATATTGATGGCAGTGCTATTGACTATACAATATAGGTTTTCCTGATGCTTCAATTATTTGTGGAAAGGAAATATCCCCCCCCCCCGACTGGTGTGACCAAAAGAGTTCTGGGCTAAAAGCTATGGTTGCCTGCAAATGTCTGCCTCAGTGTGTTCACAAACCTCAGAAGACTGGATCATCTTACTGGAAAGTTTTCCTCCTTTTTTTTTTTTTTTACTCTCACATTGTAAGGCGAGTTCTCCTCCCACAGAACTGATAAGAGTATATCTACACCTCTTCTATCTTTATATATTGACATCTTCACCATCCATTTTCATTTACTTCACGCAACTGATGAAATACAGTAAGCCTGCAACTTATGCAGGGGTTACGTTCCAGGGATCACGCCTAACGTCAAAATTGTGTATAGTCAAAACATATGGGGTTCAATGTCAGCTGGATTGTCTGTCTTTTTGCCCCAGACGTCTACTGTTTTGTTTTTTGCCAAGAACTTAAAAGATAGGGCTTCCATATTTCAAAGGTTTCTGCCCTGAACACTCGTTCCGACTGCAGTATTCCAGGTATGTCCAGGATGTATGGCAACCCTATTAAAGATAAATGTGCACAAGCCAAATGCTGTAGACTCTTGCCTACAAAACCTGTGCTTGTTTGAGTCAGCTGCTACCATATTACTTTCTTTGTTGCAGCAAACCAACAATGCTATTCACAGAATTCCAAAGGATATTCCTGTGCCACTGTAGCAGGATAAACAATAAAGCTAAACATAAAATAAATCTTAGCATTCTGCAGCCAATCATTACCTGATACTGCCAGGAAGTCATCAATGGAAGTGATGTCATCCACAGCATCTGTAAGCACACGAACTTGCTTTTCCCACTGTTCTTTAAACATCTCCATGTTTTCTTGAGCTAGCTTACTTTGTGGCTTGGCAGCCAAAGCCAGAGCTGCATTTATTACCTGTAATGCAAAGCATTTTTTAAAACACACTATGAATTTACCAATTTTCAGACTTTATGTACTAAAAATGAATGACGTTCTGCAAAACTGACAAATCAGCAGGGTTTTTTAACTGGGGGGAGTGGGAACAGAGGCTACAGCTGTTTTGGTTAAGGTTCCCTTGAGCTAATTCATGACAATAATCAAACTGGGGATTTTCCTGATTAACTTTTATGATACAGCAGCTCTCAGTATGAAGAAAAAGCAAGGAAGACTGAGGGTTCCCCTCCCCTAATTTAGATCTAAATATGTTTGGGATTGGCACAGAGTCTGCACATGTTCAACTGACTTAAATAACAATGTCATGAACACATCCTTTTGCAATTTTGTTTTTCTTCCAACGTCTAAACAATGGAGTAACGTCAGGCACACATTACCCCTTTGCTCAATAGGGAAACAGATGACAGAGGATATTATTTACCACTGATGGAACAACTCACCAGAATATTTTATGTTAATAGCTTTAAAGCTACCTCTGGCTTATGCTTTATATTAAGACACTACAATAACTTTTCTTTACGATTTGAAAAACCACCTACCCTACTATGTTGATTTTAGCAGGCAAAATATTATTATACACACTAAAAATATATTTACACTCCCCACATTTCATACAGAATTAGACTATAGAATTCATAGGTCCATCCATAATTTACCTGAGGACAGAGGGCTTCAAGCTGGCTTGCTGACATGTGGACTAATTTCACACCTTCTTCGTTATTTGAGATAGAACAGGCCAAGTTGGCAACCTGTGCAGATGACAGAAAGGTATTTTAGGAAGGTGTTTTTGCTTCTGGAATCAAAAGCTCTTCACAAGGAAACTGTTACAGTTTGCATGCCTTTTGCAACTGGCAATAACAATTCTTAAATTACAAAAAAAACCCCAAACATTTGTAATACATTTCAGGGCTAGCCTCTAAATATTTGGTCTTCCAAATTCCATGTAGTAAAAAAACATTTGAACAGACTGATTGCTATCCGATATTATTGCTTTAAGCCCGTGTAGAACTGAGTTCATTTGGCTATTCTAAAGAAAACATATACTTTAGCTAAAGGTGTACTGAGAGTCCTGATCTCTAGTTTCACTTAGCCATTTGGCCTCTCAGAAGCATAGCCTGGTGTGGGAACATCCTCCACTCATGTGCAAGCAGTTTATGTGCATCCAAGATTCAGAACAGAATACATTGTTGCCAATTGGTGCAGAAAAAGATGACAATTGGCCGTTTCTAGAGATTTGCTTGGAACCTTGAGCTGCTATCTAGAGACAAGTCCTTCCATTTGCTTTCTGGAAGGGGAATGAAAGGGCACACTTATTTTAAAGTGAAAATGTTCTATATTTTGGAACCTGTTCTCGGAGGAGGGATTCTAAAAGGGTTTGTAGCTATTAACTGACAGGTGAATGACAGCTTGTTATTTAAAGCCTACATTTGCGCACAGAAATATGTAAAAATTAGTACAAAGACAAGAACAGTGCGTTCCATCCCACTATAAGCAGCAAAATTTCGCCTCTTTCTAGCAAGCAGCCAGCCAAAGGAAGCCTAAACTCTGGTTAGTAAACAGGTGGTTTCTTGTAAAGATTTATCGTGCCTATAAACATTCCACACCAATAAGGAGAGAAGCAATTAAAAGCATTTTAATGTGTTTTGTTAAAGAAGCACAGACATTGCCATGGAAGGAAAGCCAAAGTTTTTGCTGTCAAGACTTGAAACCAGGCAGAACCAGAGCCTTAAGTATAAAGGCTTCTAGTTATTTTCAGGGATCTTTGTACCTGTGTTTGTACTTTTATCTATGCTTTCATAAGAATCATATTGTATAGATTAGGTATTTTGAACAGTGACAGAACTAACTGGCTCGTTAACAAAGTTGTTCATAAATAATTTTACATTTAAAAAAATCAAAGCTTTTTGTTAGGTTTATTTTCAAGCTTATTATAAAGACAAGTGTATTATCTACTGTGAATCTCTGTCACCAACCCTATTATTAACTGCTAGGAGAGATGAGTCTACAGAACTAAAAATAATCAAGCTTTTTGTTACATTAAAAACACACACAGATCATAGGTTGACAATTTATTTGATGCTAACCTTATTAAGAGCAAATCTGTGGAACACAAGCATGAAAGGATTTTTTTGTTCATCCTTCTCCTTGCTATTTGGAGACCAAAAAAAAGGGCATAGAAAAAATAGCAAGAAATGCAGGTGTTTCTTCTTTCTAACTAAGTGAATGTTTTGTTGACCTTCCAAATTCTTTTGCTTACATTAATATCCTCCTGACCTAGAACTCAAGCCAGTCACCCATCCAGGAGCTGACCTAGATGGTTTGAATAACAGGGTTGGCTGTTCTAGAACAGGCAAAAATCAGCTGTACGTTGGAAAGACAAGTCTGGAATCACTACCTTAAAAAGAACACAAACATTTGGTAATACCTCTGGAGATAAAGGCTTTGTTACTCTTTTGACAGTTTTATCAAATTCAAAACTCGTGTTCTAATCTTAAAAGCTTAATAGGTTTGTACATCACATTAAAATACAGTAAAAAAAAAACCCCAAACCCTATGGTTTAATGTTTGTGTGCAGTATGCTATTGCAGTTCCTTGATGTTCTTCCCTTGTTCCTGGCTATGCTGCTGGGAAAGAAACCAAAATCTGGTTTGTCACAATATCTGAACTTGGGCTGACACTTCTCCCCCCAAAACCCACAAGCGGTAAGACAAGAATAAACCTTGGTTACCACTTGTGGCTGTTTGGAAAGAAACAAACCTGAAACATGTTTGGGCACTGTGACAAGTCAGACACTGACTCGCTTTCTGGTGGCACAGCAGAAGGAACAGAGTGAAAACCTTGAACTGTGTGCCCCAGCATGATGCTAACTTGCATTAAACATTAGTTTTTAAATCCACATTTGAGAATCCTAGTAATGAGATAAATTGCTAGGCATGCAAGGGAAATTACCCCTTTCCATCAGCATTCTCAGATAATTGGTATAAATGTTTTCTTAATAGGGTTGTCGTGATCAAATGTCTTTTCACTTCACTTTGTATATTCTTAGAGGATCTGGATTTGTCTCCTTTTTGGAGTCAGAAGTCAGCAAGGAAGATGGTGTGGCTATCACATGGGCTAGAAACTCGTATTAGCAGGATTCCAGATTTCCTACTCAGAGCCTGGGTAGTGGAGAGTATAATCCATACTACAAAACTTCTCACTGTTATGGTTGCACAAGAAAAGATAGGAAAATATGGGCGACTACCAATACTGACACAATATTCTTTCCCTGTATTGGCCTTTGAAAAACTAAAGAATTATTTTCTCCCTCTTATCTATCAAATCATTCTGTTCTTACTGAGCTGACTTCAGAATCCTTGCCAAAGGTTAAGGTTTTCACATGATTATAACCAAAACATTCTAATGTCATGGGACTGTGTGAATGTCGAAGGACTTGCAAACCATCTGCCATGTTGTTAGGGACAGTCCCACAAAATGTCCTCATGCAACTGCTGCTTGCCCAGTTGTCCCGGACATTTCATGCAACCAAGCCCAGGGAGAGATGGCAAAGCAGTGTTCCTCACTAGGCTGAGGAACACAGCCTCCTATTGGGAAACTGAAGAAGATCCTAAAAGCTCCCATGTCATGGCTGCTTCCCCATTTCCCAATACAATGGACAGCCACGACAGTTAAGTGTGATTCTTACATGATTTTCCTGGCCTTTCCAACCCCAGGTTATTCAGCTCAGGAGATAGTGGTGTTCAATCACCCCACTGACCTGGCTGCTAAAACTAGGGAATGTCATCAGTGTGTGTTTCTGTTCTGTAGTCCCTCAAAACTTGACTGTGGAAAACGTAGCCTCCCAACCTAAAGCTGACCATCCCTGCTATATATTCTCCATGTTTGGAATAGCCAACACGGCACATTTGCAGTGTGGGACAAAAGCGGCCAAATGCACACAATTTAAGATTGCTTCTTTTGCCAGACACCTGCCCCGTACACTATTCTATGTGACAGGCTAATATACATACACACTGACAGCAAATCAATGACCATACCCCCTGCCCCAGGCTTAGAAGCGACAGATATGCTGTGAATGATAATTTAGCTAATCCAAAAGGAATGAGTAGTTACGAGTTTGGAAGTATTTCCTGTAATACAGGCGGAAGAAATTAATTTTAATACAGTTATAAAAAAAACGCACACTCTTTGAGCCAATTCTGTAACACATCTCCAAGAATCTGCCCTTTACATCTTAAGATGCATGGATGACCTCGGGCTGCCTACTGGTGCTGCTAGCATTTGGATGAACAACTTTCTATTTACCCCCAAGTGACAATCCTGCCACATATAATAGTAACAAATGCGTACTTACAACTACTTCCCTAAAACACTGCACTATGATTTGAGCTAATGTGCTGGTGACAGAACGTTAAGCGGTGGGTAGTCTTCTAGAAGGCTGTCCATTCTATATGTGGATCAGCTCTTTAAAAATTGCTTTGAAATTCATTAACAATGACACTGGAGCAGGAAATTAGGTTGATGTCTCAAGTGAGGCATTCTTAACTCTTTAAGTTTACTTGTAGAAAGCAAGCACAAGGCTCAGTTCCTTGAGCAAGGAAATGTTGATATAGGCCCACATTAGCCAACATGGTGCGCTCCAGATATTACTCAACTACAACTCCCATTAGCCCCAGCTAGCATGGTGAATATTCAGGGATGATAGAAATTGTAGTCCAAAGTATCTGCACGGCAACATGGATGGAGCTGGATAGCTCAGTTGGTTAGAGCGTGGTGCTTATAGTGATAAGATTGCAGGTTGGATCCCTGTACGGGACAGCTGCATATTTCTGCATTGCAGGAGTTTGGGTTAGATTATCCTCAGGGTCCCTTTCAACTCTACAATTTGATGATTCTATGATTCTGTGTTAGCTACCCCATTCAACACACTTTTAGATTGAAGTCCCAGCCTTCAGCATTTCCTGATTTGTGTTTAAACCATGTTTCTCTCTACTGATCATAAAAAACAAATATCTTTTAGAGTATTGAATTGCTCACCATTACCCACAAGCCATCATATTGCAGTTTACAAGACACAAGTGTTTTATAAAATACTGAATCACATAACAGCAGATAAATTAAAATCAATCTATTGAGTTACTTTCAAGACTATATAAAACATAAGCTATTGGATGAACTTGTCTTTTCAAAGCTGCCCCTCTCAGTAATATGTAACATTTATCTGAAGAGGATTTCTCTTCTACCATGAGCCTGAAAGGTGCCTGGGAAACTGACATCAGCATGACAAATCAGTGAATGGCAATGGAATTGTCATATCAATCAAGTCTACCGCAGCCCTAATTAGAGAAGGGTTACTCGGCTAAATTTAGATGGCATCCAACATGAGTTCAACTTCGTTATATATAAAAAAAAGTCTGAGGCCCTTATGCTAGAGGGGGCATAAAGGAAAAAATGACCCTCCTTCATATGTAGTGGTCTGCTTCCTGTTTCGCTCCTCTGGTTGCTGGCATTCCAAGCTGTGGTATTATGCAGCAAACCATTCACAATTGTCTGGCCTTGACGTTCTGGACAGTCTTCAAGGCACAGATTAGTATGGAAGGAGTTCCAAAAACTGGAAGTTTGCCTTAAACTTGTCTTTTACTGCATGAAATGACTGTGTGTGGAGGGTGGCCCTGGATGAAAATGCAACGGATTAAGTTAGGTTGCAAAAGGGTTTATTAAAAATATATTTGTAGAAATCTTCTATATATCGCTGATTATACGTAACTATACTGAATGTTAATCACTATATAGTGACACCTGGTAATATGCTGTTCTTGACTGACCTTATGGCTTTCCTCTCTGTATTTGCAAAATCTTTTTTAAAAAAATTTTTTTTAAGCAACTTAGTTACAACATTGTTTTTCAGGGCCTGGGCCTCTTATTTTCTTCTATAAAAGCCCTGAGGCATTTGGGCTAAGGCAGATAAACATACTTAATAGATAACACAGAGATGTATTCTCACACAAGGCCTACATGAATTTTTAATTAACTGAGAATCTTAAGTTTTGCTGAACAGATTTTGCATTTAATTTTAATTTAGCAGTTCCCTAAAATTCCTCCTCAGCAGTTACATTAAGTTGTGTGCTGATCTGTTGATACTTTCTGTATGATGGAATTATCTATAGTATTTTTCAGTCCCTGTTGACATCTCAACCACATGCACAGACCATCTCCACTGAAAACAACTGGTGTTGGCTGATGTGGTGTCTTTTGTCTGTGGTGATTGGTTATCACTTGATACTACAAAGAATTATAAATATGTATGCATTAAACAGGCTTTCAAGTGTGACAAATGCCTGTCTTCAAAATTATAGCTTCTCTATAACATTGAATTCCATATTAGTACAAAGCCTTTTTACACTTGTGTTAATAGCAGCATGTGGCATTGGTAAAGCCACTTGTAATCTTGCATTAATGTTAGCAAAATGCAGGAATGCAATCGGTGAAATTCTGGCTTTTATGTATGTCCTCAATAATAAAAATACTTTTTCCCATAGTTATGAAACAGATAAATCTACAGCCATTTCAAATTTAATCATTTTGGTCCAAATCTACCAAAGCTTGAAATGTTCTATTATCTGACACTAGCCAGCTGGCTCCTTTTCTCTTAAGCACTTAGGCTGTCACACTTGCAAACTTCTCTCCACAACTTTGTTAAAAAACCCATAAAACTCTATAATGCACATAGTATTACCAGTCAGGAAAAGATGTATTTAACATGCTGTCCAAAACTCAACTATAAGTAAAAGGAGAATTTTTAGAAATCAAGTATTGTAGCTATAAGGCTAGCTAGGGAAATTTCCAGATACATACTTCATTTGTTTGGTTGTTTTTATAAAAGAAAAGCGAGGACAGAAAGTTCTTAGTGTTAAAAGAGCGAGGCTTCTCTATCTGCATACCAGAACCTGAAGTTGTCCAATGAAGTTGGCTGGTTGAAGATGGAAGATAAATACTTCACATAACACATAATTAACCTGATACAAGTTATTCAAATTTTAGATTATTACTCTACCTCTATCAGTTTGTTGGCATGTTCACGGAAAACCTGTGCGTATTCCTTAACCTCTTTCTCATTCCCGTTCTTGGCGGCTTCAATCAGAACTAGAAGTGGCACGTTTGTCTCCAGAAAGGAATCTGAAACATGGTCCATTACAGCCTTGCGGAGCTAAGAACAGAGAGCAAAACAATGTTGGCCCTTCAGTGTAAACTGCATTAATAAAAAGTTCACTTTGTCAGCAACCCTATTATTTACACACATAATCCTTCACTTTAATGCAATTGGCATTGCTGTATGGAGACTATTCTGAAGCTAACTCCCCCAGTAAATGTTTCATGTCACATAATCGTTTTAGCCTCAAAATAATAATCTTAATGGGGAAACACAGTACTTGCTTAAACAATTAATTAGGTAGTATGAGGTAAAGCCACTGTATTGATCATAGGCCGGATCTGGCCCACGAAACCTGGTTCTCAGCAGCCCTATCAAGTTTTAAGTCAAGACACTGCAGAAGTTCTATCAGATTTCACTTGTTGGGAAAATAATGTTTTAAAAGCTGTGAGACGTATTCCATGTATCCAAGGTTTGACGACAATGTTTTGGCCTTTTTGGATCTGATTTGTCCCACTACCTATGAGATGTTGGTGACTTTATAACCAAGTATGGCGACCCATGACAGGGAGTATAGAAACTGGTCACTTTTCATGTTTTAACAAGATTAAAAAGGTAAAGATACCCGTAACCATTAGGTCCAGTCGTGGCCAACTCTGGGGTTGCGGAGCTCATCTTGCTTTATTGGCCGAGGGAGCCGGCATACAGCTTCCGGGTCATGTGGCCAGCATGACTAAGCCGCTTCTGGCGAACCAGAGCAGCGCAAGGAAACGCTGTTTACCTTCCTGCTGGAGCGGTACCTATTTATCTACTTGCACTTTGACGTGCTTTCGAACTGCTAGGTTGGCAGGAGCAGGGACCGAGCAACGGGAGCTCACCCCGTCACGGGGATTCGAACCGCTGACCTTCTGATCAGCAAGTCCTAGGCTCTGTGGTTTAACCCACAGCGCCACCAGTGTCCCTTTAACAAGATTAGATTGACACAATAGCAGTTTCGACTTTCCGTGTGGCCAAGGAAAAAGACAAAAACAAAAATAAAACAGTCATTGCTAATGGCTCGCTTCGATGCTTTCTCTTCATAAGGAGAGAGTTCATTCTAGGAAGACAATCCTTGTAAGCAGTGGCTCAATTAGGTTGGCCTATGTTGCTGAAGAGAAGAGGAGGAAGAGCTTGTCATGTGCCCGCCTCCAGCAAAGCTGCACCTAAGAGGCTTCTGTGAAGACACTGCAACTCCCTTCTTCCAAGGCCAGCTCACTCAACTTCTAATTGAATCCAATCTTTCTAGTTTTCTACTACAATGAACAGAACAGTAAAGACTGCTAGAATCAGGCTAACATGATAAATGGAATGTTATGTAGTGTAACTGTTTCCATGAACACTTTATACATATTTAATACTGTACCTGTCTGCGCAAATCCCTTGTCTTTTTTGTCATTTTGTCTATTGCAGAATTTAAAGCATCGCTTCTTTCTTTGCGTCCAGCCTAGAAAATTAGAGAAAACAAAGAAGCTTCATTAATGTATTGTACCCATTGCAATGGCTCTTTTCCAAAGGATTTGAACACCCTGGTTTCTCTGCTGACTTCAGTGTCAAGGGCAATGCCTCATAGATGATGGACTAACAACACTGAAGTCCAAACAGAATGCCATGCTTTGCAAGCTCAGGTCACATGCACAAGCAAGGAGCCCCTTTATGGGACTGAATACTTACACTGGTTGATACAGACATAGGATTGAATCAAACACTGCACGAGCAGACTGCTGCTCTCACACAATGGGACTGCTGAACACATGAAGCACTTATACATAGTTGAACCTGGCAAAAACTTAGTTCTGTAATAAAATACTTTAAATCACAGTGGGGGTGGGTTGTGGCCTTCCAGTTGCTGCTGGACTCATAATCCCTGATCATTGCTATGCTAGTTGGGGCTTATGGGATTTGGAGTTCAACCACATCTAGAGAGTCACGGGTTTATAGTGGTTTCAAATTTCTGTAACTAGGGGAAGCATCCTTTCAGTATTTTGGCTCTTGAAACCATCTAGTTAGGTGACCAAAGATATACTCTCTTAGAACTGCCTTTCTCCAAGACTCAGACATTGCAAAAACTTTACATTTTTGTCAAGAAGTCTATGAGTGATTGTGGCCTTCCATTTTTTCTTCCCTTTTCCCTCTTTCCCCAAATAATAATTCTTCATATCTTAACACTTGGTGTCGCTGGTTTTAGGGAAAAACTCTGGAATTTTTCATTAAAACTTTCCCCACATGCATGTCGGCTATGCTACTCTTTGTGTTGTTAGAACTTCACACACCTTGCGAAGTTTCCCTTGTCCTCTGGCCAGTAGGAACATAAAATCAAACTGTTTAATACTCGTACAGATGGAGTGAAGGGAGAGGTCCTTAGCATTGGGGATTAAAAAATCCAAAGCAGGCAGCCTGAGGTGAGAACCTAACAGGATTCTTTTCTTGGGGGTGGGGGAGGCAATTTATGCTGGGAAAGCCTCCTTCCAGAGGTACAAAAAGGGAAATGACCGACGGAGATACTGGGTGAGACTGGCATTTCAAGCAGGCTTCGAAATGTCTGCTTACCACTGTGAGTGCAGTGCTGCCCTCTAGTGAGCATGACAACTGAAAAGCTTTCACTTAGCAGCTGAGTTTGTTATATGTAAAATCATTTTAAAGTTGCAGAATATAGATAATGACAGAACAAGTCTTGAAATACTTAAGACAGCATTGTTAGTTAGCATTCATTCTGACTGCCATAGCCTATTTATTCTGGTATTTGAACAACTGATATAATTTGCTACACAACTTGAACAAAATCCCTCCAATTAACACTTCTATTTTAAAAATAAAAGCCACAAGCTTCTTGCTTATTAGAATTGCAGGTAGTTTTTTTACCTATATCACCCACATGGCAAAATTAAATATTTATGGTAGTCTTTGCCAAACAAACCCAGACTCGTGCAATTAACATTTGCTTTGGCTAGGTAGGGAGGAAAGTAAAGTTTTATTTTCCCCAGAAAAGGCTGAAAATTGACCAGGATGCCTGCACACATCCTCAAGATCTATTTCAAGTTTCCCTGTGAACTCTCTGTCCACCCAGGTTTGCTTTTGTTCTTCAAGTTCTCGTTATCACATTTGTTTCACTGGAATAGGACTCAAGTTTGCTTGTTCTCAAATAATATCCGAACTATCCAGAAGTAGAACCATTAGAGCTTTGAATGACATTATCTTATTTTATTAAAAAAACACATTTTAAAATAGAAAGAGATTTATTAAAGCTATTGCATTTGATTGACTCTCCTATGTGGTCTTTTCCAAAGCACTCTTTCTACATTGCTAGCAATAAAATAAAATAAAATCCTCCTTTTAAACTAGATCTTTAATTATATAGCAATACAAATAATTTCTGACATGCTAATCCCATGCAACTCTCCCTTGGCAGATTTTTTTTTTTTTAAATTAGCACCCTGCTCTCACACATGTAGGCAGAAGAATGCCAGCAGGACCACCATGTCACAAAAATCAGTAACTTTACTTCACAAATTCAGATATATAGCTCAGGGCTATTGTAATAAACATGTAACTTGCGAGAGAGATTCATGTAAAGTCATTCCTATTACTTGAATGCTGGATGACAAATTCCTACAATTAGTTTTTCCTCTTAGTGGTAGTCTAATCTCACAATTCACAGTATGCACCACTGTGTCTTAAACTGCAAAGCTTCTGGAAAACCCAAACAAAAAGGAACGTCACAGGATGACGTCAGCCTATATACAGTTGTGTGGTCGCAGCACATAAGCAAATGCATTCCTGTACCGTATCCCTGAAAGCTTTTCAGCAAATGCATTCAAGTGACTACAGAAGCTTCTCTCAGCAATAAGCCACCCTTCTGCCATCAACAAGTTAAGACAAAAAAGCCATAGCAGTGGAAAGCATTTTCAATTAAGCAGCAGTACAAAAAGAACTCCCAATTCAGCACTGTTTAAGGAATTAACAGACCTACCGCTGGAAATCAAGGAAATGAATTCAAAAGGAATATGAGAAAAGAGGATGTCAAGTCATTTTTTTCCTCGGATGAGGACAGAAGAAAGTAAATTATTCAAAGGTTGTCAGCGTTAGAGCCTTTTACAGACTCACTGTGTTGAGTCTAAAACTGCGACTGAATGCAACCGCCAACGTACTCAAAAGAATGGGTAAGTTTATATATTTCTGTTTGTTGTACTATGTGCAGTCAACCTTGCTTTAGAAATGCACATTTAGACAACAATAGATTTAAAAGGCACTTTTCAGTTGCCTTATCAGTAACGTCAATAATTCAGAGAGATGCTCATGAGGATTTGTTTTATATTCTTAAGACCGAAAGCATTTTAATGCATGTGATTTATCTGTAGCATTCTTTCTCCGTTTTGTTGGAAGCATACATCTGATAAAAATATCCTATTTTGTTGTTTCCCTGAATTATATTCTGCAGGCTTACATTTCAAGTGGCCATTAGGGGCTCCTATGCTGGCAGCAGTATATGCAATGAGTATTGTTTTTAAAATGCTGCCTGCCTTGGGCACGGCTTGTCCGCCAAAATGCCGTTGCGAGAAGCTGCTCTTTTACTGTGACTCTCAGGGGTTTCACTCAGTGCCAAACACCACTGACAAGGGCTGTCTAGGTTTGTCTTTGAGGCACAATGTTATTATGGAACTTGAAGGGGATCAGTTTGCAAGCTTCAGTCAACTTACTTGGCTTCATTTAGACCATAATCAAATTGATACAATAAGAGAAGATGGTTTCCAAGGACTGTATAAACTCAAGGAATTAGTTTTAAGTTCAAATAAAATCTCTTATTTGCCAAACACAACTTTTAGCCAACTGCTTAACCTGCAACATTTGGACCTCTCTTTCAATCAATTGTCTGCTTTGCATCCTGAGTTGTTCTATGGCCTTCGCAAACTGCAAACCTTGAGTTTACGTTCCAATTCCCTGAGGACTATCCCAGTCCGTCTATTTTCAGACTGCCGTAGTTTGGATTTTCTGGATTTGAGCACAAATCGCTTGAGAAGTTTGGCACGCAATGGATTTGCAGGATTAATCAAACTGAGGGAACTTCACCTAGAGCACAACCAGCTGACAAAGATTAACTTTGCTCATTTCCTACGGCTAAGCAATCTGCACATGCTCTTCTTGCAGGGGAATAAAATTAGCAACTTGACATGCGGGATGGAATGGACCTGGGGCACTTTAGAAAAGCTAGATTTGTCCGGAAATGAGATCAAAGCCATTGATATGACAGTTTTTGAAACAATGCCTAATCTTAAAGTACTCCTAATGGATAACAACAAGCTAACCACTCTGGAGTCCAAGGTTTTATATTCACTTACAACCCTTACTACAGTGGGCCTCTCCAGCAATCCCTGGGAATGCAGCCCCAAAATATGTGCACTAGCCACATGGCTGAGTGGCTTCCAAGGTCGGTGGGAGCATTCGATACTTTGTCATAGCCCAAACCACACCCAGGGAGAGGATATTCTAGATGCAGTTTATGGTTTTCAGCTTTGTTGGAATTTATCAACTGTTGTTACATCCATTGCTACAAGTTACAGAGCTCCAACGACTGAATATACAAAAAGGATAAGCTCCTCAAATTTCCATGTGGGAGACAAAGAAATTTCAACTACGACAGGCATGCCCATTACTACAGAAGAGCAGTTGCCTGAGCCGAACAATGCCATCTTCAGCCAGCAGGTAATTACAGGAACAATGGCTTTATTATTTTCTTTCTTTTTTATCATTTTTGTAGTGTTCATCTCCAGGAAGTGCTGCCCTCCCACATTAAGAAAAATTAGGCAGTGCTCAATGATTCAAAGCCACAGGCAACTACGATCTCAAACACGGCTACATATGTCAAACATGTCAGACCAAGGACCATATAATGAATATGAAGCCAGCCATGAAGGACCTTTCATCATCATTAATGGTTATGGACAGTGCAAGTGTCAGCAACTACCCTATAAAGAATGTGAAGTATAATATATACAGGTAATCAAAAACAAAAAAACAAAATCAGATAAACTTATTTTAAATTGCAGGGATCCTACACATATTTTTGATTTTTTTACAAATGTTGAGAAAGCTTGGATTTTTCTAGGCTACTTGTTTTGAGTGATGCAGTATTTAAGGGTGGCTTTTTTAAACCCATAGTATTTTCTGTGTTAAAGCAGCAATGTTTGCATTCAATTTGCACTCCTAATGTTTGGAAGTCTAAATATGCTCAACCCAAAATATGTAAACTGCTTCATGTTATGTAATTATACGTGTAAATTTTTACTCTCAAGCCTCCAGATTTGATTTAGAAGAATAGTCTGGATGAAAAGATGTTAGGTATCTATTTACAGGACCCAGTCAAGGGAGGACATTTTACCAATTGAAGCATTGTAGCTATGATCCCCAACATTTCAGCTGGCTCGGTTTTCTTTTGAAGTAGAGATTTAATGGAATTTTCTTCATTAAAAAAAAAACCTGGTTCTTGGGACTTATGATCTACAGTGGAAAGGTGCAAAAGAGGGGATTTTCCAGTGTACTGAAGCATGGAAAAAGATTATTATTTTCTTAACTCCATATTGAGAGTTCAGCTTATCTAAATGTGTTCCAGATTCAGAATATAGCTGTTGACAGTTCTGAATAAACCAGGATTACATCCTCATTGCTTTGAAATATCAACCTTCTACAGGCAATCAATAGCATGCAGTTTGGTCTTCAAAGTATTAGATACACTTCAACTTTTATTAAATCTGTCTTAACTTTTAATGGGACACATTTCAGACTAAGAATCAATATATACTTTACACAAATGAAAACTGAGATGGTTGTTTTTTTAAAGCAAACACAGAAAATTATTCCTTTCATCTCCAGCTGTTTGTCTAGACCAGAAAACTATTTTATGCACCAACTACTGGTTTCTCTGGAGGCCAAATTAGTCCTTGCAGTACAGCTTTCATCTACCATTGTAACATGCCAATCCACTAAGATTTATGCTCAAATCCTGGTCTGGTTTATTCAGAAGTGAGACTTACTTCCAGATAAATATGTTGGGAGGCGTAAGAACATTTTAATGTAGGATATCAGAGATGGTTTACTAAGAAAAACAATGTTAGGAACACTATTTTGCTGAACAGAACGTTTAGAAATATTTAAAGCAGTACAAAACTACTCTGAACAAAACTGATTTCTGGATAACAATAGAGTTTCCAGATTGAGTTATGGAATTGAATATTACTGTGCATCTACGTAGACAGAAGTCCATTGGAGAGGAGAATTTAATGCAACTGTTCAAAAATCATGAACACATAACCAAAGCTATAAAGTTAGAAGGAAATGTACATATGTAGATCTAACATATCATGCCACGTTCAGCTGCAACAGTATTTACAAGTACATGCAGAGGGAAAAGAAACATTGGTGCTTGGATTTCTTAAATCAGTATATAGTATTGTGTGTTGTACTATGCTGCAAAGTTTTCAACCTAACCATTGGCTCAAAAATCCATTTTTATATGCGTAATATCTCTTAGTGAAGTACTTGGATAAATATATTTCAATGCTTTAACATAAAAGTGAGTAGTCTGGAGATGCAAGACTTTAAAGCCACCGAGTCAAAGTCCACTACCCATGAGCTTAAGCTTTTCATATTGGACTCTATTTTAACTTAATAGGAGGGTTCCTATTTTTCTAGTTCTATTAAGCCACTGACTGTTTACTACTAGAGTAAAAATGGATGGACAGATGGAAGGATATCTGCAAATATCTCATGTAGTAAGCCATTATTTTAGCCATATACGGTGTATTCTATGCATCTGGGTAAAGGGAATTTCACTCTGCATTTAAACACTGCAGCCACCAAGAATCTATTCAGCTTCATTGAGATTAGTGTTCTATATAACAAACTCTTGCAAACTGTCAGCCTCTTCTTCCAGCTCCCACTCCATATGGAGACACAGATAATTTCATGTCTTGCCAAGAATCAGCTGTGCATAACTCTACAAGTGTGTTAGGAAGGTGGACAAAGGTGGGTACCTGGCAATGAAAGATAAATGCTTAACAGCAGAAGCCGGTCCCTTCCTTAACAGGTAGCAAACAGGCTTTTCTTTCAAAAATGTCTGCAGTTCCTCACTATGCTGAGTAGCAATGCACTAACTCTGTAGAATTTAGTATGAAGTGGGAAATATAAATTCCAGTAGTTTTTCCAAAGAACCATTTACATGCCCAATATCATTACCACTACAAACCCTTTTTGCTCCCTATAGCATATTTCCAATTGAAAATAGCCCAACATTATCCCAGTTAATTACTTAAAAATTATGTAGGAGCTGGGAAACTGGCTGGACTTATTTAGCCAACATTTCTAGTTCCCAACAACCCCTGCCCTCCTGCGTACTTTCTATGGCTTATGCTGGGCTTTTGCAAGAGACGCCAGTAGAACTCTACTGCTGCCATTATCTCCTCCAAATGTGTGGTAGGAAAGGGATATTCTGCAGCAAGTGAGTATGTGGAACTGCTGATATAATCTGATCTGCGTTTACTTTTCCCTTCAAGAAAATTCTCTATTCCTCCCTGCCATGTTAACCCACCTTTCCCTTTGAGCTCGTATTTGTAGACACCTAAGCAAGGACAGTCCAATGTTATTTCCATACTAAAGCAGGTTTGGATTACAAATATATGACATGTCTTGCAGATATTTCCATTGCCACAATGAATACTTGTCTTTATGGTGACCTTTGGCTGCTTTAACCAAAAGCTATGTGGGCTACTAAGTTTGAACTTGCAATCACTCAAAGCACAGTAAGAGGAATCATATGGCTTACGTGATGATTCACTGGCATCCATAAAAATAGACCAGTCTTTCAAACAACACTGAGCTGTACACAGCAAGCCCGCCCACTAGTTATGTTTGCTATATTTCTAAATTCTATTTTGCTTTGTCTATCTAGGAAAGAGGGTATTTTATTGAGTGCAAACTGACTGCTACTACAGTCACATTCAGTCTTGTATAAGCAAAGATGTCAGGAGTATTATTTTAACCAACAGAACATACAGTATGAGTATCATTTCAAACCTGCATAATCACACTGACAATAGCATCTATGAAGGATGTACATGTATGAAATGCCAACAGACTGAATTCAAACACAAACTTTTTCAGTTAAGACAGGTTTCTACAGTTTGGCCAATATACATCAAATATCAAATAAGTGAAAGGAGAGTGTTTCATGCATTATTATTTATTAAATTTATATACTGCCCTTCATTACAGGGCAATTCACAACGTAAAAATACAAAATTAGAACACAAAATACATAACAAGAACAAACACAAACATGTGTAAAAGACCATAGAATGTTAATCAGACAAAGGCATGGAAAAGCTTTCGCCTGGTGCCTAAACCCATGCAGTGAAGGTGCCAGGTGGCCTTTTATCATTAAATAAATTACTAAATTTATTCAGGAGGAGTAATATTTATGTTTTCTCTTAGCTTACAAAAGGTCAGGCACCTTTAATTCACTAGTATGAGATTAATATCCTGCCTCTCCCTTTGGCCGCTTCACTTTATTTCTGCCTCCCTCAAAAGTTAAAGAATGAAAAAAGTAGGGATGTGTGTGTGTGTGTGTGTGTATACACACCAAATTTGTGCAAGGCATAACATTAATTCTTCCCAGAAAAATATCTTCTTTTGGCAATAAGAAATATAAAGCGTAAGAAGCAGAACACTGTTTACAGTGAAAATGGATAGAAGCTGCATCGTAAACATGTATCATGGAGATATGCACATGTGAATCAACCTCAAGACTAGCATAATGCACTGTGTCATGCAGCTGTAGTTCTCCCCCAACCTTCGTACACTATGTGTTTTCATTAGTGAGGGTTTCTACACATGCTTGAAGTTTTCTCTTATTTGCTAATATCAGAATGCTTTCCTTCATGTCTTCTACAGCTACACTTACAGAGCCTTAGAAGGGGAGGGGTCAAAACAAGCAGAGCCACATCTTATTTGTGGAACTGCACTGCCCAACAAATCCCTTAGTATATGAATTACTGCCATTATAGTCCATTAAGGTCCTCGCAAGCAAGCTTCAGAATTACAATTTGTTGCTGCATGTGGGAAGAACAAGGTGGCGAGGTTATATCATGTTTGGTGCCACAATCTTCTGCACTCCAAGATCAGATACATGGAGTTTGCTTCACAATCATTATCTTCCTTCAACGGATAGCAACATTAAATACTTTGGAATCATTTTTAATATTCAAGTAGTTACTTGATTTTTAATATTCAAGTAGTTACTTGATTTTTAATATTCAAGTAGTTACTTGATTTGTGTGGGATACACACAAACACACTCACTCTACAGGGGTATAAAGGTTTATATTACACCATTACCCAACATAAATGCAGGTCATGTCACCTAAGAGAACAAGGTGGTAGCTACATCCATGATGCAAACTTCAGAAGTCTCTCCAGTACTTCTAGTCCATCATTTCTCTCATTACTAATTTTCCCCCTGGAACTTTTCATCTAATTCTGAAATCAAGTATTAACAGACATTCCAAATGACTTGTGCCAATAATGTTCCAAGATGCGTTTTCTGGTGGAGGATAAAGGTTCATAATGCAGTAATTGCAGTGTACAAAAAACATTAAAATTGTGTATACTGTAAAAATAGAAGTTGCCTCTTTATTGATGCCATTTCAAGATGAATAATACTGGTAATGAAATCTATTTGGTGACAAAATGTAACAAGGGCAGTCTTTAGAACCAGCTATAAATTACCTGCTCCTGCAATAAAGGCTGTCTAGAAAGGCTCCGAGTATGGTACCTTCCATTACACACCAGTGAAATGCTACTATTAGCTACATTAGCATAGAACATTCCCTGCTGTCAGAGTTAATAGGAGTTGTAGTCTGACAACTTATGGAGGGCACCATTTTGGCCACTGCGAACTTTCTGGATCCTCAAGTGAATTGTTATTTTTAATAATAATTTATTAAATTTCTAAACTGCCCTTCATCTGAGGATCACAGAGTGGTTTACAATATAAAAACACAATAATTCATAACATAGTAATAAACAAAAAATGATGTAACCAACAGCTGAACAACAAACAATGGAAGGAAATACTACATGGAAGAAGCAGTGAAAACCAGCAATTACTGAATCAGGGAGGCGGGTGGAGAGATTAAAAAATGGGAAACACTTTGGGTTAATAGTTTGGTATTAAAGACCTGAAGAACCTAATGAAATAGCCTGGGACCTGCTGGATTTAAATCCTTTTATTTTCAAGACACAGATTTGAGTTTGCCCAGCTTTCCAAATGAGTTTAGGATGGCACCCTAAAGCGACTCATGAACAAGACAGTGCCACACAAAGTAGTAAACCCCCCCAAAATATTTGGAAAAGAACTGTGTGTTTATTCTGATTTGTGTATAAACTGGTTGTTTCCTAGCTGTTCAACAAACATGACCTAGACTGGCTGTGATTGCTAAAGCTCAGCCAGCTTGACTGCAATGGCTTCCATTTTAAAGTTACAGTTTGGAAACCCAAGGAATGGGTTTTTGTGAATCTGTCACTATGTCAAAAAAAAGTTCTCTTCCTCTTCTCTATCTGCCTAGCTAGGATTACCTGTTCGCCTTTAAGTTTCACAATATGCTCACAGGCAGAAGTCTTCAAAGTTTCAGACACTGAATCTGCTTTAAGCCCAAATATGCATTTGGGAACCTACTTCATCTTTTTATCATATATGTATGAATTGTGATTTGTACTGCTGTTGTGATCTTATCCTGAACCAAATAATGAATCCTGACCCTACAGTTGAAAACTAACATTTTTAATGGATGTTCAGAATTCTATGTCAGACTACTGTCTGAGAGGTAAAGATTAAATACTCTTCCTGCAACCATTAAATTGAACTAGCATGGACAATGCGAATGTCGTTTTGATTTGCAAGGGTACAGCTGGCAGTCCATTTGATAAGGATAGGATTGCCCAGTAGGATAGTCATGCCATACTAAGAGCATTTGTTGTGCTCACCATCAGTACCCTGCTTCCCAATCTTGTGTAGGACAAGAGGACTGGGAAAGGGGGGCTGAGTCTGCATTTCCTAATTTTACGGAACACATGTGGCATGAGCAAGGTACTAAGGTAACCCAGTTAGATGGTGGAATACTATTATTTATTTATTTATTTTTATGTGGCTCTAGATTGGGGTTGTGAAGAGAGGAAAACAGCTGCAATGTGTATTATTTTGTAATGGCATAGCAAACTACAGAATTTTGTTATTCTTTAGCACCTATGTCTCACTTGCAAACACACTGCTGATTTAGTGCCTAAATGTGGTTACGTTAACCTTCATATGCACTTCAAGTCAGTTAAAGTAGTGTTTCTTACTATGATGCTGAAGTTGGGGTCTGTTTGTTTTTTTAAAAAAACAATTATGCCTTGATTTCAAAGTTAAGATTATAATGCTCTAATATAAGCAGAAGCACTGTGAAAGGAAGCATTACCCGGTAAATTAGCTCTTCAGCAATTTATCTTCCCTCAACATACAAAAGAATGGTATAGAGGACTTCATTAAGTGGACACATGGTCCAGGACCTGAACAACTGCAGTTAGCTCTATACCTCTCACAAAAGTTTGGATTTGTGCTCAAGTACTCCCTTTCCATGCTTTATTGCAAGCCTGTTTTGAAACGTCTGAGTTCTAAAGTAGTTTTTATATGGTACTGGGGACCACAAGTCAAAGAAAAACAAGCCAAATTCCACTGGATATGCCCAAAGCCTCGGATACACTTAAATGTAACTCTCTAGATTCTGACCACCATTCTGCTAATGTTGCGTTTATACAGATACCCAATTGTGTTTTAGATTAAACCACTTCGGTTTCTGCTTTCTTATGAAGGAAATGAATTGTCTCAACACAAACGTCCTTAGCCATCAGTTGTCCAATATGCAAGCCAAGTGACACCATAAGATTACTTTCTGCCAAGTGTTTTTCATGGAGATTTCATCTTCAGATTTCTCATGGATCCAAATAATTTTACTTAATTACACAAGTTTCATTCACACCACAGGCAAAGACTGGTTCACGCTTCTCCGATGTGTGCAACTGCAAACATGTGCGTTGCCCAAACCCAGAAATGTCCCAAAAATGTCCCAAAAAGGAGCGGATTGGGGCAGCCTTAAGTGGGCTCCAGTGACACACGTAGGGGTTCAGAATAACCCCTGTGCAAATCGGTTGCTGCCTCTACTATCTTGTGCTTATATTTAGGTGAAGTTTTATGGATATTACCTGTTGCAATAGTGCTAATGATCTGAAAGCTTTGCTCACTGGGAATGTTATTGCATGAGATGAACCAGTAAAGCTATGTTCCCATGAAATAAGATCTACTTCTATTTGCTGTGATCTGGATGGGGGGGGGGGAGAGGGTCATAGAAGCAGTGGCACCTCCTGGAATGCTGCCTGAAGTCCAATTTTGGGAGAATGTTTCTGGGGCATATAAGGCAGCAAAAAAATCAAAGATGAAGAAGCTTCCCTACCACTGTAATTGATTCCTACACTCTACTTCTGGTTTTTAAAATCTAGCTGCCGATCCATAAATAGGTCAATTTACTTACACCATGAATGTGCATTTCATAGAATAACTATTCTTCACCAAAAGTTTCTAACAGAAGTTGGGCAACATCCAGTATTATGCAAGGGGACACCTTTATTCTACAGCTCCCTTCCCACAAATGCTAAAGTATGTATCCTCCTCCCTGCCCCTCACAGCTAATACTGGGGGCTTACAGGGGGAGAAGGAATCTGTTATGCCAACAGTATATTTCAGTTGTGGACAGCTATTGTTAGATTTCACCCCAGGTATACTGCTTGACAATCATCCTCAGTAAGTTTATTGACCAGCTCAATACACTTAAATGTTATAGAATTAAGATTTCCTTGAATCATAGAATTGGAAGGGACCCTTAACAGCCCAGGCATGGCCAAACTTGGCCCTCCAGCTGTTTGGGGACTACAATTCCCATCATCCCTGACCACTGGTAATGTTAGCTAGGGATGATGGGAGTTGGCCATGCCTGATCTAGACCAACCCCTCCAATGGAATCTCAATAATCCTAACTTGAACCTTTAAAACAGTGCTACTCAGCACAAAATCCTCCAATTCTTCCCCTGCTTATAATATACTTGCCTTTAATCTTCCCACTACTACCACCTTCTTTTTATTCCTTCTTTGCACCCCACCCAAGCACAGCCATAGATAGCTCTCTAATGATGCCTTATTGCTACTCCTCTTAACACTTTACTTAGGAAGGAATAAACACTACAATGACCATTCAGAGATTACTAACTGCTGAAGCAAAAGAAAGCTTTGGAGCAGGCATGGCCAAACTTAGCCCTCCAGCTGTTTTGGGACTACAATTCCCATCATCCCTGACCACTGGTCCTGTTAGCTAGGGATGATAGGAGTTGTAGTCCCAAAACAGCTGGAGGGCCAAGTTTGGCCATGCCTGCAGTTTAGAGCAAACATCTGACACTCATGGATTGCAACACAATTTGAGCAGCAGTTTACCAAATTCCCTCTGCCCTGTTTTGTAAATGAGGTCAAATTAATTTAGAGCCATTTTATGCACACGTTCAAAGCTACATCTATAACTACTATTAAGTCTCGTAGGCATTTGACAACTCCCCCCTCCAATAATTTATTTGTTGGCAGTGACCATCAGTTCTCAAATTTTATTTCAAACATAGTTATTTCCATACGCTTTAAAATCATCATGCATCCAGTGTGGTTATACATCAAGTCAATTTACAGTAAGAATTGTAAATGTCGTAAAAGTATTTCAGACACTCATTCTCCCAATAAAGCAAACGAGATGCTCGTTAACCTAGTTGTTTTCAAACTGCAGTCTTAATGGATTTAGTCTGTACTTATGGGCATGGGTGAGAGGAGATACATGAAAATCCAGAAATGAGTGGAACTTGCAACACAAAGACCAAGCAGCAGATAGTTGACACTGCAGCCACCCAAACTGCACATGCCTTTTGTTCCTTCATTCTCCTTAGACAAATCTTTTTTTACTTCCTACATTTGTAATTAGTGTTGACACCAAATTTGCTGAAGGAAACTCTCCTCACAAACTCTTCACAAATTTTAACAAGTTTACTACAAATATTGTAAGGATATACAAATATACATTTTATGGAAGACTGAACATTTTCAGTCTAAAAGTATATGACAGGTACCAGCAGTAGGTTTGACAGTTATCACTGTGCAATGCAGTTAAGTCTTATGTGGACTTGAAGCAAGGATTTTTATTTTGCTGTCAAAAATCCATCCTAAATTCAAATGCTTAAATGTTGGGTGTCAGCAATGAACTGTTTCAGTTCTATTGCCATCTTTTAAATCTCTTTACAGTATGTGGAATGAACAGAAATGCATCTTATGCAAACAGATGTCACTGATGCTATATTTGCAGCATCAACACCATCTTAAGCTATGTTGTCATTTATTAAAAGACCACATTACTTTAGTCACTTTAACCCTCAACATGCACTCATATGGTTGTATTTGTCAATATCTGACTGCAGATGTTAAAAAAATCTCCTGGAACACTTAAAGCATTGAGTGTTTCTTCAGTGCATCTCTAGAGCTGCACTTGTCTCATGACCTGACCAAACAGTGGTTTTTGTTCACAATGCAAGTTGTGTAGCATGTGGAAAGGTCACTGAAATAGTCCACACATTGGAATGAAAAATGTACAAAAAATACTTTATTACTGCTGCGCCATATGTTTCAGAGGAGCAGCTGTGCTGTTTTAAATAAATAATTGTAGCATGAGCTTTTAGAGACAAGAGCCTACTTCTTCAAAAGTACTATATACTGCTGATGTTCCCCAGCAGGACTCTTGCTATATTTAAGATCCATTTCATACACAACAGCAATTGCACAATGTAAGGCCATAACACATCTATTTAGGGCTGCAGGAAGCTGGAGCTACAGAATACTCAACATCCAGCTTTTCCATCCAACCCTCATTTCAATTCATTAGATACGGAGTAATTTAGAAGTTAGGGAAAAGTTATAGCAACACACCAAGAGAGTATATCCAAAAGAAAAAAGTTACAAAAGACCCAACTTTACTCCCAGTTCTATTTCTTAAGAGATTCCAGTCAAATTCAAACCATACCGTTTTACGGCCTCTCTTCAAATTTCACTTACAAATAAACACACAACATAATTTGGTTACTCACATTTCCCATGTATTCGGAAAGCAGATCTTGCAAGGCTTGTCGCACTGCATTACACTCAGCAACTATGCGTTCCCGTCGGTCATCACGTGTGCAGGATGAGTCAGCCATTAGGGCTGCACCGCTAATGATGCTCTCCAGGCGCTCTTCCAGGGAAGGCCTAAAACGCTCCTCACTGAAGTTCAAAGGATCCACAATGATTTGTTTCTGGCAGGAAGAAAAAGTTTTAAACTCCAAGTAAGTGTCATACTACTCTGGGTCAGTTTGATGAACACAGCTTAGAAATATTAGGAAACGCAACTCATACTTTTGACATCGAGCATGTCACTCAGTTACATCTTTTCAACCTACGCAGGGCTAAAATTTTCCTTGGACTAAGAACAAAGTAGTACATCAAACTCAATTCCTTCCAACTTAAAAGCCTCTTTAACAGAGTTTGCAACAGTATAGTTTATACCAAGCTAAAGCTACAGCAGATTGCACTTCAATCTTTTTCAGAGTCATATTAACATGTTAAAAAGGATCTTCAGACGAAGTGTTACAGTTTGTCAACTCTGCAATATTTTCAGTGTTTAATCCTCTTAGGAATTCTGTTACACAGTAGCACAGCCACTGAAAAGGGTTTTTGACCACTACTGATAGCACAATTCAGTACACATCTACTCAGAAGTACCACAGAGTTCAATGAGTTTTACTCTCAGGTAAGAGGGTGCAAGATCACAGCCTAAACTTTACGAATGGACTGAGATCAAGAATTTCACATATAATGCAATTTCACTTGGGTCAAGGAGTGCCATAAGAAGGCTGTTGCGGGTTTTAAAAATGACACTAGCACTTGGTAGTGAGCCTGGAATGTATTTGCGGCCAATGAAGACAAACAAGATTTGATTTAATAGGTTGGTTAACTTTTCTATGCCAGCACTTCCTAGAAGATGTTGAGGAAGCCTCAAACAGGGATGAGGACAGGAAAGGCTGGATGGTATTGGCAGGAACACAGAGAAGACATAGAAATGCTGATCAGGGTATGATACAGGGTAGGCAACACATTTTTGATGGCCTTGGTAGACAGGAAAAGTTTGCGTTTGCTATGACCCTGCCTGCTCCTATGACCCAAAGATTTCTGGGATATTGAACCCCTATGTAACTGTGGGGTAACAAAATCCCTGCTCACTTCAAATCTGTGAAGGTGGCTTATCCCTGCTGCACTAAGCCCAAGAGCAATTCTGAAAGGAACCTGATGCCTTACTGCTTTTCAAATATCTTCAAAAGTCAGTTCTGGATCAAGAAGTCCCAGTTCTTCTCTATGGTCTGGGGGCAGGCTTAGGCAAACTCAGCCCTCCAGATGTTTTGGGACTACAACTCCCATCATCCCTGACCACTGGTCCTGTTAGCTAGGGATGGTGGGAGTTGTAGTCCCAAAACATCTGGAGGGCCGAGTTTGCCTATGCCTGGTCTGGGGAAAGGGGTGGAGATTCTGACACTGCACTCCTGTCAGAGGCAATTTTATTTCTGCCCCTTGCAAAAGTGGATTAAGGAAATGGATCCAAGGAGGCAAATCTGGAAAGCTGAAATGCAAGGTGGGGGTAGTAGCAGCCTATGCAAAAGCTGGATGAAAGCAGTACAGAGCTAAAAGGAGACAGAGTCAAAGCAGGGTGGGGGGGAGCTGTGAAGTAACTTATTCATACAGGACTGAGGAAGAAGAGAAGACATTGTCAGGAAAAAAGAGCATATAAGTGAATATGTGAAATGCAACCTAAATAGGGAAAATATTCTGTTTCAAATCTCCAGCTTTCCTATCAGGTCATGGCGCAAGTTGAGAAAAGTGAGTTTATTTCCTAATTTCAGCCCTGTTTTGAATGAAGCTAAGCACCAAATCTTACTGCTACCCCCTAATAGTTCTCTGAAAATAACCATGTCAACATGTCATAATAAGGAAGGTGGCTTATCCAGAGCTAAGTACCCGTCTTGCCAACTACACATCTCCAGATGTTTAAGCAGTCATGTAATCAACTGTGTGTGTTCTCATGGTGCCCAAGTGTATCTACAGAAATGTAAATTTACCATCATATTCACACAGATGGTACAGATGTTTACAAATCTGTTAGTTTCTGAATAGCCATGTGTAAACTAAGGATCACCCTCAGGAGATCTAACTGTTTCTAGGTAACTTACAACCAACTGACTATGAAAAGGGAACATACATTTCCCCCCTGCAAAATGAAGTACTTACATCAAAGTTGTTAAGTGCATATGCCAATTCGCCGCCACCGCTCTGCTGCTGAACAGAGTCTTCAGAAGCTGTTGCCTGGGCTGCATTAGAGATTCCTGTGACTGCCTGCTGCAGCTGCTTGTAGATCAAATCCCTGTTGGCTTTGTAAGCAGCTACATCTGGGTGCTGGAGACATGCTTGGGAAGCAGTGTAAAGTATAGGAATATTTTTCTGAAGGATTCCTCTGGCTGCTGCCATCTGATCACGATGGCCAATATCTTTCAATTCCTGCAGAGAATATTTCAAATAGCAAGATGTGTTAAGAGATAAATGTGATGCAGGTCAGCACTTAAGACTCCTCCGTAACTAACAGAGCATTGCATATTGTTCCCTTCGAACAAGTAGTGTAATAGCATAACATTCATCAAGAAGTATATCAAACTACAAGGCTTTCAAAACATGATTATTTTACAACAGTATAATCCTGAAAATTTAGGTTTCATTAATAGAAGTTCAGGTAATTAGAAAACTTCTAGACAGCAGAGAGAAGTATGAGCAAGAGTCTCACAAGTTTCATCAGAAGCTTCTAATAGTAAAGCAGCAAAGTCTCAGTCAGGCCTCTTATGGTTTCAAATCTTAATAATTATACACATACACAATATTCTCTCAGACCATGATATGTACTCACTGAACCTTAAAATTCTGCAGAAAACCAACACAAACCACCACGCATCACCTCCACAGAGCTAGCTGCTATTTTGTTGTTGTTTGAGAAGAATAGTGGCTAAGTTGTAATTTGAAGAAAGGGCAGATTGGGATACAGAACTCTCTTCTATATTTTGCTAATGATGTTCAGGTGGTTGTAAATAGGCCCAAGGAATTGGAAGTCATATGAAAACTGAATGCAATTTTCTTTGCCTACTCTGGAACTTAACTTCTAAGGCTTCTGCCCCACACCATTTCCAGCAACTGTCTTGGAGGTATACATAGATGTGATTCCTTCTCCAATCTTAAACCAAAGAAAAACAGATTCTTATTATGAACCAATTCCTGAGACTGAGTGGCAGTTCAATTTAAAATAAATAGAACTCCCGTTGAGAGTGATGGCAGTCACTTCCAGGGAGCTTGCTACATGGAGATTTCAATGCATGTAGCAGCAAAAGCCCTGCACAGGGAGAAGAGTCGGTGGAAGAAGATTGGAAAAAATTTAAAGTATATTTACAGAAATATTGCAAAAGTAATGAATGTTAGAAGGATGCTGGAATGAAGCTATATGGCTTTAGCAGAAATGTTATAAAGAATTAAGTAAAAATAGATTGTTAATGGGCCAAAGTGGAAAATTTAAGGTTAGATTGTGTTAAGATAAATTATAGAACAAAAATTGAGAAAGATGGAAAGGATTTGCTGAAATAGCTAATTGAACTAGAATACAAAAAAGGGAGGTGTGAGGAGGTCGATGAAACAAGTAATTGAAAGATAAAGATACGGAAACATTGGATGTGTTTTTAAATGTTTTTGTTTGTTGTTTGTTGTTTTGCTGTATTGTGTTTTTTGTTTTTCCCCCCCTCTGATGTATTGTAAGGTATTGTTTTGTTTTGTTTAACTTTTCATTGTTTCTTTCTTTTTTCTGTAATCTTCAAACCTCTAATAAATATTATAAAAAAGTCCTGCACACTAGCTAACCACTTAGGCAGCTGAAATTATTAAAAAACATACTAAAGGACAGCCAGTCCTTGGATCAACTCATCAGCACTCACAACTCCCCCCCCCCCGAATTTTTAATTGAACTCTGTGTGGATTTATAGGGACTTGTCCTTAAATTCTATGGAATGGGTTTTAGAGCCATTTCATGGCAAACTGACCCAACACAACTTTTTGTCCATGGGCCCAACCCTACTGGTAACATACAGTATAGGCAGCCAGTGAAGATCATGCCAAATAGGTATTCTGTATGTCTGCACACCAAAAAGTCAGTTAGTATTCTGATGGTAGCATTCTGCACTAGCAGCAATTTCCTGACCATCTTCAAGAGCAGCCCTGTGTAGATAGCACTACAGAAGTCAAGATGGGAGATTACCAGAGTACGCATAACTATAGCTAGGCTATCCCAACAGTTGTAGTTGATGAAGTAGACAAGACTGGAGATGGGCACTCCTTGGCACATAAGCCAATTGAGCCTCATATGACAGAGATAGAACTATAAGTGTCTCCAGACAATGGGTAAGATTCACCTAACAAGTCCCATCTGCAGAAGCCCTGCTTGCATAATGGGGTCTCCCCTCCCCCCCCCCCGCCGAAAAAAACTAGGTCAGGGTATGTGTTGGGAGAATGAGATGGAGAGGGAGGAAAGGGAATTGTTTCCTCTGACAGGCTGAAATACTTGCACTGGCGGAATGGTCAGAAGACTGTGATATTGAATTCCTCCCATTGTACCTACAACTCCATCCAGAAGAGGCTGAACACCCATTTCCTGGACATGAAAGCCACCCACCCACAGTCCTTAAAAGTATTTATAGCATTGTAATCTTGTGATTCTGTTACAAATAATGTCAGATACTATACCAGTATATAAAGCAACCATATATTTGAAAACATGCTAAAAGTTACTATACCTGTTGTCTTTTGCCTGCCATTATATTAAGCTTATCCACCTCTGGTTTAAGAGCTTTGTAGTGTATTCCTAAATCTTGTTCAGTACCAGCATTTCTTAGTTTCATGATGCCTTCTTCTACCTAGAAGATTAAATCAGATTTTGACCTATATGGACTATACAACTTTTAAAAATGTAATACAGATTCTATAGAAGTAGTACCAGTAACTTCCAAGAGCACTTAAGCAATAGTAATCTGTGGGGCCCCTCCAACCCCCAACGAAACAGGCATGCCATCTGAAAGACAATGCAACCTGCCTGTTTTAATGGCATATAGCTCTAGCCTGACTTTACATAGTAATACTTAGCCCATTGGCCAAAATGTCAGCCAAGACTTGTATATGGGGTCATATCACAGAGGAAGATCTGTTAGTCCATCTAATCCAGGGGTCAGCAACCTTTTTCAGCCGTGGGCCAGCCCACCAACCCTCAGACCATGTAGTGGGCCGGACTATATTTTGGAAAAAAATAATGAACAAATTCCTATGCCTAAATAACCCAGAGATGCATTTTAAATAAAAGCACACATTCTACTCATGTCAAAACACCAGGCAGGTCCCACAAATAACCCAGAGATGCATTTTAAATAAAAGGACACATTCTATTCATGTAAAAACACGCTGATTCCCGGACCATCCGCGGGCCGGATTGAGAAGGTGATTGGGCCGCATCCAGCCCATGGGCCTTAGGTTGCCTACTCCTGATCTAATCCATCAATGTGTTTTCAACAGTGCTTATCCTGATGTTCCTAGGAAGCCCATTAGCAGAGGAATGAAGGCAAAAGCACTCCCCTACTGCAGTCCCGTCTTCCCTGCTATTCCAAAAAACTATTCTAAACAACTTTAATAATAAGCAAATTAAAAAGAGACAGAAAGTTACAGTTGAGTCACTACTTACAACTTTAAGTTGAACAAGCAGTTTGTACACATCTGCCATATCAGCCAAAATGAGCAGCCGGGTGACTGCTGATAGGAGGGCACGGGCTGCTCTCACCATGTTCCCCCGTTTCACAGAAGAACATGGGTCATCAGCAAATTCTCCAGAGGCACTCTTCATCAAGTCTCCTACGTACACAAAGTTAGCAAAAAAGGGGTTACATTTCTTCAGTCTTTCCAATTATCACTGGATGAGGTAGTTTACACTTCCTATGGCAATAAATGAATATGTGGAAACAGCACTATTTTCTTACAAAACTGGCAGAATCCTAATAAATATCTATTGCAATTATGAAAATAGCTCTAAATTGCCAGGAGAGACATTGCATCCTATTAAAATTAATTAAAATAAATCCCACCTTCTGAAAAGAGAAAAATATAATGCACTGGATTCCCCCCCCCCCCAGAGACGGAAGACAGAGATATTTCTTTCAATTAAAAGAAAATTTCTCAAATCAGACAATTTGGTACCATGCTCTCGAAAGCAGAGAGGTCAAGGTAATTATCAGAAAATTATATAGTTGAGATCTCATTTTACAAAGGGGCATTATTGTTACTATTATTATTTATTAAATTTATTAGTTGCTTTTTCGGCCATTCAAAGCAACTTACAATATTTTAAGCAAAAAATACAAACACATACATATATACATACATTAAAATCAGCATTTAAAAAACTCTAGATTAAAAAAATTCCACCTATGTAAAAAGGCTGTCAATAGTTAAAAGCCTGATTAAAAGGTATGTTTTTGGCAGGTGCCTAATTTTATTAATAATGATATGTAACAATGGTGCACAGCAAGCCTCCCTGGGGAGAGCACTCCATAAGCAGTGAGCCACCACTGAAAAGACACATACTTATGTTGCTACCCTCCAGACCTCCCATGGGAGGGCCTCAGATTGCAGGGTTCATGTCAGTTCATATGGGGAGAGCGGTCCTTGAGGTACTGCTGTCCTAAACCACATAAGACTTAATAGGTCAAAATCAGCACCTCAAATTGTAATTGGTAGCTAGTGCAGTGGCCTGGGTTGGTGTTCTGTGCTCAGACCATCTTACCCCAGTGAGCAACCTGTCTGCACCAGCTATGGTTTCTGACATAGAACACACTAAAGTGATCTAATCTAGAGATTACCGGAGGGTAGGCAACATAAATTAGGCTATCCCTGTCCAGATAGGGCAGTGGTGGCGAACCTATGGCACACGTGCCAGAGTGGGCACTCAGAGCCCTCTCTGTGGGTACACGAGCCATCGGCCCAGCAAGCACAATGGCCATCTGCTCCTCCCACGCCAGTGTGGGTGGGAAGCGCTCCTTAGAGTGTGCTCTGCCCACAGTGGTGCGGGGGGGGGGGAGAGAGTTTTTTGGGGGGACGGATGCCGCTGTGAGCAGTAAACGTTTTGTAAGAGCGCGCGTTGTGTGAAGTTCTGTGCCCGCAAACCAGCTGGTGATGTGCTATTGGTGAGTTGGAGGTGCATGTTTGCTGTGCTGACACGAGCGATTTGCAGCATTTTTTAGTGGTGTTAGTTATTTTCTGCATTCCCCCTAAAAAAGCTCTGGAACCGTGTAATACCCCCACCCCCCAATAAAAACCTCAACAACTTTGCCGTGTTGGCACTTTGCGAAAAATAAGTGGGTTTTTGGTTGCAGTTTGGGCACTTTGTCTCTAAAAGGTTCACCACCACTGAGATAGGGGCATAGCTGGGCTTCAAGGTGAAGCTGATGGAAGGCACTCAGAACCCTTGAGGCCTCAAACTACGTACCTGCTCCTTCAGAGGGAGTGCAACCCCATCAAGAGCAGGTAACCTCCCCTTCATCAGGTCTATGGAACCACTTGCTAACAGTGCCTTGGTCTTGAATAGTTTGAGCTTCAGTTTATTTAAGTTTATTTTAGAAGCAGAATTTTAGTAGCTTGTCTCACTGAAGATGAAAATGGCCTTCCACAAAGCTAACTGGGTGACTTCGGGTCCGTCACTATCTCTCAGACTAACCTACCTCACAGGATTATTGTGAGGATAAGAAGATGATGGGGGACTATACGTGCCACCTTGAACTCCATGGAGGGAGGGCAACATTAAAATGAAATACATCTGTAAATAAAATCAGCGCAATTACTTAAAACTGGCTGCTTTCTCATAATCAAAGGAATGAAAACTTTAAGCATGTGCATGTATTGAGAGGCAGGCTACTAGTTTTGTAGACTGATAACTTTAGTGAACTAATTCACAGGGCTGGGACAGCAACTCCTCAGCTTCCCACCACAATGTGATATTACTACATACCTTGTTTGCGAACATCTTCCACCGCTGCCACCAGCTCTTCTTTAAGAAACTGGCTCTCCTTTGCAATTTTGTCCCCTTTCTCCAGGAAGTTCTCTGTTGCCTGCTCAACTGATGCAGCTAGAACATGAGCCTTCTTAGATCGGCCTCTTTTTTTGTTGGAGGGACCTTTGTTACTGGTATTGACCAGTGTTGTAACCTGGAAAGCAGCATCACGCAGGACATATTATTAGTTGACAAACTATAAGAACCTTCCCTGCTAATCTGGTTCCAGATTTATTTGTTGGACAAGCATCACAATTCAAGCAGGATCGACTGCATTTTAATTAAACAACACATCAAGTTAAAAGAGTTTGTTAAGTTTAAAAGAATTTTATGTCAAACAGTTACGTAGCTGAAACATTAGTTGCTGATTAGGAGTGTAGACTTTAATGCAAATTTTCAGTTTTCTGCTCCAGAACAGTTTTTACAGGCAGTTCTCACTTTTATTTCTTCACTCCTGCATCTTTAGCTCTATCTTTACTTACCTAGTTGATAAACTCTGACTTTGTGGATCTTTCATCTGCCTGCTTTTTCTCTGATGCACTTTAGAACTGAATTTCACCCTCTCCCATATTCACTGCTTTTTTTCTGGGGAGATGCAGGGTACGCATACCCCTAAAAATTTTGTTAATCTAAATTTGGCCTCATTGAGGGGCAGTATTTCAATATGAGTAGGAAAATGAGAGTACCCCTAAACATTTAAGAAAAAAAGCACTGCCCATATTCATACTGCTTTTCTCAAAAACTGCTTTTCTCTCATCCTTTTCCAAGCCAATCTCTTCTCATGATACTACATGTCTGTGGTTATTCACAATTTCTTTCTATATTATGGAAACACGTCACTGTTTTGTATACACAAGACATCAGTTTAATGTTACATGGGATTTTGCTTTCTTATGTTTGAATTCCTTCCTCTAAAGAGCTCAGGGTGGCATTCATGGTACCATTCCATTTTATCCTAATAAAGTTGCAAGATAGAGAAAGCTACTTGGGTGAGGCCACCCACTAGGATAGACCAATTTAAAGTTTCCCCATTTATGTTTCAAATATTTCCTCAACAGATATGCAAAAGAAAGTGTGCATCTGCGTAGAGACCACAGAGGAAATACCTAAGTTTCTGAGATCAAACATTACACAAATCTGTTGATTTATAACTGAAGAAAGCCTTTGCACTACCTAACAGGATACTTCCTTTTCACTGTTTTAGAAAATATTTTGTGATATATTCATTGATAATTAACTCTTTGTTAATGACTGTGTATTGCTAAATTGTATTATTGCTTGCTTATTATATTGGATTTTGTTTTAAAGTTTTAACTGTGGTTTGGATCAAGCTATGCAGGACAATATCAGGAAGGGCCAGCTGCAAGAAATAATGGAACTGCATTGGGATGGTGATTAAAAGTACCGTATTTTTCGCCCCATAGGACGCACCGGCCCATAGGACGCATCAAGTTTTTTTGGGGAGAAATAAAGGGGGGGGGAAATCCCCCCCCCGGCGCTTGCGAGGCCGGCAGCGGGGAGAAGCGCTCTTCTCCCCGCCGCCCGCCTTCAGATCAGTTCCGGGGACAGCGGGGAGACGCGCTGCACCTTCCAACTGTCCCCGGAGCTTGCGAGGCCGGCAGCGGGGAGAAGCGCTCTTCTCCCTGCCGCCCACCTTGAGATCAGGTCCGGGGACAGCGGGGAGACGCGCTGCACCTCCCAACTGTCCCCGGAGCTTGCGAGGCCGGCAGCGGGGAGAAGCGCTCTTCTCCCCGCCGCCCGCCTTCAGATCAGGTCCGGGGACAGCGGGGAGACGCGCTGCACCTCCCAACTGTCCCCGGAGCTTGCGAGGCCGGCAGCGGGGAGAAGCGTTCTTCTCCCCGCCGCCCGCCTTCAGATCAGGTCCGGGGACAGCGGGGAGACGCGCTGCACCTCCCAACTGTCCCCGGAGCTTGCGAGGCCGGCAGCGGGGAGAAGCGTTCTTCTCCCCGCCGCCCGCCTTCAGATCAGGTCCGGGGACAGCGGGGAGACGCGCTGCGCCTCCCAACTGTCCCTGGAGCTTGCGAGGCTGGCAGCGGGGAGAAGCGCTCTTCTCCCCGCCGCCGTCCTTCAGATCAGGTCCGGGGACAGTTGGGAGGTACAGCGCGTCCACTTCGGGAGACAGCGGGATGGCGGCGTTCCGCCTCCCTCTGTCCCCCGACCTTGTGGGGCTGGCACTGGGGCTCTCCTGAAGCCTGGAGAGCGAGAGGGGTCGGTGCACACCGACCCCTCTCGCTCTCCAGGCTTCAGCGAAAGCTTGCATTCGCCCCATAGGACGCACACACATTTCCCCTTCATTTTTGGAGGGGGAAAAGGGCGTTCTACAGGGTGAAAAATACGGTAAATGCAAGAACAATTAGCAAAGTGATTTGCTCACAGACCAAGCACTTAGAATCTCTTAGAAGCAAAGAGCTGAAAGTTAAGGTCCAAAACAAGGTATTTCCATGTGGGAAACGCCCACCTTTGTAGGAAACAAAAATCACATATCCACAATGTGATTGCACAACTTTGTCCTCTTTCTTAATTTAATAGATTATTGTGATGAGATATAGGTTGGATTGTCCTGGAGATTGATATTAAAACTTGAGACAACTTGTCATGCCCTGACCCTCAGTATTATCTGTAATATGCATGACCTATTATGCCACACTTACATTTGATCTCAAAAAGGAGATATTTTGGTCATGATTTCCTTTGAACAGAAATGCACTCTAATGTTATTTGGAACTGAGTCAGTGAGTGAGGCGCGGTGCAGATATGACATTTTGCAGTCTCTTAATCATGGTTGGATCAGATGTGCCAACTCAGGCTCATATGCTATTCTCCATGATCACTCCCCTGAGATAATTACAGTCAGTATTACATTTACCTCAAGTTGAATGCTACTCATAGCTGACTTTAAACAAGAATTAGAAGCTATAAATTGGAAGGAGGTTTTAATCTCTGCTTTAAAGTTATCTATGCTCAGTGTCTGAAAAATGCTTCTAACCATATCATCACTTGATTCAATGTAGATATTAGTATCAACCATTAGCACTGAAAAGGGGAAAGGGAAGGAGGGAAGGAGTGCATACACCAGGAGGAGTGAATGAGACTGTTGGGTGCTCCTTGTCTCTCAAGTCAGACATAGTTTAGCGATCACCAAGTACTATGGACAAAATCTTCAACAGATGCACTCAAATTTGATTGAAATGACAAACTTAACTAATTAAGTCCCATTTAAACAAATGCATCTTCACTGATTAACAAGACTAATTTATTTTGAATCAGGTAGGTAGCTGTGCTGGTCTGCCGTAGTCGAAACAAACAAACAAACAAATAAAAATCCTTCCAGTGCAGTTGGTCTCTAAGGTGCTACTGGAAGGAATTATTTTGAATCGAGCACAATACCTTTGATATTGGTTTGTGGTTTTAATAGAGGGCCACAGATTCCATTTTAAGAGACCAATATAAGATTTGCTTTAATTCTATCTATCTATCTTAGTTTTTTCCCACTGTTTCACCAAGTGGACTTCATTGATGAGCAAGGATTTGAACTTGGATTTCTCCCATTCAAACTCAACATTCTAGAATATTTTACACAGAAGGCATTATGAAAGATAGTATCAGATCATATTTACCAGCTATGCACCAGCTATTTTAAAAAGGTGATTTTTTTAACTTGTTGATGTTTTATTTTGAAGTTTTCTTACAAAAAAGAAAACGTGGGCAGAAGACTACACATTGCAAGTTTGCCATGGTGCCCACTTTATACTTGGAAGTCCAATGCAGATCTTACCGACTAGTACAATTAAACTAATAGTTACCCAACTCACTACTATTGATCCAAAACATTATTAGAAATCACCACATACAGCTTTTGTTACCTGTGTAACGAGAGGCTCTAACAACCTTTCAACTGCCAATGTCCTTATCTCCAGACTTTTCGGATCCCATTTGAAGTTAACATTTCCTGCATTAATGGTAGTCATTTCTGGGGAAGAAGAGAGACTTATCTGGTTATTATTTCACTTACTAAAATTCTGTATACAGCACAAACTGGTGATTGTTTTAACTCAGAAGACTTGCTGAATTCAACAGGGCTTACTCAAAAGTTAAGTATGCATAGAATGGATGCCTCAGCTGCAGGCTAGGACAAATTACTTCTAGTACTAGAGCTCTGCCGCAAGAGCAGACAAAATTTACTCTTGTGTTATCCATCAAAGGAAGAGTTGGATCAGTAGCCATCGTTTAGCCCTGACCTGCAAAATGAGATCTACTTTTGATTTCCGTCCCTGCAATTTTCTCTATATACCTCCACTATTTTTATATTCATCTACTGTTTTTCTTAGTCTTTTTCTGCTAAGAGAGCCACCCCTAACAGAACAAAACTTAAAATTATATATGTCACTGCTGCAACCCACCAGTCAAAGACCAATGAGCTGGATGACAGTTGGGAGAAGAAAGAAAGAATAGATTTCTCTCTCAAGTGGATTGCATAGGTTGATCTATGAGGAATTAATGTGTTGATGGGTCTTGACTGAACAGGAGGATAGACACCTTGTCATTCCTACCACGATTTTTAAGTGCTGCAATAAAAACACAGCAGCAGCATCTTATCTGTACTCGCTGGAAACCCTCAGAGAACACACATTCAAGTTTCATGAAAAAGAAGACAGGGACTGACAACAAATGCAGTGCAGCTGGGACTAAGACAGCCCTTCATACTTTACACAATAGCTACATCCACCATTAACATAGGAAGACAAACAAGGATTTCCTCTCTCGGTTCTCACAAACTCTGGAAACAATGTGGTACTTTCAATGCTTTAAGAACCCCACCCCCACTTGAGCTCCTAGTCCTTCTATAACTCCCTCCAACTATCCAGTTCCATATTACATGGCACAGTAGAAAACAGATTATTTGGCTTTACACTTTCCAGAACAGACACAGTCAATAATACAACCAAGTCTGCATCCACATACTGTACGTTTTCCATAGGCAAGTATATAGAACAAGCCGACTACAACATCACTGCTTAAGTACTTTTTAGTATATTACCTTACCACCTCATGATTTGACCCTGACCACAGGTACAAATCTTTGATATGTGGGAACAGGTAACACATTCTCTCCACTCTGATCAGTACAAAGAGTCCACTATCTTATCACAACATGCTTGCACAGCAGGGGGTGGGAAAAGGATAACTCCTTAAACTGTAGCCATTATTATGGTTTAGGCCAGACAAGTTTCAAGCTAGGATTTTGTGATATTTTGGTTGGTGTAATAAATGGTTATTTTATTTACTATGGTTAAAAAAAAATCCATAATGACATTCATGCATTAAAGATGTCTCTAGCAATCACAGTTACAGACACAAACTTTAAAATCCAGTGAGAATATGCTCAACTGAATGTGAAATGGGAGATAATCCAATTCTGATAATGAGACATGAATCCTTACTGCTACAGTCACAACCCAGAAACTGATCAAATTCAATAATTTGCCAAAAACTACACTATACTGCTGTAATGCATACAAAAGATGGTGGCTTAAAGAGTCATTGTAGGGAGTGTGCAATGCTTATTTTATCTGTCACAAACCACATGAATTGTTTTTAGGACCTTGAGCAACAGGTGCCATTTGCAATACAGGCATGACTTCCCAAAGCTGCCTACTGTTTTGCCATTTTGCTAAAATACATGCTTGCATTAAAAAGTGCTGATTTCCCCCCATTTTTATCACCATGGTGCCTTCCTAAGTTCACCTTTGAAGCAGTAGTTCTAAGCATAGCAAAATTTCCCTCACATTTTCTATTACACTCCGGGCAAAGGATGGGCATGGAGGCCAGAGAATGAGTCCATTACCACATGAATTTAGCAGAAATTAGCTTTACAAAGTCTTCCCCTACCCACACAACATGATTCTAGTCACACACTCCACCCCCTTCCACAAATGCAATATTTTCTACCTTACTAATGTTCCTGCCAATACTACAGAATTGTGGCATCAATTCTGTTTCTTGGAAATCTTTGCAAGGTCTACCCACTGTGTGCTTTGTTTTGTTCCTCCTATCTACTACACCCTTCTTTTCATTCAGTCTTGGCTTTCACTGATCCTTTGAGTTCTAAGCCCACCACCAGATCTCATTCAGCCACATTATCTCTGGACTCCTAGGTTCACAGTAGGTTGAATAGGTAGCAAACTAAGCATCATCTGTAGAAATTTAAATAGAAGAAAAGTGCATTACAGTGGCACCTCGGGTTACATACGCTTCAGGTTACAGACTCCGCTAACCCTGAAATAGTGCTTCAGGTTAAGAACTTTGCTTCAGGATGAGAACAGAAATCATGCTCTGGCAGCACGGCAGCAGCAGCAGGAGGCCCCATTAGCTAAAGTGGTGCTTCAGGTTAAGAACAGTTTCAGGTTAAGTATGGACCTCCGGAACCAATTAAGTACTTAACCCGAGGTACCATTGTATTTCTTCATTTATAGATCACCTTTCCACTAAAGAGCTTGAGGCACTTTACATGGTTCTCCTCCTGCCCCATTTTATCTTCACAACAACCTTTCGGGAAGTAGATTATGCTAAGACCCAAGGTTACTCAGTGAGTAGGGATATGAACCCTCATCTTCTGAGATATGAGCCCAACAATCTAACCACTAAACCATATTGGCTTCTATCAGGGAGAAAGAATCTGTGCCACAGATTTCACAATGAAATCAGCTCACGGTATCAGTTTAAGAGGAAGGCAATGGTTGCTGAAAAGGAATATCTGTGCAGTGATGTCATCTTTTCACTCAAGAGTCTCAAACTTTTGTTCTTCTATGCTGCTTCCATTCCAGTCAGAGACAATACGGGGGGGGGGGGGGACGACGGGGACGGGACCACCTCCAATATTGAATAGAGCAATGCATCAGTTTTGGCAGGAGGCCTAGATGACAATTAAATGACTGCATTAATGCAAGTACTGTACTTGTCTGGCAGACTACATACCAGACATTAATCATCCTATCCAAAGAACTTTGACTACACATCACACACATATTCTAGGCAGTGCCTTCAACAAATAGTAAAAAGGAAAGAAAGAATGGCAACACATCCTCTTAATGCTGACTGATTCCGTAGAGAAGCAGTTGTAGGGGGACAAGAGAAACCAGTTATTCCAGAAAGAACACATATATGCAAGTACACCCTAAAATTACACTGCCTAGCAATTTTATCCACCCATGACAGAACTTTTAACATTACCTGTCCCTCCTGTTTGCCCTAACAGAAAATGTGGAATCACAGTATGGCATTTGTAATTGGGGGTAGGAAACTAAATTTCCAAGTAGGTACACCAAAATGAGTAATTCTACGCATGCATGCAGGAATAAAGCTTACATGGATTTAATAGAAGTGATTTAAAAAGTAATGTTGTACTGGATATGGCTTCATACAGTGGTGCCTCGCAAGACGAAAAGAATCCGTTCTGTGATTCTCTTCGTCTAGCGGTTTTTTCGTCTTGCAAAGCAAGCCCATTGACGGATTAGCGGATTAGCGCTATTAGCGGTTTATCAGCTTATCGGATCAGCTGATAAGCGGCTTAGAAAAAGGGGGGGGGAGGAAAAAAACCCGCAGGAACTCGCAAGGCATTGTCGTCTTGCGAAGCAAGCCCATAGGAAATTCGTCTTGCGAAGCACCTCCAAAACGGAAAACTTTCATCTAGCGAGTTTTCCGTCTTGCGAGGCATTCGTCTTGCGGGGCACCACTGTACATGCAAAAAACAAAACAAAAATCCTGTTCAAAATAGAGACCCCTTTACCAGAGGTCAGAAGAAACTGATGAGGCTCATTTCTCCCTTATTTAGGATTGGCTCCCTCCCTCAAGTAGCAGAATTTTAATGAGTCTGTTTGTACTAGCACCTTTCTGCTAAAATTAATGTAGCAATCACCTCCATACAGTGTTAGAAACTGGGATATGAAAGCTAGGAGCTAAACGGCACCTTAAATCTAGGTTATGGGCACAACAACAGAATGTCTAGGCACACTTTTTTATAACAAGAATACAAAGCTGAAAATGAATGAACTGCAGCTAAAATACAATGTTCATTTTCTACATGGTCTAGTAGTCCTTCCCCCCCTAACATTCTTAAAAGGGCCTCTAAAATCACAGGCCTCTAAAACTTTTGACACTGGTGAGTCAGATGATAATAGTATGCCAGCTTCAACTTTTTGCAGACAGACCAAAATACCAGAGATTGACACATAAATTTTCAGTTCCAATGGATGTTTATAGTGTTTTACAATATACACCCAAGTTGGAAGAGGAAACAAAATCTCTTGCCCTAATCTGTCCCTCAACTCAGAACACTGCCCACTAACTTTATGTCAAGTAGTACTTACTCCACACTTTAGAAGTCTGCAATACAATGTATATGCTATCATGTTTCAATCATAAAAAACTTTCATCTTTTAATTATGGTCCTCCCCAACATCCTTTCTTCCACACCCAGTGTAACAGTCACAGAGGTAAGAAAATGTTGCCTAACATATAATGGAACGATGCAAAAACAAAATCAAATTTCAACCTGACTTGGAAATATTTATCCTATCATATAAATAGTTCATCCAATGAGATAAACTAATCCTGTTTCTTGCTCCCCAAATCTCTTTCACTAGGTACAATTCAGAACCTAATCAAGTTTCGTGCGCTATTTTCAATGATACACAGTGGTGTGTACATTGTGGTGTGTACATTGGGCAGTATGCTGCAAAGGAAAAATTGATTACTCTGAAAATGGGTGCAGCCAGGGCCAAATCTGAACCAGAATGAATTTTTAAGAATCCAAAAACAAACAAACAAACAAACAAACAGTTGAAAGCAAGCCGTTCTGCAAAGAAATGCCAAGAAAGCTTTCTTTCCTTTCCAGAGAGATTTCTTGAACAAGAAGGGATGTAACAGTCTTCTCAGACTTAAAGTTCCCTTTGTGCCAAAGACACAAGCTGACGACAGACCGCTTATCTCCAGGGAAGAAATCAAAGTGTGTTTGCTAATTTGTGCTATAGGAACAGCACAGAGCTGGTTCCAGGTGCCTCAATATCACGAAACCCCAATAACACCTATGAGAAGTAACCACAGGGTTGAGATACAGTTGCTTCCCACATCAGCATTTCCGAGGGTGCTGGTGATACCATGGAAATTAGTCAAATTATCTGGGCAACCATGCGGTTGCTCCTTTTAGGGGTTATTGAAGTACAGTAGTATGCTGGCAACAAAAGCTGCCCCCTACAGCTTCAGCAAAATATGAATCTCCCTGAATTTCATATAATTCCTGCACAGTACCCAAAAAGACTTCAAAGACAAGACACCAAAGCCCTCACCCCACCCTGGATTTCATCGTTACAATACATCAAAGCCTTCTTAGATTCCATTAACCTCTTCTCAATGAAAGTGAAGGTACTCAAATGGGACATTCTTTCCTTCTCCACTTCCCACTCCCTTCCTGTGTGTTGAATTAGAGATTGTAAACTATCTGGGTAGGGCCCTGCCCTACCTGTTTTTACTTCATAATTGTTTGTCATGTTGTCAAACCTGCAACTGTGTTGAACAAATTAGCGGTTGGTTTAAAACTAGTCAACTTCGCAGTGGCTTTCTGAAAGTGGCTTCTTTGAAAAACTAACCATGTACATTGATGCAACACAATAAGCAATACTCTTTCTATTGGAAGCAACAATTAATTAGATTTGAACTATACCAATGTCTAGGAGTGCAACTAATGTTCCTGCTACGCAAGCCAGGCCAGAATTTGGGGAGCTAAAGTTAGTCATCACCCAGAAGGTAACCCTGTGTACAGTGTTTTATAACAGTTATGTTCAATTCTCAAAACACCTGTAACTTTTACTCAGCGGTTCTATAAACAAAGTGAAAAAGCGAGATACTGTCTCCAAGAAGTATAGAACAGGGGAAACCTACATAATCCATGGGATCCCAGGAACAAAATATTAACACGTATTACTGTACTCCAGTATTATACAATTTAGCAAGATATGAATGAGGCTAGCATCCTCTGGGCTTATGCATTCCTTCTACCCCCTCCACTAAGGAGTTTGGAAGCTTTCACTTCTGCTTTTGGTTAATTGCAGTTTGTCATGTTGTCCAGACCCGTCACTGTGGTTAACATTAAACACTTCGTTTCAAAGAAGCCACTTCAGATACAGTGGTATGAAGCTGACTAGTTTGTTAACCACTAGATAATTAACCAAAGTTTCAAATCTAATACTGTATGCCAAACCCCGATTAAACAAAAAGCATTTTAACTCCTCCTCGGTGGGAACGGTGGGAGGGAGCACACAAGCCCAGGAGGAGGCTAGGCTTGTTCATATTTTACTAAACCATGTTTTAGGTGACATTGGGAGTAACCATTATGCGCTACACTCTTCTTCTTGGATTTATCGCATCAATAACAATTTGACATATGACAAACATAACTTATTGCTTAATGTGCTACTTTAGAACTGTATTCTCTAAGATTATGCTCATGTTTACAAAACACTATATTGTAAGGAAAATTGTTTCTAAAGGAAAATGTACCACATGATAAAGCACACCAAAAAGGCAAGGCTCTTAAAATATGCTTTTAGATGTAGTTTTGTAATTTAAATGGAAGTGAGTTCAATAATCTGAAATGCTACTGTTATGGCACTGCAGCGGTTATATGACAGAGTTCTGGGAGGTACAATATTTGCTGTTCATAAACAAAACTCTGCAACTCTGCATTCCTGCACCAGTTCTTTACACCTTACCTTCCACACATGGGTCCATAATTTCTGGCTGGCCTTTGTCACAAAATCAAAAATTGTGCTTGCTTACTCCTGACCCTTTCTGGATAAGTTGCATTTCCAAGGCAAAAGGGAGACTCAAGAGGCTGCCCACTGCTCAGATAAGTAGCTCTGAATACCTTGGCAACCAACAACCAGGCACCCTGCAATTCATACAGTATTTTTTTTTTATTTTAGAACAGGAAACGACAGCTTGGGGGGCGGGGCGGTGCTTGCTGATCTGGCTATTATCCAAATTTGTAATGGCTCAAGTAACCACTCAGCAACCAAGCTTGGTGGGTGACTTTGCCCCAACTTTTGTGTCCGGATTTCCACTTCCTGAAATATGGCAACCTAACCTACCTCATACACATCAACCTATCTTAAGTCCTCAGGGCAGGGCGAGTCGCAGCTTAGTCCAAGCAAACCTGCCCAGGATTACAGTACTATATAAATACTTTCTGAACACTTAACACGCCACTTGTTCCTTCCTACAAAAAAATCAATACAACATATGTTACTTGCAGCACAGATGCTTGTAGCCCAACAATGGAACTCATCCTGGCTATTAACAGGAGACAGATTGGATTTATTAAAATATGGGATGTTTTGCTAATGGGCAAATTAACGCAATGCATGTGAACTAAACCAAGATTGAGAAAAGTAAATTTATGGCAGGCGGCCACAGCATTTGAAAGAAATGATCCGAACGCTACTACTATTGCCGCGCACAAGATCTCGATTGTCAATGTTTATCAGATAACCCTGGGCTTATAATTGGATTTAAGGTGTGTCGGGAGGCTACAGGAGGAGTTTGCTGGTTCAAGGTGAAGTCAAGCGGAGCAGCAAAAAGCTTGCTTTTTTCTTTTCTTTGCTCCTAACTTCCATCCTAACTTTGTGGGCGAGGATCCAAGGCAAGTTCCGTAGCTGATGGGGCGCAACTACCTCTCCACTGCTGTGCATTTGCACATTTCGCCACACACACAAGCGGGCAAAAAACCACCAACATTAAAAAAAACAACCCAGAGATAAAGCCTGGGCGAAAGAAAGGAGACCCAAACCCCTACTTCCTCCTCAACTAACTACTGGGGAAGAAAAGAAAACCAGATCTTCTCTCTCTCTCTGTGCTTCCTTCCTCCCATAGATAGCAGCTCACAAATCCCTGGAATGAGGGCGGCGCCCAGAAAGGGGGGGGGAGGGGAAGCGAGGAAAAGGCCTCGAGCGTCTGAGTGGATTATCTCTCCCCCCCCCCCCCATTCACACGCACGGCAGTTCCGTGTCCCACTTCGAAAGGGGAGCGAGAGAATATATCCGGGGCGAGGGGAAAAGACGGGGCGCCGCACCAAGGCCGCCGCCGCCGCCCTTTTAAAAGCCACCTTCGGAAGTTGAAAGTTTCTAACTCGGCCTGAGGAGGCCCAGGCGGGCGAAAAGTGGCGACGCCTGAGTGGAAAGTTACCTGAGGCGGGCCGCTCCTCCTCAGGGGAACGTTATTTACCTCAGAAAACCCACCCAAACCTTCCGCACCGGGGGCGCTTATTTACCTCAGGGGAAAAAAAACCTCTCCCCCCCCATCCCGACCCCTCACCCGTGAAGTACCGGCCGCTTTGACTCCCGTCCGTCTGGGCCTTTCGCTCGCCGCCGCCGCGCCCTGTCCCGAGCCGAGCCACGGAGTCTGCGAAGGAGGCGGCTAGGGAACGGGCTCTTCCGGGCGCCTCCCCCCTTCTCGCCGCCGCCGCCGCCTCCCGGCCTGGCTCTTCCCAGCACCGCCCTCCGCAAGGACGCCGGCTCTTCCCAAGCGCCGCCCTCCGCCCGTCGTCCGGCCGGCTGTTCCCCGGCACTGCCCTCCGCCTTGCAGGCCGCCTACCTGAGAAGGTAACGAAATTTACCTCACGCAACACCTGACGGAGCCGCGCACCTGGCTTATGTGGGGAGGAGATTCGGCCTCAGCTGGGAATGAATCAGGGGGAAAGTTTTCAGGGGAGAGTTTGTTGGGATTCTGGTCACATGGCGAAACTGCTTTGGTTTCGCTTTATCCTCGGGGGGAAGGCGGGCGCGGACTTCCCGCCCAGGGGCTACTTTTCTTGTGTGTCTCTGTCCCACATATCCCCATATAAGGCCTGGAGTTCCTTCCTGCTCTTTGGCCTCGGGCGAGGTGCAATTAAGCCACTTCCGGGAGGTGCCCGTGATCTCATTCGGGTGCTGAGAACTCCGTTGGATCAGCCTTTCCTCATTTGCGAGGAAAAGTTTCGTCAGCGTGAGCGAAACCCTGCATGACCTCACTGCTGCTTCTCAAGAATTAAGACCTGCGGGACTGCAGAAAAGAAATCACCCGTGAAATAATAATAATATTTTTTTTTATTTATACAGTGGTACCTCGGGTTACATACACTTCAGGTTACATACGCTTCAGGTTACAGACTCCGCTAACCCAGAAATAGTACCTCGGGTTAAGAACTTTGCTTCAGGATGAGAACAGAAATTGTGCTCCAGCTGCGCAGCAGCAGCAGGAGGCCCCATTAGCTAAAGTGGTGCTTCAGGTTAAGAACAATTTCAGGTTAAGAACGGACCTCCGCTTACCTGAGATACCACTGTATAGTTAAAGCTATGGTTTAAAGAGGTAACACAGCCTGCCAGCTTTTTCCTGCTTGGCCCCAGTACTGCCCCTTGTAGAACTCAGCTGGGAGGCGGATAGCAACAAAACTAGAATTTGTTGGCTCTGTCTGTCATTGGACCTGGCTCCACCTTTTGTTAACCCCCTTGCCTTTCACCCCACCAGTCCCAGTGGTCAGCAGCCACCCTCGAGCAATTTTATAAATCTCTTAAATAAGAAACGGCATCCTGCCTGCAGCCAGCAGTGCCACACCAACTCTGAACATACAAGCGCCCCAAGAGACCATAAGAGCAAGGCATGTTGAGTACTGAATAAATACCAGGCCCATTCATGTTTTCCTTCGCCTATAGGGTTAAAGTGTGGAGAATGGAGCCTGCCATGCTGCCCCACCCCAATGTCTGTGTGCTAATAATAATAATTTATTGTTTATACCCCGCCCATATGGCCGGGCTTCCCCAGCCACTCTGAGCAGCTTCCAACAAAATATTAAAATACCATAATGCATCAAACATTAAAAGCTTCCCCAAACAGCCACCTATGTGTGATCAGCTGCTTACATGTAGGTATGCAGTCTTGAGCGCTTGAGGGGGCAACATACAGAAGTGGAGCCAGAGCACTGTTTAACATCAGGGACAAGCCAAGTGGCAGGTCCCTGTTCTCTCTGTCACATGTTAGCCCTATGCATAGAGGAACATGTGAACAGGCCATTGTGACAGGGAGACATGGATAACCCTCTTCTTAGAAATGTGGGGTGTATATGTGGCAAAGTATACCCCTATGTGGCTAAGGGACTTCCAGACCACCATCAGAGATGAAATTTGACACACGCAAAGCCCACAGTGCACCAACTGCTAGAAAAGTCTAACAAGTGGACATTTTAAACACCTGACTATCAAAAAGCAAGGCATGAAGCTCACCAGTTCCAGCTGCTCAGCCCTACTCCCTTGCCTCAAAGGACCTTGGGAGGCCATTGTTGCCTGGAGACAGCCAGCTGCCAGCAGGGAAAACTTGCATCCCTTGTGGGCTGAGTGCGATCCAACTGCTCAGCCCCAGTCTCTTGCCTCTGAGGATTTTGAAGGGAGTCGCAAGGGCAGGAAATGCTGCCTGCACAATCCTGCCTCCATATGGACACCATCTAATTTATTTTCCCGTACTAGACTTGAGTGTGATTTTATTTTGAGATTTGTTTATTGGGGGGGGGGTAAAGTTCTCAGGGCTATTGAGTCAGATATAAATATTCTATATAAATTATTGTTGAGGCCAGAATTCCAGCACAGAGCATTCAAAGCTACATATGGGACAGAAAGTTGTGTTGTGAGAATTATATTTCCTCTTCACACCACTGAATCACAGGCTTGAATTGGGGAGAAAGGCAGCCAAGAAAATGTATCTTCGCCTGCCAAATGCAAGCTTAATTTACTTGTGTGCATATGTGTGCTTCTCTATATACCCACAGAAATGTCCTGGCTAGTTCACCAGTGATAATTTATTAACTGATGGTGAGAATGAAAATCTTCCTTGGTGGTAGGCTAAAATTGATCAGTTACAGAATCTGGCTCCTGTCTTGGTCTGAAGCAGCTAACCAAGGCAGCCTAATCAGGGACACAAACATAACCACAGACCAAGAGTCACCTGAAATGCTTTAGATACCTAAGAAAAATATATAAAGATTTAGTAGTCTGCATGATTGTTACATGAGCCTATAATTTCTACAAAAAAATGTACTCACTGGACTATAATATGGTGTATGTACTATATTCAGAGCTTTGCATTGGGTGACTACATGAGCATAATTTGGAAGAACACGCTGTTACATTTCATCTCTCTGCTACTAAAGTAATATAATTTTGAGATAAATTAAGAAGGACGCAGTTGGCAAAGCTGGCAGTAAAAAAGGAACAAGTGGAACACCTAGCTGGGCTACTAACATGGCCAGCTAGAAAATAGGATTTCTACTTGGTGCTAAATGCCGAGCTAAAACAGACTACATAGTATAATTTCTGCCTTACACTCTCCTATATGTTACTTGAATTTTAAAAGCTAAAGGATTAGTAAGTTTCTCTAGGCACACGAGGATCAAAAACGGCACTGGAATTAGGCTCCCATCCTAACCAATTCTATTCAGAAGTAAGTCCTATTGAATTCAACTGGGCTTACTCACCCATAGGTGAGACTGAGATTTCAACCTCTTTGCTTTACTAAGACTGGATCAAATGTTTAAGCATCACCTGTTATAGGTGATGCAAATAGCCAAAAGAAGTGTAGGTACGCCACTCAGTGCACACATGAATTGTTTCTAGAGGAGTTTGGGTGTGCCAAACCAGTTGCTAGTTTTTCAGTGCGCTGAACCAACAATACCTGAAGCTCACAGTTACAGTAGCATGTTAGTTAAGCAGTAACAGCTTCTTCCTCAGTTCATGCCACCCTAACAGCACCCCTGAGAACATGGCATAACCATAGTGCCAATGATCATGGCATCTTATCTCATTAACTTTTGATCAATGACAGTACTATAGCAAGGCAATATCCCAGTAATAGCACCAATCTATGACAGTACATGCTCTCTCCAGACCATAGCCTGTGAGTAGCAGGAAACAGGATTATCTTAAACAGCTCTCTCTCTCTCCCCGCCCCCCATTGCCCCCTATAATGCAAACCATATAGCTAGTTAAAAAACAAAAAACCTTGTTAATACAGCATAGGAGAAGTGCTCAGGACCATTAGGACAATTGTCCCAGTCCATGCACCTCATGCCTGGTAGTGGTGGCGACAAACCACAGCAGTACCCAATTTAGCAGTGTGGCACAGGGCGCCAAGCCAAGGGGGTGCAACACTGAGAAGCTCCAGGGTGAGTCCACTCCTTGTTGTTTAGTTGTGTCCGACTCTTCGTGACCCCATGGACCAGAGCACTCCTGGCACTCCTGTCTTCCACTGCCTCCCACAGTTTGGTCAAACTCATGTTGGTAGCTTCGAGAACACTGTCCAACCATCTCGTCCTCTGCCGTCCCCTTCTCCTTCTGCCCTCAATCTTTCCCAACATCTGGGTCTTTTCCAGGGAGTCTTCTTTTCTCATGAGGTGGCCAAAATATTGGCACCTCAGCTTCAGGATCTGACCTTCTAGTGAGCACTCAGGGCTGATTTCCTTAAGAATGGAGAGATTTGATCTTCTTGCAGTCCATGGGACTCTCAAGAGTCTCCTCCAGCACCGGAATTCAAAAGCACCAATTCTTCAGCGATCAGCCTTCTTTATGGTCCAGCTCTCACTTCCATACATCACTACTGGGAAAACCATAGCTTTAACGATACGGACCTTTGTCGGCAAGGTGATGTCTCTGCTTTTAAAGATGCTGGAGTCCACCCCTGCCCACAGCTTAATTTCCCAATAACGTTTCCCACTTCCTGCCTACCAGATTGGGGGGTGGGGAGGGAGGAGGTGGAGGCAAAAGACTTAACTAGCCCTTCTGCCACTGAAGCAAGGAGAGGGGGAATGTGGTAGTGGCAGTGGGGGATGGTGGCAACAAAACCCCACCACCTCAGCAAAAGATAAACCAGGAGGAGAGACCATGAAGGGGAGATGAAGGTAAAAGGCAGGACCCTCCCGTCCCACAAAATGCTTTCCCCTGGGCCCTGCAAGGACCTGGGCACAACCCTGGAGGTGCTGTTTGGTGATCCGGGTGGAGAGGCAAAGGAAAGATCCAAGAAGCTTCATGGATACATGCCAACATGCAGCTGTTTTTGAAATATATCAAAAAGATTTCTTATTTTGTGTCCTTAAAAGAAGTGTCATAAGAACACCTGTTCTGGTTTTCTTTTTGGGCTCTATGTTTTGTACCTTAACATTTTTGACAGTTTTCTTTCTTTCTTTTTAAAGAAAATAAAAGAGTCTTGACTTCAGATGGATTTTCTTTGTAAAATTGCAGAAGACAAAAATACCAGGGGAGGAGGGGGGAAATCACGTAAAATATAAAATAGCTGTCACCCTGTGGGAATGCGAACGAGGAAGACTTCAGAAAATGATGCATGCTATTTGAAATGTCTCATTGACTAACACAGCAGGATAACTTTAGTCAGAAAGGAAGTGCTTTTTTTTTTTTGGTAGGATGTATAGTTAATGCAATTGAAGCAGGCTTGAGAAGAGAAATCTTTGAATACCAAATTTCCCCCAAAGTTTTTCATGAAGAAATACTGTCTTTTTTGTAGGAAACTGATTTCATCTTATTCACAGATTTCTGGCGTGTGTGCGTTCATTGCTTTTGAGATGACATTTGATATAAAAGTTTCTACAGCGAACCCCCCGCCCCCAAACATTCATATATAACTTCATGGCAGAAGTGTGTGGGGGGGAGCCATTGCAATCGTGACTGGCTTTTCTTAATTTGTTTTGTGACTATGAAACACTTGTAGACATACCATTCTGCTGCTCAGTCCTTTATTGCCGTGTCTGATGCCTGCCAAAGTTGGATCAGTGGGGAAAGCCAGAATATAGATGCATCCAGACAATTCAATTCAATGTATCCAGACCTTTCAAACCAAGCAAGCTTCTGTTCACGTTTGAATGGCAGGCAGTATCATGAACTATGCAGAAGTTCATGCCTGTGTTTGAGGAGGTAACATAAGTTTCATAATGCTTTGAAGCTATGTTTCATATCCTCCCAAGTCTGAACCGACTGACACTACCCTTGGGTAACCTCTTCCATATATAGTCCTGCGAGGCAGGGACAGCTATCATCAGGCTTGAGTGAGTCACTTATTATTTTACTTGAATCCTTGTGGCCTATCAGTCTTGTTTTCAATTGACCAAGTACAACATGCTAGATTCATTTCAATCAGGGTTTAGGCTCGGTTTTGGCACAGAAACTGCTTTGGTCACCCTGTTTGATGACTTTTCTTGGGGGAAAGACAGTAACAACAACAACAACAACAACAACAACAACAACAACAACAACAACAACAACAACAACAACAACAACAACAACATATTATACCGCCACTCTGGGCGGCTTTCAACAAAATATTAAAATGACAATAAAACATCAAACATTAAAAACTTCCCTAAACAGGTCTGCCTTCTAAAAGTCAGATAGTTGTTTATTTCCTTGACATCTGATGGGAGGGTGTTCCACAGGGCGGGTGCCACCACCGAGAAGGCCCTCTGCCTGGTTCCCTGTAACTTTGATTCTCGCAGTGAGGTAACTGCCAGAAGACCCTTGGAGCTGGACCTCAGTGACCAGTGGGGCAAGCAGCCCAGTGGGGCAAGATGGTTTGAGCATATAATACCTATTCTGGCCTGATTACACTAGCGACCAATTTCCGCCCAACCCCTCCCAATGGATGGGTGGGGTTTGCAACACCGCGTGAGACTCCCTGGCCAGGACCACCCACCGGCTATAGGGCGGCCGTCGTCCCGCCCCCAGCTTGGAAGGACAATGGGTTGGGTGTGGGGCAAGGGCCAGGGAAAAGGGGGCCGATGCTTTGGCCAAGCTTCACTTTGTTCTTCCCACTCCAGGGTACCAATTAGTTTCTGGGCCCAATTCAAAGTCCTGGTTTTGACCTATAAAGCCTTAAACTGCTCAGCAACACAATACCTAAAGGACCGTATCTCCCCTTATGAACTAACCTGGACCCTGCAATAATCATTTCAGGCCCTTCTTTGTGCGTCTCCTCCACAACAGGTCGGTAGGGTGGCAACATGAGAACCGGTATTTCCTGGGATGGCTCCCCATTTGTGGAATGCTGTCTCCTGGGAGGCTCCTAGTTGTGGTTGTATTAGGTATTGTCAGGGAACTGACATCGGAGCCAGAGGCGGAGGCAAGGTTCCCAAGTGATGCTGGAGAAGGGCCCAGCAGGGAGAGAGGCAGCTCATCAGCTGGGGAAGGAAATCAGCGTAACACCAGGGATAAAGGGGGGCAGATGGGGGAATCGGCGAGAGGGCTCCAGGACTCTTCGCCGGAGACCAGCGAGGAGAGCACGGGTCCTCCGCTACCCACACCCTCCCTGTGCAGAAGACTTCCGCGCAGGGAGAGTAGGAGGAGACTTGGCGTCAAACAGCTTTTATGCTGGAAAAGGTTTAAGAAACGCCCACTGACGGATTCTGAAACAGCCACGAAGTGAAGGGCTGTCCAGACAGAAAAGGTTTAACCAGGCAACCTAGCCAGGAGTGGCGGCAACTTACGCACGAGTAACCCCTATCATTATTACAGGTATTTTATATTTTTATATCGTAAGCTGCCCTGTCATCTTCGGATGAAGGGCAGAATACAAATTTAATCAATAATAATAATCATACTAAGGATCTTTTAAAGGGTCAACATAGATTAGTTCTGCTTAATGGTTAACAGAACCTGACATTACACTCCTGCTTAAAAACCCAAGTGTCAAGATCCAGCAAATATGGTTGTTTTTTTAAAAAGTGTATTTGTTAGATTTTATATCTTTCAGTTAGTACACAAAAGCAATACAATAACGCAAGAATCGCAGCAAGCAACAAGCACTAGACAATCTATTGGAGATTGGCCAGTGGATTACCATCAGACTTATCTAAAACATGTTGGGAAAAGAAGGTTGCTTCCTCTCCTTGCAGCCTGCAATAGACGCTCTCTGTGTTCCTTTGATCCCTAGGGCTTGCTTCCAAAACCCCTGTTCTATAAATACAGAGTAGAGGATGCTACAAGCTGTCTTCAGTTGGCAGGGCTCAGGGTGATGCTTGCTCGATGCATGGTGCTTTTACAACCACACTCTCAAGCAACAGTAGCTTACTTTGGCATGAACTTCATTTAAGTGTACACACACACACACACACACACTGGTCCAGGCACATTAAATCCACGTGATCTTTGCTTTACAACACCTTTACATAAAACACAGGTGACTCATCTGCCAGGGGGCATGGATCACTTAAATAACTTATACACTATAGAAATGCATGTTGTTCAGTGAAACCACAGGCGTGAAAGTTTGTAATGATCCTAGGGGGACACGTAAGCAACCATGAAGGCAGCGGCAACCAGGTCACTCCATGTACGTGTAAAACCAGCCGCTTGACACCAGCTGATGTTATTTTTTTAAGGAGGAAAACAGTCATGCCTTCTGCTGATTGCTATTCTGTGTGATTAACAAACTCCATGGAGCCCACTGTAATTATTGAGCAAAGAATGTGGCAGCTGATTACTGGATACACTGTGTGGAAATATATGCACATGTGATAAAATAAATAACTAGACACGTCTTTCTGGTGAGTTCACAAAGCTAGAATATTTCACTCTCCTAAAATGGATTGTTCTTAATGCCGGTCATGGCTGACATGCGGAGGGTTTGGGAAGGATCAATGCATGATGTTCACGCCTGACATTGAGGTGCTGCTACCCAAAGTAGCAATCCTGTGTTGAGTTCTCCCTCTTCTCCTCTGAAATGTTTAATTACATGACTTGGGTACATTTAGCTGTGCTGTGATGCCATTGAATCGTACCTTTTCCTGCCAGCAGTCCCCAGTCATGGTTTGACAGCCCCCAGCAAAAGCTGCTTAACTTATGACATAACTAAGTGTGCCTAAATGTTACAGGAAGCAGGCAGGAGGTCTGAAAGACAGCTCCCATTTGTGGTGGGAGTACCGCGTGCCTCTCCAGTAACTTGTTTGCCTGAAGATGAAACCAACGCCAGATCTTGCACCTACCTGGGGCAGTTGTCCAGCAGTGTGCTAAATAGAGCAGTCTTATATAAGGTGCAAAAGAAGGGGATGCCATAAGACTCCAAGGCAAAGGTTTGTAGGAAGTGCACAAAAGAACTATTGAATGGCAAAAAGAAGTCCACAATCACAATTAATCTTAAGCCTCATTAATATCATTGCATGCTGAAAAGAGCACCCTAATCATCTATGTTCATTCTTTAACCAATGTGTCACATTACGAAACTTCAACAGTTGTTACAACAACCAAAGCAATATCTGAAACATTCAAAACTTCCTTTAAATATAAAAGAAAGCAAAGCGTTATTTCATAGTATGTTTTTACAGTCAGCTACATTTGGCGCTGTGGGTTAAACCACAGAGCCTAGGGCTTGCTGATCAGAAGGTCAGCTGTTTGAATCCCCGCGACGGGGTGCAGTGGCGTAGCGTGGGGGGTGCAGGGGGGCCGGCCGCACCAGGCGCAACATCTGGGGGTTAGGGTTAGGGTGTGCAAATCTACGGGTTAGGGGGCGCAAATTACTTGCGTTGCCCCGGGTGCTGACAACCCACGCTACGCCACTGACGGGGTGAGCCCCCGTTGCTTGGTCTCAGTTCCTGCCAACCTAGCAGTTCGAAAGCACATCAAAGTGCAAGTAGATAAATAGGTACCGCTCCGGCGGGAACGTAAATGGAATTTTTGTGCGCTGCTCTGGTTCGCCAGAAGCGGCTTAGTCATGCTGGCCACATGACCTGGAAGCTGTACACCAGCTCCCTCGGCCAATAAAGCGAGATGAGCGCCGCAACCCCAGAGTCGTCCACAACTAGACCTAATGGTCAGGGGTCCCTTTACCTTTACATTTGTTTCAATAAGTTTTGTGAGCAATTTCAGTGCAACCATGGCAAATCTCGCAGCTCTATACACGACACATTTCTCTTGATTAGACAGAAGATAAAAACCATGTTTGTCAAATCATCTGATTTATCTGGGCCCTGTAACACTTTCTCAATGAACTTCCCCCTAAGATTGTATGAATATTGCACCATGGAGTATGGTAGCGGCAAATATTCTTGATTTCCCATGCTTGACAGATGCAGGAGTGCTGGTCCAGTGGAATTTTCTTCTATAGCTCTTCAAGCGACTGATAGTGCCTCATTTGGAATCTCAGTGCATAATGCAAAAACAAACAGGCCCTGCAAACAGTGTGGAGATTAAATCTTGAAAATAGCTCTCAAAGGCATGATCAGTCTTAATGAGGCAGAGATATGGCGAAAATAAAGAAGTCCAGATTGATTCCATGTCTTGATTAGAAAAGTAATACTTCAGTCTATTTTTGGTATTAAAAAAAAGATGTTTTGGCGTGGTGTTGACTGCAATGTCTTAAATTTGAGAGATGGGTTTCCAAATGCCTGCATTAAAGTTCACACTAGAATGTCCTGTTTCTTCTAGATTTGACTCTTTTTGTTTCGGCTAACATTTTTCTACCGACGGTATTGCCATCTATAAAGTGGAGTTTATATTAGTGTGTCACATCCTCCAACATCTCTCCCATGACAATAAGGATGTTTGTGTGTGTGCAACCAAAATGGTATGAAACATCACAGGCCTAAAACTCACATCTAATATATTCAAGCAGGACAGGTATGTGGAATCTGTTATACTCTTGATGTGGGACTACAGTTGCCATCATCCCAGACTTGTGATTATGCTGGCTGGGGCTGATGGGATTTGGAGTCAAACAACATTTGGAGTGCCACAGGTCCCCACTCACGTTTTAAGGTTCGTGGAAGTTTCCACAAATATTTAGCACCTAACTAGAACCCCCTCAATCTCTCAAAAGGTTGTTTTCACATCAGTTTACCAGAACCTGCTTGGTAATAGGTGAAGTGCTAGGTGGCGGTGAATTTGCATGTGAACACGCCAGGTATTTCAGAAAGAATATGTGTGTGTGCATTCTTGTGCCTAATCATATGATGCTTGGTCTCACAGTCATGGGAATATCAAGGATTCATCTCAGTGACCTAGACAACTCTGTTCCCAGAGACAATCAGTTTTGGACCTCAAAATGGAGGCAGAAATGTCAAATCATTCAGGAAGCTCCAAAATTCCTAACAATTTAGCACATGTATAGACCAAGATGCCCTGATGATAGTGGAAAAGTATGACTTCAATACATTTTTGAAAATGTGATTCTGAAGACCACCCAAATATTTTTTCACCATGTGCGGAGAAGTCAGCTTGGAATGGGTAGGTTGATCTTAATCAGTAAGATGGATAGCAGAGAGAAAAATTTAAGCACCCTATCACAAATGAATTGCTCCCCCCAGCCTCCCGGTATTATTTTGACAATGCCACCTGGAAACTGAAACAGGGAACCATTTTGTTTGCTTGAGAAGTTATCCTGCCAGGTTAATCATTTGCTTTTCTGAAAATCCAACCCTGAATGACTCACCACATATTGTTGGACTCCAACTCCCATCCACCCCAGCCAGCATGGCGAATGTCAGGGATGATGGGACTTCTTCAGCCTCTAAAACTATAGTTCTATCTTGCATAGTATAAGATGGGAGGGAAATGAAGAATGGAGAGAGGGCAGCCTGGGTTGTTCTGACTTGCGAGAACAGGCGGCAGAGAAAGATGATCTGAGGCCTGTTTGATTTAATATGATCGTGATGGAGATTGTTGTGTGATGTGCTTTCAGATACCTGTTTGTGAATTCTCAATAACAGAAGGGGAAAGAACAGAGGAGAAACGTTTGTGTATTAACTACCGTTTACTGTATGTCAGCCTTCCAATGATTGTTGTTAAGTATTCATGACCTAGACATCATATTAATAATAAATATGCTTGCAGAAAAGAGCCTGTGAGAGTGTGTCATGAACGCATGTATCTAAAGATACTTTATTGGGGCAAGCAGCCTTACTCAAGGGGTTCCTGCAGTCAGGGGGAATTATCCATCAAACATGGAGGCCTGGTGATTTCCCAAGCTCCAGGTAGTTGTAAATCTGCGATAAGAGGTGCTTTAATACATCCATTTACAGTACAGCCCCCTCCCCTTCTATGGTACCCAAATGTAAGCTCAAAATATTTGTGCATAGTTTGTCCCCTTATGAAGCAAGGGTAAAGGTAAAGGTACCCCTGACTATTAGGTCCATTCATGGCTGACTCTGGGGTTGCGGCGCTCATCTTGCTTTATTGGTCAAGGGAGCCGGCGTACAGCTTCTGGGTAATGTGGCCAGCATGACTAAGCCGCTTCTGGCGAACCAGAGCAGCACACGGAAATGCTGTTTACCTTCCCACCAGAGTGGTACCTATTTCTCTACTTGCACTTTGACATGCTTTCAAACTGCTAGGTTGGCAGGAGCTGGGACCGAGCAATGGGAGCTCACCCCATCGCAGGGATTCGAACCGCCGACCTTCTGATCGGCAAGTCCTAGGCTCTGTGGTTTAACCCACAGCGCCACCCGCGTCCCTTATGAAGCAAGGGAGGAATGGGCAAAGACTGAATAGAACAGGAGCAGAGATTCAGGCATCCCAAACCTTCCATGACTTCAGTGGCTAAGCTTCTCCCAGTCACCACAAGTTACTGGCTGCATGATATTTGCAGAACCTGCTCCTGCAACCGCTGTTGTGAGTATCTTGGATGGAAGGAGAAAGGAAATACATTTAAAGAACGGGCCACACTCCTTCTTCCACATCCAGTTCCCCCTGCCTTAACCTGAGACCAAGTGATGACTTGTTTCAATCCTCCTCTTCAGGTGTGCTTTATCCTATTTGGGGTTGGAGGTGCACTGTGTATTTGGTAGCTGCCTCTTTCTTCCTTTCCCTCTCTCCATCTCCACCTCTCCACCCCCCAGCGCCTTTCAATTCAGAGATTCTGCATGGAGAATGTTAGTTCTTTCACTTGCTTTTCCTCCAGAAGAGAGGAAGGAAGGAAGGAAGGAAGGAAGGAAGGAGAGGATCCTAAATGAGTGACTGAGAGAAAGACCGTATCTTAGTCAGTATGAGATGTCATCAGTAAAAAGGTAAAGGGACCCCTGACCATTAGGTCCAGTCGTGACCGACTCTGGGGTTGCGGCGCTCATCTCGCTTTATTGTCCGAGGGAGCCGGCGTACAGCTTCCGGGTCCTATGGTCAGCATCACTAAGCTGCTTCTGGCGAACCAGAGCGCATGAAAACGCCATTTACCTTCCCGCTGGAGCGGTACCTATTTATCTACTTGCACTTTGACATGCTTCGAACTGCTAGGTTGGCAGGAACTGGGACGGAGCAACGGGAGCTCACTCCGTCGCAGGAATTCGAACCGCCGACCTTCTGATCAGCAAGTCCTAGGCTCTGTGGTTTAACCCACAGCGCCACCTGCGTCCCCATGTCATCAGTATGAGGACCCTAATCCTCAACTGTCATAATGATGGGTATTTTCAGAAATGTCCCAAGAGCTTCTGTTTTCAGTTTCACACCAGGAATTGCATAATCCTGCAAATTCCCACCTTTCCCCACTACTTCTTCAAGCTGCAGCAAGCTAAAATGCAGATTGGATGTGACTCTCAGATGCTTCAACTATATATAACACGGGGCTCAAATCCATGACTCTGAGATTAAGAGCCTTATGCTCTTGCTGACAGAGCCATCCTCCAATCCTACATTCTGAGCTAAAGCATTCCAGAAGAAAATCAAATATAAAATATACCTTTAAAGCAACATAACGAACAGGAAAGCAAAATGTTTTCTCAAGGATTTCATAACAAGACATTACAAATGAAGGTGGAGTGTAGAATACACATTTAATGTAGGAAAGTTGACAATTGTTTATCTTCAACATTTCAAAATAAAGCATTACTGAAGGAGGTCTAATATAGAATACACATTTAGAACAGTGTAATTAACAAGAGAACACAATATTATCCTGAACATAAAACAATCTGCTGCTTTTGCTGCCAGTGGTGGTTCATGGCAGGCAGGGGCTGTGGAAACATGGAACTGGTGACCCGGGTCTGCACTAAGAGACCCAGTGCTGGACAGAGAAGCAGAGAAACTCCAAAATGGTGTGACGCTAACACCTGGTGCATTGCTGAGGTGCTGCTGAGGTACTTCATGGAACAGCTGACTAATGCAGACTGAGACCCTACCTGCCCGTGGATTGTCTTGCCAGAGTGGTGCATGCTCTGGTTATCTCCTGCTTGGACTGCTGCAATGCGCTCTACGTGGGGCTACCTTTGAAGGTGACCCGGAAATTACAACTAATCCAGAATGTGGCAGCTAGACTGGTGACTGGGAGTGGCCGCTGAGACCACACAACACCAGTCCTGAAAGACCTACACAATTCAAAGTGTTGGTGCTGACCTTTAAAGCCCAAAACGGCCTCAGTCCAGTATACCTGAAGGAGCGTCTCCACCCCCATCGTTCACTGAGGTCCAGCTCCGAGGGCCTGCTGGCAGTTCCCTCCCTGTGAGAAGTGAAGTTACAGGGAACCAGGTAGAGGGCCTTCTCGGTAGTGGCGCCCACCCTGTGGAACGCCCTCCCATCAGATGTGAAAGAAGTAAACAACTATCTGACTTTTAGAAGACATCTGAAGGCAGCCCTATTTAGGGAAGCTTTTAATATTTGATGAATTATTGTATTTTAATATTTTGCTGGAAGCTGCCCAGAGCGGCTGGGGAAACCCAGCCAGATGGGTGGGGTATTATTATTATTATTATTATTATTATTATTATTATTATTATTATTATTATTATTATTAACTGGCAAAAACTCTGAACAGGAGCACTCCTGCAAGGCGCCAAAGGTACGTTGCAACTTTTTTTGTTGCAGATCCTACTTGCAATGTCAACGAGGTTCTCCTCGATGTTCCAGCGAAGCCTAGTTATACATTCAGCAAGAATACTGTGCATAGCTGCCCCCGTGGTAAAGTGAAATTATGGTGTGCCTGCTTTTCTTATTTTACTGCCACACTTTTGAAGGATCGTCTCCAATTACAGCCTTGATGCCACCTTAGGATTGATGCCTTCTTAGGATTCCTGCTGTGTGCTCTTTTTACATTATGGCTTTATCCACTGCTATTTTATTTCATATCTCAGTTCCCTACCTTCCTGTCTTATTGATTCATAAATATGTATTAAGAAAAGAGTAAAAAATTATTATAGCACTTCCAGGAAAGAAAGAATGGGGCGTATGATGCATATGCCCATCTTTGCGAGAGTGCTGTGCTTTGCCCCTCAGCCATTTCTGCCAACCTCTCCATGCAATATGAGGAGCCAGCCTGTCCTCAGCAACGAAGAACAGAAATGCCCTTGTGCACATTTTACTGGTGCCCTCCTACCCATGGAAAGGTTTGCATGTGTGCATCAGCGTGGCATTTATATACACCTCATCTGCTGTACACCTTGCCAACAAAGGTCCGTATAGTTAAAGCTATGGTATTCCCAGTCGTGATGTATGGAAGTGAGAGCTGGACCATCAAGAAGGCTGATCGCCGAAGAATTGATGCTTTTGAATTCTGGTACTGGCGGAGACTCTTGAGAGTCCCATGGACTGCAAGAAGATCAAACCTATCCATTCTGAAGGAAATCAGCCCTGAGGGCTCACTGGAAGGACAAATTGTGAAGCTGAGGCTCCAATACTTTGGCCACCTCATGAGAAGAGAAGACTCCCTGGAAAAGACCCTGATGCTGGGAAAGATTGAGGGCACAAGGAGAAGGGGACGGCAGAGGATGAGATGGTTGGACAGTGTTCTCGAAGCTACCAGCATGAGTCTGACCGAACTGCGGGAGGCAGTGGAAGACAGGAGTGCCTGGCGTTCACTGGTCCATGGGGTCATGAAGAGTCGGACACGACTAAACAACAACAACATGTGCTTTTGCAAACCTAATGTGCCATATTGTCAGAGAGCTACAAATCTAATTGTTTTGGTTTTCTAAAGCTTCGTGAGTCACCTCATCTTTTTTTCTCTGGATGTCCCTCTTTTCATGGGAGAAGTGTTGGAGGGTATGGAATAGGACGCCCCTATTTTCACCAGAGAAATGTTGGAGGGTATGCAGCCAGTGCTATCAAGTCATGAGCTGCGGTACAAAACCAGGTTAGCTTTCCCACCATCTGGTGCTCAGTGTCCCAGCTGAGACAGCCTTTCTCCTCTCTCAACTCCCTCACACAGGAGTTGTGGGGAACATCTCATCCTGAGGGAAGGAGAGAGGAAAGGCAAAATGACCGGCTATCATCTATTCAGTGAATCAGTTGAAGTGGCCTCTGCCGCCCTCCCACCCCGCCGAAACCCCCCCTATTGCTTTCACAGAGCTACTGAAAAGGATCTCGCCCTGAAGAAAGGAAATATATTGCTTTCCAAAAGCCTTTTCCTTGTACAGTGGTACCTCGGGTTAAGTACTTAATTTGTTCCGGAGGTCCGTTCTTAACCTGAAACTGTTCTTAACCTGAAGCGCCACTTTAGCTAATGGGGCCTCCCACTGCTGCCGTGCTGCCGGAGCACGATTTCTGTTCTCATCCTGAAGCAAAGTTCTTAACCTGAGGTACTATTTCTGGGTTAGCGGAGTCTGTAACCTGAAGCGTCTATACCCCGAGGTACCACTGTAGCTTTTCTCAGCATGCACCAGATGTTGTTCTGCAGCCAGGCAGACTGGGCCTTTAGTAGAAGAGCAACTGCTCCACAGACCACATGCCACATTGATATCAAACAGCCACTGGCGGTTAGGGCTTTCCATAATCTATTAAACACACCTTCTTAAAAAATTGCATGGGCTCCCAGAGAGATGAATCCATCTATATTCAATGACAATATCTAAGGATGGTATTTTATGAGAACTGTAGAGCTTATCTTGTATTTTCTTTTAATTGTGCACATTCCTATTGTACTGTTAAATTTTTAGTGGTCCGTAATTTCTCCAAAACTCTTTAATTGATGCTTACAGTGGTACCTCAGGTTACATATGCTTCAGGTTACAGATGCTTCCGGCTACAGACTCCGCTAACTCAGAAATAGTACCTCGGGTTAAGAACTTTGCTTCAGGGTGAGAACAGAAATCGTGCTCCGGTGGTGTGGCAGCAGTGGGAGACCCCATTAGCTAAAGTGGTGCTTCAGGTTAAGAACAGTTTCAGGTTAAGAACAGACCTCCAGTCAGAATTAAGTACTTAACCCAAGGTACTACTGTATTGGGTTTTTTGTAAGCAGCTTCATGAGGTTCTCCTGAGAACTGCTATATAAATGGTTTTAACCAACAAACCAACACTCTGTTGTAGGCCAATGAAGGGATACTAGAGAAGAAACAGCTGCAACGTGATTTCACAAAGCCTGACCTTTGAGTGGGAAGGTCTTCAAAAGGCAGGAAAAGACGACACACGAAAATTCCTCAGCAACTGTTATGAGAGATTTAAGAAGCAATCTTGGCCACATATGAACAATAGATTTAAAGCAGTGTCGTTTTAAACAATCATGGCTTCCCTCAAAGACTCCTGGGAGGTTTAGTTTGTTAAGGGTGCTGAGAGTTGTTAGGAGATCCCAGAATCCACTGGGAGGAAGGATCGACTTTTGAAACACTCTGAGAATTGCAGCTCTGTGAGGTCTTCCTAGCTACGTAACCAGTGCTTTTTTCGGGGGGGGGGGCTCAGGGGTACGCATACCCCTAAACATTTTGTGAATCGTAAGTTTGGGCCTCATTAAGCAGCAGTATTTCAATTTGAGTAGGAAAATGAGAGTAACCCTAAACATTTTTTTAGAAAAAAAGCACTGTACCTAACCAATGTACCACACCGTCTCTCTATATCAGGAATATACTGTATATATTTTAAGAAACCAAACCCAAACAAAAAAAATAGTGTAGTACTATATGCTACTCCAAGAACCTCTTCAGTTAAATGCAGTGTTCTGGACTTCAGTGGAACATGCAGGAATTTAACAAATGGCATGTCTGCATTAGTTGTGATCTATTCCTCCAGAAATAAACAGTACAACAAGGAGAAATTAGGAGAAACTTTTAAGCCGTTCTGAAAAGGCCCAGGGGAGAGTCATAGTGACACTCTGCCACCACGGAAGCCATTCGCTTTCACCTCTGGTTCACATACTTTTCTCGTATAATACATTACCATTGCCTTAGGAGAGAGAGAGAAAAAGCCCCTCAGCAAATGTACAGCAGAAACAAACCTTTCCGTCAAAGAGTCACGGACCCCAAGCACTGACGTGACTTTAGCTTTTATTAATTAATGCAAATTTGCATTTCAAGTGTATCTTCTACGAGAAGGGATTTATGAGTCCATCTGCAGTGGCTTTGAGTACAGAACGAAGGGGTGAAGATGCACAGCATCTCCTATTGGAAAAGGGTTTTCTTTGCCACTCAAGGGCTTTGCAAAAGTTTTCACATTTCACATGTTCTTGCCCTGCTCAGCATTCACACACAACAAGGGCTCTTGTTTGTTTGTTTGTTTAAAAGGTGTTTGCAAAGACCCTGCAAGATTAATCATCACTTGGTTATATTGCTGGGTTGGAGAAGCCTGGGGCCTGTCAGATGTTGGATTACAAAGCCCATCATCCCCTGCCGTGGGATAATGGCAAACAGTCGTTGGAGCTGATGGGACAAGGTCCTGTCCCTCCATTAAGTCTTTGGGGTAACCAGACAGAATCTCAGCTTGCACTATGAACCTTCTTATTACAGTGGTACTTTGTGTTACAGACGCTTCAGGTTACAGGCGCTTCAGGTTACAGACTCCACTAACCCAGAGATATTACCTCGGGTTAAGAACTTTGCTTCAGGATGAGAACAGAAACTGCGCAGCGGCAGCGGGAGGCCCCATTAGCTAAAGTGGTACCTCACGTTAAGAACAGTTTCAGGTTAAGAACGGACCTCTGGAACGAATTAAGTTCTTAACCCGAGGTACCACTGTATACCACTGCCTGGGGTGGATTTAGGGCAGTGTGACCAGTTCAGCCTAGGGTTTAAAGGTAAAGGTAAAGGGACCCCTGACCATTAGGTCCAGTCGTGGCCGACTCTGGGGTTGCGGTGCTCATCTCGCTTTACTGGCCGAGGGAGCCGGCGTACAGCTTCCGGGTCATGTGGCCAGCATGACTAAGCCGCTTCTGGCGAACCAAAGCAGCGCACGGAAACGCCGTTTACCTTCCCGCCAAAGCGGTACCTATTTATCTACATGCACTTTGATGTGCTTTCGAACTGCTAGGTGGGCAGGAGCAGGGACCGAGCCACGGGAGCTCACCCCGTCACGGGGATTCGAACCGCTGACCTTCTGATCGGCAAGTCCTAGGCTCTGTGGTTTAACCCACAGCGCCACCCGCGTCCCTTCTGCCTAGGGTTTAGGGTGTGCCAAAGGTGCTGCAAGCAACTTTGACACAGTGAATTGAGCAGGACAGAAGGCGAGAGGCAGGGAGGGTGCCGAATTTTGGCCTTGCGAAGGGCACTGCTGAAATTGGAAAGACCAACGTCAGACAACAGCTGAGTCCAGGTTGCAGAAGAAGAAGAAGAAGAAGAAGAAGAAGAAGAAGAAGAAGAAGAGGAGGAGGAGGAGGAGGAGGAGGAGGAGTTTGGATTTGATATCCTGCTTTATTACTACCCGAAGGAGTCTCAAAGTGGCTAACAATCTCCTTTCCCTTCCTCCCCCACAACAAACAGTCTTTGAGGTGAGTGAAGCTGAGAAGCGTGACTGGCCCAAGGTCACCCAGCAGCTGCATGTGGAAGAGCATGGAATCGAACCCAGTTCACCAGATTACGAGTCCACCGCTCTTAACCACTACACCACAGTAGCATTGATGGGGAGGGGAAATAAATCGGCTACCAGACCTCCTTTGCCCCCACCCTCATGAAGGGCCTGTGTCCCACCATTCAAGTGAGAGGAACCTGATTAATAATAATAATAATAATAATAATAATAATAATAAATAATAATTATTTATATCCCACCCTCCCCAGTCGAAGCCGGGCTCAGGGCGGCTAACAACAATAAAACAGTACAAAAGTACAGCATAAACAACACTCTAAAATCATTCATTATAAAATTAACGAAGAAGTCTTGCTCCCCAGAACTTGAGCTGGGGCCGGTTCTACTATCAGACAGAAGAGGCATCAGATTTTGGAAGTCGTGAAAAGGCAGCAAATGATTTGCTGTTTAATTGGTCGTTCTTGTACAGTATTCTTTGCTGCCAGGGAGATGTGACTGTGGGATTTTCTAGTCCAAGAGCTTGATCGGCTTTTGGTACTTTGCACTTTGGCTTGGGCGCAGGGGGTGAAGGGGGGGCTACCATTTGCTGCTCTGCCGCAGGTGGTAAATTGGCTTGGCCTGGCCCTGTCCAGTTCAGATACCTTGCTGGCAATTTGCTTCAGAGCCCGTGTTCCTTTACAATCTAAACTGTTGGAATATCGTGGGAGGTCTATTCAATCTTGGCATCAGAAATGTGTTTCTTCCAACCCCCCTGCTGTATTATTTGTGAGTAATAGTTTTCGGTATTGAAACCATTTTAAAGGAGAATGTGAAACTTCGAAGGGGAGGGGAAAAACCCCAAACCCATAACCCTTAATATATTTCTAAAAATATTGCACCTATTATTGTTACAAAGAACACCCACGGTTTCTGAGGGAAGGCGGAGGAGGTGGGGAAAGAAACGTGTTTTCTGTTTGGTAGTGGTAATGGCTAAAAGTATATTTGCACAAGGAACTTATATCTGATCCTTTTTTAAAAAATAATAATTTTTTATTTAATGATTTTATTTTACAAAAAACAATACAACCATAACTACCACTAAATATAATTAAGAAATAAAAATTACATACATCAATGTAATGTTATTTACCGTCTTATTTCCTTCCAAACATTCCATACAAAAACACACATATGTGCAGACACCCACACACCCACACCTGCACACAAAATGATAATAATGACAGTAAATATTTTCCCCCTTTTATCTTCCAAAACCATTTCTTCAACTTTGACTTCCTGTCAATTCCCTTTGCATATATTTTATCTTACAATCGAATGTACACAAAACAATAAACCTTTCCATATAGATTCTCCAATACATTCTGAAAACATAATAAATCCTTAATTGTTGTCCACCTCCTTTTCGTTCCTTCATCACTCGAATGCTAGCACGGAGTCAAAACTATTATTGTATTTTGGAACATATCTTCTATAACCATCCCATTTTTCTGCAAATTTTTGCTTTGAGTTTCCTCTGAGTTTACTAGTCAATTGAGCTGTCTCCACCAATTCCTGTAATTATACAGTGGTGCCCCGCAAGACGAATGCCTCGCAAGACGGAAAACCCGCTAGACGAAAGGGTTTTCCGTTTTGGAGGTGCTTCGCAAAACGAATTTCCTATGGGCTTGTTTTGCAAGACGAAAATGTCTTGCGAGTTCCTGCGGGGTTTCCCCCCCTTTTTCCCAAGCCGCTAAGCCGCTTATCAGCTGACCCTAAGCCGCTAAGCCGCTTAACAGCTGATCCGCTAAGCCGCTTATCAGCTGATCCGCTAAGCCGCTTATCAGCTGATCCGCTAAGCCGCTTATCAGCTGATCCGCTAAGCCGCTTAACAGCTGATCCACTAAGCTGCTAAGCCGCTTATCAGCTGATCCGCTAAGCTGCTTATCAGCTGATCCGCTAAGCCGCTTATCAGCTGATCCACTAAGCCGCTAATAGCGCTAATTCGCTAATGGGCTTGCTTCGCAAGACGAAAAAACCGCAAGATGAAGAGACTCGCGGAACGGATTCTTTTCGTCTTGCGAGGCACCACTGTATCTGATCTTAGATGCTAGAAGGTAGGTTGGGCAATCCCCGAATAAGATTGAGGCTGGTTCATTAGGGTAGGTGGCCACTGTTGCACCAACCTCAGCCTGCCTTCAGCCGGCCAGCCATCTACCCACCAGCCTGCCAGCCTACCTACTAACAACTAGTCCAGGCCTGTCAATTTCCTCCTCCTTAGAACCTAAGAGCATAAGAAGAGTCTGTTGGATCAGCCCAATGCCCCATCTACTCCAGCAACCTGTTTGCACAGCGGCCGACGAGATGTCTATGGGAAACCTGCAAACAAGACCCAAGCACAACAGTACTCCCCCCATGACCTCTACCAATGGTATTAGTCTTAGCGTTGTCCTTGTACAGGGGTCAGCAAACGTTTTCAGCAGCGGGCCGGTCCACTGTCTCTCAAACCTTGGGGGGGGGACTATTTTTTGGGGGGGGGATGAACCAATTCCTGTGCCCCACAAATAACCCAGAGATGCATTTTAAATAAAAGGACACATTCTACTCATGTAAAATCGCGCTGATTCTGGGACCGTCCACAGGTTGGATTTAGAAAGCGATTGGGTCGGATCCGGCCCCCAGGCCTTAGTTTGCCTACCCATGTCCTTGTAGAACAGTGTCCTTTCTCAACCTGTGGGTCCCCAGATGTTGTTGAACTACAACTCCCATCACCCCTAGCTAGCAAGGCCAGAGCTCAGGGATGATGGGAGTTGTAGTCCAACAACATCTGGGGACCCACAGGTTGAGAACAGCTGTTGTAGAACCCAGCAGGGAGGAGGACAAAACTAGAATGAGTTGCCTCTGCGTTTCATTGGCTGTGGCTTGGCCAGTCATTGCCTCTAGCTTCGCCTACTGGTGGGCCTCTCTGCCAGCCCCCCCCCCGCCAGCCTCAATGGGCACCAGCGACCATTGTTACAGGGAACCAGGCAGAGGGCCTTCTCGATAGTGGCACCCGCCCTGTGGAACGCCCTCCCACCAGATGTCAAAGAGAACAACAACTACCAAACATCTGAAGGCAGCCCTGTTTAGGGAAGCTTTTAATGTTTGATGTATCACAGTATTTTAATATTCTTTTGGAAGCCGCCCAGAGTGGCTGGGGAAACCCAGCCAGATGGGCGGGGTATAAATAATAAATTATTATTATTATTATTGATGGCACTTTGGGTTTGGTTCTGATCTGGGTAAGTGACTGGAACCCCTCAAGGATTGGGGCTGGGCTCACAACTCCATGAACGGAGGACATTGTTCACTGTAGTTAATCCCATTTGTAGATAAGTGCACAACGCCTCCTTGATTCAGCACTGAGCTCTGACTGGGCTTTTAAGGCTGAATTGGACTTACCCTCTGATTAGGTATGCATCAGATGGTGCTGTAAAATTTGTACTTCAGAGAGAGGGGGCATTTGGATAAAACAGCATATGTTAATTTATATGTATAGAAGCACATTTGGACTGCATTTCAAAGGAGGGGAAGCCATCTCTGACTCCTGGCTCGCTCTTGAGATATTGGCTGCTAACTGGAATTTCTGGGTGTAGCACATTGTCTGTGTGTACAGTGGTACCTCGGGTTAAGAACTTAATTCGTTCCGGAGGTCCGTTCTTAACCTGAAACTGTTCTTAACCTGAAGCACCACTTTAGCTAATGGGGCCTCCCGCTGCGCCGCCACACAATTTCTGTTCTCATCCTGAAGCAAAGTTCTTAACTCGAGGTAATATTTCTGGGTTAGCGGAGTCTGTAACCTGAAGCGCCTGTAACCTGAAGCATCTGTAACCCGAGGTACCACTGTACACCTTTGGAAATTAAGCTGGGAGCTGACTGGAGTCTGACTGGCAGTGTAGTGTGCCCAGCTGCCCTGTAATAAAAGTACAAACAAATACAATGATACCTCGGGTTACATACGCTTCAGGTTACATACGCTTCAGGTTACAGACTCCGCTAACCCAGAAATAGTACCTCGGGTTAAGAACTTTGCTTCAGGATGAGAACAGAAATCGTTCTCCGGCGGCGCGGCGGCAGCAGGAGGCCCCATTAGCTAAAGTGGTGCTTCAGGTTAAGAACATTTTCAGGTTAAGTACGGACCTCCGGAACAAATTAAGTACTTAACCTGAGGTACCACTGTACTTTAAAAATAGAGGCAGGAGATGAGGGACCCCGTGCAAAACACCCAGCCCTAACTATGCCCTGACTTTATTAAATCCAAAAAGGGCAAGCGATTTCATTTGTAACATGGTAGTCCCAACAGGTTACGAGGAAATCCAAAATCTAATCAAACTCAGCCCGTTTGAGGGCCTGCACATGCTTCCTTAGATCTCTGTAAGTAAAAGTGCTAGAGGTTTGCTTTTAAAAAAGAAAATGAAAATGAAAACTGAGCACTCAAGGAAGGAGCTTAGGATATCACCAAGAGAGCCGAACTCTGTCAGGCTATCCTCTCACAATGGCTGGGGGTGCACTGAGGTTTAACATTAAATCACTGATTCTCTACTTCCGTTTCAATCACTGCGTATCGCTCTTGCGTTCCACAGCCAGGGATGCTTTAAATGCTGCTTTTTCCGTATCCTGGGATATGTGTGTTGCTCTGACAAACACCACCCACCCAACAAATGGTTGCTGCTGGCAAAAACATCCTCCCTTTCTTCCCCACTATGCGTGCACTGAAAGCTCGGCAAGCGTAATGTTTCATGAGCAATGTCCTAGCAGCGTTGTGGTGTGTTGTTACACAAACACCACAGGCGGACGTGTTGAGGGCGGCAGAGAGAGAAGCTCTCATCTGAGGTCTGTATCATAAAAACAAGGCCCTAGGTCATGTGTGATCAAGGCAAGGTGAGGTCTGTACCCCCAAATCATTAAATAACATGTAAGGAAATCCTCTACAGTCGTACCTCAGGTTACATACGCTTCAGGTTACAGACTCCACTAACACAGAAATATTACCTCGGGTTAAGAACTTTGCTTCAGGGTGAGAACAGAAATTGCATGGTGGCGCAGCGGCAGTAGGAGGCCCCATTAGCTAAAGTGGTGCTTCAGGTTAAGAACAGTTTCAGGTTAAGAACGGACCTCCGGAGCGAATTAAGTTCTTAACCCAAGGTACCACTGTATTAGAACAGATTCCATTTGCTGTGATATCAGACAAAAGCCACAATGCGCTAGGGAATCTGTTGGACTACAACTCCCATCTTCCCTGACCATTGTTTCTCCTAGCGTAAATAAGCACTAACTTACTAGGCTGCCAAATACTTAAGTTGGCCCTAGTGCTTCTTCTTGTTAGGGTTGCCAACTTACTAGAACCATGCTTAAAAGTACATGGTGCCTTTTAACTGTGGCAGGAGTCCAGCAACACCCGCAGAGCCACGAGTTCCCCATCCCTGTGCCAGACAAATCTTTACTAAAAGCAGTCAAGCTCTATCTTGTATGGCAGGGGGCAGTCAAACCTTTTTATACCTAAAGGTAAAGGTAAAGGGACCCCCTGACCATTAGGTCCAGTCGTGGCCGACTCTGGGGTTGCGGCGCTCATCTCGCTTTATTGGCCGAGGGAGACGGCGTACAGCTTCTGGGTCATGTGGCCAGCATGACTAAGCCGCTTCTGGCGAACCAGAGCAGTGCACGGAAATGCCGTTTACCTTCCCGCCAGCGCAGTACATATTTATCTACTTGCACTTTGACATGCTTTCAAACTGCTAGGTTGGCAGGAGCAGGGACCGAGCAACGGGAGCTCACCCCGTCGCGGGGATTTGAACCGCCGACCTTCTGATCGGCAAGTCCTAGGCTCTGTGGTTTAACCCACAGCGCCGCCCGCGTCCCTTTGGATGTATGTGGTTGCTTACTAAAAACAGGAAGGCATAGAGTTGGAGGAGATCCCTGGTGACAAGAGGGACCCTCGAGGAACATTTGAGAAGCTTTTAAAAAGAAGACCTTCTCCACTCCAAGCCTCCAGAAGTGGCGGGAGCCGAGGACAGCACCTACAGATCGCCATGATGCTGCGAGTGAATGTGAGCAGCAGAAAGCCTGCAGGCAAAAGTCCCCACTTGCCAGACTTGGGCGTTTGGCTGAAGGGAAACAAGATTATATGCTTTTATACTTGGCATCAACAATCCTATCTGTTGATCCCAGTTCCTGAAACCCCCCTGCCGTTCTTAAGGCGGCTTTTTGGCTTGCAGCCTTCCCGGCTATTTTGATGTGCACCATTTGCCTGCGCCGTCTATAAAGGAACTGATTCTTGATGATTTATTCAAAGAGGCGAGGGGTGGGGGGTGGGGAAATGAACACAAAATAAAGGAGTTGTTCTGAAGTGTCACTGTGTAATAAAATGTCCTTTAGGGAGTACTAATGAGCCTAGCCACACACAGCTGGAGGCGAGTGTTAAATAAGGACAGATCTATATACAGCCAAAGGAATCTGACACAAAACAGACCTGCGCTTTCTTTCAAGCTGACACAAATGCTGCCAAGCCGCAGTTAGCAGAATCTTATAGCTGGGTCGCTAATAATATTTATTATCAGCACTTTTAAAGAGTGCAGCTCGGCTTGTAAGCCTCAGCTGCACGGAGCCTGCAATCCTATACCCACTTACCTGGGGAGGAAACCGCATTGAACCCAATGGTTCTGAACAGATACCTGTAGTTTTATACTGCTAGGGTTCTGTCCATCTAAGACTCAAATGAATTGGATAGCCAGATTCTCCACCTATCTGCATCCATAATTTTTCACCTCCCACCCCAAAAAAGTCAATTCTGCCTCAATGAAATTTTATTTTTTGCTTATCAATAGAACAGGTCTAACCATGTCTCCTCAGAATTAAGGCTATTGAATTCCATGGGTCTTACTCCCAGGGAAGAAGGGTTAGGGTTTTCCTTACTCGGTGCCCAATAGCTACCAACCTCTGGGTGTTGTTTAGAAAAAATACGTATAAACAGTAAAACACAGAACCAACTACAGATATAAAAGGAGCATTAAAAAATTATGAAGTAGAGCTTAAAACCATATCAACCAACACGACAGTTGAATGACCATCAGTGACCTAAAGCAGGGCTGGCAACTTTTTTTTTTTAATTATTTACCGCCCTTCATCAAGAGATTCTGGGGCAGTTCACAGACTAAAATACAAGATTAAAACATAAGTAAATAATTAAGCCCAAACAACAAAACCGCAACCCCCCTGGTTATCGGCCTGGTGATCGTCATCTTTTTTGGTTGTAAGTCTTTTTGGATTGCCTTGGGCAAGATAAAACAACTAACAATTTTTTTAGAAATAATAAAATAATAAAAATCTATCTCCCTGCTCCCCCCTGCCAACTTTGAGAGGTGGGCAAGGCGACCCACCTGTCAATCACCTGACATCATGGTCATGTGACTGACAGATGGGCAGTTCAGTCCCATGTCATCAAAGTTGACATGTGGAGTGGGGGGAGGGTCAGCTTTGACAGAATATTTCCAGTAGGATTGCACCCCATACCCAACCCACCAGCTCTTAAGACTGCTTTAACAGTCAGTCAAACTTCACAGGGGACTAAGTGAATTGTAGCTCTGTTAGGGGAGCAGGGGTCTCCTAATAAACCTCAGCAGCCTTAAACTACAGTTCCCAAGATGATTGCACAGGAACCACGACTGTTTGACATCTTCTAAGACAACAAGGCGCATTTACACCACAAAGAACTCATAACCCACCTTCTTTCAGCAGCCAGAGACACCATAACCAGACACTGGAGAGACCTGTCAGGAGTAAGCATGGACCAATGGTACCAAATAGTATGGGAAACAGCCCTACTAGAAAAATTAACCAATAAACTGAAACTGACACGGGGACAAACAGAAGAAGACCTTTATCGCGTACACAGCGCAACAAGACAATGACAAAAATCCATCAACAGCATACAAATCAATATGGCTAACCTGATCCGAAACACCCACCCACCCCACTCACACACGAAAACAAAGATCACCACAGCCAATCACAAACAAACAACCACACCCTAGGCCAACCCCAACCTCTCTCACCACCAAAGGAACACAAATGAACAGCACGAGCAACACTGACACCAAACCCTACATACATTAAGCAAAATAGAAACATCGCCACCCGACCCCCCCATATCCCCCCTTTTTCTTCCCCCTAATGTCTAAACAAATGAAATTGATTTGTAAAAATGTTACTTGGAAAAAATACGAGAGACATTACACATACTTCTGTAAAACGAGAAAATCTTAAATCCAAAACGAAAAAAATAAAATGGTATGCTGCTGCTTGTATGATCTATAGTGCAGACTATAGTTCACAAGATGACAGACTTCTGAGAACCCTGGTTGCATTCTCCTGTGAACCCTTTTTCTTCTTAAGGAAAGCACATGTCCTGCTGACACTGTCTCGTTCTATTCGCCCTCTACATTTCGACACAGCAATGCGGTCCCTGTAGATGCACATTTGAAATTCAGCTTGAGGATATTGGGAAACTCGGCTTCTGTGCACCAAGCCCAGAGGCTTAGCAGCTGTAACTCTGGGGCACTCGCTTTGAGCCATCTTGCTTTCAAGCACATTCACACACTGCTTTGGGCCTGATGATCGCAGAACGTCTGCCATTCCGAATACCCTGCTCTTTAAGAACAGGTGACGCCGTCCCTCTCGCATGCTTCTGCTTCCTTGATATTCCCAAACATTAAATAAAAGCACTGATGCACAGCAGATGCCTTAGGAAGTAAGCAAAAAATTAAATCCTATAAGGATTTGACAGATCTATCTGTTATGTGACCCTTTTGCATGCCTTCTCCTCATGCATCCATCCTGTTCTCTTTCTGCATTAAATTTGCAGCTTTCCCCAGGATAAAAACCAGCACGAGGCTAAGAAGGGGGGAAGATGGCAAAAAGTGAGGATGGTGGGACAGAGCCCTATTTGTCTTAACTGAGTAGAATCTACTGCACCCAAGATCTAGTCTGTTAGGTCCATCAGTCATTTCCCATCGGATACAGTCCAGTTAGTCGCTCCCACTTAAGCCCACTTTCACAAACCACGCAAATGTCCCAGGATACTGCATGCTACAGAACACCAAAAGCTCACTTCTTTAATGTGATTGAAATTTAGAACACCTGTTAGTCTGGAATAGGAGTTTTGTTGTTGTTGTTTAGTTGTTTAGTTGTGTCTGACTCTTCGTGACCCCATGGACCAGAGCACGCCAGGCCCTCCTGTCTTCCACTGCCTCCCGCAGTTTGCTCAAACTCATGCTGGTAGCTTCGAGAACACTGTCCAACCATCTCGTCCTCTGTCGTCCCCTTCTCCTTGTGCCCTCCATCTTTCCCAACATCAGGGTCTTTTCCAGGGAGTCTTCTCTTCTCACGAGGTGGCCAAAATATTGGAGTCTCAGCTTCAGGATCTGTCCTTCCAGTGAGCACCCAGGGCTGATTTCCTTCAGAATGGAGAGGTTTGATCTTCTTGCAGTCCATGGGACTCTCCAGAGTCTCCTCCAGCACCATAATTCAAAAGCATCAATTCTTCGGCGATCAGCCTTCTTTATGGTCCAGCTCTCACTTCTATACGTCACTACTGGGAAAACCATAGCTTTTACTATACGGAGTTTTGTTAGTGGAGGGCAAAGGGAAATGCAGGGCAAAGCCATTTAAAAATAAAATAAAATTGCATGCATATTCTTTCCAATCTAGATTTTACATGCAAATCAGGGACATAGGAACCACACAAGCTAATTTAGAGGTCATCCGTGGAAACGACTTAAGGCCGCAACCCAGAGAAAATGCAGAAGCACGTCTTGTGTAGCATGTTCCAGATCAGCCATCCCCAACATGGTGCCCTCCAAATACTGCTGGACCTTTAACTTCCACCATGCCTGACCATTGCTGGGGCTGAAGGGAGGTTGGGTCCAAAATGATCTGCAGAGCAGCAGGTTGGGGAATGCTGTTCTAGATTGACAAATCCGTCATTTTAGCGACGACTTTAAATAGGTCAGATTTGTCAGGCGCATCTGATGAACAAGGGCATGCAGCTTTGAACTCTTCTGCAAAACTGGAGATGTGGTAGCCGTGGCTTCTCTCAGTCATTCCCCCTTTTATCTAACTTCCAGACACACTTACAGCAGGGTGCATGTGGAGTCCTAATTGCTGCTACAAGTGGGAAAGGAAGTCAGATAAAAGGGCTGGACTTGCTCATCTGGTGCTTCATTGAGGAGTTCAAAGGTACTAACACATGTTTGCTCACTTCCAACATGGAAACCATGTGGAGCCAGTGTGTTGCAGTGGCTAGAAGGGACGCGGGTGGCGCTGTGGTCTAAACCACTGAGCCTCTTGGGCTTGCCGATCAGAAGGTTGGCGGTTCGAATCCCCACGATGAGGTGAGCTCCTGTTGCTCTGTCCCAGCTCCTGCCAACCTAGCAGTTCGAAAGCACATTAGTGCAAGTAGATAACTGCTGCGATGGGAAGGTAAACGGTGTTTCCGTGCACTCTGATTTCCATCAGGATGTTCTGTTGCGCCAGAAGCAGTTTAGTCCTGCTGGCCACATGAGCCGGAAAGCTGTCTGTGGACAAACGCCGGCTCCCTTGGCCTGAAGCGAGATGAGCGCCGCAACCCCATAGTCGCTTTTGACTGGACTTAACTGTCCAGGGGTCCTTTACCTTTACCTTAGTGGCTAGAGTGTTGGCTTAGGACCTGGGAGAACAGGTTTCAAATCCCCGCTCCGCTGTGATGTTCACTGACCAGCTGTCATCAGACTACAACTCCCACCATCCCTAGCTATCAGGGATGTTCAGTGTTCAGTGTTGTCGTCCAACAGCAGGGGGAGACCCAAGTTTCAGAAACACTGAGATAGATAGACCAATGGCCTGCCTCATTAAAATATATAATTTTTATTAATTTCAACATACCAATTATTATACGTTCCACAGAACTTCACATCTTATACAATCTTTTTGGACTTCCATCAGCACCTCTGATGATCCACCATTTTTATCATTTCTTCTGCATTTCTTAAATTCCTATTGCCTTTAATTACCTTAACTCACAATCCACCTCTTTAACCATTTTTGCAATAATTCAAAAAATTTACCTCACAAAACTTCTTGCAAACCTACAAACGTAATCTGGTCATCACAAATACTTTTCAAATAGTCCGTAAATTTACACCAGTCTTCTGTGAATCTCTGGTCCCGCAGGTTTCGAATTCTTCCGGTTAGTTTATCCAATTCTGCATAGTCCATCATTTTCATCCTCCATTCTTCTTTTGTCGGTAATTCTTCTTGCTTCCATTTTTGTGCCAATAATATTCTTGCTGCCGTCATTGCATATAAAAACAACTTACAATCCTTTCTGTTTATATCATCTCCTACAATGCCAAGTAAAAATGCTTCTGGTTTCTTAATAAATGTATATTTTAACATTTTTTTTATCTCATTATATATCATCTCCCAGAAGTTTTTCACCTTTTTACATTCCCACCACATAAGATAAAATGTTCCCTCTTTTTCTTTGCATTTCCAACATTTATTGCTAACTTTATACATTTTAGCTAATTTAACGGGTGTAATATACCATCTATACATCATTTTCACCACACTTTCCTTTAAGGCATTGCATGCAGTAAATTTTAAACCTTCATTCCATAGTTTTCCCCAATCATTCAACTGTATATTATACCCTATATCTTGGGCCCAATGAATCATTACCGATTTCTGCCTCATTAAAGTAAGGCAGCTTCCTGCATCCTTACGTCTCCCTTCACAGCTCTGCTCAACCTGTCCGGTGCAACCAGAGACCTTCGCCCACTGCGCCATTCTGAAGCTGTCCAAGAATTTCCATGCTATAGTCCTGTTATGTACTGAGTTGAATAGGATCCAAAATGCAGCAGTCTGATTGGTCCTAGAACAATAGAATTCAGAAAGCAGCAGTCTGATTGGTCCTAGAACAATAGAATTCAGAAAGCAGCAGTCTGATTGGTCCTACAACAATAGGATTCAGAATGCAGCAGTCTGATTGGTCCTACAACAATAGGATTCAGAATGCAGCAGTCTGATTGGTCCTAGAACAATGCAGCAGTATGATTGGTCCGCAGGAGCCACCCAGTCCAGCTCCAGATGGAAGTAAATCCACAACCTGATTGGCCTACAGGAGAATCCTGGAATTAGCCAATCACGTGTGGCCCATTGTGCAAATAATGTATATAAAGCAGATATTTTGGGGGAACTTCCATTCCTCACTACTATGAGCTGAATAAAGAGCATGAAATCCACACTCGACTCTGAGTATATTTCAACTCCCCCCCCCCCCCATTTTCTTTCCATGACAGTCCTTGTTAGCCTCAGTGGCTGTACTCCTAGCAAACCTCCCTGGAAGTTATCCTTGTCAGCTCTTTCATGTATGAAAACGTCTTTGTAGACCCTGCTGCAAATCTATATAGAGCGAGCCTCTGTTTTGTGACATTTCACCAGCTGGGAGAAATAGAAAAGCGGGTGGGAAGCTTGGTGCTGCTTCTAAGCCAAGCCAAGCTAAGCATAGCCCGGATAACCTTCGCCTGCAGTTACCCTCTTGTGACACCACGAGACAAAACCGACTCCGTTTGTTGGGGGTTTTGTGGCTGGCAAATGTAGGCAATGTGCAACTCATGTGATTCTCACAGAGATGAAGTGAATATGATGAGTGTGCAGAATCTGAGAGTGTTGCTGCCATTTGAATCCCAATGGGAAGGCAATAAGAATAAGAAGAAGTTATTGCTTATATGCTAGGGACATGGGTGGCGCTGTGGGTTAAACCACAGAGCCTAGGGCTTGCCGATTGGAAGGTCGGCGGTTCAAATGCCCTCAACGGGGCGAGCTCCCGTTGCTCGGTCCCTGCTCCTGCCAACCTAGCAGTTCAAAAGCACATCAAAGTGCAAGTAGATAAATAGGTACCGCTCCGTCGGGGAAGGTAAATGGCATTTCCATGTGCTGCTCTGGTTTGCCAGAAGTGGCTTAGTCATGCTGGCCACATGGCCCGGAAGCTGAACGCTGGCAACCTTGGCCAATAAAGCGAGGTGAGCGCCGCAACCCCAGAGTTGTCCGTGACTGGACCTAATGGTCAGGGGTCCCTTTACCTTTACCTTAACTTATATGCTGCTCATCTGACTGGATTGACCCAGCCACTCAGGGCTGCTTGCAGCAAATGAAAACCTCAAATACAGTAAAACATCAAACATTAACAACTTCTCTATATTTCTGCTTATTATTATGTCTTACGAGTTGACAGCTGGGACCTCCAACAGAACATAGCAGTGTGAAATACCGCTGATCAGAATACTTCATTCCATTGCTCTTCCCTCCCAGTATTTTTTTGCTCTTCCACCTTCCTTTCTCTCCTCGGTCAGCCAGCCACCATCCCACAACCTCTGGGCACACTAGTCCTCATTGAGATAATTATGAGCAGGAGCAGCTTCTACTGAATAAAAGGCAAGGATAGAAGAATAGAATTTTGGAGCTCAAGGGGACCGTGAAGGTCATTTAGAGCAACCCTTTTCTCAGAGCAAGGATCTTGCAATTATAGCACCCCAAACAAATAATAATAATAATAATAATAATAATAATAATAATAATAATAATTTACAGTGGTGCCCCGCAAGACGAATACCTCGCAAGACGGAAAACTCGCTAGACGAAAGAGTTTTCCGTTTTGGAGGTGCTTCGCAAAACGAATTTCCTATGGGCTTGCTTCGCAAGACGACAATGTCTTGCGAGTTCCTGCTGGTTTTTTCCCCTTTCCCCCTTTTTCTAAGCCGCTAAGCCACTTATCAGCTGATCCGATCAGCAGATAAGCCGCTAAAAGCCGCTAATAGCGCTAATCCGCTAATCCGTCAATGGGCTTGCTTCGCAAGATGAAAAAACAGCTAGACGAAGAGTGTGCTGGTCCCGGGGGGGAAAGGTACTAATACCGTAGCCGAAGTTCAGTCCAGAGTCACTAGCAGGGTAGACGATCACTAGATGAGACGCGAGGTCCGAAATAGGGAGCTGGGCGGGGGAACAGGAACGCTGGTAGGGCAGAAGCAGGGAGCCAGGCGGGGAACAGGAACACTGGTGGGTCAGCAGCGGGCAGCCGGGCGAGGAACAGGAACACCGGAGAGTCAGAAGCAGGAAGCCGGGCGAGGAACAGGCACACCGGGAGTGCAGATCTAGGTCTGGGTAAAAGCAGGTACTCCACAACGACGTTGCTCCCGCAACCTGGGACCGGGCTGCCTGACCTTTATCTTCTTCTAAGGCCAGGGGCGGCCCCGGCCCCCAGAAGCCCCGCCTCTCCTGGCCTTAAGGCGAGCACTCCTCCTGGGAGAGACCAGTTCCCTTCGCCTCTCTGCCCTAAGCCTCTGCAGTTCAGGAGAGGCCGAAGGGTTACTGGGCCCCGGGGAAGGCTCACCTGTAGACACTGAGTCCTCCAGCACCTCTGGGGCCAGAATGGTTTCACCTGGTGCCTGCCCCTGAGGATCTGGCACAGGTGCAGGCTCCTCAGCATCTAGGCCTTGCACCAGTTCAGCCGGCCCTGGAGGCGGGGACTCCTGTGCCGGCTGGGATTCCTCCGGTTCACTCTCAGACTCGGAATCCCAGGCCATCACAAAGAGAATCACAGAACGGATTCTTTTCGTCTTGCGAGGCACCATTGTATATCCTGCCCTCCCTAGCCGAAGCCGGGCTCAGAGCAGCTAACAACAATAAAAGTAGCACAGTTTACATAAAATCACAATCAATTAATTGAAATGCATTCTAAAATCAATTCAAAATCAAATTAATGGCAACCATTGGGCTAGAGTTCTGTGAGGATTACCGAAGGAGGGGGTCAGACTATGCCTTGACCAAAGGCCTGGTGGAACAGCTCCGTCTTGCTGGCCCTGCAGAAAGATGTCAAGTCCCGCAGGGCCCTCATCTCTTGTGACAGAGCGTTCCACCAGATCGGGGCCACGGCCAAAAAAGCCCTGGCTCTGTCCAACTTGAATACCCCCAGCTAAGGAGAGCCATCAGTTCTGGAGGGCAGTCAGTTCCATTGCTGAACAGCTTACCTAAGATTTTCCTTCAAATATTTAGCCAAAAATCCGGTTCCCTGAAATTGCTAACCGTTTGTTCCAGTCCTGTCTTCTGGAGCAACAAGTAGCAGGTTGTCTCTGTCTTCTACAGTAGGGATGAGCAGAAGGCAGGCAGGAGTCTCTGGGTGTTTGGCAAAGCCAGCTTGCTGAAAAGGAAGGCTTGGGGGAAAACCAGGAGTGGATTTCTTGTCTGGAAGGACTTTTGAGCTTGGTTCCTTCAGAAGTACTGTTTCTGGGGGACAGGAGGCGGGCAGGTGTGGAGGATTCCCTGATCCTGAATGGGGTAACTGTGCCCCTGAAGGACCAGGTGCGCAGCCTGGGAGTCATTCTGGACTCGCAGCTGTCCATGGAGGCACAGGTTAAATCTGTGTCCAGGGCAGCTGTGTACCAGCTCCATCTGGTACGCAGGCTGAGACCCTATCTGCCTGCAGACTGCCTCGCCAGAGTGGTGCATGCTCTGATTATCTCCCGCTTGGACTACTGCAATGCGCTCTACGTGGGGCTACCTTTGAAGGTGACGCGGAAACTACAACTAATCCAGAATGCAGCAGCCAGACTGGTGACTGGGAGCGGCCGCCGAGACCATATAACACCGGTCTTGAAAGACCTACATTGGCTCCCAGTACGTTTCCGAGCACAATTCAAAGTGTTGGTGCTGACCTTTAAAGCCCTAAATGGCCTCGGTCCAGTATACCTGAAGGAGCGTCTCCACCTCCATCGCTCTACCCGGACACTGAGGTCCAGCATCGAGGGCCTTCTGGCGGTTCCCTCACTGCGAGAAGCCAAGTTACAGGGAACCAGGCAGAGGGCCTTCTCGGTAGCGGCCCCCGCCCTGTGGAACGCCCTCCCACCAGATGTCAAAGAGAACAACAACTACCAGACTTTTAGAAGACATCTGAAGGCAGCCCTGTTTAGGGAAGCTTTTAATGTTTGATGTATCACAGTATTTTAATATTCTTTTGGAAGCCGCCCAGAGTGGCTGGGGAAACCCAGCCAGATGGGCGGGGTATAAATAATAAATTATTATTATTATTATTATTATTATTATTATTATTATTATTATGCTGATCACAATTTCCTGGGTTGTAAGTGTGCTCGGAGGCACGCTGTCCCTTAACTTCTTAGCATATGTTCACCCAGCAGAACTGGCATTTTGCACCTGACCCTGCCTGGTGGAGCAGATCCCATGAAGTTGAACTCTGTTCTACAGGACAGCCCTTTGGGTACTTGGAACACACTTTTCAGAAGCTAAGAAGCAGGTAAGCACCAGTATAGCTGCGTGAAAATGAAACACAAGGGAGGCAGGCAGTGGAAGGGAAAATAAATATGGGAAGGAAAGAAGAATATTCTAATATTCTAGACAAGGAGATAACAGATCTAGGGATTTTGCGGCATTACAGTTCTTGGTTGCAGACATGTTTAGCAACCCTTCCTAAAGATTTGGTCATATTAGCCAAAAATTGGAAATCGCAAGAAATACCAACAATAGAAGAATGGCAGATGAAGATGTTGGACTTTTTGGAGCTGGCCGACCTGCCTGGAAGAATCCGCGACCAGAAAGAAGAGGAGACCCAAGAGGATTGGAAGAAATTCAAAGAATATTTAGCAAAATATTGTAATATAAGATAAACAGAAAACCCTTGGAAGTAACAAATAGGCTTAGGGGTAGAATAAGGATATGTGGTAGTAAATATGAAGGATTAGAATATTAATAAAGGAGAAGAGGTTAGTAAATGAAAGGAGTTAATATTATTAGAAATATGAATTTGGAGAACTGTTATACAGGTGGTATAATGAAATTCAGTTAGACAGGATTTGAGGAAGTCAGTTATCAATGTTATGACAATTAGATATTTGAAGAAATAATTCTTCTTTTTTCTTTTTGTGTGTGTTTAGTTTATTGTAGGGTAACGTGTTTTTCTTTGTTGTGTCATTTTTGTGATAAATGTGGAAAATCAATAAAAAAAATTGGGGGGGAAAAAAGATTTGTTCATAAGAGGAGAAGACCAGCCCAAGACATTTAGGCACCTGAGGCAAATCATAAAATGGCCCCCATCTCCCTGCTTGGGAAGAAGGGGTGAGTGAAGATCTTAATCAGGAATGGGGAGGGGGAATAAATACCTTCATTGGAATCTGTTGCCCTTGTGGATCCTGCCACCTGAAGCAGTTACCTCATGTTGTCTCATGGGTGGGCCGGCTCTGGACCTAGAAATAAAGCTGTAATGTTGGAACTGGCCTGAGTGACTTTGCTCTTATTCTGAATTCAAACAATTGAAGTAGAAAATGGAATACAGACTTGTGGCATTTTTTAGCGGGAGGTGGGTGGGGTGGTGATCGGTAGCATCTTTGGAAAACCTCATCACATCCTGGCTGTTTTTGAGAAAGGGTATTTACGGCTGCCTGAAATGGGTGCAACATGCCGCAGATTCCAGCAGAGTCAAGAGTTCAAGCTTCTGATCTCCACCTGAGCTGGAAACAAAACACGTAGGAACTTTCAACAGCAAAGCCCACCAGCCTTTCACCTGTGCATCCGCAGCATCTTTTCAGCCCCGTGTCAAGCCGAGATTGCTCTAGGTTTACTGTATTTAGAGCCAGTGTGGTGTAGTGGTTAAGAGCGGTAGACTCGTAATCTGGGGAACCGGGTTTGCGTCTCCGCTCCTCCACATGCAGCTGCTGGGTGACCTTGGGCCAGTCACACTTCTCTGAAGTCTCTCAGCCCCACTCACCTCACAGAGTGTTTGTTGTGGGGGAGGAAGGGAAAGGAGAATGTGAGCCGCTTTGAGACTCCTTCAGGTAGTGATAAAGCGGGATATCAAATCCAAACTCCTCCTCCCCCCTCCTCCTCTCCTCCTCCTCCTCCTCCTCCTCCTCCTTCTTCTTCTTCTGCATTGCCCATTGCCCTGAAACAGAGTATGCTTCAGAGCAGTGGCGTAGTGTGGGTTGTCAGCACCCGGGGCAAGGCAAGTAATTTGCGCCCCCTAACCCATGGATTTGCGCCCCCTAACCAGTGGATTTGTGTCCCCTAACCCTAACCCCCAGATGTTGCGCCCGGTGCGGCCGGCCCCCCCTGCCCCCCCACGCTACGCCACTGCTTCAGAGTCTTACAACACCAAAGTGACCCTTTCCACTTTAATAATGTCTATCCCAAACACAAGGGAGCAAGCAAACAGGCAATGGTGACAGTGGCAACAAGGGGGCCTGCTAAAGGCGAGAGACCAATTGAGGAGATCTTTCACAAGCCTCAAAATCTGGAGACACTACCTGAGTCCCTGTACTGTGTACTTTGGCTCACACAAATGGTTTGTCCCAGGTTTTAGGGCATAGGTTTTGACCTTTCTGAGCCCTTGTATGATTTCATAGAATCATAGTGGCACTCCTGTGAAGACAAATTCATAGAATCATAGAGTTGTAGAGTTGGAAGGGACCCCAAGGGTCATCTAGTCCAACCCCCTGCAATGAAGGAATCTCAGCTAAAGCCTCTGTGACAGATAATATCCCGAGGGAGACCATTCCACAGTCCAAAAGCTCTTAACTATCCAAAAGATCTTCCTGATGTTTAGTCAGAATTTCCTTCCTTGTAACTTGAATTCGGGATGTGGGTGGCACTGTGGGTTAAACCACAGAGCCTAGAACTTGCCGATAAGAAGGTCGGCGGTTTGAATCCCCGCAATGGGGTGAGCTCCCGTTGCTCAGTCCCAGCTCCTGCCAACCTAGCAGTTCGAAAGCATGTCCAAGTGCAAGTAGATAAATAGGTACCACTCCAGCAGGGAAGGTAAACGGCGTTTCCGTGCACAGCTCTGGTTCGCCAGAAGCGGCTTAGTCATGCTGGCCACATGACCCGGAAGCTGTACACCGGCTCCCTTGGCCAATAAAGCAAGATGAGCGCCGCAACCCCAGAGTCGGCCACGACTGGACCTAATGGTCAGGGGTCCCTTTACCTTTACCTTTTAACTTGAAGTCATTGCCTCGAGTCCTACCCTCAAGAGCAGCAGAAAACAAGCTTGCTCTGTGGGATGTAAACACAGGAGCAGTCAATGACAACATTCCTAGAGTGTACATGTTAGAACATGGGGAGGGATGTCTGTCCAGCAAACAGGTAAACTTCCTGGGGATGGACTTCCTCCGCATGTGACCAGAGGTGGGTGTGGCCTCACCTGTGCAGGTAAATGATAAAAGCACAGGGCAGGCAGCCATCTCTCTCTCTCTGCCATTTTCCTTCGATGAGGAAAGATCTAAAGATGCTCTCTTGGCTCCCAACCAAGAGAGGAGATAAGGACTATCTTGCTACAAGATGGATTCTGAATGTATGTAACCTTTTTAAGCTGTCTGCCTTCTGGGATCATATTGTGAACAGAACGTGAGTAAACTCTTTTATACTTTTATAAAGACTGTGTCGTGTCTTGTATTTTAAGAGGGAACAAAGGGGAAATTACCAGAGTAATTATTATAGAGGTTCTAGCGAACCTGTGCACATGTTACCGTTGCAAACTTAAAGGGGAATGTCTATAAACTCTGCTGATATTTTGGGAACTTGTTAGCACAAGTTGGATAAGGATATAATTAGTCAATATATCCTCTCCTGCACCCCAGAACATTCCCACATGCTCCACATTCCACGTGACAGCCCTTTATTTATTTGAAGATGGCTATCCTATCTGTTCTCAGTCTCCTCTTTTTTTCCAGGCTAAACATACCCAGTTCCTTCAGACTTTCCACCTAAGGCCTATTGTAAGCTGCCCTCAGTCCTATGGGTAACACGTCCCTGCTTAGATTGCCAGGGAGTGATGCTGTGAGTACGCTGTGATAAAATAACAGAGGGAAGAAAATGTTTGCTTTTCCTACAGCTGAAGCTTTCTATTTTGCACAGCAACCCTCTTCCTTCCCCGAATTACTGACAGTGGAACCCTGTACATATTGACTCAGAAAGAAGCCACATTGAGTTCAATGGAAATTAATTCCAGGTAAGCACATCTAGGATGTCTGAAGCCTAAATGGAATTGCAAAGGAACTGCTGCAGAACAGAGATGACTTTGCTGCCTTTCACAGACAGGGGTGAGTGTTTCAGGTCCACCCCCTCCTCCGCTGTTTTCCCTGCATTCCTTATAGATGAAAGGCGCTATCTGGTAAATTATTTAATACTTTTATAAAAATTAATAGACCTTGCTTCATAGATCTGAATTATTATTTCAATAAGCCCCAGCACGAAAGAGAGAGAGAGAGAAAGATCCTGCCCTTGCAAATTCATTTCAACTTTTGGTTTGCGACGTTCACCGCCTGAAAGCTCCAGCTTAGATGTCTGGAATGAACTCAAGTAGGGTTGAAGTTTGGGCCGGTTGCATAATTTATTTATTTCTTTAGATTAGGGTGAGGTTACCAGATTTTTTTTTCAAAGAATCCGGGGACGCTTTTCTTTTTTTTTTTTGAAAAGAGAAAAAAAAAGCTATTTTAAAAAGTTTTTTTTTAAAAAAATAAAGAATAGCTTCTATTCTGTGGTCTCCTGTGTCACGCAGCCTTCCTTTGGGCTCTGGCCTGCTCTCTTGGATCACTAGCCACCATGGAGTAGGCTCAGGTCAGGCCTGGGCTCAGCCACGTGTCCTTGCCCTCCCGGTGTTCTCCTACCTCTCTTCCTCAGCGGCGGCAGTGGCGCGGCAAGGTCGTGGCTCCCCTCTTTTTTCTCCTTCCCCTTTCTCTCTCTTTCTTCTCCTCCTCCTCTCCTCCTTCTCTCTGCATTGGCTCCTGGGTTTTCCTGGCCCCGGAGCACCATTGGGCAGTTGGCCAAGTGGCCACGCACTCTCACTCCCGGCTCGATTTGGGTTACGGGGCGGGGGTCAGCGGTTCCCCCAGTTGACGTTCTGGGAGTCCCCGGTTCCCCCTCGGCGGCGGCGGTGGCAGTCTCAGCAGCCCAGAGCCATCCTGGTAGCGCAGTTGGCTCTGGCTGGCTTCAGGAGCTGCTCGCTGCCATGGCGCCCGCCATTTTGCCTCGCCAGAAGTCCCCATATGATGTGTTTTGTAGCATTGAACCAACCACACAACATTCATTCCCTACTAATAAATCTACAACACTTAAAATATAAATCCGGGGACATTAAATGAAATCCGGGGACATTCTGGGGATGGATTTTGTCCAGGGACAGATTTGTAAATCCGGGGACTGTCCCCAGGAAACGGGGACGCCTGGTAACCATAGATTAGGAGGTCGGGTGGGTGGGGAGTCGAGATTGGCAGGCCCTGAAAAGCTTTGTAAGGTTCCGTATCCCTCATAATTCATATGGTGATTCAATACAATTTGATGCAATTGCTAAGTGACCCCCACCCACGCAGAAGTCATCATTTCTTGCAGATTGTAAAAGGCTCCAGTCACAGTTTCTGATCCATGCACAGGCAGGAGATATTTGACTAACCAACTCTCATTTATCTCTCTGTTCACATGTAATTGGATTCTGGGCAGCTTGCATTCCGCAGTGATACAAGATGGGGAGGGTTTTTTCCTTCAAAGAACCCCCCTCACACATTTAATGGATATGTGAGAGGACAACATGAGAATGAGCCCGATAGTCATGCGCCTTGCAAACTAACATGCCTGGTGGCCTTGTCCCTAGCAGCTATGCCTTCGGGGTTAGTGAGGAGAAATTAGCCCCTGAACCCCAGTTGTAGGCCTTGTCCAATCAAGGTTCCTCCAAAAGGGATGTGGGTAGTGCTGTGGTCTAAACCACTGAGCCTCTTGGGCTTGCTGATCAGAAGGTCGGCGGTTCGAATCCCTGCGATGATGGTGTGAGCTCCTGTTGCTCTGCCCCAGCTACTGCCAACCTAGCAGTTCAAAAGCAAGTAGAAGTTCAAGTAGATAAATAGGTACTACTGTGGCGGGAAGGTAAACACCGTTTCCATGCACTCTGTCACAATGTTCCATTGCATCAGAAGTGGTTTAGTCATGCTGGCCACATGACCCGGAAAGCTGTCTGTGGACAAACACCGGCTCCCTCGGCCTGAAAGTAAGATGAGTTTTGCCACCCTATAGTTGCCTTTGACTGGACTTAATCATCCAAGGGTCCTTTACCTTACCTTTTTACCTCCTCCAAAGGTGGAGGAGACTCTATAGGTGTGCAGCTGTATTGTGATGGCCTGGGAATCCGAATCAGAGGATGAACCAGAGGAATCCCAGCCTGCACAGGAGTCCCCACCTCCAGGGCCGGCTGAACTGGGGCAGGGCCTTGATTCTGAGGTGCCTACACCTGTGCTGGATCCTCAGGAGCAGGCACCAGGTGAATCCATTCTGGCTCCAGAGGTGGTTGAGGACTCAGTGCCTACAGGTGAGTCTCCCCCTGGGCCCAGTAACCCTTCAGCCTCTCCTGAACTGCAGAGGCTCAGGGCAGAGAGGCAAAGGGAACTGGTTTCTCCCAGGAGGAGTGCTCGCCTTAAGGCCAGGAGAGGCAGGTCTCCTGGGGGCCGGGACCGCCCCTGGCCTCAGAGAAGATAAAGGCCAGTCAGTCCGGTCCCAGGTTGTGGAAGCAACGTCGTCGTTGAGTACCTGCTCCTACCCGGACCCAGACCTGACCTTCCAGTGTTCCTGTCCCTGCCCAGCTTCCTGCTTCTGACCTTCCAGCGTTCCTGTCCCCGCCCGGCTTCCTGCTTCTGACCTTCCAGCGTTCCTGTTCCCGCCCAGCCTCCTGCTTCGGACCTTGCCTCGCTCCGTGTGAACTGTTTCCAGGCTAGTGACTCAGGACTGGACTTTGACTACGACAACGGTAACCTTCCCCCCCGGGACTAGCACATGTATGTGCACAGAGCCCCTTTCTCACTCACATCAAATGTCCTGTTGCTGGGGACACGGTCAGCAGGGCATGATCCTGCACCCTCTCAGGCATTAGAGAGTGGGCATGCAAGGTGAAGAAGGAATTAAATAGGGCAGGGGGAGGTTGGTTTAAGAAGCCTGACTGGGTGGGCGAGCCCCTGTGCCTCCCTGTAACCCCTCCCCTAGGAGAAACCACACGAGGCTTTTCTAAAAGGGTGTGGGAGTGTGTCTGACAAATCCCGTTTCGTTCTCGAGAAGCTCTGTGCACAGGTGACATGAAAGCAGGCCCAGAGGCATGTTCCTGTCCGCATCACACCGCTCATCTGGGCCACGTGGAACTGGCTGGATACATATTTTAACGCCAATGGGAATGTATATCCTCATTAGGGGCTACCGGTTGTGACAAGTTAATACCCTCTGCTGCAGCTGAATTGGACCGATGTGCTGCCAGCTTGAAGCTACTAAGCACCTCCTCACAGACGTATAATCTGATGCATCTTTCGCAAAGGCAAGTTCCCAGTCCTTTGAGGATTCTGCCTATGTGCAAAATTATGCTCACGAGTCGTGCTCTCGGGGGAGGCATTCGCTGTGGTAATGTGCGATTTCCTCGCAAAATGGCAGTTTTGAGAGCTTGACTCAGTCTGGGGCCCCCCACATGTGTTTCTGGGTTTTTTTTGTTTTTTTTAATGATTCTTTGTTCCAGGCAAATTGTTCCGTTCTCCTGCCGGCTGGTTTAATGTCCTGAAGTTGCTGTTTACAAAAAGCAAATGTTTCACTGTTAGCTAATCCAGCTTGTTTGCAGAAGCCCTTAAGGCTAATTTTAATTGCCAGTAAACGATTCTTAACTATATAAATTAGAGCAAGTCAAGGCTGAGAGCATTTTTGATATTTTGCACCATAACAAGGAGTTAGGAAACGAATTAGCCTCAAATTGAAAGGGGGAAAGTTTCAGTCTGAATTTGGGCAAATTTGAGACATCATCAAGTAAAGATAATCACTCTGCAGAATAACAATGAGGATCTAGTTTATCGCGTTTGCACGGGGAATTTTTAATATGCCATTAGCAGATCTGACTGCCTTGAATTTCAGAAGACAACTCAATAAGAAAGTTAATGAAGAAAAGGGAAATCAGCCAGACTTAAGTGCCTTTCGACAATGGTTGCTAAAAGGAGTTAAAAAGTTGTTTCAAGAACGTGGGATTCCCAGGCCTTCTTTAAAACATGGGTGGAGAATCTGTGGTCTTTGAGATATTGTGGGACTACAGCTTCCAGCTGCTTTGCACAGCATGGCCAATGGTCAAGGATAATGGGAACTGTATTCCATTGACATCTAGAGGGCCCAGGTTCCCCTCTCTTAAAAACTCTGAGGCAGAAGAAGAAGAAGACGAAACTGTCAGGGACCAGGAGCAGGTGATGAAGTGGAAGTCTTCAAAACAGAAGGGGTAGATCTGTCAGGGCCCACACCAGAAGCACTGAAACCTATTGGGCCTGCAGGGCCAATGTCTCCGCAGCTGGAGAATGTGGCATCTTCAGAATTGAAGGACTCCTTGGATGACTCAGTGCCATCAGAAACTATCCTGCTCCAATGTAGTAAGAGACTAATTGAGAGGGCTGGGCTCAGTGGTGTCTAGAGTCCACTGGGATTGGTAGGGTGTAAACTAGAAGGCCAATAATAGGTGACGCCAGAGATAATGACGGGTGCAACCATAGCCAATGACAGGCAAAGCAAAGTCTAGCTTTGTCCCCGTTGTCCTCTTTGCTGAGTTCTGCAAGGGGAACAGCTGGACCAGTCTTTCTCAACCTCAGGTCCCCAGGTGTCCTTGGACTATGACTCCCATCATCTCTGACTGCTAGTCCTGCTATCTGGAGGTGTTGGGGTGGCTGCAGTCCGACAACATTTGGGGACCCAAGGCTGAGAAAGGCTGGCCTAGAGGAAGTAAGAGGAAGCTGACAGCCAGGACAACCCCCTGGACTGGTTGTAGGTAAGAACATTTGGTGAGGGTTAGCTGAGCTTGGCAGGACAGTGCCCCACTTGTCCTAATGAACTGGGCACCTTAAAGCAAACCAGCACCTTCCAGTACAGGCAGGTTCAGAATTAGGAAGTAGATGCTCTACTGTATAGGGCTAAGGCTCAGTTTGTTCGTTGCTGAAGCACCATAGAAGAAGTGTATACAGAGCACATCCTGACCCCTTTCTCTGTGTAGCCGTGCCTTACCTTACTCTACTTGGTATCTAGCCTGAGTTCTGCCTCACCTCAGCACAGAGCACACCAAAGGCCATGATTCTTCTCCCACTCCACTGACCCCATTACTCTACCTCAGCTCATGTCTGAGGATTCTGGTTTTGCTTCACAGTAGGCTGGACTACACCTTCTTCCAAGTATCTTTGAACTGTTAAATGGACAGGTAGCATCTCTAGGTGTCACCACTTAGCAACCTACAAGGAGGTCTGCAGCTGCTCGGATTTGTACTGGGAGCTGTCTTAAACCAAAGTACCTTAGAGCTGCCAAAGTACCTCAGACATTACACTTCCCCCCTAAAACGAGGTAATATTCATGTTGGGAAAATGTATTTTATGGCAAAGCACAATGAACGGCGTGAGTCTATTTCATGGCCCAAGAACCCAGACTGAGCAGCTGCTATAAGGTAAACTCATATCCTACTCTGCACATTTTGGCAAGCACAGGAAATCTCCATGTAGGAAAACCGTAATGGGCGAAAAGCTTTTTAAGCAGGATATTAATCATCCTTCTGGTGTGGCTATTCATTTGGAGCAGTTGTGTACATCGCTGCGTTTAAGTTCCACGCATACTTGGTTGCTCCCTCCTTTCAGGAGATTGCCAATCAATCATGTTGCAGAATCTGTGGCCATATGTGCCTGTCAGTTGCAGAAGTTACAGCACATCTGAGTGATGGAACGGTAAAAGTCCTTCCTGGTGCCTCTCTGCTTGCTTTGCTTCTCTTGGGTTGCTCTTGGTTGCTTTTGGAAATGAGATCAGCACTGGTCCCAACCGTCCAGTCCCAGCAGCTTGGAAAGTGGTGTGTGTGTGTGTGTGTGTGTGTGTGTGTGTGTGTGTTGGGAAGCTGATCTCAGACAACTGAGGAGGTGGAAGTCAAGGACAGCTTGTAAGTAGTTTACTTCATGGGAAAGATGTTCTCCTAGAGACAGTTATCATGAAGAGAGATGGGGATGGATCTGCAGTACCACGGACAGCTCCCCACAGCAGATCAATGAGCCAGACAGAGCCCTTATATTCAGACTGGTCTTCTTCCCTGCCTCAGACTCCACCTCCTCAATGAGAAGTTGGAACTTTTAGGGGGGTGAAATCCCCAAAAAGAATGTTACTTATTTTCTGTATGCCACAACAGCTGCGAGAATATTGTTAGCGAAGAATTGGAAGAAACAAGATTTACCAACTATCGAAGAATGGCAGATGAAGATGGTGGACTATATGGAACTTATATTTAAATCTTAAAATATTTAAATCTTAGAATAGCTTTGGAAGTGGATATAGGCTGTAGGGTTAGAAGTAGAAGATAGGGTATTTTAAAATAGTATTATTTGTAAGTGATAAAATGTGAAGTTATTTTAAGTGTGATTAAAAAAAAAAGATGGTTAGAAATTATGATATATGTAAACTGCTAAAGATGAAGTAAAACGAAAATCAGATAGGTGGGACTTGGGGAAGACCACTTAACAATGTTTAGAAATATAAGGATAGGACAAGAATTTATTTGTATTGTTTGTTTTTTTCTGTTTGTGTTTTTTATTTGTGTTATAAAATGAATAAATTTTTTTGAAGAAAAAAAAAAGAGAGACGTTGGAACTTTTAAAGGGATAGTGTACCAGAATAGACACTCACACTTCACTTTTATCTGGTGCCTTCCTGATGGGGCTGCTGGAAACCTTAAGAATCTAAGCCAGTGTTTCCCAAACTTAGGTCTACAGCTGTTTTTGGACTACAACTCAAATCATCCCTAGCTACCAGGACCAGTGGTCAGCGATGATGCAAGATGTAATCTGAAAACAGCTGGAGACCCAAGTTTGGGAAACTCTGATCTAAGCCAAGCTATATACAATTGATGTCACATAACATGCCATGTTTGGGGCAGGTGGGTATGGTTTGGAGAAACCAGACTTGTGGGCCAAATTAGGACTCGTGCCAGACCTAATTAGGCCTGTGGAGTGGAGGTTCCCCACTGCTGTTCCAGAGAAGAGGTGGGGGAGCCATTTTTCAGGCTGCGGGCACCCACTTGCCAGTAGTGGACAAAGGAAAAGGTAAAGGACTCTGTGGCGATCACACAGGGTCCCCAGACGTTTCACCGTCTATTGATCCCTGTGCCACCACTTTATTTCTCGCTGCCACCACCCAGGCCCTACCTGGTAAAATACTGAGTCCAGTCAGGGTTAAATTGGAACATAAACTTCTGCTTATTTGTTGCAGTTTAACAAGCGTGTGGTTTCATAAACGGTATCGGTCAGTTATAATCATGGGGTGTCCAACCAAACCTATAACTTCTGCTACCTGCTCTCACTCACTAAACCACCTCTCAGATATTTACTTGTCTTCCTAGTTCCTAACTGTTCCTGACTCAGCTTCAGTGGCGTAGCGTGGGGGGTACAGGGTGGGCCGGCCGCACCGGGCGCAACATCTGGGGGTTAGGGTTAGGGGGCGCAAATCCACAGGTTAGGGGGCGCAAATTACTTGCCTTGCCCTGGGTGCTGACAACCCACGCTACGCCACTGCTCAGCTTATTTCACTACACTTACTCAACCTACCCACAGACTCTCTCCCAATTCACTCCCACTCCAACCAACCTCCCAACGAACTCCTTCCTCCCTTTGCTCCTCCCAGAGCTGGTTTTATAGTCCCTCTGACTCCACCCCCCCGGTTCTGATTGGGTAACCTGTTTAACTATTTCACCTCCAACACTCTCATATGTTAACGTCACATACCCCTGACAGTTAAGTCCAGTTGCAAACGACTCTGGGGTTGCGGTGCTCATCTCGCTTTATTGGCTGGAGCAGTCCCTATTTATCTACTTGCACTTTGTGCTTTCGAACTGCTAGGTTGGCAGAAGCAGGGACCGAGCAACGGGAGCTCACCCCGTTGCAGGGATTCAAACTGCTGACCTTCTGATCGGCAAGCCCAAGAGGCTCAGTGGTTTAGACCACAGCGCCACCCGCGTCCCAGTAGTGGACAAGGCCAGAGGCAATAAAGGGTGAAGCAATAAATACACATACACATCTCTCTTTATTCTCTATCCAGTAACCAAGAAGCATGATCAGAGTTCAAGGACAAATTCCAGCCAGGCAGAAACAGGAGGTGTGAAGTATCAGTGAGGGGTGTGGCCTGGGGCAAATTCCAAGGGCTAACTAGAGACCCCTGGAGGGCCACATTTGGTCCCTGGGCTTGAGGTTTGCATGAAGCTTTGCACCACAAATGGCTATAGAACAAGTGCTGTTTATAAAATAGGATTGATGGGAGCCCCAGAAGGAAGGCTGATGGGACCATCATCTCACTGAAATGGTTGATGAGCTTTCCTCATCCGAGTCCCAGAGCCTCTCCTGACTATCGGGCTACCAGTTACTTGTGGATTAATTCTAGTGTCTTGACTGAGCTATTGTGGAGGTAAAGACACATGCTCCACATTGCAAGTCAATATTGCCTGGACTTCTGGCGAGGCTCTTGGAGAATTCCCACCAGCTCCTTATCTGACTCCCTGAGCAAATGCTTGAAAAATCCAACTCACTTCTAGCTGTCTAAAGACACACCTTTTTTAAAAAAGCATCACTGAATTGAGCCATTACTATTTTGATTTCTGTGGGGATAGCAATTATACCCCTGGCTCTGGACTTCATGCTGGTTGCCCACTGTAGAAGCAGCAGCTTATACAGTACAGTGGTGCCTCGCAAGACAAAATTAATTCGTTCCGCAATTCTCTTCGTCTTGCGGTTTTTTCGTCTTGCGATGCACGGTTTCCCATAGGAATGCATTGAAAATCAATTAATGCGTTCCTAGGGAAACCGACTTCAGACCAGGTCCGGGGACAGTCTGTCCCCGGACCTCTTCTGAAGGCTGGGGGGGGGGACAAGGGCTTTTCTTCCCACCCCCAGCATTTTAAAAAACCCCGGGACAGCGGAGGACTTCTCCGCTGTGCGGGGCTATCTTAAAATGCTGGCGGGCGGCATTTTAAAATCGCCCCGGGACAGCGGAGGACTTCTCCGCTGTCCGGGGCGATTTAAAAGCCCCTGGGAAGGCAGGCAGGGGGGACAAAGACTTTTGCCCCCCGCAAGCCTTCAGAAGAGGTCCTGGACCTCTTCTGAAGGCTGGCGGGGGCGAAAGTCTTTGCTCCCCCCGCCTGCCTTCAAAAGCTGTCCGGCCAAGGCTTCGCGGACCTCTGCCGGCATGCCGAAGCCTGCGCGCGCTGACATTAGCGCGCGCAGGCTTCGCGGAGCGCTCCGCCAGCAGCGGCACCGTTGCCGCTGCTGGCGGAGACTTGCCCGCAAGCCGAAGCCTGCGCGCGCTAATGTCAGCGCGTGCAGGCTTCGCGGAGCGCTCCGCCAGCAGCGGCACCGTTGCCGCTGCTGGCGGAGACTTGCCCGCAAGCCGAAGCCTGCGCGCGCTGACATTAGCCCGCGCAGGCTTCGCGGAGTGCTCCGCCAACAGCGGCAGCGGTGCCGCTGCTGGCGGAGACTTGCCGGCATGCCTCTCCTGCCTTCAAAAGCCGTCCGGGATAGCGGGAAGCGCTTCCCTGCTATCCCGGACTGCTTTTAAAATGCTGGCGCTGGGGAGCAAAGCCTTTCGGCCCCCGCCAGCCTTCCTGGACCTCTTCTGAAGGGGGGGGGAAGGCTTTGCTCCCCACCGCTAGCATTTAAAAGAGGTCCCTGAGATTTCCCTATGGGCTTTCGTTTTGCGAAGCAAGCCCATAGGGAAATTCGTTTTGCGAAGCGCCTCCAAAACGGAAAACCCTTTCGTCTAGCGGGTTTTCCGTCTTGCGAGGCGTTCATCTTGCGGGGTACCACTGTACAGGCTTTGCCTCCTTCGGCAACTCAACCTGCAAACCGACACAAGCAATGTGTGCTTTTCTTAGCTCCATTGCAGAAGAGATTAAGGGCTGAAAGGAGCAATATGGATGATTGTCAGCTGATCTCTCTGTAATGAAGATAGTGATGGCCAAGGTGTCTGAGCTAGCTACCAAAGAGATAGCATCTGAGGGACAGTTTTCCGTGGAGGAAAGCTGTTTTGGATAACACACCAACTGACCTTATTTGTTTGCAGAAATGTCTATACGTCCAACATGAAAACAACAACAACAAACCCACACACATCAGGACGGTGAGCAGCATAAAATCAACAATGGCATTGCATTCACAGAACAAATGCAATTTAGCAGAGGCAGTCCCAAATGATTGACATCTCTCCCTAATTTGCCTCTTGTTTTTGCTTAGGGATGCCCTGAGGGAGTATTCCTCATTCTAGATGTTTTGGACCACATTCCCCATCTTCTCTGAACCTTAGCTGACTGGTTCTGATGAGAACTGTAGTTCAAAACATCTGAAGGGTACCAGTTTGAGGAAGGTTGCCTGAACATTGCTTGGTTTCAGTTGCCTCCCTAAAGTCTTTACAAATTATATCTCCCAAGTGGGTCTGCCAATTATGGGGTGGACACATCTTCAGTGCAAATGCGTGTAGGTATGTGCACATGACCACAAAGGCATTGTTTGGGCAGCCTTCCTCAATCTGTTGTTATGTTGTTGTTTAGTCGTGTCCGCCTCTTTGTGACCCCATGGACCAGAGCACACCAGGCACTCCTGTCTTCCACTGCCTCCCGCAGTTTGGTCAAACTCATGCTAGAAGCTTCGAGAACACTATCCAACCATCTCGTCCTCTGTCATCCCCTTCTCCTTGTGCCCTCCATCTTTCCCAACATCAGGGTCTTTTCCAGGGAGACTTCTCTTCTCATGAGGTGGCCAAAGAATTGGAGCCTCAGCTTCAGGACCTGTCCTTCCAGTGAGCACTCAGGGCTGATTTCCTTAAGAATGGAGAGGTTTGATTTTCTTGCCGTCCATGGGACTCTCAAGAGTCTCCTCCAGCACCAGAATTCAAAAGCATCCATTCTTCGGCGATCAGCCTTCTTTATAGTCCAGCTCTCACTTCCATACATCACTACTGGGAAAACCATAGCTTTTACTATATGGACCTTTGTTGGCAAGGTGATGTCTCTGCTTTTTAAGATGCTGTCTAGGTTTGTCATTGCTTTTCTCCCAAGAAGCAGGCATCTTTTAATTTCGTGGCTGCTGTCACCATCTGCAGTAATCATGGAGCCCAAGAAAGTAAAATCTCTCACTGCTTCCATTTCTTCCCCTTCTATTTGCCAGGAGTTGATGGGCCCAGTGGCCATGATCTTCGGTTTTTTTGAGTGCCTTCCAGTTGTTGTTGAACTACAATTCCCATCAGCTCCGGGCAGAATGGCTGATTGTCAGGAATGATGGAAGGTTATTATTTAACATTCATTAAATTTCAAAACGCCCTTCGTCTGAGGATCATAGGGTAGCTTACGATATAGAAACACAAAAATACACAACATGGTAACAAATGGTAACACATGACTCAAATTGATTAATTTTGCTGTTGTATGTATTTCAACAATCCCAGAGTTTGAGAGTCAGTAGCACAGATGATGATGATGATGATGATGATGATGATAATAATAATAATAATAATAATAATAATAATAATAATATTGTTATTTATACCCTGCCCATCTGGCTGGGTTTCCCCAGCCACTCTGGGCAGCTTCCAGGAAAATATAGAAAAAAAAAAAAAAGTCAAGCATTACAAACTTCCCATGATCTGTCATGGATCAACCCCTCTGAAGAAGGTAACAGTGGTTAACGAGACTTCGTTGCTGGTTGCAAAGGGGCTCCCATGACAATGCAAACTTCAGGGCCCCCAAAATGTAGGTCCACCTCTGCCATCAGTACCCTCCTTCCCAGTTTTGTGTAAGAGAAGAGGACTGGGCTGGGTCTGCTTACATTGTGCATGCAGCTTCTGCTAATATAGATTGAGTGCCACAGGCTCTATCCATGGCCTAGACCCCTGTATTGGAGGCTATATGTGTGCCTTGAGAGGCAGCAAAATATATTCTGGACCAGATTTCTGGTACTATCTCAGGGCTATGCTTTCTTCATAAATGAAAGCAGACCGGAAGGACAGATGAATATATAACGCTGCCGTGTTTATTGTAGCAAATCATTATTCAGCGTTGGCACCGAAACAAATGCTGAGCTTTGAGTTCATCAAGGTTTGTTTGGCAAGCTCCAGGATGAACAAATAGTAGTTCTGATATCATGCAGGAAGTACCGTGTGGGGCAAAACCTTTCATTCATGCTTCTTTGAGTCACAGAACTGAGTCATGTAACCTTCCCTCTATTTCCAGCTCTCAGTGCGAGGGAGTGTCGTTGTTTTTGCAGCCTAAATGCCACCACTAACAAACAAAAGGGAGTTATTAGTGGGCCGAAAGGATCTTCAAGGTTTGCAGAATGTCTTTAGAAGGGAAAATCCCTAAAGCGGGGAAACTCTGAAAAACAGCTCGGTCAGGACCAAGTGTGCTGGGTGGCTATGGCATGCTCTCTGAGTTTTCAGAGGGGATAGAAAACCAGAACAAAGTTCCTGGCACCCTGAAAAGGGAGCATTCCATGCTGCAACATTTTGTTGCAGTTCCCACTTCTTTATGGATTACAGTGGTACCTCGGGTTAAGTACTTAATTTGTTCTGGAGGTCCGTTCTTTTTTTTTTGTTGTTAAATGATATTTATTGAGAATTTTAAGGTTACAAAGAAATAAGAAGGAAAAACCAAGAGAGAAAAAAAGGAAAGAAAAAAATAGATAAAAGTAACAATTAAGCAATACAAATCAATAAAAACCAAAGTCAAAAAGAAAAAACAAAACACACAATACATCAAAATCAAAAAGCAAAAATAAACAAAAAATTTAAAAACAAATCCAACATTCCCAGATCCTTAACTGTCATTACCTTATTTCAACAACCTCCTCGCACCTCCCTTTTTTGTATTCTAGTCATTAATTATCTCAGCAAATCCTTTCCATCTTTCACAATAATGTCATTAAATTACCTTAATCTATTTTAACCTTATCTTACCATAAAAAGTCCTAAAACTTAAATCTTATTTATACCAAATTCTCTTAACCATTACATATTCTTACATAATTCTTTTTAACATTTCTGCTAAAGCCCAATAATTTCATTCCAACATTTTTCTAATACTCATTAATTTTACAATACTTTTCTAAATGAATTTTTAAAACTTTCTTCCAATCTTCATCCATCGTCTCTTCTTCCTGGTCTCGGGTTTTGTCAGTCCTTTCTATCCCATCCATCTAGTCCGGGGGTCGGCAACCTGCGGCTCCAGAGCCGCATGCGGCTCTTTAAAGCCTTTGCTGCGGCTCCGGGGCGGTGGCGAGGGGAGGAGGTGAGGGGAGGAGGCGAGTGGCGGAGGCAAGGAGCGGAGGCATAGGCGCAGACTCCATGGGGCCCGAGGGGGCCCGAGCCCCCTCAAAAATTCGTTTGGGGGGGCTCCGCCCCCCCAATAATCTCGGGCGCCCCTCCAGCATCAATCCCCACGCCCGCGCTGCCAGCCCCCGATGGGCGCCCCCTCCCCGGCTTGCCAGCTCCGCGCGCGCTCCGCCTCGCCTGCCAGCTCGGCTCCCTCCTTCCCTCGTGCAGCTTGTTTTGAAATTCCCCTTCCAGCTCCGCCACGGCTCGCCCGCTCCCTCCGCCCTCACCGCCGCCTCCTCCTCCTCCTCCCCCAGTCCCCTCCCCTCGGCTGTCCCCGGCACAGGCTGCCTCACGTACGCGGCTGCAGGCAGCCCCCGGAATGGAGTCCCCGCGCGCGGAAGGGAGTGGCGGGCACGCAAAAGGAGAGAAAGCCGCTGGCGCGCGGAAGGGGCCGGTGGATGGATGGACCGGCGGGCGGCGGAGTCACCTGGCTGGAGGGAGGTGGCGCGCAGCGGAGCTTCCAGGAGCGGCGGCAAGTTACCTGCGCGTCGCCAAGGGTGCACCTGCCTGGCAGCCAGCTGGAGGCTGAGGGCCGCGCTATCTAGACTTTTGGCTTTTGGTCTGCAGAAAATGCACCCACACCCAACAGGGGGTGAGAAAGGCCTAAATAGCTTTTTATTATCACTATATGTATGGTTCACTGGGGCCCTGGTTAATTTTCTTTGGCATTTTGTGGCATTGATTATGCAGTCGCGGTTGCGTGGAATTCCACATGGAGTTAGTTGCCTGAAGCCCCTTTTTAAACTTAAGCAGGGGAAAGTTAGGTGAAAGTTTGGTGAATTGCTGCCAAGGAGTGTGGTGGAGTCTCCTACTTTGGAGGTCTTTAAGCAGAGGCTTGACAACCATATCTCAGGAGTGCTCTGATGGTGTTTCCTGCTTGGCAGGGGGTTGGACTCGATGGCCCTTGTGGTCTCTTCCACATATGTATGTGAGCAGGTCTTCTCCAACATGAACTATATTAAAAACAAACACCGATCATGCCTCACAGATGACACCTTGCAAGCCTGTGTGAAAATGAAGGTGACGTCTTACAGCCCTGATGTGCAGACACTGAGCACTGAGGTTCAGGAGCAAAAGTCCCATTAACCTGGTTACCTGGTTGTAAATTAAATATTTTAATTAGCTATTAATTTGTCCTTTTTTCTTGAGATTGACAGCTGACTGCACGATCCTGTATATATAGCATTAAGGCAAGAAACAATATATGCAGTGTTATATTTGTTTTAAATGTTGCAATGTTTTTGCGGCTCCCAGTTGTTGTTTTTTTTTCGGAAACGGGTCCAAGTGGCTCTTTTTGTCTTAAAGGTTGCAGACCCCTGATCTAGTCCATCAACCTGGTGACCTTATGTCCGAGGCTCTTAAGTCTCTTCCATGTCCCTTCCACAGGTCTTCTTCATATTTATACCTGTACTTTACTTTGTCTTCTGCTCCTTTCACTCGGGGAGACTCCAGCTTGACAATATTTTTGTCCCTTCTCGACAAGTCAGCCCCTTTTCCATAGTCAACACCGAAATCCACGTGGTATTTGAAGGCATGTTTCAAGGCCCCTCCAAGGTTAAGTGCCCCCACAACTCCGAGCTCCCCCCAGCCCAAAGCCAGACTTGAAAAATCAAAACATCCCTGCATAGGGGGGTCCATCCAGCCCCCCATCTCCAAGCCAAACAGAACTCCATCTCTCCAAATCTGACTTTTTCCAGGTTCATTCGTCAAATCCAACAACTCATGTTCCTGCTGGGCCACAGCCTGGAGGTCCGTTCTTAACCTGAAACTGTTCTTAACCTGAAGCACCACTTTAGCTAATGGGGCCTCCTGCTGCTGCCGCACCGCTGGAGCACAATTTCTGCTCTTATCCTGAAGCAAAGTTCTTAACCTGAAGCACTATTTCTGGGTTAGCGGAGTCTGTAACCTGAAGCGTATGTAACCTGAGGTACCACTGTATTTGCGTTTTGTTTTCATGCTTTTGGCTTTGGCTATTGCAAGGGAAAACACGGCTGGATCCCATCAGAGGTGGCAAATCCTATTGTTTTGACTTTACAGCCGGCGTGAATTGTGGGTGGCATTTATGCCATTGCGAAAGCTGCCTTGAGTAACTGAGCATTAGGAATGGTATCAAAGCCTTCCTAGTTCCACGCCTCCTTAAGCCGTTTGACACGCTAGCTTTGGAGCGAGAAAAGTCTCTCCCCCCCAAAAAAAGTCTTAAAAGCAAGCTGATCTCATAAAAAAGTAGCAAAAAAGATTAATCCCACTTCAAAACACAAATAAGACCCAAGTAAATAACCATGCTAAGCCTGGGAGACTTCGCTAACGAAAGGAATAAACCTTGTCCCTCTTAAGGACTGCTAATCCTAAAATATGTGGAATCTGGAAGCAAATTGGCAGCAAGGATGTTTGTTAGTGCTCACCCTCATCAAAGAGAAATACCTTGGCTCAGCTCCAGCCTATTTCATAGTTTATTTAAGCACAACCTCTCATTAGCACGTGTCATTACAGACAGGAAGACAAAATATCAGACACCAAGTAAATATAGAACTCTCCATGGAACATTTGCCTCTGGCAAAAACCAAAAGTTCTTTTGTGGGTGGGCAGGGAAACTTTGCATGGAGAAACAGGGGTGGGCAGACTTTAGGCTTGTGGGATCAACATTTTTTATTTTATTTTATCAGAACCTAGATGATCACCAAATGAAACCTATCTCAAAATAGTGGCTCAGAAAGGAGGGCACATTTTAAGAATTAAGGGCAGCGTACCTCTGGGCAGATAGTCAGCCCATGTTAGTCTATCTACCTGTGTGGTTTTCTTCCATGCATTTTTTCTCAGGTATGCCTGGTTTTATCCCATGCTTTCTTTGTTTCAAGCAGCCGAATTCATACCCTAAAACATTTCTGTATTGAAAATAGAGGTGTCCTATTACATGCTGGTAGTAGTAGTAGTAGTCTTATTATTTATACCCTGCCCATCTGACTGGTTGCCCCAGCCACTCTGGGCAGCTTCCAACATATATTATTATTATTATTATTATTATTATTATTATTATTATTATTATTATTAAACTCCCCTATACAGGGCTGCCTCCAGATGTCTTCTAAAGGTTGTATAGTTCCTTGTCTCCTTGCCTGGGGGTACACATCACTCCATACCCTCCAACATTTCTACGATGAAAAATAGGGATGTTATAAGGAAAAGCAGGATATTGTGGGATCAAATCAGAAACTGGGATGGCTTCTGTAAATCTGGGACTGTCCCTGGAAAAAAGGGACATTTGGAGGATCTTTAGATTTAGCGCAATGAGGAAGCCATTTAGATGTAATTGTTATAAGAATTCTAAAGTGTCATGAATAAAATGAATGTTTATACAGTGGTGCCCCACAAGACGAATGCCTCGCAAGACGGAAAACTCGCTAGACGAAAGAGTTTTCCATTTTGGAGGTGCTTCGCAAAACGAATCTCCTATGGGCTTGCTTCACAAGACGACAATGTCTTGCGAGTTCCTGCTGGTTTCCCCCCTCCCCCCCTTTTCTAAGCCGCTAAGCCGCTTATCAGCTGATCCGATCAGCAGATAAGCCGCTAAAAACAGCTAAAAGCCACTAATAGCGCTAAGCCGCTTATCAGCTGATCTGATCAGCAGATAAGCCGCTAAAAGCCTCTAAAAGCCGCTAATAGCGCTAATAGCGCTAATCCGCTAATCCTTCAATGGGCTTGCTTCGCAAGATGAAAAAACCGCTAGACGAAGAGAATCACAGAACGGATTCTTTTCGTCTTGTGAGGCACCACTGTAAGTGCACAAGGTAAACACACATACACCAAAGTTGGATCTACACACAGGAAAAATCCGCTATAAATAAGCCAGAAATTAAATTGTTATAACAAAGGGGGGGGGACACTATGGAATATTGCCTAGAAATATATATATTGCTCTCCATTGCCATCTCTTGTTGCGTGTTTATAACATATTCAAAACGCTTTTTTTTTTACTACTGTAGCTGAGTCCTAAGTATATGAACCACATGTCTGGAATAGTACAGGGGAGCAACCCTGAAGTCATCTTGACTCTGAATGACCCCAAATATTCTTCTGCAGAAAGAAATATCTTGAAAAAACCTCTCCCAATAGCTCTTTTCACTTACAAATCCTGTCTTAAGGGCATATTTTGTGGATGAATGGGGTAGGCTTGGATTCAAGAACTATGGCATTTGCCATCACAAAAGAATGCCCCAGACTGGCCAGGTAATGCAATCAGTCACCATGATCAGGTAGCTTGTCAGACAGGAGAGAAGCCACACTCTCAAATTCCTGTTGTAGACTACCTCTTTCTGTAACAAGTACATGATACTTTGTGGGTGGTCTTTGGCTAAGTCGCTGGGCAATTTCTAAAGTCTTTACAAGTTCTTGCACACCTTTGTTCTGGTTCCTCACCTCCTTGCAAGGTGCGGGGGGCACACACGGGGAACTCTGTCGCAACAGGAAAATAAAGATCTGCCTTGCTTTCTATGGATCCTTCCTCCATCCATTCTTCTCTGACTGATAATGGACTTTGGGGACACTGAGTCCCTTGATGGAGACTTGGGCTGTGAAAGCGAACCCCATTTTTTCCTATAACATTAGCATAGAAAGTTGCCTTCTACTGAATCAGAGCATTGGTCCAACTAGGTAAAAAGGTAAAGGACCCCTGGATGGTTAACTCCAGTCAAAGGCAACTATGGGGTTGCGGCGCTCATCTCGCTTTCAGGCCAAGGGAGCCGGCGTTTGTCCACAGACAGCTTTCTGGCTCTTGTGGCCAGCAGGACTAAACTGCTTCTGGCACAACGGAACACCATGATGGAAACCAGAGTGCATGGAAATGCCATTCACCTTCCCACCACAGTGGTACCTATTTATCTATTTGCGCTGGTGTGCTTTCGAACTGCTAGGTTCACTGGAGCTGGGGCAGAGCAACGGGAGCTCACCACCATTGCGCAGATCTGAACCACCTACCTTCCGATCGGCAAGCCCAGGAGACTCAGTGGTTTAGACCACAGCGCCACCAATGTCCCACTAGCCTGTGGCAGTTTATTTCCTGGGGTAAAATCCTTAAAAAACCTCAACAACTTCAGCCCTAAAAAAAGGTGAACAACTTTGGTTGGCCCTCACAGCCCTTCACTTCATCAAATCTGGCCCTCTTTGAAAAAAGTTTGGACACCACTGGTCTACACGGACTGGCACCAACTCTCCAAGGTTTCAGGTGGGGAATTTCCCCCAGTGCTACCGCTAAGTGCTGAAGATTGAATCCAGGACTTTGTGTGCAAAGCAGATGCTGCAACACTGAGCAACAGCCCTTCTCCAAATTCCTGACTTTACCCAATTACACCCGGCACCACCTAGTCACTACATCTAAAATGAGACAAAGGAAAATAACAGAGAAAGGGAAGGTGGTGGTGGAGAAATGGGTTGACAGGGGAGGGGGATATGTGATTACTTCAATGACATGTACTTTTGCTTAGATACAATAAGGCATAGCGACAGGCTGAGGTACCTGTAATGCCATTTAAATCCTCCCCCCAAGTAAACAGTTAAACAAAAACTGTAAGGAACTAGAGTGTTGGTGCTTAAAATAAAATTTAAAAAGCCAGAGAGAGCAGATCTTAAATTGACTGCCTTGGAAAAGCTGAGCGATGCTGAGAGGAGCCTGTTTTTTAAATAACTCATCCCCTAGGGATGTTGCTTTAAATGTTCTATGTCCCCAGAGTAAGGACAGAATAGAATTTGACAATGCGCACAAGGAAATTAATGAAAGCCAATTTGAAAATAACGAATGAATAAGCTGTGTGTGTGTGTGTGTGTGTGTGTGTGTGGTGTCATGTTTAAAATGACACTGAGTACGAAAGAAGGGAAGCAGGCCAGCTGGTCAATGGGCAAACATTGTTTTCATCCCAGGTCTATAGGGACCATTACATTGGTGGGCCTGCTAGGATGTGCTTGAAGCTTAAGAAGAAAGGGCTTCGGGAAATAAAAAGGTTCACCATAAACAAGAGGAGTGGGGAACCTCTGACTAGGCTATTGGCCATGCTGATTAGGGATGCTGGGATGCAAAATCCAACCATCAGGAGGACCACAGATTCCTCACCCCAATATGTAGCCTTACTAGACTATACTGACTGGTGGGGTCTGCGTTGCTCCCGGGAGGGAGGAAGGAAGTCAAGTGACACCGATGTTTGGTTTAGAGAAAGAGTTTATTCTGCTCTCCGGATAGCAGAAGGAACTTTCGTGGTGGTCAGTCCACAGCAAGTCCAAAGAAATGAGAAATTTCATGCAGTATATATATCCTCCAGGCACCCTCTCCCCCCTTCCCCAGGAATCTAACCACGTCAGCTTATACACGTAAGTTGACATCCATGACCATAAAAGGTTGTTCCTGTTCCTAATCCTATACTCTTATCTTGGAGCAGGAGGTCACCAACTCTAAGAACACTCCTGGGACCGTTTCTGGACAAGGTCTGTGCGTCATTGTGGTCAGGAAGTAAAATAAGACCCAGATGTGTCATCCCTGCTCTACTTTGGAATGGACAAGGCCATTCATTGCCGTCATGGACTGATAAAGGAGAGGGCTTTGAGCACTTGTTTATACAGCTGGCTTTCTGTTTATACATTGACTCAAGTTAATGCATTTTAGAAATGCTCCCTTGGAGGAGGAAAAATGAGGATTTTGGGTCCCGTTTCAGACCGACTGCACAGTCAGGTTTTAGAATGGGAAACCCATTCCTTCAAATATACAGGATGAGAGTAAGCAACAACTTAAAATGGTGGGAACCAAGCTACCAATACCACCTTAGCAGAAGAGTGCAGCAGTCCAGCACTTTTGTGGAAGCAGGGGATAGAATCATAGAATTCTAAAGTTGGGACTCCAAGTGTCACGGTCTGGGTTACAGGCAGGCAGAGTCCTGGCTCGGTATGTCGGGACCGGGGTAGAGGTCGGGAAGCAGGAATCGGCAGTCCACGGTCAGCAGTCCAGGGGTCAGGAAGCCAAGAATCCACGAATCGGGAAACCAAGAGTCAGGAAGCCAAGAGTCCACGAATCAGGAAACTAAGAATCAGGAAGCCAAGAGTCCACGAATCAGGAAACCAAGAGTCAGGAAGCCAAGAGTCCACGAATCAGGAAACCAAGAGTCAGGAAGCCAAGAGTCCATGAATCAGGAAACCAAGAGTCAGGAAGCCAAGAGTCCACGAATCAGGAAACCAAGAGTCAGGAAGCCAAGAGTCCACGAATCAGGAAACCAAGAGTCAGGAAGCCAAGAGTCCACGAATCAGGAAACCAAGAGTCAGGAAGCCAAGAGTCCACGAATCAGGAAACCAAGAGTCAGGAAGCCAAGGGTCCACGAATCAGGAAACCAAGAGTCAGGAAGCCAAGAGTCCATGAATCAGGAAGCCAAGAGTCAGGAAGCCAAGAGTCCACGAATCAGGAAACCAAGAGTCAGGAAGCCAAGGGTCCACGAATCAGGAAACCAAGAGTCAGGAAGCCAAGAGTCCACAAATCAGGAAACCAAGAGTCAGGAAGCCAAGAGTCCATGAATCAGGAAGCCAAGAGTCAGGAAGCCAAGAGTCCACGAATCAGGAAACCAAGAGTCAGGAAGCCAAGGGTCCACGAATCAGGAAACCAAAAGTCAGGAAGCCAAGAGTCCATGAATCAGGAAGCCAAGAGTCAGAAAGCCAAGGGTCCACAAATCAGGAAACCAAGAGTCAGGAAGCCAAGAGTCCACGAATCAGGAAACCAAGAGTCAGGAAGCCAAGGGTCCACGAATCAGGAAACCAAGAGTCAGGAAGCCAAGAGTCCACGAATCAGGAAACCAAGAGTCAGGAAGCCAAGAGTCCATGAATCAGGAAGCCAAGAGTCAGGAAGCCAAGAGTCCATGAATCAGGAAGCCAAGAGTCAGGAAGCCAAGGGTCCACAAATCAGGAAACCAAGAGTCAGGAAGCCAAGAGTCCATGAATCAGGAAGCCAAGAGTCAGGAAGCCAAGAGTCCACGAATCAGGAAACCAAGAGTCAGGAAGCCAAGAGTCCACAAATCAGGAAACCAAGAGTCAGGAAGCCAAGAGTCCATGAATCAGGAAGCCAAGAGTCAGGAAGCCAAGGGTCCACGAATCAGGAAACCAAGAGTCAGGAAGCCAAGGGTCCACGAATCAGGAAACCAAGAGTCAGGAAGCCAAGAGTCCGAGGGTCAGGAAGCCAAGAGTCAGGAAGCCAACTGTCCAAGAGTCAGGGTACCAGGAGTCAGGAAGATGAAGCACAGCTAGGTGGGTAGCATGTTGCTGTGGCAAAGAGCCAGAGGGAAATGCTGGTCTTATATACCCCTCCCGGCCCTTGCCACCAGGTGCTATGAGTCTTCTGTCAAGCCTCACCTGTGCGGCTGTGCCTTGCCCTTCCAGGCCAAACTGTCCAAGGCCCCAGTCCTGCGAGGCCCTACCAGTCACAGGGTCTGGCTCCTGCACGCACTCCTGACACCAAGGGTCAACCAACCCCTTGCAATGTAGGAATCTCAGCTAAAGCATCCATGACAGGTGGCCATCCAACCTCTGCTTAAAAACCTCCAAGGAAGGAGAGTCCACAGCCTCCCGACGGAGACCGTTCCACTGTCAAACAGCTCTTTCTGCCAGAAAGTTCTTCCTGATGCTTAGTCATAATCTCCTTTCTTGTAACTTGAAGCTGTTGGTTTGAGTCCCGGTCTCCAGAGCTGGACAAAACAAGCTTGTCCCCTAGACATAAAAAAATTTCCTGATACAGGGCTGCCTTCAGTTGTCTTCTAAAAGTTTTATATTTGATTATCTCCTTGACATCTGGTGGGAGGGCGTTCCACAGGGCGGGTGCCACTACCGAGAAGGCCCTCTGCCTGGTTCCCTGTAACCTCACTTCTCTTGTGGGGTCTCTTTCTATGCTAAGGGAAGAGGGGAGTTTTGGAGGTAATTTAAAAGGGGATATTTTAGATGTCCAACAGTGTATATTTCTATGCTTTACTTTTCTGCATATTTTGTGATTTTCAATACCTGCTGGGTTCTCTCACCAAAGAGCACTTGCCCCAAACCTGGATCTAGGCACACAGGAAATTCTCCTTTTTATACCGTATATTTTCCTTGAACAAAAAACCAACACATGACCAATGGAACCCCCTGGTCTTGCTCTCTTGATGTTTCTAAACCAGGGATGGGGAGCTTGCGGACCTTCAGATGTTACTGGACTACAGTTCCCAGGATTCCTGACCTTTGACCATGCTGGCTGGGGCTGATGGGAGTGGAAGTCCAATTCCATCTGGAGGTGACCTGCAGTTTCCCCATTCTTGGTTCAAAACCAGGGAGCTCGGCAGAATGGAATGGGGCACCACCCCAGTTAGCACTGTGGCACGAAGGGAGGAGGTTAGCTTTCCGTGTCCTTTCCCCCATGTCTGACTCAAGGAATGGCAAGAGCAGCTGTAAGCATTTGCTCCTCAATGATTTCACTCATGATTACTCTTGATTTTTTTTAAAAATGTCTCTTTCTCTCTGTTTCTTCCCCCTTGGTTAAAAGGATTTGTGTCTTTATTTTTAAAATGTTTATTGAGATTTTCAAAAAAGTTACCAAATATACAAGAAAAAAGAAAAAAAACAGAAAAAATACAAAATAAAAATAGTTAAAAACAATTCAGTCTTTCCATCACATATTTTCATTTGCTTATTTCCCAGACCTCCTCACGCCTCCCTTTTCTGTATTCCAGTTCAAATTTTTAATTCAGCAAATCCCTCCCCTCTTCAATCATCTTAATCTTCGATTTTAAAATATTATAACATTAAGTTTTTACCTGTTAATAACCATTTTCTCGTATTCTCTTATAACATTACAGCTAAAGACCACTTAGTTTCTATCCAGCATCATTCTAACATTCATTAATTTTACAATATTTCTGAAGATAATCTTTAAATTTCTTCCAATCTTCTTCCACCGACTCTTCTCCCTTTAAAGACTCATCCTTTAAGCACCTGCTGTGCTTTAAAAACGTTTGTTTTTTCCACGCTGGAAAGCTGAGAATGCTCCCCAATTAAATGATGCCTCGAATGAGTCAAAGGAAAACAGAAGTGTCTGGGTGTGCTGGTCCCGGGGGGTTACCGTGCAGCGTGGTCTAAGTCTGGTCCTAGGTCGAGGGTAAGGAGGCTGTCTGTCAGGGGCAAAGCGAGGTCCAAAGCAAGGAGTTGGGCGTGGTCAGGAACTCAGGAGAGGTCAGGGTGCTGGCAGGAACAGGATACCAATGATGTTGCTCCCCCAACCTGGGACTGGGCTGACTGGCCTTTATCTCCTCTGAGGCCTAGGGCGGTCCTGGTCCACAGGTGACTCGCCTCCCCTGGCCTTAAGGTGAGCACTCCTTCTGTGAGTACTTAGTTCCCTCCGCCTCTCTGCCCTCAGCCTCTGCAGCTCAGGAGAGGCTGGAGGGTTACTGGACCCAGAGGCAACCTCAGCTTCCTCTGACGGGGCTGGGAGAGGAGCATCTGCAGGCAATGGGTCCTTGATCACCTCTGGAGCCGGAGCGGATTCAGCTGGTGTCTGCTCCTGAGGATCCGGCACAGGTGAGGGCCAGATTCAAGCCCCTGCCCCAGCTCAGCCGGCCCTGGAGGCGGGGACTCCTGTGCAGGCTGGGATTCCTACGCTTCAGCCTCTGAATCAGATTCCCAGGCCATCACACTGGGCTCCTGCTTAATGCAGTCGGGACAAATGGATTCTGGCTAAGCAGTTTGCTCTGGTTGCTTTCGCTTTTAGCAGCTTGCCTGGATGCGCAGGATTCATGGCAGGTAATGCTGGGAGAGAACGGCAGTTCGCTCCAGCCAGAGCAAGGTGGTGCATGAATATTTCAGGAGGGACATTTGCAAAGATGTACTTCCCTGCAAGCAAGTTCTGACGCTACTCCTGTAATGTCTGCAACAACCGTGTTCTCTGGGAGACTCTCGGTCATCATCCCCTTCAGCTGCTTGCACAGCGGAAGGAGTTCTCAGATGAAAATGATCTCTTGCTGAAGATTTCTGGCCTTTTCTGTAAAATAGCTGGAAAAGAAGAGCCCATAGCTTCCCAAACAAGTTGTTATAGCATCAGATTCGGACTTGGGAATCCAGGGTTCATAGCCTCATGAATCCATGAAGCCCACTGGGTGACCTAGGGACAGTTGGAGTTCAGTGCTAAGGTGATTGTTCCAGACTGAACTATCCTCCATCCTTCCAATGCATGCTATTCTTGGGGTCCTGTTGACACTGCAAGCCAATTTTGGGGACACATTGGGGCAGGAGAGGGAGGAAAGCCCTATGGTGCAAACAGAAATCCTTGTGCAGGGATTTGGCTGATGGGACTCATTCGTTGAATCCTGCCACTACCTCTCTGCCTAACCTACCTACATATGTGATGTACATATGCATGCTTCTACTTCTCAGAGGTCCAATATTGCTCTAGTTGCAATCCTTATTTTGCTGATTTCATTTCATATTCTAATTTTCTGCAATTGTTAATTTGGGGTTTTCGTCAGCTATATGCCATAATCATCACAATTATAACAGATAAAGGCTTGACATATCTTGCTATGCATGTCATGAGTCTATCTCATATATTAGTTTCACATTTTTAAGTTGAATTACTGAAATAAATGAACTTTTCCACGATATTCTAATTTTTTTTCACCTGTAAAGCTCTGAAATCTGAGTTGCTGCCATTCAATGAAGGCCAGTGTTCTGCAACCTTGTTGGTCCCCAACTCCCTTTATCCCCAGGCAGCTTAGCCAGTGGTCAGGGATGATGGGAGTTGTGGTCAAGCATCATCTAGGGGCCCAAGATGGAAAGGGATTCGTACAGGCAACATCAAATGAGGTGAACCAACTGTGTGGTTCTGTATAACATGACTTCCTATGACTTCTTGCCTTCAATACCGATTCCTGGCTCATCTCTGACAGCTGCCAGAGGCTCAGCCTTGAGAGTTTTCTATTGTCACACTGTATTTACCACTGGGTAATTAAAAACAAACATTTGTTGGCAAGGTCATCTTAAAAAGCAGAGACATGACCTTGCCAACAAAGGTCCATATAGTCAAAGCTATGGTTTTCCCGGTAGTGATGTATGGAAGTGAGAGCTGGACCTTAAAGAAGGCTGATCGCCGAAGAATTGATGCTTTTGAATTATGGTGCTGGAGGAGACTCTTGACAGTCCCATGGGCTGCAAGAAGATCAAACCTCTCCATTCTTAAGGAAATCAGCCCTGAGTGCTCACTGGAAGGACAGATCCTGAAGCTGAGGCTCCAATACTTTGGCCACCTCATGAGAAGAGAAGACTCCCTGGAAAAGACCCTGATGTTGGGAAAGATGGAGGAGAAGGGGATGACAGAGGACGAGATGGTGGGACAGTGTTCTCGAAGTTACCAACATGAGTTTGACCAAACTGCGGGAGGCAGTGGAAGACAGAAGTGCCTGGTGTGCTCTGGTCCATGGGGTCACGAAGAATTGGACACGACTAATGACTAAACAACAACAATTAAAAACAACAAGAACTAGTATCTACAAATGTACCACTGTAGTACCTATCACCCTTTTCCTTCCTTCAGTGGTAGGCAACAAACAATGGCAGCCATGCCAGTCTGAGACAAACAAAGAGTCTTGTGGCACCTTCAAGACGCTAACAGATTTATTTTGGCCTCAAAAGCTTATGCCACAACAAATCTGTTAGCCTTTTCGGGGAGGAACAGTTGTTCTCGATCTGCTTTGTTGTAATTTTTCGCCTCTCTCCCCTGCCACTTTTTCTTTTTAAACTGTTACCATGACTCCTGTCTTAATAAAACGTTAGCATCCCTTTGCCAGAGTTAAGCAGGAGCGAACTGCGATTGTCCCTCGAGTGGGAAAGGGAGGTGGTGAGGAATATTTGGAGGCGAGCAAATGGAATGGGACCCAAGAATTTAAGAGGGACATAAAAAGGACATTCTATACAGATGAAGCTGCCAAACTGCCTTAAGTGGGATGAAGTGGCGGGGATTTAAAGTGTCTTGACAATATCTGAAGGAGGCGGGGGAGATGGCATGATGGAGCACAGGGTGAGAAATGCCAACATCTCCAGGTCCTCAAGAAAGTGGCAATTTGCCTCATTTGAACAGAGATCTCAAGGAAAACAGGTCTGTTTCTCCCTGAAGAAAGGCAGTGGTTGAAATCTGCTCCTCTCACCTGCAAACATGTAGAAGGCAGACAGTGATCGCCTCCAGACATGTGCTTCAGTGTACAACATGTTCTTCATACAGTCATAGTGCATTAAGGGACCCCTGACCATTAGGTCCAGTCGTGACCGACTCTGGGGTTGCGGCGCTCATCTTGCTTTACTGGCCAAGGGAGCCGGTGTATAGCTTCCGGGTCATGTGGCCAGCATGACTAAGCCGCTTCTGGCAAACCAGAGCAGTGCACGGAAACGCCGTGGAGGCAGTGGAAGACAGGAGTGTGTGGCGTGCTGTGGTCCAGGGGGTCACGAAGAGTCGGATACCACTGAACAACAAATTCAGTCCACCCTCGTGGCTATGGACAAACAACCTGTCGCTGGCCTGAAAAGCATAGCAAGCATATTGGGAAGAAGACTGACAGGGAGCCAAGACTTTTATTTTGAATGGCTTTAACTCCCTGTGTGACAGAACCTGTTTCAGCCTGAGGGCCACATTCCTTTCTGGACACCTTCTGGGGGCCACATGAGTAGAGCCAGAGGCAAAAATGGACAGAACAATGAATGTGTTGCCAGAATCTATGTGTGTGGTTTTAAAAGAGGTAAGGATCAATAGCTCAGTGGGTCGTAGGTTCAGTTTTTAGCATCTCCTGATAGGGCTGGGAATGTCAATACTGAGTAGATAGACCCATGCTCTGACTTGGTGTAACAATGCGATGTCAATATAAACTCTTTATATGCAGAACCTTTACATAACTTTATGACCACTGCTCCATAGCAATTGTTTGTTGTTGTTTAGTCGTTTAGTCGTGTCTGACTCTTCGTGACCCCATGGACCAGAGCACGCCAGGCACTTCTGTTTTCCACTGCCACCCGCAGTTTGGTCAAACTCATGCTGGTAGCTTCGAGAACACTGTCCAACCATCTCGTCCTCTGTCGTCCCCTTCTCCTTGTGCCCTCAATCTTTCCCAACATCAGGGTCTTTTCCAGGGAGTCTTCTCTTCTCATGAGGTCGCCAAAGTATTGGAGCCTCAGCTTCAGGATCTGTCCTTCCAGTGAGCACTCAGGGCTGATTTCCTTAAGAATGGATAGGTTTGATCTTCTTGCAGTCCATAGGACTCTCAAGAGTCTCCTCTAGCACCATAATTCAAAAGCATCAATTCTTCGGCGATCAGCCTTCTTTATGGTCCAGCTTTCACTTCCATACATCACTACTGGGGAAACCATGGCTTTTACTACAGCAAGTGTTGTTGTTATACAATTCCATTCACCATATAGATGGGTTTATTAAGCATTTCTGTATCCTTCTGCTGTGCTGAAGAAGAATTTCACGAAACAATGGGTATATCCAGAATCATTGTCCACTTTGGCAGCATTGGACATCATAAAACAAAGCTTTACGGCTTGTTTTCACCAGATAAGAATCTGACCCATTGCTTCTTTCAGAGACTTGCATAGTCTACAAAGACTGAAAGACTTATAAGACTTATGTTTATTTGGTTCTATGTTTTCAAGAGAATCCATCAAGAGTGCATATTTTGTGACTCTCAGAGATTTATAAGATTTCTGTTTATTTGCAGAGAGTGCATATTTCATATATTTCATACTGTTCAAGGTTCTGTATAGATTGTATAAAGAGTTTATATTGACATCGCATTGTTGTACTTGGTCATCGTGCTGCCTTGGATATTACTGATAATTGTTTGCAACACAGGGGGTTGAATTGTTTGGTTACTGACTTGGTGTAAGGCAGCTCTCTGTTTTCCTAAAACAAACTTTTCCTAAAACAGCCATTGTTTCCAGTTCTTAACTAAACTGGCTATGAAAATAATTCAGTCCTTAGTGTGAACAGGGAGAGATAGTCGTATCTCCTGAACTCATTCATACAAAACTTCTGGTTCCATAAACACAGTAGGAGTGTCTTGGCAGACTTTCACAATTTCAGGGTGCCAGGCAGCTGTGGTTTGATCTCTCAGGTTCAAATGAACCTTGTAGCACTCTGAAATGAAGTGAGGGGCCTTTAGGTTCTCCAATACAAACATCCACTCTAACCACAGAAATCTCTGTCTTGCTGCAACTCTTAATTCCTGCGATGTACAATGCAGAGAGCACAGGCATGTTTGGTATGAGGAGGAGGCATCCCTGGTCCTTTCAAAAGGCATAACTGGATTGCGCACTTGTTTATAACCATCAGTGGTTGGTGCCTATTGGGACTGATAGGGCAAAGGGCAGGGAGACCAATACTAGGTGGAGCCAAAGTCCATGGCAGGAGGAGACAACTAATTCTAATTTTGTCTCCAACCACCTCTCTGCTGAATTCTACAAAGGACTAAGGGAAGATAACAGGCAGTTCGTGTTATGTGCTGAGTTGAATAGGATCCAAAAGGCAGCAGTCTGATTGGTCCTAGAACAATAGGATTCAGAATGCAGCAGTCTGATTGGTCCTAGAACAATAGGATTCAGAATGCAGCAGTCTGATTGGTTCTAGAACAATAGGGTCCAGAATGCAGCAGTCTGATTGGTCCACAAGAGCCACCCAATCCAGCTCCAGGTGGAAGTGAATCCGCAACCTGATTGGCCTACAGGTGAATCCCGGAATTAGCCAATCACATGGGGCCCATTGTGAAAATAATGTATAGACCAGCCTCCATTGTAACATCCAGGGCTGTTTTTCAGCTGGAACTCATTGGAACTCAGTTCTGGCACCTCTCAGGTGGGCGCCATTGCCATACTAAGGATATGAGGGAGGTGTTCATGGTGAGTTCCGGCACCTCTGTTTCTAGAAAAATAGCACTAGCAACATCCCCCGTGTTAGGCCAAGTTAGGAAAGTAACTCAGGCTCCTGCTCTTCAGTAATGCCTCATTTGCCAATTAAAAAACGAAGAAGAAGAAAAATCATACTCAACAGCCATTGTCCAAGGTTCCCTATGAATGTTTTGAAAAGTGAAAGAAGCACTGGTGGCTTTCTGTATGTAGTCAGGATTGGGCACATGGTGGAACGAGGATAGCCTGAGTGGGAGTCCAAGCCGAGCTGAATTTTCAGCTCTAAATGAGCACCAGAAGCCTCAGGCAGAAGCAGTGGAACTGGCTGGTGACTTCCTGGATTACTGGGCTGACAGTTAACAGGCCGGGAGCTTTCAGTCAGAGAGCGAACCTCAGGGCTTTGGAGGGGGGTGGCAGGCAGTCTCATTAGGGCTGGGGAGCATCTTGGCCAATTGCCATCATGCCCAGGGCTGCCACCCTCTTTGCATGCCAATTGAAGAGCTATTAAAGGAGTGTAAATCATTTTGCCATTTAAAGTGGGTGCAGAAAGAACTAGGTTGGGGGGGAACGCAGTGGGAAGTCATGTCCTTGACAGAGCGATGCATGTTCTGGCATCTTGGGAATGATTGGGACTCCCTCTGAGTGGAATTCTTTTTGTGGATAAAGATAGAAAAAAAACCTTTGCCTGCACTTGTACATCCTGCTGGTTTGTGTGATTATATCACGAGCGAAAAAGGGAAGTAAGTGGAGTAGATATTTCACAGCACAGCAGCATCCACAATCTATTGAACTGTATAGTACTTTATCTCCCAGGCAGCCATCTCTAGATTTCCATTTTAGTTCACGCATACATCTTGCTTCTGTCAGAAATCAGGTCCATTAATTCTCAGGATCTATAGCGCCAAAGAGAAGGAAGGAAGGTACCGTTGTAAAGGAATTTCCAAAACTGAATTTCTTTCAGCATATGAAGATCATAGGCAAGAAGAAATTGTCCTCCTGAGTGTGGAACTTGACTTGTCAAATAGCCATTATTGAACCGGTCCCAACAGACCAAACCAAGACAGAACCAGATGGCTCAAGGATGGATAGGTTCTCATGCTGGGATGAGAAACCTTTGTCCCTCCAGATGTTGTTGGGCCCCAACTCCTGCCAGCAACACCAAGTGTGACCAATGGTCAGGAATGATGGGTGTTGTGGTCCAGCAACATCTAGAGAGCTACAGGTTCCCCATCCCAGCACAAGAGTCTACCATGGTTTCATCTCTGAGCCATCTAATTCTGCTTTGGCTTTGCCTTGACTCAACAGACTTTGTCCCCTGCTGTATCCTTGTTTCACACTTCGACTGTTTTGTTTTGTTTTGTTTTGGTGTGCCCAAGATGCCTAACAAGATTAAAACAACATACAGCAACTATTGCAAGAAAAACCAAGAGAAAATTGCCACAGCAAACACAAGCATCACATTAATCTTGGGGTCATGGGTCCGAGCCCCACACTGGGCAAAAGATTGCTGCATTGCAGAGGATTGGACTAGATTACTCTGCAGGTCACATCCAACTCTACAATTCTATGATTCTATTTATTTATTTATAAAATTATTCTTATTAAGATTTTACAAGAAGTTTTAGCATAATCAAAAATTCAAATTACATTTTACATTTTCAGACTTCCCTTTCTGCTTTATAGCATATTCATTTCTTCTGCTTATAATTTTACATGCCTTATGTACTAAAATTAAAGTTGTACCTTGCCAATCTGTTCTTAACATTTTAACCTCATTTTTCTATTTTCTATTTCTATTTGTCCATTGTAAGTGTATTACTCGAATCCTGCAAGTGAGTTCATTTCAATGCATTGTTTCTGTGTTCTTCTTCTTTAGCGATCACTCGTAGCCAAGTGAGATGGTCTTCCATAAACATGGTTTTAACAATGAGTCTGTAAGTGACTGTGGAGGCCAATTCTGGATCCACACGTCCTTCCACAGTGGGGACATTGGTTTCCAGGCGGGAGCTGATCACGGTGAGGGTTTGCCAAGCGTGCCTTCCTATCAGCACATTTCTCCCTTGCGTCCTGAGTTCGAGTGCCTTCAAAGCCCATGACACCTTTGGTAAAGGCTGTTCTCCAACTGAAGTGCTTGCAGGCCGGTGTTTCCCAGTTATCAGTGTTTATACTACATTTTTTTAGATTTGCCAGTTGTCCTTATCTTTGAGTCTCTCATTTAGCTTCGCCATTTCAGCGTATTCTATCAACTTTTCTTGCCATTGTTCATACAATGCTATGATTCTATGACAGCAGCCCTAATAACTCATTGCTCTGTTCCAAGCTGAAGTGATTCTCAAAGGATTTAGCACACCACCTTGGTGGAGCAGGAGAAGATGTCAGGTCTAGCAGGAAGATTCAAGGACAATCAAATAAACATTTAAACATTTCATTTGTGTTGATGAGTTTGTTTGTCTCAAATTAGATTACCTAGCAAAAGCAAGCTCACATCTCTCATTGAGTTTGTATACACACTTAAGCTAAGAGGCTCGTTTATAATTATATTTTGGGAGTGTTTCATGTTCTTATGTAGCTGCCTTGTTTTATACATGATTGTATTGTAAGGTAGTTGCATTCTATGCTATAAATCAAGCACTTCTAGGAGTCTTTTCTTTTCGTTTTCCAATGTATTCCTTTCGTAGCGATAAAAATTTCAGTGTGACTCGAGGAAATTTTTATTCTGAAAGCGTAGCCCAGAGAAAAACGTCCGAAGACCACTGCTGTAGAGCCATTCTGGCTCTGGGCAAGCACAGCTGCAGGCTGGGACACCCTGCAAGTAGTCAGCACCATGGACACTTCTCTGCAAGGTTTAGCACAGGTGGGTGGCTGTGGGTTAAACCACAGAACCTAGGACTTGCCAATCAGAAGGTTGGTGGTTCGAATCCCCGCGACGGGGTGAGCTCCCGCTGCTCGGTCCCTGCTCCTGCCAACCTAGCAGTTCAAAAGCATGTCAAAGTGCAAGTAGATAAATAGGTAGCGCTCCAGTGGGAAGGTAAACTGCATTTCCGTACGCTTCTCTGGTTCACCAGAAGCGGCATAGTCATGCTGGCCACATGACCCGGAAGCTGTATGCCGGCTCCCTCGGCCAATAAAGCGAGATGAGAGCCGCAACCCCAGAGTAGGTCACGACTGGACCTAATGGTCAGGGGTCCCATTACCTTTACCGTAGGCATCCTAAGGCCCGGGGGCCGGATGCGGCCCAATTGCCTTCTCAGTCTGGCCTGTGGACGGTCCAGGAATCAGCGTGTTTTTACATGAGTAGAATGTGTGCTTTTATTTAAAACGCATCTCTGGGTTATTTGTGGGGCATAGCAATTCGTTCATTCCCCCCCCCCAAATATAGTCTGGCCCACCGTATGGTCTGAGGGACAGTGGACCAGCCCATGGCTGAAAAAGTTTGCTGACCCCTGGTTTAGCATTACAACTACCAGACGTTTAGAAGACATCTGAAGGCAGCCCTGTTTAGGGAAGCTTTTAATGTTTAATAGACTATTGTATTTTAATATTCTGTTGAAAGCCACCCAGTGTGGCTGGGGAAACCCAGCCAGATGGGCGGGGTATAAATAATAAATTATTATTATTATTACTATTATTACAGGGGTAAACTAGAGGCAATTCAGAAAGTGAAGAGGTTGGCAGAGTGCCCCAGAAATAACCAGCAGCTAGCATTTGACTTTTGTAGCCCTTCTACCTGTTGAGTGTTCCAAGCTCCAATGTAACTCCTCAGACACAAAACTGCCTGGTTGTAAAGGGGCATTCACTATTCTGGAGGTGCCTGTACTGGCAAGTTGGAAAGGCTCCTCTTTGACTTGTATATCATCTGGCAGCTCTCCAAAGCTGCCTGTGGTTCTGCGGGTGAGTCCTGTGAGAGAGAGTGTGATGGCCTGGGATTCGGACTCGGATGCTGAACCTGAGGGATCCCAGCCTGCACAGGAGTCCCCGCCTCAAGAACCAGCTGAGCCGGGGCAGGGGCTTGAATCTGGCCCTCACCTGTGCTGGATCCTCAGGTGCAGGCATCAGCTGAGTCTGCTCTGGCTCCTGAGGTGATGGAGAACCCATTGCCTGCAGGTGCTCCACTCTCAGCCCCTTCAGAGAAAGCTGAGGTTGCCTCTGGGACCGGTAACCCTCCAGCCTCTCCTGAGCTGCAGAGGCTCAGGGCAGAGAGGCGGAGGGAACTAAGTTCCTGCAGGAGGAGTGCTCGCCTCCAGGCCAGGAGAGGTGAGTCACCTGTGGAGTGGGGCCGCCCTATTCCTTGGGGCAGATAAAAGCCAGCCAGCCCCAGTCCCAAGTTGCAGGAGCAACATTGTTGGTTGCTAGTTCCTGCCTGAACCTTGTCCTGCTCTTCTGCCAGAGTTCCTGACCTCACCCGACTCCCTGCCTTGGACCCAACTTCAGCTTGACGGACTGCCTCTATACCGCATCCTCGACCTCGGACTGGACTCAGACCTCCCCGCACAGTAACCCCTCGGGACCAGCACAGAGAGGGAGAGGAGTTCAGGGATTCCTCTTTGTGGAGGAAAAATGGGGCATGGCTGTCTTCCATGGATGTCTGCAGTGGGGCAGCTAGGGTCTCTTCTAGGATGTTGTACAGAGAAGCTTATCCAACCCCCTTTTTTATTAATTTCCCAGAAAATTTTTAAGCACACAAACAAACAAACAAACATACATAACAACCGTATTTCAACCAAACTTCATAACATTTTTAAGTGACTTCCTCGTATCCCCCTGGTTGAATTTCAGTGTATATCATTTTAACGGTTTTCCAAAACCTAAATTCTTTTTTAAAAAAATAACTTGATCACTTAACATCTTTCTTTACAATTCAACTTTAACCATGTTAATTCATCACATTACAGATTTAAATCCTAAGCCCATCTGGTACTTGCAAGCTTTCCAATTAATTTAATTTGACATACAGTGGTACCTCAGGTTAAGTACTTAATTCGTTCCGGAGGTCCGTACCTAACCTGGAACTGTTCTTAACCTGAAGCACCACTTTAGTTAATGGGGCCTTCCGCTGCTGCCGCGCCGCTGGAGCACGATTTCTGTTTTCTTCCTGAAGCAAAGTTCTTAACCTCAGGTAATATTTCTGCGTTAGCGGAGTCTGTAACCTGAAGCGTATGTAACCCAAGGTACCACTGTATTTAACTAAATAGTCTTTAAATTTCATCTATTCTTCCTGGTAATCTTCCTCCTTCTGGTCACTGACTCTTCCAGTCAGGTCGGCTAGCTCTGAAAAGTCCATCATCTTCATCTGCCAGTCTTCCACTGTTGGTACTTCTTGTGTTTCCCAATTCTTAGCTAATAAAATTCGAGCAGCAGTTGTGGCATAAAAAAACCATTTAACATCTTTCTTGGGCAGTTCCAAACCTGTTATTCCAAGAAGAAAGGCCTCTGCTTTCTTAATATATGTATATTTCAACATTTTTTCAAATTCATTATAAATCTTCTTCCAGAAGTCTTTCACCTTGGGGCAGGTCCACCACATGTGAAAAAGGTACCTTCTTTTTCTTCACATTACATGTACCGAGAAGCTTAAGAAGGTAAGAAGAGCCTGATGGTTCAGGCCAATGGTCCGTCTCATCCAGCATCCTGTTCTCACAGGGCCCACCCAGATGCACGTCGGAAATCCACACAAGCACAAGAGCGCTTCTGTGGTTGCATGGTGAGTTCCCGCCTCCCCCCTCAGAAATAAAGACACGAGACACAAGAATTCAAGTTAATGGGTCAAATTAGGCCACAACTTTATTGATTACAGGAATTGAGCAGTATTGGCTTAGGCATTGGTCCTAACAACTAACCAGCTTCAGCCTGCTTGCTTGAAGACCGGCAAGGGTTAACCACCAGTAGGGGGAGTCCCGCTGATGCACATCAACTAGGAGCTCCCCTGGGGTCACCGCTCGGGGGCGTGCCGTGGGCCCACACCTCCATAGGCCTAAGACAAGGCCACGCCCCCCGGAATCCTTTACCAGACTACCCTTTGATTTGGGGGAAGGTGATGGCGCTTCCTCCCCCCCTCATGTGCATAACAATACAAGCAAATCCCCCCCAGTGATTTCAGCTCTCACTCGAAACCTCCGCTCGCCGGCTGATGCTGGCGGCTGCAGGAAGGGTAAGCCCCAGAACAAGGAAATTCGTGCCGAAGCAGTCAAGTAGATCCGGCGCACGAGGACAACAGAATCCGCAGGAACAGCAAAAAATCTGGGCAGAAAAACCTGCATGAAGAGCGAGCGACAAACCCAAACAAAACCTGGTCAGCTGCAGCACGGGAAAGAGGGAGACCCTCGGCCGTGCCAGACCTAAGTAAGGTGAGGCCACACCCCCCAGGCCAGCCAATTGGCTGGCCCAGGGTATGATGCGTGCGAGGATTCCCTGGCATCACGGGGGCTGAAGCCAGCCCCTGCGAGTGTGGGGAGGAGCGTGAAGCCTGCAACCCCATCTCCTCCCTAGCTCAGAAGTGGCTTTTCCAGCAATTGGTATTCAGAACCATTTCTGCCTCTGACGGTGGAGGAACAGCACAACCATCATGGCTGGTAGTCATAGACACCCTCATCTTCCATGAGTTTGTCCAATCCTCATTTAAAGCCCTCCAAGTTGGAGGCCGTCACCATGGGAGCGAGTCCCATAAGTCAACTGTCAGGGACTGGACAGAGGAGGAATGGTGGAGACCACCTCCCCAGCCCGAACCTTCCAGAGAAGAGGAAGACAATATAGATTTACAACAGTGGTTTGCGGGAGGTCACAGCTCAGAGGCAGATGAGGGGAAAAGTTGGGAAATAATGGGAGAGGAGGAGGAGGAGGAGGAGGAGGAGGCAGAGCAGGAGTAGCCGGCTGAAATGTTATCACTAGAAAGCATTCCAGACCTCCCCTCTCCCAGAACCTGGCGAGCATTGAAAGTAGGAGAGCAAAGGGCTCAGAGACAGATGGCCCAAAGCGACAAATGAGGAAGTAGGAGAGAAGGGGTGGTGGTGGAGATTTACCCAGAGCATCACCATGACTCCGAGAAGCTGCATTTCTTTTCTTTTTTCATATATAAATTTTTATTAGTTTTTTTTAACATACCATTTTCAACAGTAATTAAACATATTTTTACATCTTATTCCCTTTTTTTGACTTCCATCAGTCCTGTCTGAAAATTTTCCAGTCTAATCTCTTAGTATACATTTCTTATTTTCCCTGTTACATTTAAAATTCATAACCAATATTTTTGTTCTTTATCTACTTTGTAGCACTTCTATATATTCCTCCTTACAAAAATTCTTGTAGTCCTACTGGTGTACCGTAATTTGTTGGTTACAATTGCTTTTCAAATAGTTCATATACTTCTTCCAGTCTTCTGTAAATCTCTGGTCCTGCAGGTTTCGAATCCTTCCTGTCATTTTGTCCTGCATTTCTAAGCCGCTCTCTGTGAATATTGAATAAACAACACTGGTAAGAACTTTCCTTGTCTTATCCATTCCTGGCAACCTGCCGTGGGGGCTGGATCATCTGACACCTGACATCAACTGTGTTTGTTTGAAGAAGTACTTTCTTTCGTCGGTCCTGAATCTTCCAACACTCAGCTTCGTTGGAGGTCCATGAATTCTAGTGCTATTGGGGGGGGGACTTTTCTGTATCTACTATCTCCCCACTATATGTAATTTTATAAAAGTCTATTGTGTGGGAATGTTCTGGGGTGCAGGAGAGGATATATTGACTAATTATATCCTTATCCAACTTGTGCTAACAAGTTCCCAAAATATCAGCAGAGTTTATAGACATTCCCCTTTAAGTTCGCAATGGTAACGTGTGCACAGGTTCGCTAGAACCTCTATAATAATTTACTCTGGTAATTTCCCCTTTGTTCCCTCTTAAAATACAAGACAAAACACAGTCTTTATAAAAGTATGAAAGAGTTTACTCACGTTCTGTTCACAACATGATCCCAGAAGGCAGACAGGCTTAAAAAGTTACATACACTTAGAATCTATCTTGTTGCAAGATAGACCTTATCTCCTCTCTTGGCTAGGAGCCAAGAGAGCACCTTCAGATGCTTCCTCATCGAGGGAAAATGGCAGAGAGAGAGAGATGGCTGCCTGCCCTGTGCTTTTGTCATTACCTGCACAGGTGAGGCCACACCCACCTCTGGTCACATGCGGAGGAAGTCCGTCCCCAGGAAGTTTACCTGCTTGCTGGACAGACATCCCTCCCCATGTTCTAACATGTACACTCTAGGAATGTTGTCACTGACTGCTCCTGTGTTTACATCCCACATATTGCACCACCTCTTACCTTTCCCCCCTAAACGAAAAGTCCCAAATGCTCATAGGGTAGTGTGGTGATCATACAGGGTCCCCAGACGTTTGACGGTCTATTGATCCCTGCACCACCACTGTGCTCGCTTCCCCGCTGCCACCAACCCGTTACTCTCGGGTAAAACACTGAGTCCAGACAGTTGTTAAAAGTGAACCATATAAACAAGTTTATTTTATAAGCCTTAACAAGTTTATGGTTTCTCAGATAATATTCCTGCAGTATCTTAACTTTAGTTTCTTTACTGGCCTATACCTTCCTAATACCTTCTGTTTGATTATCTCAACTGTTTGACTGACTCCTCTTAACAAATTCTCTCCCTCTCTCACATCAGACTAGCCCAACCCACAGACTTATCCTCTCTGTCCCTTCTCTAACTCCAGACTGACTTCTTAACAACTCTAACTCTAACTCCTCCCCTTGGGTTCCTATTGGTTAGTCATTTTACACTTAGTTAACCCTTTCCTGTATGATGTCACACACCTAGGAGGGCAAACGCCACAGGTAGTCACTCCACCCCCATGAACATTTAGGTAACCTTGGTAAAAGCTTGGTGCAACTGAAACTCTGCACGTGCCCCAATACCGTGTGCTTGTTTTGCCTTTGCTTTGAGTCGTCGGTGAGGTGCTGAGTGCAAGGAATCGGAGGCAGCTCAAGCGAAATATCATCCTATTATGGGAAACTCTAATGGTCCATGCCAAGAATCCTATCCGCAGCAGTTGCTGTGCAGGGCAATTTCCCCACAGTAACTGATGATACATAATGGATCACTTAAGTGCAAGCCTAATTAATCTCCAGAACTTCTGTGCTGTATAATGCAAGGAGATGCTCTTATTTAGCATGAATTAGTCAGAGGACAGTGACAATAGAGCATCCTCCAGTAAGCAGCTTTCCCCGGTTATTGGATCCAGTCTAAATTTGCGTTCCCTGGGAAATGCCTCTCTCTTTTCCCACAAGGGATCCCATAGCCACCTAGCTGATTCGCCAGAGATCTTCATGACCTCCCACACTCCAGCAGGAAAATGGTATTCTGATGCCTACTCAGTGCCCTTTGTCATTTAATGCCCCTCCTGTACACCACAGGACCACCCTTTGGGTAGAGCTAACATAGAATCCTAGAATTATAGAGTTGTAAGAGACCTAGCATTTTGAAAGCATGTCAAAGAGCAAGTAGATAAATAGGTACCACTCTGGTGGGAAGGTAAACGGCGTTTCTGTGTGCTGCTCTTGTTCGCCAGAAGTGGCTTAGTCATGCTGGCCACATGACCCGGAAGCTGTATGCCGGCTCCCTTGGCCAATAAAGCGAGATGAGTGCCACAACCCCAAAGTTGGTCACGACTGGACCTAATGGTTAGGGGTCCTTTACCTTTTTTAAGGGACCTTGAGGGTCATCTTGCAAAGCAGGAATCTCAGCCAAAGCATCCATGACAGATGGCCATCCAACCTCTGCTTGAAAACCTCCAAAGAAGGAGAGTCCACCACCTCTCATAGGAATCTGTTCCACTGTCAAACAGCTCTTACTGTCCTAAAGTTCTTCCTGCTGCCTAGTCGGAATTTCCTTTCTTTTTAAATAAATTATTATTTCTGAAAAATACATTTATTCAAAAGTTACAATCCTTGACCGTAACTTGAATCCATTGGTCCGAGTCCTGCTCTCCAGAGCTCCATCTTCCATGTGACATATCCTTTGGATATTTGAAGATGCACCAGGAAACCTCTTTCCTATAACAGGACCTCCCTCTCTGTTGAGTTATCAGGCTGGTTAGGCTTTTGCATCTAAAGTTGTGGTCCATGCAAAGGCTGTTGCAATGGGAGGAGCTTTAGCTTAAACCACTGTGACATCTGTCCAATCCTATCCATTCTTAAGGAAATCAGCCCTGAGTGCTCACTGGAAGGACAGATCCCGAAGCTGAGGCTCCAATACTTTGGCCACCTCATGAGAAGCCAAGACTCCCTAGAAAAGACCCTGACGTTGGGAAAGATGGAGGGCACAAGGAGAAGGGGACGACAGAGGACGAGATGGTTGGACAGTGTTCTCGAAGCTACCAACATGAGTCTGACCAAACTGCAGGAGGCAGTGGAGGACAGGAGTGCCTGGCGTGCTCTGGTCCATGGGGTCATGAAGAGTCGGACACGACTAAACGACTAAGCAACAACAACAACTGTGACATCCTTTGATGGGAAGGCTATGCGGCTTACGCCATTTCATCTTTCTCTGATTCCTTCGCAAGAGTTCTACACTCGTTGCTCAGAGCAAAGCCAAAGTAAAGACTTGGTTCCAGGGCATGTGCAAAGTCCCAGCTGAACCAAGGCTCATGGTGACACTGGCATGAGCTTTGGGCAATGCCCAAAACTGTGCATGAGGCTTTCTCTGATGCACCATGCAGAAAAGCATGGGCCACATGTTTGCAGCTGCAGCCTCTTGATCCAACATGTCCTGTACAATATCTTTGCTTCACAATAGTGCTGCTTCGAGTTCTCGAGGTTTGTCCTTGGCGGGGTTAATTTATTCATCTCTATCAAATATTCTTTTCATTAAACGAATCCAGTGGTGCATTTCTGAAATCCTGCCCTTGATCTCGCAATTATTTGGCGGTTTCTCCCTTCCATTTCCTTACAGACACCCTGCATGTCTTGTGGGCCTGGCTGTATAAATCAATCGAACGGAAAAATATCCTCCCACTGGGATTAGAGAAGACAGAAGCTCTTCAGGCAGCGAGGGATATTTTTTTGGTCTGATTGCTAATGATTACCCACAGGGGCTGGGAGGGAGGCATTGCGGGGAAGAGACTAGGAACGGGTTCAGTTCCTGGGCTAGCCCATCAACATGGCTGCAGTTTAAACAGACATATGATTGGATTAGGAGGTGGACTGAGCATCTTAAACAGCGCTGGAGGAGAAGGAAGCTTTTCTTGAAAACAGATCAGACATTGGGGAGATCCCAGGTTTTCTGGTTTTCTAGACAGACCTTGAAAACACTCGTTTCACAGCGCTGGCATCATTTACTCAGGGTCCATATCAGAGCTTGGCACCCCAGGATTAACCATGCCAAATCCCCAGCATCAGATACCTTGTCAAATATTGCCCACGTCCCGTTTCACGTTTGATGTTCAGGATCTGGCGTTCAGCATTACCTGAACATCTTTCATGGTTTACATTTGATCAGTAGCAGCGCTTGACAGCCAGTGGCTGATATTCAGCACCGGCTATTCACTCCGTGATGTACTCTCCGTTTTAAACTTGGATTGCGTGTGTGATGGATGCACATAAAAACAAAGTTGGCAGTGTCCCCACAAACAGGAGAGATTCCCAGAGAACAGCCCTGCAGCCATTTATCTGCTCTAAGTGGCAGTAGAGCTGGTGTAACATAATGACTGAACGATGAATTAGGAAGTCCCCACTTGGAAGCTTGCCTCTCTTACAAACTCACTAGGTGTTCTTCAGGGAAACCACCCCACCTCCATTTAACTGCTCCCCCCCCTTCGCATAAAAATCTTGGGATAATAATGCTGGCGTACCTTACATGGTTGTGGTAAGGACGGCAAACAATACAGCGCGTATGAACTGCTTTGAACACGGGAATAGTATACTATGGGGCACACTGAACAGTATTAGATGCCCGTGGAGTCACACTCAGAGTGAGCTTGCAATTACCGTGTTTTTCGCTCAATAAGACGTACCTCGTTTTTAGAGGAGGAAAACAAGAAGAAAAAAAACATTCTGAACGAAACAGCGGATGTATGATTTTTGTGGTTCATGCTGTGGCCACAGACATGGGATTTGACGGTGAGTTTGGGGTAGCCCAATGCAAAAATCCTGAGGATCCATGTGGATCCGTGCTTTGTAACCACATTTTTGCACCATTGCGGCCCCACGAAAAAGTGGATGTGTGATTTTTTTGGTGCAGGCTGTAGCCATGGATATGCTATGTGATCTGATGGTGGATTTGGGGTGACCCAATGCAAAAATCCTGAGGATCCATGTGGATCTGTGCTTTGTAACCAAGTTTTTGCACCATTGCGGCCCCAGGCAACAATGGGTACGTGATTTTTTTGGTGCAGGCTGTAGCCATGGACATGCTATGTGATTTGATGGTGAATTTGGGGTGACCCAATGCAAAAATCCTGAGGATCCATGTGCTTTTACCTCCCCCCTTCCAGGCAGCCTCCTTTATCACTAGTGTCCCTTATCTCCCTCCTGATCGCTTGCCGATCAGCTGCTAAGAGGCTTCATTTCAACACCCCCTTACCATTTTCTTAAAAAAAAGAAGAAGTATGATCTGCTTTTCGCCCCTGGGCAATTCAGCTCCAGGGACTACGCATTCGCTCCATAAGACACACAGACATTTCCCCTTATTTTTTTAGGAGGAAAAAAGTGTGTCTTATGGAGTGAAAAATAGTATATAGGAGAAGTTGCAGCATGTTGTCATAATCCCACCTAGCCTTTCTCCAGCATTATATCCCCTTTCCCCCTGGTTTTGCATCTACCCACACCTTTTAGGGATGTTTTCGAAACATTCACTTGCATTTCTATATACTTTGGAGTCCCTCCCTCCCTCCGCTCCCCAGCCTATTAGCCTCTCTCTTGTGTGTGCATGCAGTTGTTTGGGCTGCATATCTAATACTGACCCCCATTAGCATCTCAGTTGGGCTTTCTAGAGGTTTCCTCACTGAGAGAAGTGAGGCTACAGGGAACCGGGCAGAGAAGAAGAAGAAGAAGAGTTTGGATTTGATATCCCGCTTTATCACTACCCGAAGGAGTCTCAAAGCAGCTAACAATCTCCTTTCCCTTCCTCCCCCACAACAAATACTCTGTGAGGTGAGTGGGGCTGAGAGACTTCAGAGAAGTGTGACTAGCCCAAGGTCACCCAGCAGCTGCGGGGAAGCAAACTCGGTTCACCAGATTACGAGTCCACCACTCTTAACCACTACACCACACAGGGCCTTCTCGGTAGTGGCGCTCACCCTGTGGAACACCCTCCCACCAGATGTCAAGAAAATAAACAACTATCCGACATTTAGAAGACACCCGAAGGCAGCCCTGTATTGGACAGAGTTTATTATGCTTTTCTATATGCTGGAAGCCACCCAAAGTGGCTGGGGAAACCCAGTCAAATGGGCAGGGTACAAATAAATTATTATTATTATTATTATTATTATTATTATTATTATTATTATTTGCAACTGCTGATCTCACCTCATAGATATATAGATGGATTTTTAGAGTAAAGCCCTCCATAGCTGACCTTTAATGGACAGCTGGGCTCTGACAGGAAATAGATACCCCAAAGCCCTCCAATATCCCAGGGTTGCCAACTTTTTTGTTTAAAGCAGTGCCTGCTTTAAAAGTGCCTTGGAAGTCAATAAAGCTGATCTCCATTCTGTGGACATTTCAGTGGATTAAGCTACCGTTAAAAGTGGAGGAGCATGCGAGACTTGGTTTGGGGTTTTTATTTTTATTGTTTCTTAGCCAAATCATTTGGCAACTGTACCTAGGAGGTCAATGTACTTCAGCAGAGAGTTGACATGAGCCTGTGAAATTTGCTCCTACATCTTCTGGTTGTTACTGGAGCAGCATGGGTGGCAGCCACAGGAAAGGAGCTTATTAAGCAAGCCCTCAGGCAAGCTGGAGGAGGGAGGAAGATTATTCATGGCAGCAGCATATGGGCCGATGGAAGCCCAACACATTGAAAGTCGGAATCCAACAGTAGCGGGTTAGTTAGAAACAGGATTCTAAATATAGCCAGACAGGCAGGGCTCAAGCCCAGAATACATGAAGGACGGGGGTAGCGCTGTGGTCTAAACCACTGAGCATCTTGGGCTTGCTGATCAGAAGGTCAGTGGTTCGAATCCACTGAGCTCCCGTTGCTCAGTCCCAGCTCCTGCCAACCTAGCAGTTCAAAAGCACGCCAGTGCAAGTAGATAAATAGGTACCACCACGACAGGAAGGTAAATGGTGTTTCCAGGAGCTCTGGTTTCTGTCATGGTAGATAGAGATAGAGAAAGAGAGGAGGGTGCCTGCACGAGACGATGGCTGGACGGGTCCTTGAGCCGCACGCAGGGCGCATGCGCGAGCCAACGAATGGCCGACTCCAAGAGCCACATGGTGAGCGGCTGCTAGAGAAAACCAGCGGGCGGGTTAGCAAGCCGCAGTGAATAACTGTCCAGTGGAACCGCCACCCAAGCCCACATCCAGGAAAGAAACTGTCATGTGACAAAGACACATGAGAGCAGAAGCAGCAAAGCAGGCTGGGAAGTGCTGGGACTGCACAATCATATGGGCCTACTAAAGTCATTCAGGCCTAACTGCCAACTGTTGAGTGATTCTGACATGTGACTTAGCAGCCATTTTCTCTCTGTGTTCTCTGTAAGATTTCAGTCACTGTTCAGTCTGCCTCAGTTGTGAACGGAGTCAGTATGTCATCTCAATCAAACTGTTTGGAACCATGTTGTTTACGAGGAAGTTTATTTTAACTCAGTAAAGCTCTTATTGGACACGGGTGGCGCTGTGGGTTAAACCACGGAGCCTAGGACTTGCTAATCAGAAGGTCGGCGGTTCGAATCCCCGCGACGGGGTGAGCTCCCGTTGCTCGGTCCCAGCTCCTGCCAACCTAGCAGTTCAAAAGCACGTCAAAGTGCAAGTAGATAAATAGGTACCACTCCGGCAGGAAGGTAAACGGCGTTTCCGTGTGCTGCTCTGGTTCGCCAGAAGCGGCTTAGTCATGCTCACCATTCTCACCTACTTCCTCCACCCTGCATAAGCAGGGCAATTTTGAATGCCATAAGCACTTCCTTTGAAAGAAGCGGACGAATCTCTCTAACCAAGCTGTGTGTGTGCAGTGGTGTTTTTAAAAACAAAAGCACATTGAGGTGTATGTAATCTGCATTTAAGGTCCCACTGGAGAGGAGGCCTGTAGCAGATGTTCCCTGCTCCCCTGGGCATGGGGAAGAATCTACTCAACATGACTTGCTCCTCCATCTGACTGCATCTACAGTTTCCCTTAAGGAAAAAGGGGGTGGAGGTGGTGGTGAGTGTCGTGTTGCCAAGTAAACCTTTCTAAAAATAATGGATACCCAGGGAGGTGATCATCAGGCATGGTGGAGCTGGTTTAAATGATGGCTTAGACTGATTGGCACATTAGTAAAAGCTGATTCGATTTTTTTTTAAAAAAAAGCACTTCCAGCTATATTTGCCGGATAAAAGCATCTGGGTGGTTTTTTGAAAAGGTTTTTAAATCAGTTTTTAAAAAAATACCATGGGGAGACCCAAGGATCTTCCATGCACAATAAGACTTTCCTCCATGTCTCCTTCCTGCCTCTTCCCCAAATCTGCCCTGGAGGGTTGGGAGAAACCCTAGAACAGATTTAGGGGGCGCACGGTAGGAGGAGAAGGGGTCAACTTTCCATTGTGCAATCAGAAATATTTGTGCTGATGGAACGGTCACTTTTTTATTTTTAAAAAAGAAGACTTCAATCTGTCTAACTACAAGTCCCATCATCCCTGACGATTGGGCATACTGGCTGGGGCTGATGGGAGCTATAGTCCAGGAACACCTAGAGGGCCACAGGTTACCTCACTGAAGATCTCCCTCTTCAGTGCCAGAGGTCTTTCTGGGGTCTGGGATACTCTCCCAGGACCATTGAGTCACCCCCTAAGAGCTCACAAAATATTGCAAATTTCTTATTCATTACTGGGAATGGCTTATTTATTTCTAGAAGATGCACACCAAGCTATGACATGATGGAAAGAGCCCATTCATTTCTTTGCAGTGTTTCTTCTAGTAGTGCCAAATGGATTAAATAATAATAATAATAATAATAATAATAATAATAATAATAATAATCATAATCATAATCATAATCATAATACATAACACCAGTGCAGATAGAAAGAATGCACAAAACTGCTTCAAATATATGCTGGAAATGTAAGGAAAAAGAAGGGACTTTTTACCATATGTGGTGGGATTGTAGTAAGATTAAAAAAAATTGGGAAATGATATTCAATGAATTGAAGAAAATGTTCCAATTAACATTTGCAAAAAAACCCCTGAAGCATTTTTGTTAGGGATTGTAGGGAAAGACCTGCCAAAGAAATTGAAAAACATCTTCATGTATGCAACAACGGTGGCAAGAGTCTTAATAGCACAAGGATGGAAGAACGAGGGAATCCCGACTGAAGAACTGTGGCAAGGGAAATTGATGGACTACACAGAACTGGCGAAACTGACACACAAACTACATGACAAAGATGACTGTGACTTTAAAGAAGAGTGGAAACCTTTCACAAAGTACTTAAAGAAACAACAGAATGAATTGGACTCCTTGGCAGGTTTTGAATAAACATACACAAAATTTTTATTGATAACACATATATAGATAACTTAAGGATCTTTACATTTTTATAACATCCAGAGAACAACATGTGCAGAGAACAACCAGAGAGAGGAGCTGAGGGAAGTCTGGGGTGGGTGGGTGGGAGGGGTCTTTTTCTTTCTTTTTGGGGAGGGGGGAAATGGGGGGAATGAGGATAATGTATTTTTGATTGATTGTTATTTTGAAATTCCTAATATATATATATATATATATATATATATATATATATATATATATATATATATGCAGGTTTTGGTGTCCTCGGGTGTCTTCCCGTGTAAAAGTTGGGGTGTCTAGGCGACGTTTCGACGAGGTCTCACTCGTCATCTTCAGGCTGGTGCTTTCGGCTTCTTGTTACTGGAACAGAGCGGGATCTCAGTGTTTGAGTTCCTATAAATACTGTAGAGGGGTGTGGTGTATTGCCTCAAAAGTTCTGGGCAGAGGGGAAGTTCCCAGGCTAGTGTTCTTTTCTTCTTTTGTTCCTTAATTACTTGAGGGATATCTTGAGTGATTTCTTGAGTGATATTCTGAGTACCACTTAGGTGGGTCATTAGGTGTGGATTAGTTGCTAAAGCCTTCGTGTCTTGACCTCTTGAATTTGTGAAGAGTTTTTCTGGGAAGATGGCTGTACTGCACTTAGTTGTGCTTTGGCTTGGCTTCGTGTATAGGGGCGAGCTGTGGTTTTGTGCCCTGTGCCAGCCAGATCTGTGTAGGGATTGCAGGGGGGTGCAGCATCCGGAGTTGCCACTATGGTTTGGTTACTGGATGGAGTCTGTAATTTATCTGTGGAGAGGGTCTGGGTTTGGGTCTGGTGTGGTTGATTGGTGGTGGCGTTCTGTGTGCCTCTGGATCTGGTGTCGGTTTTTGTGGGGAGGGCTAATTTCCAGATGTCTGGCAGGCGGGACGTGTCGTCACGCTTGTTCATGTTGTGAGGGTGTTTCTCTATCTCGATGGCTTCCATGATTATTCTCTTGTGGTGATGTTCCATGTTAAAGAGCAATTTGGAATCTGCAAAATTAATTTCGTGTCCTGTTTCTTTCATGTGTTGGAAAAGAGAGGAAGATTTTTCTTCTTTTTTGACGGCATTCTTGTGTTCTGCGATACGTGCATTTATTCGTCTGTTTGTTTGTCCAATGTACGTGGCTGGGCAGACTTTGCAGGGTATTTCATAGACCCCTTGGTTTTCCAACTGGATTTTATCTTTGGGGTTTCTGAGGATATTGGCTATTTTTTGGTTGGTGCAAAAGGCTGTTTTGATATTGTGTTTATGGAGGATTTTGCTAATTTTATCTGTAGTGCCCTTGATATAAGGAAGGAGGGCCATGCCATTGTTTTCTTCCGTGTCTTGGTTTTTGGGGGGTGTTTCTTTTTGGATTAGCTTCTTAACCCTGTTTTGCTGGTATCCATTGGCGATTAACACATTTGAGAGATTCTGTAACTCAGTTGTCAAGTGGTCTTTGTCAGCCAGGCGTTTGGTTCTGGAGATGAGGGTCTTGGCTACGGAGTTTATTTGTGCAGGGTGGTGGTGTGATTGGGCATGTAAGTAGCGGTTGGTGTGTGTTTTTTTCCGGTAGATAGTGTGTCCTAGGGAGCCATCAGGTTTTTTGTAGATTAGGACGTCAAGGAAGGGAAGCTGGTTGTTGGCTTCTATTTCCATAGTGAATTGTATTTTGGGGTGTATGCTGTTGAGATGTGTGAGGAAGCTATCTAGTTTTTCTTTCCCGTGTGGCCAAATTACAAAGGTGTCGTCAACATATCTGAGCCAAAGTTTGGGTTTGTGTTCTGACTTGTCTAAAGCATTGGTTTCAAAGTGTTCCATGTACAGATTTGCGATGACCGGTGAGAGGGGTGATCCCATAGGTGCTCCTTCTATCTGTTTGTATCTTTGTCCATTGTGGATGAAGTACGTGTTGGTTAGGCAGTGGTTGGTCAGGTCCAGGATGTATTCGGGGGGATTGTATTTGTTTTGAATGGCTGAACAAATACAATCCCCCCGAATACATCCTGGACCTGACCAACCACTGCCTAACCAACACGTACTTCATCCACAATGGACAAAGATACAAACAGATAGAAGGAGCACCTATGGGATCACCCCTCTCACCGGTCATCGCAAATCTGTACATGGAACACTTTGAAACCAATGCTTTAGACAAGTCAGAACACAAACCCAAACTTTGGCTCAGATATGTTGACGACACCTTTGTAATTTGGCCACACGGGAAAGAAAAACTAGATAGCTTCCTCACACATCTCAACAGCATACACCCCAAAATACAATTCACTATGGAAATAGAAGCCAACAACCAGCTTCCCTTCCTTGACGTCCTAATCTACAAAAAACCTGATGGCTCCCTAGGACACACTATCTACCGGAAAAAAACACACACCAACCGCTACTTACATGCCCAATCACACCACCACCCTGCACAAATAAACTCCGTAGCCAAGACCCTCATCTCCAGAACCAAACGCCTGGCTGACAAAGACCACTTGACAACTGAGTTACAGAATCTCTCAAATGTGTTAATCGCCAATGGATACCAGCAAAACAGGGTTAAGAAGCTAATCCAAAAAGAAACACCCCCCAAAAACCAAGACACGGAAGAAAACAATGGCATGGCCCTCCTTCCTTATATCAAGGGCACTACAGATAAAATTAGCAAAATCCTCCATAAACACAATATCAAAACAGCCTTTTGCACCAACCAAAAAATAGCCAATATCCTCAGAAACCCCAAAGATAAAATCCAGTTGGAAAACCAAGGGGTCTATGAAATACCCTGCAAAGTCTGCCCAGCCACGTACATTGGACAAACAAACAGACGAATAAATGCACGTATCGCAGAACACAAGAATGCCGTCAAAAAAGAAGAAAAATCTTCCTCTCTTTTCCAACACATGAAAGAAACAGGACACGAAATTAATTTTGCAGATTCCAAATTGCTCTTTAACATGGAACATCACCACAAGAGAATAATCATGGAAGCCATCGAGATAGAGAAACACCCTCACAACATGAACAAGCGTGACGACACGTCCCGCCTGCCAGACATCTGGAAATTAGCCCTCCCCACAAAAACCGACACCAGATCCAGAGGCACACAGAACGCCACCACCAATCAACCACACCAGACCCAAACCCAGACCCTCTCCACAGATAAATTACAGACTCCATCCAGTAACCAAACCATAGTGGCAACTCCGGATGCTGCACCCCCCTGCAATCCCTACACAGATCTGGCTGGCACAGGGCACAAAACCACAGCTCGCCCCTATACACGAAGCCAAGCCAAAGCACAACTAAGTGCAGTACAGCCATCTTCCCAGAAAAACTCTTCACAAATTCAAGAGGTCAAGACACGAAGGCTTTAGCAACTAATCCACACCTAATGACCCACCTAAGTGGTACTCAGAATATCACTCAAGAAATCACTCAAGATATCCCTCAAGTAATTAAGGAACAAAAGAAGAAAAGAACACTAGCCTGGGAACTTCCCCTCTGCCCAGAACTTTTGAGGCAATACACCACACCCCTCTACAGTATTTATAGGAACTCAAACACTGAGATCCCGCTCTGTTCCAGTAACAAGAAGCCGAAAGCACCAGCCTGAAGATGACGAGTGAGACCTCGTCGAAACGTCGCCTAGACACCCCAACTTTTACACGGGAAGACACCCGAGGACACCAAAACCTGCATTCCTGTACCCGTGAAAATCTACGAAAACACATATATATATATATATATATATAAATAATAATACACGAAAGTTTAAAGGTTATTTTGGGTAAGCCTCTTTCCTGAATTTTGTTTTCCCCCGATAAAAGGTTTTTTAAAACCCAGTTATATCTAGTGTCACATATAGGTTTTTTTTTGGGGGGGGGACACACAGTATAAAAGGAATAGTAACACAAACATGCTGAATTCTACACATATCTGAATGACTTCTTATCACAGGCGCTGAACTGAACCCTGCTTTGCAATTGATATAAGGGCTGGGGAACATCATTCCTGGCGAGGTAAGCTGGCTAAATACTACCCAGTAGGCCAAACATTTATTATTGCAGCACATAGCTGTCAAGCGTCCCTTATTTGGCGGGACAGTCCCTTATCCCAGCACCATGTCCCGCTGCTGTCCCTTATTGATGATGTCCCTTAAATTTCCCGGGTTTCAAAGGAAGCAGCTCCTCTCCCTCCCTCCCTGCCGGCCAACTCCAACTGTGTTGCTTGGCTGTGTTGCTCACCCAATAAGGAGTCTAAGAATGACTGGGGGGGTGGAGCTTGCATGCCTTGTGCCGATCAAATCAGCCGCGTTGCCTGGGGACTCGCCTTTGCTCAGCACTTCCCAGCGGAGAAGTGATAGTGGTTTTCCTTGCTGCATCCCCTTTGCTGCGTTGCTGCGCTATGGGAACCACCACTTAAGGCTTCGTTTGGCTGCTGGTTGACTAAAATCCCTTATTTTGGCTGCTGATCCCTTATTTTCGAGGCTGCTGGTCCCTTATTTTCAAATCTGTAAGTTGACAGCTGTGTTGCAACATATTATGGATTTTAAAAAATGATTATCAGCCCAAAAGGGTGGGCGTTTGCTTTTCATATCTTGGACATACAGAGAGAGATTTTGCCCTATAAATACCCCATGCTTCAGAGCATCACTGAACATAGCATAACTGGACTGGACTGGACTGTGGCCCCAGTTTTCAAGAAAGGGGATTCTCCCTCAAGCCGAGCACAGAGTAAAGATGATAACAACAATCCATTAAATTGTACCCTCTTGCTCTGAGCTGATATAATTATGTCATGCACAAGATTGTGGACTGTGTGGCCAGAGGCTTTGGAGGCTACAAGGCAGCATGAAGACTTTATTTAGGATGCACGCTTACAAATCTACCCAAAGATGCTTGCGCTGCTTTTTCCTCTTGTGGGTTCGGTTTTGCTTCCAGCTGCCTTTCATCCTATAATGGCACGCGGAGACTTGGCTGCAAATCCACTGCTGATCCTCAAAAGCTTCGGCTTTTAAGATCTTGAGCCCACCTGGGCTTCCTTCCCCTCTCTGTCAGGAATGGGGAACCAGCTGTTCTCCAGATGTTGCTTGCTGGATTCCAACTCCCACGAGCCCCAGTCAGCATGGGCAAGGTCAGGGATGATGGGGATTGTAGTCAAGCTACCTTGGGGGGCCACTGGTTCCCTGTCTCTGATATAAACGTGATTTAAGCTGATCCCATTTCTTGCTGATTTAAATCTTTGAAGAAAGCCTTCTGAACTTTTATTATTATTATTATTATTATTATTATTATTATTATTATTATTATTATTATTTGAGGGAGCTTTGAACTTCCATTAAATAGTGGTCTGGTTAATGTTTGTGCATAAAGATTGGAGGAGGTTCAGTTGGTTAACATTACCTGGCTTCTACATCTCACCAATATAGCCATATATCCTGGAGCGCCAGTGGAGATAATTAGAAATCCAAAGAGTTGGCTGATAGAAAGAAATGATGCAAATAAAATAAGGTTGTCTTCCTTGACGCACCAGGGATCTTTCAGTATTAAACTCAACCAGAGCCAGGGCTTTTTCGGCTGTGACTCCAATCTGGTGGAACGCTCTGTCACAAGAGACTAGGGCCCTGCAGGACTTGACATCTTTCCGCAGGGCCTGCAAGACAGAGCTGTTCCACCAGGCCTTTGGCCAGGGCACAGCCTGACCCCCTCCTTTGGCAATCTTCACAGAGCTCTGGCCCAATGGTTGCCAGTGGCTTGATTTGACTTAATTTTATAATGAATGATTTTAGAGTGTTGTACTGTTTTATTGTTGTTAGCCGCCCTGAGCCCGGCTTCGGCTGGGGAAGGAGGGATATAAATACTTTATTATCATTATCATTATGATTATGATTATCATTATCATTATCATTATCATTATCATTATCATTATCAAGTGAAGTAATTCAATACTGCCAAGATTTAAATCACAGATTGAAAACCCACCCATGCTTTCGGCACAGTCCTATACATGTTTGGTCAGAAGCAACTCCCTCTGTGTCAGTGATGTAGCGTGGGGGTAGCAGGGGCTGGGCCCCTGGGTGAATTTTTTTGGGGTGTGTGTGCATTTTAGGGGAGACATGAAGAAAAGAAAAGCACCCAAGTGGGGGACAGGGGGCTTTCCCCTCTTTTTTGCAATTGGGCAGGACAGACAAATGAGGATGACAGGCACATAGCTGTTTTGTCCTCATGCCATAACACCGGTCCTGAGAGATCTGCATTGGCTCCCAGTACGTTTCTGGGCACAATTCAAAGTGTTGGTGCTGACCTTTAAAGCCCTAAATGGCCTCGGTCCTGTATACCTGAAGGAGTGTCTCCACCCCCATCGTTCAGCCCGGACATTGAGATCCAGTGCCGAGGGCCTTCTGGTGGTTCCCTCATTGCGAGAAGTGAGGTTACAGAGATCCAGGCAGAGGGCCTTCTCAGTAGTGGCGCCCACCCTGTGGAACGCCCTCCCCTCAGATGTGAAAGAAATAAGTAGCTATCTTATCTTTAAAAGACATCTGAAGGCAGCCCTGTTTAGGGAAGTTTTTAATATTTACCGGTAACGCTGTTTTTAACATTCGATTGGAAGCTGCACAGAGTGGCTGCACAGAAACTCAGCCAGATGAGCGAGGTATAAATAATAATAATTATTATTATTATTATTATTATTATTATTATTATTATTATGCAGCCCTGCAGCCAAGGAAGAATGAACTCCATTAGCCATGGTGCCTTGCGGGGCTGGTGGAGCTTGTTCCTATATGTTGGAGGCAAAGGTCTGTCATCTTTGTTCTGCTACATACATTGCCCTGTATGTCCTTGGAGATAAAGGAGGCGGGGAACATACTACATTAGAAAAGGCAGCCTCCCTGGATTCTGCTGCAGCCTCTGCTCTGCCTCCTCTGCTTTAGCATCTGAGTCTGAACTGCTGCCTGCAACTGGATCTCCTTGCTCACTAAAGCCTGTTGCCTCTTCCTCATCCAACCATTCTACCTCTGACTTCTCCCCAGTATCGTACCACCAATCCCTGGGCTCTGCGCTTTCTTCTTCTGGGCTGGGGCTTCCCTCAGGGGGTTCCCTGACTGGTGCCTCCCACCACCACTTGTCATCCAACCAATCCCTGATGTTCTCCAACAGCATATATGCTGAAGTCTTCCTCCTCTCTCTTGCTTGTTCTCAAGTGGAAAAACGGCACATATACCGTATTGGCCTGACTATAAGCCTCACTTTCCCCCCAAATTCCGACAGTGAAAAGTTAAAGTGTGGTGGCACTGTGGGTTAAACCACAGAGCCTAGGACTTGCCGATCAGCAGGTTGGCGGTTCGAATCCCTGCGACAGGGTGAGCTCCCGCTGCTCGGTCCCTGCTCCTGCCAACCTAGCAGTTCGAAAGCACATCAAAGTGCAAGTAGATAAATAGGTACCGCTCCAGCGGGAAGGTAAACAGCATTTCTGTGCACTGCTCTGGTTCGCCAGAAGCGGCTTAGTCATGCTGGCCACATGACCCGGAAGCTGTACACCGGCTCCCTCGGCCAATAAAGCGAGATGAGCACCGCAACCCCAGAGTCGGTCACGACTGGACCTAATGGTCAGGGGGCCCTTTACCTTTATATTTGCAACCTTACGGTTTGCAGCCAGGAGAACAGGGCAAACAGTGCCAGGAGCGCTGCAAAGCGGTGCCTACCCCATGCATAATCCCCCATCTTCTCCCCCAAGGCCAGGAAGGGAGACAGCGAGGAAGGGGAGGAAGGGGGCAGTGTGGCTCCTTCCCCCCCATCCACGATTCAGCCAGGAGCAGCAAGGAATGGAGTGGCTTATATTTGGGTATTTTTTCTTTTTCTCTCCCCCCCTCTCCAATTTTAAAGGTGCGGCTTATATTCAGGCCAATACGGTATATATACATCTCCTCTCCGTGTGCTCTTGGAGAATGGGTTCAGTTGATGGAACTGAAAATAACAGTCCACTCTGGATGTTTCCACACCTGGGGCATTGTTATGAATGGAGTAACCTGCTGCTGAATTGAAATGAATGAAGAACAAAAAGGATTCCGAGCAAGGTCACATGATGGGAGGGGAAGGTTATAGGGCCAGTTCCAAAAGCTTGGCAAGAGAGGTGTTTTGCTGGCCAGTTGATTAATGCCCCTTCTTCCACCCAGGCCAGTGAAAAGGGAAGGAAAAAACGGGGGTGGGGGGGGCAGATCATCCAACCCCTCCCCCCCTCCCCGCCTTTTTCTTCTTGTTGTTCTCGAAAGTAAATGCTGCAGCAAAATGTACTGCTCTGGCGGCTCCAGGGCAGTGGCGGAGCCTCCAGCCTGCTGAGTCTAATGGAGTTTGTTTTTTTGCCCTTTTGGTCTTTTCTGCTGCTGATCCTGATCTGGCGCTTGCTTGGCTCTCCTGCCTCCAGCGTTTGCTCTGATGGACTCTCTCAGCTTGCTCCTCTGAAAGCTGAATGTTTTGATTTGAAATGGGGATGTGCCATTAAAGAGACAGAGGCAAGGTGGAAAGGAGCCCTTTCCTTGTAGGAAGGAAATGTAGGGAAATTTGCTGACCGAACCTGCACATCATTTTACACACACACACACACACACACACACACACACACACACTTTTACTGGAGGGCTGGTCCAAATAGAGTGGTACCTCGGGTTAAGTACTTAATTCGTTCCGGAGGTCCGTTCTTAACCTGAAACTGTTCTTAACCTGAAGCACCACTTTAGCTAATGGGGCCTCCCGCTGCGCGATTTCTGTTCTCATCCTGAAGCAAAGTTCTTAACCTGAAGCACTATTACTGGGTTAGCGGAGTGTTGAACCTGAAGCTTACATGACCCGAGGTACCACTGTATATAAAAAGCCCAACCTCATATACTATCCCCTGAGGGTCCACGAGTGAAAGAAGACTGAAGATGGTTATGCATTTATTTAGTTTGCTGATATTATGACACATGTGGAGCGGTGGTCTAAACCACGGAGCCTCTTGGGCTTGCCGATCAGAAGGTCGGCGGTTCGAATCCATGCAACAGGGTGAGCTCCCGTTGCTCAGTCCCAGCTCCTGCCAACCTAGCAGTTCGAAAGCATACCAGTGCAAGTAGATTAATAGGTACCGCTGCGGCGGGAAGGTAAATGGCATTTCCATGCACTCTGGTTTCTGTCATGATGTTCTGTTGCAACAGAAGCCACATGACCCGGAAAGCTGTCTGTGGACAAATGCCGGCTTCCTCTGCCTGAAAGCGAGATGAGAGCTGCACCCTATAGTCGCCTTTGACAGGACTTAACTGTCTAGGGGTCCTTTACCTTTTACCCTTTTACCTATCAGTGATGCATACCCTTCAACATTTCTCTGATGAAAATAGGAATGTCCCATTCCATAATGACAATTTTACTATTTATATCCCAAACATCTTACTGGGTTGCCCCAGCCACTCTGGGCCGCTTCCCAGGACCCCTAACAGTTAATTCTAGTCCTAAACGACTCTGGGGTTGCAGCGCTCATCTTGCTTTACTGGCCAAGGGAGCTGACGTTTGTCCACAGACAGTTTTTCTCGGTCATGTGGCCAGCATGACTAAACTGCTTGTGGCAAAACCAGAGCAGCACACGGAAATGCTGTTTACCCTCCCACCGGAGTGGTACCTATTTATCTACTTGCACTTTGACGTGCTTTTGAACTTCTAGGTTGGCAGGAACTGGGACCGAGTAACAGGAGCTCACCCCGTCGCGGGGATTCAAACCGCCGATCTTCTGATCGGCAAGTCCTAGGCTCAGTGGTTTAACCCACAGCGCCACCCGCATCCCTCCAGCATAAAAACATAATAAAGCATTAAACATTTACAAAACATCCCTGTACAGGATTGCCTTCAGACAGCTCAGATGGCGCATAACTCAATACCCACCAACATTTCTCCAGTGAAAATAGGGACGAAAGGTGTGTCTTCAACAGATGCTAGAAACTATATAATTAAGGTGTCAGATGCACCTCTGGGAATGGGAATTCCTCAACCAAGGAGCTGCCACAGGGAATACCCTCTTCTTGGTTTACACACACACAAGTTTCTGAGGGTGAGCAAGTGAGTTAGTGGGGAGGGAGACCTTAATTCAGCAATTTGGGGCCTATTGTTTAGGACTTTAATACTAAAATGAACTCCTTGAATTCAGCCCAGAAATGAACTGGCAACCAATGCAGCTGCTTTAAAACAGCAGTTCTATGAGCTCTAAAGGAAGCCCCAGCCAGTAATCTGTCTGATGTATTTTGGACCAGTTATATTTTCCAAGTCACCTTCAAGGGCAGCCCCACATGGAGTGCATGGCAATAATCCAATCTGAAAGTTACCAGAGTGATCTCAAAGTTATCAGGAAAGGGTCACCATGTATCGGTGGGCTCCCTGTCTTGCTCATTACCAGTCACAATGTCCACTGGCCACGACTGTTAGGAATTCTAATGCCAGGAAGTAACCAAGGAGTAGTCCTATGGGGTGAATGCAGGCTTTTGCTGAAGCCTGGAGAGCGAGAGGGGGCGGTGCGCAGCGAGTTCCTGCCAGTCTCCCAAGGCTTGCGGAGAGCTGCCTGCATCCCGAAGCCCGGGGTGCGCTAAGAAGTGCGCTCCGGGCTTCGGGCAGCTCTCTGCAAGCCTGGGGAGACCGGCGCGACTTCCCACCGGGCTCCCTAGGCTTGCGGATAGCAGCCTGTTCTGGGGGCTGGGGTCGGGGGAAGCTTGGGCTTCCCCCACCCCAGCCCCGCACCTCGGGGGGGGGGAATATTTTTTTTCTTTATTCCCCCCCAAACTAGGTGTGCCCTATGGGCCGGTGCGTCCTATGGGGCGAAAAATATGGTATCTCCTTGCTGGGTGCTGCGCAAGAGGACAACATTAGTAAGGTACTTGCATCAGGCTGCAGAGAATACAATGGAAACAAGAAGCCCTCAATGGCCAACCCTGATGTGACACTGGAAGTCTGTGATTGACTCTCGCATCATTGTTTCTAGGTTAAAAAGCAGGAAGAAGAAGGGTTAGGCTTCACTGCAGGCAGCTAAATGTCTTGGTCCAGCTCTGACCCACACTGAGACCCCAACCATAGTCAGATGCTGGGGTATGAGTCAGAATTGCAGAAGGAGCTGAAGCATATGGCTGATATGCCACTCCAAATGTCCGCACAGTTTCCCCTCAGCGTCAGTGATGCCTGCAAGTTTTGGACAGGAGACAGGATAAGATGAAACCTGAGACCCCACAGGTAAAGCCTCGAGCGGGAGAGGATCAGCCATCCCTCATCAGTGGGGTCTGGCAACTAGGAAGTCTGGAACTACCGTATTTTTTGCTCTATAAGACTCACTTTTTCCCTCCTAAAAAGTAAGGGGAAATGTTTGTGCATCTTATGGAGCGAATGCAGGCTGCGCAGCTATCCCAGAAGCCAGAACAGCAAGAGGGATTGCTGCTTTCAATGCGCAGCGATCCCTCTTGCTGTTCTGGCTTCTGAGATTCAGAATATTTTTTTTCTTATTTTCCTCCTCCAAAAACAAGGTGCATCTTGTGGTCTGGTGCGTCTTATAGAGCGAAAAATACAGTACTTCATAGCTGCTTGCAAGCTCTGGTTGATTATTATTTTTTTGTAATAAATTTGCCTGAGATTTCAATCAGAGTCCAGTAATGGCCTCATTATAACAATGCCAATTTATAATACAATTATTTATACTAATAATTCAAATACAGAATTATATAACTTAGTTAAAGTGGCCTCCCACATGCTAGATTTGATGATTGTCTTTATTTTTTCATTCCAAAATCATATTAGTTTCAGTTACATTCTGGTCATAATAATAATGCCTTATACAACAACTGCAATATTAATAATTTCTATTTGTGTTGACACATTAAATGATTTATAAAACTGCAAGTAGGGAACTCTAACTATATCCGTATTCTCCCTGTATGTGGCAATTTTTCTGTTCATGGTGTTTCTTCCTGTCCTTGTTATGTCTTCCTCCACGATTGTTGCTGTTAGCCCATTGTTGTTCCAGAAATTTCTCCATCGCTCTATCCCTTGCGTCATTGTTTTGCACCAAGAACTTTAGCAACAGCTGCAAAAGTTGCTCTGTCCCAGTAAATAAACTGATCTCCCAATGAGATCTCCCGCTGTCGTGGGGGCTGCTTCCATTAAGGAAGAGCAGAACCGGAAGCCAGCTCTGGTTAATTTCAACCATATACTTTCTTGAGTAGAATAATCAACTAAATCTTTAATCAAAGCGTAAACTTTTCCCCCTTCTAATTAATCGGCAAGACTGAGATTGTGTAGCACAGCTGCACATGCCAGCCTTTCTCCCTTCCTATGTCAAATTTGATGGAAACGCAACTTAATGATTGCTCCCTACTTCCCAGTTTTGTATCTAAAGCTAGTGAATAGTTTGCATGTTTTGGTGAACTACGGTGACTTTCCTTCTAGCAATCAGAACCGCCAGCAACCCAAGTGGCCAGGACTCAGCTGAAATCAATGTCAATGCATCTCCAAAATAGGGGCTTCAGACAATCCTAATTGGATATGAAGCCATTTCTACTTGGGTTGGGGCAATCCCGCAGCAAAAGAGAGTCTGTTTTTCCTACTCTCAAATGAATGAGTTGTCGAAACCGATAGGAAATGTTCCGGGAAGCTCAGTTGCTTGTAATATTGCTCTACAGTTCAGGTCACGGGAGAAGCACATCTGTATTGTGCTTGCGTCCATTACGGATACAGCAGACGTGCACCTAGAGGAAAAATACTCTCTTTCGCCGCAATGATAAAAAAAAAAAGGACTAAGAGGCTGTTTCAGCTCCTGCAATTTTCTGTGTTTTGAAGAGCTTTTTGGCAGGCAGAATATAGCAAGACAGATAGCATCTCTGGTGAGGCTGTAATGTTTGGAATAGGGCCCTATAAATGCTCGCTTGGGGAGTAAGCCCCACCAGGGGCGGAGGAAGGGGTGTGCGGTAGGGGCGGGTTGCCCCGGGTGTCACCACTGAGGGGGGTGACAAAATGCCAGGCGGCACTCACAACGGGGCCTGCAGCGCGCCCAAGCCACGCGTCTCTCCTGGGAGTGACGCGGTGGCTTGGGCACCCGCAGGCTCCACACTGCCCCAAATGGTCTGCCCGCCGCCTCCCCCTCAACTGTAGGGTGGCTGAGTGGGAGGAGGCAGGCCGACTCCTCAGAGGCCCCGTGGAGCGTCCTGCCCCGCCCCGCCTTGTGGGTGGCTGCCCTCCACGTGCAGCTGGTCCCGCCCCTGGGTGCAGGGCAAGCGCACCGCCTCAGGCGCCCAATCGGCTTGCTCTGCCCCACTGAATGTAAGGGCCATAGCTCAGTGGTAGAGCATCTGCTTCGCAAGCCACGGGTCTCGGATTCAAAGCCTGTTGTTTCCAGGTTGTGCTGGAAATGTCCCCTGCCTGAAACCCTGGACAGCTGCTAACAGACAGTGTAGGCCAGTTTCCAGACCCTAAATGTTGCTGGATTACAACTCCCATTAAACCCTGACCATTGGCTAAGCTGGCTGGGGTTGATGTGAGTTCAACGACACTGGTGAAAACAATATGGAGCAAATGGATCAGTGGTATGCATGTACTGCATTCCCTCCTATTCCAATTTAAGCTCAACTGTGGTAGCCTGGATGGCTCAGTTTATTAGAGCACGGGGCTGATAACGCCAAGGTTGCAGGTTCGAACCCCGTATGGGACAGCTGTACATTGCTGCATTGCAGGCGGTTAGTCTAGACCAGGCATGTCCAACTCCCAACTGACAGATCTACTCCCACTATAAATTTTTTTTGGCAGTGTTCTACCCAACTTTGTTGAGCTTTTTTGGGGGGAACCACAGTTGTGAGCTTTTTCTGCAGAACCCAAGTTGTTGAACTTTTTTTACAGTGCCAAAGTTGTTCAGCGGGAAGCCTGCATGCGCCAAAACCACAGTATCTCTCAAAGATGTTGACTGCTGCACAGCATGTGGTTTTGGTTTTTTTATAGATTGCTCTGGATCACGCACTCGACCAGGATCGACCAGGGACGACCCACAATCGACCAGTAGATCATGATCAACCTGTTGGACGGGTCTGGTCTAGACAATCATCAGGGTCACTTGCAACTCTACAATCCTATGGTTCTATGATCCAATGTACAAACTTGAAATAGAATTAATATTATCCTCCATTATGTACAGGGAGCAATAGCTTTTGGGCACCTAATAAATTTAGGAAGCAAACAAATCTTGCAATTTATGGGCTCTGGGCCTCTCAGTTTTCTCAGTAAGTTTAAAAAAAAACAAAAGAAATTTTCAATTAATAAGTACGGGAATGGAGTGGACATTTCATTTGCAAGGAAGACCAGGGGGTATGGCAAGTCCATTTCCACCAGTCCCCAAATCTTTCCCTCTCTGCCTGTCGTCCCCTGACTTGTTGAGCATTGCCTTCTGATTTGAAAGCCATTCTCGCCCTCTTCCTTGTTCAATTAGCTGCTTGCTGAAAAGGAGCCACAGGAAGCCCATCAAATGCATGTTTGAAGTTTTTTGATTTAATCTTCCCATGATGGCAGGATGCTAGTGGCTGCTTATGGAGTTTATATAGCACTCTTCCCTCCAAGTTGGCACAAAGATTGTTCTGGCAATTTTTGCCCTCCCCAAGGTCCTTTGTATATTGGAAATGGTCTTTGGAAGGTCGAATGCGCAAGTTATTCATTGCGGCATTATGACTCAGTCTTGTCAACACACTTTTTTCACGGGGTGGTTTTTGGAGGATCAATGAAATAACTGTGGCAGTATGTAATAGAAATGTAAGTTGCTGTTATTAATGGGCCCAAGCTGTTGCGCAGGAACTAAGAAGGAATCGTTTTGCAGAGGCAGGCGTGAGGGTGGCAGCAGCTGGGAGAGAGAGATCTGACATAAAGCTGAGGCTACTGTCTTTCAGATCTTGTGGTTCCTTTCAGAGAAAGGCTGCTTTGAAAGAAGGGCAGGCAATGAAAAGAACAGAATCATTTAGTTACATCCCTGTTATGACAAAGGATACATTCTCTAGTCACTAAAAGGCGCCCAGGGAATCCTGATGGCAGCTGATTTGGGGAAACATTAAAGCAGTTACCTGCACAGGCTGGTTTTACACCTGGGCAAGAGCCTGATGGCTATTGATGGGTCTTTGCACACCTGCAAGAGGCATAGCTGTCAACCGTCCCTTATTTGGCGGGAAACTCCCTTATCCCAGCGCCATGTCCCTCTGCTGTCCCTTATTGATGATATCCCGTAAATTTCCCAGGTTTCCAAGGAAGCAGCTCCTCTCCCTGCCAGCCAAGGAGGAGGGAGGCTCCAACTGTGTTGCTTGGCTGCATTGCTCACCCAATAAGGAGTCTAAGAACGACGGGGGGGGTGGAGCTTGCATGCCTTGTGCCGATCAAATCGGCTGCATTGCCTGGGGACTCGCCTTTGCTCAGCGCTTCCCAGTGGAGAGGGGACGGTGGTTTTCCTTGCTGCATCCCATTTGCTGGGTTGCTGCGCTGTGGGAACCACCGCTTGAGGCTTTGTTTGGCTGCTGGCTGGGATTTCTGCCTTTGGCTCGGAGGGGCTCAGAAGTTGAACATACCTGTGCTTGGAATCGGATGGAAACGTCATCGACGGCCCACTCACCCTTGCCGGGGAAAAGATCTGCTTGGAGTGGGGGCACATGGTGGGGGGAAAGGAAATCCTTTATTTTGGCTGCTGATCCCTTATTTTCGAGGCTGCTGGAACCTTATTTTCAAATCTGTAAGTTGACAGCTATGGCAAGAGGGTTAGTATCTGTTAAGGACTGGGTGGACGCAGAGGAATGGTAGGAAGAACTAGCCAAGGAACCACCAAGTGAAGAAGGCTCAGAGCCTTGGAGTGGTGGTTGGACAATGATAAGTGGTCAGAGGGAGAAGACTGAGAAGATGAGATGTTGGGGATAACAGGGCTTAGTGAGATGGGAGATTCTATGACAGAGGGAAGTCAGAATCAGAGGCAGAAGCTGAAGCAGGAGGGTGGAAGGAAAGAGGCCAAGAAGCAGAGGTGTGTAGGGCTGGTGAAGAGTCACTGGTGTCTCCTCCTGCTGCTGTGACAAGGCCCCTCCCTCCCTGACTCCCAGAACCAGGAGAGGGCTGAAACAGGCAGAGCAAAACAGGCTTCATGCAGGCACAGTCTCTGTTTGCTTGCAAGATGCCCTGGAGAGGAGAGGACTTAGATAGTGGTGGGGAGGTGGGAGCTTTTAGTATTGACAACTGATTTAATGCAGCAGTGGTGTAGCGTGGGTTGCCAGTGCCTGGAGCTGCACGGAGGAGGTGGGTGAGTGGGAGGGAAACAGGTGGAGGACTCTTGAGCTTTTCACAAATAAACAACAAGAAAATAAAACAATCTTTTACAATCAACATTTTAAGTCATCATATTTACACTGCGTGTCCTCACGCCTCGACTTGCTTCCTTCCCTGCTTCAGTTTTCTTGAGATATATCCCCTCCTGTAGATTCTTATTCCCCTTCTATGCACATCACCGGAATTATGTTAACCCTGCCATAGTTTTTAAGCTTCTACAGTTTGTTCTTATATATGCCGTAAATTTACCCCATTCTTCATCAAACTTTGTCCCTTTTTGGTCTCTTATTCTACATGTCATTTTAGCTAATTCTGTATATTCAAAAAATTATGGAGAGGCCATTTTCGACAGAGCCAGTGACGGAAGTATGCAGCTGTACTGAGGCAGCACTGGGTGATGAAATTTTGCGCCCCTAACCATTTTGCACCTGGGGCAACTGCCCCCATGGCCCTCTACACACTATGCCACTGTAATGGAGAAGGACCTACAGGACATGAGCTGCTGTTCTCATTAGGCCTGAAACCCAGCCAAGACTGTGTATATCATGTTTTCCTAATAAAGAGTTAACTCCAGCTTTGAACTGTGTGACTGACTGCTGTTTAAATTTCAAAAATCCCAAAATTTGAGGACCAATGGCACAGATGTTGTCAAGGCTGCTGTAAACAACCCCACTGAAGAAGATACCAGTGGTTACCCAAGCCTTGTTGCTGGTTGCAAAGGGACCCCCAAGCTTCAGGGCACCCAAAATGTAGGTCCACCGCTGCAATTAATGGACCAAAGTAAAATAAACACACACAGTACAGCAGTTCCAATTTAGTCCATATTTCCTTTACATGGCCTTTAGATCTGAGTGGAGGGACAATAAACAGTAATAACCAGGAGGTTGCTAGATTTTAATTTCAAATAAGGTCTGCTGATCATGCTTTCCAAAAGCAATCAGTAAGACTGAAGCAAGAACGAAGAAGTCTGCCGAAGGTTAGCTTTTATTATTTGCTCAGATTGCTCTCAGAGAGTGGGCAACACAGCCAGTTAAGGCAACGCCTTCCATGACCCAAGTTTCCTGCAGCAACGTTATATCAAAAGAACATAAATATTAGTAGCATGATTTATCCCTACTCTTATTAGGTCAGCCTACAATTTTCCAGGAGATTATAAATCTGCAAGATAGATCAGTTTAAACGTCCCTGCCTCATTCTTCAAAACACCCCCATTCCCAGTTGTTCCTCCTTTAGAAGGGATCAAAACTGGCCCGGGACCAGTAATTTGAGCTCTGATGACAGGAGAGCTTAATTCATGTGAGCTGAGGAATCTACTACAATCCACCCACTCCTTTGCAGGCTCTAGACCAGGCAAAGAGGTAGGTGCAGTTTTCCTGTACACTATCATTGCTCACTCAGCATTGCTATGCACTTGTGCCGAAATGCCAGCTGCAGTGGGAACATCATCATACCCTCCAACATTTCTCCAATTCCATAATGATAATTTTACCATTTATACTCCATACATCTTACTGGGTTGCCCCAGCCGCTCTGAGTTGCTTCCAACATATATGAAAACATAAGAAAACATTAAACATTAAATAAACTTCCCTATACAGGAATGCTTTCAGATGGCTTGAGGGTCGGATAACTCCATACCCTCTAACATTTCTCCAGTGAAAATAGGGACATCCTAAGGAAAAGTGGGACATTCTGGGATCAAATCAGAAACTGGGATGGCTTCTGTAAATCTGGGTGTCTCTGGAAAACAAGAAATCCCTTATTTTGGCTGCTGGTCCCTTATTTTCGAGGCTGCTGGTCCCTTATTTTCAAATAAGGGACCAGCGTCTTATGTTGCGTCTTACGTTCTATTCAGGATGCGAATGGGGCTCCGGAACGGATCCCGTTCGCGTCACGAGGTACCACTGTATCGTCTTTTCAGGTTAATGTGATAGATTGTTAGCAGCCAGTGCAAACAGATATTGTTCAGCATTTTAAAACCAAGGCCAAACCCAGAGCCTGAAATGGAGCATTTATTATTAAGCTTTATGTATCTGTGAAGACATGAATCAAGGAATATCTCTTAAAATAATAATGGGCACCTGGAACCTCTGGAGAAGGTGAAACATCTAATAAGGGAACTGAAGGTTATTCCCCCCGCCCTCTACTCGAGGAGAGGGGTTATAGAACCATCGCTCAGGAGGTGAAGATTCTCAGAAGAATTTGCTAAGGAAACCGCGGCCACATGGTACACCTGCATTGTGGGACCGGTCTTTGATTAAACTTTCAAGAGTACAGAAGCCTTTGATGTATAATGGAGAGAATGTTACTGCAGACATTGTGGAATCATGTATTTCCACCCTCCAATCTCTCTCTCTCTCACACACAAATTCCTGCGTAACTCTGGCTGCTTGATTAAAAACCATTCTTTCCAATAATAGCTTTCGGAGGGTGGAGAGGATGGAGCCAACGCTAACAGCAGCCATTGGCCTTTTTAAGGAGGATTCCTTTAGTGTGGAAAGGAAGTGCATGTAGCCAGCATATAATCCTATACACCAGTCTATTTCTTCCATTTAGCCCACCACAGGAATGAATGTAAAGTGTGTGTCTCCAACGATGGCTTCTGCTGGCTGCATGAATTAAATACAGTGGTGCCTCGCAAGATGAAAAGAATCCGTTCCGTGAGTCTCTTCGTCTTGCGGTTTTTTCGTCTTGCGAAGCAAGCCTATTAGTGGCTTAGCGGATTAGCGCTATTAGCAGTTTAGCGGGCTTAGCGGATCAGCTGATAAGCGGTTTAGCGGCTTAGCGGATCAGCTGATAAGCGGCTTAGCGGCTTAGTGGATCAGCTGATAAGCGGCTTAGCGGCTTGGGAAAAAGGGGGGGGGGGAGGAAAAAACCTCCGCAGGAACTCGCAAGACATTTTCGTCTTGCGAAGCAAGCCCATAGGAAATTCGTTTTGCGAAGCACCTCCAAAACGGAAAACCCTTTCGTCTAGCGGGTTTTCTGTCTTGCGAGGCATTCGTCTTGCGGGGCACCACTGTATGCAGATCTAACTCCTGAGAGGCATCTTAAAAGAAGGGAAAATTCATTCAGGAGTGGCTGAAGGAGCGTCTCCACCCCCATTGTTCTGCCCGGACACTGAGGTCCAGCGCCAAGGGCCTTCTGCCGGTTCCCTCATTGCGAGAAGCAAAGCTACAGGGAACCAGGCAGAGGGCCTTCTCGGTAGTGGCACCCACCCTGTGGAATGCCCTCCCACCAGATGTCAAAGAGAAAAATAACTACCAAACTTTTAGAAGACATCTGAAGGCAGCCCTGTTTAGGGAAGCTTTTAATGTTTTAATTGGTTATTGTATTTTAGTGTTTTGTTGGAAGCCGCCCGGAGTGGCTGGGGAAACCCAGTTAGATGGACGGGGTATAAATAATAAATTATTATTATTATTATTATTATTATTATTATTATTATTATTAGGAGTGCCTGGCATGCTCTGGTCCATGGGGTCACGAAGAGTCGGACACGGCCAAACGACTAAACAACTTTATTATTATTATTATTAGGTCCATCATATGCTCAATTTCCTCTTTTGTCCCCTAAGCCATACCCTCCAACATTTCTTTGATGAAAATAGGGACGTGCTAAGGAAAAGGAGGAGAAGGCTGGAGGAGACTCTTGAGAGTCCCATGGACTGCAAGAAGATCAAACCTATCCATTCTTAAGGAAATCAGCCCTGAGTGCTCACTGGAAGGACAGATCCTGAAGCTAATGCTCCAATACTTTAGCCATCTCATGAGAAGAGAAGACTCCCTGGAAAAGACCTTGATGTTGGGAAAGATGGAGGGCACAAGGAGAAGGGGACAACAGAGGATGAGATGGTTGGACAGTGTTCTCGAAGCTACCAGCATGAGTTTGACCAAACTGCGGGAGGCAGTGGAAGACAGGAGTGCCTGGTGTGCTCTGGTCCATGGGGTCACGAAGCGTCGGACATGACTAAACAACAAAAAGGAAAAGAGAGACATTCTGGTACCAAATCAGAAACTGGGACAGATTCTGTAAATCCTGGACTATCCCTAGAAAACGAGGACATTTGGAGGGTCTGCTAAGTTCTCTGTTTTTCCCCACAATACCCTGCAGGGAGCTTGAGAATTCACATCCTTCAGAGTTTCAGACATGAATGGTCATGTCTTTACTTGAGCAGGGGCGACTGGTGCTCATGCTTTGCACGCATATCTGCTTGGAAATAAAAACAAATCAAATGTAACTCTGTGGATTACATTCAATCACACATAAGAACAATTGCAACCACGAGTCTGGAATCCTACAGTGAAGTGCAGCTGGGGAGGTTTCAGCAGAAGGAAGCACATTTCTCTTCTCCAAATCCCCCCGCCTCCAGGTACATTTTTCCTACAAGAAGTGGACAAACAGAATTGTGTGGCGAGTTCCTGCCCCCCCCCGGTGGAAATAATGACACACAACACAATTATTAAGGTTAATGGGCTAAAAAAAGGCCACAACTTTATTGGTTACAGGTGATGAGCTGTATTGGCTTAGGCATTGGTCCTAACTGACTATATCTGACTTCAGCCCATCTGCTTGAAGTCCGGGAAGGGTTAACCACCAATAGGGGGAGTCCTGCTGATGCACATCAACTAGGAACTCCCCCGGGGTCACCGATAGGGGGCATGCCTTAGGCTTCACCTCCCTAGGCTTCAGACAGGGCCACGCCCCCTGGAATCCTTTATTGGACTACCCTTCAATATGCGGGGCAGGTGATGGCGCTACATCCCCTCTTCCATCTACAGAACAATACCAACGCCGAACCGCTAATACCAAGAAAGTTGTGACAATTTGCTACGAGGTAGGCAAAAACCAAGTGGCTGGTGTCAATTTGCCAAGTGGGAAAATTCATACCAGGCCCCATAGCAAGCTCAATGGACCGAGGTCCATAGCAAGCTCAAAGAACGAAAACCTTATAGGGCAGGAGGGTGGGGAAAAACAGGAACATCTGGCGGGCGGCAAAGAGGGAGATCCCCAGCCACACCCTGCCTATATAGGGCAGGCCACGACCCCTGAACCAGCCAATTGGCCGGCCAGGGGGTGAAGCGGCCGGGAACCCCCCCAATTGTGTGGGGCTCGCCTCCACCCACCGCGTGTGTGAAGCCCGCAACCCCACCTCCTCCTTAGGGTGGAAGTGGCTTTCTAGAAAGATTTGCCATGACACGCTACTCACGTCGTTTATTACTGAGCAGCCAAAATAAGGGATTTTCCCAGCACAGGTATGTTCGACTTCTGAGCCCCTCCAAGACAAAGGCAGAAAGCCCAGCCAGCAGCCAAGCGAAGCCTCAAGCGGTGGTTCCCACAGCCCAGCAACCCGACAAAGGGGATGCAGCAAGGGAAACCACTGTCACCTCTTCGCTGGGAAGCGCTGAGCAAAGGCGAGTCCCCAGGCAACACGGCCGATTTGATCGGCACAAGGCATGCAAGCTCCACCCCCCCAGTCGTTCTTAGACTCCTTATTGGGTGAGCAACACAGCCAAGCAACACAGTTGGAGCCTCCCTCCTCCCTGGCTGGCAGGGAGGGAGGGAGAGGAGCTGCTTCCTTTGAAACCCAGGAAATTTAAGGGACATCATCAATAAGGGACAGCAGTGGGACACAGCGCTGGGATAAGGGAGTTTCCCGCCAAATAAGGGACAGTTGACAGGTATGTGTCCACCTCTGCCATTCTATGATTCTATGAAAAGCAGTGTTGTCTACTACACGGACCAGGAGTAGCTCTCCAGGGCTACAGAGATGCCAGTGACTGAACATGGGACCTTTTCGCGTGCAAATCATGTGCTCTCTTGCTGAGCTGTGACCCCATTTCCACAACCACGTATCTTCCTTTTCCCTTTTTTTGTTTAATGCTGTGCTTTCTTTAATACAACTTCACGCTTGCATTTGTTTTCTCTCACTTTGAATACATATTGTAAGCACCTGCAAGAAACAGCACAGCTTGCCTTCCTTGTGGAAAGCAAGATGCGCCTTAATTAGGCAGAGAGACGGGCAGCAAAGGCCTGGAAGAATCAGTTGTGGTGGTGGTGGTGGAGAAAAAGAAAGCAATTAGATCCAGAGCAAACTTGCCAAGTGCAGGAGGGGATGTGATCTGAAGCTGCCCTTTGCATATAAATAATGGCGAGGAGGACAAAATGCCAGCAATGATGCACATGCTAGTTTTTTTGATGGGCCTCTTAGAAGAATGAAAACTCAATAACCGATGGGCTTGCAGCAGCACGGGGGTATGACACGCCTGGCTGAGAAGCTACGCCAAGGAGCGTGATATTGTCTCAGGAGACAGCTCTGAATGATTCACTTCTGCTGCAGTCGGCTTCGTGGAGAAAGGATGGGAGCTGGCAAAGGTTAGCCAAACAACCTGGAACTTCAGCCCGGAAATAATAAAACTCTGTCGGTGGCCCAACAGATCATTCTTCCCCAAAGAATTTGAGCTAAAATTGTCATGATGATTCCCTTAGAGCCAAAAGTCGTCAGAAAGAAGTTGTCACGATCCCAGGGTTGGGTTCCCCATCTTCACAGGGTGAGTCTGGGGATTTGCAGTAAGAGAAGGAACTGCCCTCAGACAGCCTGGCTGCTCTGGAAGAACTGGTGCAAGAGGAGCCCATTGTGCTAGAACGTCCCTGGCTGGAGGAGGTCACATTGCTCTCCTCTGACTGTGAGGAAGCTCTAGTGCAGCGGTTCTCAAGCTGTGGGTCCCCAGATGTTGTTGGACTACAACTCCCATCATCCCTGAGCTCTGGCCTTGCTAGCTAGGGGTGATGGGAGTTGCAGTCCAACAACATCTGGGGACCCACAGCTTGAGAAAGGTTGCTCTAGTGGAACCACAGAGCAGCAGAACAGTCGAGAGTGTGGTTCCATTGGCGCTTCTGAACTAGAGTCCTCAGAGTCAGATGAGGACAACCTGACCTCCTGGAACCAGAGCTCCTCAAGCCAGCAACTCAGATGGAGATGCAGATTCTACTTAAGTCTCCTTCTAACTGGAGCTGAAACAATATCTGAGCTCTTGTTTAATGGAGTCCACCAGTCTAATATCTGCATGGAATGTTCCAGGGTGCCATTATGCCTGAAACTCTTGCTAGAAATTAAATCTTGCCCTATTTTGCCTCACCTGCCAAGACCCAGAGACCTCAGAGTATGTACTACTACTACTACTACTACTACTACTACTAATTTTTATTATTATTTATATCCCGCCTTCCACCTTCCCCAGTCGGAGCTGGGCTCAGAGCGGCAAACAGCAATAAAAGAGAGCCAGTGTGGTGTAGTGGTTAAGAGCGGTAGTCATGTAATCTGGGTAACCGGGTTCGCATCTCCGCTCCTCCACATGCAGCTGCTGGGTGACCTTGGGCCAGTCACACTTCTGTGAAGTCTCTCAGCCCCACTCACCTCACAGAGTGTCTGTTGTGGGGGAGGAAGGGAAAGGAGAATGTTAGCCGCTTTGAGACTCCTGAAGGGGAGTGAAAGGCAGGATATCAAATCCAAACTCTTCTTCTTCTTCTTCTTCTAAAAGTAACACAGCACTCTAAAAACAATATTTTTAAATCAATTCAAAATCAAATGGCAACCACCGGGCCAGAGTTCTACGAGGATCACCAAAGGAGGGGGTCAGACGGTGCCTTGGCCAAAGGCCTGGTGGAACAGCTCTGTCTTGCAGGCCCTGCGGAAAGATGTCAAGTCCCGCAGGGCCCTAGTCTCTTGTGACAGAGCATTTCACCAGATCGGGGCCACAGCCAAAAAAGCCCTGGCTCTAGTTGAGGCCAGCCTAACCTCTCTGTGGCCTGGGACCTCCAAGATGTTTTTATTTGAAGGTCCTCCATGGGACATACCAGGAGAGGCGGTCCCGTAGGTATGAGGGTTCTAGGCTGCATAGGGCTTTAAAGGTCAAAACCAGCACCTTAAACCTGATCCTGTACTCCACTGGGAGCCAGTGCAGCTGGTATAGCACCGGGTGAATGTGATCCCACAGTGAGGACACCGTAAGTCTCACCAAGGCATTCTGCACCTGCTGGAGTTTCTGGGTCAGTCTCAAGGGCAGCCCCATGTAGAGTGAGTTACAATAATCCAGTCTGGAGGTGACCGTTGTGTGGATCATAGTGGTTAGGTCAGGGCAATGGAGGTCCAGGCTGCCCCTAAGGGGGCAATATCTTACTTGGGGTCCTCCTTGCAGGAAGCACAGAACTGCCAAAATAATCTGACTCAAAGGCTAAGTCTCTTGCAGTACTTTGTTCTTCCCAGCCTCACAGAATTCAATAGGGTGAGGGCCCTTGAACTAGCCGGTCAGTTCCTCCAAGGGAGGAGAACTTAATAGCCATCAGGCCTACATAAGGCTTCAGTTCGCTGTAGCTCCCTGCAGAGACAACCTCACCTGTAGATGCTTCAGGAGGAGAGTGTTTCAGCCAGCAGAGACCCCTGGAGCTGCCCAATGTCCTGCTGTTGCCTCCTCACTGCTCATGCACACTTCCCTTGCAAGCCTCATGCTCCCACAAAAGTGGATGTCAGTTTACTCTCATTGCTACTCAGAAAGAATCAGATTTTTTGCCTTGGGAAATAAGACCTGTAGTGCTGAGGTCATCACTTCAGGCTTCTCCCTCATCTTCTACTTTGTTGTTGTTTAGTCGTTTAGTCATGTCTAACTCTTTGTGTCCCCGTGGACCAGAGCACACCAGGCACTCCTGTCTTCCACTGCCTCCCACAGTTTGGTCAAACCCATGTTAGTAGCTTCAAGAACACTGTCCAACCATCTCGTCCTCTGTCCTCCCCTTCTCCTTGTGCCCTCCATCTTTCCCAACATCTGGGTCTTTTCCAGGGAGTCTTCTCTTCTCATGAGGTGGCCACAGTATTGGAACCTCAACTTCAGGATCTCTCCTTCCAGTGAGCACTCAGGACTGATTTCCTTCAGAATGGAAGGTTTGAGCTTCTTGCAGTCCATGGGACTCTCAAGAGTCTCCTCTAGCACCATAATTCAAAAGCATCAATTCTTCAGCGAGCTGCCTAATTTATGGTCCAGCTCTCACTTCCATACATCACTACTGGGAAAACCATAGCTTTAACTATACGGACCTTTGTTGGCAAGGTGATGTCTCTGCTTTTTAAGATTCTGTCTAGGTTTGTCATTGCTAAAGCTAAAGCTAAAGGGACCCCTGACCATTAGGTCCTGTCGTGGCTGACTCTGGGGTTGCGGCGCTCATCTCGCTTTATTGGCCGAGGGAGTACAGCTTCTGGGTCATATGGCCAGCATGACTAAGCCGCTTCTGGTGAACCAGAGCAGTGCACGGAAACGCTGTTTACCTTACTGCTGGAATGGTACCTATTTATCTACTTGCACTTTAACATGCTTTCGAACTGCTAGGTTCGCAGGAGCTGGGACAGAGCAACAGGAGCTCACCCCGTCGTGGGGATTCGAACCGCCAACCTTCTGATGGGCAAGTCCTAGGGTCTGTGGTTTAACCCGCAGCGCCACCCCCGTCCCTCTAGTCTTCCTTACTTTATCCTTAATGCCCCTTCCTTCACCTCCATCCCTTACTGAAACAATCTCCTCCCATCTCTATGTAAGTGATGCTATATTGCCCAGGAATTTCTTTGCCTGCCCTGCCTTCACTCTGTTCTGCTCTGCGACCGAGTTGTGTCTGCTGCCAAGTTCCCACCCAATCCTTCTTATCTCACCCTCGCCCAGAGAAGGAATGTACTGTTGCCTACTCTGCAATCTGTTATGTGCTGCTTGGGCCAGATGTTGCTGGAGTGCATCCTATTGTTGCCTAGCAACAACCCAAGAGGTTTTTGCTGGGATCCTACAAAATGGTCCTCCAGACCAGAAATGAACAATACAGGGAGCAGAAGCAGCTGCTGGATGCCCCATTGATGGAAGATGTGATGAATGAATGGCTCCCAGCACATGGGTTGCCTCAAACACAGCTGGGCTTGCCAAATCTCCTCGCTCCCCCTCCTACTTTTTAAAAACAGCTCCCCAGACACATTTAACGGATGAGACTTTTGCTAACATGGAGACAAAGTGGTGGCGAGTAAGGTTTGTTTGCTAAATTTTGGCTGAGAACTTTGGCAACCCTCGGCTGCTTAATCCAAATTTGGGGGTGACACCTCCCAATAGTTCACTGAGGCAATTTCCCTCTAACTGTACCTATTTCTTTGTTTGTTCTCCTTCACAGTCTGGTAAATAATAATAATAATAATAATAATAATAATAATAATAATAATAATAATAGAAGATAGGGTATTTTAAAATAGTATTATTTGTAAGTGATAAAATGTGAAGTTCTTTTAAGTGGGATTAAAAAAAAAGATGGTTAGAAATTATGATATATGTAAACTGCTAAAGATGAAGTAAAATGAAAATCAGATAGGTGGGACTTGGAGAGGCCCACTTAACAATGTTTAGAAAAATAAGGATATGACAAGGATTTGTTTGTATTGTTTGTCTTTTCTGCTTGTGTTTTTTTATTTGTGTTATAAAGTGGATTTTTTTGGGAATAATAATAATAATAATAATCATCATCATCAACGTTTATTTGTATCCTGCCCTCCCCAGCCAAAACTGGGCTCAGGGCGGCTAACATCAAATATATAACTGGTATAAAATCAAACAATAATTAAATTACCTCCTAAAAACAAGTCAGGATCAAATTAAAATCTAATTAGATGGCTTTCCGCAGGATTAAGGTTGGGAATAGTAAATGCTCATCAGACCCAACTGTTTATGCTGTTCTTATATGGGCCTGTGAGAATGCAGGGAGGCCTTTCATATTAGTTCTTATACAAAAAGAGAAGGGGAGTCAGGCTGAGCCCTGACCAAAGGCCTGGCTTAACAACTCTGTCTTGCAGGCCCCGCGGAAAGATGTCAAATCCCGCAGGGCCCTGATCTCTTGTGGCAGAGCGTTCCACCAGGCTGGGGCCAAGGCCAAAAAGGCCCTGGCCCTGGTTGAGGCCAGCCTAATCTCTCTGAGACCCAGGATCTCCAAGGTGTTAAGCAACAATAATCACAGAGTCAGATGGTACCGAAGGTTATACGGTCCTGACCTCGGTTAAATCAGGCAATTTGTGACAGAACAAGGTGAGTTCCATGCAGGGCAAGTTATCCAGTTCAGCAATTCCACTGCTCCATCATTTATTTTATTTTTTAGTTTTTTCAGTGTTACAGTTACATCTTCTTTTCCATACAGTAAGTCTATTTGACTTCCCACCCTTGACAGTTCTTTATACATCTTATTTGGCTGCATATACATTAGATTCTTCACCCAATTTTCTCTTACCTTTCATATTATCAACTGTTAGTCACAAAGTACCCCCTACCTGGAATTTATAGTTAAGGTCCAGTTTTTGTATATATTCCCCTAAGTACTTCCACTCACTCCTTGTCAATTTGTCGTCTCGGTTTCTTATTTCGGATATCATACTAGCAAGCTCTGCATGTTCAGTTATTTTGTAGAACCATTTTTCTTTCCCTGGGATTTCTCTTAATTTCCAGTATCTTGCATATAATATCCTTGCTGCTGTTGCCGCATATAAAAATAGGCTATGGGCATTCTTGGGTAACTCATTCCCAATTATACCTAGAAGAAATGCTTCTGGTTTCTTGGGAAAGGTAAGTTTGAAAATTTCCTTTAACTCGTCGTATATCATCTCCCAAAGTTCTTTTGCTCGTTTACATTTCCACCATAGATGAATAAAGGAACCCTCTACTTCCAAACATTTCCAGCACATTTTTGAGTTTTTAAAATACAATTTAGCCAATTTTACCGGTGTCAAATACCATCTATACTTCACTGCCCCATCATTTTATCCTCCCAAGTTAAAGGTAAAGGGACCCCTGACCATTAGGTCCAGTCGTGACCGACTCTGGGGTTGCGGTGCTCATCTCACTTTATTGGCTGAGGGAGCTGGTGTACAGCTTCCGGGTCATGTGGCCAGCATGACTAAGCCGCTTCTGGCAAACCAGAGCAGCGCACGGAAATGCCGTTTACCTTCCCGCCGGAGCGGTACCTATTTATCTACTTGTACTTTGACATGCCTTCGAACTGGTAGGTTGGCAGGAACAGGGACCGAGCAATGGGCGCTCACCCCGTCCCGGGGATTCGAACCGCCGACCTTCTGATCGGCAAGTCCTAGGCTCTGTGGTTTAACCCACAGCGCCACCCGCGTCCCCCCTCCCAAGTTACTAAGTGTTTTAATCCCATCCTTTGGTCATAATATTCATGAGCTCAGATATCCTGTCAGAAAGGTGGGCTTTGGGGCATCTTCTGGCATGCCATTGCCCTTACAACTTTTTTTTTTTTTAAAAAACAAATTCCTAAAAAGGGATTTTTGATTTCTGCAGAAGATGTCACTGTTTTTTTTAGAAACATGTAGAGATGACTTCTGAAAATGTTCGCAAAATAGGAAACTCTCTATTATATAGTTGCTTAGGAATTTCATATCTGCTGGCCACCAATAGTGGTCAAATGGAATCACTTCTCTAAGCAAAAGTCTGAGAAATACTCCCTAGTGTGTCAGTGATGAGACTTCAACCAGTGTCTTTTTAAAAAATCACTTGTTGTCTCTACCCTACCTCTCTTTCTGACCAGCATTGACCCTTGTTGCACTTATTTAGAATCAGCTTTTTGTGACCTTTAACTATTTCCCCATACCTATTTTGTTTTAACCTCTTGTAAACCCAGATCAGAAAAATATTTTTGCCCCCATTTCATTGAAAAGATAGCTTTTCTGCCTACTCTCCCAAATTGCATACAGTTGTACCTCGAAGTCGAACGGAATCCGTTCTGGATTCGTTCGACTTCCAAAATGTTCGGAATGACCGCTCCCCACATTAAATAGGGGGCGCCCTTTGCGTGGTCGCGCGCAGCCCCTGGACCCTATGCAGCACCATTAGCACAGGCTTGGCTTCGCCTCCCCCCAGGTGGGATACCTGGAGGTCTCCACCTACCTCAGTCAGTCGTCCAATCCCACCTGGGGGAAGCGTTGCCAAGGAGACCAGGCCAGGTAGGGGGAGGGAAAACCTGCCCACACAATAGAGGGAGGATCTTACCTGGGATTCTTCAGTTGGCTCCAGAGCTTCTCCCACCCTACCCACCCTCAGATAAGACGTCTTTTGCAGGTTAACCTTTTCTCCACAGGTACGCAGGCACTGCTACGTCATGGTCACTGTTAAAGGGCCAGAAAGGAATTCCCCTGCATTGGCAGGTATGCCTTTCCCGTAGCAAAACGTCACAACTTTGGCGGTATCAGGCCTTGGGCGGAATCCTTTAGTCTATCTTCCCAGAATGGGTGGGGGCGTGCAGCGGTGACCCATGCCCCCTTCCTCTTTGGGGCAGCGATACCAGGGTTCCTCATTAAAGGGGGTTGTTTGAGGGGAGGTTTTGGCCGTATGCCTAGAGGTTGTCATCGCTTTCCCCTGTGACGGCAGCATAACGGGGGTGGGCTCTCTCTGCTTGAACATGTGTTCTCCAGAACCAGCCCATCCCCCACACTCACTCTGGCTAACCCCGATGTTCCCCAGATCCCCGGCGGGGGACTGGGAGGGATAAATGCCCAATGCCTGAGCCAAGGTCTACCCACATCTGAAACATAATAAAGTTGTGGCCAATTTTAATCCCATAGCACGTTGTCTTGAGTCGTTATTCCACACAGGGGCCGCCCAGGGTTTGGGGGACTCCGCCTGTCCATGCAAACCAAAGCGCGGCTTCTGATCAACCAGAAACTGCAAAAACCCCGTTGGACATTAGACTTCAAAAAATAGTTCACAAATTTGAACAGTCACTTCTGCATTTGCGGCTTTCGGGAGCCAAAATGTTAGTGAACTATGCTGTTTGAAAACCAAGGTACGACTGTATTTGGTTTGTATATTCTCTTGAGTAGTTTTCTTCTTCTTCTTCTTCTTCTTCTTCTTCTTCTTCTTCTTCTTCTTCTTCTTCCTCTTCCTCTTCCTCTTCCTCTTCCTCTTCCTCTTCCTCTTCCTCTGTTACATTTGAACCCCATACTTCTTTACCATGGAATTCAAGGGGTTCCCCAGAGGTTATCCATTCAGGCACTGACCAAACACAGACCTGCTTAGCTTCACATCAGCACATGCAGCAGCAAAACTGTGAGATTCCCACAAGTTATGACAGCAACACAGCGATACGGCAATTCCCAAACCAACCATAGCATGTGGAGCTCTTCCTTTTTCTCAAAACCAAGCTTAATATGCACCTCAGATGTATCTTGCTTCCACGAGGGTTATTTTGTGGCACCAGCAGACTGTACGCTTGTATGCATCCAACGCTATTGTCATGTTGTACATTGGCTTTTTGCTGTTATTGATGCTTCCTGGCATGGCCCATGGCTTTGGCTGCCGAGCTATTATTTGCTCAATAATTTGCAAACTGAAAAACGCGTCCTTGCCGTGCATCGCTCAGCCATTATGCATTCCTGTGCTCTGCTTTCCGATTCCTGGCCAGCGTTCGTATGACACCTAGTACGTAAACAAAGACAGGGGCTTGAGGGTTGGAACGATGCCTGTTCTCCCTCTGAGATTGCTGCCGCCAGCACAAAGGCCTCCTCTTCCCCACCAACACAGAGATTCCATATATCATGCCCGAAATGACTGCCTGCTGGCGGAAAATGCCAGAGAACAATCCACAAAGTGACTACAAAACAAATGTTTGTCAAGAGCAGCCATTAGCCATAGCAGGAGAGGGCTGTGCTTTGCTTTGAGGAAATCCGATTATGCTCGCGTCTTTCGAAAATGACTGCGCCAGCCTAGTTAGGGGCTCATTAGAGTTGACGTGTCCTCCTGACTTCGGAAGATTTGGAGGGGATGGAGAGAGAGGAAAGGATGGAAGACATCCTTGCAGTTGGCGGATGATGACTTGAAAGAGGTACAGTGGTACCCCGCAAGACGAACGCCTCGCAAGACGGAAAACCCGCTAGACGAAAGGGTTTTCCGTTTTGGAGGCGCTTCGCAAAACGAATTTCCCTATGGGCTTGCTTCGCAAGACGACAGCCCATAGGGAAATCTCAGGGACAGCGGGGAAGCGCAGCGCGTCTTCCCCACTGTCCTCGGACCTCCTCCGAAGCCTGGCGGTGGGGCGGGGACACCTCCTCCCGCCGCCGCCGGGCTTCGGAAGGCTCCTCCGAAGCCGGGCGGCGGGGCGGCAGGGCGGGAACACCTCCACCCGCCGCCGGGCTTCGGAAGGCTCCTCCGAAGCCGGGCGGCGGGGCGGGAACACCTCCCACCGCCGCCCGGCTTCGGAACGGTGCTCCGAAGCCGGGCGGGGGGGGAGTGAACACCTTCTGAAGGCGGGCGGGGGGTGAAAGTCTTTGCTCCCCCCTGCCTGCCTGTCCCGGAGGGCTTTTGAAGGCAGGCGGGGGGGGGGAGCAAAGACTTTCGCCCCCCGCCCGCCTTCAGAAGAGGTCCAGGACCTCTTCTGAAGGCTGGCGGGGGGCAAAAGTCTTTGTCCCCCCTGCCTGCCTTCCCAGGGGCTTTTAAATCGCCCCGGACAGCGGAGAAGTCCTCCGCTGTCCCGGGGCGATTTTAAAATGCCGCCCGCCAGCATTTTAAGATCGCCCGGACAGCGGAGAAGTCCTCCGCTGTCCTGGGGTTTTTTAAAATGCTGGGGGTGGGAAGAAAAGCCCTTGTCCCCCCCCCCCCAGCCTTCAGAAGAGGTCCGGGGACAGACTGTCCCCGGACCTGGTCTGAAGGCGGTTTCCCTAGGAACGCATTAATTGATTTTCAATGCATTCCTATGGGAAACCGTGCATCGCAAGACGAAAAACTCGCAAGACGAAGAGACTTGCGGAACGAATTAATTTCGTCTTGCGAGGCACCACTGTATTCTAAACTATGACGAGCCACAGGAAATGTGAGGGTGTTTGGCAGGGCATCTGGGCTCAAGCCAAGGGGGAAGCAGCCCTCACTCTTAGGATGCGCACTTCTGAACAGAAGCGGTTGTGTCTCCATGAGCGAGGGTCTGGTATACATATTAATAACCCACAAAACGCTGCTGGGTACCAGGACGTGGGCAGGGAAACAGCAGCACTCTCTGCTCTGGCAGCGCATGAAGACTACAATGCTATCATGTCCTCTTGTGAAAGAGGCAACAAAGGCTAGGACACGGTGGATGTTAAATAAAAAGACAACACAAAGAGTTTGTCTCCTCTCCCCCACCCCCAGTGTCTTTGGTAATGATGGCAAAATCCGTCGGAATCAAACAGGAGAGGTTTTATTCCCTGGCCTGATTTCAGAAACCGAAACCGGCCGCCCGGCCCATCTGTGTGTCATCCCTACATTCCACTGTAGCAATTTGCTGGCTGCCGCCCTCTGTGCGAGTGAATAATGGGCAGCGAGTCGCCGGTGAATCGCTTTGACAATTGTTCTTTTGAAATCGCAGTGTATTAAATGACCCCTCCATGTCATGCCCCTCATTGCAGGCAGTTCTGCAGGAAGGAGGCCGCTTTGCGACAGCCAAAGTTTAAATGAGAAACAAGAGGTGCTTATCTGATTCACATGATCTGCTGGCGGCCTTGCGGTGGCTGGGTTTTGCCTTTGATGGGGCAGTTGCGGAGGTTGGGGGGAGAACATGGCTGCTTCGCTTGCTTGTTTGCTGCTAAAGAAGAGAAGGAGAAGAAACTTGTGGAAAAGAAAAGAAAAGAAAAGCCAGCGGGTAACAGAAGGGAATTAATCAAATGGGAGTGTGTGCGTGTGTGTTTGAGGGGGGAGGACATCCTGCAATAAGTAAATAGCTAAAATCTGTGTTTGTGACATTCCACTGTAAGATGGCATTGAAACCGCAAAATAAATTTGCTTTATCAGTTTCTTCCTTCCTTGCCTCTTGGATTCTGGCCAAGGAGCCAGCAGTGGTTCACCTTGCTGTGATCTGCATAATGCTCTGCCATGCTGAACAAACTGCTCTCCTTCTGGTTAGGTCATGCTCGGAAATACAGTGGTACCTCGGCTTAAGAACTTAATTGATTCCAGAGGTCCGTTCTTAACCTGAAACTGTTCTTAACCTGAAGCACCACTTTAGGTAATGGGGCCTCCCGCCGCCGCCGCACGATTTCTGTTCTCATCCTGAAGCAAAGTTCTTAACCCGAGGTACTATTTCTGGGTTAGCGGAGTCTGTAACCTGAAGCGTCTGTAACCTGAAGTGTCTGTAACCTGAGGTACCACTGTACAATGCTGCCTCATAGTAGGAAGGTAGATCTCTGGTCTATAGTCCTGTTCAGAAGTTTTACTATTACAGTGGTACCTCTGTATTCGTAAAGGTAAAGGACCCCTGACAGTTAAGTCCAGTCGTGAATGACTCTGGGGTTGCGGCGCTCATCTTGCTTTACAGGCCTAGGGAGCCGACATTTGTCCACAGACAGTTTTCCTGGGTCATGTGGCCAGCATGACTAAGCCGCTTCTGGCGAACCAGAGCAGTGCATGGAAATGGCGTCTACCTTCCCGCTGGAGCAGTACCTATTTATCTACTTGCACTTTGACGTGCTTTCAAACCGCTAGGTTGGCAGGAGCTGGGACTGAGCAACAGGAGCTCACCCCGTCGTGGGGATTCAAACCGCCGACCTTCCAATCGGCAAGCCCAAGGCTCAGTGGTTTGCACCACAGTGCCACCCGCGTCCCTTACTCTTACTCTTAGTTATTTATCTATTTATACCCTGCCTTTTCCCCTGACAGGGACTCATGGCAGCTTACAGGTACTCCGTGGGCATCATCCCAGTGTGCAAAGAGCACTGGGGAAGATTTGCAGGCTAGTGTTCTCTCACTCCAAGGAGCCTTCCCATGCCCAGCTGTATGTGTAAAGACCCCCGTGCCATCTGGAATCCCATGTGATTGTGGGTGGGACTAATTGGCCCATGTGACTTTGAAGTTTGGGAGGAGTTTATGGGGCCAGAAGGCTGATTAACCATGGCCTGTCTCCCAATGTTGTTGGACTACAACTCCCATCATCCTCAGTAAGCTTAGCCAAAGGTCAGGGAGAATGGGAGTTGTAGTCCAACGACAGAGAACAATAGAATTGTGGAGATGAAAGGAGTCTAAAGGGATATCTGGGGACTTAAAGTTGAAGGACTCTTCTTTGAGTCTGAGAGGTGTTATTTGGCTCTTGGGGATTGCAGATTCTGTTCAGTGAGGAAAATCAGCCTCTACAGTGGTACCTTGGTTCTCAAACTTAATCTGTTCCGGAAGTCCATTCCAAAACCGAAGCGTTCCAAAACGAAGGTGTGCTTTCCCATAGAAAGTAATGCAAAAGGAATTAATCCATTTCAGACTTTAAAAAAACAACCCCTAAAACAGCAATTTAACATGAATTTTACTAACGAGACCACTGATCCATAAAATGAAAGCAAAAATCAATGTAGTGTACTATAAAATAAACAAGACAGTTTTGTGGATGATAAAAATTAAAATTATTATTTTTTCTTACCTACGCTGAATATAGTCCTTGTTTGGATGGGGGCTTTTATCCATTTCCGTAGTCACACAATCAATCAATCAGTAGCTGAACTGGGTTCCACACAGTCAGAAAAACAAATTAAACTAAAAAGCCTCAAAAACAAAAGTGCCAAACTTAATCCGTTCTGGAAGTCCATTTGACTTCCGAAATGTTTAAAAACCAAGGCACAGCTTCTGATTGGTGCAGATGCCCCAGAAACAACAGCCAACAGCCGCAGCGGATGTTCAGCTTCCAAAAAATGTTCGGAAACCGGAACACTTACTTCTGGGTTTTTGGAGTTTGAGGACCAAAGCGTTTGAGAACCAAGGCGTTTGAGAGCCAAGGTACCACTGTATTACTGGGGCTGTGGGTTAGAAGGCTCACTGTCAGCTGTGGCTATTTTTTTTGAAAAAGCTTGAAATAGTTAAAACAAAAAGAATTGGCAACAGAGGTTAAAGGTGATCAAGGGTTAAATGACATAGGCCACCGCTCCAAAATCGCTGGTGGGGATGGATTTTGAATTTCTCAGGAAGACGTTGGATGACATATACAGACAATGGTAAGAAATGTAACATGACTGCATTATTCTATTTCAAAGATGAAGCTGTCAGTCCCGAGGCCAAAGAGATCTCCCAAGAAGTCAAGAGTGACACATTTTGTGAGATGTGGTGTTTAAACAAAAGCCCAGAGCAAATTTCAAACCGAACTATCTGTGTCTTGATTGAAGGGAAACGAGACTGAGCCGGATACATTTATGGCAGGGAACAGAGGAAAGGCTCCTCGATGCCGTCGTTTAAATAGTGCGTGTGTAATGGCAGGCAGAGGGAAGGAAAATAATGGCTTGTATGGATCTTGAGTGGGACAATGTCAGGCAATCTCTCTCCTTAACTGAAAAAGGCCTTTTTAATTTGAGCAATCCAAGCTGAACTTTGTGTCCCGTGTATTCAAATACCCATGAAGCAAAATGCCAGTGAACTGATGAAGATGTGTCGAATAATTGCCTCCCTCTCTGCCTACCATCGAACAGTTTCCTCGGAGATAATTGAATGAAATGCAGAAAGGAAAAGATATCTCTGCAGGGGTCCAGTACCAGGGTTGCGAAATGCTTGATATCTGTGCTAATAATCTTCTAATTTATCCCGCTTTTCCTCGAGGGAGCAGGGAGAGATGGGGAAGGTTTACCTCAGGGGTCAGCAAACTTTTTCAGCAGGGGGCCAGTCCAATGTCCCTCAGACCTTGGGGGGGGGGCGGACTATGTTTTGAAAAGAAGAACGAATTCCTGTGCCCCACAAATAACCCAGAGATGCATTTGAAATAAAAGCACACATTCCACTCACGTAAAAACATGCTGATTCCTGGACCATCTGTGGGTCGGATTTAGAAGGCGATTGGGCCGGATCCGGCCCCTGGGCCTTAGTTTGCCTACCTATGGTTTACCTGCTCTGCAGTTGTGACAAGCAGCTGCCCCTCTCCTACCACTGCTGGAGGTCCCCCCAAACAACTACAGTGGGACAGTCCCACGTAGAGTGCACTGCAGTAGTCCAAGCGGGAGTTAACCAGAATATGCACCACTCTGCCCAGACAGTCTGCAGGCAGGGAGGGTTTCAGCCTGCACACCAGATGGAGCTGGTAGACAGCTGCCCTGGACACAGAACTGACCTGCACCTCCATGGACAACTGTGAGTCCAAAATGACTCCCAGGTTGCGCACTTGCTCCTTCAGGGGCACAGTTACCCCATTCAGGACCAGGGAGTCCTCCCCACCTGCCTGCTCCCTGTCCTCCAAAAACAGTACTTCTGTCTTGTCAGGATTCAACCTCAATCTGCGGTTGTAGGTAAAGGTAAAGGGACCCCTGACAGTTAGGTCCAGTCGCGGACGACTCTAGGGTTGCGGTGCTCATCTCCCTTTATTGGCCGAGGGAGACGGCGTACAGTTTCCCGGTCATGTGGCCACTATGACTAAGCCGCTTCTGGCGAACCAGAGCAGCGCACAGAAAAACCGTTTACCTTCCCGCTGGAGCGGTACCTATTTATCTACTTGCACTTTTGACGTGCTTTCAAACTGCTAGGTTGGCGGGAGCAGGGACCGAGCAACAGGAGCTCACTCCGTCGCGGGGATTCGAACCGCCAACCTTCTGATCGGCAAGTCCTAGGCTCTGTGGTTTAACCCACAGCGCCACCCACGTCCCTAATCTGGGGTTGAAACAGCAGCAAAGTGGACTCTAGGCAAGCATTCTTAGAGGGCAAGTCCTACGATTGGGGTGCCATCGCCAAAAAGGCCCTCTGCCTGGCTCCCTGTAACCTTACTTCTCACAAGGACGGAACTGCCAGAAGGCCCTCGTAGCTGGACCTGAGTGTCTGGGCTGAAATGAGGATGGAGACACTCTTTCAGGTATACAGGGCTGAGGCCATTTAGGGTTTTAAAGGTCAGCACCAACACTTTGAATTGTGTTGCAAAACCTTTGCAGTTCTCACAGAGGCTTTTAAGAATGTGATGCTTTTAATCTTGTGCTGTGTTTCAACATGGCCGATTTACACCCTGGAATTTTTAAGGCTTGCATTATGTGTCGCTTGATATGATAAGATATATCGAGAGAGATTTATGTCTTCCCTCTCTTTTCTCATGATTGCTTTAGCCCTGGTTTATAACATTGCATTGTTTTTCATTTTGGGGATTTTTTAAATTCTTTTAATACTTTTGGTATGGTGGCCTAGGGAAAAATGAAAGTTATCAGCCACTTAATAGAGCAGCATAAAATAAATGGCATCTAGAACTACATTTAAGAGCAGGTAGTTTAAAAAAATAAGGAGTGAGCCTTCAAGATACCTTCCTTCACCCCAGTGTTTTCAACAAAAGCGGAGATGTATTATAATACAGGAATTATATCCCTTTATAATTATAATTAAAGGAAAAGTTAGGCTTCTTCATCAATGCCCTTCTTAAATTAAACATGTTCTCTGATTGCCTCATCATGAAAAGGCAATCAACCTGAGTGGAAGATTTTTTAATACCTTCGCTAAACAAATGGCAGGTCTCCTTATTCTCCAGCGTAGCTGCAGGTTACCTTACTTATCAGATATAATCTTCTAAATCATAAACTACTTCATTTGGTTTTTGCCCCCCTTCCCTGCAGAATACCTTCTGCACAATGTGAAATTGTCCTAGGAGGGATTAATAATTAAACTTCAAATTTTAAAGTAGGATGTCAGAAGAATGGAAGGAGGGAAAAGGATGGCGCTAATGATTCTAGCTTGGGGGCCGTCTCCGCGACGGAGGCTTTGATCAGTTTGCGGTGTTGCGGGGGAGCAAGTGCCCTCCTGCAGCCTCGCTCAGGCCAGTGGCGTAGCGTGGGGGGTGCAGGGGGGGCCGGCCGCACCGGGCGCAACATCTGGGGGGGGGGACGCTCGCACTCGCAGCTCTTTGCCCCTACCGGGTTAGGGGGCGCAAATTACTTGCCTTGCCCCGGGTGCTGACAACCCAAGCTACGCCACTGGCTCAGGCTGGGCTTCTAAGAGTTAGAGCACAGATCAACAGGCATGGGTACTGCTGCCAGTGTCTTGCTTAGATACTAGAGTCATCCTTGAGTTTTCATTTGGAATGAAAGGTGGGGCATGAAAGTGAAACAATTCAAAGTTCTGGTTTTGACCTATAAAGACCTTGAGGACTGCCTCATTTCAGATGAACTTACTTGGATTCTGTTTCATCTTCTGAGGCCCTTCTTCATGTGCCTCCTTCACAAGAGGTCTGGAGGGTGGCAACACGAGAACGGGGCCTTCTCTGCAGTGGGTCCTGTTTGTTGAATGCGCTCCCCAGGGAAGTTCACCTGGCGCCTTCATTATACACTTTTAGGCTCCTGGCAAAAACATTCCTCTTTAACCAGGCCTTTGGCTGTTTAATATCCAATTCCCTTTTAAAATGTGTTGGGAGGGGGTTCTCAGTTTGCTTTTGTTTTAATTATGTCTTTTGTGCTTTTATATTGTGATTTTAACTTGTGGACTGCCCTGAGACCTGTGGGCATAGTAAACGGTAAAGGGACCCCTGACCATTAGGTCCAGTTGTGGCCGACTCTGGGGTTGCGACACTCATCTCACTTTATTGGCCGAGGGAGCCGGCGTACAGCTTCTGGGTCATGTGGCCAGCATGACTAAGCCACTTCTGGCGAATCAGAGCAGCGCATGGAAACGATGTTTACCTTCCTGCCGGAATGGTACCTATTTATCTACTTGCACTTTGACGTGCTTTGTTATGCGGGCATAGGGCAATATATAAATTTAATAATAATAAATATAGTTCCTCAAACAATGGGGAAGGGGCACGATATTCCCCAAAACAAGAGTGGGAAACCTCTGGCCCATATGCCAAATTCCAGACCTCTCCATTTGGCCTACGAAGCTATTGCACATCATAGTGCTTGAAACTGTGATATCTGATTAGGAAGGATAAATGTCTGGATGGCAATTTGTCCAATCATAAGGCCCAGTTAGTGCTTTCTTGGTGCAGCTGGTGTCAGAAGGATATTTCTCGTGGAAAGGGTGATGGGTACTTCAATGCACTCTGGGCTTTGGAAGTTAAAAGGGAAATAGTCGATAAATGAAAATGAAGGGATGGCTCCACTGCAAAAGATGGAAAGTGATCGCTTTGATAAATCGCGGTTGGACTAGCTGGTGGTTAGCACCCCGAGGTGTGGGGAGGACAGTCATGGAAAGATAAAGGATTCAAGGAAGACATCAGTTTCCCACAGATATCCATAATTCATGGAACACTGTCAAATATCATGTCATTGACAGCCCAAAAGGGATGGGGGAAGGTTACTTCCCTTGTTGTTCTTTAATGAAATATGAGTAGATCAAAGAGGAGGACCAGAGAGGCTGAAGGAACAGGATCAGAAGTCCAGCTGACCAATGGTAAAAGCAACTGTTTCTACCCAGGGGTGCAGCCAATACTTTCCTTATCCAAATTTCTGATTGGATGGCTCCAGGATGCTGGGGACAGGGGCCCTGCTGCAGAAATAGTAAAGGTAAAAGGGTAAAGGACGCAGGTGACTATGAGGTGCGGAGCTCATCTCACTTTTTAGGCCAAAGGAGCTGGTGTTTGTCCACAGACAGCTTTCCGGATCATGTGGCTAGCATGACTAAACCGCTTCTGGCGCAACAGGACACCGTGACAGAAACCAGAGTGCACAGAAACACCCTTTACCTTCCTGCCGGAGCAGTACCTATTTATCTACTTGCACTGGTGTGCTTTTGAACAGTGAGGTTGGCAGGAGCTGGGACAGAGCAATGGGAGCTCACCTCATTGGGGATTCGAACCACCGACCTTCTGATCGGCAAGCGCAAGTGGCTTAGTGCAACCCCACTCTACTAAACCACCAGGTGGGTGAGGAGGCTCCAGCTAGCACCTTTCGCAATGCTTTGTACAATGGTCTGTTGGGATTTTGCCTCACCTGTTAGGGCCTTGACTTCCCCTAAGCCTTAAACTGTAATGGCAGGGCAGGACAATTCCCAGAATTCATGACAGAAATTCTCAAGGGCTTGTCCACACTTCTGTTTGCTCTGTGCCTAGAAACAGTTTTCTGCTTGTCCCATGATTTCCAGGCACAGGTCTGAGCACTTTCCCACTTTTCTCTGGGAAAACCCACTCTTTAGATGTCATGAATGAGCCAGCTCCCAGTGACGGTTTGCAGCCAGCTCCGAGTGAAAGTTTGCAACCAGCTGAAGAAAGCGGCCAGGAACAGAAAGGGTTAACTGCCAGGCAGGATGAGCACTGGCTAGTGCCAACTCCCCCTGCCCCTTGGAATGCTGGTTGATAAGGGAATGGCTGAGAGCGGGCCGGAACCCAGCCAATGCTCTCGAAAAGTGCAAACTGGCACAAAGAGAGAAGGAAGCAGTTTGTCAGAACGGGAAAAGATTGGAGCTGAGCCAATCCCTCCTAAGAGTAGGCTAATGGGAGGGCTGTTAGACCAGAAACAAAGCAAGAGGTGTAAAGTGAGAAAGCTCAATATCTTCTGTAACCGGAAGGAGTCTTCAGAAGGGTCATCATGATTGATGATGCTGGGAGGGTGTGTTAAAGCTGTCCAGAGCTATCTGTTGTTTTGACAATAAATCATCCTTTTTAATTAACTACGCTTACTGTGTGGTCAAGCTGTGGAATGGATTCCTGGCATTAGAGCTGAATCAGTGCAGACGTCAGTCCGCAGAAAACTCGACTGACGTTTGCTCCAATTGAGGAGTAAGAAGTGGGTTTTCTCCGGGAGGAAGCAGTGGGACAAGCTGAAGTCTGGACAAGCCCTTAGTTAAACTGGAATCCAGGAGTGGAGACACAGAGGCTACATCCAAGAATGGAACCAGGGGATTCACCTGCGTTTCTGTATACGCAGAGCTTTTGCACATAACAAAAATATGCTAGGTACAAATAATATCCCTGTGGGGGGAACCCATCAAGTTGAGTGCAACTGGTGTAATACAATTGAGTTTTGCATTCTGAGTGTGTGGCTCTGGCAGTTGCTGTACCCTTGGATCCTGACAAGATAATAGCCCACACTTCCAATGTAAAGGGGTTCCTATGGCTTATCCTTTCCCACGAATCCTTGCCCTGTATGCCGTCAATTACTTACCAAGGCTGTGATCCAATATACTTTCCCCTAAGCGCAAGTCCCATTGAACTAAATGGGGCTGACATTTGTCTAGACCAGGGGTAGGCAACCTAAGGCCCAGGGGCCGGATGTGGCCCAATCACCTTCTCAATCCGGCCCGCGGACGGTCCAGGAATCAGCGTGTTTTTACATGAGTAGAATGTGTGCTTTTATTTAAAATGCATCTCTGGGTTATTTGTGGGACCTGCCTGGTGTTTTTACATGAGTGGAATGTGTGCTTTTATTTAAAATGCATCTCTGGGTTATTAGTGGGACATAGGAATTTGTTCATTATTTTTTTCCCCCCAAAATATAGTCCAGCTCCCCACAAGGTCTGAGGGACGGTGGACCACAGCTGAAAAGTTTGCTGACCCCTGGTCTAGGCATACTGAGGAGGAGCTGCAGAAAGCATCCTATGTTTCGTTGCCACTGAACAGACCCAGACGCACTGCTGTAGCAGCCGTGTCTGTCCGCGTCCCTCCCCCCGAGCAAAGCAACGCCACTTGCGAGAAGCATTCGTTTCTCAGGCAGAGCACGGCGGATGACACCAGCACCGCAGTGTACACATGGAAGCAATTTGCGAGCATTAATTCCACTTGGTTGGAGAGAATGATGTATGTGCCGTTTGCGAGAAGATGCACAGAGGTTCATGCTGTGGCATTCATTGACTCATGCAGGCCGAGCTGTTTACAGGGCTTCATTGTAGACCCGAAGGTGTAAATATATGTCTCTCTCTTTCTCTGCTGTCTCTCCCTCTCCCCTACAACGATCACTTCCCTCCCATAGACTGACTCGCCAATCCAAGACTCACTGCCAGTAGCAGCTGTCACATTGAATCACTAGAGATATTTTAGGATTTGGCCATTGATGAACGTGTAGGATGCAGTTGCTCATGCCTGTGGCAGGAAGGCGAAGGCTGGAAAAACTGCTGCCATTAAACATTCCCCCAGCACATCACTGGGGCCACCATGGATATATGGCAGCCCACGTAAAACTCCCTGGTCCTGAATGGGGTAACTGTGCCCCTGAAGGACCAGGTGTGCAGCCTGGGAGTCATTTTGGACTCACAGCTGTCCATGGAGGCACAGGTTAATTCTGTGTCCAGGCTGGCTGTTTACCAGCTCCATCTGGTATGCAGGCTGAGACCCTACCTGCCTGTGGACTGTCTCGCCAGAGTGGTACATGCTATGGCTATCTCCCGCTTGGACTACTGCAATGCGCTCTACGTGGGGCTACCTTTGAAGGTGACCCAGAAAATACAACTAATCCTGAATGCGGCAGCTAGACTGGTGACTGGGAGTGGTCGCTGATAACACCAGTATTGAAAGACCTACATTGGCTCCCAGTACGTTTCCGAGCACAATTCAAAGTGTTGGTGCTTACCTTTAAAGCCCTAAATGGCCTCGGTCCAGTATACCTGAAGGAGCATCTCCACCCCCATCATTCTGCCCGGACACTGAGGTCCAGTGCCGAGGGCCTTCTGGCGGTTCCCTCGCTGCGAGAAGCTAAGTTACAGGGAACCAGGCAGAGGGCCTTCTCAGTAGTGGCACCCCCCCTGTGGAACGCCCTCCCACCAGATGTCAAAGAGAAAAACAAATACCAGACTTTTAGAAGACATCTGAAGGCAGCCCTGTTTAGGGAAGCTTTTAATGTTTTAGTACAGTGGTACCTCTAGATACGAATGGGATCCGTTCCGGAGCCCCATTCGCATCTAGAAGCAAACGTAACTAGCGACAGCACGTCTGTATAGCACTATAGTTAAATAAAAGTCTAGCAGGAATTGAAACGAGTACAGCCCATGGGAAAGGAAGAAGGGAAAGAATGAAAAATAATAATAAAAAAATGATACAATATTTTAAGCATTGAATTGAAATTAGGAAATGTACATGAGTAATAATAATAATAATAATAATAATAATAATAATAATAATAATAATAAATTATTACTTATATCCCATCCAACTGGCCAGGCCTCCCCAGCCACTCTGGGCAGTTTCCAACAGGATATTAAAAACACAATAAAAAAAATCAAACATTAAAAACTTCTCTAAACAGGACTGGCTTCAGCAACAAGTAAGGGAGCAAAAAGAAACATAATTGTAGCGGGGTAGAAAGTCAACTTTTAAAATTGCATTAAATTTGAATTAATTTGATGTTAATTTGTTAAAAGTTTTGAAAAGCAGTAAAAAATTATGCACAAAAAGGAGAGAAATGAAACAAATGGCGGTCTTGGGGTCACTTTAAGCAGTACCCTGGTTTGCCCCTGAGGGTACATTGTTGTTGTTTTGTCATTTAGTCGTGTCCGACTCTTTGTGACCTCATGGACCAGAGCACGCCAGGCACTTCTGTCTTCCACTGCCTCCCGCAGTTTGGTCAAACTCATGCTGGTAGCTTCAAGAACACTGTCCAACCATCTCGTCCTCTGCCGTCCCCTTCTCCTTGTGCCCTCCATCTTTCCCAACATCAGGGTCTTTTCCAGGGAGTCTTCTCTTCTCATGAGGTGGCCAAAGTATTGGAGCCTCAGCTTCAGGATCTGCCCTTCCAGTGAGCACTCAGGGCTGATTTCCTTCAGAATGGATTGGTTTGATCTTCTTGCAGTCCATGGGACTCTCAAGAGTCTCCTCCAGCACCATAATTCAAAAGCATCCATTCTTCAGCGATCAGCCTTCTTTATGGTCCAACTCTCACTTCCATACATCACAACTGGGAAAACCATAGCTTTTACTATAAACCATAGCTTTTACTGTGTGCTATTTGTGAACTCTAGAGGGAGCTGCAGAAAATCTCAGCTCACAGGCACGTGCGTCTTGAATTGCACACATGCGTTTGCAACCTGATGCTGGTCACATAACCACCTTACATTTCCAGGTGCGCATTGAAAACATGCTCAAGTGGACACCTGAAAATGTAATGTGTGAAGTTTTGCACAAGGTCACTCTCTACTCAAGCGCTCTGCCATTTCTAGCAAAACGGAAGGTGCTAGGATATGCCTGACCTTTCAGCGGGAAGCCTCTGGGAGCAGGGCAGGCGAGTGCTTGGAGATTCAGCTGATTATGGTGAAATATTTTCTGTGGTGGGAGAGAGAGAGAATCAAAGGTTGGCTTGCCTTCAAATGGCATTTCATTGTAAAGGTCCGTTTGGTTTTGACAGAGAATGGGAGAAAAAGCCCCAGGCAAAGGGGCTGGGATAATGTATTTTCCGAGCCTGCTCTGACAAAGGGGTCGGAGAGCCTTGATTCCCCTCTGCTGGAAGGTGTGGAGAGAGAAACAGAAGACACCGTGCGCAGAAAAGGGGCCATCATCTGCAGGTTTAATCAGAAGTAAGCCCCGCTGATTCACACTGCTAAGCAAGCATGCAAACAGCAGACTTTGTTTTGCTGAGAATGGCTGTGCATGCAAACACATCTTCTAACTCCATCGTATGCATGTCTGCACAGGTGTACATCCCATTGCATTCAACAGACTTTACTCCTAAGTAAGTGACAGGGAACTGACATCAGAGCGAGAGGCGAAGGGGAGGCTCCCAGATTCTGCTGGCGAAGGACCCAGCACCAGGGGGAGAAGCAGCTCGGTAGAGGAGGAAGGAAATCAGCGCAACACCAGGGATAAAGGGGGGCAAATGGGGAAAGTGGAGGGAGAGCTCCGGGATTCTTCTCTGGACATCAGTGAGGAGAGCACAGGTCCTCCACTACCCACGCCCTCCCTGCGCAGAAGACTCCTGCGCAGTGAGAGGAGGCAGCGACTGGGAGTCAGACAGCTTCTATGCTGCAAAAGGTTTAAGAAACGCCCACAGACAGATTCTGCTAGCGACTGAGACAGCCACGCAGAGATGGGCTGTGCAGTCAGAACGGTTTAACCAAGGCAATTAAGCCTAGAAAGGCGGCAGTTTATGCATGAGTAACTCATACCCATTACAGTAAGTGAGTCCAGGTTTGTAGCCTTAAAGCACAAAACTAGGCAGATGAAAGTCCCCCTCAGTTCAAAGGCATTTACTCCCAGGTTGATGCTTTTGAATTCTGGTGCTGGAGGAGACTCTTGAGAGTCCCATGGACTGCAAGAAGATCAAACCTATCCATTCTGAAGGAAATCAGCCCTGAGTGCTCACTGGAAGGGCAGATCCTGAAGCTGAGGCTCCAGTACTTTGGCCACCTCATGAGAAGAGAAGACTCCCTGGAAAAGACCCTGATGTTGGGAAAGATGGAGGGCACAAGGAGAAGGGGACGACAGAGGACGAGATGGTTGGACAGTGTTCTCAAAGCTACCAGCATGAGTTTGACCAAACTGCGGGAGGCAGTGGAAGACAGGAGTGCCTGGCATGCTCTGGTCACGAAAAGTCGGACATGACTAAACGACTAAACAATAACAAAGGGATGTGGGTGGAGTGGCGGGGGCGGAAAATTCTCTTCAGTTCACTTCTTGAAATGATACCCAAACTGAAACACAGCCATCCTTCACAATTTGCAATGCATTCTCTGCATTTAGCAATGCAGTTTTCCAACCAAGTAATGTATACAAGGGACGCGGGTGATGCTGTGGGTTAAACCACAGAGCCCAGGGCTTGCCGATCAGAAGGTCGGCGGTTCGAACCCCGCAATGGGGTGAGCTCCCGTTGCTCGGTCCCTGCTCCTGCCAACCTAGCAGTTTGAAAGCATGTCAAAGTGCAAGTAGATAAGTAGATATTGCTCCGGCAGGAAGGTAAACGGCGTTTCCATGCGCTGCTCTGGTTCGTCAGAAGCGTCTTAGTCATGTTGGCCACATGACCCGGAAGCTGTACGCCGGCTCCCTCGGCCAATAAAGCGAGATGAGTGCCGCAACTCCAGAGTCGGCCACGACTGGACCTAATGGTCAGGGGTCCCTTTACCTTTTAATGTATACAAAAAAAAAGCACACACTAGGTAAATTGTTTACAAAAATGCATACAGTGGAACCTTGGTTCTCGAATTTAATCCATTCCAGAAGTCCGTTCAACACCTGAAATGTTTGAAAACCAAGGCACGGCTTCTGATTACTGCAGGTGCACCAGCAATAATAGCCGACAGCTGCACCGGACGTTCGGATTCCAAAAAACATTTGAAAACCAGAATACTTACTTCCGGGTTTTCAACGTTTGGGAGCCGATTTGTTCGTCAACTAAGCCATTCGAGGATCAAAGTTCCACTGTATATTAGTGGAAATTACAAAAATGCATTACATATGGAACAACTGCACGTTCCAGCATTGCACGGGTTTGCATTAGATGACCCTCATGGTCCCAACTCTACAATTCTAGGTAGGCACCTCCTGTTTCTTCAACATTCTTCAAATGTCAACATAATATCGCCATCAACATATGCATGATATTAAATATAGAGGACCAGGAGAAGAGTCATGTTAGATGTCAACCACATTTGGTTCATCTAGACCAGCAACATGTTTCCAAGGGTGGCCAGCCAGATGAGGAGGAGGAGTACCAGAAGGAGAACTTGGAAATAACAACCCTCCCCTCACCCTAACAAGAGCAACTGCCCCTGAACCTAGAAGCTCCATTTAGATGTCAGGGCTAATAGCTGTGTTGATATTAGGCTCACCCTCCATGAATTTGTCTTATCCCCTTTCGAAGAACATGTAAGGATATGGAGTAAGTGGTCACATGTACACAATACGCTTAAAGCACATGTAAGGCACATCCAAAGAACGTGGCTAGCCCCAGAGCATTCAGGGAACTGTGGTTTGTTAAGGGTGCTGGGAATTATAGCTCTGCGAGGGCTAAACTACAATTCCCAGGATTGTGTGAGGAAAGCTACGTGCTTTAAATGTACCGTGCTGGCTGTGAGTTGAATATCAAGAGACTCTGACAAGATGTTGTCAAGCAGATGCAGTAGAAAAGACACAGCTGTCAAAGGTTCACACCAATTTGCGTCAGTTTTCCCCGTCGCTTTGAGTGCTGGCAATAAAATCTGGAAGTCAAAAAGTCCCCAGGATGTTTCATTGAACGCTGATGCTGCCTCTTGCTTGTCAAGATGGGGGTTAGAGGGGGGGGTGTGCGTCAGTGAGTAGAAAGACTACTGTAGAAAGGTAAAATTTACATCCATTGCTCCTCCTAGGGGCGTAGGAAGAGGGGGCGGGCGGGGGTGGGGGTGTGGTTCGCCCCAGGTTCCATCATGGAGGGGGGTGAAAATTATCAAGGAACAATTACTGCCCTACTAGGGCGGTTCATAGGGACGCGAGTGGCGCTGTGGGTTAAACCACAGAGCCTAGGACTTACCAATCAGAAGGTCGGCGGTTCGAATCCCCATGACAGGGTGAGCTCCCATTGCTCGGTCCCTGCTCCTGCCAACCTAGCAGTTCAAAAGCACATCAAAGTGCAAGTAGATAAATAGGTACCGCTCTGGTGGGAAGGTAAATGGCGTTGCCGTGCGCTGCTCTGGTTCGCCAGAAGCGGCTTAGTCATGCTGGCCACATGACCTGGAAGCTGTAGGCTGGCTCCCTTGGCCAATAAAGCGAGATGAGCGCCGCAACTCCAGAGTCGCCCACGACTGGACCTAATGGTCAGGGGTCCCTTTACCTTTAGAGCGGTTCATAAAAAAACTTTTTTTTTAAAAAATGCCTGCTCCAAAGGTCTTTTTTCAGGCAATTTTTTAAAAAATAAATCAATGTGTGTTTGTGTGTGTGTGTGGGGGGGGGTGACAAGAAATTTTCCACACCGGGTACCACCTGACCTTCCTACGCCTCTGGCTCCACCCACTCTTGTCACTGGCCCTGCCCATCATTGGCATGTGGTCCCTGGAAGGCCACCCAATTTCTCACACAGCTCTTAGATACCCCCTACCCCATTCCCCAGTGTGGCAGGCTCATTCCCGGCTTGCTAATAGGCCTTTTAACAGCTTGCTAAGTTTTCAGTGAAGTCGCATTACCTCTGTTACCTCTCCTTCCTCTGCAACTGCCTGGTTGCCTTGGCAACTGCAGTTACTAAGCCATATGGCTGCTAAGGCCGATCTTGCGATGATATTTTGCATGTGGAAGAAGACTAAGAAGTCTGGAATGGCAAGGACTAAGCCAATAGGGTTTGTACATTTCCATTCTCCACAGGCCCACCCCCTCCAAGATTTCTCAACATGGGAACGGCTTTGACTGGCTAGCTAAATCAGGTAAGGGTAGCCGATGAGTCTCAGACCCTTGGTGAGTTAAGGATTTTCCCTACATCCAAAAACAGCCTCTAGCGGATTGAGTGGATGAGACCAACAGCAGATCCAACAGTTAAGAAGGCAGTTTCCACACATGCTGTAGACGGACGTGAGAGGCAGTTGTGGGTTGGCAGTCCATCTAGGAGAAGGAAAACTGTGATACTACACCTCTGCTCCTGTGCTGGTCCCATGGGTTACCCAAGAGGCGAGGTCCAAGTCCGGTCCATGGTCAAAGGTGCAACATGGAGGCAGTCCGTAGTAGCTGAAGCTGGGTGCAGGGCAGGGAATCGGGTGAAGTCAGGAACAGGCATGCAAGCAGGGAGACAGGGCGGGTCACGAGCTCAGGCAGGAAAGCAGGACAGGGTTCAGGCAGGAACTAGCAACCAACAGTGATGCTCCCGCAACTTGGGACTGGGGCTGGCTGGCTTTTATCGGCCCCGAGGCATAGGGCGGCCCTGATCCTCTGGTGACTCGCCTCTCCTGGCCTGGAGGCGAGCACTCCTCCTGCGGGAACTCAGTTCCCTCCGCCTCTCTGCCCTGAGCCTCTGCAGCTCAGGAGAGGCTGGAGGGTTACCGGACCCAGACGCAACCTCAGCTTCCTCTGACGGGGCTGGGAGTGGAGCACCTGCAGGCAATGGGTCCTCCATCACCTCCAGAGCCAGAGCAGATTCAGCTGGTGTCTGGTGCCTGCACCTGAGGATACAGCACAGGTGAGGACCCTTCAGGCTCATGCCCCAGCCCCGGCTCAGCTGGTTCTGGAGGCGGGGAATCCTGTGCAGGCTGGGATCCCTCATGTTCAGCATCCAAGTCCGAATCCCAGGCCATCACACACATGCTGTAGACGGAATTGAGGGGCAGTTGTGGGTTGTCAACCTGGGAAGGTAGCCCATCTAGGAGGAGGAAAACTGTGATCCTACACCTCCATTGAGAGCCAGTGTGGTGTAGTGGTTAAGAGCGGTGGACTCGTAATCTGGTGAACCAGATTCGCTTCCCTGCTCCTCCACATTCAGCTACTGGGTGACCTTGGGCTAGTCACGCTTCTCTGAAGTCTCTCAGCCCCACTCACCTCACAGAGTGTTTGCTGTGGGGGAGGAAGGGAAAGGAGATTGTTATCCACTCTGAGACTCCTTCAGATAGTGATAAAGCGGGATATCAAATCCAAACTCTTCTCTTCTCTTCTTCTTCTTCCACTGCCTTGCGCTCTACTCATATGTGAGAAAGGAGGCGGGAGCAAACCCTGAGGAATAATATCTATCAGCTTCCTTTCAGGACATCTTTGGGAGAAGAGAGGGCTAAGGAGCAAACCCTATACATATCCCGAGTGTAATCTCTAAGATTGTTGGATGGTGCCTTGTACGCCTCCTTCCAGCAACTCCTGCAGCCAAGCTGGTGCCAAATGCATTGCTCCCCTTTCCTTTGGACCATAGCTGTCAAGCGTCCCTTATTTGGAGGGACAGTCCCTTATTCCAGCGCCATGTCCTACTGCTGTCGCTTACTGATGGATGTCCCTTAAATGTCCCTTAAATGACGTCCCTTAAATTTCAAAGTAAGCAGCTCCTCTCCCTCCCTCCCTGCCGGCCAGGGAGGAGGGAGGCTCCAACTGTGTTGCTTGGCTGTGTTGCTCACCCAATAAGAAGTCTAAGAACAACTGGGGGGTGGAGCTTGCATGCTTTGTGCTGATCAAATCAGCTGTGTTGCCTGGGGACTCGCCTTTGCTCAGCGCTTCCCAGCAGAGAGCTGACGTGGTTTTCCTTGAGGCTTTGTTTGGCTGCTGGCTGGGCTTTCTGCCTTTGGCTCAGAAGGGCTCAGAAGTTGAACATACCTGTGCTGAGTGCTCGGATCGGAATCGGATGGATGCGTCATTGACGGCCCACTCACCCTTGCGGGCGAAAAGGTCTGTCTGCAGCGGGGGCACATGGTGGGGGGAAAGGAAAGGAGCTCTCGTGGCGAGGGGGGGAGGCTGTGTGTGTGTGGCTAGTTCATTCAAGCTGAGGGGTTTTTTGAATGCTGGACGTCATTTTGTTGCACGTGCTGCTGCAAACTTTGCAGTGCAAAGCCAGGCCGGGGAGCCATCTTAAGTTAAGGCTGCATAGACCTTGTGGTGCATGTGATTCAGATTCTATTCAGTTGAACCTCTGGTTACAAAGTTGGTTGGACAGTGTTCTCGAAGCTACCAGCATGAGTTTGACCAGACTGCAGGAGGTCAGGAAGACTGGAGTGCCTGGAACAGGTGAGGCTGCAGGTCCCTTATTTTGGCTGCTGATCCCTTATTTTCAAGGCTTCTGGTCCCTTATTTTCAAATCTGTAAGTTGACAGCTATGCTTTGGACCATCTCAGCGAGGCCTGGATGGGGTTCATGTCATCGTCTGGTCAGCCCAGGACCTCCATACCCAGTGGCCAGGTTTGTGCCCTGGGGAGGTCGCTTCAGTGCTAATGCAGCAGTTGGGTAAAGGTAAAGGTAAAGGGACCCCTGACCATTAGGTCCAGTCGCAGACGACTCTGGGACTGCAGCGCTCATTTCGCTTTATTGGCCAAGGGAGCTGGCGTTCAGCTTCCGGGTCATGTGGCCAGTATGACTAAGCCGCTTCTGGCGAACCAGAGAATCGCACGGAATCGCCGTTTACCTTCCTGCTGGGGCGGTACCTATTTATCTACTTGCACTTTGACGTGCTTTCGAACTGCTAGGTGGGCAGGAGCTGGGACTGAGCAACGGGAGCTCACTCCGTCACGGGGATTCGAACCGCCGACCTTCTGATCGGCAAGCCCTAGGCTCTGTGGTTTTACCCACAGCGCCACCCGCGTCCCCTTAACAGAGCTTAAGATTGGATAAATGAGAAACCAAAATGGACAGGTCGGACCATCCATAGTCACAGTGGAAGGCACTGTGCATATGTGTGTGTTTTGGAAACGCTGCATCTGAGCTGCTTGTAGCCTCAAGCTTCTTTTGCGTCCTTGTGCTCCTGCTGTAACTAACATTCCTCTGGCCAGCTCAGCACCTCCTCCTTCTCCTTCTGAGTACTGTAGCAGAACAGACCTAACCGTGTGATTTCAGGGCTTCGGGCAGTTCTCAGGCTAATTCCAGTGCCAACATGACTCTCTCATTTGCTTTTAAAAATAGGCACAAAGAAACATTCTCTCCCCCCCCCCCCCGCAACTGTCATTCAAAATATCAGATGTGGGAAGGCTCCTGTCTGGCACACTGATGTCATCAGAAGTTGCAGTGGGCAAAGAAAAAATGTTCAATGAGAGAAATGCATATAAATAAATTTAAAAAAATATATTTAAAGTGGATTAGTCTACTTCAGGGGTGCGGATCCTCAGTCCTGGGAATTGAATGTGATCATTCAGGTCTGCCTGGCCCTCAAGTCTCCCCAGAACATGCACTTGACATACCCTCCAACATTTATCCAATGGAAATAGGGACGTCTTATTCCATAATTACTATTTATATCCAACACATCTTACTGGGTTGCCCCAGCTACTCTGGGCAGCTTCCAACTAATAATAATAATAATAATAATAATAATAATAATAATAATACAGTGGTACCTCAGGTTACAGATGCTTTAGGTTACAGATGCTTGCTAACCCAGAAATACTATCTCGGGTTAAGAACTTTGCTTCAGGATGAGAACAGAAATCACGTAGCAGTGGTGCGTTGGCAGAGGGAGGCACCATTAGCTTCAGGTTAAGTGGTGCTTCAGCTTAAGAACAGTTTTGGGTTAAGAACGGACCTCTGGAACGAATTAAGCCCTGTACAGTTTTCTCACGTTTTTATATATGTTGGAAGCCGCCCAGAGTGACTGGGGCAACATGTCAGATGGGTAGCATATAAATATTTTTTAATTATTATTGTTATGAGCCGTGTGTGTAGGAAGCACTGACTATTGTATGGTTGGAATCCAATTTGTTGCACAAAGGTAATGTGGCCCTTAGAAGGTTGTATATGGCAGAATGTGGCCCTTAGGCCCCATACCTTTGCTGTTATACTGTTTATACCGTTGCTTTTAAACAAATTTTCTAGATGACATAGAAGCGCAAAATACGCGCCCGCCAATCTTAGATTTCTGTGGCCTTTGAATCTTTTTGCTCTGCAGATTGCGACGAAACTGAAGTCTTAAGAAGATTATTTCTCTCTCCCCCCCTCACTGCAATAATATGCTTATCGCCCTGAACACAATCCACTCACAATAGAATCATTTCAGCTACCCTAAGAAGCCTTGTGGGGTTCAGTAGTTGATCCACCGGATCCTCAAGCTTTTATCAGCTTGTCAGTCCCATTGAGCTATACAGCAGCTGATCTACTCAGTGGGATTTCTGTCCCTGAACAGCTTTCCCTCTCGGGAGAAATGCCTCAGACATGTTTAGAAAGTTACTGGCTTCGTTTCGGAACCTGTGGAATTAAAGCTCTGTCGGGGAGATGATTTCAAGTTTGGCTTGCAAAGGTTTCTCTGCCCTGACCTAGCAACCTGTCATATCTGGGTCATTCTGTCCCCAAGCACCCTTCCTGAGGCCTCATCCTCACCAAGGCTTGTGTCTCATCAGCATCAATTCACAAGCATTGCTAAGCCTAGCGGGAAATCTTCCTTTCAGACACCTAGATTCCTACGTGGAATAAATCCTTTTTGTACAGATTTGCTTTAAGTCCTCTACTTCCCCCTGCGATTCGAAGCGATCCTGGGAGGGACAAGTCAATCTAGTTCCTTAAAAAAAAAAAATCACATAATTTTTATCAATCAATCAATCAATCAATCAATCTTTATTACGGTCCAGAGACCCAACAAATCGTTACAAAGCAATGCACAATTCAGACAGCTTACCTCCAGGTTAAACAAGTATTTTGTTCAGACTTAAAGACAGGGATCATAAAATAATTTTTATTTGATTTTACAAGTACAAAATCATAAAAAATATCACAGCATAATTAAGAGATTTCTCCGAATCTCTGGACTTCCCACCATCCCCAACCAATGGGTTCTGTTATTAAATCTTTTCTACTGCGACTTTGTCTATATTTATTTATTTATTTACCTTCATTATCTCCATAATACCTGTTACGGTACAAGTGTTATTGCAATCCTGCTAATGTTTTCATCTGTTTCAAGTCAGTCTATTTCCAGTCGGTCTCAACATCGCAAAGTCCCTTCTATTTCTGTTTGAACATTTTTACATAATCTGCAAATATTCTTGTTTTCATTTGTAAGCCGTCTTGAGTCTCTGTCGGGCGGGGGGGAGGCAGGATATACATAACTAAACAACAACAATTCTTCATTTAGCCTTTATTGGCACAACAGCAGCAGCAGCAGCAACAACAACATGCATGAGAGATACCGTATTTTGCGCCCCATAGGACGCTCCAGCCCATAGGACGCACCTAGTTTTTTGGGGGGGAAATAAAGGGGGAAAAAATTATTTCCCCCCCAGGTGCGGGGCTGGAAGAACCAGGTCAGGGAACAGCGGGAAGGCGTGCTCTGCCTCCCCGCTGTCCCCCGAGCTTGTGGGGCTGGCTATGGGGAGACGTGCGCTGATCCCGGGACTGCAGGCAGCTCTGCGCGGCCATCGGGAGCGGGGCGGGACTTCGCGCCCGGCTCCCGGTGGCCGCGCAGAGCTGCACTGAGCCAGGGACTGCAGGCAGCTCTGCGCGGCCATCCGGAGCTGGGCGGGACTTTGCGCCCCGCTCCCGGTGGCCGCGCAGAGCTGCGCTGATCCCAGGACTGCAGGCAGCTCTGCGCAACCCTCGGAGCCGGTCTCCCGAGGGTTGCGCAGAGCTTCCTGAAGCCTGGAGAGCGAGAGGGGTCGGTGCGCACTGACCCCTCTCGCTCTCCAGGCTTCAGCAAAAGCCTGCATTCGCCCCATAGGACGCACACACATTTCCCCTTCATTTTTGGAGGGGAAAAAGTGTGTCCTACAGGGCGAAAAATACGGTAATTTGCAGGAAGGTAAATGGCATTTCTGGTTCGCCAGAAGCAGCTTAGTCATGCTGGCCACATGACCCAGAAGCTGTACCCCGGCTCCCTTGGCCAATAAAGCGAGATGAGCGCTGCAACTCCAGAGTCGGCCATGACTGGACCTAATGGTCGGGATCCCTTTACCTTTAACCTGTTTCTGTGATTGCAAATTGTTTTAAACTGTTTTTAAATTGCAGGAGCCTGCCATGGGACCTTAGGGTGATGGACGAGTGAACAACAACAGTATTATTATTATTATTAGTAGTAATATTACTATTACTACTAATGATAATACAACTACTACTAATAATAATGATAATAATTTTATTATTTATATGCCGCCCATATGACTGGGTTGCCGCAGCCACTCTGGGCAGCTCCCAACAAAATATAAAAATCACAATAAAACATCAAACATTAAAAGAAGTAGTTCAGTGTTTTTGTTTTTGTTTAAAAGGAATAGAATAGAGGCGACCCTCAGACATTGCTTTTGTTTCTCAGAAAAGGGGAAAGTAAGGCTGTTCATTAAAAAAAAAAAATTGAGGCTGCAGAGCTAGTCAGAAGACTTCCTGATTAGTCTCGACATGCCTTGGAAATGTGAGATCATGACCCAACTCACTCGGAGTCACCTTGTTATTCAAGGTATAGAGAGAGCAGGTGCTCACCCCTTAAAAATTACTGGTGGTCACATACTAGGATAGATAGGCCAGTTCTTAGTTCAAAGACATATTTTAAAAGAAAGGAATCAATTCTTCTTGATTTCCATGTGCATTTATGTTTGTGCATTTTCTAGGGTTTTGATGCTGTGGCAAAGTTGCATGGTCCAGCACCGGCGGTGGATAGCAGTGGGGGCATGGCTGGCGCACGTCCCGGGGGTGTGGCGCCCGGTGCAGTGGTGTGTGTGTGTGTGTGGTGCGTTTCCAGGGTGTGTGTGGCTGTGATGGTACACCCCTCCCCAATGGTGCCGGGTGGTGCGCTCCCAACGCTGCCCCCATTCCTCTGCCAGTGGCTGCTTGTCTACCCAGCAAAGCTTCTCAAAGTGAGTCGCATAAACAATTCCAATTGATTTTGGGTATAATATAGATTATCACCTTGCCAACAAAGGTCGGTATGGTTAAAGCTATGGTTTTCCCAGTAGTGATGTATGGAAGTGAGAGCTGGACCATAAAGAAGGCTGATTGCCGAAGAATTGATGCTTTTGAATTCTGATGCTGGAGGAGACTCTTGAGAGTCCCATGGACTGCAAGAAGATTAAACCTCTCCATTCTGAAGGAAATCAGCCCTGAGTGCTCACTGGAAGGACAGATCCTGAAGCTGAGACTCCAATACTTTGGCCACCTCATGAGAAGAGAAGACTCCCTGGAAAAGACCCTGATGTTGGGAAAGATGGAGGGCACAAGGAGAAGGGGACGGCAGAGGACGAGATGGTTGGACAGTGTTCTCAAAGCTACCAGCATGAGTTTGACCAAACTGCGGGAGGCAGTGGAAGACAGGAGTGCCTGGCGTGCTCTGGTCCATGGGGTCACAAAGAGTCGGAAACAACTAAATGACTAAACAACAGCAACATAATGTAGATTATGACATTTGGGCAAAACTGTGGAACGAAGGTCTGAAATTCACGGCGTGTACTACCCTGAAAGAAAACATAATGAAAATGATGTACCGCTGGTATATTAACTTGTGTCAAACTAGCAAAAATGTACAGAGTGAGCAGTAAAGTATGTTGGAATTGCAAAGCGAAAGATGGAGTATTTTTTCACATGTGGTGGACATGTGAAAAAATGAAAAAAAATTGGGACATAATTCATAACGAATTTAAAAAAATATTTAAATATACTTTCCCCAAAAAAACAAGAAGCTTTTTTGCTGGGGATGATAGGTGATGAATTAAGAAAAGCAGACCATAGACTATTTATGTATGCTACGATGGCCACCAGAATCTTAGTAGCCCAAAAATGGAAAACTCAGGAAATAACAACATTAATGGAGTGGCAGACAAAAATGGTTGAATAAGTAGAATTAGCAAAACTGACCCACAGGATCCGTAACCAAGAAGAAACAAAGTTCAAAAAGGAATAGAGTAAATTTGTTGAGTATATATGTAACAACTGAAGAAGTTTAAAGACTGTAGCAGAATTAAAATAAATCTTGTGATGTGGACAGAATTTTTGTTTTGCTATTTGTGATCTTCTCTGGTCTTTTCGATATTCATTGTAAATTCTATGATATGTTACTTTTTGAATTTACCCAATAAAGTTAAAACTTTTTTAAAAAAGAAAAAGAAAGAAAAAGACTGTCAGGAGATACACACATAGAGAGGGAGTAGGACTCTAATCAAAAACATCAAGGATGCTGGCAAAGATCCCATTAGACATGAAGGAGACGTTGTTGAGTTGCGTTGGCTTGGGAAATGAAGGTTTGAGAAGTTTCAGAAGCTGACTGTGTCATATCGGGGCTGTGATAAAGGTGCTGCAATCTGTGCCGATTCCAGAGTTTGGTTCTTCAGATAAATTGCCCTGCGACTGGAAAGTGCCCAAAGAGCTTCAATAAACTTTCATCATTTGTTGTTCTAGCTGTTAAGCCTTACAGCGTGGCAACATGCTCCAACTAACATTCCTGTGGATTTCAACAAACGCTGTGTGCCTGTTTTCCTGGCCGATGCGGTTAAGTATCAGTGGGGCGCCTGGAGCTTGCCTGAACCTCTTCAGCATCAGTATGTTAGTTATGGGATGTGTGATTCATGGTTGCAGCCGACAGGCACATGAAGCAAAAAACAGAGGGTTTTTTTTGGGGGGGGGAGTGCCGGGAAACATATAAATGAGCAGAAGATGCCATGGTTACGGTTCGTGCTTGGTAGACATTGATATGCATCCCATATCATCTCTAGCTAGCAAGACCAGTGGTCAGGGATGATGGGAACTATACTACTACTACTACTAATAATTTATTATTTATACCCCGCCCATCTGGCTGAGTTTCCCCAGCCACTCTGGGTGGCTCCCAATCAAATGTTAAAATCAATACAGCGTTAAATATTAAAAACTTCCCTAAACAGGGCTGCCTTCAGATGTCTTTTAAAGATAGGATAGCTGCTTATTTCCTTCACATCTGAAGGGAGGATGTTCCACAGGGTGGGCGCCACTACCGAGAAGGCCCTCTGCCTGGTTCCCTGTAACCTCACTTCTCGCAATGAGGGAGCCGCCAGAAGGCCCTTGGCGCTGGATCTCAGTGTCCGGGCTGAACGATGCGGGTGGAGACGCTCCTTCAGGTATACTGGACCGAGGCCATTTAGGGCTTTAAAGGTCAGCACCAACACTTTGAATTGTGCTCAGAAACGTACTGGGAGCCAATGCAGATCTCTCAGGACCGGTGTTATGTGGTCTCAGCGGCCACTCCCAGTCACCAGTCTAGCTGCCACATTCTGGATTAGTTGTAGTTTCTGGGTCACCTTCAAAGGTAGCCCCACGTAGAGCGCATTGCAGTAGTCCAAGCGGGAGATAACCAGAGCATGCACCACTCTGGCGAGACAGTCTGTGGGCAGGTATAATCCACAAACCGCTAGAGACAAATTTGGGAAGCATTGATTATGACTTAAGCATGTTGGTTAGATGGTGCCCGTTATCCCACAGATCTCTTCCCCTTCGCTCTTGTTTTATTGTGTCTATTTTAGCACCGTAAGCCCCTCAGGGGGCAGGGACCTGTCATACCTGTTCTTTGTAAAGCACCATGTATCTTGAGGGCGCTATGGAAATAACCGCCTGAGTTGTTGTTACTCTCAGGCAGATGAACATTCGGATCTGCACCTGAATATACTTTCCCACCCACATTCTAGCTGTTTGTGAACTAGAATGAGAGCCACGTCTCCCAGAATCATGGTTTGCCTGGAGAACCACTCTCACTCTTGCTGCAAAATGAAGGATGGTGAAATATACTCAGAGTCGAGTGTGGATTTCACGCTCTTTATTCTGCTCATAGTGGTGAGGAATGGAAGTTCCCCCAGAATGTCTGCTTTATATACATTATTTACACAATGGGCCCCACGTGGTTGGCTAATTCTGGGATTCTCCTGTAGGCCAATCAGGTTGCTGATTCACTTCCACCTGGAGCTGGATTGGGTGGTTCCTGTGGACCAGTCAGACTGCTGCATTCTGGATCCTATTGTTCTAGGACCAATCAGACTGCTGCATTCTGGACCCTATTGTTCTAGGACCAATCAGACTGCTGCATTTTGGATCCTGTTGTTCTAGGACCAATCAGACTGCTGCATTCTGGATCCTATTGTTCTAGGACCAATCAGACTGCTGCATTTTGGATCCCATTCAACTCAGTACATAACGGGATGGCTTCTCCAAATTGGTTCTGCTTCTGAGTGGGACCGGGTTGCGCTTTGGCCACCAGGCCCCACTCCCGCCTCAGCGTGGTGTAGGGGTAGCGTCACACGTCACGCTGAGGATGTTCTGGCCATGCCATTTGCCAGTCGGCCAATCACGGCACTGTGGGGGCATGGCCAGCGCCAATTTTAACCATGGCGTGACTCTGGCAGCTGCTCTTTCAGCTTCTCCTGCCTTCCCACCCTCTTTTAGGTAGGGTCACTGGCCTTGCTATGGACTTTGGTTGGTCGCTGTTGAGGGGCCTGGTAGGAGTTTTCCCACTTGGCAAATTGGCACCAGCCACTTGGTTTTCACCTACCTTGTAGCAATTACCACAACTTTGTAAGGTTTGGTGGTCAGGCATTGGAAAAGCGCCGTGTGGGGGAGGGGAGGTGCGGCCATCACCTGCCCCTCCATGCATAAGGGTATTCCATTAAAGGAATCAGGGTGTGTGGATCTCATCCGAAGCCCAGGGAGGGGCTAGGGTCATGCCATGACCCCTTCGGGAACCCAAGGGATGCTTGAGTCGATCCATATCGGCGGGGCTCCCCCTACTGGTGGTTTACCCTTACAGACTTCCTGCAAGACGGGCAGGAATCAGATTTAGTCTGTTGATGCCAATGCCTAGGCCAATACCGCTCACATTCTGTAACCAATAAAGTTGTGGCCTAAATTTGCCCATTAACATTAACCTAAATTCTAAATTCTGTGTCCTTGTGTCTTTACTCCTTGAATCTGCACCTGAATACACTTTCCCACACACATTCTAACCATGCGTGAACTAGAGCGAGATCCACATCTCCCAGAATCATGGTTTGCCTGGAGAACCACTTTCATTCTTGCTGCAAAATGAAGGATGGCTTCTCCAACTGTGGGTTGTGTTAGAATTCCTGCTCCGTAATTGCAGTCATGGGATTGTTGTCTATCACATGACGGTGTATGTTTTGACTCCACAGAGTGGGAAGTGACGGAGACAGGATGTTTGTGTTACTGTGTTCCGTGAAGTGGGACTATTGCCCTTTGTTCTTTCTCTTTGCTGTCTGATGCTAGAGAGAGAGGGAGCCATGTTGCAGTGCTCCGTGTGTGTTTATATGTAAATAAAGTAGATTAGCCAAAATGCTGAGTTCTGTCATGCAAACTGCGCAAACTCTGCGGATCCCTAAGCATGCCGATGTCTGTTGGCATTGGTCGCTGTGATGTTTGGGCTGAAGAAAGCTTTTGAAGCTTCTGAACGATCAACCAGGAGGGAGAGAACATGCCAGTTGGGTCCTACTCAAGTGTAGGCTGAGCTCCTAACAGGTTGTTCCACACTGAACCGACTGGTGGCAGATAGATAGACATCTCTTTTGGGTGTGAGGCTGCAGGTGGCTCTCGTCACTGTTTTCTCCACTAAGATGGACATCATGGTAATTTGTCAGAGAATTCTGCAAGGCGGGAAAGGGTCCCTTTGGTTGTACAAATGTGTGCCTCCAGCTAATCCATCAGTCTACTGGCAAAGGGCAGTCTCCAAATCCTGGACCACTGAAACCTGTGATAACAAAAATCAGTCCTTCCTTGCTCGAGATCACCAGCTATGAGTAAGAAATTGCCTCCAGGCTCAGCGACAATGCCTTTCCGTTTGCCATCTCTGGCACCGAGGGAGACAGCAAACTGCTGCTTTGTAGCAATGTCACATGACTCACCTATGCGTTTGCAAAATGAGTCTGAAGATTTTCATGAATATGCTTGTGTAAACAATGCTATTCTGAATGAATGAAAGGATGAATGAGCATTTGAAATAAAAAGTGACTGCAGCAGGGAATTTCACCGTTGCTGGTGGCTATCTTAAATAGACAGGACTTCAAATAATCAGATTGAAGAAAACATTCCTCAGAAGAAATGTCACAATTCAGGGGCAACTGTGCTCATTTGCTTAGAGGCAGATTTGCTCCCCCCTCCCTTTATGGGCCTCAGCTCCAGTAAATATGAAATATAATAAAACCAAGGACGGGAATAAAAACTAGGATTCAATTGGTTTTTTAAAAAGTATCTCGGAAGTAAATAAATGTTTGTAATGGCTGGCTGAGGGATGTGTGTTGCCATGGACACACATCTAATATAAATGTGCCATTGTTAATAGATGGGGAAGTGCCAGAATATATACAGCAGCACATGAAAATGAGTGACAGAGTAGAAGATGCAATTAAGAATAATTCCGATGGCTACAGAGCTGTTAGTCACATATCATTGTGGCAGGAGTACAAGGGTGCTGTTTTGCGGCTCACGTCTTGCAGCTAATATAAGCTGCGCTCGTTTTTGCCAAGGCAACTTTCATTTAAGTATCGGGTGTCAAACTGTGAAAGATTATAGGGTAGCTTATATAGGGGGTTGTGTGTGTCCAGTGAACCAAACAATTTGGGAGCCCTCAAACTGAATTGTCACCACACCGGAGGGTTATTTTGGGGGGGAAGGATCTTAGGCAAACAACCGTTTCTCAACCTCAGTCCCCATCTGTAAAATGGGAAGGGCAGCGAGCCAGTTCACAAGGTCGCTGTCAAGGTAAGTGAGACTGAGATTGTGAAATGCTCTGCACATGAATGTTGGAGGTAATGTAAGTTTAGCAGCTGATGTGCATGACTGCTTTCCATTATTTGCATTCACCTGATGGAGAACGTGCACATGGTCTGTCCATGAAGAAGGAACGAATTGTTCCCATTTCCTGGTCAACACATGTGCACATCTCGATTGCATTTTGTACATTCTTTTGGCAACGCGTACATTCTCCAGTCAATATATGTGCATGCCAGTTTGCACTTCTTGGTACCAAAAATATTGATCTGATGTGTAGAGATTTTTCCTATTCTGATTAGTTCAAGAGGGTTCTAGAAGGTGTCTTCTCTTTGTGAAAGAAGGTTTTCTTTCCATGTGAAAGAAACAGGCAGAAGGTTTTTGTTTGGGTTATATCTTCTGGGAAGCTGACTACTGCTGGTTTAAACTGGTTCTGTTATCTTTCTGTCAAGGTTGTGCTGACTATAACTTCTTTCTGACTATAACAGTAAGACCAGGAAGAGCCTGAGTCTCACCAATTTACTTTCTCTTTCCTGTCTCTTTGTTCTAGTGTTCTGATCTGTGTGCTATAGTGTCATGTTTAAGTCTTATTACAGTGGTACCTCGGGTTAAGTACTTAATTCGTTCCGGAGGTCCGTACTTAACCTAAAACTGTTCTTAACCTGAAGCACCACTTTAGCTAATGGGGCCTCCTGCTGCTGCTGCGCTGCCGGAGCATGATTTCTGTTCTCATCCTGAAGCAAAGTTCTTAACCTGAAGCACTATTTCTGGGTTAGTGGAGTCTGTAATCTGAAGCGTATGTAACCTGAAGCGTATGTAACCCGAGGTACCACTGTATAAGATATTGTTTTATTGTAAGTGCTGCAACTGGATTTTTTATGGACTCTGCCAATCCTGATTGTATTGGATTTGTGACCATTTATGCTCATTTGCCTTCAGTAGCAAGTAAAGCACTGCTGGACGAAGTACATTTGCCTCTGGTCTATTTTTTGAGAACTCTGCTACGTTTTTTTGATGCTTCCCCCTTCATTGGCGACAGTGCTCTCCAAGAAATGTGCCCTTTCTCCCTACCTTTAGTCAAGAGATGGACACCATAGGAGGGAAAGAAGTGTCCTGCTCTCCAGGAACTGAGCTGCAACTGGAAGCTTCCCCATTCACTTTTATTGAGAGAAAGCTTTGGTACCTTTGCTCCTGGGGCACATCAGACCATACGATAGCGAAACCTCTATTCTTTGCTACACAACACAGACTTTGCTAATCCCTGACTGCCAAGCTGTCCTCTAGCATTAGGAAAGTTGAACTGACCTTGTGTTCCTCTTTCTCAACCCTAAATATCAATGGGGTGTTCTCTTCTCCTTACTGATTGTTGTCCCCTCTGCTGCCCCTTGATCGAGGGGATACGGGTGCCATCTCCAAGAAGTTCCCTCTGTGGGGCACTCAACCCCCCACTCTTCCCACTGAGTGTGTAGAGACCCTCACTCTCACATTCCTCCTTCTCCCCAGAAGGAGCTATCATAGGCTGTGGGAAGATCGGACAAGTCTGCTGTAGGAATGATTGCTGGGTACAGAGCACACTCCCCGCCCACGGGCAGCCTCAGCTGCCTGCACGTGTGACCTTGGGGTACGGGGCACACTCCCCCTCACAGATAAAACCACAGCTGTCTGAACATCTTGCCCTCTGCCCAACCTTTTGCGATCTCAGTAGTCCTGTCTGTGACCTTTGTCTCTGAGACCTTTGTCTCCATCATACAATGTGCAAGGAGAAAATGACGCAGTGGAAACAGGTGCCAAAATAACTTTGTACCACCCCACGATCTCGGGACTGGAAGATGTGTAAAGGTCACAGACCAAAATGTATCTGCCTGGGTTTGTAATTGTGTCAATAAAAGGAGCCTCCACAGAGCTGGCCGGCAGCTTGCTTTCAGCTTACCTGCATCACCAACTCCTGCCTCATGTCCTTCACTTCAGTCTGCTATGGCTTGTCTCTCCCCATTACTAGTTTATGGTTCTCTTCCCATTAACAATGGCCCCACAACCCAGTGGGCCCCTGATTACCCTCTCCTCATTCTGTGCTTGCCCTACCCTCTCCTTTTCCTTCTCCTGGTGTGCTGGTCCCGTGGGTTACCTGAGAGGCGAGGTCCAAGTCCGGTCCATGGTCAAGGTGCAACGTGGAGGCAGTCCGTAGTAGCTGAAGCTGGGTGCAGGGCAGGGAGTCGGGTGTAGTCAGGAACAGGCGTGCAAGCAGGGAGCCAGGGTGGGTCAGGAGCTCTGGCAGAAAAGCAGGACAGGGTTCAGGCAGGAACTAGCAACCAACAATGTTGCTCCCACAACTTGGGACTGGGTCTGGCCGGCTTTTATGTGCTCCGAGGCATAGGGCAGTCCCGATCCTTTGGTGACTTGCCTCTCATGGCCTGGAGGCGAGCACTCCTTCTGCGGGAACTTAGCTCCCTCTGCCTCTCTGCCCTAAGCCTCTGCAGCTCAGGAGAGGCTGGAGGGTTACTGGACCCAGAGGCAGCCTCAGCTTCCTCTGATGGGGCTGAGAGTGGAGCACCTGCAGGCAATGGGTCCTCGATCACATCCGGAGCCAGAGCAGACTCAGCTGATGCCTGCACCTGAGGATCCAGCACAGGTGAGAACCCTTCAGGCTCAAGCCCCAGTCCTGGCTCAACTGGTTCTGGAGGCAGGGAATCCTGTGCAGGCTGGGATCCCTCAGGTTCAGCATCTGAGTCTGAATCCCAGGCCATCACACCTGGTTCTGTCAGCCCCTGACAAGGAGTCAAAGAGAAAGTGCAGGATATGTACCTGTTGAATATGGTGGTTGATGATGTTGTCAACCAATAAGCAAATGGAGAGTAGGGGACACACCATAACTTGGGTGTACTGAGGTTTGAGACCATGATGAAGCCTCCAAGCAGAAATATCAGGTAACAGCTATCCCTAGTGTCCTTCTAACCCCTTGTTTTCCCTGCTGAGGACGATTATCTGAGAGTTCTACCCTCCCATTGTTATCACATATCACAGAAAGCTCTTCTCTGGCTGCTGATAATTTTCCCCACAATAACCAAAGACAGAGGGAAGGAAATAAGCAGAACATTATGTGCCCCTGCTCCACACTTAAGATACAACTTCTAGAGATCTGGCGAGCTGCTGAAACTGGTAGACTGAGGGTACACACATGGACATACTTCCCCAAACAGCAAAAATAGGGACAAATGGAAACTCTTAGAAAAGGGTTGTTGTTGTTTAGTCGTCTTAGTCGCGTTGACTCTCCGTGACCCCATGAACCAGACATGCCTTGGAAACTCTCACTTTCTTCTCAAAACTTCTCCTTTTTATGTCCATGAAGTTTTCTTGGCAAAATACTGGAGTGGATTGCCAGTTCCTTCTCCAGTTAGAAAAGGGTGGTAGCCAGCAAAGTCGTCCCATTGGGGCAAGGCCTTCTCCTTGAGCACTGGAGATAATAATAATAATAATAATAATAATAATAATAATAATAATAATAATAATTTATTATTTATACCCCGCCCATCTGGCTGGGCCTCCCCAGCCACTCTGGGCGGCTTCCATAGAAACCAGAAATACAGTAAAATATCACACGTTAAAAACTTCCCTGAACAGGGCTGCCTTAAGATGTCTTCTGAATGTCAGGTAGTTGTTTATTGCTTTGACATCTGCTGGAAGGGCGTTCCACAGGGCGGGCGCCACTACCGAGAAGGCCCTCTGCCTGGTTCCCTGTAGCTTTGCTTCTCACAATGAGGGAACCGCCAGAAGGCCCTCAGTGCTGGACCTCAGCGTCCGGGCAGAATGATGGGGGTGGAGATGCTCCTTCAGGTATACTGGACCAAGGCCGTTTAGGGCTTTAAAGGTCAGCACCAACACTTTGAATTGTGCTCGGAAACGTACTGGGAGCCAATGTAGGACCCTTTCGTCTCCCTACATCTCCACCCCAGCTGCTCCAGAAGATTAGGGGGAACAGATTTGGGGTGCGGTGGACAGGAGGAAGAGAGGGAAGGAAAGTTCTGTCATGCAAGCAGAAGTCCTTTCCTGTGTGAGGTGACTTCATTGGATACAACCCATAATGGCAATGTCAGAATAACAAAACAGTATCCATACTAGGGGGGGAAATCAAATGGTTGTCATTCGTCGAGGTAGTTTAAATAGGCAATTATCAACTGAATTGCTGTTCTTTTCAGGTATGTTGTCTCTGTAGAAAGACTAAGTGATTAGTGAGCAAATGGTTGGACTTTGCCCAGGGAATCCTTTATTTACATGTGATATAAATGGGAGCCGTATTTCTGAAAATTCGTCTTGTTTAGTAACACCTCTTAGTAATCTGGTGATGTGTCAATTCCTCTGCAAGAGCAATCTGCCAAAACCTTGAGAACTAACCAGGAGTTGTATATCCCCTGGCTGTTTCCCGCCCCCGCTGCCTTTCTGGCAATTTCCATTCTGGCTGCAACCAATGATTGGATAAATTCCTCACGTAAAGTCTTCCCCAAGGAGTCTTTGAAGACAGAGAGAAGTGCTAATAGGAGGGTTTAATTGAATGGGTTATTGCACTAAAAATAAACTTTTTTTTTAATTAAACAACCCACCACTCTGGATAGGGCCCAGAAAATAGGGACACTTAGAAGACATGAGGTTCTTTTGGTGCTTATAGCAGAGACGGGGAATACTTCTCATGCCAACATTCCCATCTGGGCAATTTTTGGGGGGCCGGGGGCCGGGAATCAAGTGACATTTTCAGAGTTCGAGGAGACATTCCAACCATGCAGGGAAAAACTCAATGGGAGTCTGAAATAGGACTGGTGAAGGGATGTGGCTAGTGCTTTTTTTCTAAAAAAATGTTTAGGGGTACTCTCATTTTGACTCAAGAAAACCACCATTTTATAGTTCAAATCTGGAAAAATAAATACAGTAAATTGACAAAAGTACAAAGATTCACAAAATGTTTAGGGGTATGCATCCCCCTGTGTCCCCTCAGGAAAAAAGCACTGGATAACAACAACAACAACAACAACAACAACAACAACAACAACAACAACAACAACAATTTATTATTTATTCCCCAGTCACTCTGGGCGGCTTCCAACAAAATATTAAAATACAGCAATGCATCAAACATTAAAAGCTTCCCTAAACAGGGCTGCCTTCAGATGTCTTCTAAAAGTCTGGTAGTTGTTTTTCTCCTTGACATCTGGTGGGAGGGTGTTCCACAGGGTGGGTGCCACTACCAAGAAGGCCCTCTGCCTGGTTCCCTGTAACTTGGCTTCTCACAGCGAGGGAACTGCCTCAGCACTGGACCTCAGTGTCCGGGCAGAATGATGGGGGTGAAGACGTTCCTTCAGGTATACTGGACCGAGGCCGTTTAGGGCTTTAAAGGTCAACACCAGCACTTTGAATTGTGCTCGGAAACATACTGGGAGCCAATGCAGGTCTTTCAAGACCGGTGTTATGTGGTCTCGGCGGCTGCTCCCAGTCACCAGTCTGGCTGACACATTCTGGATTAGTTGTAGTTTCCAGGTCACCTTCAAATGTAGCCCCAAGTAGAGCGCGTGGTAGTAGTCCAAGCGGGAGATAACCAGAGCATGCACCACTCTGGTGAGACAATCTGTGGGCAGATAGGGTCTCAGCCTGCGTACCAGATGGAGCTGGTAAACTGCTGCCCTGGACACAGAATTGACCTGTGCCTCCATGGACAGCTGTGAGTCCAGAATGACTCCCAGGCTGCGCCCCTGGTCCTTCAGGGGCACAGTTGTCACATTCAGGACCAGGGAGTCCTCCACACCTGCCCAGCCCCTGTCCCCCCAAAACAGTACGTCTGTCTTGTCAGGATTCAACCTCAATGTGGCCAGTGATAGGGTGTGGCCTATGGAAAGTTTCAAGGAACATATAGAAAGGCCTGGAGGTCTGTATTTCACATCTGGGCTGGAGGTTCCTTACGCACAGGGTATAGTCCGGATTCAGAGACTTAAATTGATCTCCTCCTGTTGAAATCCAGTGATGACGAGTTTTTCACAGGTCACTGAAGTGCGATTGGATCCAATTAAAGGTACTTTTCTACCTTTTGGGCGTTTCAAAGATAGCAAAATGTTCTGAGCTCTGCCAGCACACATTTTCCTCCTTAATCAGTTAAATGGACAACAAATCCCAGTATGCCATGTCAGGGATTTTGTGAAGCCCCTTATGGCCTTTACAGCCCAAGCTTGAAAGCCAGTGCTGCAAAATATTTCATTTCATTTATATATCCTGCATTTCAGAAGGATTTCTTCCCAAGGTGGCACATATATCTGCGCTAAGCATGCATTGGCCATATATAAGTGTGCAATCTAAAGCAATCAATAGCATTCAAATAGCCAGCACATTAAAACAACAATTAGTTCTGTGCAGCCGTATAACATTATATACTCAGAGGGAAAACGGCAACACGTACAGTGGTGCCCCGCAATACGAATGCCTCGCAAGATGAAAAACTCGCTAGACGAAAGGGTTTTTTGGTTTTTGAGCTGCTTCGCAAGACGAATTTCCCTATGGGCTTGCTTCGCAAGACGAAAATGTCTTGCGTTTTTTACAAGTTTGTTTCCTTTTTCTTAACACCGTTAATACAGTTGCGACTTGACTTTGAGGAGCAACTCATAGAACGCGGTGTGGTAGCCTTTTTGGAGGTTTTTGGCGATTTTTGAAGCTTTTCCAAAACTTTTCCGACACCGTGCTTCGCAAGACGAAAAATTCGCTAGACGAAAAAACTCACGGAACGAATTAATTTCGTCTTGTGAGGCACCACTGTACTCAGCAGCCCACTTGTAAGCTTTCGAAAAGAGCAAAATACATATTCAAAGGTGCACTGAAAGACCTGCAGGGATGGGATCAACCTGACCTTCCTTAAAACAGAAGGCTGTATCCACCCAAGTTGTCCCGTTCGCACCAGGACCTCTGTTTGCACAATTGAACTTTTATTCCCTCTACTCTGGAGGGGAGGGGATGGGGCAGAAAAGAGCTGTGAGGAACAGAGGGGGAAGAGAGCGAGTTGAGGTACTTCTGTGCAAGCAGAAGTCTTTGCACGAGTGGAGCAACTTTGTCGGTTACAACCCAGAGTTCCACAAGTGCAGGCCGCCGCCACCTCTGTCCCTACCAGGCAGGGAAATGTGACTGGAAACAAAAGCTACCAGTATGTGGATGCTCCACTCTTTGAAATCTTGAGATTCAGGTCAGCCATTCCTCCTTACACGTACCCTGTCACTTCCTGTAGCAAAACTGAGGGCCACATCAGTGAGGCTGAGAGGGAGGTCTTGTCATCGAGGAAGCCCAGAACCTCCATACACACTGCCCGTAGCATGCACCCTGGATAGGTCCCTTTCGTGTTGGTAACGCAGCAAAAACAATACGGGAGGCAGCAGTTGTGAGTTACCAGTCTCAGAAGCCACAGCAGGCGCTGTGATTCTTCACTGCTTTCACTTCACCCCCAGAAGCCCACTCCATTGTCTCTTGATGCAGATGGATGCCAACAATTCTGGTCACGTGGTACAACAGGAGTTCTAAGCGTCTTCTTGTAGGACCATAGTGGAAATTGAAAATCCAGTGTGACACTGTTATAGGCAGCTAGTCTCAATAGAATGCCCACAGTTTGGATGGAAACATTGTCCATCCATTTTTGTGTGTGTGAGGCTGTTCATATCGAGACCAGTTTCTCCTCCAAAGGCAACTTTCGTTTTCTTTTGCAAATCTGCTCCTTTCCTTGTCAGCTCAACCGGTGAGATATTTTTCTCACCTCCCCGTTTAGAAGCAACGCATTCACATCAGGTCTGAGGGACGCTGTCCGCAAGGCATGAAATATTTATCATTTGTTGTTCAGAACCCCTTTGAATAATAGCAGCTTCTTCTCTCTCCCCTTTTACTGCGATGGAATTAATGAGCAGATATCGACGGAAGGAGAAACCTGCGAGAATTTCTGCAATGTTCCCAATTATGATATTTTTCCATGAGATCAATATGATCCGGTGTAGAATGATAGAAAAGCGCACGTGGAATAACAGGAGGATTAGCTAGACTATTTGAAGCATGAAATAAAAACAAGACTTTGGTTGCTGATGGGAAATAGCAGACTCCGGGAGCCAGAGCTTTTGAAACCTGAGGAAGGTTTCCCAAAGGAGGTGTGAGCGCAGTGGTGGGATTATGGTGGAGTCAGGTCCTTGTGGGGCCCTTTATTTGTTCACTCACTTAACAATGTATGCAGTACTAATATCTGAATGGGGAGCTCGTTCTGTGAACACTGCACATAAACATAAATCCACCACTGTGTGAACAAATGCCTTAAAAAAGCTATAGGACCCCTGACAGTTAAGTCCAATCGTGTATGACTCTGGGGTTGGGGCGCTCATCTCGCTTTATTGGCCGAGGGAGCCAACGTTTGTCCGCAGACAGTTTTTCCGGGTCATGTGGCCAGCATGACTAAGCTGCTTCTGGCGAAACCAGAGCAGCACACGGAAACACCATTTACCTTCCTGCTGGAGCGGTACCTATTTATCTACTTGCGCTGGTGTGCTTTTGAACTGCTAGGTTGGCAGGATCTGGGACTGAGCAACGGGAGCTCACCCTGTCGCGGGGATTTGAACCGCCGACCTTCTGATCGGCAAGCCCAGCGGCTCAGTGCTTTAGACCACAGCACCACCCCTGTCCCAAACAGATGCCTAGAGAGACACACTCTGCTGTCTGACCCACATCTCTCTGCTCATTGTTTCTGTAGCATTCAGGTGGGTCTGAAGGCAGAGTTTGAACCTGTCTCTGACAACATTGGTCCTTCCCTCTTATTGGTGGCAGGGAGAGGACAGTCTTCCCCCCCAATAATCTTTTAATTAGTTTTCAAACCATTTAACAAATTCAATTTTAATTTTTAAATTAAAAAATTAAAATTAAAATTAAAATTAAAATTAAAATTAAAATTAAAATTAAAATTAAAATTAAAATTAAAATTAAAATTAAAAAATTAAAATTAAAATTTTGACTTCCTAGCCTTACTTCCATGATGTTTCTATTCAGATAGGTAATATTTCTCTAAAAGATAGACCCCACATTACATTCTTTTATTGCTCTCGTTCCTTTCCTTATATTTCAAGTCCTGCCTGCGATTTCATTTGGCTATAATATTTTCTCAGATAATCCGAAAACGGTCTCCATTCTTCTGGAAGCGGAGAGGACATTTTATCTGTTTACAACCCTTTGGGCTTATGCTTGCCCCTTGCTCACCATCACTCTGGGCTTATGTGTCTGCATTTTCTAAATGCCACCAACTGATCTGTCTACTTATGTGTGTTCTTGGCTAAGTGTGTGAAGCATGTAGTACTTCCACGCAGCAAAAAGTTGAAGTTTAGCCCAGTGGCACTTTGTGACTGCAAAAGTGCAGATTAAGGTGGTGGTGACTGGTCCACTTGGGGCACAGTCACAATGCCACAGGCGTAGATGTGCCACTACAACTAATGTAGGAGTGGAATGTAAAAATGCTTGCACATTTAGGATCTAGCCAAGTATGGCTAGATTCTAAGTATGCAAGCATTGTTACTATGCAAACAGCACAGTGTTAGTTTGCCCACAAATGAATGATGTAGGCTCTGTGATCGTACTTTTTACATCAGTGGCAAATTAGCAGCAAACTGAATATGAAGCACTGGTTGTTTTGTTCCTAAATCTAGGAAGCTACCTTATATAGAACTACAGTCATACCTTGTGATATGTTTGCTTCATGTTGCAGCTTTTCAGGTTACGAACGTGGCAAACCCAGAAGTGTTTGCTTCCGGGTTTGCCGCATGTGCGCAGAAGTGATCTACCCACTTCGTGCATGCGCAGAAGTGCTCTATCACGCTTCACGCATGCACAGTAGTTGTGCTCTAATTATGAACTTTTTGGGGTGTGAACTGCACCCCGAAACGGATCGTGTTCGTAAGTAGAGGTACCACTGTATTGACTGTGGCCCATCTAGCATAGTATTGGTCTACACCAAGGTTCCCCAAACTTGAGCCTCCAGCTGTTTTTGGACTACAATTCCCATCATCCCCAACCACTGGTCCTGCTAGCTAGGGAACATGGGAGTTGTAGTCCCAAAACAGCTGGAGACCCATGTTTGGGAAACCCTGGTGTACACCACTGGTGTAAGAAACACTTTTGTCCATTGGGCTGGATGCAAAAGGGACCACCCTCTGTGGGTAAGGATGCCACCTTTGGTAGGGCAAAATATGGGACAGGCTGGGCAAAATAAAGAACAGGTAATGGGGTGGGGATTGGGGAGCATATACACAACTCATGACACCAAAACCTCCCCGAACTCAGTCTCCTTGCTCCCACACCACCCTGGCCCTGTTCTTCCCCTCAACTCACGTAGATGGGCAGGGACCAGGGTAGACAGATAAATCCTACAGGTGACAAGCCACAGCTCCAGTCTTCCACCCATGCTGGTGTCAAAAGAGATTAAAGTGCAGAGGAGGAGGAAGTAGGGAGGTCAGGTTGGGATGGCAGAGGGGGCCAATGTCAGAATCTCCACTCGGCCAAGCTGATAAAGCTCCATTTTCCGGCCGAGTCTCCGGAATTGCCTCCGACGAATAATTAACGACCTCGAGCCTTTGATGAGGCTCCAAGGCACATTCTATCCAGCAGAGTTCCCAGCACAGGGAAGAGACGAGAGGTTTGGGCTACATTGTAAAGAGTTTTATTTCTAAGCTACGCAGTCAGAAAAGAGATCCTCTCTCTATGAAAGCAGAGAGCAACTGAAACAAAGGAACAAAGGAAACAGGAAACCACTAACGTCACATCCCGTCTCCTTTCCCGTGAGACTCCAATAGTATGGAATCCCAGGAATGTAAACAGAGTCCTGTGACTCCAAGCAGCTGCTCAGTGGCAAAACAGAAACTAACAGCCAAGTGGTGATGGACTTGCACCATACTAGATCGGTGGGCAGTGGTTGAGGAGGGGCACCAGTAAGAGGCAAGGAAGGAGGGAGAAGAGTCCCTCCATTGTTACGCGTGTCAGGCCAGGCTCCTTGTTAGCCACACCAACAGTGACGCAACCGCCATTTTGGGCTGGCCGAGCTCGAATATGGGGGAAAATGCATCCCATTTGAAGTCCAAACAGGACAGGAGACACTTTTGTCCCAAAACAGGGCAATCCCATTTTTCTAGGGACAGGTGGCAACCCTATCTGTGGGTCACTTTTGAAAAGCATGATGGGAGTCGCAGTCCCAACAACACATGGAGGGTCGCAGGTTTCTCAACCCCTTGAGATAGGCCTTTGGTCTGATGCAGTAGGACTTCCTGAGTGGTCTTTTGCTCCTGCAAAGAACACAGCTATCCCCTTCCAGATGTATTGAAAGTGAGAAAGTCAATTTCAAAAGAGGAATGGACTCACTGGAAGGAGTGGGGTAGTGTTGGGTGTATATCAAAAAGTTTGAATAATAATATTAATAATAATAATAATAATAATAATAATAATAATAATAATAATTTATTTGTACTCCGCCCATCTGGCTGGGCCTCCCCAGCCACTCTGGGCGGCTTCCATAGAAACCAAAAATACAGTAAAATGAATGCCTGTTGTCTTTGTCCATGGAGTTTTCTTGGCAGGGATACTGGAGTGGCCTGCCAGTTCCTCCTCCAGGTGGATCATGTTTGGTCAAAACTCTCCACTATGACCTGTTCATCTTGGGTGGCCCTGCACGGCATAGCTCATAGCTTCTCTGAGTTATTCAAGCCCCTTCACCATGGCAAGGCAGTGATCCATGAAGTGATCCATGAAGGGGACCATCAAGAAGGCTGATCGCCGAAGAATGGATGCTTTTGAATTATGGTGCTGGAGGAGACTCTTGAGACTCCCATGGACTGCAAGAAGATCAAACCTATCCATTCTTAAGGAAATCAGCCCTGAGTGCTCACTGGAAGGACAGATCGTGAAGCTGAGGCTCCAAGACTTTGGCCACCTCATGAGAAGAGAAGACTCCCTGGAAAAGACCCTGGTGTTGGGAAAGATTGAGGGCACAAGGAGAAGGGAATGACAGAGGACGAGATGGTTGGACAGTGTTCTCGAAGCTACCAGCATGAGTTTGACCAAACTGGGGGAGGCAGTGGAAGACAGGAGGGCCTGGTGTGCTCTGGTCCATGGGGTCACGAAGAGTCGGACACGAGTAAACGACTAAACAACAAAATGAATGAATGAATGCATGAATTGGAAAGGAGGAATGAGATGGTGGAGGCAAGAGACAGAGCCCACCTCTCCAAAAGCAAAAGCTCTTCTCCTGAGAGTTTGCAGCACATTCCTAACCAACCCTACTCAGAAAAAGTCCTATCGGATTAAAAGGGGCTTACTCCAGGTCCCAAGTAAATGGGTTTATGATCACAGCCTTAGTCTCTTGAACGGCAGAAAATTAAAACTAACTACGGAGGCTACACAAACGCAAGGCACCAGAATCATCAAAAGGCAGAAAGCCAACGAAATATGCATCCCGAGCAGCAGAAGACTATATAAAGCAAAAATGTTCTGCCTAGAAGCAAGGAGTATAATAATATCCCCAGACAGGACTGGGCTACAGCCATGGCCATCTGTCAGGGCAGTCCAGTCCTAGCCATTGGTGGGAAACAAGAGTTAGCAACGGCTCCCTTTCCTGCTGGTGTATTGCCTGCCAAATGCAATGTTTTAAATATCCCAACTTGCTTTGTGAAAAAGCTTCAGATCTGTAGCTTGAAGCAGATCTAATCCAGCACATGTGGCTCTTATCGGAAGCCATGTGCACAACCATGATGTCTGATGCTCAGACTCCAGGTTCTTCTGTTTCCTTTCCAGAATGTAAAAAAACAAAACAGCAGTAGTGAAGGTCCTGAAGTTTATGGCTGTTTAAAAATAAATTTCGCACGACCTTGCTAATGAATACAAAGCTGTTTGAAAACAGTTCAGCATAGGTGTGTTTATCGTCGTTGCCTTGATTTAATGACCCATCAACTACAGTTGGGACCACACAGGTCTCCTTAAATGCCTTGCCCCTGGATCTTTGCAGCTGAAATAAAGTCACCGAAACCTCTAGGCTGGGAGAGCATACCTTCAACTGTCCCTCTTTGAACAGGACATCCTGGAATTACAGAAGACATTGGTTTGGGGGGCCGTGCTTTTGCACAAGTCCCCTGGCTCCCACGAGAGCACAGCTCCAAAAGACAGGCATTATGTGTTAGGATTCTTGTTCCATGTTTGCAGTCATGAGACTGTTGTCTCATGACAGTGTATGTTTTCATTCCACAGTGTGGGAAGTGATGGAGACAGGATGTTTTGGTATTACTGTGTTCCGTGAAGTGGGACTATTGTCCTTTGTTCTTTCTCTCTTTGCTGTCTGATGAGAAAGAGGAAGGAGCTAAGTCAGAATGCTCCAAGTGTATTATATGTAAATAAAAGTAGATTAGCCAACATGCGGTGCTGCTGAGTTCTGTTACACAAACTGCAAATACTCTGCAGGATCGTAAGTGTGCTGATGCTTTTTGGTACTAGTTGCTGTGATGTTCGGGCTGAAGAAAGCTTTTGAAGCTCCCAAACGGCAGATCAGGAGGGAGAGAACTTGCCAGTCGGGCATGTGTCTCTGCCAGGGTCCTACACGAGAGTAGGACAATCCTAACATTATTGGGGGGGGGGTGCTCTTGCCTGAGTCATGTGACTTGTGCAGGAGCACAGTCCAAAAGACACGTGTCCCAATTTTCCTCTGCGGGAAGTTGGATGGTATGTGAGAGATGCTTCTGAAAATGCCCCTCTCTCATTGGCTAGTGGTTAGGGATGCTGCACATGGTAGTGCCCACAATGTCTGAACGGCATCAGGTTTCCCCTCCCCGCTTTATTGAGTTTGGCTTCAGCTTTCTGTCAGCAAAAGCTCACTTGTCAAGGAACAATTGGGAGCACGTCTTACGGTTCCCCTTGTTCTTTTGCATGAGACATCAGGTGTGGGGCAGGATAGCATGGCTGTGGGGAAACAGCTTTGCATGCCTAGTTATGTCTGTGGGCTGGCAGTCCCCCACTGCTGATCAGAGCCAAGTGCAGTGTGCAGGAGTAGGCTAATAACATCTAAAGGAGCATCGCTTTGGCCTCCTCTCACTAAATCCATTTGTATCAAAAGCTGCTATACCTTTCCAAGAGAAGTTACAGTCACCGGTGGCCAGGCCATTGGGACAAACGGGATGCTGACCCACCAACTTCAGCCAACCTTCAGCTAGCCCCCACTTGTCTGCCTTCGTACTTAAACCCAGTTCAGAAGGTGGTGCTGGCTGCAGGCTGCATCCTCCTTAGTGCTGAACTTGTAAAACCCAGCAGGGCAAGAGATGGACACAAATCCAGAATTAGTTGGCTCTGCCTGTTGTTGGCTCTGGCTCTCCCTGTTAAGTTGTGGGCAAACATATCAGACGGCACAGCAATTCTTCAAACAGCTCTTGTTTATTCAGAGGCCAGAACAGAACTGAACCGAGGAGCTCAGTCAGCCTGCTTATATAGAGCTCCAGACCAATCGCAACTGTTGCAACGTTCCAAAACTATCCAATCACTGAACTTCACTTTCAATCCTTCATTTGCATACAAACTATCCAACCACTGAACGTCACTTAGAATCATAGAATCATAGAGTTGGAAGAGACCACAAGGGCCATCGAGTCCAACCCCCTGCCAAGCAGGAAACACCATCAGAGCACTCCTGACATATGGTTGTCAAGCCTCTGCTTAAAGACCTCCAAAGTAGGAGACTCCACCACACTCCTTGGCAGCAAATTCCACTCTCGAACAGCTCTTACTGTCAGGAAGTTCTTCCTAATGTTTAGGTGGAATCTTCTTTCTTGTAGTTTGGATCCATTGCTCCGTGTCCGCTTCTCTGGAGCAGCAGAAAACAACCTTTCTCCCTCCTCTATGTGACATCCTTTTATATATTTGAACATGGCTATCATATCACACCTTAACCTCCTCTTCTCAAGGCTAAACATGCCCAGCTCCCTCAGCCGTTCCTCATAAGGCATCGTTTCCAGGCCTTTGACCATTTTGGTTGCCCTCCTCTGGACACGTTCCAGTTTGTCAGTGTCCTTCTTGAATTGTGGTGCCCAGAACTGGACACAGTACTCCAGGTGAAGTCTGACCAGAGCAGAATACAGTGGCACTATTACTTCCCTTCACTTTCGATCCTTCATTTGCATAACTATCTACAGTATCCCCCTGCTGGCCCAGGGTGAGAACTTCAGTACATAACACCCCCTACTGTTGGCCTCCTGCCTTGCGCCCTCCCAATGGAGACCAGCCACCACTGGGTATAACATCATATCCACAATGTTTGGGGAAGAGCAATGGCTCTTGTGGAAGAGCAATGGGAGGACTGGGGGGGGGGGAGAGAATACTATTGCACTAGGGGGCTACAGTGTGGTGGCTCAGCTGCCAGTCAGCCAGCAGCAAAAGCTGCGCTCCTCGTTCTCTCCAAAGGTACAGGATGAAGGTCAATAATATAGCTGAGTGCTCACATCTGTCTCCACGCCAACTCCTCTAGGGTATGCTTCCTTCCCTTCCATGAGAATATTAGCCAAGTCTGTGGGGACACCGTTGCCTTTCTTTTATTTTTGGCTGTCAGTCACACATCATTTAGGATTACATTCAGATGATTCCTCCCACCCTGAATGCTCTTGACTTTGGAACTCACACAAAGCTCCGTACTTGCCCTGATTTATTTTTATTTATTTTAAAAAATAAAAATAAAAAGGCAAAACAAAACAGAATGGGATTCAGATATTTCATGTTTTGTTTTCACGACATCCCTTTCAAGTAGTAAAGCACTGGATATTCTACAATAGAAAGTGGCTTTGTTCAGCCTGGAGAAGAGACACAAACCTATTTATCATAAGATGTGTGTGTGTGTGTGAGAGAGAGAGAGAAAGAGAGAGAGAGAGGGAGGGAGGGAGGGAGAGAGAGAGAGAGAGAGAGAGAGAGAGAGAGAGAGAGAGAGAGAGAGAGGTCACTTCTACAAGCACTCTTATACAATTTCAACAGTCATGGCTCCCCACCCCCCAAAAAAGAATTGTGATGAGTGCTGGGAATCGTAGCTCTGTGAAAGGTCTCCTAGCAACTCTCCGTACTCTTAACAAACTACATCTCCAATGATTCTTTGTGGGAAGCCATGGCTGTTGAGGTTCTGTAAGAGTGCTTTAAATATTTGGTGTGGGTGGGACCTTAGATGCATCAGTTTTGTTGAATGGCACATCTTCCAGAGGTCTGTTTTAATCAGTAATTTCTTACGTCCCTATGCAGCCTTGAGGGTAGTGACCAGTCACCCCTTCTTAGCCCAGGAGTGGAGAACCTCATTCTTTGGGGGGGGGAGGATGAAAGTGACCCTCCAGACCACCCTTTCTCAACCTGTGGGTCCCCAGATGTTGTTGAACTACAACTCCCATCACCCCTAGCTAGCAAGGCCAGAGCTCAGGGATGATGGGAGTACCACTTTAGCTAATGGGGCCTCCCGCCGCTGCCACGCAATTTCTGTTCTCATCCTGAAGCAAAGTTCTTAACCCGAGGTACTATTTCTGGGTTAGCGGAGTCTGTAACCTGAAGGGTCTGTAACCGAAGTGTCTGTAACCCGAGGTACCACTGTATGCTATATGGTAATTTATGGACCTAATAGGTATCTAAAGCCATTTGCACATAACAAAATATGTGATATTTTAGGGAGCAGGCTAGCAATGTACCATTACTTACATCATAGGAGCCTACACAGCACAAAACACCATTGCTGTATGTAGGTTTTATTTTATTTGTTTTTTATCTTATATTTTGGAAATGTACATTCAGTTTTTTCCCCTTTAAATTTTTTTGGGCCCCCAAGAGAGTGGGACCCTAAGCTATACAGTGGTACCTTGGGTTATAGACGCTTCAGGTTACATACGCCTCAGGTTACAGACTCTGCTAACCCAGAAATAGTACCTCGGGTTAAGAACTTTGCTTCAAGATGAGAACAAAAATTGTGCTCTGGCAGCGTGGCGGCAGCGGGAGGCCCCATTAGCTAAAGTGGTGCTTCAGGTTAAGAACAGTTTCAGGAAGTGATCGAAGGGAAAGTGAAATTACTGAAGACCGCATACAGCATACTATTAGAATGGGAGATGAAAGATGAAGAGGTAAAAGCAGTTATGATTAAATGGGCACAAGATGTAGGTCACAACATTATGATGGAAGATTGGGAAAATTATGGAAAACTGAATTAAAATTTACAGATTGTTCCCTATTGAAGGAGAATTACATGAAGATGGTACACAATACCAGTGCAGTTAGGGAAAATGTACAAAACTAGTTCAAATATATGTTGGAAGTGTAAGGAAAAGGAGGGGACATTTTATCATATGTGGTGGGATAGTAAGGTAATTAAAAAAAATTGGGAAATGATATACAACGAATTGAAGAAAATGTTCCATTTAACATTTGTTTAAAAAACCTGAAGCATTTTTATTAGGGATTGTAGGGAAAGATCTGCCAAAAAAGCTGAAAAACATCTTCATGTATGCGACAACAGCCATGAGAGTTCTGGTAGCACAAGGACGGAAGACTGAAGAAACCCCAACTAAAGAATCATGGCAAGAAAAATTGATGGACTATGCAGAACTGGCAAAACTGACATACAAGCTACAGGACAAGGATAACTGTGACTTTAAAGATGAATGGGAACCCTTTGCAAAGTATTTGAAGACGCAGCAAAGCGAACTGGACTCCTTGGCAGGTTTTGAATAAACATTCACAAACTTTTTATTGATAATAATCAGCTAAATAGTTTGAGGATCTATACAGCTGTGTAACATGCAGAAAACAGCATTCTTAGAGAAACCAAAGACTGGAACTGAGGGAAGTCGGGGGGTGGGGGTGGGAGGGTGGGGGGAGGGAGGAAAAATGAGGGGGAAATAAGGATGATATCTTTCTGGATAATATCTTTTGTTTTAATTTTGAATAAAAAAGCGAACAGTTTCAAGTTAAGAACAGACCTCCAGAATGAATTAATTTCTTAACCAGAGGTACCACTGTAGCTTGTTTAGCTTATACGTAAATCTGGCATTGGCTGTGCCCCCCAAAACTGATGGGCATTGCCATTCAAACAGGGTCCAAACCCCCCGTCATGTGATCAATTGTGTAGGCAGGGCTTACTCCCTCCCCCAGATTTTATTCAACTTGGCATCCCTGCTTTACAGGGTTGTTGTGAAGATAAAATGGGGGTGGGCATCTGGGGGGGAGGAACTCTTGTGCACCTTTTATTTTTTGGAGGAAACCTAGGTTAAAAATGTAACAGTAAATTACCGTATTCTTTGCTCTATAAGACGCACCAGACTACAAGACGCACCTAGTTTTTGGAGGAGGAAAACACGGAAAAAAATATTCTGAATCTCAGAAGCCAGAACAGCAAGAGGGATCGCTGCGCAGTGAAAGCAGCAATCCCTCTTGCTGTTCTGGCTTCTGGGATAGCTGCGCAGCCTGCATGCTCTCCATAAGACGCACACACATTTCCCCTTTTTAGGAGGGAAAAAGTGAGTCTTATAGAGCAAAAAACACGGTAAAAGAACTTGCCAGCAAGATAAGAAGCATTGGCCATATTTTTGAAAAAGGATGAGGAAATTGGATTATCTCAAGGTGCGGATTAATTAGAAATGGAATGAAATTGAGCAGTTTAAGACTACACCTCTGATGACAAATAAGCATTATTATTATTTAAAAAACTGGGCACTCAACAGCTGAAGGGAGCTGAGGACGGAAAGAAACACATCACGATATTTTCTGCAAACAAGATGAATACGAGCTGACAATGTGATGCATCTGCAAAGGGGTCAAATGCAATTCTCCAGTGAATTAAGCGAGGCACTTCTAGTAATCTGGTTCTAGTCATTCATGTTCAAGACGGATGAATTCATTCAGGCGAGGACAGGTGCAAAGAAAAGCAACCCGGATGACTGCAGCGGTGGAGAACTTAAGTTGCAAACTGAGCTAAAGGGGAGTAGACCATTTTGGATTTTTTTTTTTTTTTTTTGCAGGGGGGAGAGTGGGAAGGCAAAGAGGGGCTAACATGGCAACGCTTTAGAAAATTGTCAGCGGACACAGTAAAGGGAATTAGACAACTGGCATGAAATAAAATTAAATAAAATTATGGTACGAGAACCAAAAGCTACAACTGGGACACTTAAGTCATTTTACATATTGTGCATGAAAATCTACATTAAATCTTCAATGGCTGTTGACTGGAAGCTTTCTCATCATGTTCTTTTTTTTTTTTATAAATTTTTATTCATTTTCCATAAATAAAGAATAAAACAAAACAAAAACATAAATAAACACAAAAATGACTTCCCCATACCACCCCTTTTCTGCATTCTTGTTTCAAGATTTTCCAGCAACCCTTTTGTATTACACTTATTTCTATTTCGTGAATTTAACTTCCAAAATATATTTAAAACAACTGTAGTTCTTTATCTCTTATAACCCTGATCCTCTAATTTTCCAAATTACAACAATTTTTAAGGTAAACTTTAAACTTGTTCCAGTCTTCATCCACCGCCTCTTTCCCTCGGTCTCGTATTCTGCCAGTCATCTCTGCCAGTCCCATATAGTCAATCACCTTCGTCTGCCATTCTTCCAACGTGGGTAAATCTTGTGTCTTCCAATACTTTGCTAGAAGAATTCTTGCTGCTGTTGTGGCATACATAAAGAATGTCCTATCCTTCTTTGGCACCATTTGGCCCACCATACCCAGGAGAAAGGCTTCTGGCTTTTTATTAAAGGTTCTCTTCAGAACTTTTTTAATTTCATTATAGATCATTTCCCAGAAAGCCTTAATCCTCGGGCAGGTCCACCAAAGGTGGTAGAAGGTTCCCTCCGTTTCGTTACACTTCCAACATTTGTTATTGGGCAAATGATAAATCTTTGCTAACTTAGCCGGAGTCATGTACCACCTGTAGATCATTTTCATAATGTTTTCTCTTAAGGCATTACATGCCGTAAATTTAACACCAGTGGTCCATAACTGCTCCCAGTCAGCAAACTCAATGTCATGCCCTATATCCTGTGCCCATTTAATCATACTAGATTTCATCATTTCATCTTGGGTATTCCATTTCAACAGCAAATTGTACATTCTTGACAAATTTTTAGTATTGGGTTCTAACAGTTCTGTTTCTAGTTTCGACTTCTCCAATTGGAAGCCTTTCTTTCTGTCCTGTTTGAATAGCTCATTTATCTGACGATAATGTAACCAATCTCTCACCTTAAACTTCAATTTCTCGAAACTCTGCAATTTTACTTTTTCGCCATCTTGTTCTATCATTTCAAAATATTTAGGCCAATTAGAATCCATATTCAATTTTTTCACCTCTTTTGCCTCCATTGGTGACAGCCACCTGGGGGTTCTACTTTCAAGCAAGTCTTTATACCTTATCCAGACATTATACAAAGCTTTCCTTACCATATGGTTCTTAAAGCCTTTATGCGCTTTTACCTTGTCATACCATATATATGCATGCCAACCATGTCTATTATCAAACCCTTCAAGATCCAAAATGTCTGTATTCTCGAGGAGCAGCCAGTCTTTCAGCCAGCAAAATGCTGCTGATTCATAGTAAAGTCTTAAGTCCGGCAGGGCAAACCCTCCTCTATCTTTTGCATCTGTTAATGTCTTAAATTTTATTCTTGGCTTTTTGCCCTGCCAAACAAATTTCGATATATCTTTCTGCCACCTCTTGAAACAGTCCATCTTGTCTATTATTTGCAGTGTCTGAAACAGGAATAACATTCTAGGCAATACATTCATTTTGATAACAGCAATTCTGCCTAACAAGGAAAGTTTCAGCCTTGACCATATGTCTAGATCTTTCTTAACTTCTGTCCAACATTTATCGTAATTGTCTTTAAATAAGTTCATATTTTTAGCTGTCAAGTTCACCCCCAAGTACTTCACTTTTTTTACTATCTCCAAACCTGTTTCCTTCTGAAATGTCTCTTTTTCCTCATTTGTTAAGTTTTTCTCCAGCACTTTAGTTTTTTGTTTATTCAATTTAAATCCTGCAACTTGACCAAATATCTCAATCAGTTCTAAAACTCTTTTTGTACTGGTGCTTGGCTGCTGTAAGGTCAAAACTAGGTCATCTGCAAATGCCCTCAGTTTATACTCTTTCACTCCGAGCTGGATTCCTTTAACCAACTGGTCCTTTCTAATCATATTTAACAAGACCTCCAGGACCAGTATAAAAAGTAGAGGGGAGATAGGGCATCCCTGTCGTGTTCCTTTCTCTATAGCTTTCTCATCATGTTCTGGTCAGATGTAACAATTCCTTTTCCAGGGATCTGGGCTCAGGGAAAAGTGGTTCTGCAAGTTTGCAGCTGAAGCTAGCTGTGCACAGCACTGATTGGCCAGCAGCTGTGATGTCACAATCTCTTTTCCGTCTCATCCTTGGAGCAATTTAAAGGTAAAGGTAAAGGTACCCCTGACCATTAGGTCCAATTTAGCAACATTTAAAAAATTGTAGTAGTAGCAACAGCAGGTTTTTTTAAAACAATGCTTCCAGTTTAATGCCAGAATGGAGAAAAGGTGGATTTGGTGCTTTTAAAAAGCTTTTTTTAAAAGAAGGATTGGTTGCCTGCATGAAGCATGAGGAACAGGGACAAGACTGACTAATATAATAAACTGCTAAGTACACATGTCTTTAACAAAGCAGAGATGGACAGAGGCAAGAGTCACACTGTGGAGGATGGTGGGGGTGGAAGATGCAAGAGCTGTTTCAAAGTTGGTACCTACACTAAGATGGTGGGCCAGCATTAATTTCTATTTAATTATTTAGAAAAATTCTTTTGACCTCTTAATAATAATAAAAAACCTTTCTAAGCAGAGAATTATCAATAAAACAGAGATAAAACCAGCAAAACCTAAACATCAAGTATACATGCAAGTATACAGGTGTTGCTGTTGTTTAGTCGTGTCCGACTCTTCGTGACTCCATGGACCAGAGCACACCAGGCCCTCCTGTCTTGCACTGCCTCCCGCAGTTTGGTCAAACTCATGCTGGTAGCTTCGAGAATACTGTCCAATCATCTTGTCCTCTGTCGCCCCCTTCTCCTTGTGCCCTCCATCTTTCCCAATATCAGGGTCTTTTCCAGAGAGTCTTCTCTTCTCATGAGATGGCCAAAGTATTGGAGCCTCAGCTTCAGGATCTGTCCTTCCAGTGAGCACTCAGGGCTGATTTCCTTAAGAATGGAGAGGTTTGATCTTCTTGCAGTCCATGGGACTCTCAAGAGTCTCCTCCAGCACCATAATTCAAAAGCATCCATTCTTTGGCGATCCACCTTCTTTATGGTCCAGCTCTCACTTCCATACATCACTACTGGGAAAAATACAGGTGTAACACACCACAATTCACACTGGTGGGCTGCTCAAAAAGGCCTTTAAGTGGAAGCTTTGGCAAAAACTCACTAGGAAACCTCAATTTGTTTTCTTCCTTAAAAGATTGTGCAGGTCCCTCTTTTAACTGATCCATAGTTTGTGCAGGCTTGGTTTTCTGTATTCTCTGGGCTGCTTTGTGGATGATCTTAGTAAGTCAAGATTTTTAATAACGTTTGTTGATGATTCGGTTTAGTGACCATTTACTTTTCCACATGTGATCTCAATCATTTTAGGAACTTGATATAGCTTCTGCCCTGTTTGCTGTGATCTTAATTCAAGACGTGGCAAAATAAATATACTAAACATTTTTTAAAAAATAATGGTTTATTCAGTTGCTGTAGTTAATGTCCCACCGGAACCAGCTTTCCACTGTTTCATCAGACACACGTTAAGATCATTTGCTCCCCAAACTGGTCCTTTTATGATAAAGAAGACAGGAGGAGACGCTTTCAGCCCATGCTGCCGCCAAATCAATTTGTACTTTCGCATTCACCGCTCCTATTTCTAGCCTTTGTTTTTGGCTGCATAACCCAAAGTCTCCTCAAAAGCATCTGAAAACCCCCAATGCTGGTTAATTCTTTCAATTATGTTGACATTGACATACCAACTGTCCTTACTAGAATTGTGAATCCCTTGAGTTGAGCGGGGCAAATTAGGCCAACTTGGTTCTCGATCAATGCTCTGATACCTAATCACCGCCGGTAATCGTTGCTGGCTACGAAAAAGCAGAGAAGGCCCAGGCCATTAAATCAATCTGAAGTGCCTTAATGCATGACAGCATGTCCTTTTTGCTGTTGCCTGGGATTTCACAGAGAGAATAATGCGAAATGGCACAGACTTTGAGTTAGCTTCAAAGGCATTTTTTGCTATCAACATCCAGGGATACTAGGAATGCATGTGTCATACTATGTGAGGGTTGCCATATTTCAAAAAGTGAAAATCCGGACACAGAAGTTCTTGAGGTTTTGAGGAACGTTGCTAACCTCCTCCTCCTCCTCCTCCTCCTCCTCTTCTTCTTCTTCTTCGCAGACTCAGAAAAAAGAAGTTTTTGAGCTTTTTTAAAAAAGGAAATTTGCCAAAATCAACACTTCTGACATGGGTTGCCATTCCAGCAATTTCTACCCGGACACTGTTTCTGAGGCCAAATCCTGTCTATGTCAAAGAAATTCTGGATGTATGGCAACTCCTGGACCCCTGGACGGTTAAGTCCAATCAAAGGCGACTATGGCGCTCACCTCGCTTTCAGTCCGAGGGAGCTGGCGTTTGTCCACAGACACCTTTCCGGGTCCTGTGGCCAGCAGGACTAAACTGCATCTGGCGCAATGGGACACTGTGATGGGAGCCAGAGCGCACGGAAACCCCGTTTACCTTCCTGCAGCAGTGGTACCTATTTATCTACTTGCACTGGCGTGCTTCCTGCTAGGTTGGCAGGAGGGCAACCCTATACAGTGGTACCTTGGGTTAAGAAGCTAATGGGGCCTCTCGCTGCCGCCATGCCGCCACCGCGCGATTTCTGTTCTCATCCTGAAGCAAAGTTCTTAACCCGATGTACTATTTCTGAGTTAGTGGAGTCTGTAGCACTGAAAAGTACCAAACCAACAAGTGCCTGCGTGGCTATGTTTTCAAAAACATGCCACGGAGGACTGTGGCTTGGTAGCAGGACACATGCTTTACATGCAGAAGGTGCCAGGTTCAATCTCTGACATCTCTGGGTTGGGGCTAGAAAAGACCCCTGTCTACCCTGGTGAGCCACTGTCATCCTCAGCACTGAACTAGGCAGAATGATGGTTTGATGTAACATAAGGCCGCTTCCATTGTTCATCTTTCCTGAAGAGACGGTCTAGAGCTCCGTGGGAGAGCATCTGCTTTGCATGAGAAGGTTCAACCACAGAGCCTAGGACTTGCCGATCAGAAGGTCGGCGGTTCGAATCCCCGCGACAGAGTGAGCTCCCGTTGCACTTGCCAACCTAGCAGTTCAAAAGCACATCAAAGTGCAAGTAGATAAATAGGTACCGTTCCGGCAGGAAGGTAAACGGCGTTTCCGTGTGCTGCTCTAGTTCACCAGAAGCGACTTAGTCATGCTGACCACATGACCCGGAAGCTGTACGTCGGCTCCCTCGGCCAATAAAGCAAGATGAGCGCCGCAATCCCAGAGTCGGCCATGACTGGACCTAATGGTCAGGAGTCCCTTTACCTTTGGGGCAGCTTCCTTTGTTCATCTTTCCTGAAGAGAAGGTCTAGAGCTCTGTGGGAGACCATCTGCTTTGCATGAGAAGGTTACTTGTGTTGACTTTTGTTTTCACCCACTCCATACATTTAAAGCCCATTTAAAGCAGCTGGGTTTCTCAAAGGTCTACCCCTCGCAGAGCTACGATTCCCAGGGTCCTTAAGAAACTGCATTTCCTCATCTTCTTTTGGGGGAAGTTTTGTGGTTTAAATGTATGGCATGGAGGTGACTTTTTCAATGACTGCAATCGAGTTGAGTTGACTTGCCCTTATACACTGTTATTCCATGCTGGACTGTGCTCCAAGTGGCTCACAGTAGGTATCAAACCTAGCGCTATTAAAACAAACACTAAACCCGTTGCAAAACATGCCAAATTCTGATGTGGCAAAGTCAACACGTCGGAGTCCATAGTGCCCTGCAATGATGCAGTGAAATGCAAAAGCATAATCAAAATTAACAAAATTAACACTGGCCACTTATGCATACTAGCATCAGTTGCAGAAACAGTAAAAGGCTTCCAATACGTTATCAGTGTGGTGTGGTGGTTAGGAGCGGTAGTCTCGTAATCTGGGGAACTGGGTTCGCGTCGCTCTTCCACATGCAGCTGCTGGGTGACCTTGGGCCAGTCACACTTCTCTGAAGTCTCTCAGCCCCACTCACCCCACAGAGTGTTTGTTGTGGGGGAGGAAGGGAAAGGAGAATGTTAGCCGCTTTGAGACTCCTTAAAGGGAGTGAAAGGCGGGATATCAAATCCAAACTCTTCTTCTTCTATCAAAACTCACATGCACCAACTAGTAAGTGGCCCAGATTTCATGCATACTCAAGAGTCAGCTCCACATCCAGCTGGCATTTAAAAAGTACCACAACTTTTCATCCCTTCCTTTATTCATGCTGCAGCTGTCGTCAGACCAAAGTGCCACCCAGCTCCAGAGATCAGTCTCTCTCTCTGTCTCCCTCCCTCCCTCTCTCTCTCCACTGGATTTCCTTATGTCTCTGTGAGCAGCTCCAGCCTAAATTTCATCCCAGATGAGGAGGAGGGCAAGAACCACTTTGTGAAGCAGCCGCCAAGCGGCTGTAGTATATGGGGTGCCTAGGCAATTGTTTGACTCCTCCCTTCAGGGCCTTCCTGGTGCTTCTCTAAGCACTTCATTAGGAAATTCGAATTTATTGCACGTTGCGTGTGTAACCAATTTGCAGACTCATTTCTCCTCTTTCTGATCTCTCCCATCCAGATTTGCAGCCTTTTTGCTCTACAACATGAACACTCAGCTCTGAGCAGGAAGCCTGTTTCTGTGATGTTGGGTGATCTGAACATCTCTAAATATAGTTGCTGCTTCTTTGATGTGTCTAGATCATGGGTAGGCAAACTAAGGCCCGGGGGGCGGATCTGGCCCACTCGCCTTCTCAATCCGGCCTGCAGACAGTCCGGGAATCAGCGTGTTTTTACATGAGTAGAATGTGTGCTCTTATTTAAAATGCATCTCTGGGTTATCTGTGGGGCACACGAATTTGTTACCCTCCCCCCCCCAAAAAATAGTCCACCCCCCCCACAAGGTCAGAGGGACAGTGGACCAACCCCCTGCTGAAAAAGTTTGCTGACCCCTGGTCTAGATCCAGGAAAGGAAGGGGAACCATGGATCCTCTGCTCACGACTGCAGCAGATCCCCCCCGCCACCCGCAGGCATTTGCTCCATAACACGCACAGACATTTCCCCTTACTTTCTAGGAGGAAAAAAGTGAGTGTTATGGTGCAAAAAATACGGTAAGTACTTAACCCGAGGTATCACTGTAAGGTTATATTTATCAGCAGTGGAGGAACTCCATGTTTCCAACTCTCTGAACCCAGGTACGGTTGCCATATGTCCTCTTTTTCCAGGACACGTTCTCTTTTTCACAGGCAGAGTCATCATAGCGATCCATAGTTAAAAGTCGAAGTCGGCAAGAGTGTCCTCTTTCTCAACCCTACCACCCTCTTCCCTGCGAGCCCGTGGTTTTTGCTATTGATTTTTTGATGGCTTCCTTTTAAAAAGCTCTTTGTGGGAGGGAGTTAATATTGGTTTAATTCCCTCCCCTAGTACCTGGTTGGAGGTTCCCATTGAATATTTGTTCAAGGCAAATGGAATTTGCACAAATCAATAATTCAGCTAAGCAGCCATTATGAAGCGTCTCGCATTATAGCCTTCATCAGCCCAATTTATGCTCAGAGATTTACGGAGCAATCCTACACTCAAATTATGCCAAGGCTGCTGCTATTCAGGCAGACCGGCTGCCATTCCAAGAGGAAGCAGGGGGAACGCACAACCAGAAAATGCAAAAATTATGTAAATGGCAGCCATGCACACAGCATCCTTGGAAGTTCCCTGCAACTCCTCAAAAGATTCCATCAATGGTGTCTCCGAAAATTTTTGCACATCACTTGGGAAGACAGGCAAACTAATATAAGTGTACTGGAAGAAGCAAAGATCACCAGTGTTGAAGCAATGATTCTTCAACATCAACTTCGTTGGACTGATCATGTTGTGCGGATGCCCAATGTAATGTGTATGGGTTGCTCGTGCGTAAGTTGCCGCCTCTCCAGGCTTTGTTGCCTTGCTAAACCTTTCACTCTGGACAGCCCTTCACTTCGTGGCTGCCTCAGTCACTAGCAGAATCCGTCAGTGGGCGTTTCTTAAATCTTTTCCAACATAAAAGTTGTTTGACACCCAGTCTCCTCCTACTCTCTCTGCGCGGAAGTCTTCTGCGCAGGGTGAGTGTGGGTAGCGGAGGACCCGTGCTCTCCCCGCTGGTGTCTGGTGAAGAGTCCTGGAGCCCTCTCGCCGATTCCCCCATCAGCCCCTCTATATCCCTGGTGTTGCGCTGATTTGCTTCCCCATCTGCGGAGCTGCCTCTCTCCCTGCTGGGCCCTTCTCCAGCATCATTTGAGAGCCTTCCCTCCACCTCTAGCTCCGATGTCAGTTCCCTGACACCCAATTATCATCTTCCAAAGCAACTACTCTATTCCAAACTTAAAAATGGAAAGCGTAATGCTGGTGGTCAACAAAAGAGGTTTAAAGACTGTCTCAAGGCAAATATTAAAAAATGTAGTATAAACACAGACAAGTGGGAAACACTGGCCTGCGAGCACTCCAATTGGAGAACAGCCTTGACCAAAGGTGTCATGGGTTTTGAAGACACTCAAACTCAAAACGCAACGGAGAAACGTGCTAAGAGGAAGGCACACTTGGCAAATCCACACCGTTAAGATCTGGTGAACTGGGTTCGCGTCTCCGCTCCTCCACATGCAGCTGCTGGGTGACCTTGGGCCAGTCACACTTCTCTGAAGTCTCTCAGCCCCACTCACCTCACAGAGTGTTTGTTGTGGGGGAGGAAGGGAAAGGAGAATGTTAGCCGCAAAGTTTTGTGCTGTGTCCCGTTGGTGTAGCAGTCATGGCACTTGCCCTTCTGATAGGAAATGCTCTGTGGGGTGGGGGAATGGGAGGTCAAGGAGGGTCAGTTGGGGGGGGAGTGAGAAATGCCCCTACAGCGGTCCCTTGGTTCTCAAACGCCTTGGTACTCAAACAACTTGGAACCCAAACACTGCAAACCCAGAAGCAAGTGTTCTGGTTTGCGAACTTCTTTCAGAAGCCGAATGTGCTCCTTTTTAAAGGTTTTTTTTTTAAAAAATAATCTTTATTAATTTAAATTACACACATATACAAAGAATTTACAATCTCATACTACAAAAAGAAAAAAAACAATTAAGAAAAAAGAAAAGAAGAAAATACAGAAAGAAGAAAAAGCAGATTTACGTGCATAAAAAACTTAATCTTCCTAATCAATTCTTAAATAAACACTTAAATAAAAAAGACTTCTGTCAAAACGAGTCTTCCAGTCATTCTCATTGTACTGTTTATACTGTCGTTGTTTTTTCTGCAGTTTTATATTCTTTAATATTGTTCCCGTCTACTCCACAAACGGTATTTGTTGTGTTTACAAGTAGCACACAAGCTCTGCTAATATGGTGTGGTTGGTACAATATGATCTTATATAATCCTTAAATATTCTCCATTCTCCAAATATTTTCTGGTTCAATACTCCTCTAACTCTTCCTGTCAGTTTTGCTAGTTGTAAATATTCTAACATGAGTATCTGCCAATCTGTGATTGTCGGTATTGTTTTGTTTTCCCACTTCCTCCCCACAAGAATTCTGTGCTCCGTTTTGAGTGTGACGCTTCCGATTTGAGTGCCACACTTCTGTTTTGAGTGTTACTCTGAGATCTGTCTGTTTTCACTATTTATTTAGCGTTTTTGTTTTTGCAGCTCTTTTGTTTTGTTTTTGTGACTGTCTGGAACCCAGTTCAGCTACTGATGGACTGATTCTGTGATTGCAGTACATTGTTTATTGCTTTCGTTTTATGGATCAATGGCCTTGTTAGATAGTAAAATTCATGTTAAATTGCTGTTTTAGGGGTTGTTTTTAAAAGTCTGGAACGGATTAATCCATTTTGCATTACTTTCTATGGGAAAGCGCGTCTTGGTTTTGGAACGCTTTGGTTTTGAACGGACTTCTGGAACGGATTAAGTTTGAGAACTAAGGTACCATTGTATTTTCATGTGAGGAATGTTGGAAGGTATGCCAGTGGTCCTCCTTTGCCTGACTGAAATGTGTCCTTGAACTCTGGTCAGGCCTCTTCCTTGCCTGGATGGAGAGTGGAGAGGGATGTGTGCAAAAACTAGCCCACTATGCAAAGCTAAAATTCAAATTAAATTCCCTAGCCGCTTTTGTTTCTGGCTTCACCTTTCACTGGCATGCAGCCCCTGCAAGATTGTGCAGTAAGGAATGCACACTTTAGTCAGAAAAGGGTCTCTCCACCTCTGTTATAAACTTATGTTGACTAAGGAGACAAACAGGGCCTATTTTTTGATTATTTGTTGTTTGCCGTGGCAGAGACAGAGACTGCCCTGAGCTTTCATACAGAGGGGTATTTTTGTGTATTCCCCTTGGCATTAAGCGATGCCAGCATGCCACTGTGCTTTTAAGGATCAATGCTTGCAGAGCAGATGTCATGGCTGTCAGGAAAAAGCAGCAATGCAAGAGCGAGCTGCAGGTGTCTGGAATGCAAAACAGGATGTTGATGTTTGGGACTGTACTATTGGAACAAAGGGGCAGTCTATTCACTGCACTGAGCACCGGATGTTAGCTCAGAGTGTCATCTGACCTGTACTGGAAGTACAGGGGTGGAGTTTTTTCTCTCTACTGTTGGAGACTGGAGAGTGCAGACGTGTTTCTCTGTACTGCTGGAATGACAGAAATAAAGACATGTAAATAGATTTCTGTCTGTCTCTTTTCCCCTCCCTGAGAGAAGCAGGGAGGAGGGAGGAATGGTGTGTCCCTCTCACGCTGAGTGGGATCGCTGATTTGTGACCTTGCCTGTATCCTGCCGGGAGACGCAGACGGGGAGGTCAACAAGGATCTCAAGCCGAATGCCTGGAGTGTGGCCAGTTACCTCTGACTGCGGCTTGAGAATCCGACAATGGCTTCCACTTCTGTCAGTTGCAAACAGTTCTCCTAATATATGTCAGCAAATATAAAATATGAATTTTTATTACTCTACTGTGACGCAGAAGGAAAGTGTGCAGGAGAGATAGTTTGGAGGAAGACGACTGTTGGCTAAATGGCTTTTAAGTTAAAAGTGCAATATACGAGATAATTAAAAAAGATTGAGGGAAGCTCTTTCCTCTGCAAGTTTACAGCAGGGAGAAATAATATCGTCAGCTTGCTCTTCGGGAGTCTGGTTTCTAGAAACCAAATTCTGGGGGAGAGAAAGAGTCTGGGTTGGAACAGAAAGAATACCTCACTCAGATTTGAAATTTCTTTAGCAGTAATTTCAGAGCTCTGTTGTTGAAGTTCACTATTTTACATTCTGTTTCTTAAATGTCACGTTTCAAAGGATTTAAAGAAATAATTTCTACAAGCATTTTAACAACTGCATTATTAAGAAGCAGTCTGTCAGATTCTTTCCCCATTTCTAGTTTCTTTTTAAAATCATTAAATCTAGGGCCCATAATTTCTCCCAGAAAAAAAATCAAAACATTTGGGGTTATATCTGACAAAACCATCGCATTCAGGCAAGGCCTTCGGCTCACGCAACACAAAGGAGAGAAGAGGGAGTGGAAATTCTACTGCGTAAGTGGAATTCCTTGCATGAACAGGATGGGTTTATTGGTTGCAATCCCTTTAAATCATCAGTGTTTTCAGCCTATCTGAACCAGATTTCGTGTCAGCTATAGGCTTGACATTTGGCGAAGACTGAGGTGAGATGGGGCAGGAGATCTCACAATCATGTTGTTGCCCTTACAAGACGTTAGCTGGCTTGGCCAGGCGCTAGACGCTGCCTTCATCGCTCTCCTAGTTACAGTGTCCCTCTCGTCTCCTGGCCTTGATTATCAGTTTCTCTGTGCTGTAACCACCCGTTCTGTCTTCCTCTAGTTGCCCAATTGCAATTTCACCCTGCAGTTGGTGACTCACATGTCAAATAAACGAGAACAGAAAGAAGGCTGGTTGGCTGGCTGGGTGCAAGTTGCTATATTTGTGCACACTCTGGTATGTTTTGTACGTGGGTTTGTGTGCATGCCACCCATGCACGGGAGTTGGAGCAGGGTGGTGCTAAACCTGAGGCCTAAAAAGAGGTTAACCCAACTCCATGTTGTTGTTGTTTAGTCGTTTAGTCGTGTCCGACTTTTCGTGATCCCATGGACCAGAGCACACCAGGCACTCCTGTCTTCCACTGCCTCCCGCAGTTTGGTCAAACTCATGCTGGTAGCTTCGAGAACACTGTCCAACCATCTCGTCCTCTGTCGTCCCCTTCTCCTTGTGCCCTCCATCTTTCCCAACATCAGGGTCTTTTCTAGGGAGTCTTCTCTTCTCATGAGGTGGCCAAAGTATTGGAGTCTCAGCTTCAGGATCTGTCCTTCCAGTGAGCACTCAGGGCTGATTTCCTTAAGAATGGATAGGTTTGATCTTCTTGCAGTCCATGGGACTTCATGGATCACTGCCCCCCTCATGGATCACTGCCTTGCCGTGGCGAAGGGGCTTGAATAACTCAGAGAAGCTATGAACTATGCCGTTCCACCTGGAGGAGGAACCAGCAAGCCACTCCAGTATCCCTGTCAAGAAAACTCCATGGACAAAAACAACTCCATGTTATACAGCTCTTTGTTATAAAGACTTGGGTCACGTCATACGTTTAAAGCACTTTTGCGTAGTCAGGAGGAGTAGCCCCAACCCCAGGCGGCCCCCGAGCGGAATAATGACTCAAGACAACGTGCTATGGGATTAAAATTGGCCACAACTTTATTAAGTTTCAGGTGTAGGGCTCAGGTATTGGCTGTCTATCCTTCCCAGTCCCCAGCTGGGGATCTGGGAGACATCAGGGTTATCCAGAATGTGTGGGGATTGGGCTGGCTCTGGAGAACATATGTTCAAACAGAGAGCCCGCCCCCCGTTTCACCGCCGTTGAAGGGGAGAGCAATGACAACCTCTTGGTGTATGGTCAATGCCTTCCCTTAAGACCCCTTTAATGGGGAACCATAGGATCACCGCTGGAGGGGGGTGTGGGTCATTGCTTCATGCCCCCCCCCTTTAGGAAGATAGATGAAAGGATTCCACCCAAGGCCTGAAACCGACAAAGTTGTGACGTTTTGCTACAGGAAAGGCAAAACCTGCCAATGCAGGAAAGTTCCTTTCCAGCCCTTCAACAGCGACCATGATGTAGCAGCGCCCGCATACTTGTGGAGAAGAGGTTAACCTGCAAAAGAAGACTTAACTGAGGGTGGGTAGGGTGGGAGAAGCTTTGGAGCCAACTGATGCTTCGCAGGTAGGATTCACCTTCTGTTGTGTAGGCAGGACGGTCCCTGCCCCTACCTGGCCAATCCCCTGGCAACGCCTCCCCAGGTGGGATTGTGCAATTGGCTGAGGTAGGCAGAGACCTCCAGGTATTCAGCCTGGAGAGGGCGAAGCCAGCCCGTACTACCGGGAGCCACACTGGGATCCGGGGTGCTGCGCGCAACCACGCAAAAGGCGCCCCCCTTTTATGTGGGGAGCGGTCATTATACCACTTGCCCTCAAAGAATTCTGGGAGCTGTTTGTCAAGGGATCCTGGGAAGGGTAGCTCTGTGAGGGATAAAATACAGGTCCCTAGATTCTTTTGGGGAAGCTGTGATGTTAATGTGCTTTAAATGTACGGTGAAGATGCAATCAGAGTCATGTGCTACCTATTAGCAGTGAGAGAAGAAATCTCTTAAGCCCTGGAAGGAAATAATGAAATCGGTATTTGTTTCTCAGTGGCATCAAAGAATGTGGAGGTTTGCTGTCATGGGCAGACGTACTCAGCAATTGCATGTACTTTGTGGAGTAACACACAATGATCACTTAACTGAATGTGCTTCCCATTCATATTGTAAGCCAACTTTTGTTCAGCCTCCCACCATATTCCCTTCATAATATCTGAGAGAATTATGTAATGACTATGCCTTTGTGCATAACTCTTTTTTATGCTTATTTTCTTTTAGTTTGCAGCTTTGGAATTCTAAATAATAGTTTAAGGGGGTATAGAACCGTAGAATCGTAGAAGGTGGGGTAGACCAGTTCCACCCCCTGCATCAAAGTTTTACTAGGAGCTGCTTGTCAATACTGCCTGTCTACTTATCCCACCCCCATACAGCTCACCCAAGCCCCTCCTGCTTTCTAAAGTGCTCTGTGAAGTGCCTTTCCCCCTGTCATTAAACCTTTCTGGAGTTGCTTTTAATGGGGGGGGGATTGAGAGAGTGGCATACTAAACAGCTCTGTGAAATGTTTCTCCCCCCTGGGCTGTCTGCGACCGGCGCTGCTTCCTCGCTCTCCTGCCTGCTGTTCCTCACAGTGGAGTTGGCATGGCCACCTGCCAGCTGCCGAGCGTGAAGACAGCCTTAGTTTTCTATATATATAGGAAGATAATAAATTCCAGATGGTGTGTGCAGTGACCACAGGAGCCTCCTGTGGGATTTCTGCAGTCCTTCACAGGGTGCATATATACAGTTCTCTCTTGCATCCAGTATAGAGGTTCAGAAGTTTGTTAAGGCCTCTGGCATTTGCCCCCTATGAAGAAACTGAACTATGAACTATGAGCAAGAAGGCAAAGCAAAGCAACAGAAAACTTTCACATTGCTTGGTCAGACTTTATTTTGTTTGCAATGACTGCGGAACATGGTTTCTATTGTTTGTGGAAGAATACATTAGGATAGGGACGCGGGTGGCGCTGTGGGTTAAACCACAGAACCTAGGACTTGCCGATCAGAAGGCTGGTGGTTCGAATCTCCGTGACGGGGTGAGCTCCCGTTGCTCGGTCCCTGCTCCTGCCAACCTAGCAGTTTGAAAGCACGTCAAAGTGCATGTAGATAAATAGGTACCACTCCAGCGGGAAGGTAAACGGCGTTTCCGTGCACTGCTCTGGTTTGCCAGAAGCGGCTTAGTCATGCTGGCCCCATGACCCAGAAGCTGCACGCCGGCTCCCTTGGCCAATAAAGCGAGATGAGTGCCGCAACCCCAGAGTCGGTCACGACTGGACCTAATGGTCAGGGGTCCCTTTACCTTTACCTTTTTACTTCTGAGTTAAGACTCACTGTCCTTTTTAAAGGTGTTTACTTGCACTACTAATCAGCACCAGAGACCGCTTCTCAAGAGCTGGTCACTCACCCCCTTCACTGATTGCATCTTGGATTCCTTTGATTGACCGATTTTTTAGATTGCGCTCCACACATACCTAAAGCTGTTTCTTGTTTGAAATGTTTTGGCATATAAATACACACCTAATCTCTCTTTCTGTACTCAAGGCACGCATAACCACCTACGGAGGGGACCGTGCGTTTGAGAAAGTGTGCTCAGGACCACAAAATCTCATGCCACAATATATTTCTGCTTCTTCAAGGTGCCACAAGAACATCTCCTGCCTCCGCCCCTAATCACGGCCACCTCCCTCTCTGGAGTTTGCCCTTCTCCAGTGAATTATGCAGGTGCGGCAGTATATTCTTAATAAACTCCCAGTGAACTTCTTTCTAACTACAAAGGTCAGAGGGAAGCAGAGCTGAATGTAAAACACGTCAATGGCACAGATCATCGGGAAGGGCTAGAAGAATCTTGTTTTGTTCCAAGGCCACGCTCCACACTGAAGCTGGCAGCTTTGCACGTTTCCTTGGATGCGCAAAGTATGCAGGACAGCATTCTTTTAAAAGCAGCTGGAGCATCGAAGATGAACCTCTCTCGATACATAAATTACACTTCAGTTCACAACGGAAACAAAGGCCAGCAGGGGGGAAAAGGAAGCGGCTTCTGTAACAGGGAGCAGAACCAGCCAAGGAGATGGCAACTGGGGACACGGGAGCTGCTTCTCTCCCTTCGAGACCAGCTGTCTGGGCTGGTCTTTTTTGCAACAAGATATGACGTGTTTTTCTTCCCTTGCGAGCTCCTTGAAGGCCACTTTGACGTTCTGACATGGGATGTTGTTGTTTTTCCCCCATGCAGGAATTTCGCAACACAGGAAGCAGCTCTGATTTCTTGCCAGGAGAAGCCAGGCACAGGGAGGAAATTAGTTCTATATAAGTCATACTTCCTGAACATGAAGCTCACCTTCAGAATTCAGAGTTCTCCAGCAAAAACCTAACATAAGGGAATAAGAGCCCTACAAGAAAAACCCATTGTGATGGCCTGGGAATCCAATTCAGAGGCTGAACCTGAGGAATCCCAGCCTGCACAGGAGTCCCTGCCTCCAGGGCCGGCTGAGCCGGGGCAGGGGCTTGAATCTGAAGGGCCCTCACCTGTGCTGGATCCTCAGGAGCAGACACCAGCTGAATCCGCTCTGGCTCCGGAGGTGATCGAGGACCCATTGCCTGCAGGTGCTCCTCTCCCAGCCCCGTCAGAGGAAGCTGAGGTTGCCTCTGGGTCCAGTAACCCTCCAGCCTCTCCTGAGCTGCAGAGGCTCAGGGCAGAGAGGCGGAGGGAACTAAGTTCTCACAGGAGGAGTACTCGCCTTAAGGCCAGGAGAGGTGAGTCACCTGTGGGCCGGGGCCGCCCTATGCCTCAGAGGAGATAAAGGCCAGTCAGCCCAGTCCCAGGTTGCGGGAGCAACATTGTTGGTAACCTGTTCCTGCCAGCACCCTGTCCTGCTCTTCCAGAGTTCCTGACCATGCCCAGCTCCTTGCCTTGGACCCTGCTTCACCCTTGACGGACAGCCTCCAGACCCTCGACCTAGGACCGGACTCAGACCATTCCGCATGGTAACACCCCCCCCCCGGGACCAGCACACCCATCCAGTCCAGTTCTCACAGTGGCCAGCCAGATGTTTAAAGGTGAGCTATAGAATTTGTTCCTACTAGATGTGCTGATGGCCACCAACGTGGGTGGTATTGAAAGAGAATCCACAGGCCCTGATAGCTGTAGGTTATGAGAAAGCTAGAACAATAATCCGCCAACGAATTTGGGATGTGGAACTGCAATGCCACATGAGCGAGATGAATAAACACCCAGCGATAAAAGATAATGGGAGAGGATTTACCCCAGCAAATTATTTGTCAAAATTACAAATACCTAAATACAGACGGTCATTTACCCTCGCTAGATTCAACATGCTGCCATCTGCCTTATTGCAGGGCAGATTCGAGGGTAAACTGTACGCGGAACGAGTCTGCCCCTGCGGCTTGATGGAGGTGGGAACTGTCTCTCATGCCTTGTTACACTGCCGTTTCTACGGGGATATACGCTCGGTATTTATTACCCCTGCTATGCAAAAATCTCCAAATGAATCTGAACTTCAATGTCTAAAATCCCTGGTAGAGGACAAGGATCCTGAGATCACATTAAGGGTAGCCAAATTCTGTGCGATTGCCATAAAACTTAGGGAACAAGCTGCACTATCATAATGATTAAGGCATTAAATGATAATTTTAGGTTATATGTTAGTGACTAAGTTTTAATTTATATATTTTTAAACTGTTGCTATATCTGTAAAGGGAAAGGGACCCCTGACCAATTAGGTCCAGTCGTGGCCGACTCTGGGGTTGCGGCGCTCATCTCGCTTTATTGGCCGAGGGAGCCGGTGTACAGCTTCCGGGTCATGTGGCCAGCATGACTAAGCCGCTTCTGGCGAACCAGAGCAGCACACAGAAACGCTGTTTACCTTCCCGCCAGAGCGGTACCTATTTATCTACTTGCACTTTGAGGTGCTTTCGAACTGCTAGGTTGGCAGGAGCAGGGACCGAGCAATGGGAGCTCACCTCGTCGCGGGGATTCAAACTGCTGACCTTCTGATCAGCAAGTCCTAGGCTCTGTGGTTTAACCCACAGCACCACCCGCGTCCCATTTTCCCTATTATACCTAATTGCAAATTCAAATGTATCCCTATCATGTTTTATGACTTCCTTGATATTGTATGTGGGCTGGAACTGGTCTGTGACCGAAATAATAAAATTCATTCATTCACTGAAAGAGGATAAGACAAATTCATGGAGGATAGGGCTACAAATGGATACGAGCCATGACGATTATGTTTGTTGTAAGAGGCAAGATCCCTCTGAATCCCAGTTCCTGGAGAGAGCACTGTTGCCCTCAGGCCCTGCTTGTGGACTTCCTGTAGGCATCTGGTTGGCTTCCGTGAGAACAAGATGCTGGACTAGATGGACCTTTGGCCTGATCCGTCAGGGCTCCTCCTATGTTCTTAAAACTATCACCAGCAGCCTCTAAAAGACCTGAGTGAACTAAAAGGGCTTTAACAACAGCAACAGCAACCCTTCTCAAGACCCCTACAGAAGCTGATGAGCTTCTCTGGGAAGGAAGTCTCCAGTCAAGGAGCTACCACAGAAAAAGGCTGTGCTCCTTGTGGTTGTCTGAAGGCAAGTAGCTGCTGATGGGCCTCTTCTGAACATCTTAACGTGGGAGGGCTTCTGTGTCAAAAAAGACTCCCTCAGGCACCCTTGGCTATTTCATGCCTTGAAGTCAAAACCAGCCACTTGAATTGAGCCCGGCAACCAGATTGGTCCTCCATCTATCAGCTCCCATTCGAGGAGAAATGCCTCTCTGCATTTCTTCTACTCGATAAATGTTGTTTGCGGAGATTAACGTTATCAGACTTTCCCTGATCAATGCAGCATGAATAGTGACTTTTAATTACTCGCAATTCTCTCCCTTTCTTAATGAGCTTGCCTCTTGGGTTCTTCCATTATTTCCTCACTGATTTCAGGGAGGGCTTGAGGACACAATGATGATCTGTGAACGTGAGGGTTAAGGATGGACAAATCGGTCAATTTCAGTTTCTCACCATCCCTGATTTTCCGAATCTAATTCAGTTCTCCACATTTCGACACCAGTTTGTGATTTTTTTTTTAAATCCCCATGCAGATCTCATCAGCATTTTAGTGCAAATACAGTTGTGTATACAATTTGGCCTTACACAAACATTGTTGCAAGTGTTCCCCTCATTTTGCATTTTATTATAATAATATTGCATTTTATTTTATGCTATTTTCACAGATATATGTGCTTTTATATGCACACTATTCTCCAATATGCAAATCACAGTAAACCTGTTTTTGGCTGGAGGACTTCATCACAAAATTTGGAGAAGTATGAATTTCAAAGGATAGCCATGTTACCGTTCACATATTGTTTTGGAATGTGGAAATCAGGTAAGTTCACATTGGAATACAAACTGAGCCTAATTTCTCTCGCATCCCTAGTTAGGGCATATTTGGCATTGCAATATAACAGAGTAAGACCTGGACTGTGTGTAACGAAAGGTCTTAGTGGCTAAGCCCTGTGTTTTGGAGTAATGATGGTCTTTATTGAATTATCCACTAGTTTCAAGCCTTTCATACCTTTCAGACTTCGTGAACAGCAGGCAGGATGAATATAAAATGACAACAGAGGCTATGGCACAAAGGAGCACTGCACAAAAATTGTTTAAAAAAGTACAACAAAAGGTGAATAGAAAACAAGCCATTCCCCGTCCTGGGGTGCTCCAGATATTTTGGGCTATAACTCCCATCATCCCTGACCATTGGCTGGGACTGATGCTAGCTGTAGTCTAAAACAGCAGAAGGATGCTCAGTGGAGATGGACTGCCGTGGACCATGGCGTGTGCATAAGCCAGCGAGCCACAAGGGAGATGCATATAAGCCATTTCTGGAATTGTTCTTTAAAGGTAAAGGGACCCCTGACCGTTAGGTCCAGTCGCGGACGACTCTGGGGTTGCGGCGCTCATCTCGCTTTATTGGCCGAAGGAGCCGGCGTACAGCTTCCGGGTCATGTGGCCAGCATGACTAAGCCGCTTCTGGTGAACCAGAGCAGTGCACAGAAACGCCGTATACCTTCCCACTGGAGTGGTACCAATTTATCTACTTGCACTTTGACGTGCTTTCGAACTGCTAGGTTGCAGGAGCTGGGATCGAGCAACGGGAGCTCACCCTGTCACGGGGATTCGAACCGCCAACCTTCTGATCGGCAAGTTCTATGCTCTGTGGTTTAACCCACAGCGCCACCTGCGTCCCTTGGAATTATTCTTTACCACTGGCCAAATTCAGCATCTGTTGTGACACATTTGCAGCTCTGCATCTGGAGAGCGCAACATCTGGATGGCACCAAGTTGGGGAAGGCTGGTCTATTGGATATATACAGGTTCATGGAAGTGCTTCCATTGGAAAGAGTGCTGGACAAAATGGATTAATTGCTAGTCAGATTCAACCTGGTAATAATCATGATCTTTTGAGCCTCACTATCTTAAAAAGCAGAGACATCACCTTGCCAACAAAGGTCCGTATAGTTAAAGCTATGGTTTTCCCAGTAGTGAGAGCTGGACCATAAAGAAGGCTGATCGCCGAAGAATTGATGCTTTTGAATTATGGTGCTGGAGGAGACTCTTGAGAGTCCCATGGACTGCAAGAAGATCAAACCTCTCCATTCTGAAGGAAATCAGCCCTGAGTGCTCACTGGAAGGACAGATCCTGAAGCTGAGGCTCCAATACGTTGGCCACCTCATGAGAAGAGAAGACTCCCTGGAAAAGACCCTGATGTTGGGAAAGATTGAGGGCACAAGAAGAAGGGGACGACAGAGGACGAGATGGTTGGACAGTGTTCTCGAAGCTACAAACATGAGTCTGACCAAACTGCGGGAGGCAGTGGAAGACAGGAGTGCCTGGCGTGCTCTGGTCCAGGGGGTCACAAAGAGTCGGACACGACTAAACGACTAAACAACAAAAGTTTTAAGTGTCTTCTGCAGTAAAGCTTTGAAACTCATTCTTGGGGTGGGAAGCTCATTTATTTCCACCCAAGGTCCAGATCAGGGATTCTGCTGAACAACTCTAACAGGGAGCAAAGGGAAATGCAATAATTTAACCATTCAGGCAAATGAAGCGCTGCTTACACAAGGAGAGCCCAAATTTTATCTGTTGAAAAGACTAGTAGTTTGAAATCCTTGGGTGAATGAAACCATCGTTTCCTACTACATTCAGTGCAAGAACAGGTGGGATATTTCAGACAGAGGAGGACAAAAGTGATTTAAGATGTACAACAGTGCTGTTCAGAGGCTTTGGGGAATTGGTTTCCTCCCCCATGACAGTAAATAAGATCAAACGAAAGGAACATCTTACCATTTAGATTCTTTAATAGTCACAGTGAGAGAAAAAAGAATATGTCTCCCTAGAAATGGCGGTGCTCTCAATTAAGGTTCACTCCCCACTCTGTCCCTATTAATCTACTTCATTTCTGTGTCTTGGAATCTGAGCTTGTACCCTCTGTGCTTTCTGTTCTGACACTTTTGTGAGCTCTCTGGCACCTTGGGGAAGGGGTATGTGTGTGAATGCTGTCCAGAAACTGTGAATCTGTTAACTCTCTCTCTCCTAGTGTTTTTTCTGCTAGCTGTTCCCCATCCAGTACCGTATTTTGCGCCCCATAAGACGCTCCGGCCCATAAGACGCACCTAGTTTTTTGGGGGGGGAAATAAAGAAAAAAATTTTTATTCCCCCCCCCCAGGTGCGGGGCTGGAAGAACCAGGTCGGGGAACAGTGGGAAGGCACGCTCTGCCTCCCCGCTGTCCCCCGAGCTTGTGGGGCTGGCGATGGGGAGGGCAGCTCTATGCCGCCATCCCGAGCGGGGCGGGACTTAGCGCCCCGCTCGGGATGGCGGCGTAGACCTGCCTGCCGTCCCACGACGGCAGGCAGCTCTGTGCCGCCATCCCGAGCGGGGCGGGACTTAGCGCCCCGCTCGGGATGGCGGCGTAGACCTGCCTGCCGTCCCGCGACGGCAGGCAGCTCTGTGCCGCCATCCCGAGCGGGGCGGGACTTAGCGCCCCGCTCGGGATGGCGGCGTAGACCTGCCTGCCGTCCCGCGACGGCAGGCAGCTCTGTGCCGCCATCCCGAGCGGGGCGGGACTTAGCGCCCCGCTCGGGATGGCGGCGCAGAGCTGCGCTGGTCCCAGGACCGCACGCAGCTCTGCGCGGCCACCGGGAGCGGGGCGGAGCTTCTCCCCCAGCTCCCGGTGGCCGGGCAGAGCTGCGCTGGTCCCAGGACCGCACGCAGCTCTGCGCGGCCACCGGGAGCGGGGCGGAGCTTCTCCCCCGGCTCCCGGTGGCCGGGCAGAGCTGCGCTGGTCCCGCGACGGCAGGCAGCTCTGCGCGGCCACCGGGAGCGGGGCGGAGCTTCTCCCCCAGCTCCCGGTGGCCGGGCAGAGCTGCGCTGGTCCCAGGACCGCACGCAGCTCTGCGCGGCCACCGGGAGCGGGGCGGAGCTTCTCCCCCGGCTCCCGGTGGCCGGGCAGAGCTGCGCTGGTCCCAGGACCGCACGCAGCTCTGCGCGGCCACCGGGAGCGGGGCGGAGCTTCTCCCCCGGCTCCCGGTGGCCGGGCAGAGCTGCGCTGGTCCCAGGACCGCACGCAGCTCTGCGCGGCCACCGGGAGCGGGGCGGAGCTTCTCCCCCAGCTCCCGGTGGCCGGGCAGAGCTGCGCTGGTCCCAGGACCGCACGCAGCTCTGCGCGGCCACCGGGAGCGGGGCGGAGCTTCTCCCCCGGCTCCCGGTGGCCGGGCAGAGCTGCGCTGGTCCCAGGACCGCACGCAGCTCTGCGCGGCCACCGGGAGCGGGGCGGAGCTTCTCCCCCGGCTCCCGGTGGCCGGGCAGAGCTGCGCTGGTCCCAGGACCGCACGCAGCTCTGCGCGGCCACCGGGAGCGGGGCGGAGCTTCTCCCCCGGCTCCCGGTGGCCGGGCAGAGCTGCGCTGGTCCCGCGACGGCAGGCAGCTCTGCGCGGCCACCGAGAGCGGGGCGGAGCTTCGCCCCCGGCTCCCGGTGGCCGGGCAGAGCTGCGCTGGTCCCAGGACCGCACGCAGCTCTGCGCGGCCACCGGGAGCGGGGCGGAGCTTCTCCCCCGGCTCCCGGTGGCCGGGCAGAGCTGCGCTGGTCCCAGGACCGCACGCAGCTCTGCAGGGCCACCGGGAGCGGGGCGGAGCTTCTCCCCCGGCTCCCGGTGGCCGCGCAGAGCTGCGCTGGTCCCGGGATTGCAGGCAGCTCTGCGCAACCCTCGAGCCGGTCTCCCGAGGGTTGCGCAGAGCTTCCTGAAGCCTGGAGAGCGAGAGGGGTCGGTACGCACCGACCCCCCTCGCTCTCCAGGCTTCAGCGAAAGCCTGCATTCGCCCCATAAGACGCAGGCACATTTCCCCTTCATTTTTGGAGGGGAAAAAGTGCGTCTTATGGGGCGAAAAATACGGTATTTCCCAGCTTCTGCCTTTTGAACTATGCCCTCTTCAAACCACAGTTCCAAATCTATACTGTCCTCCTGCTCCTGGGAAGATTCAGGATCAGGGGGAGGGGGTGGCTCCCACCATTCTCCCTCAGTGCAGCCCTCCTCAGCACGGTCCCTGACTGTCGGGATTCACAGAATGCTGTGTGAGATAGTAAGTCTGCAGAGTTGAGCTTGCTAGCTGATGCGACTGGCTGATGCAATCAGCCTGCAATACTTTCTATGGGAGTGCTGTTTCAGAAAGACTCAGCAGTAATGTGCTGTCAGTTGATTGGCTGTCATCGGTTTAAAAGGGAAACCTGTCCAGCAGTAAGTGGGTGGTGTAGAAGAGTGTGGTCACAGAGAGAGAGAGAGAATTGTCTTCCTATTTGCCTTAAGGAGCAGCCAGGTACTCTATTTGACTGTATGAACTGCTTGTGTATTATTGTATATATTTGTATATATATAGCTCACAATGTGGGACAAGGGTGGCGCTGTGGGTTAAACCACAGAGACTAGGACTTGCCAATCAGAAGGTTGGTGGTTTGAATCCCCGTGACGGGGTAAGCTCCCGTTGTTGGCTCCTGCCAATCTGGCAGTTCGAAAGCACATCAAAGTGCAAGTAGATAAATAGGTACCGCTCCGGCGGGAAGGTAAACGGCGTTTCCGTGTGCTGCTCTAGTTCGCCAGAAGCGGCTTAGTCATGCTGGCCACATAAAGCGAGATGAGTGCCGCAACCCCAGACTCGGCCACGACTGGACCTAATGGTCAGGGGTCCCTTTACCCTTTACCTTTAGCTCACAATAAAGATACTGTACTGAGGAACCTGGAACTCTGAGCATTTCTGCTAAAGCGCCGCGGAGAATTCGCGACACTGACATCATGCTTGGATAAACCCAAGATTCAAATAGTTAAAAAGCAAGCAGTGTACTCGTTCATTGTGGTTATTTATATGCTTCTTTAAATGGACCTAGAGTCGTGTGAGGGGTTGTGCTGCGCTTGCTGGCCCCATGGGCGCCATTTTGTCACTGATGCCTCCCGACACAGGTCCGAAGTGGGGAACCCACTCTGTACATGTAGGCTCATTGAGTGGGCTAGAGCCATGTCTGCAAAGGGTGTCTACATGTGCAGTGGTACCTCGGGTTACATATGCTTCAGGTTACATACGCTTCAGGTTACAGACTCCGCTAACCCAGAAATAGTGCTTCAGGTTAAGAACTTTGCTTCAGGGTGAGAATAGAAATCATGCTCCGGCGGCGCAGCAGCAGGAGGAGGCCCCATTAGCTAAAGTGGTGCTTCAGGTTAAGAACAGTTTCAGGTTATGTACGGAGCTCCGGAACAAATTAAGTACTTAACCCGAGGTACCACTGTACACAGCAACTCCCTGTTTCAGATCTCCACTCTCAGCCCATGGATGATGGAGGGAAGAGCTATCATGGCTGGGCCCTCTTTCCCCTCCTGCAACTGAGGTGTAGTGGATGGAGCTTGTGACTTGCACAAAAGTATCTAGAAGAAAGTTCAGCACTGGATTCCTCCTCCCATGAGCCTCCGATTGCTCTTCAAAGCCATCAGCATGGCTTCTGGTTTCCTGCACCTGCCATTCAGCTGAAAGTCATCACAGAAACCAAGGGAGATAACTTTTTATATAGGTCAAATCAATTAAAAAGCTGCTTCTTCCCATTTGGTTAATCCAAGCAGCCATTTAATTGGGGGTCCCAATGTGTCCAATGTAAAGGCACGGTTGGTTTTATTGAAGTACCTGTAGACTTGTGACTTGATTTATTCTTTCTTCCCCTCTCCTCAGTGCATTGATTTCCCTGCTTCCTGCTGATGCGATCTTTCACCACGATTGCCAAATGCAGTCTCCTCTATGTCCTAATTATCAGGGTCTTCACATGAAGCAGAAACAAGAAAATTCTCTGGGCTATTTTAAGGTATAAGGAAGACTCTAATACTGCCAAGGTGGCGAATCCACAGGAAGCTGTGGCAGCTCAGAAAGAGCTACGTCTCTTTTGCAGCTGCTTGCTTAATGCAAGGTCTTTGTCTGCGGCACACATTCAAAGGAGATCTCTCTGCTTTCTCAAGAGGCTCCTTGGGGCTTCTCTGAAACTCACATTCTTTTGAGAACAAACTATGACCTTCATAACCTTGGACAAAACTGCTATATCATTCATCTGCCTCCAACTTTCTAAATGTAGACGTCAAATGTCTTCAGTCTTCTGCTCTCAGTAATGGAGAGATCCTTTTATGGTGCTCAGCCTCTCCTGGGTATGACTTTAGAGAGTTCAAACTCATGCCATGCCTTAGTGGTTTGTGGGTGGAGGTGACTACAAGCCTTTCGTATGCCTCCATTGTTTCTGTAATTCAGCATGTTGTCAATCATCCACTATTTTTGTGGTCCTCCCCAACTGTGCCCTGAACTATCCTGTTCTCCACCTACTCTGGCTCTACTTAAATCTTGTCTTCTGGTCCAGAGTGTTGCAACCCGGCTCCACGTGTGTCTACAGAACTGGTAGTGATAGAAACAAATAAATTCAGGAATTGCAAATGATTATTAAGGCTGAGTCATGTCCCAGCTGGGGGAGTCCTCATGATAGGAGGCCCAAGAAGCCCTAACTGTACACAAAGTCCTGGCCAGGTTCCACCTAAGGATGAGGAGATGGGATCCTGCAACAAGCCTGAGAAGGGGCCATCCATGCCTGGGGCCATCCATGCTACTGACAACAAGGTCAAATGTGTCCCAAGTCTTCCAAGATAAAGGCAGTGCCTTAAACAGCAGACAGAAACCTGCTCTATCAGAGAAGTGGCAGGGACCACTCAGGAGTATAGTCTCCTCAAGGGTAAGACCATCCTCTCAATGAGACCTCTGGAAAGAAGGGAGTCGCCAGGAGTCAGCCAGAGATGCCAGCTTGTGAAGGCGATTGCGGGGGCCAACGGCACGCAGTGGCGTAGCGTGGGTTGTCAGCACCCGGGGCAAGGCAAGTAATTTGCACCCCCTAACCCGTGGATTTGCGCCCCCTAACCCGTGGATTTGCGCCCCCTAACCCTAACCCCCAGATGTTGCGCCCGGTGTGGCTGGCCCCCCCTGCACCCCCACGCTATGCCACTGACGGCACGTATATGATGTGACGTTGTGATGTCACAGGTCTGACGTAAGGAAGTTGGGAGGGACTGGGGGGCGGAGCTGAACTCAATGGACTCCTCCTGGCACTGCCACCAGTCAGTGGGAATGAGCATGCAGGTGCCCAGACTGTCCATTCAGTTTTGCCCAAGATTATCCATTTTTGCAAGGTCCGTATAGTTAAATCTATGGTTTTCCCAGTAGTGATATATGGAAGTGAGAGCTGGACCACAAAGAAGGCTGATCGCTGAAGAATTGATGCCTTTGAATTATGGTGCTGGAGGAGACTCTTGAGAGTCCCATGGACTGCAAGAAGATCAAACCTCTCCATTCTTAAGGAAGTCAGCCCTGAGTGCTCACTGGAAGGACAGATCCTGAAGCTGAGGCTCCAATACTTTGGCCACCTCATGAGAAGAGGAGACTCCCTGGAAAAGACCTTGATGTTGGGAAAGATGGAGGGCACAAGGAGAAGGGGACGGCAGAGGACGAGATGGTTGGATAGCGTTCTCGAAGCTACCAGCATGAGTTTGATTAAACTGCAGGAGGCAGTGGAAGGCAGGAGTGCCTGGCGTGCTCTGGTCCATGGAGTCACAAAGAGTCGGACACGACTAAATGACTAAACAACAACAATCCATTTTTGCAAAGGATCAGGTTACCAGATACTCATTGAGTGCCCGAAAGTGTGAGAGCAGCAAGGATCTGAATCTGTCTTAATTTTTCCAGGTAAATTAACAGGGCTTACATGGAAATAAGCCTGTGTCCTGTGGCTACCTCTCCCAGGGAAAACCCTGCAAATTATAATATTGGTGTTCGTATATTCAAGCAAATGAAATTCTACCCACTCCAAAAGAAAATCCCTAAAGGAAGGCAGGAAACTAACTAGGCTAGTTTTGAAACGGAGAGAGGTGATAGCCCTGGTTGCATCTGTTCATGACAGCAAATCATGTTTTAATGATCTTGTTCACACAGGAAAGCTATAAGCGCTGGTTCCTGCATGGATCACTGCTTGTGGGAATAGTATCAAGCTATCTGTATTTGCAAGGCCTCCACTGAAATGATTTCATTGGCTGGTGTCCTGGTTTGGAACATGTTTGAATGAGACTCCTTTTTTCCACTAAAAGAGATTGAAGCAGGAGTGTGTGTGTGTGTTTGTGGAAGTTCTGTTAATGGAAAATTGGGGATAGTGCGGCAATAATAGTCCTTCTTCCATATGTTACCTTCAATTAATATTGGTTCATTACTTTTATACGTCTCCAAAACAACAACAACAAACCCCAAGGCGGTTAATAATCAAATCCACAATAGAAAACATCCAGCTCATTTTTTTTTAAGCAACATCACATATCTTCAAACATTTCTCTGATGGAAATAGGGATGTCCTATTCCATAATAACAATGATAATTGTTATTATTTATTCCCTGCCCATCTGACTGGGTTGCCCCGGCCATTCCGGGTGGCTTCCAACACAAATAAAAACATAAAACATTTTTTAAAATTCCATATACAGGGCTGCCTTCAGATGTCTTCTTAAGGTTGAATAGTAACTTATCTCCTTGGCTTGCGGGGGTTTCACAACTCCATACCCTCCAACATTTCTTTGATGAAAATAGGGATGTCTTAAGGAAAAGTGGGACATCCAGGATCAAATTAGAAACTGGGACGACTTCTGTAAATCTGGGACTGTCCCTGGAAAATAGGGGTGCTTGGAGGGTCTGACATGACTGCTCACCTTCTGGGGTGGGTGACGTTGCGAGCCCTTGTAGCATTCCTGCTAGGGGGCGGGGGGTTGACACCCCCTCTGTGCCAGCCCCAGCTGCGTCACCTCCGCCCAGCCAATCCATGTCGGCAGGGGGTGTGGTCACGGGTAATTTAAACCGTGGTGTGGCCAGGGGCTTCCCTCTCTTGCCTCCCCGCCTGATCTCCCTACCCTCCCACTCTCTTTTTAAGCTTTGGTTTGACATGACCTTGCTATGGACAAACGTCAGCCACTTTGTCGTTGGGGCCAGGTTGGAATTTTTCCAACTGGCGAATTGGCACCAGCCATTTGGTTTTTGCCTACCTACAACTTTGTAAGGTTAGGCATTGGGTAAGCCTTTGTTTAGGGACACGGGTGGCGCTGGGGGTTAAACCACAGGGCCTAGGACTTGCCGATCAGAAGGTCAGCGATTCAAATCCCTGTGATGGGGTGAGCTCTTGGTCCCTGCTCCTGCCAACCTAGCAGTTCGAAAGCACGTCAAAGTGCAAGTAGATAAATAGGTACCACTCCGGCGGGAAGGTAAACGGCGTTTCCGTGCGCTGCTCTATTTCACCAGAAGTGGCTTAGTCATGCTGGCCACATGACCCGGAAGCTGTACGCCGGCTCCCTCGGCCAGTAAAGCGGGATGAGCGCCGCAACCCCAGAGTCGGCCATGACTGGACCTAATGTTCAGGGGTCCCTTTACCTTTATCTTTATGGCTTTGTTTAATGGAGGGGAGGTTGTAGCCTCTGCCTGCCCCTCCTCAATAAGGGCATCCTGTTAAAGGGATTTGGGCGTGTGGATCCTGTCCAAAGCCCAGGCGTGGGCTAGGGCCATGCCATTATTCCAAGGGGTACCCCTTGGGGTGCCCCTATTTGATGTATGTCATAGGGGTTTACCCTTAGCTGGACTCCCTGCAGACGGGTGGGAGTTGAGATATAGCCTGGTTTCACCCAATGCCTAAGCCAAACCGCTCACATCTGTAGCCGATAAAGTTGTAGCCTATTTTAGCCCATAATCCAAAATACTCGGGTTGGTGTGCTTATTAATCAGTGGGGAGCTACAGGGCATGGGGCCTTGGGACGCAACAGTGTAAAAAACATAAACAACTCAATAACAGCAGGTGAAAAGTGTAACCAGTAAGAAAACATAACTGAAAGTAAAAATGCAGATGGAAACAGAAGCAGAGACAAACAAATCAACTTGTAGGCCAAATGCCCATTTAAATAAATAGGGGTTTGTCTGGTGGAAGAGGGCCATTCGGCAGATGGTAATGCGACTCTCCAAAGTCTTGACACAGCCACTGAGACGCCATAGAATCAGATGGAATGAGATTTTGAAACCCACATCCTTTCATGTGGAACAAGATTTGTCAACTGCTGCTTAGAATCAAAAGGGTTGGTTGCCTATAAACTGTTGTTGTTGTTTAGTCGTTTAGTCGTGTCCGACTCTTTGTGACCCCCATGGACCAGAGCATGCCAGGCACTCCTGTCTTCCGAGCATGATTCAAAGTGTTGGGGTTGACCTTTAAAGCCCTAAACGGCCTTGGTCCTGTATACCTGAAGGAGCGTCTCCACCCCCATCGTTCAGCCCGGACACTGAGATCCAGCGCCGAGGGCCTTCTGGCAGTTCCCTCATTGCGAGAAGTGAGGCTACAGGGAACCAGACAGAGGGCCTTCTCGGTAGTGGCGCCCGCCCTGTGGAACGCCCTTCCAGCAGATGTTAAAGAAATAAATAATTACCTGACATTCAGAAGACATCTTAAGGCTCAGGTTCAGGGAAGTTTTTAATATGTAACGCTGTACTGTTTTTAACACTGATTGGGAGCCGCCCAGAGTGGCTGGGGAAACTCAGCCAGATGGGCGGGGTATAAATAATAATAATAATAATAATAATAATAATAATAATAATAATAATAACACTGCCTCCCAGTTTGGTCAAACTCATGCTAGTAACTTCCAGAACACTGTCCAACCATCTCGGCCTCTGTCGTCCCCTTCTCCTTGTGCCCTCCATCTTTCCCAACATCAGGGTCTTTTCCAGGGAGCCTTCTCTTCTGATGAGGTGGTCAAAATATTGGAGTCTCAGCTTCAGGATCTGTCCTTCCAGTGAGCACTCAGGGTTGATTTCCTTAAGAATGGAGAGGTTTGATCTTCTTGCAGTCCATGGGACTCTCAAGAGTCTCCTCCAGCACCAGAACCATAACTACTCTGACCAAATGGATGGCTGTGCTCTCCCACAATATCAACATAGGAAGCTGCCTTAAACTGAGTGTGTTGTCTTTATTGGCTGGCATTAGCTCTCCAGAATATCTCCCAGTGCTTGCTGGAGATCCCGGGGATATGATCTACATGCAAAGCAGAGGCTCTGCCACTAATCTGTGGTCCTTTCCCCAACCAAGTGGACTGGGAACGTCCAGCAGGTTTAAATATACTGTCCATCTGGGTGCCAGCACAGGGGACAGCTCTTCACTGATACCATCTCCACATTCATAGAATCATAGAATAGAATCATAGAGTTGGAAGAGACCACAAGGGCCATCGAGTCCAACCCCCTGCCAAACAGGAAACACCATCAGAGCACTCCTGACATATGGTTGTCAAGCCTCTGCTTAAAGACCTCCAAAGAAGGAGACTCCACCACACTCCTTGGCAGCAAATTCCACTGTCGAACAGCTCTTAATGTCAGGAAGTTCTTCCTAATGTTTAGGTGGAATCTTCTTTCTTGTAGTTTGGATCCATTGCTCCGTGTCCGCTTCTCTGGAGCAGCAGAAAACAACCTTTCTCCCTCCTCTATGTGACATCCTTTTATATATTTGAACATGGCTATCATATCACCCCTTAACCTCCTCTTTCATGCATTCTAAGCATATGAAATTTAAGCCACTTGGGACAATAAGTGGCGGATGCTATTGTGCAACCCCAATGCAAATTTGCCATTGAACTCTTCCTTGCACTTTAAGCTGTGTTTGTGCCTTGATTGTTTGCTATATTCTTTTTTCTTTTCTTTTTTTACAACTAGAAAAGTGATCTTGCTCTGAGGATTGGTATGTGTGTGTGTGTGTGTGTGTGGAAAGTAAAAAAAACAACAACTACCCAAACTGAAGAATGTTGACAAATTAAATATTGATCTGGTTCTGCATGCTGAGAAAAACAACAAAAAAGGAAAAACCCAGAGCGAAAGAAAAAGACGGAGAGTGCAATGATTCATTTGCTAGTGTGCTGGAGGTGATGCCAGAAGCATTAATGAGTTTAACTGTTTGAGTGGTCCACTTGGGGTGCTGTCAGATAAAAAATGCCTCGAGAGCCTTGGGATAGAATTGGACTCAAGAGGAGCCCATCCCTTATGGTTGACACATGAACGGCAGTCTCCCTTGAGCTGAATTATACAGGCCAGGGTCAGATGTTATGTATGGGGACAGGGAAGAAGGATTTGATGGTCCAACGTGCTCTGAGATGAACGTCTTATCATTCCCTGAACAGGAGCTTAGTCTGATTATGCTGGAGGCATGCTCATGGCATAGACTGAAACTATGATCCCTATGCTTTTGAATTGTGGTGCTGGAGGAGACTCTTGAGGAGACCCATGGACTGCAAGAAGATCAAACCTCTCCATTCTGAAGGAAATCAGCCCTGAGTGTTTACTGGAAGGACAGGTCCTGAAGCTGAGGCTCCAATACTTTGGCCACCTGATGAGAAGAGAAGACTCCCTGAAAAAGACCCTGATGTTGGGGAAGATGGAGGGCACAAGGAGAAGGGGATGACAGAGGATGAGATGGTTGGACAGTGTTCTCGAAGCTACCAGCATGAGTTTGACCAAACTGCAGGAGGCAGTGGAAGACAGGAGTGCCTGGCGTGCTCTGGTCCATGGGGTCATGAAGAGTCGGACATGACTAAACGATTAAACAACAACAACAATGATCCCTAACAGCATTTAGAACACAGGAAGCTGCCTTATATTGACTCAAACCATTGGCCCATCTTGCTCAGTAATGCCTACATGGATGACCAGCAGTTCCCCAGGGTTTCAGGCACGAGTCTTTGTGATTCAAGGACCCGCCACCCGCTTGGGTATAAGAAAGACACATGGACACGGTATATTAGGTTAATGGGCTAAAAAAGGCCCCAACTTTATTGATTACAGCATGTGAGAGGTATTGGCTTAGGCATTGGGTAAAACAACAGAGCGTGACTCCACCCCCTCTGGGAGGTGTGAGTCTATCAAGGGTTAACCACCAGTGGGAGGAGCCTGTTGATGCAAATACAACTGAAAGCTCCCCCTGATGTCACCGGGGGTCGTGCCATGGCCCTAGCCACCAGCAAGGGCGTCGGACAGGATCCATGACCGCCGGATTCCTTTACTGGAATACCCATAAAGAGGAGGGGTAGGTGATGGCCACATCCTGCCCTCCAATCCACAAACATATTCCAGTGCCTAACCGCCAATACCAAAAGTTGTGACGATTTGCTATGAGGTAGGTGAAAAACCAAGTGGCCGGTGCCAATTTGCCAGTTGGATAAAAATTCCTACCAGGCCCCTTGGCCAACCAAGGCGACCAACCACAGGTCCATAGCAATGTCAAGAACCAAGCAATGAACTAAAGGAAGGGTGGGTGGGTGATCCGACAAAAACCAGCAGCAGAATGAACGGGAAGCACTGCTGCGGCCGCGTTTGGGTGGCTAAACTCCGCCCCCAAGCCTCAACCTGATTGGTTGGCTGCCCGGGGGCGTGGCACGGCAGCCAGGAGAGCTGGGCAGGGGCCGAAACGCCCCCTGCCAAGGTGTGAAACGGTTCCCGCTCACAACTCCTCCCCTCTGTAAGGAGGAGAGGCTTTCTTGTCACGGGAGCCTGTTGGTAAGTAATCAAACAGTTAAAAGTTGGATATTCATTAGCAAAAACACAATCCCCACAGACCTGGCCGAGTGTCAGTCCTAATGAGCACTGCAGCTCATTCCCAGTGATCTTACTCCATGAAAACCAGCTGCCGAGACTGAAGGTCCCCACCTCCTCACAACCATCTACCGTGTTTTTCACTCTATAACACGCACCCGACCATAACACACACATAGTTTTTAGAGGAGGAAAATCCGTAGGCATGCCACCCATAGGCATTCCCTCCATAACACGCACAGACATTTCCCCTTACTTTCTAGGAGGAAAAAAGTGAGTGTTATGGTGCAAAAAATATGGTAAGTTCCTGCTTCTCCAGGGCTTTCCCCAAGCAATCAGAGACTGAGACTGCATGCAGCCTACTGCTGCTCTGCCCATTTCAGCCCTCTTCTGGTTCTGGGAGACCGGGGGAGACGGAGGCTTGTCGCAGCTGGTGAAGGAGGCACCGGTGATTCTTCACCAGCCAGACTCATCTCTGCCTCTTGGCCTCCCTCCTTGCCTGCTTTAGCTTCTGAACTTATTTCTGCCACAGACTCTCTCAGCTCACTAAGCCCTGTTGCCTCCTCATCTTCTGACGCCTCTCCCCCATCTTTTCTTTCTTCTCCCTCTGCCCACTCCTCATTGTCCCACCACCACTCCTCTTCCCTTGGTGGTTCCTGAGCCGGTTCCTCCCACCATTCCTCTGTATCCAACCAATCCACGACCCTTCCCAACCCTACCTGGAGATGCTGAGGATTGAGCCTGGGACTGTATGCATGCAAAGCAGATGTTCTACCATTGAGCTACCACCCTTCCCTAAAAGGGAACATTGGAAGCTGCCTTCTGCTGAGTCAGACTGGTGGTCCAGTGGTCCACACTGATTAGTAGTGGCACTCCAGGGTTTTAGGCAGAAGCATTTGCCAGCCATGTCTGTCAGGAGCTCGTCCGACACTTGAGTAGGACCCTGGCAGAGACACATGCCCGACTGGCATGTTCTCTCCCTCCTGGTCGATTGTTCGGGAGCTTTTCAAAAGCTTTCTTTCTTTTTTTGTTGGGGATTGTAGGGAAAGACCTGCCAAAAAAAGTTGAAAAACATCTTCATGTATGTGACAACAGCCGCGAGAGTTCTGGTAGCACAAGGATGGAAGACTGAAGAAACCCCAACTAAAGAATCATGGCAAGAAAAATTGATGGACTATGCAGAACTGGCAAAACTGACAAGTATAACTGTGACTTTAAGGATGAATGGGAACCCTTTACAAAGTATCTGAAGACGCAACAAAGCAAACTGGACTCCTTGGCAGGTTTTAATAAACATTCACAAACTTTTTATTGATAATAATCAGCTAAATAGTTTGAGGATTTTTACAACTTTGTAACATGCAGAAAACAGCATTCTTAGAGAAACCAAAGACTGGAACTGAGGGAAGTCGGGGGTGGGGTGGGGGTGGGTGGGTTTTGTGTGGGAGGGGGAGGGGGAAATGGGGGGGGACAAGGACGATATGTTTTTGGATAATATGTATTGTTATAATTTTGAATAAAAAACAAACAAAACAAAACAAAACAAAAAACCCCACAAAAGCTTTCTTCAGCCCGAACATCACAGCGACCGATGCCAACTGACACCGGCACACTTAGGGATCCGCAGAGTCTTTGCAGCTTGCGTGACAGACCTCAGCAACTCAGCATTTTGGCTAATCTACTTTATTTACATATAAACACACACGGAGCACTGCAACATGGCTCCCTCTCTCTCTAGCATCAGACAGCAAAGAGAAAAAAGAACAAAGGACAATAGTCCCACTTCAGAGAACACAGTAACACAAACATCCTGTCTCCTTCACTTCCCACTCTGTGGAGTCAAAACATACACCGTCATGTGATAGACAACAATCCCATGACTGCAATTACGGAGCAGGAATTCTAACAGCAACCATGGAGCAGGAATTCTGAGACCTTCTGCATGTAAGACCTGAGCCATGGCCCTTTATTCTACCGTGGGGCTGCTTCACACAAGGTATTTTCTTTTGGAAAAATCCCGTTTAGAGTCACAAAATAGATCCTTGCATTAACTTCACCCAAGCCCAGTTTACACCAGTGTACAAACACAGGTGAAAGATAGGCAGGCGGATACAAACACACAATTTATATCTGCAAAATATATGTTCGTTCTTCTCCAACATGTGGTATTTAAATTTATATTTATTTTTGAAAGTACAAAATGCACATTGAAAATATTTTTTTGATTTGTGTTTTGAACTGAGGACAGCACTGGAGCATTTGGAGATAGGCACTAAATGACGGTTTCCCCACTCCACTTTTGCAAGGAGAAAAAGGAAAAAGAAAGAAAAAGAATATATAAAACATTTTGAAAGGCAGAGGAAAAACCATGTGACAGTAAAATTATAATAATGATAATGATGATAATAATGAATAATAATAATAAAGATTACAGAACTGGATAACATATATGTAAATGGACGAACTTATTGTTTCCCTCAAATATACATTGATTCATGTCTTGTTATGGTTTCAATAAATACAGTCCAAATATCATTACATTTGTCCATACATAATCGTTGTCTGAAAGTGATCCGTTCATCGGTTGCAAGGGTTGTCATGTCATCTATTCATTGATCAAAAGAGGTCATATTTTTGTCCTTCCAATGTATCAGTATCAATCTGTTTTGCAGATGTAAGGGCACAGAGAATCCATTTACAGTGACGCGTCCCATTTCTTTTCTGAGTATAATTTGCAGTTCTTCGTGTGCCAGATGTCTGCTGCAGAAGGTCAGTTAAACACCCAGTTGTTCCCAAAACTCAGCCTCCTTCCCTTGCTGTAAAACGCTCATCTTGCCATATACACTGGCTGAAATAAAGTGTTGCTGATTGTCTGGATGTTACTGTAGACAGCAGGGCAATGACACAGCACGGGGAGCCTGTCAGTTTGTTCACAGGCTTATTATCATCTATGTGTGCTTGCCAGAACCTCTCCAAACATGGGTAGAATCTCAATTCTGCCTTCCAGAGATTTCGCTTCTATTGATGTGGCATTTAAAAACAAAGCAAGTACGCTCCGCTTCACTGTGGGGAGGAGTTGCGGTGGACTGTGTGGTCACCCACTCTCCTCTGGGGGCGGGGGACGAAGTCCCGCATGGCCCGAGGGATCCCGGCCACGTCAGCGACCAGCCAGCCAACCCACTGGCTAGTGGGGTCGTGGCCGGGACCATTTAAGGAGAGGCATGAGTCGGAGGGCTTCCTCTTGGCTCACTTCCTCAATCTCCCTCCCTCCCTATTTTGCAGGCTTTTCTTCATTGGCCTTGCTATGGACCTCGGTTGGTCGCCATTAAGGGTCCTGGTAGGAATTCTTTCACTTGACAAAATTGGCATGGGCCATTTGGTTTTCACCTACCTCGTAGCAACCGTCACAACTTTGTAAGGTTTTGCGGTTAGGCATTGTTTGACCTTATGATGGGGGAGGGGAGGTGTGGCCATCACCTGCCCCTCCAAGCTTAAGGGTATTCCGTTAAAGGAATCCGGGGGTGTAGATCTTGTCCAAAGCCCAGGGCAGGGCTAGGGCCATGACACGACCCCATCGGGAATCCAGGGGGAGCTCGAGTTGGTCTGCATCGACGGGGCTCCCCTTCTGGTGGTTTACCCTTACTGGACTCCCTGCGCAATGGACAGGAGTCAGATATAGTTGGGTCCATTCAACGCCTAAGCCAATACCGCTCACATTCTGTAATCAATAAAGTTGTGGCCAAAATTTGCCCAATAACATTAACCTAATATCTGTGTCCTGGTGTGTTTTATTCTTCAACAAGGGGGTGGTTGTAGGGTCTAGACATGCAAAATGAAAAACAGGATGCAATGAATCTGGGATGTATTTGATGATGCTTCCTGCCCAAGCCCCATTTAAATGAATGGGATAGGTGCCCTTAACCCGAGTTTTGAGCAGTGGGGCGTGTGGACAGGAGATGTCACAGCTGGTTTTCTCCATGAAATCTGCCCCAAGGTGCCTTCTTTAAGGCTAGCTGCCTCCATGACAGATACAGGAAAATGATTGTGCTGTGATTATCTGAAGGAGCATCTCCACCCCCATCGTTCTACCCGGACACTGAGGTCCAGCATCAAGGGCCTTCTGGTGGTTCCCTCACTGCGAGAAGCCAAGTTACAGGGAACCAGGCAGAGGGCCTTCTTGGTAGTGGCGCCCTCCCTGTGGAACGCCCTCCCACCAGATGTCAAAGAGAACAACAACTACCAGACTTTTAGAAGACATCTGAAGGCAGCCCTGTTTAGGGAAGCTTTTAGTGTTTAATGTATTGCAGTATTTTAATATTTTTTGGGAAGCCGCCCAGAGTGGCTGGGGAAACCCAGCCAGATGGGCGGGGTAAAAATAATAAATTATTATTATTATTAACCTGAGTCACTGTGGCGTACGTAATTGGAAGACTACCAAGACAATGTTATGTATATATATATAAATAAATAAATTTGGATGATATGCAAAGTAGCAGAGTAGCTTACAACTAGGAAGCTAAATAACTCTTCTAAGTGATTGAGAGCTTCTTTATAAAGACTATACAATGTCCAGACTCTTTACATTCAAAAGAACCTTACTTTCATAAACATATAACTGAGATGAATATATTTGCAATCCCATGCTCATTCAAACATGGGTACATTCTCACTTGAATTGTAGATTGAAGTCTTCTCGTGTGGCAAGGTCCCAAACCCTCCCAGGAAATGGAATAAAGACGCATGAAACAGTATTTTAGGTTAATGGGTGAAAAAGGCCACAACTTTATTGGTTACAGAATGTGAGTGGTATTGGCTTAGGCATTGTAAACCACACGACTATATATGACTCCTGCCTGTCTGCAGGGAGTCTTGGAAGGGTTAAGCACCAGTAGGCGGAGCCCTGTTGATGCACATCAACTAGGAACTCCCCCAGGGTCACTGCTAGGGGCGTGCCATGGCCCTAGCCCCCCGTCTGGGGCTTCAGACAGAGACCATGCCCCCCGGATTCCATTAATGGAATACCCTTGAAATAGGAGGGGTAGGTGATAGCCACTACCTCCCCTCCCCTTCAACCTAATACTCCAATGCCTAACCACCAAACCTTACAAAATTATGACGCTTTGCTACGAGGTAGGCGAAAAAACGGTGCCAGTTTGCCAGATAGATCGATAGATTTATTGCGGCCATAGGCCCATATCGAAAACAATACATCAGAATTTATCCATAAACAATGGAATTTAAACAGTTCCAAGTTAAAACACCCATATAGAACCAATTTTACTTCAGTTAAGTAAACACTATACACAATAAGCTCCCTCTATGTAAACCGCAATTCAGATCCATCAGATTTTGGGGGGGTATACGTCTTAGTTCTGGCACTTATTGATGGTTCTTAAGTTTAGCTAAGCTGTCAGAGACATACAGTGATCCATTTCTCCTCTTTTGAAATAAAACATTAATCAGGTATGTAGCGACTGCAAGGGATCTACTTGAATCTTCGTTGTTTAATAAGTATATTATGCCAGTTTGCCAAGTGGGAAAAAAATCCTACCAGGCCCCTAGGACAACCAAGGCGGCCAACCGAGGTCCATAGCAAGGTCAAGAACTAAAGAGCCTAACCTAAAGGAGGGAGGGCGGGAGAACTGACCAAGTAGGGAGAAAAGGGGCGAGTCCTCAGCTGTGGGCAGTTGAAATAGCCTGCGATACGCCCCCAGACCATCTGGATTGGACGGCCTAGGGATGACGTGGCCGAGGACCAACCAATGGCGCTGGGGATAATCCGCCCCATGCGCGTGAACGGGAAATGGCTTTACTTGGACTTATAAACAAAACTGTGTTGAGACCTGCATCAGAGTTGTACTTCGTTCAGGCCTTACAGTTTCTTATGAAAGGTCTTTACTTTCATCTTCACAGTATTCCCTTTGTTCCTCACAGAGACATCCTGCACAGGTGTGATGGCCTGGGATTCCGATTCGGAGGATGAAACGGAGGAATCCCAGCCTGCACAGGAGTCCCCGCCTCCAGGGCCGGCTGAACTGGGGCAAGGCCTAGATGCTGAAGAGCCTGCACCTGTGGCAGTGCATCAGGAGCTGGCCCCAGGTGAAGCCCTTCTGGCCCCAGAGGGGCTTGATGACTCAGTGGCCACAGGTGAGCCTCCTCCAGGGCCCAGTAACCCTTCGGCCTCTCCTGATCTGCAGAGGCTTAGGGCAGAGAGGCGAAGGGAACTGGTTGCCCCCAGGAGGAGTGCTCGCCTTAAGGCCAGAGGAGGCGGGGCCCCTGGGGGTCGGGACCGCCCCTGACCTTAGAAGGGGATAAAAGCCCAGTCAGCCCGGCCCCAGGTTGCGGGAGCAACGTCGTTGTTGGCTTCGGACCTTCCTGTGTTCTTGATCCCTGCTCGGCCTCCTGTTCCTGACTATCCGGTACTCATGTTCCCTGCTCGGCTTCCTGTTCCTGACTATCCAGTACTCCTGTTCCCTGCTCGGCCTCCTGTTCCCGACCATCCGGTGTTCCTGTTACCTGCTCAGCCTTCTGTTCCAGCGTTCCTGTTCCCCGCCCGGCTCTCTGCATCGGACCTCGCCCCTCTTCGTGTGGACTCTGCTACACCCACGGTACCTTACCCCCGGGACCAGCACAACAGGTTTCTCCCTATCAACATTCAGGGATCTTCCTCTGTCTGTTTCACTTCAGACAGATCACACTAACACAACACAGCAGTATCCCGAGAAGCCTCTCTTAGCAGCCGTTTTCCCTCACACACAGAGAAAAAAGCAGTCAAAAACAACAGTCCCTGGAATAACAGTCACACAAAATGGAATGACTCTCTCATGTGACTCACAGCCAATCACACAAGAGCTATGGACAGAGGGGGTGGGAACCCATGTTAAAAGTAGGAAGTTATTTAACATAAGTAATCATTCCCTTTTCAAGAAATTAAATCATTATCCTTAACAGAGAAGTCACTGTGATGCTGGTCTGTGTGTGTGTGTGTGTGTGTGTGTGTGTGTGTGTGTGTGTGGAGTAACATGTTTTGAGGGAGCCTATGTCAAATCTGTCGTCCACTCTAACATCAGCCTTGCTAATACGAATCATGAGAGAAACATACCCTTTCTTGAACCAGAGGGAGTTTATGGGGAGCTAATGCTAAACAAACTAAACCATTAATTACCAGTTAGCAGTCAAGAGGTCAGGCAGTTAGTAGTCTCTTCCACCCTCCTGCAAGGTTAAAGCTTACTGGGAAATGATATACAATGAATTGAAAAGGATGGCCTCTCTCTCCTTCAGGTGGGTTGGTACCTTGGCCAGTTTCTCTCTTCCTGGGAAGGACATCCGAATGGGGACACATGGATTAGTCAGTATCCTGGCACCAGCATGTGGTCACAATGGCCAATCTCCTTCAAGCAGGTGACATCAGCATGTGGTCACAGTGGCCAGTCCCTCTCCTTCAGGTGAGCAGCATCAGCATGAAGTCACAATGGCTGGTGCCTTTTTCAAGCAAGCAGCATCAACATGAGGTCACATTGGCCAGTTTCTGTCTTTGAGGCCAGTGGTATCATCATGTGGGGAGTACATGGGTCAACCTTCATCGGAGCAGGTAACAGGGGACACACTGCCCTACTCATGAAGGCAGGCAGAAGCAGGACTGTAGGGCTGGTGTAAATTTTATATCCATATGGATATAAAATTTATAGTATGTCATGGTTTAAGAGAAAATTATATGAAATTATATGAAAATTATATATTGCAAGTGGCGCTGTGGGTTAAACTTCAGAGCCTAGGACTTGCTGATCAGAAGGTCGGCGGTTCGAATCCCTGTGACGGGATGAGCTCCCGTTGCTCGGTCCCTGCTCCTGCCAACCTAGCAGTTTGAAAGCACATCAAAGTACAAGTAGATAAATAAGTACCACTCCAGCGGGAAGGTAAATGGAATTTCCGTGTGCTGCTCTGGTTCGCCAGAAGCGGCTTAGTCATGCTGGCCACATGACCCGGAAGCTGTACGCTGGCTCCCTCTGCCAATAAAGCGAGATGAGCGCTGCAACCCCAGAATCGGTCACGACTGGACCTAATGGTCAGGGGTCCCTTTACCTTTAACACCGAGTTAACTGGCAACAATGTGTTGGAAATATAAGGAGAAAGAAGGTTCTTTTTATCATATGTGGTGGTCTTGTATAAGGTTAAAGCTTACAGGGAAATGATATATAATGAATTGAAAAGGATGTTCAAAGTAACTTTGGTTAAAAACATTTTGCCCGAGGAGTTCAAAGTGGCATGTATGGTTCTCCCCATTTTATCCTCAAAACAACCCTGTGACATTGTTTAGGCCAAGAGAGAGACAGAGAGAGAGAGAGAGAGAGAGAGAGAGAGAGGGAGGGAGGGAGGGAGAGAGAGAGGGAGAGGGAGGGAGGGAGCATGACTGGCCCACACTCACCCAACAAGCATCATGGCTGACTGGGGACTTGAACCCTGGCTTCTGATGTCCTAGTCCGACACTTTAACCAGTACACCAGACAGCCTTGTTTCAAAGATCCAGTGTGGTATAGCAACTGGAGGGTATTGTGGTTGAGCGTTGGATAAGGTTCTGGATCCTGGTCCTTTGGCCATGGTGGTTTGGGGCCTGTCATAGTATCTCAGCCTGACCTCACAGGGCTGGTGTGAAGATGCAAATGTAAGGAGAAAAACCTCTTATACCATCCCCAGCTCCTTGGGGGGGGGGGAATAAAAAAAAAAGAACGGGCAAAATTGAAATATAAGAATGAAAGAAAAGCTTCGCATTATGGGGTCCTTGAAATCTTTGAGAGGCAAAGTGTTCTGTTTCGGTGTAAAATGTTGGCACAGTATGGTTTATATTTCTCTTTCTGTCTTTCAGATTCAGGCTTTTTTTCATATAAAAAAATAATAATAAAATGTGTTTTTAAGCTTTCTCACTTAACGCTTGGGTGCCTTTGGAATTGCTTTATTCACCGAGAACAATGCCTGTCTTGCTTGAAATATCTGCTTAAAATTGCTTTGGAAACGGCTGCCTTGAAGGCCAGCCTCCAATAGGAATTAGTTCTTTCTTTCTTTTTAATAGTTGAGCCAGCTAAACACAGGTTAGCATTCTGTAGGAGACAGGACCAGATAGATCCACCTCGCACAGGTCAGCAGCTAGCCCTGGGGAAGTTCAAACACATTGTACTGAAAACCTGGTTCTTCCTGGGTGAGCTTATGTAACTGATTCCTGCAGCTACAGGCTCCTCTTCTATCGATATCCTCATTTATCTTTGATATTCCTGACACCTGTATGACCCCGCTGAGGGCATCCTTCCTCTGAATATTCACAGCCACGTCTCCTTTTCCTAGAAAACCCATTGCAATCCTCTTCCTGCTGCTACACTCACTCAAAAAAAAAGAAAGGAGTTTGTAATTTCAAGATCTGTCAAGTGAAGGGCTTGTGGTGCAGGTTAATGGTGGCATAAAAAAACCCATGGAAATCCTGCTGGGAATTCGCTTGGGTTCCCTTCCAATGGATCGAGAGGATAGTGATGTAATCCATGCATCTCAGACAGAGGACAAGAGCTTAGGAGTTAGGAGCTGAATTGAACCATGGAAACAGTTTACACAATCAGGGCCTGCAATAAAATGCTGCAGTGTGGAGCAATCTTGTTCACTGTTGCCACCTGTGCTGTCTTCCATTTGATGTCCCCCAATAGCCCGTGAACATTCTGTGGCCACGGAGCATGCTCAGTCCTCACGCCTATGTCACTTCCACTCACCTTGGGAGGAAATTGGCAACCAAGCTTTTTGATCTACTCAGTCCTCACGTGAGTTCAGTGTGAATTCTGAGCTGCTCCCTGCAGCTGCATGGCTTTAACCAGCCTCTTTGGTTTCAGAAAGAATGGAGTCTGAAACTAACATTTCCCTATACTTAAAGTTTAGGAAGTTTTGCCTAAGCAACAAGACAAGAAGCTGTAGTTAGAACTGGATATGGAACAACTGATTGGTTCAAAATTGGGAAAGGCGTATGACAAGGCTGTATATTGTCTCCCTGCTTATTTAACTTATATGCAGAATTCATCATGCGAAAGGCTGGGCTGGATGAATCCCAAGCCGGAATTAAGATTGCCGGAAGAAATATCAACAACCTCAAGATATGCAGATGACACAACATTGATGGCAGAAAGTGAGGAGGAATTAAAGAACCTTTTAATGAGGGTGAAAGAGGAGAGCGCAAAATATGGTCGGAAGCTCAACATCAAAAAAATGAAGATCATGGCCACTGGGCCCATCACCTCCTGGCAAATAGAAGGGGGAAAATGGAGGCAGTGAGAGATTTTACTTCCTTGGGCTCCGTGATCACTGCAGATGGTGACAGCAGCCACGAAATTAAAAGACGCCTGCTTCTTTGTAGAAAAGCAATGACAAACCTAGACAGCATCTTCAAAAGCAGAGACATCACCTTGCCAACAAAGGTCTGTATAGTTAAAGCTATGGTTTTCCCAGTAGTGATGTATGGAAGTGAGAGCTGGACCATAAAGAAGGCTGATCGCCAAAGAATAGATGCTTTTGAATTATGGTGCTGGAGGAGACTCTTGAGAGTCCCATGGACTGCAAGAAGATCAATCCGATCCATTCTGAAGGAAATCAGTCCTGAGTGCTCACTGGAAGGACAGATCCTGAAGCTGAGACTCCGATACTTTGGCCACCTCATGAGAAGAGAAGACTCCCTGGAAAAGACCCTGACGTTGGGAAAGATGGAGGGCACAAGGAGAAGGGGACGACAGAGAACGAGATGGTTGGACAGTGTTCTCGAAGCTACCAGCATGAGTTTGACCAAACTGCGGAAGGCAGTGGAAGACAGGAGTGCCTGGCGTGCTCTGGTCCATGGGGTCACGAAGAGTCGGACACGACTAAATGTCTAAACAACAACAAGAAAACCAAGCAGTAGTCTACTGCCTGTCCAACTTTTCCTGATTGCTGTATGGAAAAGAACATGAATCTGACCTTTGAATAGTTTTGTAAGGAAACCATCTAATAACTTACTTAACATGTGGTCTGCCTTTGTGCTAGGGAAGTGGGATTCGCTGGAAACGGCACATTTTAAAGGTTTTACTGCCTATATTTCCACACTTTTCTTTGCTGAATGTTTTGCCATGGATTGGGGCTGCTCAAGTGTCAGATAGAACCCTGAATCAGATCAGGTGACCTGTGTGCTGCCTTGGTTATGACATAACCTCCGACATTTCACTGATGAAAATAGGGACGTCCTATTCCATACCCTCCAATACCTCTCTGATGAAAATATGGATGTCCTACCATACTCTCCATTTCTCCAGTGAAAATAGGGACATCCTAAGGAAAAGCGCGGTATTCTGGGATCAAATCGGAAACTGGGACTTCTGTAATTCTGGGACTGTCCCTGAAAAATATAGACACTTGGAGGGCCTGTTATAATACATATCCCTGTCAAATGGTTACAATATGTAGGGCCCTGTGCTGTTAACATATGAGAGTGTTGGAGGTGAAATAGTTAAACAAGTTACCCAATCAGAACCCAGGGGGTGGAGTCAGAGGGACTATAAAACCAGCTCTGGGAGGGGCAAAGGGAGGAGTTCGTTGGGAGGTTGGTTAGAGTGGGAGTGAATTGGGAGAGAGTCTGTGGGTAGGTTGAGTTAGCTTAGCGAAATAAGCTGAGTCAGGAACAGTTAGGGGCTAGGAAGACAAGTAAATATCTGAGAGGTGGTTTAGTGAGTGAGAGCAGGTAGCGGAAGTTATAGGTCTGGATAGGCACCCCGTGATTGTAATTGACCGATACCATTTATGAAACCACATGCTTGTTAAACTGCAATAAGTAAACAGAAGTTTATGTTCTAATTTAACCCTGACTGGACTCAGTATTGTACCAGGTAGGGCCTGGGTGGTGGCAGCGAGAAATAAAGTGGTGGCACAGGGATCAATAGACGGTGAAACGTCTGTGGACCCTGTGTGATCGCCACAGGCCCATCCAGGCAGAAGGTTTTTTGACAGGTGTGAATTCCCGCAACAGGGTGAGCTTCCGTTGCTTCCTGCTTCCTGCTCCTGCCAACTTAGCAGTTCAAAAGTACGTCAAAGTGTAAGCAGATAAATAGGTTCGCCAGAAGCGGCTTAGTCATGCTGGCCACATGACCTGGAAGCTGTATGCCGGCTCCCTCGGCCAATAAAACGAGATGAGCGCCACAACCCCAGAGTCGGTCACGACCGGACCTAATGGTCAGGTGTCCCTTTACCTTTAATATGTCATTAATGCAACAATAGTGCATTGGTAGTAGATTTATACTGGACTGTCCGAACATCATTTGGCTGCATTGGTTGTTCTGTGATGCTTCCTGAGTGTTGCTGCTTTATTGCCATTTGAAGGAATAATCTTGCATGACAATCTAATCTAAGTGGTGCATATAAAACAACAACAACAACAACAACAACAACAGACACATTTGTGTTTTTATGTTAGCCGCTCTGAGCCTGGCCTCGGCCGGGTAGGGCAGGATACAAATAAATTATTATTATTATTATTATTATTATTATTATTATTATTATTATTATTATTATTTACAGGATTTCAGCAGGATGTTACAGGGCATGCAGTGTTTGGAAAAGAAGCAGTAGGTATTCCTCAAGACTTTTGGAGGTGCAAACAGTATTAATAATAAATAATAAAAATAAAAATAAGTATTGAAAGCAGGATCACATATAGCTTCCCTGATACCGTTGTGAATACAAATCATCACGAATGTGTAATGAAAAGGATGCCTGTGGGGGCCTGCAAGGGATTTCTTCCCTTTGTTCATTTATTTACAATTATGAATGAAATAGCTCAGCCAGACTGATGTTTACCTAGCTAGCTCTGCCACTTAAGGCAAGAAGGAAACAAAGAAAAAAAAAGCAAGAGGTCAGAGAGCAGACATTATAAATAATTAGGCCCTGTTGAAACGATTTAAGCGACAAAAGTCTTCTGGAGAAAAAAATATCTGAATGAGGAATGTGTCCTGCATCTGGGAATATAGCAGACATAAAGGGCAGTGTGTGTGAGCCTCATACAAACTTAAAAAAAAAGAAAAAGCAGAATACAAGCAGGATGATGCTATTATTGATAATAGCTAACATTTGTATAGCATTTTCACGTGTTCAACCTGTTTCGCATGTCTTATCCAGCCGTAATCTTTACAAGAACTCATATTCTATGACTGTCCACATTTCAAATGGGGACTGGGGCCAGGATAGACAGAGGAGCTGTTGTTTAGTCGTTTAGTCGTGTCCGACTCTTCGTGACCCCATGGATCAGAGCACGCCAGGCAATCCGGTCTTCCACTGCCTCCCGCAGTTTGGTCAAACTCAGTTTAGTAGCTTTGAGAACACTGTCCCACCATCTCGTGCTCTGTTGTCCCCTTCTCCTTGTGCCCTCCATCTTTCCCAACATCAGGGTCTTTTCCAGGGAGTCTTCTCTTCTCATGAGGTGGCCAAAGTATTGGAGCCTCAGCTTCAGGATCTGTCCTTCCAGTGAGCACCCAGGGCTGATTTCCTTAAAAATGGAGAGGTTTGATCTTCTTGCAGTCCATGGGACTCTCAAGAGTCTCCTCCAGCACCATAATTCAAAAGCACAAATTCTTCGGCGATCAGCCTTCTTTATGGTCCAGCTCTCACTTCCATACATCACTACTGGGAAAACCATAGCTGTAACTATACAGACCTTTGTTGGCAAGCTGATGTCTCTACTTTTTACAGAGGAGCTAGCCTAAAGCTATTCAGGAAGTTCATTGCAGAGGTGAGATTTGAATGTGGGACTTCCTGATTCATAGCTCTGTCATTGAAATTCTATCCAGAGCAGATTCCAATGTATAGTTAGCAAAGTAACAACTTCAACACATTGCAGGAGTCCCCAAAAATAGACCAGAGGCGATTAATATTTCATCCAGCACAGCTTTACTGCTTCTGAAGGCAAATGAGCATAATGGTCACAAATCCACTACATTCAGGATTGGCACCGTCCATAAGAAATCCAGTTGCAGCAGACTTAAACTTACAATAACTTATGACAAGTCTAAACTTTAAAACTAAGCATATTATGTATAGAACACCACACCAGAAGGAAAAGAGAAGAGAAAGTGAAACTCGGGCTCCTTCTGGCCTTACTTTTATAGTCAGCATGACCTTGACCAGGCATGGCCAAACCTGGCCCTCCAGCTGTTTTGGGACTACAACTCCCATCATCCCTAGCTAACAGGACCAGTGGTCAGGGATGATGGGAATTGTAGTCCCATAACAGCTGGAGGGCCGAGTTTGGCCAGGCCTGATGACTGAAAGAGATAAGAGAACCAGTTTAAGCCAGCTGTACCCAGCTTCTCTGAAGGAATAACCCAAACATCATGAACCTTCTGCCTGTTTCTTTCACACAGAGACACTACCAGAACCCTCTTGAATTAAGTAGAATAGGAAAGATCTCTACACATCAGATCAATACTTTCTGTACTAAGAAATGCAAACTGACGAGCTCAACCTCAGACATAGCAATCTTACCTGGTGGTCCTTCCCTTCCGTTCCGGAGAATATCAGGTGAACAGTAGGACTTTGGATGTAGCAGATCAAACCCCCTCTGGTACTGCCGCAACATGCTGCTTTGACATTGGAACACCAGTGGAAGAAGGGCAGTGGCAAGGGCTTTTGGGATGCCCTCTCAAGGTATACAACTGCACCACCTCACAGCATAGAATACCGAAGTCATTATATTAGCTGATTCAGAGACCACATTGATCTAATAGAACGTTATATTTAATAACGTTAAAAACCTTTAATGGAGTTTTCCATTGCCAGTGGAAAAAACACATTTTTAAGGTTATAAACCACAAATGTCAATCTGCCCCAAGACTGCAATACAAACCTGCTCCTTCCACCACCAAGGCTCTGTGCAACAAAGGTGTGCGAGAGAGACTGGGCCCAGTCCCTGTGACTACTTCGGACTGACACAGTGATTGGGCATGGATCAGACTCCAGGTTCCTGACCCACTCTCACCTCCACCCACAGGTGCCATCTTTTTTTGGGGGGGGGCTTGGGTGCTGAGGCACCCACAAATTTTTCACTGTGGGTGCCCGGCCAGGTGACCCAATGTGTTGGGCACTGTAGCAGGGTGCTGTGTTGGGCCTTCTCGTGTTGGCAGCAACATGTGATGTCATGCGTGGGCCTGACATCACACACACACACAGGGCAGCCATAATGTTGGGTGGAACCTGGTGTGCCCAACTGATGCCCTGGCCATTGAATATTCCATTGTAGGGCTATCCACTGGGTTCTGCCAGCAGGGATCCCAATGGTGAGCTGAAAGGGGAGGTGTGTGCTGGTGTCAGGCAGCCACCTGAGCTGGCAGAAGTAAAGGGGGGCATACTTCTGCTCAATCTAACCCCACTCCCAAGCCTGGCATAAAGTAAGTTTGGACTTCAGCCTAATTTGTGAACTGCACTAGTGCAGATGCACATGAAGTCAAATGCAATAGTACTACCTAGTAATTGAATTGTGTGTGCTCATAAATTAATTGAAGGGCACTTTAAAATGGTGTGTGTGTGTGTGTGTGTGTGTGTGTGTGTGTGTGTGTTTGTTTAATGGCTAATTGCCCTTTTAAGTAAGAAGGGGAATTCTAACCAAGTTTTCAACTGAACATAGTTACAGTACCTAATTCGTTCTGGAGGTCTGTTCTTAACCCGAAACCATTCTTAACCTGAGGCACGCTTTCACTAGTGGGGCCTCCTGCTGCCACCACGCGATTTCTGTTCTCATTCTGGGGAAAAGTTCGCAACCCGAGGTACTACTTCTGGGTTAGAGGAGTTTGTAACCCGAAGTGTTTGTACCACTGTACCACTGTATACCAAAGTATACCACTGTACCACTGTACCAAAGTACCACTGTATAGCGTTGGAAGAGACCATGAGGATAATCTAGTCCAACTGTCAGGCTGCTGCCGGCAACTCCTGGCTGGTTGCCCAGGAACATACGAAGACAAGGAAATGTTTCTTACCGTCCACTTTTTATTCAGTATTTATAAAACCCAGTCTCTTGGATAATGGCATTGTCCTGAGTGAATCTCCACCCCCCCCATCTCTCCCACTTCCTCATTCCTCATTCTCATCGGCTCTCCTACGGGTGCTGCTAGGTGTCCTCTGTCTTTGAGCTCTTTGCTCTCCTACTTTCAAGGCTCACCGGGTTATGGGAGGGGGGTCTGGAATGCTTTCTAAAGACACTGTGTTCATCAGCTGTCACCCCCTGGTGCTTGCTCCTCCTCCTCCTCCTCTCACAGTATTTCCCAATTTCTTCCCTCATCTGCACCTGAGCTGCGACCTCCCTCTAACCCTTATTGTAATTCTAAACTGTCTTCCTCTTCCTCCTCCCTGGAAGGGTCAAGTGGAGGAGGTGGTCTCCACCATTCCTCCTCTGCCCGGTCCCTGGCACCAGCTCCCTGAAAAGCAGGAATATTCTGTCCAATGTGGGGCTTGAAGCCACCACCCTGTGATTAAGAGACTTGTGCTCTTAATTAATCACCCTGTGATTAAGAGACTTGTGCTCTACTGACTGAGCTATCCCAATCCTCCTCTCCTGATCAAAAGGAAGCCTCTAAGCATACTCAACAGAACACAGTTTGATTTGATTTGCAGAAAGGACCGTCTTTAACAGATGCGGCGCCGTGGTGCAAATATCCTCCCAGCGCCCCCAAATTACCACGGATAGTGTTGGGGTGGTCATAGCAGCTGTGGCGTTTGCCTGTTCATTTAGAAAATGTTTGAACAGGGGGGAGAGATAGGGTTAAAAATATAGACCAATAGGAAAGCTGGAGCGGAGCCTACCTGTGTATAAAAGGGCTTAGCCCGAGGTTTGAGCTACCGTATTTTTCGCTCTATAAGACGCACCAGACCATAAGACGCACCTAGTTTTTGGAGGAGGAAGACAAGAAAAAAAACATTCTGAATCTCAGAAGCCAGAACAGCAAGAGGGATCGCTGCGCAGTGAAAGCAGCAATCCCTCTTGCTGTTCTGGCTTCTGGGATAGCTACGCAGCCTGCATTCGTTCCATAAGACGCACACACATTTCTCCTTACTTTTTAGGAGGGAAAAAGTGAGTCTTATAGAGCAAAAAATACGGTAGTTGTTGTTGAGAGTTGTTGGTGGGTTTTAGTGGGTTGGCTGGTTGGGAAAGGCAGTTGGAGAAGCAGTTGGCAGACAGTTGGTAATAAAGAGACAGTTAGGGCAGTGGGTTCTTGAGTGAGGGGAGGTAGAAGAGATAGGGAGGAAAATAAGACTGAGAATGTAAAGAGCAACAACGTTTGGAATGCCATAAAAGTTTGTTTGTGTCTGAAATAAAATACACTCTTCTTTATTAATTGAGAACCTGGCTGAGACTGAAGTGATTTTACCAGGGAGGACCTGGTTGGTGGCAGCGGATTAGTGGTGTACGGGTCAATAGTCCGTGAGACGACTGGGGGCTCTGTACAAACGCCACAGCGGCGCACTGCCAGCCATTGGGAGGGGCACAACTCTTCTCCATGCAGTTGCGGGAGAGCAATCCCCGCAGAGGCTTGGGAGGGAAGCTGTGCGCCCGCCAGCCTTATGGTTGGCGGGGCACATCTGGAAGGTGTGCAGGGAAAGGGAAGGCCACCGGCAAAGCCGAGCACCTCCCCCACTGGCTGGGGCTCCACTGAGAGGCCGGCGCCCTGGCACAACGCACCACTAAGCCCTATGGGAAAGACGGCTCTGATTGCAAATCTGTAGGGTGATCACTGGGAGTATCCCTACACAGTTTGCACCATGAATCCCTGCACAGTTTGCACCCTCACATATTCACCAAAACACCTACAGAACATTAAGACCGTACATCATGGGTACTGGATATTTTATTTACAGATAGGTAGCCGTGTTGGTCTGCCATAGTCGAAATAAAAAAATTCCTTCCAGTAGCACCTTAAAGACCAACTAAGTTAGTTCTTGGTATGAGCTTTTCCGTGTATCTGAAGAAGTGTGCATGCACACAAAAGCTCATACCAAGAACTACCGTATTTTTTGCTCTATAACACGCACCTGACCATAACACGCACGTAGTTTTTAGAGGAGGAAAATCCATAGGCATGCCACCCGTAGGCATTGCCTCCATAACACGCACAGACATTTCCCCTTACTTTCTAGGAGGAAAAAAGTGAGTGTTATGGTGCAAAAAATACAGTAACTTAGTTGGTCTTTAAGGTGCTACTGGAAGGATTTTTTTTATTTCGGATATTTTATGCCACTCATGTGTCCCTGTGCATTGTTGGCACCACTGAAGTTGAAGATCCTGAAAGCTAAATTCTACATGGCTGCTGCAACAGCACCTGACTAATGGAAGCAATATCAGATCTGAAGGGGGGAGGGAAGTATATGCCCTGCAAATGGGTATGATTTGTGCGAAGCACAAGCCCTGGATGTAGCGAGACAGAAGTGGAACAGCTCCTCAGAATCCCGAGAGGAAAATATAGGTTTCCTTGAAAGCACAGCCTCAAGGAGCCAGTCAATCGGCAGCCTTTCAGTTCTTGCTCCTCGCAAAACAGCAAGCGCCTGTTCGGAATAGACAAGATGTGGCGTGTCACCTCTGATTAGTGAGATGCTAAAGCATTGCTACACGACTGCCAGGGTGGCCACTTGGTGCAACGAGAAGCTAAAAGGAGCCATAATAATGTCAAAGTGACACAAGCAGAAAGCGCTATACATGAGGAGCCACATTGTTAAAACAGTTTCTGAAGATCTTAGGTCCAGAACTATTATGTGACCCTCTTAAAACCCTAATTGTGGACATAAAGGGTGGTGAGCATGATCATGGGGGTCGTGGGGTTAACAACCTTCTGGCCTGCACTCCTGAAGCTGCCACTAGCAGGGCCAGCCCCAACTGGTGATGGTGACTTCTAAGTGAAGTACCTTCAGGCTTGAACTGTCTCCACCCACCTAGACCAGCTACTGGAGCTTTTCTGGAGAAGAAGGCATTTGATAACTTCCATGTTCCAGCTGAGCCTTGTTTGAGCAACAAGGTCTTCGTGAACTCTGCTGTGTTCCTGTAAAATTCATTCCTGGCTGCTCATTTTGTCATATGGTCCTGGCTTACTCTTTGATTGTGGCTACTGGCTGACCCAACAGCTCCTGGTTCCTGGCTCACTTCAGACTGCTACCTGTGGCCCAGTCCTAATGTCCAATGAGGTTGGGCATCTCCCAGAAGTGTGAATGATGCATGACACAAATGTGCTGGCTGGGGTTGACGGGAGCTGTCATCCAAAACATTTGGAAGAAATTAACTTGGTGAGCTGAATCGACATTTCTTACCTCTAACGAGAGGAAATCTACACATTTATGTATTCCAGCCAGGGTCTGGTACAGTTATAGGTCAAGCTGAGAGCCAGGGCAGTGTGTGGGTTTGGGAGACCAGGGTTCAAATCTCCAGTCAGCCATGAAGCTCACAGGATGACTCTGTTTTTGTTTTTTTAATTATTTTCTATTCGGTTTTTCCAGTTAATATTTACATTCAAACTCACAAACAAATTTTTTGGGGGGGATACAAGATTCTTTCAAATCTATCAGTGAAGGGCTTTAAAGGTCAAAACCAGCATCTGACCCTGTACTCCACCGGGAGCCAGTGCAGCTGGAAAAGCACTGGGTGAATATGCTCCCATGGCAGGGACCCCGTGAGGAGCCTCGCTGCTGCATTCTGGTAGATTTCCTTCCCTTGCCATCTTGCCCTGGGATGCTTGAGTGAGAGGACTTTTTGTTCTATTAACAAGGCCTTTCTCTTAGCTGCTAAAACTGTCGGCTCAAAAGTGCTTGTGTGCCCTTGTGACACACAGCTGCTTGTTACGCAGCTCCAAAATAAACACTTCAGGAAAAATTTGGAAGGGTGAGTCATGCACGGATGCCTGCAACTGTCTCTGAGATGGCATTTTGACATTTTTGGGCACCGGAAGACAATGTGCTTGTTCTGCAGAGTGCTTCCCACACAGGTCACTGTGGGTGGAGGTGACCCACTGACAACTATTTTAAGCAGGTTACAGTAAAATCTATACAAAACTTTAAGCCGGTTCCGAACAGGAGACCTTCCATGCCCTTGATCTGAATGGGCCTGCTGAACGCTATAGAAAATTAGTTCAGAAATGTCCAAAGTCAGCCACCCTCGGCAGCAGGTAACATAATAGATGTTGGTTCAGCATCAATGATGCTAATATTTATAATCCATAGCTTGTGACCAACATCTGGTTTTGGCAGGGCTGGACCAAGACATTTTGGCACCTGAAGTGAACCACAAAATGGCATGCGCTCACACACAGTCAGAGAAGAAGGGGCGAATGGACATCTACATCAGGAACAAGGAGGAAATAAAGATCTACATATGGAACAAGGGTGGGAGGAGACGAACAGTGCCGCCTATTTGCTGAGAGTCCACTGTAGAGGTGACTTGGAGGGGGCAGCTGTTGAGCAGTAGTGGGTGATTTATTCCTTGGAGGCTGAATCTGCTGCCCTTGTGGATTCTGCCACCTGAGGCAATTGACTCACCTTGCCTCATGAGTGGACCGGCCCTGGATGCTCTGCTCTGCATCTTAGTTACATGCAGAACATCTTGTTGAAGGAACACAGACTGAACACTACCGGCCTAAGGGAGGGGGGAGGAATCCTGTGTGGTGAAAGCAGTATCCCAGTTTCAAAATACCGCATGTTTCGCTCCATAAGACGCACCAGACCATAAGGCGCACCCGTATTTTTCGCTCTATAAGACGCACCAGACCATAAGGCGCACCTAGTTTTTGGAGGAGGAAAACAAGAAAAAAAATATTCTGAATCTCAGAAGCCAGAACAGCAAGAGGGGTCGCTGCGCAGTGAAAGCAGCAATCCCTCTTGCTGTTCTGGCTTCTGGGATAGCTGTGCAGCCTGCATTCGCTCCATAAGATGCACACACATTTCCCCTTACTTTTTAGGAGGAAAAAAGTGAGTCTTATAGAGCAAAAAATACGGTAGTTGTTCTTGGGAGTTGTTGGTTGGTTTTAGTGGGTTGGCGGTACATTTAAAAACAGCAACACATATACAGACACTCCTCTCATATACACAGCAGCGTCCTACAGGGTATATTCAGGTGCCTTTTCCGGCAAAGTGAGGCATAGCCCTGCAAAGGATCTGAACACACAAAACCTCCTGTTTGTCACATACAATAATACCAATGCATTGCCAATGACTTAGAGCAGTGGTTCTCAACCTTGGGTCCCCAGATGTTTTTGGCCTACAACTCCCATGATCCCTAGCTCACAGGACCAGTGGTCAGGGATGATGGGAGTTGTAGTCCCAAAACATCTGGGGACCCAAGGTTGAGAAAGGCTGACTTAGAGGTTTCTGTCCATCCTCTCTGCTTAGCCTGACATAAACTTGGCCCCACACCTGGCTGGAGAGTTAGAGGTGGGATAGCATACAACAGCAGTAATCCTAATCATGACACAAGCTGGTGTAGTGTAATGGTTAGAGGGTTGGTCTATGATCTGAAAGACCAAGGTTTAAATCCCCACTCACCCATGAAGCTCACTGCATGACATTGCAGTAATTGCTATAATTTTTTTATTTTTTTTATTCAAAATTAAAACAAGACATATTATCCAAAAACATATCATCCTTGTTCCCCCCCATTTTTCCTCCTCCCCCCTCCCACACAAAGCCCACCCCACCCCCGACTTCCCTCAATTCCAGTCTTTGGTTTCTCTGAGACTGCTGTTTTCTGCATGTTACAAAGTTGTATAGATCCTCAAACTATTTAGCTGATTATTATCAATAAAAAGTTTGTGAATGTTTATTCAAAACCTGCCAAGGAGTCCAATTCGCTTTGTTGCATCTTCAGATACTTTGTAAAGGGTTCCCATTCATCCTTAAAGTCACAGTTATCCTTGTCCCGTAGCTTATCTGTCAGTTTTGCCAGTTCTGCATAGTCCATCAATTTTTCTTGCCATGATTCTTTAGTTGGGGTTTCTTCAGTCTGCCATCCTTGTGCTACCAGAACTCTCGTGACCGTTGTCGCATACATGAAGATGTTTTTCAACTTTTTTGGCAGGTCTTTCCCTACAATCCCCAACAAAAATGCCTTGGGTTTTTTAACAAATGTTAAATAGAACATTTTCTTCAATTCGTTGTATATCATTTCCCAAAATTTTTTAATTACCTTACAATCCCACCACATATATGATAAAATGTCCCCTCCTTTTCCTTACACTTCCAACATATATTTGAACTAGTTTTTGAACAAGTAATTGCTATAATTTTATTTTGGTGAAGGATGTATGCTGCCTGCAGTCCTCTGTCTACTTACCTGAGAGTAAGTCACATTGATCTCCCTTAATTGAACAGGGAAACAAGCATCACAACCAATCACTCAGTGGTTGGTGGTTTCTCTCTTTTATAGGCAAGTGTAAGTGCCACTGAACAAAAATCTAAGTCTGTATAGAACCATGTGTAAGCCCAAGCTAACAAAATGAATTTCAATAGGGACAAATGAAAAGTTCTCCGCTTAGGCAGGAAGAACCAGATGCACAAATATAAGATGGGGGACACTGTCGGATATCAAGCCTTATCAGAGGAACTGGCCACGCTCCAGGCACCCGGCTTGATCCCCTGGTTGACCTCCCTGTCTGCATTCCCGGCAGGATACAGGCGAGGTCACGATCGGCGATCCTCCTCAAGCGTGAGAAGAACACACCACTCTTCCCTACTCCCCCAGGGAGGGGAAAGAGATAGACAGAAATGTATTTACATGGCTTTATTTCTGTCTTTGCAGCAGTACAGAGAAACACGTCTGCTCTGTTCAAACTCCAACAGCAGAGAGACAAACTCCACCTCCAGTACTTCCTGTACAGGTCAAATGACACTCTGAGCTAACATCCGGTGCTCAGCACAGTGAATAGACTGCCCCTTTGTTCCCACGGTACAGTCCCAAACATTCACATCCTGTTTTGCTTTCCAGCCAGCTGCAGCTCACTGCCGCATTGCTCCTTTTCCGTAACAGACACCTGGCTTACTAGCAGTACATGTGAAAAGGATCTTGGGGTCTTGGTGAAGCACAAGCTTAACGTGAGTCAACAGTGTGATGCAGCAGCAAAAAATGGCTAATGCTATTCTAGGTTTCATCAACAGAAATCTAGTGTCCAGGTCAAGGAAAGTAATAGTCCCACTCTATTTTGCCTTGGTCAGACCACACCTAGAATACTGTGTCCAATTCTGGGCACCACAATTTAGGAAGGGTGTTGACAAGCTGGCACATGTGCAGAGGAGGGTGACTAAGATGATCAAGGGTCTAGAAGCCAAGCCTTATGAGGAGCAGTTGAAGGAGCTGGGTATGTTTAGCTTAGAGAACAAGTGACAGAGGAGAGATGATAGCCATCTTCAAACATCACATGGACTGTCACATGGAAGAGGGAACAAGCTTGTTTTCTCCTGCTCTGGAGGGTAGGACTTGAACCAGTGGCTTTAGGTTACAAGAAAGGACATTCCAATTAAACATCAGGGGAAATGGTCCGACAGTAAGAGCTTTTTAACAGTTGAACAGTCATCCTTGGGAGCTTGTGGCCTCTCTTTCCTTGGAGGATTTTAAGCAGAGGTTGGATGGCCATCTGTCATGGAAGCTTTAGCTGAGATTCCTACATTGCAGGATATTGGACTAGATGATCCTTGGGGTCACTTCCAACTCCACAATTCCATGATTCTAATATTCTAACTTGGGGAGAAAACAGCAAAGACCTGATGAAGAGAGCACAGCAGAGGTTATATTTTCTGAGAATCCTCCGGAAAAACAATGTCTCAAAGGACCTGTTGATGGCATTTTACCATTGCACTGTGGAGAGTGTATTAACTTATGGTCTCTGTGTGTGGTTTGGGAGCTGCACGGTCAGGGGAAAAACAATGTTGTCCAGGGTTGTAAAGACTGTGGAGAGAATAATTGGGTGCACTCTTCCCACCTTAGATCAAATCTATGCTGCCAGGTGCCATAAGAAAGCGGCAGAGATAGCACAGGATAGTGCGCACCCCGGAAATGATCTCTTTCAGCTTCTGCCTTCTGGAAGAAGGTACAGGGTTATAAAGACTAGGACTAGCTGCCTGAGAAACAGTTTCTACGCAAATGCAATTCTGGTTCTAAACGCAGCATAAGGGGTCTCTATAGTACAGTGGTGCCCCGCAAGACGAATGCCTCGCAAGACGGAAACCTCGCTAGACGAAAGAGTTTTCCGTTTTGGAGGTGCTTCGCAAAACGAATCTCCTATGGGCTTGCTTCGCAAGACGACAATGTCTTGCGAGTTCCTGCTGGGTTTTTTTCCTCCCCCCCCCTTTTCTAAGCCGCTAAGCCGCTTATCAGCTGATCCGATCAACAGATAAGCCGCTAAAAGCCGCTAATAGTGCTAATCCGCTAATCCGTCAATGGGCTTGCTTCGCAAGACGAAAAAACCGCTAGACGAAGAGAATCACAGAACGGATTCTTTTCGTCTTGCAAGGCACCACTGTATAGTGTATTTTAAAATGGGGTTTCAGAGTTTTTAGGAGATTTTGAATGTTTTATGTAGTTTTTCAATTTCATTGTTCTGCATGGGACAATGACAATAAAGATATCGTATATCGTATCGTATTGTATATCGTATATATCGTAATACTTGGGTGTGGTTCCTAATGCAGTCCTATGAAGCAAGTGAAAATAGGTCTGAAACCTCCTAGGCTCCACCTATGTGAATTCCTACGCACCCCACCATGTCTAGGTTCCACCAATCTCCACTGAAGTATGCTAATACTCGACTGGCAGGTATCTTTCTGAGATCTCAGGCTGGTAAGGAGGTCAATTTGTGCCACCAGTGCTTATGAGCATCTGTTAGCCGCCAAGATGAAATGAGCAGGTGGCCTTTGTTTTGTGCTGCTGTTTGGTTGTGACATCTGTGCTAATGCTGTTGACTGCAGTGGAGGCACCTGAGATTTACTGACGCCACCATGTTGCCGGCACCAGTTTTTGGCTGGCTGGCTTTAATTACAATGGCCACGCTTTCTGCAGCTGACTTCACATCTCCTCCGAGCTTCGCATTATGCCCTTCCAGTAATTGCGGCTTTTCTCCTCTCCCTTTGACTTTAAATTTGCAGCCCATCAAAATGTTAACCAACGTGCTGTGCTTTACTCTGTAAGGTCAATTCCTTACTGAACTTGTCTTCTGCCCGGTATTTGTCTTGAAGTTTGAAAGACTGACTGTACCCTTCGCTCCAGAAAGACTATTTTTCCTGCACTCTGATGGAGAGAAATGGTGTCTGTGTTAACAGAATGGAAAGCTGTCAGACTGGGCACATTAACCCCCAGAAGGAGTGGTGTTGTTGTTTAGTCATGTCTGACTCTTTTGTGACCCCATGGACCAGAGCACACCAGGCACTCCTGTCTTCCACTGCCTCCCCCAGCTTGGTCTAACTCATGGTAGCTTCGAGAACACTGTCCCACCATCTCATCCTCTGTTGTCCCCTTCTCCTTGTGCCCTCCATCTTTCCCAGCATCAGGGTCTTTTCCAGGGAGTCTTCTCTTCTCATGAGGTGGCCAAAGTATTGGAGCCTCAGCTTCAGGATCTGTCCTTCCAGTGAGCACTCAGGGCTGATTTCCTTCAGAATGGAGAGGTTTGATCTTCTTGCAGTCCATTGGACTCTCAAGAGTCTCCTCCAGCACCATAATACAAAAACAAGGCGTATGAGTGCTTTAAAGGAACCTCACTGTTAGTTGGATGGACTTAACAGGCATTCATAGTAATAGCACTAGCAGCATTTCTTACCTGCATTAGATATGACTGCAGGCAAGTCCAGATGAACAGAAGCTTGTAGTGAAGGTCAGAGAAGCTGTAAAGAATATGAGAGAAGTTGTGGACCACCTTAAAATAATGCATCTATAGATCACTACCATGGTTTTAAAGCCATGGTTTTCCCGGTAGTGATGTATGGAAGTGAGAGATGGACCATAAAGAAGGCTGATTGCCGAAGAATTGATGCTTTTGAATTACGGTGCTGGAAGGGGGCGGGAATCGCCACGCAATATTATGTCTATTATTTTGGGAGTAAGTCCCATGGAGTTCAATGGCTCTGCTTACTCCCAGGAAAGTGTGCTTAGGATTGCAACATTTATGTGTTTTATTTGCACGCTTGTGGGGCGGAAAGACTCTAAATGCTTCAGAGTCTTCTTCTTTTAGCTTCTTCTTCTTTTAACTGCGTGGGGTGGACTTGCATGGTGTAATGTAATGGCGCACAGTCCTGATGTCACATCAGTGTGATATAAGATATGGCTAGTGCCAGAAAAATGTGATATAGCTTTTCATTTCCACTGCCCTTCAGTGTGCAAGCAAGGGCAGTTTGGTGTAATGTAGAATTATGGTGGCACAACAAAGCAGCACTGTATATATAAAGAGTTTTCACTCTGACATTATGTTTATAAATCACTTTTCAATACTGAGTGCTACTTGTAAATGTTGAGGCTCAGAGGCTACTCTCTCTGTATCTAGACATCCCAGGTGGACAATAACAGAGCACATCATTTTCTATAATTAATTTGTGACAAACTGCCCAAAATTAAAACAAACAAACAAACACGACCATGACTACTTATCGGCCCTTTTATTCAAAGGGATTTTATTTCAGATTCTTGAAGTCTAAAATGTGGCCTGCTTTAGACTGTGTCCCTTAAAACCAGTGGCTTGAGCCCAGGTTCCTTTGTGCTGACAGATGCGCTGGCCAGAAAATCGAACTCTGATTTAGTAGCCTGTCTTCCCCCTCCCCACCATGCTTCAGAGAGCATGTCTTCCTTTTTATATATATAAACAACCACCCCACGTAGCACGACTATTTGTTATCTTGAAAGTTGGTTTGGCACCTTATTTATTTACTGGTTTGTGCTTAAACAACAGCAACAACAGAAAGCCCACCGTCAAACTTTGCAAAAGTAGAATAGCTGCTCTGGGGAGGAAGTCAGCTTGTGACATTGATTGGACTCAGCCAATCGATGCTCTGCATGGTCAGTTTCCATTGCAAATAGGAAGAAATCAGCTTTTCCTGGAGTCATAGATTCATAGAATTGGAAGAGATCCTGAGAGTGATCTATTCCAACCCCCCGCAACGCAGGAATATGCAGCTGTACCATACGGGGATCAAACCTTCAACGTTGGTGTGATCTGCATCATGTTCTAACCAACTGAGCTATTCGGTAGGTAGGTCAATCCTGAAGAGAAGGTTGTATAATCATCTTCAGGCCTTATAGGGCAAGGATGGGGAATCTGTGACTCTCCAGATGTTGTTGGACCTGAACTCCCTTCAGCCCCGGTCAACATGGGTGGTGGGGTTCAGAATCCAACACCTTTCGGAGGATAAACATATTGCCCATCTCTGTTCTAGGAGCATCAAAGCAAGCCATTTCCCTGCTCTGAATGTATAGAGACGTGTATAAGTGCAGTGAGAGTAACATGCAAATTGCATCATCTTTTTTTTTTAAAAAAATAATTTTTATTGAATGATTTTGTTTCAAAAAACAATACAACCATACTAAATATAATTAAGAAATAAAAAATACATACACCGATATTTAGTTTATTTACTATCTTATTTCCTCCCAAACGTTCCATTCAAAAACACACATACACACACACACACACACACAGACACACACAAAATGATAATAATGAAAGTAAATATTTTCCCCCTTTTATCTTCCAAAATCTTTTCTTCAACTTTGACTTCCTGTCAAATCCCTTTGCATATATTTTATCTTGCAATCAAATGTACACAAAACAATAAACCTTTCTATATAAATTCTCCAATACATTCTGAAAACATAATAAATCCTTAATAGTTGTCCACCTCCTTTTAGTTCCTTTATCACTCGAATGCTAGCCAAATGCTAGTCAAAACTATTATTGTATTTTGGAACATATCTTCTATAACCATCCCATTTTTCCACAAATTTTTGCTTTGAGTTTCCTCTGAGTTTGCTAGTCAATTGAGCTGTCTCCACCAATTCCTGTAATTTGATTTGTCAATCTGTTATTTTTGGAGGCAAATTGCATCATCTTAAAGGAAATTGTTTACTAATATGTGTATATCAGACTGTTTATTGGGAGATACGTTTACTAAAATGCTGATAAATTTTCATGAGGCTTGTTATGTGCTGACATACATTTGATGGACCCTTGGCTGCAGACTGATCTAGCAGCTAGTGATGGACGAATAAATCCATTTTAGTTTTTCAGTTTTCTAGTCTTAGGAAGTTTAGTTCTCCCCATTTCCACATCAGTTTGTGATTCCTCCCTTTCTAAGTCCCAATGAAAGTTCATTGGCATTCTTGTGTGAATTTCTCCTAATATACCCATTTTAAACGCAATTTTGCAAAGCAATTTTCCTCTTTATAATGCATTTCATATGTTTCCCCCCATTAGTGTACTATGCATTCATTTTACCCTAATGTGGTGCTGTGGGTTAAACTACAGAGCCTAGGACTTGCTGATCAGAAGGTCGGCAGTTCGAATCCCCGCGACAGGGTGAGCTCCCGTTGCTCGGTCCCTGCTCCCAGTGGCGTAGCGTGGGTTGTCAGCACCCGGGGCAAGGCAAGTAATTTGCGCCCCCTAACCCGTGGATTTGCGCCCCCTAACCCTAACCCCCAGATGTTGCGCCCAGTACAGCCGCCCCCCCCTGCACCCCCCACGCTACGCCACTGCTAAGGGGACAAGGAACACGCGTGGGGTGGGTGGAGAAGGATGTGGCTAATAATGCAGGAGGGGGGTCTAAGGGGAAAAGGAGCTCGCATGGGGTGGGTGGAGAAGGAGCTTTTCGGAGAGCTGAGCGGGGAGGGGGGAGGGAAAGAGCACTGTTGCTTTAAAGGAGCCAACCGGACAGCAGCCACTTACAGCAGTGTAAGCAGCTCCTTTCCTCTCCCGCTTTCCTCCTTCTCTCCCTCTTTGCTGCTTTACACAGCTAATGGTGAATCCCCTGCAACCCAAGTCCTGCTCAGCGGATCAGCTGAGACGCTGGGAGAATTGTAATTTCCCCCTCTCCCTCATCCCGTGCCCTCCTGTCCCCAGCAGCCTTTTAAAAAACCTTTTTACTGGTTTTCACTGTGCTCGTGGCTCAGAGCCCTCCTGTGCCCTGCCGTCCCTCTGCAGCCTCATTGCTCCGTTTAGAGAGCGCACGGACCTTTGCTAGCTGAGGCTGCAGCAGCTGTTGCTGGCTACGCAGCGCTTTTTCCGGCTCGCTATGGCTCCCGTCTGTCCCTCCTCGCGTGTAAGCGGCTGCTGCCCGCTTTGCTGGCATGGCTCTCCTTCCCTCCCTCCTCCTCAGCTCCACCCCCTCCTCCTGGCTGTAAAGCAAGCATGAGTGCATTCGCTCTGTAACACGCACAGGCATTTTCCCTTCCTTTCTAGGAGCAAAAAAGTGTGTGTTTTGGAGCGAAAATTACGGTAATTCCCAGCAAGCAATTAGCAGGCTCGCTCCACCTCCTCCTCCTCCCGGCTTTGCTGCTGCTGCTGCTGCTGCTGCTGCGCGGCTCTTTTCCTCCACCGACGGCGCGCTGCGCCTTGGAGAGGTTCCCGCTTCCTCGAGGGGGGCCGGCCAAACGCGCCCCCCAAAATGTTGCGCCCGGTGCGGCCGGCACCCCTGGCACCCCCCACGCTACGCCACTGCCTGCTCCTGCCAACCTAGCAGTTCGAAAGCACGTCTAAGTGCAAGTAGATACCGTATTTTTTGCTCTATAAGATGCACCAGACCACAAGACGCACCTAGTTTTTGGAGGAGGAAAACAAGGAAAAAAAATTCTTAATCTCAGAAGCCAGAACAGCAAGAGGGATCGCTGTGCAGTGAAAGCAGCGATTCCTCTTGCTGTTCTGGCTTCTGGGATAGCTGCACAGCCTGCATTCGCTCCATAAGACGCACACACATTTCCCCTTACTTTTTAGGAGGGAAAAAGTGAATCTTATAGAGCCAAAAATACGGTAAATAGGTACCGCTCCAGCGGGAAGGTAAATGGCGTTTACGTGCGCTGCTCTGGTTCTGCCAGAAGCGGCTTAGTCATGCTGGCTACATGACCCGGAAGCTGTACGCCGGCTCCCTTGGCCAGTAAAGCGAGATGAGCGTCGCAACCCCAGAGTCAGCCACAACTGGACCCAATGGTCAGGGGTCCCTTTACCTTTACCTTATGCATTTTGTACATAGAAGGGCAAAATCTAGAGTAGCGGGGATTTCAAAGGACAGCTGTGTTTCGGGTTGCGCCCTGTTTTTCAGAAAGTTCGAACTGGATAAGTTAAGTGCGAATTGAATGGATTTTGTCCCCTTGTTCGTAGGCACAACGCTTCATCTCCCCTCTCATCTCCCTGAGAACCATACTGAGAACCAAAACAAGGCTATTCTTTTATCGCCTGTTTGTGCAGAGGCCCTTCCCCTGAACGCCACTCAAGCCTCTCTCCAAAGATCATTTCCCGCACAACCTCTGAGCAGCCACCAATATTAATCACTGCATTTCTCTTTCATGTATGCGGCCCAGACACCTTTGCTGCGAGCGAACAACGGCTCAGCGGCTGTGCTTTTGGTCTCTTCAATTCTCCTAGCGCTGCCTCTCCTCATTTGAAATTCATCTCCTCTATTTTTGTTTCCTTTTATCTCAGATCCCTCCCCCCGCACCATTTTCCCCCTCACCAGGAGTGATACCGCCAGAGGGTGAGTTGGCTGGTAATATTGCTTCTTCTTTCAGACTTTTCAAGGACTAATGAACTTCTTAAGATTATGGTGAACTTGCTCCTCAGCACTGTTGACCTGCTTTCTAAAGCAGCTGAATTGTTATTCGGACCCAATTGATCAAAAGGAAGCTTTTAATCTTCTTAACATTCCCCCGCACCCCTGAAGTTGGAACATTAATATTCTGTTTATATATACTCAACTTTGGGTTTTTCAGGGTACATTTGAAATTTTAAGGCTTTGTAGAGCTGAAATGCATACTCAAAGTCAAATCTGAATCTGATGAATGTCGTTAATTCATCCACTGTAGAGTTGAATGGTGCTTCCTTAGCAGGACTTGTGGATGGAAATAATCATCATTATTATTATTATTATTATTATTATTATTATTATTATTATTATTATTTATTTGTACCCTGCCCATCTGGCTGGGTTTCCCCAGCAACTCTGGGCGGCTTCCAACAAAGATTAAAAATATATCAAAATGTCACACATTTAAAACTTCCCTAAACAGGGATGCCTTCAGATGTCTTCTAAAAGTCTGGTAGTTGTTCTCTTTGACATCTGATGGGAGGGCGTTCCACAGGGAGGGCGCCACTACCAAGAAGGCCCTCTGCCTGGTTCCCTGTAGCTTTGCTTCTTGCAGTGAGGGAACTGCCAGAAGGCCCTCGGCGCTGGACCTCAGTGTCTGGGAAGTGCCCCAAAGAGGGTGCTAATCTGTGTAAATTGAATTGAAGATAGTTCAGGGAGAGATAATTGATTCTGTTCTGTTGTTGTTGCTGCTGCTTTCTTCCCACAGAGCTGGGATGGATCCAATCTCCACATGTTGTTGGACTGCAACTCCCACAATCCCCTGCCAGCATCACCAATTGATGGGTTTGAAAGGAATTGTAGTCCAGTGACAGCTATCCCATCACGGCCATGGAGTTTCAGCTTTTAAGTGTTTGTTTTTTGAATTGTTTCAGTGTTTAAACAAACACATTGCCATAAGCATGTAGCATAGGGATTGACAACTTGCTGCTTGGGAAGTGGATCTCGCTGACCACAAGCTCAAAATCCCTATTGGCTGAGTTGGGCCAGCAGTAGTTTCAGGCAACAAAGCAGCACTTAAATTTTAATTACAGATCCAGATGCAGCATGGAAGGGACATGGCAATATAAGGAGATCATTGGCTGGATCAGGCCAATGGCCCACTTAGTCCACCATCCGGTTCTCATGGTGGGCTGTGGCGATCACACAGGGTCCCCGGACGTTTCACCGCCTATTGATCCCTGTGCCACCGCTTTATTTCTCGCTGCTACCACCCAGGCCCTACCTGGTACAATACTGAGTCCAGTCAGGGTTAAATTGGAACATAAACTTCTGTTTATTTATTGCAGTTTAACAAGCGTGTGGGTTCATAAACAGTATCAGTCAATTACATTCATGGGGTGCCTAAAGGTAAAGGGACCCCTGACCATTAGGTCCAGTCGTGGCCGACTCTGGGGTTGCAGCGCTCATCTGACTTTATTGGCTGAGGGAGCCGGCATGCAGCTTCCGGGTCATGTGGCCAGCAGGACTAAGCCGCTTCTGGCGAACCAGAGCAGCGCACAGAAATGCCATTTACCTTCCCACTGGAGAGGTACCTATTTATCTACTTGCACTTTGCCATGCTCTCGAACTGCTAGGTTGGCAGGAACAGGGACCGAGCAACGGGAGCTCACCCCGTCATCGTGGGGATTCGAACCGCCGACCTTCTGATCAGCAAACCCTAGGCTCTGTGGTTTAACCCACAGTGCCGCCTGCGTCCCATGGGGTGCCTATCCAGACCTATAACTTCCGCTATCTGCTCTCACTCACTAAACCACCTCTCAGATATTTACTTGTCTTCCTAGCCCCTACTATTCCTGACTCAGCTTATTTCGCTACATTAACTCAACCTACCCCCAGACTCTATCCCAATTCACTCCCACTCCAACCAACCACCCAGCTCCCAACAAACTCCTCCCTTCCACCCGTCCCAGAGCTGGTTTTATAATCCCTCTGACTCCACCCCCCTGGGTTCTGATTGGGTAACTTGTTTAACTATTTCACCTCCAGCACTCTCATATGTTAACGTCACAGTGGCCAAACCAGATGCGTTCAGGAAACCTGCAAGCGGTACCTGATTTCTGTTTGAAAGACCTTCTCACTTCATGGAGCAGGGAAGAGATGTGAACAAGAAGCAATGACACCTGACTGACCCACACCCAGATGAAGAAAGGTAAAAAGATAAAAGACCCCTGGATGGTTAAGTCCAGTCAAAGGCAAGTATGGGGTTGCGGTGCTCATCTCGCTTTCAGGCCAAAGGAGCTGGCGTTTGTGCACAGACAGCTTTCTGAGCCATGTGGCCAGCAGGACTAAACTGCTTCTGGCACAACGGAACACTGTGACGGAAACCAAAGTGCATGGAAACGCCATTTACCTACCCGCTGCAGTGATACCTATTCATCTACTTGCACTGGCGTGCTTTTGAACTGCTAGATTGGCAAGAGCTGGGACAGAGCAACAGGAGCTCATCGTCGTGGGGATTCGAACCACCAACCTTCTGATCGGCAAGCCTAAGAGGCTCAGTGGTTTAGACCACAGCGCCACCTGGAGAGCTCTCTGCCAAGAACAAAGCAAGGGTTCATTGCAATGAACTGGAGAACCTTTCCACACTTTATGCGGTGGATGTGCAACCAGGTGGGAGATACCTGCAGGCTGGGAGAGGGGTGGCTTGCTTCCAGGTGGCAAGGGCAAACTTGTACATTTATTAATTTTTTAAAAGTATGAAAACGTTTTCTGAATTTACAGAATTTTTTATTTTTATTTTATCTGCTGGGGAAGGAAGTCGCTTTAATCTCAGCCTCCACATTTCCCCTTGTTGTTTTCAAGAGCTTCATGAGCACTCATGAGTGACATCCAGGCTATGGTGATGTGCATATTCTGGAAAGAATTCAAAACAATTAAAGCAAAATAAACCCTTTTTAGAAGGCAGACGTTGTGCAGGCAACAGCAGGGGAGGGAAACTGTGTCCGTTGTCAGAGACATTTTTCAGTAGGCGCCCTTGATAACTCCAGCTGGAGGGAAGAATCAGATCAAGTGCATAATCCTGCTCAGTGACGTTTACTCCCCAGTATGGGAGCAGAGGATTAAGCATGGCCACTGCAGTCCTGTGCATGTTTACTCAGAAGCAAGTCCCACTATGTTCCAGTGCTGTTGTTGCTGTTTAGTCATTTAGTCGTGTCTGACTCTTCGTGACCCCATGGACCAGAGCACGCCAGGCACTCCTGTCTTCCACTGCCTCACACAGTTTGGTCAAACTCATGCTGGTAGCTTCAAGAACACTGTCCAACCATCTCGTCCTCTGTCGTCCCCTTCTCCTTGTGCCCTCCATCTTTCCCAACATCAGGGTCTTTTCCAGGGAGTCTTCTCTTCTCATGAGGTGGCCAAAGTATTGGAGTCTCAGCTTCAGGATCTGTCCTTCCAGTGAGCACTCAGGGCTGATTTCCTTCAGAATGGAGAGGTTTGATCTTCTTACAGTCCATGGGACTCTCAAGAGTCTCCTCCAGCACCAGAATTCAAAAGTACCAATTCTTCGGCAATCAGCCTTCATTATGATCCAGCTCTCAGTTCCATTACGCTGTCCCACACTGTCCTTACACTGTCCCAGTGTAGGGATGGGCAAATCTGTCAGTTTTGAGTTTGCCCAGCTTCTCATTTTTTCCAACTTTTAAGTTTCGGCATCAATCATATACGCAACAACATTGGAATGGGTATTTCTCCCAATATACACATCTATTTATGCAATTCTCCTGAATACAATGCAATTTTGTACATTATTGTCAAGAATATCTGTCCCACCTAGCAGTTCGAAAGCACCCCTAAGTGCAAGTAGATAAATAGGTACCGCTTTATAGTGGGAAGGTAAACGGCGTTTCCAGTGCGGCGCTGGTGCTGGCTCGCCAGCTGCAGCTTCGTCACGCTGGCCACGTGACCCGGAGGTGTCCTCGGACGGCACCGGCTCCCGGCCTCTTGAGCGAGATGAGCGCACAACCCTAGAGTTGAACACGAATGGCCCGTACGGGCAGGGGTACCTTTACCTTTTATCTGTATTTTAAAGGTAAAGGTAAAGGGACCCCTGACCGTTAAGTCCAGTTGCGGATGACTCTGGGGTTGTGGCGCTCATCTTGCTTCATTGGCTGAGGGAGCTGGCGTACAGCTTCTGGGTTATGTGCCCGGCATGACTAAGCCGCTTCTGGAGAACCAGAGCAGTGCACGGAAACACCGTTTACCTTCCCGTTGGAGCAGTACCTATTTGTCTACTTGCACTTTGACATGCTTTCGAACTGCTAGGTTGGCAGGAGCAGGGACCGAGCAACGGGAGCTCACCCCGTCGTCGCAGGGATTCGAACCGCCAACCTTCTGATCAGCAAACCCTAGGCTCTGTGGTTTAACCCACAGGGCCACCTGCGGCCCATGGGGTGCCTATCCAGACCTATAACTTCCGCTATCAGAGCTTTTCACTCCTTAACAGTAGGATTGCTTAGCAAATTAGTGCTAATCTGCTTATCAAATTAGTGCTAACTGCAATGCCAGGTCTTGAACATCTGGCAATGAAGTTTAGTTTGCCTAGCACACTTCTGTACAGTGTAGGGTCAGAAAATGCTTCTTCAATATCATCTACCTGAGAACCTGTTGTCATTGGTGTGTCTACAGGGTTAGTATCCATCAGGTTTTGTTTGCTTAACACATCAGCAATTTTCTGTGACTGGTGTACTAAAATATTACCATCTTGGTCTCTCTCTAGTTCCAGAGATAGGTAGTTGGTTACCTCACCAATATCTATCATGTCAAAGTGCTCCTTCAGTTGAGCTAGGGCGCTATTGTACATCTTGACATGAATATCATCAACATAAAATAAGCAATACAGCTTCTTCTACCCTTCCTCTTGACAAATACGCATGGATCAGCTTTACCTTGCTGAAAACCTAGAGAAAACAACACGTCAGTGAGTTTAGAGTGCCAGCATCATGCACTTTGCTTGAGACCATATAGGGACCTTTTCAGAGAACAAACAAATCCCTCTTTTACCTGTACACCATCAGGTGTACCACTCTTTCGTCTTCTTCCCAGAACACCTTGCTATAAAGCTCTCTTTTCCTGTCACCTCAAACCCAGCTACCCTGGAAACCTTCCAAACCCCCAGTCCCTGTTCACACCTGAGGTCAAGGTGGGAGGACAGTTCTTTTGCATTGCCAATGGCTCTCATTGGCCCTGTATGGTTCCTTAATGGCCCTAGCTTGGCCAGGTCATTTTGCATTAAGGCTATCTCAGGAATTCCTCTGCAGCTTTTATTTCTCCCTTCTCCCATAACCAAAATCCAACCATTTATTAATATCTAGGGTTTACTGAGTGTCCCTCCCCGCATAATGTAGAACACCAGTAACACTAATAAGTGCAATGGCAAACTAAGGATGTAGAGTGGGCCGAGGGACCCACGGATGACAGGGAAGATGAGACACGAAACACAACATCAGGGAATGCTGCAAAGGTCAGGAGCCAGTCAGAAGAATATGTGTGCTTTTTATCTTGTTACAGGAAAGAATAACTGCTGGCTGCAGAGTGAATAAGAATCCCCACTAGCAGAATTTCTGTTGTACAGCTATGGCTACACAGCTTCGAACAATTCTGCATCCATCAAACAATGCCCTCAAATGATTCACATGGGGAGCAGTAAGCGTTAGGGGAGACCATTACGAACCCAGTGCGGACGGATCCTGCAGAACTCCAACGTCACTGAGAATGCTGGCAGTGGGGAGGAGGGGGGAGAGAACTACAATTAAAAAGAATCAAATCACCTTGTTGGCTTTGCTTTGATTCCCCAAGCTCATCTCCATCTCGGATTCAAACAAGCACTTAGGAAGCAAGTGGGGCGTTTGCACAGAGAGTCACATGGCAACTCAGACTGCCTTGATTTCCCTTGAAACCGAGACCGAAATGTTTGTGCTGCAAAGCCGTATCTACCTTGTGGGCAGTTTGGCTGGGGCTCTTTTCTCCTAGTGTGTTATGTACTGAGTTGAATAGGATCCAAAAGGCAGCAGTCTGATTGGTCCTAGAACAATAGATTCAGAATGCAGCAGTCTGATTGGTCCTAGAACAATAGATTCAGAATGCAGCAGTCTGATTGGTCCTAGAACAATAGGATCCAGAATGCAGCAGTCTGATTGGTCCACAGGAGCCACCCAATCCAGCTCCAGGTGGAAGGGAATCCGCAACCTGATTGGCCTACAGGAGAATCCTGGAATTAGCCAATCACGTGGGGCCCATTGTGTAAATAATGTATATAAGGCAGACATTTCAGGGGAACTTCCATTCCTCCTCACCACTATGAGCTGAATAACGAGCATGAAATCCACTCTCGACTCCAAGTATATTTCACAGCCCAAGTCTTGCAGCTGCAATCCTGGGTGCCTATTGGCTGCCTGTTAGTTCCTCCTCCAAAGGGAATATAATACCTGCCTTTTGGGCGAAGGAAAAAAATATTGCATTGCTTGGACAGTGGAACTAACGCTGCAAGAGATGCTTGTGCAGTTTTTCCAAGGAGAAAGGAGGCAATGATTGTGTGGTTTGTTCTGTGGGATCTTCTCTCCGTTGGCTGTGTGTTGGCTTAAAATTGAAGTTGTTAAGGTTTGCCTGGCTGAGTTTCCCGACTCTGGATGACAGCTATTGAAAGAGTCCTCCTTCCCAACTGTGAATGTTGCTGTATTTAAAGTAGGTAGTCATTATTACTGAATAATTATGCATTACTAGTGCAGGGAGGCAGTCAGTTTGAACAGCTTCACTTTCTGTGGTGGAAAGGGATGAAATCTCGTCAAGTTGCTTCCTGATGCATTTCCAACAATGGCAGGCAAGCTCCTGAGATTACAGCCCGACTTCCTTGAGGGTCTGACGGTCAGGGAATTTCCACGATGGGAAGTTCAGGACAGTGGCTGACTTTGGGCTCTCAAATTTCAGCCGCATCCTGTGAGACGTTAAAATTTGACGACGCCTTTCATCTCGTGCTGTCATGGGACAGGAGTCAGCTTCATCTGCTGAACAGTAGCCTGAAAGGGAAGAAGACCACCTCCAGCTGATCAGCCTTTGAGGACACAGAGGAGGAGATCATGAGAACCAACTGGCTTCCGCCTTCTTAAGCAGAGTTTCCAGCAGCAGGCAGATGATGGAAACAATGCTTAGTAGTTTGTGGCCCTATCTTGGGCTTCCTGCTCATCATGACCCTTGACCATTGGGTTCCCTGACCTCTGGACTGTCTGACCATGTGGATTGCTGTTTGCACAACCTTAGAACGGGACCTGACTTTGTATTCTGCCTCTGCCTCCAGAGACTGCTGGAGTCCACTCCATTGAGCTCTGTTCGCTGTTGCTCAGCATAATAATAATAATAAATTTTTATTTATATCCCACCCTCCGCAGCTGAAGCTGAGCTCAGGGCGGCTAACAACAATAAAGTAATACAACATTCTAAAATAATTTCATTATAAAATTAATTCAAATCAAATTGATGGCAACCATTGGGCTAAAGTTCTGTGAAGATTGCCAAAGGAGGGAGTCAGGCTGTGCCCTGGCCAAAGGCTTGGTGGAACAGCTCTGTCTTGCAGGCCCTGTGGAAAGATGTCAAGCCCACAGGGCCCTAGTCTCTTGTGACAGAGCGTTCCACCAGATCGGAGCCACAGCCGAAAAAGCCCTGGCTCTGGTTGAGGCCAGCCTAACCTCTCTGTGGCCCGGGACCTCCAAGATGTTTTTGTTTGAAGATCGTAAGTTCCTCTGTGGGACATACCAGGAGAGGTGGTCCCGTAGGTACGATACTATGATATGTGCTCTGTTCTACAGCATTGTTGTGGTGTTCCCTGCAGCATGGTGCCTCAAGTGGCCTCTCCAGTCGCATTCCCTTAAAACCATCTCTGGTCAGGAGCTCAGCGTTGGGTGTCATGAGAATTCAGCTTTGGAACCCTGAGCCATTGGATTCATAGAGAATGGAGCTAAGAGGTATTTCAGATACGACACTCACACAACAGCCCTGAATTCTCTTGACCTGTGAAGTTGGATGGCACTAGTAAACCCCTTGGGGGCCTTTGTCTGGTCTAAAGGTTCCTAGGTCCACCTTTCCTCAGTGGTGGCTGATGCCCATTGGGAGAAGACCAGTGGTGTAGCGTGGGTTGCAGGTGCTCAAAACAGGGTAAGTGTCCCCATCCTAGTGGATTGGGCAGCTCGGGAGGAGATGCATGTGAGGCACATGGCAGCTGGTGCTGCCACTGCTGCTGGTGGTGCGCCTTCTCAGCTTGGCAACTCTGCCACCTCCTGATTTGACCAGGGCATTTCCTCACTGACCACGAAGAAGATGGAGCCAGAGTCAATGACAGATACAGCCAACTTTAACTAGTTTTGTCCTCCCTTCCTGCTGAGTGCTGAGTTCTACAGGGAGCAACGAGGAAGAGGAAGCTGACAGACCTTGCTACCCTCAGGACTAGATGTAGATAAGAAGGGAGCAGGTGAGGATAGGCTGAGGTTGGTGGGGCAGTGCCCCATTTGCCTTCATAGGCCAGCTCCCATTGCCAGACACACTCTCTTGCCACTGAGGTCCAGCTCCAAGAACCTTCTGGCAGTTCCTTCACTGCGAAAAGTGAGGTTACAGGGAACCAGGCAGAGGGCCTTTTTGGTAGTGGCGCCAGCCCTGTGGAACACTCTCCCATCAGATGTCAAGGAAATAAACAACTATCTAACTTTGAGAAGACATCTGAAGGCAGCCCTGTTTAGGGAAGTTTTTAATGTTTGATCGTGTTTTCAATATTCAGTTGGGAGCTGCCCAGAGTGGCTGGGGAGGCCCGGCCAGATATGTGGGGTATAAGTAATAAATACTACTACTACTACTACTACTACTACTACTACTACTACTACTAATCATTGCCTCTTTGACTTCAGGTCACCCAAGGTATGCTTCTGCTTCTGCTTCTGGGCCTGAGAGCCCGGCTCTCAAGCTTGCCTGAATATCACACTGACAAATCCTCTCTGCTTTAAAACCTGGAAGATGTACTCTCTCTAATCCCTGAGGCAAAGAGCATGACTTGCTGAGATAGGATTTAAATGGCAAGCTGCAAGGCCACCCCTTATCACTTCCCTGGCCAACCTGTGCCTGTCTATCACTCTTTACATGCCATTGGCCAGCAGAGGCTGGGATTTTTCACTCTGCCCAATCCTGTTCCCAGGCTCTGCTCAGGCAGGAGATGAACAATCCCATTTGGAGCCTCCTTCATGCTGAAGGAAGGCCCTTCCCCCTGATGTCCAGCAGGATAGCATCGCAGCAGAGTGTCTTGCATCTCATCACTCTCCAAGTCACCAGACTTGTTTTCGACTCACACATTTGCTCAGGTTGATGATGACTGCACCATCCTTCATATAAATGCCAGGACACTTTGCAATTCACCTGAAGGACGACAAATCCAGCAAGACTGAAATAATAAACAAATGAACCATTTAAAAAGCCCTCAAAACAATCCAGCAGAATAAACTGTTTGTAAAACTACCTGTGCCAGAAATGACTTTGTAGCTAACAACTCGCCAATGAATTCCATACAGGCAGTGCTTTATTCTGGGGGTACCCATACCCCTAAACATTTTGTGAATCTTTGTGCTTTTGTCCATTGACTGTATTTATTTTCCCCGATTTGAACTATAAAATGGTGATTTTCTTGAGTCAAAATGAGAGTACCCCAAACTTTTTTTTGTATATAGAAAAAAGCACTGCATACAGGAAAATCTGTGGGTTAAACCACAGAGCCTTGGGCTTGCCGATCAGAAGGTTGGCAGTTCGAATCCCCGTGATGGGGTGAGCTCCCGTTGCTCGGTCCCTGCTCCTGCCAACCTAGCAGTTCGAAAGCACTTCCAGCGGGAAGGTAAACGGCATTTCCATGCACTGCTCTGGTTCGCCAGAAGCGGCTTAGTCATGCTGGCCACATGACCTGGAAGCTGAATGCCGGCTCCCTCAGCCAGTAAAGGGAGATGAGCGCCGCAACCCCACAGTCGGCCATGACTGGACCTAATGGTCAGGGGTCCCTTTATCTTACAGGCAAATCAAATCCCAGCCTCGCAAATTGGCACAGGGCTGACTCAGGAAGGGCGGCGAATCCAGGAGTTCAGGGCTCGGCACAGGTTAACTCCCCAAACCTTGATTAATTCTAACTTTTATTGGTCCCAGGAATTCTGGGTGTCTCATACCCCACAAACTCATAACAGTATCTGTTATGGAAATTCCGTGGGGGGACATTTTTAAAGTTATTAAATGTTACAAATATTATGCATAAATGTATCCTTTCAACTTGGCCGCTCAGGGAAGTTACCTAGCTTTAACAATCATATAAAATCAACTCCTTTACCAGTTTCCTCCATTTCAACACTATTTTGCCCTTGGAAAAACAACTCTTTCCCCTGTCACCTCCCCAAGCGTGAGGACATGTATACACACCTCCTACCCCAGGAAGTTCCCAGAGGTGACAATTGCTGAGCTGATTGTTGGCCAAGGAAAACATAATCTCATCACCAGACTTGCCAAGGGGTCCAGACATGCAAAGGAAGTTCTATTGTACTTTGGCTGGTGGGACTTCAGAGGTGTTTGGCTGTGCTAATCTTATACCTGGGTCTTGCCCTGACATGTCTGCTTATGCTAATCTTGTACTAAGGACTTGTCTGGACATGTTTGCCAAGGTTAAACTAGTGTAACCCCTGTCTAAAGGTAAAGGTAAAGGGACCCCTGACCATTAGGTCCACTAGTGACCGACTCTGGGGTTGCGGTGCTCATCTCGCTTTATTGGCCAAGGGAGCCGGTGTACAGCATGTGGCCAGCATGACTAAGCCGCTTCTGGTGAACCAGAGCAGCGCATGGAAACACCGTTTACCTTCCTGCCGGAGTGGTACCTATTTATCTACTTGCACTTTGACGTGCTTTCGAACTGCTAGGTTGGCAGGAGCAGGGACCGAGCAACGGGAGCTCACCCCATCGCGGGGATTCGAACCACCAACCTTCTGATCAGCAAGTCCTAGGCTCTGTGGTTTAACCCACAGCGCCACCCGCGTCCCAAACCCCTGTCTACCCCTCCCCTTTTGTGACATGTCAGTGATGCAGTAATGATGTATCAATGGTGCTGTACGAACTGTATTCTGGGATATGGTGGGAAAGTTTTAAAAGTCCTTGTCACCCCATCCTCGGGGTTCAAAATTCCTCTTTGAACCTGTTGCGCAATAAACTTTGGTCTACAGCTATTTGCGCCGGTTGGTGGCTGGACTCCTTCCTTTATTCCGCAGGGACCTGCAGGCTCTGCCCGACGAGCCGGGTGACTGAGCAGCCTCACACCTAGATTTTTCCCTAACAGTATCAAATACTGTTCATGGCTGAAAGTTGCAGAGCTTAGCCTGAGAAAGAGAGATGTCTGATCATTTTCACCTTATTCACAGGTGATTTTGCAGAAACCTTGCTGATGTGGGCATTCTAGAGGACGCACTGCAAGGCAGAAGGGACCCTGGCAGAAGGAGAAGACTGACTTTTGGCCAAACCTTATCGTACTCTGCAGATCTTCTTCCAAAGGAGACACAAACATAGCTATCTAGGTGGTCCTGGGAGAGCGTTGCGCTCTGATAATTTGAAAAGCTTTGAAAGCAGAAGCCACAGGGGCTTCTGAGATGAGCAGTGAATGGTCTTCTCCCATGATACCAGCATCCCGCTTCCTTCTGGGTACTCGCTGAGCCAGAATCCAATAAAACAGCCTAGGAGACCCTTAATATTGGAGTAAAGAGAACAGTGACCTTCTCTGTTTGTAATTATCTTTTCTCATAAGAGCCACACACTGAACTTAATAAAACACACGATAAAGGCAAGTGATGTGTTCAGATAAAAAGGACTCGATGAAATCCGAAACCCCTCCCTAGAAGTTGCCTTCCAATTGCTTTAAAAAGCCCAAACCGAACCTGGATTTCCTTTACAGCTTTTTTTTTAAAGAAAAGAAAACCAAAACTTCAGATATCCTCTCTGTCGGCAGTGGCGTTGCTTGCCGAGATGACAGTGATAAATAATTTAAAATGCTTAGTATTCACATAGCAGTTTTCTTACACCATCAAAGTGCTTCATTCAGATTGAGAAACCGCTGAATTACAACTCATCAAGAAGTTCATGCTATCACTTGCAGATTGAATTGGCACTACATGTGTTAATTGGCAGGATGCCCGCGCTATCAACACAACTGTGTTTTGAGAATGGCCGCATAATAATTTAATTAGCACCATCTGCACTTTTCTACATATCATTTCCCCCACACATGCGCTCGCACTCTCTCTCTCTGTTTATATATATATGTTTGTTTGTATGTGTGTGCAGATATAAACCAGCACCTTCAGCTGAAACTTTGTGTATCTAGTGATATGGTTTGCATACCCTCAGATGAAAATAGGACATTTCTCACTCCCCCCCCCACAACTGACCCTCCACGACCCCCATTTCTTTTGGCCCCCCATGACATTTCCTATCAGAAGAAGGGTGAGTGCCATCACCATTGCACCAACTTCTGTGTTTCTCGGTAGTGGCGCCCACCCTGTGGAATGCCCTCCCATCAGATGTCAAGGAGATGAGAAATTATATAACATTTAGAAAAACATCTGAAGGCTGTTTAGGGAAGCTTTTTAAGGTTTAATGTTTTATTATGTTTTTGTATGTGCTGGAAGCTGCCCAGAGAGGCTGGGGAAACCCATAGTATTATTATTATTATTAATTTTATTATTAATAATTTTAAACTTGTTTTTTCGTTTGTTTGTTTTTGAATTGAAAGATGTGAGATGTGCCTGTCGGACTTGCGTTCGACCGAGCGACTCCTCCGGTCGAGTCCTCCGGAATCGCCTCCAATGGTAATTAACGACCTGTGCCTCTGATAAGGCTCCAAGGATGTTCCCCCATTATGCAGAGGATCCAGCACATAGGGAAGGACGAGATAGTATGAGCTACATTGCAAAGAGTTTTATTCCTAACTACGCAGACAGAAAAGAAATAAACATGCTCTCTCTGTGAAAGCAGAGAGCAACTGAACAACAAAGGAACAGGAAACCAGTAACATCACATCCGTCTCCTGTCTTCCGTTAGACTTCCAACAGTCTGGAATCCCTGGAATGTAAACAGAGTCTTGTGACTCCAAAGCACTGCACAGAGGCAACACACAGAAACCAACAGTGCCTGGGATATGAAGAGCAGGGGGTGCCCTGATTGCAGTGGTTCAGGGTAGAGGGAGGTTGGTGGTGGTGGGGCACATGGCACAGGCAGTTAGGGCCAAGTGCCAGCCCTTCCTCCAACCTGGGGAACTGCGGTTATCTTATCTTCCAGCCCTCGAGTCTGTGGCTGCTGCTGCTGAATGCCAGATCGGCTCAGAGTAAGACCTCCCTCATCCATGATTTGATCATGGACGAGGAGGCTGATCTGGTCTGTATCACTGAGACCCAGGTCGGTGAGCAAGGTGGAGTTAATCTCACCCAGCTATGCCCTGGGTACTCGGGTGTGCCTGGGTACTTGGTGCAGCATCAGGGCAGGCTTGAGGGTCAGGGAGAAGGACTTGCTGGGACCTATAATTTATTCTCTCTCCCATGGCTCTCTGTCCAAGTTGTGGGAGGAGAAATTGAATCTGGGGCCTTTCTCGAAACAGATTCTGAGCTTTGCCCCTTCCCTTAGCTCTTTCCCCTAGCTCCAATGTGTCTAAACCACAGAGCCTAGGACGTGCCGATCAGAAGGTCGGCAGTTCGAATCCCTGTGACGGGGTGAGCTCCCGTTGCTCGGTCCCTGCTCCTGCCCACCTAGCAGTTCAAAAGCACGTCAAAGTGCAAGTAGATAAATAGGTACCACTCCAGCGGGAAGGTAAACGGCGTTTCCGTGTGCTGCTCTGATTCGCCAGAAGCGGCTCAGTCATGCTAACCACATGACCCGGAAGCTGTACACTGGCTCCCTTGGCCAATAAAGTGAGATGAGCGCCGCAACCCCAGAGTCGTCCGCGACTGGACCTAACGGTCAGGGGTCTCTTTACCTTTACCTAGCTCCTGTAGGCAAAGTTGGACAACAGGACCGAACATCTGAAAATCTCTTATTTGCTTGCAGCATAGATACCTTGCCTGCCTCTGCAGCCATTAGGCCAAATTAGACATCGTTCTCCATCTTCTCTGCATTGCCTTTAAACGGCTGCCTTTGCTTACCAACCAACCATAATCTCCTTTTCTTCAGGCTCCAGATACTTGGTTCCTTTAATCATTCTGCATTTGACATGCTTTATAAAACATTTACTGCTCCCTCAAATTCCCTCCAGTTTGTTGTTAAGTTTTAAATGTGGCGCACCAACACAGGGCATGTGTCTTCTTCGCCTGCGATAGCTGGAAGGGGAGGGAAAGGAGGAGCTGAGTTGCTGTTCGCTATATCTCGGATAGGAACAGCGCTATGTTAATGCATCCCAATATAGCAGTGCCTTTCTCTTTTTTTTACTGAGCACCTTGGGCTTTTAGCACTTTTTTATATGGAGAAAAAAAAAGATTTCCATTTGGAAGTCTCATCATAAAAATGTGAAACTGTTTAAACTTCTCTTAGAAAGGAAAAGAAAAAGGGAGCAGTCTTCCAACAGCAGCACTCAGAATAACTGGGAGGGGGGGGCCTTTAGGGTGAATGGGAAAGTGCCCCACCACCTCAGTCTGCTCTCAGCCAGACCCCCACACAACTGCAGTGGGCATCTGGTAAAATTTTTCATAGGGGAACAACAACAACAACAACTTATTATTTATACCCCGCCCATCTGGCTGGGTTTCCCCAGCCACTCTGGGTGGCTTCCAACAAAATATTAAAATACAATAGTCCGTCAAACATTAAAAGCTTCCCTGAACAGGGCTGCCTTCAGATGTCTTCTAAAAGTCTGGTAGTTGTTTTTCTCTTTGACAGCTGGTGGGAGGGCGTTCCACAGGGTGGGCGCCACTACCAAGAAGGCCCTCTGCCTGGTTCCCTGTAGCTTGGCTTCTCGCAGTGAGGGAACTGCTAGAAAGCCCTCGGCGCTGGACCTCAGTGTCCGGGCAGAATGATGGAGGTGGAGACGCTCCTTCAGGTAAACTGGACTGAGTCCGTTTAGGGCTTTAAAGGTCAGCACCAACACTTTGAATTGTGCCCGGAAACATACTGGGAGCCAATGTAGGTCTTTCAAGACTGGTGCCATGTGGTCTCAGAGGCCACTCCCAGTCACCAATCTAGCTGCCGCATTCTGGATTAGTTGTAGTTTCCGGGTCACCTTCAAATGTAGCCCCACATATAGTGCATTGCAGTAGTCCAAGCGGGAGATAACCAGAGCATGCACCACTCTGGCAAGACAGTCTGGGGGCAGGTAGGGTCTCAGCCTGCATACCAGATGGAGCTGGTAAACAGCTGTCCTGGACACTGAATTAACCTGTGCTTCCATGGGCAGCTGTGAGTTGTGCTCATTTCTATATATAGGGTGTCTACATTCTGCATGGGCTGGTTTCATGGCAACATGTGCAAATGGCTTTAGATACCTATTGGGTCCATAAATTACCATAATAGCATATATTCAACACAAAAAACAGTGGCAGTTTGTTGCTGACAAAGGACAGCTAGACATATGTCTAGCTGTCCTTTGTCAGCAACAAACTGCCACAAAGGGCCCCATTACCTTCAGTAGCTTAGGGCCTCATCCAACCTAAATCTGGCCCTGGTTGCAGCGTCCTCCCACCATAGACCCTACCACACAGGAAAGGGAAGAATATGTTCTATCATATGTGGTGGACTTGTAAGAGAGTATTGGGGGGAAAATTATAATGAAGTGAAAAAAATGTTTTAAAGTATTTTCCCCCCAAAACTCCAGAGTCCTTTTTGCTGGGGATAATCCAGAGGAAAATTCCCAGGTGTCAAAAAGGTTATTTATGTATGCCACCACTGTAGCCCATGTTTTGTTAGCCCGCAAATGGAAAACGAGCAAGGTCCCAACCAATGAAGAATGGCAACTTAAATTGATGGAATAGGAGCAGCTAGCGAACTTAACATATAGAATAAGAGAACAAGAAGAACATACGTTTAAAGAAGATTGGGAAAAGTTTATTGAATATATGGGGGGGAATTGTGTACACTTGAAACGTTGACAGCATTAAGATGAATTCGGCAGTGTAAATAAGTTTGGATGGATGTAATAATGGAATACTGTAAAATATGCAGGGATTAATGGTATGCAAAATGAACCACGGAAAAAGAAGAAGGGAAGACATTGCTATTTTAAGGTTGTTTAAATGAATATTCTAAAATGTAGAACAGAAAAAATTAATGAAAAATTATACAAAAAGAAAAAGAAAAGAAAAGAAAAGAAAAGAAAGGAAGAAGGCCACAAAGGACCACTGAAATAAATGCTGAGGAAGTCTCTGGCTGTGTTTTCCTAAAATTGCTGGAGGAATTTAGGGTGCGAAGTGCTTTCCCAACCCCTTGTCTGATCGTGCCTGCTTTCAGGAACAGCCAGCCCGCCAGTTCTTCCTCCCTTGCCTATTTTGGATCTCAAATTACCTAATTGCACCCCTGAAGACTGGACAATACATGCCAAGTGAGAGGGGAAGAGGAGGAACATGGCGACTGTTAAGTTGTGGGCGAACATATCAGACAACACAGCGATTCTTCAAACAGCTCTTGTTTATTCAAAGGCCAGAACTGAACTGAACTGAGGAGCTCAGTCAGCCTGCTTATATAGAGCTCCAGAACAAGGTAACTGTTGCAACTTTCTAAAACTACCCAATCACTGAACGTCACTTTCGACCCTTCATTTGCATACAAACTATCCAATCACTGAATGTCACTTTCGATCCTTCATTTGCATAACTATCTACAGTATCCCCCTGCTGGCCCAGGGTGAGAACTTCAATACATAACAGCGACCCTGCACCTCCTGAGAGATCCCTGTCACTTTTAACATCATGTCAAGAACAGCAGCTCAAGTTGGTGGAAATCAGGGAGAGACGCTTCTCTTGATCACGAGTCGCACCGACTCTCAAAATGCATGCTCACAGCATACACAACTGTCTCTCTAGGAGGGAATCTGGGTGCTTTTTGGCTGGCCATCTTCCCCACCCCCCAGGACGATTGGGGGTGGGGGAGAATCAAGCAGCTACCACCACGTGCAGTTACTTCTCCTGAACCAAGGGGGGAAAGCGCGCACCTTAATTTACCAGGCGAAAACAGAGGGGACTGCGCCACTGTGTGCCTGCATTCTTACTTACAACCTGCCCAGGGATGGCACTGCCTGTCAGTCAATTCTTCCTTAGTCTCAGTGTTGCCCTTGTGGAACGGAGAGGAAGAGAAGGGCGGATCGACACTCGCCATTTATAACGTTAAAAATGCGTTATTAAAGTGTAGCACCAGAGGGCGCTGCAGAGCAGCGAGCCACTGGGAGTTGGAAACTGCCATTAAGCATTATAAAACGTTATATTTCAGAACATTTAGAAGACCAATGTAGATCCAGCCAAAGGACAAAGCCAGAATTAGTTGGTGCTTCCTGCCGGTGTCTCTGGCTCCACCTGCTGGTAGCCTCCCTACCTTCAATCCCATTGGTTTCAATAGGCCACCGCTGGGCACAACTCAAGTATATCTGGGTGGTTGTTGGCTATATGGAAGGAGAGGGCCATGGAGCAAATTGCATCCATGGGCTCCAAATATGTGCTAGCTGCCAGCAAACAGCAGTTCTGCACCCATATCTAGCATGACTTAGACTGGCGGGGCAGGAAGGTGTCATTTGCCTTGCATGGCTCATTTCATGACGGTGCCCAATGAATTATGCAAATGTGATGCATGCTCTAAAAGCTCGGGAAACCAAAGTCAAATCCCTGACAAAATGGCATTTTTTCTTTAAATATATATGAATTTCAGAAACAGCAAAGAGCTTGTGGTGCCTTAAAGATTAACAGGCTAAGGCCTAAAAGGTTTTCGTGGGGAAGAGTTCACATCATCCGCTGCATGAAATTTTATCCTTGGAAGATAGATAGATAGATAGATAGATAGATAGATAGATAGATAGATAGATGATAGATAGATAGATATATAATGTGTTTGTGTGGAGAGGGAGAGAAGGAGAGAGGAAGGAAGGAAGGAAGGAAGGAAGGAAGGAAGGAAGGAAGGAAGGAAGGAAGGAAGGGAAAGAAAGAAAGAAAGAAAGAAAGAAAGAAAGAAAGAAAGAAAGAAAGAAAGAAAGAAAGAAAGAAAGACTATTATGGGGCAAAATGGCAAATAAATGCAAAAAAGTGTGATAATTCTTTGCAACAATTCACAACGGCAATAATTCCAGTCACTCTCCCAATTCGTTAGGCCTAATTAAAGATTTGAGCACATTTGGGACTTTGGCAGGAAAGAATTCTGCTGCTATTTGTCATTTATATAGCGCTACTAATTAACTAAGTTCTTTGCAACCTTTGCTCGGCTTGCCCTTGTGACAGTTTTTGTAAAACATAATAATCCTATTTTACAGAAACAGAGCTGAGAGCGAAGGTGGGGTAACAGTAACAGGCTACATGGGATGGCGATGGCTTGAGAAGGCAGCAAAAGTTCCAGCCGTTTCCAACAGGCTTGATATGTCACAGAATCATAGATTTGCAGAGCTGGAAGGGACCACGAGGGCCATGTAGTCCAACATGCAGGTGTTCACGGTTGCCTTCACTCTTGGCTCAGTGGCTGCTGTCTGCCTAGATGATACAAGGCCAAGATATCATGGCCTGTGCTTAAATCAAAATGGAGTAGGCAGCAGAATCATAGAGTCCCAGGTTTGAACCCCCACTCAGGATCTCCACTTGCTGTTAGGGATGTCCTCGGTCTGAAACCCTGGTCTGCTGCTGGCAGTCAGTGTAGATGATGCTCAGTTCCATGGACCAGAACAAGGCAGCTTTTTATGACCTTATTGTGGGAGTGTTCAGGGTGGCAGGAGAGGATATATTGTTTGTTAATATCCTTCCTAATTTGCGCTAAGGGACACGGGTGGCGCTTTGGTCTAAACCACAGAGCCTAGGACTTGCCAATCATAAGGTCGGTGGTTTGAATCCCTGCGACGGGGTGAGCTCCCATTATTCAGTCCCAGCTCCTGCCCACCTAGCAGTTCGAAAGCACATCAAAGTGCAAGTAGATAAATAGGTACCACTCCGGCAGGAAGGTAAACAGCATTTCCATGCGCTGCTCTGGTTTCACCAGAAGCGGCTTAGTCATACTGGCTACATGACCCAGAAGCTGTCTGCGGACAAACGCCGGCTCCCTCGGCCTATAGAGTGAGATGAGCATGCAACGCCAGAGTCGTCCGCGACTGGATCTAGCGGTTAGGGGTACCTTTACTTTTAACTTGCGCTAGCAAGTTCCTTAACTTAACAGAGTTTACATTCCCCTTCTCATGCACAACAGATAACTGGTTGCAGGCTCGTCTGAGCCTTTCACTATTATACAATTCAATCTGTCTTAGATTGAATTGTACATTCCTGGTAAGTTCCCTTGAATAAAGGGAATAAAGAATAAAGACGCCACAATCTTATTTAAAAATGATAAAAGAAGTTTACTTACATCAGTTCACAGTTGCATTCCTGAAGGTAGACTTAGTTACAAATATGTACATGTGGACCTACCCCATATGGGGGAATAATCCCAGTTCTTCTGCTAGCTGAGAGCTAGCAGAGCAGTCCTAGCTAGAAGCTGGTCAAACGAAGAAAGAAGTCAAAAAGAGGGAGGTGTGCTGTGTGACCCGTCCTTTTGTTACCTGGACAGGTTAGGTCACGCCCACCTTCTTTCACATGCGAAAGGAAGGATGCTCCAGCCAGGAGGAACAAGAAGTTTCGACTGGCTGGACCAATCATTCCCCTGCATGTCTTCTCTAGCGTTACAAGGAATGTTGTACTGGACTGCCTCTCATGGATCACACCCCACACTTATGACTCCAGGCATGCCTTCTCTGGGTACCTTCTTTCAGAGAAGCTTAAAGGATGATGGCATGGGAGCAGTAGTAGAGCGGCAAATTTAGAAGTGCATGGTCTCTTCATCATAGTTACGGCCATGCCCTCTCACAGCCACACTTCTTCTTTTATATAATAATTTTTATTGGTTTTTGCACATATTTTGCACATATTTTAAAACATGATATCTGACTTGTATATTACATAGATTTGGGACACAGGTGGCACTGTGGGTTAAACCACAGAGCCTAGGACTTGCCAATCAGAAGGTCGGCAGTTCGAATCCCCGCGATGGGGTGAGCTCCCTTTACCTTTACCTATATTATATAGATATTAAAACATAATATCTGACTTGTATATTACGTAGCAAACAGCCTAAGACTTCCATCCTCCTCAACTCCTGGTTTTCTAACTTACTCTCTGATATTGCATTTTGTTATTATAATTATTTCTATTAAGTCTGTATCAAAAATAAACAAATTAGAAGTTATTCTTCGCAATAATTTACAAAATTAACCTTACAAAACTTCTTGTAACCCTACTAGCGATGTCAGCTGTTTACAATTGTCTTTCAAGTACACCAGAAATTTATTCCAGTCTTTCAGGAAACTCTGATCTTGCTGGTTCCAAATTTTCCCAGTTAATTTTGCCAACTCGGCATAACCCATCAGTTTAATCTGCCACTCTTCTTTCGTTGGTGCCTCTTGCTGCTTCCATTGTTGGGCTAATCATAGGCAAGAGACTGTTTTTATATGCAACTGCAGCAGCAAGAATATTATTAGCCACACGTCTTCTAAGATTATACAACCTTCTAAGATTATACAATAATCTTATAATTATACAGTAATAATATTCAGGGATGTATGGCGATGATGAATGCAGATCTCCATGTGCTGCCTTTCAGTTAGGTTGACTATTTTCTGTGCACATACCCGGGCAAGTGATTTGGAGTGTTCCAATATCATATTTCGGAGCGACTGAATGTGTGTTTTCTTCAGTGAAGTTCCACTGTACGAAACAGAACTTGTACACAATTTTCTTGAAGCTGAAGCACTTTGCATTTGCAGTGTTCCTAAATGTCTAGCTTTGGAGCATGCAGCAGCTGAAAATCTGCATGTGTGAATGTATTTGTGTTCTCTCAGATGCGCCAGTGAAGACAGATAGCAGATTGTAACGTTTATTTTATAATCAGTGGGTAGTTTAGTATTTACTATGGTCCAATGTGTTAGCTGCTTCCCACATCACACACACTCATTTGATTTCCTGCCCGAAAGGTCCTTTCCGGGAGAATGCTCTTGGGCTCAGGGAAATCACACTTTCGGCCTTGTGAAGTCCGCAGTTCTCCACAGACTATCTAGATTTCTGATAAATGAAATTAGTTTTGCAGACCCTGAAAACTGGCAGCATTCAGCCTTAGATGCTGCACGAATGACCTTTTGCTGGACATAATCCATGAAATCTAAAACGTTAAGATCATTTCCTGAGTGGCATGCACAAGATGCGCCTGGGGTGTGTATGCACAACTTTTACAGATCATGAGGTTGGAAATGGAGAAGCAGATAGTCCCAGGGACATGATCTGTGGCATTCATCACCAGACATGTGCAGAGCTTGTCTGAGGTCCGGGGCAGATGTCTTGTTAGAATAAAGTTATAAACTCGAAACAAAAAACCAGCCAGTCCCTTGAACCCCCAACCCAGGCAGATTAGCCCACTGAGGCCCGGGGTAAGTGTGCCTGTCTGCCTACCCACTGCACAAAGCTGTCCATCACAAAACTGATGCAGTTAAGTTTCAAAATGTATTCACCTTCATCAGCTAATTTTTAAGGGGCTGTGTAAGTTTGAGGAATTTGTATAAATATATCCTGTTGTTTTCTATGTTTCTCAGAGATTGCAACTAAGTGTGGGTAGATCAACACGATCCCTTAAAAATTAGCTGATGAAGGTGAATACAGTGGTACCTCTGGTTAAGTACTTAATTCGTTCCGGAGGTCCGTTCTTAACCTGAAACTGTTCTTAACCTGAAGCACCACTTTAGCTAATGGGACCTCCTGCTGCCACCGCGCCGCCAAAGCATGATTTCTGTTCTCATCCTGAAGCAAAGTTCTTAACCTGAAGCACTATTTCTGGGTTAGCGGAGTCTGTAACCTGAAGCGTATGTAACCTGAAGCGTATGTAACCCGAGGTACCACTGTACATCGAAACAGGGCTCTGTCCTGGCTTCTGATCCATAATTGACTTCTGACTTCTGATCAATGATTGAAACTAAGGTCTTCATGTCAAATCTATTTTTTTTTTTTATAAAATTTTTATTGGTTTTACAAAATTTTAAAAAGACAAACAAACACTAAAAGTGACAAACATACACGTATAGTTTCAAACATATTTTCATAAACCTCTTTTCTTGGACTTCCCCATACCCCCCCTCTCTGCATCCCAATGTCCATACTTCAACTAGCAACTCCCAATTGTTGCTTTCAAATCTCTGTCATCTTAATCCTCTTTTATATTCTAACCTTATATCCCTGTACCCCTTTGTTTCTGGAAACCACAACATTTTAGCATTCATTAAGTTTGTAGTAGTCCTTAAGGTAACTTTTGAATTTTCTCCATTCTTCTTCCACCGTCTCTTTTCGTTGGTCACGGATTCTGCCTGTCATCTCGGCCAATGTCATATAGTCCATCACTTTCATCTGCCATTCTTCCAGAGTGGGTAAGTCTTGTGTCTTCCAATACTTTGCGATGAGTATTCTTGCTGCTGTTGTAGCGTACATGAAAAAAGTTCTATCCTTCTTTGTCACCAATTGGCCGACAATGCCCAAAAGAAAGGCCTCTGGCTTTTTAGAGAAGGTACATTTAAGTACCTTTTTTATTTCATTATAGATCATTTCCCAGAAGGCCTTAATCTTCGGGCATGTCCACCAAAGGTGGTAGAAGGTACCTTCAGTCTCCTTACACTTCCAACATTTGTTGTCGGGCAAATGATAGATTTTTGCCAGCTTGACTGGGGTCATGTACCACCTATAAACCATTTTCATGGTGTTTTCCTTTAGGGCATTACATGCCGTAAATTTAATACCGGTGTTCCATAACCATTCCCAGTCAGCTGACATCATGTTATGTCCAACATCCTGTGCCCACTTAATCATAGCCGATTTGACTGTTTCATCCTGTGTATTCCACTTCAACAACAAGTTATACATTCTAGATAAATTCTTAGTATTGGGTTCTAGCAGTTCGGTTTCTAATTTTGATTTTTCCACTTGGAAACCGATTTTCCTGTCCTGTTTAAAAAATTCCATTATTTGGCGATATTGGAACCAATTTTCTACTTTGTGTTTCAATTTCTCCTGACTTTGTAGTTTGAACTTATCTCCATCCTGTTCTAAAATTTCCCAATACTTCGGCCATCCGACCTCCATATTGAGTTTCTTCACTGCTTTAGCCTCCACTGGTGACACCCATCTAGGGGTTTTATTTTCCATTAGATCTTTGTATCTTATCCAAACATTAATCAATGCTTTTCTGACAATGTGATTTTTAAAGGCACTGTTGACTTTATCATACCAAAGATATGCATGCCAACCAAAAGCGTTATTGAAACCTTCCAGATCCAAGATGTCCGTGTTCTCGAGGAGCATCCATTCTTTCAGCCAGCAAAAAGCTGCTGCCTCATAGTACAATTTTAAGTCCGGCAGGGCAAAACCCCCTCTTTGTTTAGCATCTGTCAGTATCTTAAATTTAATTCTGGGCTTTTTGCCCTGCCAGACAAATTTCGAGATATCTTTGTGCCACCTCTTAAAACATTCCATCTTGTCAAGAATCTGCAAGGTCTGAAACAGAAATAACATTCTAGGCAATACATTCATTTTAATCACTGCAATTCGGCCTAACATTGACAATTTCAACTTTGACCATATTTCTAGATCTTTTTTAATTTCTGACCAACATTTTTTGTAGTTATCCTTGTACAAATTCACATTCTTAGATGTTAAGTAAACCCCTAGGTATTTCACCTTCTTGACCACAGTCAAACCTGTCTCCTCTTGAAATTTCTCCTTTTCCATATCTGTTAAGTTCTTCCCTAAAACTTTAGTTTTTTGCTTATTCAACTTAAATCCAGCTACCTGGCCAAACTGTTGTATTATTTCTAAAACCTTTTTCGTACTAGTGTTTGGCTCTTGCAAAGTCAATACTAAGTCATCTGCAAACGCTCTTAACTTATAATGTTTAGCTCCGACCTGCACACCTTTGACCTGCTGGTCATTTCTTATCATGTTTAGCAACACCTCCAGAACTGAGATAAAAAGTAATGGGGAGATCGGGCACCCCTGTCGTGTTCCTTTTTCTATCTTGAGTTCCTCAGTCACAACATTGTTTACAATCAGTTTAGCTTTTTGTTCAGAATATATTGCAGCCATACCATTCTCAAAACCCTGGCCTACCCCCATCCCATGAAGATTCTTCCTCATAAAACTCCAAGAAATATTGTCAAAGGCTTTCTCCGCGTCCACAAAGATCAATACTGCTTTAGTGTTTATGTTCACCTCTAGCTTTTCTAGAATGTCTATTACATTCCTTACATTATCTGCCAGGTGTCTTTTAGGGAGGAAGCCTGCTTGGTCCCTATGAATCTTCTCCATCAACACTCTTTTAAATCTTTTTGCCAAAATGTCTGCAAAAATTTTGTAATCCACATTGAGCAATGATATTGGGCGGTAGTTCTTAAGTTGGGTCTTTTCAGTCTCTGACTTTGGTATGAGTGAAATATATGCCTCTTTCCACGATTCAGGTGCCCTTTTTCCCTCAAGGATCTCATTACAAACTTCTCTTAATGGTTGAGTCAACCATTCCTTCAGCGATTTGTAGTATCTGGAAGTCAATCCATCTGGTCCCGGAGATTTGCCCAGTTGCATATTCTGAATGGCAGCCTCTATCTCTTGTTCTGAGATTCTCTGGTTCAAATCCATCTTACTTTGATGGGAGATGTTTTGTAATCCATATTTTCCAAGGAATTTGTCTATGTCCTCTTCATTTTGCGGGCCTTGAGTGTAGAGTTTTTTGAAATAACTTAAAAAGCAGTTTCTAATTTCATTGGGTTTAGATATATTCTTTCCGTCGACCTCTAGACTTGTGACTGTATTTAATTTCTGCCTTTTCTTCAGTTGCCAAGCCAAAAGTTTGCCACATTTATTTGCTGATTCAAAAGTCTTTTGCTTCATTTGCTTTATCTTCCATTCAATCTCTTGGTTCATCAATTCCATATATTGTGTTTGGTATAACTTAATCTCTCTTAAAATGTCCTGAGACTTTGGTTTTGTTCTTAATTTTCTCTCTCCTTCCTTTATCTTTTCCAGAATCTTTTCTTTTTTCTCATTTTGTTTCTTCCTCTTTATTGAATTTTGTTGAATCAAAAATCCTCTCATCACCGCTTTACTTGCATCCCAGATCACTCTTTTCTCCACGTCGGTCCTCAAATTTATTTCAAAATAGTCTTTTAGGGTCTTTTGGGCCTTCGTGAGAATCTCCTTATCTCGGAAGAGGGTGTCATTCATTCTCCATCTAAATTGACCAGTTATTGTGAGTTTCATCTCCATCTTCACGGCGTTATGGTCGGAGCAAGTTTTTGGGCAGATTTCCACTTTCTTGATCTTTGGGGCCATTCCACTAGTAATCCAAATTTGATCGATTCTGGTCCAGGTCATCATTGCTTGGGAGAAGAAAGTTCCCTCTCTCTCCAGAGGGTTCCTTGTTCTCCATATATCTATCAAGTCCATATTTTCTGTCATTTCGAAAAAAGTCTTAGGGAGTCTCCCTTCCTTGCTAACTGTTAGTCTTTGTGCCTTGTCCATATTAGTGGAGACCACGCCATTCATGTCTCCCATGATTATCATATTATAATCCAAATAGTCGGTGAGGGTTTCATGGAGTCTCTTAAAGAAGTCAGATTTGCCTTCATTTGGTGCATAAATTCCGACCACTAAGAATTTTTCTCCTTGTATTTGTATCTCCACTGCCAAGTATCTCCCTTGTTCGTCCTTAAATATCATTTTTGGGGCCCATTTCTCTTTCACGTATATTACAACTCCTCTTTTCTTGACTTTATCTGATGAAATAAATTCTTGTCCTAGCCTTTTATTTATGAGTAGTCTCCTGTGGGCTCTGGTTATGTGAGTTTCTTGCAGACATATCAGATCCAATTGTTGTCTGTTCAATATATGAAATACCTGTCTTCTCTTCAAAGGCCCATTGAGCCCATTACAATTCCAACTAAGGAATTGCAAAGCCATCTTGTTATTTTTCTAAACTCCTCCCACAGCTCCGAGTTGTTGCTCTTCCTCTGATGGTGGTAGTTTTTGTCCAGTCGAGAGATTCAGAATCTCTAGTGCTCTCCTCTGTTCTGCAAGTGGGTCCACAGTCCCCTTCTGGAGGTCCTCCTGATTTCTTGCCAAAAATTTGTCCTTGTCTTGAATTGTCTTTATTTTCACCTTCTTTGCCTTGTAGTCGAATGACAGTCCTTGTGGGAACTCCCACCTGAAGCGGATAGAATTTTTCTTTAGCAAAAGAACCAAATCCTTGTAGAAATTTCTTAAATCCAGAATATATTTTGGGATGTCTTTAAAGATCTGTACAGCTGAGTTTCCGATTTGCAGGGCCTTTTCAAAGTGTAGTCCTAATATTTTGTCTCTTTCCTCCTTGGATCTGAGTGTGATCAAACAATCTCTCGGAGTCTTTCTGTCTTGCTTTTTACCCAGTCTAAAGGCTGTCGTAATTTTAACTTCGTCTTCCTCAAGGTCCCAACAGTCCACAAACTCCCGTGTCAGATATTCCACAAGGTTGTCTCTTTCATTCTCCGGGATCAGTCTTAATTTTAAATTCCTCTCTTTTCTCTGTAACTCCCACAAGGCCAAAGTTGCATCATGCTCATAAACCTTCTTGGCAATCGGCTCTAATTTCTCCTGTGTCTCACCAGCAGTAGCTTTAGCTTCTTCAGCAATTTGGCGCGTGGTGGCGTTTTCCTCCACCAATTTATTTATAGATTCTGTATTCTGGTTTAATCTTACTGATATTTCTGTTAATTTTTGTGTGTTCTCTGAAGTCTGTTTTGTCAAAGACTCCAGAGTTTGGTTTATCTTAAGCAGAGCATCTGTCACAGCTTCCATAGAAGCGGCTGTACCTTTATCTTGTCCTGTTGTTCCTGCTGATCCGGCTGTTGCGCCTGAAATTGAGCCTCTTTTCTTTGTCTGTTGCTGCTGCAGCTGTTGTTGTTGTTGTTGCTTGGTCTTAGCTCTTGTAACTATCTCTTCTTGTGAGCCACTCATGTCAAGGTCAATTCCCACGGGATCTGTTCTCCGTTGGAAAATTCCACTGTCTTAGGCCGTGCCGAGCTTGCTTTATCCTCTAGAGGGAGCAAATCAAAATGGCCATAGAGCAAAATATCCAGATACAAAAACAAAGGAGATTATCCAAAGATGTAAAAAATAAGATTAACACAGTCAAAGTCAGTATTACTAGAAACTTATAACTTCAAATTGCCACAGTTGCCCAGTTTATGCTGTTTCTTCTTGTATTATACAGTAGCCAGGCACTGTGGAAACTTTGTATCAAAGTATCACTTCACAGGGAAAAGTCAGTTCAGTGTCCTAGGAAGGCAGACCGTTTCATACTTTCAATAGGTGAGACAGCAGAGGTTTTTTACTTCATACAGATCATGCAGATATTGATCTCATATGCCTCCCCTCTGCTCTGCTAGCTAGAGGGGAGATCAAAGGTCTAAATGTCCGGTTTAGCTGATCAAAGAGCGGGTTTCAACGGATGCAAGTTCAGAGTTCCGTTGCTTTCACTTTCATGCAGTCGGGGGGAGGCAGACTTCCTTAGTTTAAATCTCCCTGTTTTTAGCCCAATTTTCAAGATTAAAAGGGGTCCCGATTATTTTCCAGCTCTTACTCACGGGAATTCAGTCCAAATTTTCTTTTCAGGAAGGAATCGGCGCTCTCCGCTTATGGCGACGCGGCTTCACTTCGCAGGCTGGGTAGCGACTCTCAGCACCGCGCTCACTCCCGATGTCGATCCGTAGCCTTTAAAAAGGCTCTTTCACGGTACCGGGGGGCGCAAAGGTGCCCACCGAGTCTCCTTGTTCTCAGGCTTCAGCGCCTGGGATTTTAGGGGTCCCCCGCTCGCCGTAGCGGGTAAGACCCGAACTTGCGAAGCAGTCCTCCGGAGCTCGGAGCTACGACCGCCATTAAGCGCTGGCTCCGACCGGAAGTCCTCCTTCATGTCAAATCTATGGACTAACATGAACTTATCTCTACTCATAAACCTTTATCTCTAACACTGTAATGGATTATTGTGTTATACATATCCTTATGAGTTTCAGTTTGTAATCTCTGTTTGAGTTTGTAATCCTTGTCAGAATACATACCGTATTTTTTTGCTCTATAAGACATACTTTTCCCCTCCTAAAAAGTAAGGGGGAATGTGTGTGCGTCTTATGGAGCGAATGCAGGCTGCGCAGCTATCCCAGAAGCCAGAACAGCAAGAGGGATCGGTGCTCACCGATCCCTCTTGCTCTCCTGGCTTCCTTTCACTGGAGAGGCGCTGTGCAGCTTTTCCTCTCTGCGCAGCGCCCCTTCAGCGAACCGGGAGGAGAAATGGAGCCCCTTCCGTTTCTCCTCCCGCTTTGTGGGAGAGACGCTGAGCAGAGAGGGAGGGAATATTTTTTTCCCCCTTGTTCTCCTCCTCTAAAACTAGGTGCGTCTTATGGTCGGGTGCGTCTTATAGAACGAAAAATACGGTGCTTTTGAACGGATTAGTTTTTGTTATAATTGACTATTGATTTGCGAGTAGGGACCATTCCCACTATTGAAACTTATATTGGCCAGAGTTTTGGTGTGCTTTTTTCTTTGTTATCTCAGTGGTGGCTGGTGCCCATTGGGATTGGTAGGGCAGGAAGCAAGGAGCTCAAACAGGATGTGGAGCAAGAGCCAGTGGTGAGGCAGAACCATGTAATCCCCATGCTGAGTTCTGAGAGTGGCTGCCAGGACTATATAACACCAGTGCTAAAGGATCTTCACTGGCTCCCAGTACATTTCCGAGCACAATTCAGAGTCTTGGTACTGACCTTTAAAGCCCTAAACAGCCTCAGCCCAGTATACCTGAAGGAGCGTCTCCATTCCCATCGTTCAGCCCAGACACTGAGGTCCTCCTTCGAGGGTCTTCTGGTGGTTCCCTCCCTGCGAGAAGTGAAGTTACAGGGAGCCAAACAAAGGCCCTTCTCGGTAGTGGAACCCTCCCTGAGGAACACCCTCCCTTCAGATGTCAAGGAGATAAAGAACTACAGTCAAACACCAGGGAGAGGAGTCGGTGGAGGAAGATTGGAAGAAATTTAAAATTTATTTGCAGAAATATTGTAAAATTTTTGAATGTTGAGGACATTGAAATGAATCGCAGGGGCTTTAGCAACAAAGTAAAATGTAAGATTGGATTAATAACAGATAAATTAATAGGATATGAATTTGCTGAATTAATTTCTAAAAAGGGATACAAGAACGGGAGACGTGAGGAAGTCGGGAAAATAAGTTAATTGAAGATGAGAAATTAAGAAAGAGGGAATTTTTGTTTTTTGTTATTATATGTGTTTTTATCTCTTTTTTCTTTTTCTTTTGATGTGTTCAATGTTTGTATTTTTGTATTGTATTGTTTTTTGTGATTTTGTATTTTCTTTGTCTTTGCATATTTTCTTGAATGCTTTTTTATTGTGAAAACTTAATAAAATATTTATATATATAAAAAAGAACTACAGTCAAACATCGGTTGTCGAATGTGATCTGTTCCGGAAGACCGTTTGACTTCCGAAACTTTCGACAACCGAGGCACGGTTTCTGATTGGTTGCAAGAGCTTCTTGCACTCAAGCGGAAGCCGTGTCGGACGTTCGGGTTCTGAAAAATGTTTAAAAACCGGAGTACTTACTTCTGGCTTTTCGGTGTTCGGGAGCCAAAACGTTCGAAAACGGGGCCATTTCAGAACTGAGGTTCGACTGTACACAACTTTTAGAAGACATCTGAAGACCTGTATTGGGAATATGTTTTGTTGCTTTTATATTTTCCTGGAAGCTGCCCAGAGTGGATGGAGAAACCAGCCAGATGTGCGGGGTATTACTACTACTATGGGATGTAAGAATCAGGTGCAGTCAAACACAACTTTGCTAGAGTAGACATGAAGGTTGTCTCAGTCCTCCAGGCGGAACTTCTTGCTTGCCAGGACTGAGACTAAGCTTCCTATGTGTAACTTGAGATGGGCGTGGCCTCTCCTGAAGTAGAAAGAACCAGAACCACAGTCTGGTGACCTTGTCTCTTCTTGTTTCTATCGATGCCATCTTAATAACCGCACTACTAAGACGCACCCTTCGCTCCAGGCCAAGAGAAGAAAAGGGGGCTTTCTCCCATAAGGAGATAGTCACCACGTTTAAACTATGTTCTAACCTCTTCATAGAATCATAGAATCATAGAGTTGGAAGAGACCACAAGGGCCATCGAGTCCAACCCCCTGCCAAGCAGGAAACACCATCAGAGCACTCCTGACATATGGTTGTCAAGCCTCTGCTTAAAGACCTCCAAAGTAGGAGACTCCACCACACTCCTTGGCAGCAAATTCCACTGTCAAACAGCTCTTACTGTCAGGAAGTTCTTCCTAATGTTTAGGTGGAATCTTCTTTCTTGTAGTTTGGATTGCTCCGTGTCTGCTTCTCTGGAGCAGCAGAAAACAACCTTTCTCCCTCCTCTATGTGACATCCTTTTATATATTTGAACATGGCTATCATATCACCCCTTAACCTCCTCTTCTCCAGGCTAAACATGCCCAGCTCCCTTAACCGTTCCTCATAAGGCATCGTTTCCAGGCCTTTGACCATTTTGGTTGCCCTCCTCTGGACACGTTCCAGTTTGTCAGTGTCCTTCTTCAATTGTGGTGCCCAGAACTGGACACAGTGCTCCAGGTGAGGTCTGACCAGAGCAGAATACAGTGGCACTATTACTTCCCTTGATCTAGATGCTATACTCCTATTGATGCAGCCCAGAATTGCATTGGCTTTTTTAGCTGCCGCGTCACACTGTTGGCTCATGTCAAGTTTGTGGTCAACCAAGACTCCTAGATCCTTTTCACATGTACTGCTCTCAAGCCAGGTGTCACCCATCTTTTAAGTCTGCCCTCTGGGAACCTTTGTGTGAACAGATGATTACTTGTGAGTAAACGTTTTATACTTTACAGAAGACTGCGTAGCGTCTTATTTTAGGACGTATTAAATGGGGAAAATACCAGGAAATATTTACAGAGACTCTAACGAGTCTGAGCAAGCTATCTGCTGTGGGTGTGTTTTTAAAAAGGGGGGAATGTTAACTCTGCTGATTTTGTTGAACTTGTACAGACAAGTTGGGATAGGATATCTTAGACAATATATCCTCCCCCGCATCCCTAAACATTCCCACTACTATTACTACTACAAGGGCAATCCCTGGATTTATTGTAAGAAAGAAGGCATGCAGGTAGAGGTCGGTGGGGCAGTACCCCATTTCCATTTCCCCTAATGGACCAGCAGCCCCTGTTTTATCTTCATGACGTGGGTTCCTTGCACAAGAGGGATGCTGCGTATCTGTGAGCTAAACCCAGTCCTAAGGCAGCAAGCCGTTCCCCCTTCCTTCAGAAATTATGTATTAGTCCCTGCATTATGGATGAATAAGCCCACATTCCTCCCTGTGACAGAAGCCAGCCTGAGAAGCAGCTCCCTGCTAGTTTTCATGGTTAATTTAAACTTCCTGTGCCTACTTTCCTTAGTCCCTGTTAGGGACAGATAGTGTCTGAAAACCTCCCGACATTTTGTGTTGGGACCCGAGCTTTCAGAAACAATTAAATTTCATGTAACATTTATTTGAGACTGGCAGTGGCATTAGTGGGAAGGCAGAGAACGCGATGCTGGGGGTTCAGCTTGAACAGAGCTGTTCTGGAAGCGGCTGATGGGCAGGGTTCGTTTCCATTGAATTATCCTCTCGCTTTTCTCATTTGCCTTTTTCCCCCTGTGAAGGATAGCATGTCCCCAGGCAAGCAATTGTACTGCCATTATGAATAGTTCGTGGAACGCACTAGATTGGTATGCCACGCTTGTCTGAAAGGCAGGGAGAATCTGGGAACCTGGTAGAAAAAATAAAAACACTTATGACATTGGGGAATTTGGGACAGTAAGGGGGACTCGTGAAAGCCTCAGGCTCTTGGGGATCAATTTAGCATTTATATAGCACTTTTTAGAGTATTCAACATACTTAACATAGCTTGTTGTTGTTGTTGTTTAGTCATTTAGTCGTGTCCGACTCTTTTTGATGCCATGGACCAGAGCACACCAGGCACTCCTGTCTTCCACTGCCTCCCGCAGTTTGGTCAAACTCATGCTGGTAGCTTCGAGAACACTGTCCAACCATCTCGCCCTCTGTCGTCCCCTTCTCCTTGTGCCCTCCATCTTTCCCAACATAGCTTAGCTTGGGTAATCTTTACAACAAGCATGTAAAGGTACAGTAGATTGCCAATAGGAGACTGAAGCTGAGAAGGAATGTCTTGGCTGAGGCCACCTATTTACCATATTTTTCGCCCTATAAGACGCACTTTTTCCCCTCCAAAAATGAAGGGGAGATGTGGGTGCGTCCTATGGGGCGAATGCAGGCTTTCGCTGAAGCCTGGAGAGCGAGAACGGTAGGTGCGCACCGACCCCTCTCGCTCTCCAGGCTTCGCGGACCTCTCCTCAAGCAGCGGGAACGCTCCCGCTGCTTGGGGAGAGTTGCCGGCATCCCGAAGCCTGCGCGCGCTGATCTCAGCGCGTCCAGGCTTCGCGGATCTCTCCTCAAGCAGCATGAAAGCTCCCGCTGCTTGGGGAGAGTTGCCGGCATCCCGAAGCCTGCGCGCGCTGATCTCAGCGCGTCCAGGCTTCGCGGATCTCTCCTCAAGCAGCGGGAACGCTCCCGCTGCTTGGGGAGAGTTGCCGGCATCCCGAAGCCTGCGCGCGCTGATCTCAGCGCGTCCAGGCTTCGCGGATCTCTCCCCAAGCAGCGGGAACATTCCCACTGCTTGGGGAGAGTTGCCGGCATCCCGAAGCCTGCGCGCGCTGATCTCAGCGCGTCCAGGCTTCGCGGATCTCTCCTCAAGCAGCGGGAACGCTCCCGCTGCTTGGGGAGAGTTGCCGGCATCCCGAAGCCTGCGCGCACTGATCTCAGCGCGTCCAGGCTTCGCGGATCTCTCCTCAAGCAGCGGGAACGCTCCCGCTGCTTGGGGAGAGTTGCCGGCATCCCGAAGCCTGCGCGCGCTGATCTCAGTGCGTCCAGGCTTCGCGGATCTCTCCTCAAGCAGCGGGAGCCACCGCTGGGCTCCCATGGCTTGCAGAGAGCTGCTTGTTTGGGGGCTGGGGTCGGGGGAAGCTCGGGCTGCCCCAGCCCCGCGCCTGGGGGGGAAATAATTTTTTCCCCTTTATTTCCCCCCAAAAAAACTAGGTGCGTCTTATGGGACGGTGCGTCCTTTGGGCGAAAAATACGGTAATTATCTGATGGGGAAGGGAGGAAGAGGAAAGGGTGGTTATTTAAAAAAGTTGTGTGAGGTACTTTGGAGTAGTTACAAATGCAATTCCACATGCTTTTGTTAAAGTGTAATGGACAAGTAGCTCAAAGTGCTTTTTAAGTAATAGTTGTACTTATAAAGTCTCTATTCTCTATGGAATATACATATGGAAAGCAAATAGTTTATTAAAGCTCTAGCTGGGAACAGTGGGCAGGAAGTATAAGAGGAAATACGTGATAAATGGCAAGTAGGAACCATTCCTTACTTATATTCAGAATTAGTTTTTAATCTTTAGACACATTTTGTCTAAACTGATATTAAAATATGTTCAGATTAGCACATGATCTTGCTTTGAAGCACTGATGGGTCAGATGATAAGGACTACTCAAACTGAATTATGCCATTTCTTTGGAATTGCTAACTAGGGAAATTTAAAGAAGATCTTAATTATGCGATCCCACCCCAAACACCAATGGCGATAAAGGTAACGGTAAAGGGACCCCTGGCAGTTAAGTCCAGTTGTGGACGACTCTGGGGTTGTGGCGCTCATCTCGCTTTATTGGCCGAGGGAGCCGATCTTTGTCCGCAGACAGCTTCCAGGTCATGTGGCCAGCATGACAAAGCCGCTTCTGGCGAACCAGAGCAGTGCACAGAAATGCCGTTTACCTTCCCGCTGGAGTGGTACCTATTTTTCTACTTGCACTTTGACATGCTTTCGAACTGCTAAGTTGGCAGGAGCCGACCTGATCGGCAAGTCCTAGGCTCTGTGGTTTAGACCACAGCGCCACCCGCATCCCACCAATGGTGGTAGACATGACTCGATGCTCCTTCTAAAATATTATCTATGTACTTAAAGGAGCATTTCACCAAAGTGTATATTTTTTCCAGTAGGGCTTGACCCTTTATGAAGTACATTTGATTTATAATCAGGTTCTATTGGCTTGTTAGAGATCGGTGCACTGCAAATCTTATGCACATCTACTGTTTCTGCCTCATAATTAAAATGGAGGGAAATACCATATGTACTTAAGGCCTGGCAGGGTATGAGCTACAATTGAGTGTTATTTTATGTGACTTACAGGGGAAGGTGGAGAGCAGTGATACGGAATTTGTTATTAACATCTAACGTGCAGCTAGAATAAATGTGACAGCTGATTGGAAATGTGCCTCAGCTGCAAAAGTTCGAGATTGCTTAACCGGAATATGGCAAGTGGCAGAAATGATGAAGCTTACAAATTATATTAGAGCTCTGGAGGGTGTCTAATGACATAAACTCATAGAAATTGCCTTTTGTTTATCCAGCACAGGAACAATAAGTATATTCATGTTTGCCCATTTTGGTTGCTGTCGTCGTCGTCGTAAGCTGTAATTGTAAGCACTAGTTTTACCCATAAAGACTGAATGCAAATTATTTGATACATCGTAAAAAGGTGCCAAAGCGCTGCTCATCCCTAAGAGGAAAACAGAAGTGCCACACAGTCTGGAGGCTCTGTTGCGTTGAGAGCAAAACCCATCCCTATGACTGGAAATAGGCCAGGTGAAACAGACAAAGGTAAAAAGGTAAAGGACCCCTGGACAGTTAAGTCCAGTCAAAGGTGATTGTGGGATGCAGCGCTCATCTCGCTTTCAGGCCAAGGGAGCCGGTGTTTGTCCACAGACAGCTTTCCGAGTCATGTGGCCAGCATGACTAAACCGCTTATGGTGCAACGGAACACCGTGATAGAAGCCAGACCACACGGAAACACCATTTATCTTCCCGCCACAGCAGTACCTATTTATCTACTTGCACTGGTGTGCTTTCGAACTGCTAGGTTGGCAGGAGCTGGGACAGAGCAACGGGAGCTCACCTTCCGATTGGCAAGCCCAAGAGGCTCAGTGGTTTAGACCACAGCACCACTCACAGACAAGTCAAATCGGAATCAAATGGTTCTGTAAAGCAGAACTTCATTGGCACAAGAAATGTTTTCCCCTGAACTCTTCATAATCAAAGGTTTCAATTAACAGTTGTTGTGGTGTGTGTGTGTGTACATCAACCAGGATCCAGAAATGGCTTGCTGGGTGGGTGTGGCTGCTCTGCTAGCTACATAGATGGCGGGTCACTATTGCAGGTATGAAGGACGGGAGAGAAGAGGCAGTGAGGAGTTGGACATGGTGCAAAGTGCCAAATTAGCCCTGCTGGGGCATTTGCACTGCACGACCCTCCCCACTGCCTTGGTGCACTCACCTGCTGGGAAGCTACTGTGGCAGTTCTGCCCCAACCGGTAAACCGCTTCCTCCAGCATCTTGGTTTCTTCAAAGACCTGCTGTTTTCCCCTCCCCAAACTCTATGGAGCCTGTTCTGTACAGGCTCACTCTTCCAGGCACAGTGGAAACTTTCACAACCGATAAACTTCTGGAGAAGAGCTGCTGCAGCTGAGCGATAGAGTATCTGCTATGCATGCAGGTTATATCCATGACATTGCCAGGAAGAGGTGGGAACGTCTCTTAGGGCTGTGTCAAAGAGCAAACCAGCAGTAAATCACACCCTTCAATGTCGGAGTTATGAGCAACAACAAAATCTTCACTTGGCTAAGTGTTAGGACTAATGAGCACAGCAGCTCATTCCCAGTTGATATTATCAAGGGCCTTTTTTAGTCGGAGCTTGCCAGAACTCAGGTGGGTGCCATTGCTATTATGATGAGTACTGGTGCCTCTTTTCTAGAAAAACAGTACTGGTCTTACCCCATGAATCAGTTGCCAAGACTGAAAGTTCCTACCGCCTCACAGCCACTTAAGTCCCCTCCTCTCCAGGGCTTTCCCCAAGCAATCCAAGACTGCCGCTGCTCTGCCCATTTCAGCCTGCTTCTGGTTCTGGGAGACGGGGTGGGGAGCTTGTTGCAGCAGGCATGGGAGATATTCTTCAGCAGCCTGACTCATCTCTGCTTCTTCGCAGAGTTGCTCTGGTTCCCACTCTCCTACTTCTGCCTCTGCTTCTGATGATGATAGGAATATTTTTATTATTATTTATATGCCTCAGATCTGACTGGGTTGCCCCAGCCACTCTGGGCAACTCGCAACAAAATATTAAATACGCATTCTGACTTCTCTCTGCCACAGACTCTCCCAGCTCACTAAGCTATGTTACCTCTTCAGCTTCCGAGACCTCCTCTTCCTAGTCTTTTCCCCCTAACCCAGGGGTCAGCAAGGTTTACCTCGCCTGGGCTAGTTCACTCCAGCGGAGATCCCTCTGTGGGCTGGATTGTGCGAGCGCATGAGCACCTGCGATTTCCAGTGTCTGCGCAGACGTGGTTTCTGGCACCCGAGCATGCACAGACGTGATTTCCAGCGCCATGGAAACGAGTCCCCACGCCACGCTGCGTTGGTTTAGCGCAGCGCACGGGGACTCGCTGAATGGGCGGCTTGGCTCGGGCGTGGCTAGGAGGCCGGTTAAATGACACCCGTGGGCTGCTTGTGGCTCATGGGCCTTAGGTTGCTTAAAGGTAAAGGTAAAGGGACCCCTGACCATTAGGTCCAGTCGTGGCTGACTCTGGGGTTGCGGCGCTCATCTCGCTTTATTGGCCGAGGGAGCCGATGTACAGCTTCCGGGTCATGTGGCCAGCATGACTAAGCCGCTTCTGGCGAACTAAAGCAGCACACAGAAACGCCGTCTACCTTCCCACCGGAGCAGTACCTATTTATCTACTTGCACTTTTATGTGCTTTCAAACTGCTAGGTTGGCAGGAGCAGGGACCGAGCAACGGGAGCTCACCCCATCGCGGGGATTCGAACCGCCAACCTTCTGATCGGCAAGTCCTAGGCTCTGTGGTTTAACCCACAGCGCCACCCGCGTCCCCTTAGGTTGCTTACCCCTGCCCTAACCATTCATTGTTGTCCCACCACCATTCCCTGGGCTCTGAGCTTTCTTCAGTTGGTGGTTCCCCAAGCTGGTTTCTCCCGTCGTTCCTCTGCATCCAACCAGTCCATGACAGCCTACAGCCCCAGAGATCTGCTGCCAACCCGTGTAGGCAGGGCTGAGTTAGATGGACGAGTACACTGCCTCTGTATAAGGCAGCTTCCTATGCAACATGCTAGAAAGACCCTCAGATACTGTGCCAGAACTGAGGTCTCCACTACACCAGTGGCATTTTTAGGTAAATGGCCTATTTGATCCCTGTCATATATGGTGCAGTCAGTTG